>NC_091981.1:189164305-190414305 GCF_044704955.1 Pristiophorus japonicus
GATGATCCTGAGACCGCCCCGTTTGATGATCCTGAGACCCCGCGATTGATGATCCTGAGACCCTGATTGATGATCCTGAAACCCCTCAATTGATGATCCTGAGACGCCCCCGATTGATGATCGTGAAACGCCCCGATTGATGATCCTGAGACCCCTCGACCGATGATTCTGAGACCCCCCGATTGATGATCCTGAGACACCCCGATTGATGATCGTGAAACCCCCCGATTGATGATCCTGAGACCCCCCGATTGATGATCCTGAGACCCCCCCGATTGATGATCCTGAGACCCCCCGTTTGATGATCCTGAAACCCCCCGATTGATGATCCTGAGACACCCCGATTGATGATCGTGAAACCCCCCGATTGATGATCCTGAGACCCCCCGATTGATGATCCTGCGACCCCCCTGATTGATAATCCTGAGACACCCCCGATTGATGATCATGAGACCCCGATTGATGATCCTGAAACCCCAATTGATGATCCTGAGACACCCTGATTGATGATCATGAGACCCCGATTGATGATCCTGAGAGGCCCCCCCAATTGATGAGCCTGAGATCCCCCGATTGATGATCCTGAGACACCAATTGATGATCCTGAGACCCCGATTGACGATCCTGAGACACCCCCCCGATTGATGACTCTGAGACCTCCGGATTGATGATCCTGTGAACCCGATTGATGATCATGAAACCCCCCGATTGATGATCCTGAGACCCCCCGATTGATGATCGTGAGACCCCGCGATTAATGATCCTGAGACCCCCCGATTGATGATCCTGAGAGCCCGATTGATGAACCTGAGACCCCCCCGTTTAATGATCCTGAGACCCCGCGATTGATGATCCTGAGACCCCCCGTTTGATGATCCTGAAACCCCCCGATTGATGATCCTAAGACCCCCCCGATTGATGATCCTGAGACCCTGTGATTGATGATCCTGTTTCCCCGATTGATGACCCTGAGACCCCACGATTGATGATCATGAAACCCCCCGATTGATGATCCTGAGACTCCCCCGATTGATGATTCTGAGACCCCGCGATTGATGATCCTGAGACCCCCCGATTGATGATTCTGAGACCCCCCGATTGATGATCCTGAGAGCCCGATTGATGATCCTGAGACCCCCACGATTGATGATCATGAGACCCCCCGATTGATGATCCTGAGACCCCAATTGATGATCCTGAGACCCCCCGATTGATGATCCTGAGACCCCCCCGTTTGATGATCCTGAGACCCCGCGATTGATGATCCTGAGACCCTGATTGATGATCCTGAAACCCCTCAATTGATGATCCTGAGACGCCCCCGATTGATGATCGTGAAACGCCCCGATTGATGATCCTGAGACCCCTCGACCGATGATTCTGAGACCCCCCGATTGATGATCCTGAGACCCCCCAATTGGTGATCCTGTGACCCCCCGATTGATGAACCTGAGACCCCCCCGTTTGATGATCCTGAGACCACCCGATTGATGATCCTGAGACCACCCGATTGATGATCCTGAGACCCCCCGATTGATGATCCTGAGACCCTCCGATTGATGATCCTGAGACCACAATTGAAGATGATCCTGTGTCCCCGATTGATGATCCTGAGACCCCCCGATTGATGATCCTGAAACCACCCGATTGATGATCCTGAGACCCCCCCGATTGATGATTCTGAGACCCCCCAATTGGTGATCCTGTGACCCCCCGATTGATGAACCTGAGACCTCCCGATTGATGATCCTGTGAACCCGATTGATGATCATGAAACCCCCCGATTGATGATCCTGAGACCCCGCGATTGATGATCCTGAGACCCCCAGATTGATGATCCTGAGACCCCCCGATTGATGATCCTGAGACCCCCCGATTGATGATCCTGAGACCCCAATTGATGATCCTGAGACCCCGATTGATGATTCTGAGACCCCCCGATTGATGATCCTGCGACCCCCCGTTTGATGATCCTGAGACCCTGATTGATGATCCTGAAACCCTCCAAATTGATGATCCTGAGACCCCCCGATTGATGATCCTGAAGCGCCCCGATTGATGATCCTGAGACCCCTCGAACGATGATCCTGAGACCCACTGATTGATGATCCTGAGACCCCCCTATTGGTGATCCTGAGACCCCCCGATTGATGAACCTGAGACCCCCACGTTTGATGATCCTGAGACCCCCCCGATTGATAATCCTGAGACCACCCGATTGATGAACCTGAGACCCCCCATTTGATGATCCTGAGACCCCCCGATTGATGATCCTGAGACCACCCGATTGATGATCCTGAGACCCCCCGATTGATGATCCTGAGACCCTCCGATTGATGATCCTGAGACCACAATTGAAGATCCTGAGACCCCCCGATTGACGATCCTGAGATCCCCCCGATTGATAATCCTGAGACCCCGCGATTGATGATCCTGTGTCCCCGATTGATGACTCTGAGACCTCCCGATTGATGATCCTGTGAACCCGATTGATTATCCTGAGACCCCCCGATTGATGATCCTGAGACCCCGCGATTGATGATCCTGAGACCCCCCGATTGATGATCCTGAGACCCCCCGATTGATGATCCTGAGACCCCAATTGATGATCCTGAGACCCTGATTGATGATCCTGAGACCCCCACGATTGATGATCCTGAGACCCCCCGATTAATGATCCTGAGACCACCCGATTGATGATCCTGAGACCCCCCGATTGATGATCCTGAGACACCCCGATTGATGATCCTGAGACCCCCCCGATTGATGATCCTGAGACCCCAATTGAAGATCCTGAGACCCCCCGATTGACGATCCTGAGACCCCCCCCGATTGATGATCCTGAGACCCCGCGATTGATGATCCTGTGTCCCCGATTGATGATTCTGAGACCTCCCGATTGATGATCCTGTGAACTCGATTGATGATCATGAAACCCCCCGATTGATGATCCTGACACCCCCCGATTGATGATCCTGACACCACGCGATTGATGATCCTGAGACCCCCCGATTGATGATCCTGAGAGCCCGATTGATGATCCTGAGACCCCCACGATTGATGATCCTGAGACCCCCCAATTGATGATCCTGAGACACCCCGATTGATGATCCTGAGACCCCCCCGATTGATGATCCTGAGACCCCAATTGAAAATCCTGAGACTCCCCGATTGACGATCCTGAGACCCCCCCGATTGATGATCCTGAGACCCCGCGATTGATGATCCTGTGTCCCCGATTGATGACTGTGAGACCTCCCGATTGATGATCCTGTGAACTCGATTGATGATCATGAAACCCCCCGATTGATGATCCTGAGACCCCCCGATTGATGATCCTGAGACCCCGCGATTGATGATCCTGAGACCCCCCGATTGATGATCCTGAGACCCCCCCGATTGATGATCCTGAGACCCCCCGATTGATGATCCTGAAACCCCCCGATTGATGATCCTGAGACCCCCCAATTGATGATCCTGAGACTCCCTGATTGATGATCATGAGACCCCGATTGATGATCCTGAGAGCCCCCCCCGATTGATGATCCTGAGACCCCAATTGATAATCCTGAGACCCCGATTGATGATCCTGAGACCCCCCGATTGATGATCCTGAGACACCCCCGATTGATGATCCTGAGACCCCCCGTTTGATGATCCTGAAACCCCCCGATTGATGATCCTGAGACACCCCGATTGATGATCGTGAAACCCCCCGATTGATGATCCTGAGAGCCCCCCGATTGATGATCATGAGACCCCGATTGATGATCCTGAGACCCCAATTGATGATCCTGAGACACCCTGATTGATGATCATGAGACCCCGATTGATGATCCTGAGAGGCCCCTCCAATTGATGATCCTGAGATCCCCCGATTGATGATCCTGATACCCCAATTGATGATCCTGAGACCCCGATTGACGATCCTGAGACCCCCCCCCGATTGATGACTCTGAGACCTCCCGATTGATGATCCTGTGAACCCGATTGATGATCATGAAACCCCCCGATTGATGATCCTGAGACCCCCTGATTGATGATCCTGAGACCCCGCGATTGATGATCCTGAGACCACCCGATTGATGATCCTGAGACCCCTCCGATTGATGATCCTGAGACACCCCCGATTGATGATCCTGAGACCCTCCGATTGATGATCCTGAGACCACAATTGAAGATCCTGAGACCCCCCGATTGACGATCCTGAGACCCCCCCCCGATTGATGATCCTGAGACCCCGCGATTGATGATCCTGTTCCCCGATTGATGACTCTGAGACCTCCCGATTGATGATCCTGTGAACTCGATTGATGATCATAAAACCCCCCGATTGATGATCCTGAGACCCCCCGATTGATGATCCTGAGACCCCGCGATTGATGATCCTGAGACCCCCCGATTGATGATCCTGAGACCCCCCGATTGATGATCCTGAGACCCCCCGATTGATGATCCTGAGACCCCCCAATTGATGATCCTGAGACACCCTGATTGATGATCATGAGACCCGGATTGATGATCCTGAGAGCCCCCCCCCCGATTGATGATCCTGAGACCCCAATTGATAATCCTGAGACCCCGATTGATGATCCTGAGACCCCCAGATTGATGATCCTGAGACCCCCCCGATTGATGATCCTGAGACCCCCCGTTTGATGATCCTGAAACCCCCCGATTGATGATCCTGAGACACCCCGATTGATGATCGTGAAACCCCCCGATTGATGATCCTGAGACCCCCGATTGATGATCCTGCGACCCCCCCGATTGATGATCCTGAGACCCCCCCCGATTGATGATCATGAGACCCCGATTGATGATCCTGAGACCCCAATTGATGATCCTGAGACACCCTGATTGATGATCATGAGACCCCGATTGATGATCCTGAGAGGCCCCCCCAATTGATGATCCTGAGATCCCCCGATTGATGATCCTGAGACACCAATTGATGATCCTGAGACCCCGATTGACGATCCTGAGACCCCCCCCCGATTGATGACTCTGAGACCTCCGGATTGATGATCCTGTGAACCCGATTGATGATCATGAAACCCCCCGATTGATGATCCTGAGACCCCCCGGTTGATGATCGTGAGACCCCGCGATTAATGATCCTGAGACCCCCCGATTGATGATCCTGAGAGCCCGATTGATGAACCTGAGACCCCACCGTTTAATGATCCTGAGACCCCGCGATTGATGATCCTGAGACCCCCCGTTTGATGATCCTGAAACCCCCCGATTGATGATCCTAAGACCCCCCCGATTGATGATCCTGAGACCCCGTGATTGATGATCCTGTGTCCCCGATTGATGACCCTGAGACCCCACGATTGATGATCATGAAACCCCCCGATTGATGATCCTGAGACCCTCCCGATTGATGATTCTGAGACCCCGCGATTGATGATCCTGAGACCCCCCGATTGATGATCCTGAGACCCCCCGATTGATGATCCTGAGAGCCCGATTGATGATCCTGAGACCCCCACGATTGATGATCATGAGACCCCCCGATTGATGATCCTGAGACCCCAATTGATGATCCTGAGACCCCCCGATTGATGATCCTGAGACCCCCCCGTTTGATGATCCTGAGACCCCGCGATTGATGATCCTGAGACCCTGATTGATGATCCTGAAACCCCTCAATTGATGATCCTGAGACGCCCCCGATTGATGATCGTGAAACGCCCCGATTGATGATCCTGAGACCCCTCGACCGATGATTCTGAGACCCCCCGATTGATGATCCTGAGACCCCCCAATTGGTGATCCTGTGACCCCCCGATTGATGAACCTGAGACCCCCCCGTTTGATGATCCTGAGACCGTCCGATTGATGATCCTGAGACCACAATTGAAGATCCTGAGACCCCCCGATTGACGATCCTGAGATCCCCCGATTGATGATCCTGAGACCCCGCGATTGATGATCCTGTGTCCCCGATTGATGACTCTGAGACCTCCCGATTGATGATCCTGTGAACCCGATTGATGATCATGAAACCCCACGATTGATGATCCTGAGACCCCGCGATTGATGATCCTGAGACCCCCAGATTGATGATCCTGAGACCCCCCGATTGATGATCCTGAGACCCCCGATTGATGATCCTGAGACCCCAATTGATGATCCTGAGACCCCGATTGATGATCCTGAGTCCCCCCGATTGATGATCCTGAGACCCCCCGATTGATGATCCTGAGACCCCCCCGGTTGATGATCCTGAGACCCCGCGATTGATGATCCTGAGACCCTGATTGATGATCCTGAAACCCTCCAAATTGATGATCCTGAGACCCCCCGATTGATGATCCTGAGACCCCTCGAACGATGATCCTGAGACCCACTGATTGATGATCCTGAGACCCCCCAATTGCTGATCCTGAGACTCCCCGATTGATGATCCTGAGACCCCCCCGATTGATGATCCTGAGACCCCCCCGTTTGATGATCCTGAGACCCCCCCGATTGTTGATCCTGAGACCACCTGATTGATGATCCTGAGACCCCCCGATTGATGATCCTGAGACCCCTCCGATTGATGATCCTGAGACACCCCCGATTGATGATTCTGAGACCCTCCGATTGATGATCCTGAGACCACAATTGAAGATCCTGAGACCCCCCGATTGACGATCCTGAGACCCCCCCCCGATTGATGATCCTGAGACCCCGCGATTGATGATCCTGTGTCCCCGATTGATGACTCTGAGACCTCCCGATTGATGATCCTGTGAACTCGATTGATGATCATGAAACCCCCCGATTGATGATCCTGAGACCCCCCGATTGATGATCCTGAGACCCCGCGATTGATGATCCTGAGACCCCCCGATTGATGATCCTGAGACCCCGCGATTGATGATCCTGAGACCCCCCGATTGATGATCCTGAGACCCCCCGATTGATGATCCTGAGACCCCCCGATTGATGATCCTGAGACCCCCCAATTGATGATCCTGAGACACCCTGATTGATGATCATGAGACCCCGATTGATGATCCTGAGACCCCCCGATTGATGATCCTGAGACCCCCCCGATTGATGATACTGAGACCCCCCGTTTGATGATCCTGAAACATCCCGATTGATGATCCTGAGACACCCCGATTGATGATCGTGAAACCCCCCGATTGATGATCCTGAGACCCCCCGATTGATAATCCTGCGAACCCCCCGATTGATGATCCTGAGACCCCCCCCCGATTGATGATCATGAGACCCCGATTGATGATCCTGAGACCCCAATTGATGATCCTGAGACACCCTGATTGATGATCATGAGACCCCGATTGATGATCCTGAGAGGCCCCCCCAATTGATGAGCCTGAGATCCCCCGATTGATGATCCTGAGACCCCAATTGATGATCCTGAGACCCCGATTGACGATCCTGAGACCGCCCCCCCCGATTGATGACTCTGAGACCTCCCGATTGATGATCCTGTGAACCCGATTGATGATCATGAAACCCCCCGATTGATGATCCTGAGACCCCCCGATTGATGATCGTGAGACCCCGCGATTAATGATCCTGAGACCCCCCCGATTGATGATCCTGAGAGCCCGATTGATGAACCTGAGACCCCCCCGTTTAATGATCCTGAGACCCCGCGATTGATGATCCTGAGACCCCCCGTTTGATGATACTGAAACCCCCCGATTGATGATCCTAAGACCCCCCCGATTGATGATCCTGAGACCCCGTGATTGATGATCCTGTTTCCCCGATTGATGACCCTGAGACCCCACGATTGATGATCATGAAACCCTCCGATTAATGATCCTGAGACCCCCACGATTGATGATCATGAGACCCCCCGATTGATGAGCCTGAGACCCCCCGATTGATGATCCTGAGACCCCCCGATTGATGATCCTGAGACCGCCCCGTTTGATGATCCTGAGACCCCGCGATTGATGATCCTGAGACCCTGATTGATGATCCTGAAACCCCTCAATTGATGATCCTGAGACGCCCCCGATTGATGATCGTGAAACGCCCCGATTGATGATCCTGAGACCCCTCGACCGATGATTCTGAGACCCCCCGATTGATGATCCTGAGACACCCCGATTGATGATCGTGAAACCCCCCGATTGATGATCCTGAGACCCCCCGATTGATGATCCTGAGACCCCCCCGATTGATGATCCTGAGACCCCCCGTTTGATGATCCTGAAACCCCCCGATTGATGATCCTGAGACACCCCGATTGATGATCGTGAAACCCCCCGATTGATGATCCTGAGACCCCCCGATTGATGATCCTGCGACCCCCCTGATTGATAATCCTGAGACACCCCCGATTGATGATCATGAGACCCCGATTGATGATCCTGAAACCCCAATTGATGATCCTGAGACACCCTGATTGATGATCATGAGACCCCGATTGATGATCCTGAGAGGCCCCCCCAATTGATGAGCCTGAGATCCCCCGATTGATGATCCTGAGACACCAATTGATGATCCTGAGACCCCGATTGACGATCCTGAGACACCCCCCCGATTGATGACTCTGAGACCTCCGGATTGATGATCCTGTGAACCCGATTGATGATCATGAAACCCCCCGATTGATGATCCTGAGACCCCCCGATTGATGATCGTGAGACCCCGCGATTAATGATCCTGAGACCCCCCGATTGATGATCCTGAGAGCCCGATTGATGAACCTGAGACCCCCCCGTTTAATGATCCTGAGACCCCGCGATTGATGATCCTGAGACCCCCCGTTTGATGATCCTGAAACCCCCCGATTGATGATCCTAAGACCCCCCCGATTGATGATCCTGAGACCCTGTGATTGATGATCCTGTTTCCCCGATTGATGACCCTGAGACCCCACGATTGATGATCATGAAACCCCCCGATTGATGATCCTGAGACTCCCCCGATTGATGATTCTGAGACCCCGCGATTGATGATCCTGAGACCCCCCGATTGATGATTCTGAGACCCCCCGATTGATGATCCTGAGAGCCCGATTGATGATCCTGAGACCCCCACGATTGATGATCATGAGACCCCCCGATTGATGATCCTGAGACCCCAATTGATGATCCTGAGACCCCCCGATTGATGATCCTGAGACCCCCCCGTTTGATGATCCTGAGACCCCGCGATTGATGATCCTGAGACCCTGATTGATGATCCTGAAACCCCTCAATTGATGATCCTGAGACGCCCCCGATTGATGATCGTGAAACGCCCCGATTGATGATCCTGAGACCCCTCGACCGATGATTCTGAGACCCCCCGATTGATGATCCTGAGACCCCCCAATTGGTGATCCTGTGACCCCCCGATTGATGAACCTGAGACCCCCCCCGTTTGATGATCCTGAGACCACCCGATTGATGATCCTGAGACCACCCGATTGATGATCCTGAGACCCCCCGATTGATGATCCTGAGACCCTCCGATTGATGATCCTGAGACCACAATTGAAGATGATCCTGTGTCCCCGATTGATGATCCTGAGACCCCCCGATTGATGATCCTGAGACCACCCGATTGATGATCCTGAGACCCCCCCGATTGATGATCCTGAGACCCCCCCGTTTGATGATCCTGAGACCCCCCGATTGATGATCCTGAGACCACCCGATTGATGATCCTGAGACCCCCCGATTGATGATCCTGAGACCTCTCCGATTGATGATCCTGAGACCCCCCCGATTGATGATCCTGAGACCCTCCGATTGATAATCCTGAGACCACAATTGAAGATCCTGAGACCCCCCGATTGACGATCCTGAGACCCCCCCCGATTGATGATCCTGAGACCCCGCGATTGATGATCCTGTGTCCCCGTTTGATGACCATGACACCTCCCGATTGATGATCCTGTGAACTCGATTGATGATCATGAAACCCCCCGATTGATGATCCTGATACCCCCCGATTGTTGATCCTGAGACCCCCCGATTGATGATCCTGAGACCCCCCCGATTGATGATCCTGAGACCCCGAGTTTGATGATCCTGAAACCCCCCGATTGATGATCCTGAGACACCCCGATTGATGATCGTGAAACCCCCCGATTGATGATCCTGAGACCCCGCGATTGATGATCCTGAGACCCCCCGATTGATGATCCTGAGACCACCCAATTGATGATCCTGAGACCCACCGATTGATGATCCTGAGACCCCAATTGATGATCCTGAGACCCCGATTGATGATCCTGAGACTCCCACGATTGATGATCCTGAAACCACCCGATTGATCCTAAGACCTCCGAGATTGATGATACTGAGACCCCGTGATTGATGATCCTGTGTCCCCGATTGATGACCCTGAGACCCCCCGATTGATGATCCTGCGACCCCGATTGATGATCATGAAACCCCCCGATTGATGATCCTGAGACCCCCCGGATTGATGATTCTGAGACCCCGCGATTGATGATCCTGAGACCCCCGATTGATGATCCTGAGACCCCCCCGATTGATGATCCTGAGAGCCCGATTGATGATCCTGAGAACCCCCGATTGATGATCCTGAGACCCCCCGATTGATGATCCTGAGACCCCGATTGATGATCCTGAGACCCCCCGATTGATGATCCTGAGACCCCCCCGGTTGATGATCCTGAGACCCCGCGATTGATGATCCTGAGACCCTGATTGATGATCCTGAAACCCTCCAAATTGATGATCCTGAGACCCCCCGATTGATGATCCTGAGACCCCTCGAACGATGATCCTGAGACCCACTGATTGATGATCCTGAGACCCCCCAATTGCTGATCCTGAGACTCCCCGATTGATGATCCTGAGACCCCCCCGATTGATGATCCTGAGACCCCCCCGTTTGATGATCCTGAGACCCCCCCGATTGTTGATCCTGAGACCACCTGATTGATGATCCTGAGACCCCCCGTTTGATGATCCTGAGACCCCTCCGATTGATGATCCTGAGACACCCCCGATTGATGATTCTGAGACCCTCCGATTGATGATCCTGAGACCACAATTGAAGATCCTGAGACCCCCCGATTGACGATCCTGAGACCCCCCCCCGATTGATGATCCTGAGACCCCGCGATTGATGATCCTGTGTCCCCGATTGATGACTCTGAGACCTCCCGATTGATGATCCTGTGAACTCGATTGATGATCATGAAACCCCCCGATTGATGATCCTGAGACCCCCCGATTGATGATCCTGAGACCCCGCGATTGATGATCCTGAGACCCCCCGATTGATGATCCTGAGACCCCGCGATTGATGATCCTGAGACCCCCCGATTGATGATCCTGAGACCCCCCGATTGATGATCCTGAGACCCCCCGATTGATGATCCTGAGACCCCCCAATTGATGATCCTGAGACACGCTGATTGATGATCATGAGACCCCGATTGATGATCCTGAGACCCCCCGATTGATGATCCTGAGACCCCCCCGATTGATGATACTGAGACCCCCCGTTTGATGATCCTGAAACATCCCGATTGATGATCCTGAGACACCCCGATTGATGATCGTGAAACCCCCCGATTGATGATCCTGAGACCCCCCGATTGATAATCCTGCGAACCCCCCGATTGATGATCCTGAGACCCCCCCCCGATTGATGATCATGAGACCCCGATTGATGATCCTGAGACCCCAATTGATGATCCTGAGACACCCTGATTGATGATCATGAGACCCCGATTGATGATCCTGAGAGGCCCCCCCAATTGATGAGCCTGAGATCCCCCGATTGATGATCCTGAGACCCCAATTGATGATCCTGAGGCCCCGATTGACGATCCTGAGACCGCCCCCCCCGATTGATGACTCTGAGACCTCCCGATTGATGATCCTGTGAACCCGATTGATGATCATGAAACCCCCCGATTGATGATCCTGAGACCCCCCGATTGATGATCGTGAGACCCCGCGATTAATGATCCTGAGACCCCCCGATTGATGATCCTGAGAGCCCGATTGATGAACCTGAGACCCCCCCGTTTAATGATCCTGAGACCCCGCGATTGATGATCCTGAGACCCCCCGTTTGATGATCCTGAAACCCCCCGATTGATGATCCTAAGACCCCCCCGATTGATGATCCTGAGACCCCGTGATTGATGATCCTGTTTCCCCGATTGATGACCCTGAGACCCCACGATTGATGATCATGAAACCCTCCGATTGATGATCCTGAGACCCCCCCGATTGATGATTCTGAGACCCCACGATTGATGATCCTGAGACCCCCCGATTGATGATCCTGAGACCCCCCGATTGATGATCCTGAGAGCCCGATTAATGATCCTGAGACCCCCACGATTGATGATCATGAGACCCCCCGATTGATGAGCCTGAGACCCCAATTGATGATCCTGAGACCCCCCGATTGATGATCCTGAGACCGCCCCGTTTGATGATCCTGAGACCCCGCGATTGATGATCCTGAGACCCTGATTGATGATCCTGAAACCCCTCAATTGATGATCCTGAGACGCCCCCGATTGATGATCGTGAAACGCCCCGATTGATGATCCTGAGACCCCTCGACCGATGATTCTGAGACCCCCCGATTGATGATCCTGAGACACCCCGATTGATGATCGTGAAACCCCCCGATTGATGATCCTGAGACCCCCCGATTGATGATCCTGAGACCCCCCCGATTGATGATCCTGAGACCCCCCGTTTGATGATCCTGAAACCCCCCGATTGATGATCCTGAGACACCCCGATTGATGATCGTGAAACCCCCCGATTGATGATCCTGAGACCCCCCGATTGATGATCCTGCGACCCCCCTGATTGATAATCCTGAGACACCCCCGATTGATGATCATGAGACCCCGATTGATGATCCTGAAACCCCAATTGATGATCCTGAGACACCCTGATTGATGATCATGAGACCCCGATTGATGATCCTGAGAGGCCCCCCCAATTGATGAGCCTGAGATCCCCCGATTGATGATCCTGAGACACCAATTGATGATCCTGAGACCCCGATTGACGATCCTGAGACACCCCCCCGATTGATGACTCTGAGACCTCCGGATTGATGATCCTGTGAACCCGATTGATGATCATGAAACCCCCCGATTGATGATCCTGAGACCCCCCGATTGATGATCGTGAGACCCCGCGATTAATGATCCTGAGACCCCCCGATTGATGATCCTGAGAGCCCGATTGATGAACCTGAGACCCCCCCGTTTAATGATCCTGAGACCCCGCGATTGATGATCCTGAGACCCCCCGTTTGATGATCCTGAAACCCCCCGATTGATGATCCTAAGACCCCCCCGATTGATGATCCTGAGACCCTGTGATTGATGATCCTGTTTCCCCGATTGATGACCCTGAGACCCCACGATTGATGATCATGAAACCCCCCGATTGATGATCCTGAGACTCCCCCGATTGATGATTCTGAGACCCCGCGATTGATGATCCTGAGACCCCTCGATTGATGATTCTGAGACCCCCCGATTGATGATCCTGAGAGCCCGATTGATGATCCTGAGACCCCCACGATTGATGATCATGAGACCCCCCGATTGATGATCCTGAGACCCCAATTGATGATCCTGAGACCCCCCGATTGATGATCCTGAGACCCCCCCGTTTGATGATCCTGAGACCCCGCGATTGATGATCCTGAGACCCTGATTGATGATCCTGAAACCCCTCAATTGATGATCCTGAGACGCCCCCGATTGATGATCGTGAAACGCCCCGATTGATGATCCTGAGACCCCTCGACCGATGATTCTGAGACCCCCCGATTGATGATCCTGAGACCCCCCAATTGGTGATCCTGTGACCCCCCGATTGAGGAACCTGAGACCCCCCCGTTTGATGATCCTGAGACCACCCGATTGATGATCCTGAGACCACCCGATTGATGACCCTGAGACCCCCCGATTGATGATCCTGAGACCCTCCGATTGATGATCCTGAGACCACAATTGAAGATGATCCTGTGTCCCCGATTGATGATCCTGAGACCCCCCGATTGATGATCCTGAAACCACCCGATTGATGATCCTGAGACCCCCCCGATTGATGATTCTGAGACCCCCCAATTGGTGATCCTGTGACCCCCCGATTGATGAACCTGAGACCTCCCGATTGATGATCCTGTGAACCCGATTGATGATCATGAAACCCCCCGATTGATGATCCTGAGACCCCGCGATTGATGATCCTGAGACCCCCAGATTGATGATCCTGAGACCCCCCGATTGATGATCCTGAGACCCCCCGATTGATGATCCTGAGACCCCAATTGATGATCCTGAGACCCCGATTGATGATTCTGAGACCCCCCGATTGATGATCCTGCGACCCCCCGTTTGATGATCCTGAGACCCTGATTGATGATCCTGAAACCCTCCAAATTGATGATCCTGAGACCCCCCGATTGATGATCCTGAAGCGCCCCGATTGATGATCCTGAGACCCCTCGAACGATGATCCTGAGACCCACTGATTGATGATCCTGAGACCCCCCAATTGGTGATCCTGAGACCCGCCGATTGATGAACCTGAGACCCCCACGTTTGATGATCCTGAGACCCCCCCGATTGATAATCCTGAGACCACCCGATTGATGAACCTGAGACCCCCCATTTGATGATCCTGAGACCCCCCGATTGATGATCCTGAGACCACCCGATTGATGATCCTGAGACCCCCCGATTGATGATCCTGAGACCCTCCGATTGATGATCCTGAGACCACAATTGAAGATCCTGAGACCCCCCGATTGACGATCCTGAGATCCCCCCGATTGATAATCCTGAGACCCCGCGATTGATGATCCTGTGTCCCCGATTGATGACTCTGAGACCTCCCGATTGATGATCCTGTGAACCCGATTGATTATCCTGAGACCCCCCGATTGATGATCCTGAGACCCCGCGATTGATGATCCTGAGACCCCCCGATTGATGATCCTGAGACCCCCCGATTGATGATCCTGAGACCCCAATTGATGATCCTGAGACCCTGATTGATGATCCTGAGACCCCCACGATTGATGATCCTGAGACCCCCCGATTAATGATCCTGAGACCACCCGATTGATGATCCTGAGACCCCCCGATTGATGATCCTGAGACACCCCGATTGATGATCCTGAGACCCCCCCGATTGATGATCCTGAGACCCCAATTGAAGATCCTGAGACCCCCCGATTGACGATCCTGAGACCCCCCCCGATTGATGATCCTGAGACCCCGCGATTGATGATCCTGTGTCCCCGATTGATGATTCTGAGACCTCCCGATTGATGATCCTGTGAACTCGATTGATGATCATGAAACCCCCCGATTGATGATCCTGACACCCCCCGATTGATGATCCTGACACCACGCGATTGATGATCCTGAAACCCCTCAATTGATGATCCTGAGACGCCCCCGATTGATGATCGTGAAACGCCCCGATTGATGATCCTGAGACCCCTCGACCGATGATTCTGAGACCCCCCGATTGATGATCCTGAGACACCCCGATTGATGATCGTGAAACCCCCCGATTGATGATCCTGAGACCCCCCGATTGATGATCCTGAGACCCCCCCGATTGATGATCCTGAGACCCCCCGTTTGATGATCCTGAAACCCCCCGATTGATGATCCTGAGACACCCCGATTGATGATCGTGAAACCCCCCGATTGATGATCCTGAGACCCCCCGATTGATGATCCTGCGACCCCCCTGATTGATAATCCTGAGACACCCCCGATTGATGATCATGAGACCCCGATTGATGATCCTGAAACCCCAATTGATGATCCTGAGACACCCTGATTGATGATCATGAGACCCCGATTGATGATCCTGAGAGGCCCCCCCAATTGATGAGCCTGAGATCCCCCGATTGATGATCCTGAGACACCAATTGATGATCCTGAGACCCCGATTGACGATCCTGAGACACCCCCCCGATTGATGACTCTGAGACCTCCGGATTGATGATCCTGTGAACCCGATTGATGATCATGAAACCCCCCGATTGATGATCCTGAGACCCCCCGATTGATGATCGTGAGACCCCGCGATTAATGATCCTGAGACCCCCCGATTGATGATCCTGAGAGCCCGATTGATGAACCTGAGACCCCCCCGTTTAATGATCCTGAGACCCCGCGATTGATGATCCTGAGACCCCCCGTTTGATGATCCTGAAACCCCCCGATTGATGATCCTAAGACCCCCCCGATTGATGATCCTGAGACCCTGTGATTGATGATCCTGTTTCCCCGATTGATGACCCTGAGACCCCACGATTGATGATCATGAAACCCCCCGATTGATGATCCTGAGACTCCCCCGATTGATGATTCTGAGACCCCGCGATTGATGATCCTGAGACCCCTCGATTGATGATTCTGAGACCCCCCGATTGATGATCCTGAGAGCCCGATTGATGATCCTGAGACCCCCACGATTGATGATCATGAGACCCCCCGATTGATGATCCTGAGACCCCAATTGATGATCCTGAGACCCCCCGATTGATGATCCTGAGACCCCCCCGTTTGATGATCCTGAGACCCCGCGATTGATGATCCTGAGACCCTGATTGATGATCCTGAAACCCCTCAATTGATGATCCTGAGACGCCCCCGATTGATGATCGTGAAACGCCCCGATTGATGATCCTGAGACCCCTCGACCGATGATTCTGAGACCCCCCGATTGATGATCCTGAGACCCCCCAATTGGTGATCCTGTGACCCCCCGATTGAGGAACCTGAGACCCCCCCGTTTGATGATCCTGAGACCACCCGATTGATGATCCTGAGACCACCCGATTGATGATCCTGAGACCCCCCGATTGATGATCCTGAGACCCTCCGATTGATGATCCTGAGACCACAATTGAAGATGATCCTGTGTCCCCGATTGATGATCCTGAGACCCCCCGATTGATGATCCTGAGACCCTCCGATTGATGATCCTGAGACCACAATTGAAGATGATCCTGTGTCCCCGATTGATGATCCTGAGACCCCCCGATTGATGATCCTGAAACCACCCGATTGATGATCCTGAGACCCCCCCGATTGATGATTCTGAGACCCCCCAATTGGTGATCCTGTGACCCCCCGATTGATGAACCTGAGACCTCCCGATTGATGATCCTGTGAACCCGATTGATGATCATGAAACCCCCCGATTGATGATCCTGAGACCCCGCGATTGATGATCCTGAGACCCCCAGATTGATGATCCTGAGACCCCCCGATTGATGATCCTGAGACCCCCCGATTGATGATCCTGAGACCCCAATTGATGATCCTGAGACCCCGATTGATGATTCTGAGACCCCCCGATTGATGATCCTGCGACCCCCCGTTTGATGATCCTGAGACCCTGATTGATGATCCTGAAACCCTCCAAATTGATGATCCTGAGACCCCCCGATTGATGATCCTGAAGCGCCCCGATTGATGATCCTGAGACCCCTCGAACGATGATCCTGAGACCCACTGATTGATGATCCTGAGACCCCCCAATTGGTGATCCTGAGACCCGCCGATTGATGAACCTGAGACCCCCCATTTGATGATCCTGAGACCCCCCGATTGATGATCCTGAGACCACCCGATTGATGATCCTGAGACCCCCCGATTGATGATCCTGAGACCCTCCGATTGATGATCCTGAGACCACAATTGAAGATCCTGAGACCCCCCGATTGACGATCCTGAGATCCCCCCGATTGATAATCCTGAGACCCCGCGATTGATGATCCTGTGTCCCCGATTGATGACTCTGAGACCTCCCGATTGATGATCCTGTGAACCCGATTGATTATCCTGAGACCCCCCGATTGATGATCCTGAGACCCCGCGATTGATGATCCTGAGACCCCCCGATTGATGATCCTGAGACCCCCCGATTGATGATCCTGAGACCCCAATTGATGATCCTGAGACCCTGATTGATGATCCTGAGACCCCCACGATTGATGATCCTGAGACCCCCCGATTAATGATCCTGAGACCACCCGATTGATGATCCTGAGACCCCCCGATTGATGATCCTGAGACACCCCGATTGATGATCCTGAGACCCCCCCGATTGATGATCCTGAGACCCCAATTGAAGATCCTGAGACCCCCCGATTGACGATCCTGAGACCCCCCCCGATTGATGATCCTGAGACCCCGCGATTGATGATCCTGTGTCCCCGATTGATGATTCTGAGACCTCCCGATTGATGATCCTGTGAACTCGATTGATGATCATGAAACCCCCCGATTGATGATCCTGACACCCCCCGATTGATGATCCTGACACCACGCGATTGATGATCCTGAAACCCCTCAATTGATGATCCTGAGACGCCCCCGATTGATGATCGTGAAACGCCCCGATTGATGATCCTGAGACCCCTCGACCGATGATTCTGAGACCCCCCGATTGATGATCCTGAGACACCCCGATTGATGATCGTGAAACCCCCCGATTGATGATCCTGAGACCCCCCGATTGATGATCCTGAGACCCCCCCGATTGATGATCCTGAGACCCCCCGTTTGATGATCCTGAAACCCCCCGATTGATGATCCTGAGACACCCCGATTGATGATCGTGAAACCCCCCGATTGATGATCCTGAGACCCCCCGATTGATGATCCTGCGACCCCCCTGATTGATAATCCTGAGACACCCCCGATTGATGATCATGAGACCCCGATTGATGATCCTGAAACCCCAATTGATGATCCTGAGACACCCTGATTGATGATCATGAGACCCCGATTGATGATCCTGAGAGGCCCCCCCAATTGATGAGCCTGAGATCCCCCGATTGATGATCCTGAGACACCAATTGATGATCCTGAGACCCCGATTGACGATCCTGAGACACCCCCCCGATTGATGACTCTGAGACCTCCGGATTGATGATCCTGTGAACCCGATTGATGATCATGAAACCCCCCGATTGATGATCCTGAGACCCCCCGATTGATGATCGTGAGACCCCGCGATTAATGATCCTGAGACCCCCCGATTGATGATCCTGAGAGCCCGATTGATGAACCTGAGACCCCCCCGTTTAATGATCCTGAGACCCCGCGATTGATGATCCTGAGACCCCCCGTTTGATGATCCTGAAACCCCCCGATTGATGATCCTAAGACCCCCCCGATTGATGATCCTGAGACCCTGTGATTGATGATCCTGTTTCCCCGATTGATGACCCTGAGACCCCACGATTGATGATCATGAAACCCCCCGATTGATGATCCTGAGACTCCCCCGATTGATGATTCTGAGACCCCGCGATTGATGATCCTGAGACCCCTCGATTGATGATTCTGAGACCCCCCGATTGATGATCCTGAGAGCCCGATTGATGATCCTGAGACCCCCACGATTGATGATCATGAGACCCCCCGATTGATGATCCTGAGACCCCAATTGATGATCCTGAGACCCCCCGATTGATGATCCTGAGACCCCCCCGTTTGATGATCCTGAGACCCCGCGATTGATGATCCTGAGACCCTGATTGATGATCCTGAAACCCCTCAATTGATGATCCTGAGACGCCCCCGATTGATGATCGTGAAACGCCCCGATTGATGATCCTGAGACCCCTCGACCGATGATTCTGAGACCCCCCGATTGATGATCCTGAGACCCCCCAATTGGTGATCCTGTGACCCCCCGATTGAGGAACCTGAGACCCCCCCGTTTGATGATCCTGAGACCACCCGATTGATGATCCTGAGACCACCCGATTGATGATCCTGAGACCCCCCGATTGATGATCCTGAGACCCTCCGATTGATGATCCTGAGACCACAATTGAAGATGATCCTGTGTCCCCGATTGATGATCCTGAGACCCCCCGATTGATGATCCTGAAACCACCCGATTGATGATCCTGAGACCCCCCCGATTGATGATTCTGAGACCCCCCAATTGGTGATCCTGTGACCCCCCGATTGATGAACCTGAGACCTCCCGATTGATGATCCTGTGAACCCGATTGATGATCATGAAACCCCCCGATTGATGATCCTGAGACCCCGCGATTGATGATCCTGAGACCCCCAGATTGATGATCCTGAGACCCCCCGATTGATGATCCTGAGACCCCCCGATTGATGATCCTGAGACCCCAATTGATGATCCTGAGACCCCGATTGATGATTCTGAGACCCCCCGATTGATGATCCTGCGACCCCCCGTTTGATGATCCTGAGACCCTGATTGATGATCCTGAAACCCTCCAAATTGATGATCCTGAGACCCCCCGATTGATGATCCTGAAGCGCCCCGATTGATGATCCTGAGACCCCTCGAACGATGATCCTGAGACGCACTGATTGATGATCCTGAGACCCCCCAATTGGTGATCCTGAGACCCCCCGATTGATGAACCTGAGACCCCCACGTTTGATGATCCTGAGACCCCCCCGATTGATAATCCTGAGACCACCCGATTGATGAACCTGAGACCCCCCATTTGATGATCCTGAGACCCCCCGATTGATGATCCTGAGACCACCCGATTGATGATCCTGAGACCCCCCGATTGATGATCCTGAGACCCTCCGATTGATGATCCTGAGACCACAATTGAAGATCCTGAGACCCCCCGATTGACGATCCTGAGATCCCCCCGATTGATAATCCTGAGACCCCGCGATTGATGATCCTGTGTCCCCGATTGATGACTCTGAGACCTCCCGATTGATGATCCTGTGAACCCGATTGATTATCCTGAGACCCCCCGATTGATGATCCTGAGACCCCGCGATTGATGATCCTGAGACCCCCCGATTGATGATCCTGAGACCCCCCGATTGATGATCCTGAGACCCCAATTGATGATCCTGAGACCCTGATTGATGATCCTGAGACCCCCACGATTGATGATCCTGAGACCCCCCGATTAATGATCCTGAGACCACCCGATTGATGATCCTGAGACCCCCCGATTGATGATCCTGAGACACCCCGATTGATGATCCTGAGACCCCCCCGATTGATGATCCTGAGACCCCAATTGAAGATCCTGAGACCCCCCGATTGACGATCCTGAGACCCCCCCCGATTGATGATCCTGAGACCCCGCGATTGATGATCCTGTGTCCCCGATTGATGATTCTGAGACCTCCCGATTGATGATCCTGTGAACTCGATTGATGATCATGAAACCCCCCGATTGATGATCCTGACACCCCCCGATTGATGATCCTGACACCACGCGATTGATGATCCTGAGACCCCCCGATTGATGATCCTGAGAGCCCGATTGATGATCCTGAGACCCCCACGATTGATGATCCTGAGACCCCCCAATTGATGATCCTGAGACACCCCGATTAATGATCCTGAGACCCCCCCGATTGATGATCCTGAGACCCCAATTGAAAATCCTGAGACTCCCCGATTGACGATCCTGAGACCCCCCCGATTGATGATCCTGAGACCCCGCGATTGATGATCCTGTGTCCCCGATTGATGACTGTGAGACCTCCCGATTGATGATCCTGTGAACTCGATTGATGATCATGAAACCCCCCGATTGATGATCCTGAGACCCCCCGATTGATGATCCTGAGACCCCGCGATTGATGATCCTGAGACCCCCCGATTGATGATCCTGAGACCCCCCCGATTGATGATCCTGAGACCCCCCGATTGATGATCCTGAAACCCCCCGATTGATGATCCTGAGACCCCCCAATTGATGATCCTGAGACTCCCTGATTGATGATCATGAGACCCCGATTGATGATCCTGAGAGCCCCCCCCGATTGATGATCCTGAGACCCCAATTGATAATCCTGAGACCCCGATTGATGATCCTGAGACCCCCCGATTGATGATCCTGAGACACCCCCGATTGATGATCCTGAGACCCCCCGTTTGATGATCCTGAAACCCCCCGATTGATGATCCTGAGACACCCCGATTGATGATCGTGAAACCCCCCGATTGATGATCCTGAGAGCCCCCCGATTGATGATCATGAGACCCCGATTGATGATCCTGAGACCCCAATTGATGATCCTGAGACACCCTGATTGATGATCATGAGACCCCGATTGATGATCCTGAGAGGCCCCTCCAATTGATGATCCTGAGATCCCCCGATTGATGATCCTGATACCCCAATTGATGATCCTGAGACCCCGATTGACGATCCTGAGACCCCCCCCCGATTGATGACTCTGAGACCTCCCGATTGATGATCCTGTGAACCCGATTGATGATCATGAAACCCCCCGATTGATGATCCTGAGACCCCCTGATTGATGATCCTGAGACCCCGCGATTGATGATCCTGAGACCACCCGATTGATGATCCTGAGACCCCTCCGATTGATGATCCTGAGACACCCCCGATTGATGATCCTGAGACCCTCCGATTGATGATCCTGAGACCACAATTGAAGATCCTGAGACCCCCCGATTGACGATCCTGAGACCCCCCCCCGATTGATGATCCTGAGACCCCGCGATTGATGATCCTGTTCCCCGATTGATGACTCTGAGACCTCCCGATTGATGATCCTGTGAACTCGATTGATGATCATAAAACCCCCCGATTGATGATCCTGAGACCCCCCGATTGATGATCCTGAGACCCCGCGATTGATGATCCTGAGACCCCCCGATTGATGATCCTGAGACCCCCCGATTGATGATCCTGAGACCCCCCGATTGATGATCCTGAGACCCCCCAATTGATGATCCTGAGACACCCTGATTGATGATCATGAGACCCGGATTGATGATCCTGAGAGCCCCCCCCCCGATTGATGATCCTGAGACCCCAATTGATAATCCTGAGACCCCGATTGATGATCCTGAGACCCCCAGATTGATGATCCTGAGACCCCCCCGATTGATGATCCTGAGACCCCCCGTTTGATGATCCTGAAACCCCCCGATTGATGATCCTGAGACACCCCGATTGATGATCGTGAAACCCCCCGATTGATGATCCTGAGACCCCCGATTGATGATCCTGCGACCCCCCCGATTGATGATCCTGAGACCCCCCCCGATTGATGATCATGAGACCCCGATTGATGATCCTGAGACCCCAATTGATGATCCTGAGACACCCTGATTGATGATCATGAGACCCCGATTGATGATCCTGAGAGGCCCCCCCAATTGATGATCCTGAGATCCCCCGATTGATGATCCTGAGACACCAATTGATGATCCTGAGACCCCGATTGACGATCCTGAGACCCCCCCCCGATTGATGACTCTGAGACCTCCGGATTGATGATCCTGTGAACCCGATTGATGATCATGAAACCCCCCGATTGATGATACTGAGACCCCCCGGTTGATGATCGTGAGACCCCGCGATTAATGATCCTGAGACCCCCCGATTGATGATCCTGAGAGCCCGATTGATGAACCTGAGACCCCACCGTTTAATGATCCTGAGACCCCGCGATTGATGATCCTGAGACCCCCCGTTTGATGATCCTGAAACCCCCCGATTGATGATCCTAAGACCCCCCCGATTGATGATCCTGAGACCCCGTGATTGATGATCCTGTGTCCCCGATTGATGACCCTGAGACCCCACGATTGATGATCATGAAACCCCCCGATTGATGATCCTGAGACCCTCCCGATTGATGATTCTGAGACCCCGCGATTGATGATCCTGAGACCCCCCGATTGATGATCCTGAGACCCCCCGATTGATGATCCTGAGAGCCCGATTGATGATCCTGAGACCCCCACGATTGATGATCATGAGACCCCCCGATTGATGATCCTGAGACCCCAATTGATGATCCTGAGACCCCCCGATTGATGATCCTGAGACCCCCCCGTTTGATGATCCTGAGACCCCGCGATTGATGATCCTGAGACCCTGATTGATGATCCTGAAACCCCTCAATTGATGATCCTGAGACGCCCCCGATTGATGATCGTGAAACGCCCCGATTGATGATCCTGAGACCCCTCGACCGATGATTCTGAGACCCCCCGATTGATGATCCTGAGACCCCCCAATTGGTGATCCTGTGACCCCCCGATTGATGAACCTGAGACCCCCCCGTTTGATGATCCTGAGACCGTCCGATTGATGATCCTGAGACCACAATTGAAGATCCTGAGACCCCCCGATTGACGATCCTGAGATCCCCCGATTGATGATCCTGAGACCCCGCGATTGATGATCCTGTGTCCCCGATTGATGACTCTGAGACCTCCCGATTGATGATCCTGTGAACCCGATTGATGATCATGAAACCCCACGATTGATGATCCTGAGACCCCGCGATTGATGATCCTGAGACCCCCAGATTGATGATCCTGAGACCCCCCGATTGATGATCCTGAGACCCCCGATTGATGATCCTGAGACCCCAATTGATGATCCTGAGACCCCGATTGATGATCCTGAGACCCCCCGATTGATGATCCTGAGACCCCCCGTTTGATGATCCTGAAACCACCCGATTGATGATCCTGAGACCCCCCCGATTGATGATTCTGAGACCCCGCGATTGATGATCCTAAGACACCCCGATTGATGATCCTGAGACCCCCCCGATTGATGATCCTGAGAGCCCGATTGATGATCCTGAGAACCCCCGATTGATGATCCTGAGACCCCCCGATTGATGATCCTGAGACCCCGATTGATGATCCTGAGACCCCCCGATTGATGATCCTGAGAACCCCCGGTTGATGATCCTGAGACCCCGCGATTGATGATCCTGAGACCCTGATTGATGATCCTGAAACCCTCCAAATTGATGATCCTGAGACCCCTCGATTGATGATCCTGAAGCGGCCCGATTGATGATCCTGAGACCCCTCGAACGATGATCCTGAGACCCCCCCGTTTGATGATCCTGAGACCCCCCGATTGATGATCCTGAGACCACCCAATTGATGAACCTGAGACCCCCCATTTGATGATCCTGAGACCCCCCGATTGATGATCCTGAGACCACCCGATTGATGATCCTGAGACCCCCCGATTGATGATCCTGAGACCCTCCGATTGATGATCCTGAGACCACAATTGAAGATCCTGAGACCCCCCGATTGACGATCCTGAGATCCCCCCGATTGATGATCCTGAGACCCCGCGATTGATGATCCTGTGTCCCCGATTGATGACTCTGAGACCTCCCGATTGATGATCCTGTGAACCCGATTGATGATCATTAAACCCCCCGATTGATGATCCTGAGACCCCCCGATTGATGATCCTGAGACCCCGCGATTGATGATCCTGAGACCCCCCGATTGATGATCCTGAGACCCCCCGATTGATGATCCTGAGACCCCAATTGATGATCCTGAGACGCTGATTGATGATCCTGAGACCCCCCCCGTTTGATGATCCTGAGACCCCCCGATTGATGATCCTGAGACCCCCCCGATTGATGATCCTGAGACCATCCGATTGATGACTCTGAGACCTCCCGATTGATGATCCTGTGAACTCGATTGATGATCATGAAACCCCCCGATTGATGATCCTGACACCCCCCGATTGATGATCCTGAGACCACGCGATTGATGATCCTGAGACCCCCCGATTGATGATCCTGAGAGCCCGATTGATGATCCTGAGACCCCCACGATTGATGATCCTGAGACCCCCCGATTGATGATCCTGAGACCACCCGATTGATGATCCTGAGACCCCCCAATTGATGATCCTGAGACACCCCGATTGATGATCCTGAGACCCCCCCGATTGATGATCCTGAGACCCCAATTGAAGATCCTGAGACTCCCCGATTGACGATCCTGAGACCCCCCCGATTGATGATCCTGAGACCCCGCGATTGATGATCCTGTGTCCCCGATTGATGACTCTGAGACCTCCCGATTGATGATCCTGTGAACTCGATTGATGATCATGAAACCCCCCGATTGATGATCCTGAGACCCCCCGATTGATGATCCTGAGACCCCGCGATTGATGATCCTGAGACCCCCCGATTGATAATACTGAGACCCCCCGATTGATGATCCTGAGACCCCCCGATTGATGATCCTGAGACACCCTGATTGATGATCATGAGACCCCGATTGATGATCCTGAGAGCCCCCCCCCGATTGATGATCCTGAGACCCCAATTGATAATCCTGAGACCCCGATTGATGATCCTGAGACCCCCCGATTGATGATCCTGAGACACCCCCGATTGATGATCCTGAGACCCCCCGTTTGATGATCCTGAAACCCCCCGATTGTTGATCCTGCGACACCCCGATTGATGATTGTGAAACCCCCCGATTGATGATCCTGAGAGCCCCCCGATTGATGAACCTGAGACCCCGCGATTGATGATCCTGAGACCCTGATTGATGATCCTGAAACCCCTCAATTGATGATCCTGAGACGCCCCCGATTGATGATCGTGAAACGCCCCGATTGATGATCCTGAGACCCCTCGACCGATGATTCTGAGACCCCCCGATTGATGATCCTGAGACCCCCCAATTGGTGATCCTGTGACCCCCCGATTGATGAACCTGAGACCCCCCCGTTTGATGATCCTGAGACCCTCCGACTGATGATCCTGAGACCACAATTGAAGATCCTGAGACCCCCCGATTGACGATCCTGAGATCCCCCGATTGATGATCCTGAGACCCCGCGATTGATGATCCTGTGTCCCCGATTGATGAATGTGAGACCTCCCGATTGATGATCCTGTGAACCCGATTGATGATCATGAAACCCCACGATTGATGATCCTGAGACCCCGCGATTGATGATCCTGAGACCCCCAGATTGATGATCCTGAGACCCCCCGATTGATGATCCTGAGACCCCCCGATTGATGATCCTGAGACCCCAATTGATGATCCTGAGACCCCGATTGATGATCCTGAGACCCCACGATTGATGATCCTGAGACACCCCGTTTGATGATCCTGAAACCACCCGATTGATGATCCTGAGACCCCCCCGATTGATGATTCTGAGACCCCGCGATTGATGATCCTAAGACACCCCGATTGATGATCCTGAGACCCCCCCGATTGATGATCCTGAGAGCCCGATTGATGATCCTGAGAACCCCCGATTGATGATCCTGAGACCCCCCGATTGATGATCCTGAGACCCCGATTGATGATCCTGAGACCCCCCGATTGATGATCCTGAGAACCCCCGGTTGATGATCCTGAGACCCCGCGATTGATGATCCTGAGACCCTGATTGATGATCCTGAAACCCTCCAAATTGATGATCCTGAGACCCCTCGATTGATGATCCTGAAGCGCCCCGATTGATGATCCTGAGACCCCTCGAACGATGATCCTGAGACCCCCCCGTTTGATGATCCTGAGACCCCCCGATTGATGATCCTGAGACCACCCAATTGATGAACCTGAGACCCCCCATTTGATGATCCTGAGACCCCCCGATTGATGATCCTGAGACCACCCGATTGATGATCCTGAGACCCCCCGATTGATGATCCTGAGACCCTCCGATTGATGATCCTGAGACCACAATTGAAGATCCTGAGACCCCCCGATTGACGATCCTGAGATCCCCCCGATTGATGATCCTGAGACCCCGCGATTGATGATCCTGTGTCCCCGATTGATGACTCTGAGACCTCCCGATTGATGATCCTGTGAACCCGATTGATGATCATTAAACCCCCCGATTGATGATCCTGAGACCCCCCGATTGATGATCCTGAGACCCCGCGATTGATGATCCTGAGACCCCCCGATTGATGATCCTGAGACCCCCCGATTAAGATCCTGAGACCCCAATTGATGATCCTGAGACCCTGATTGATGATCCTGAGACCCCCCCGTTTGATGATCCTGAGACCCCCCGATTGATGATCCTGAGACCCCCCCGATTGATGATCCTGAGACCACCCGATTGATGACTCTGAGACCTCCCGATTGATGATCCTGTGAACTCGATTGATGATCATGAAACCCCCCGATTGATGATCCTGACACCCCCCGATTGATGATCCTGAGACCACGCGATTGATGATCCTGAGACCCCCCGATTGATGATCCTGAGAGCCCGATTGATGATCCTGAGACCCCCACGATTGATGATCCTGAGACCCCCCGATTGATGATCCTGAGACCACCCGATTGATGATCCTGAGACCCCCCAATTGATGATCCTGAGACACCCCGATTGATGATTCTGAGACCCCCCCGATTGATGATCCTGAGACCCCAATTGAAGATCCTGAGACTCCCCGATTGACGATCCTGAGACCCCCCCGATTGATGATCCTGAGACCCCGCGATTGATGATCCTGTGTCCCCGATTGATGACTCTGAGACCTCCCGATTGATGATCCTGTGAACTCGATTGATGATCATGAAACCCCCCGATTGATGATCCTGAGACCCCCCGATTGATGATCCTGAGACCCCGCGATTGATGATCCTGAGACCCCCCGATTGATAATCCTGAGACCCCCCGATTGATGATCCTGAGACCCCCCGATTGATGATCCTGAGACACCCTGATTGATGATCATGAGACCCCGATTGATGATCCTGAGAGCCCCCCCCCGATTGATGATCCTGAGACCCCAATTGATAATCCTGAGACCCCGATTGATGATCCTGAGACCCCCCGATTGATGATCCTGAGACACCCCCGATTGATGATCCTGAGACCCCCCGTTTGATGATCCTGAAACCCCCCGATTGTTGATCCTGCGACACCCCGATTGATGATTGTGAAACCCCCCGATTGATGATCCTGAGAGCCCCCCGATTGATGAACCTGAGACCCCGCGATTGATGATCCTGAGACCCTGATTGATGATCCTGAAACCCCTCAATTGATGATCCTGAGACGCCCCCGATTGATGATCGTGAAACGCCCCGATTGATGATCCTGAGACCCCTCGACCGATGATTCTGAGACCCCCCGATTGATGATCCTGAGACCCCCCAATTGGTGATCCTGTGACCCCCCGATTGATGAACCTGAGACCCCCCCGTTTGATGATCCTGAGACCCTCCGACTGATGATCCTGAGACCACAATTGAAGATCCTGAGACCCCCCGATTGACGATCCTGAGATCCCCCGATTGATGATCCTGAGACCCCGCGATTGATGATCCTGTGTCCCCGATTGATGAATGTGAGACCTCCCGATTGATGATCCTGTGAACCCGATTGATGATCATGAAACCCCACGATTGATGATCCTGAGACCCCGCGATTGATGATCCTGAGACCCCCAGATTGATGATCCTGAGACCCCCCGATTGATGATCCTGAGACCCCCCGATTGATGATCCTGAGACCCCAATTGATGATCCTGAGACCCCGATTGATGATCCTGAGACCCCACGATTGATGATCCTGAGACACCCCGTTTGATGATCCTGAAACCACCCGATTGATGATCCTGAGACCCCCCCGATTGATGATTCTGAGACCCCGCGATTGATGATCCTGAGACACCCCGATTGATGATCCTGAGACCCCCCCGATTGATGATCCTGAGAGCCCGATTGATGATCCTGAGAACCCCCGATTGATGATCCTGAGACCCCCCGATTGATGATCCTGAGACCCCCACGATTGATGATCCTGAGACCCCCCAATTGATGATCCTGAGACACCCCGATTGATGATCCTGAGACCCCCCCGATTGATGATCCTGAGACCCCAATTGAAAATCCTGAGACTCCCCGATTGACGATCCTGAGACCCCCCCGATTGATGATCCTGAGACCCCGCGATTGATGATCCTGTGTCCCCGATTGATGACTGTGAGACCTCCCGATTGATGATCCTGTGAACTCGATTGATGATCATGAAACCCCCCGATTGATGATCCTGAGACCCCCCGATTGATGATCCTGAGACCCCGCGATTGATGATCCTGAGACCCCCCGATTGATGATCCTGAGACCCCCCCGATTGATGATCCTGAGACCCCCCGATTGATGATCCTGAAACCCCCCGATTGATGATCCTGAGACCCCCCAATTGATGATCCTGAGACTCCCTGATTGATGATCATGAGACCCCGATTGATGATCCTGAGAGCCCCCCCCGATTGATGATCCTGAGACCCCAATTGATAATCCTGAGACCCCGATTGATGATCCTGAGACCCCCCCGATTGATGATCCTGAGACCCCCCGTTTGATGATCCTGAAACCCCCCGATTGATGATCCTGAGACACCCCGATTGATGATCGTGAAACCCCCCGATTGATGATCCTGAGAGCCCCCCGATTGATGATCATGAGACCCCGATTGATGATCCTGAGACTCCAATTGATGATCCTGAGACACCCTGATTGATGATCATGAGACCCCGATTGATGATCCTGAGAGGCCCCTCCAATTGATGATCCTGAGATCCCCCGATTGATGATCCTGATACCCCAATTGATGATCCTGAGACCCCGATTGACGATCCTGAGACCCCCCCCCCGATTGATGACTCTGAGACCTCCCGATTGATGATCCTGTGAACCCGATTGATGATCATGAAACCCCCCGATTGATGATCCTGAGACCCCCTGATTGATGATCCTGAGACCCTGCGATTGATGATCCTGAGACCACCCGATTGATGATCCTGAGACCCCTCCGATTGATGATCCTGAGACACCCCCGATTGATGATCCTGAGACCCTCCGATTGATGATCCTGAGACCACAATTGAAGATCCTGAGACCCCCCGATTGACGATCCTGAGACCCCCCCCCGATTGATGATCCTGAGACCCCGCGATTGATGATCCTGTTCCCCGATTGATGACTCTGAGACCTCCCGATTGATGATCCTGTGAACTCGATTGATGATCATAAAACCCCCCGATTGATGATCCTGAGACCCCCCGATTGATGATCCTGAGACCCCGCGATTGATGATCCTGAGACCCCCCAATTGATGATCCTGAGACCCCCCGATTGATGATCCTGAGACCCCCCGATTGATGATCCTGAGACCCCCCAATTGATGATCCTGAGACACCCTGATTGATGATCATGAGACCCGGATTGATGATCCTGAGAGCCCCCCCCCCGATTGATGATCCTGAGACCCCAATTGATAATCCTGAGACCCCGATTGATGATCCTGAGACCCCCCGATTGATGATCCTGACACCCCCCGATTGATGATCCTGAGACCACGCGATTGATGATCCTGAGACCCCCCGATTGATGATCCTGAGAGCCCGATTGATGATCCTGAGACCCCCACGATTGATGATCCTGAGACCCCCCGATTGATGATCCTGAGACCACCCGATTGATGATCCTGAGACCCCCCAATTGATGATCCTGAGACACCCCGATTGATGATTCTGAGACCCCCCCGATTGATGATCCTGAGACCCCAATTGAAGATCCTGAGACTCCCCGATTGACGATCCTGAGACCCCCCCGATTGATGATCCTGAGACCCCGCGATTGATGATCCTGTGTCCCCGATTGATGACTCTGAGACCTCCCGATTGATGATCCTGTGAACTCGATTGATGATCATGAAACCCCCCGATTGATGATCCTGAGACCCCCCGATTGATGATCCTGAGACCCCGCGATTGATGATCCTGAGACCCCCCGATTGATAATCCTGAGACCCCCCGATTGATGATCCTGAGACCCCCCGATTGATGATCCTGAGACACCCTGATTGATGATCATGAGACCCCGATTGATGATCCTGAGAGCCCCCCCCCGATTGATGATCCTGAGACCCCAATTGATAATCCTGAGACCCCGATTGATGATCCTGAGACCCCCCGATTGATGATCCTGAGACACCCCCGATTGATGATCCTGAGACCCCCCGTTTGATGATCCTGAAACCCCCCGATTGTTGATCCTGCGACACCCCGATTGATGATTGTGAAACCCCCCGATTGATGATCCTGAGAGCCCCCCGATTGATGAACCTGAGACCCCGCGATTGATGATCCTGAGACCCTGATTGATGATCCTGAAACCCCTCAATTGATGATCCTGAGACGCCCCCGATTGATGATCGTGAAACGCCCCGATTGATGATCCTGAGACCCCTCGACCGATGATTCTGAGACCCCCCGATTGATGATCCTGAGACCCCCCAATTGGTGATCCTGTGACCCCCCGATTGATGAACCTGAGACCCCCCCGTTTGATGATCCTGAGACCCTCCGACTGATGATCCTGAGACCACAATTGAAGATCCTGAGACCCCCCGATTGACGATCCTGAGATCCCCCGATTGATGATCCTGAGACCCCGCGATTGATGATCCTGTGTCCCCGATTGATGAATGTGAGACCTCCCGATTGATGATCCTGTGAACCCGATTGATGATCATGAAACCCCACGATTGATGATCCTGAGACCCCGCGATTGATGATCCTGAGACCCCCAGATTGATGATCCTGAGACCCCCCGATTGATGATCCTGAGACCCCCCGATTGATGATCCTGAGACCCCAATTGATGATCCTGAGACCCCGATTGATGATCCTGAGACCCCACGATTGATGATCCTGAGACACCCCGTTTGATGATCCTGAAACCACCCGATTGATGATCCTGAGACCCCCCCGATTGATGATTCTGAGACCCCGCGATTGATGATCCTGAGACACCCCGATTGATGATCCTGAGACCCCCCCGATTGATGATCCTGAGAGCCCGATTGATGATCCTGAGAACCCCCGATTGATGATCCTGAGACCCCCCGATTGATGATCCTGAGACCCCCACGATTGATGATCCTGAGACCCCCCAATTGATGATCCTGAGACACCCCGATTGATGATCCTGAGACCCCCCCGATTGATGATCCTGAGACCCCAATTGAAAATCCTGAGACTCCCCGATTGACGATCCTGAGACCCCCCCGATTGATGATCCTGAGACCCCGCGATTGATGATCCTGTGTCCCCGATTGATGACTGTGAGACCTCCCGATTGATGATCCTGTGAACTCGATTGATGATCATGAAACCCCCCGATTGATGATCCTGAGACCCCCCGATTGATGATCCTGAGACCCCGCGATTGATGATCCTGAGACCCCCCGATTGATGATCCTGAGACCCCCCCGATTGATGATCCTGAGACCCCCCGATTGATGATCCTGAAACCCCCCGATTGATGATCCTGAGACCCCCCAATTGATGATCCTGAGACTCCCTGATTGATGATCATGAGACCCCGATTGATGATCCTGAGAGCCCCCCCCGATTGATGATCCTGAGACCCCAATTGATAATCCTGAGACCCCGATTGATGATCCTGAGACCCCCCCGATTGATGATCCTGAGACCCCCCGTTTGATGATCCTGAAACCCCCCGATTGATGATCCTGAGACACCCCGATTGATGATCGTGAAACCCCCCGATTGATGATCCTGAGAGCCCCCCGATTGATGATCATGAGACCCCGATTGATGATCCTGAGACCCCAATTGATGATCCTGAGACACCCTGATTGATGATCATGAGACCCCGATTGATGATCCTGAGAGGCCCCTCCAATTGATGATCCTGAGATCCCCCGATTGATGATCCTGATACCCCAATTGATGATCCTGAGACCCCGATTGACGATCCTGAGACCCCCCCCCCGATTGATGACTCTGAGACCTCCCGATTGATGATCCTGTGAACCCGATTGATGATCATGAAACCCCCCGATTGATGATCCTGAGACCCCCTGATTGATGATCCTGAGACCCTGCGATTGATGATCCTGAGACCACCCGATTGATGATCCTGAGACCCCTCCGATTGATGATCCTGAGACACCCCCGATTGATGATCCTGAGACCCTCCGATTGATGATCCTGAGACCACAATTGAAGATCCTGAGACCCCCCGATTGACGATCCTGAGACCCCCCCCCGATTGATGATCCTGAGACCCCGCGATTGATGATCCTGTTCCCCGATTGATGACTCTGAGACCTCCCGATTGATGATCCTGTGAACTCGATTGATGATCATAAAACCCCCCGATTGATGATCCTGAGACCCCCCGATTGATGATCCTGAGACCCCGCGATTGATGATCCTGAGACCCCCCAATTGATGATCCTGAGACCCCCCGATTGATGATCCTGAGACCCCCCGATTGATGATCCTGAGACCCCCCAATTGATGATCCTGAGACACCCTGATTGATGATCATGAGACCCGGATTGATGATCCTGAGAGCCCCCCCCCCGATTGATGATCCTGAGACCCCAATTGATAATCCTGAGACCCCGATTGATGATCCTGAGACCCCCAGATTGATGATCCTGAGACCCCCCCGATTGATGATCCTGAGACCCCCCGTTTGATGATCCTGAAACCCCCCGATTGATGATCCTGAGACACCCCGATTGATGATCGTGAAACCCCCCGATTGATGATCCTGAGACCCCCGATTGATGATCCTGCGACCCCCCCGATTGATGATCCTGAGACCCCCCCCGATTGATGATCATGAGACCCCGATTGATGATCCTGAGACCCCAATTGATGATCCTGAGACACCCTGATTGATGATCATGAGACCCCGATTGATGATCCTGAGAGGCCCCCCCAATTGATGATCCTGAGATCCCCCGATTGATGATCCTGAGACACCAATTGATGATCCTGAGACCCCGATTGACGATCCTGAGACCCCCCCCCGATTGATGACTCTGAGACCTCCGGATTGATGATCCTGTGAACCCGATTGATGATCATGAAACCCCCCGATTGATGATCCTGAGACCCCCCGATTGATGATCGTGAGACCCCGCGATTAATGATCCTGAGACCCCCCGATTGATGATCCTGAGAGCCCGATTGATGAACCTGAGACCCCACCGTTTAATGATCCTGAGACCCCGCGATTGATGATCCTGAGACCCCCCGTTTGATGATCCTGAAACCCCTCGATTGATGATCCTAAGACCCCCCCGATTGATGATCCTGAGACCCCGTGATTGATGATCCTGTGTCCCCGATTGATGACCCTGAGACCCCACGATTGATGATCATGAAACCCCCCGATTGATGATCCTGAGAGCCCCCCCCCGATTGATGATTCTGAGACCCCGCGATTGATGATCCTGAGACCCCCCGATTGATGATCCTGAGACCCCCCGATTGATGATCCTGAGAGCCCGATTGATGATCCTGAGACCCCCACGATTGATGATCATGAGACCCCCCGATTGATGATCCTGAGACCCCAATTGATGATCCTGAGACCCCCCGATTGATGATCCTGAGACCCCCCCGTTTGATGATCCTGAGACCCCGCGATTGATGATCCTGAGACCCTGATTGATGATCCTGAAACCCCTCAATTGATGATCCTGAGACGCCCCCGATTGATGATCGTGAAACGCCCCGATTGATGATCCTGAGACCCCTCGACCGATGATTCTGAGACCCCCCGATTGATGATCCTGAGACCCCCCAATTGGTGATCCTGTGACCCCCCGATTGATGAACCTGAGACCCTCCCGTTTGATGATCCTGAGACCCTCCGATTGATGATCCTGAGACCACAATTGAAGATCCTGAGACCCCCCGATTGACGATCCTGAGATCCCCCGATTGATGATCCTGAGACCCCGCGATTGATGATCCTGTGTCCCCGATTGATGACTCTGAGACCTCCCGATTGATGATCCTGTGAACCCGATTGATGATCATGAAACCCCACGATTGATGATCCTGAGACCCCGCGATTGATGATCCTGAGATCCCCAGATTGATGATCCAGAGACCCCCCGATTGATGATCCTGAGACCCCCCGTTTGATGATCCTGAAACCACCCGATTGATGATCCTGAGACCCCCCCGATTGATGATTCTGAGACCCCGCGATTGATGATCCTAAGACACCCCGATTGATGATCCTGAGACCCCCCCGATTGATGATCCTGAGAGCCCGATTGATGATCCTGAGAACCCCCGATTGATGATCCTGAGACCCCCCGATTGATGATCCTGAGACCCCGATTGATGATCCTGAGACCCCCCGATTGATGATCCTGAGAACCCCCGGTTGATGATCCTGAGACCCCGCGATTGATGATCCTGAGACCCTGATTGATGATCCTGAAACCCTCCAAATTGATGATCCTGAGACCCCTCGATTGATGATCCTGAAGCGCCCCGATTGATGATCCTGAGACCCCTCGAACGATGATCCTGAGACCCCCCCGTTTGATGATCCTGAGACCCCCCGATTGATGATCCTGAGACCACCCAATTGATGAACCTGAGACCCCCCATTTGATGATCCTGAGACCCCCCGATTGATGATCCTGAGACCACCCGATTGATGATCCTGAGACCCCCCGATTGATGATCCTGAGACCCTCCGATTGATGATCCTGAGACCACAATTGAAGATCCTGAGACCCCCCGATTGACGATCCTGAGATCCCCCCGATTGATGATCCTGAGACCCCGCGATTGATGATCCTGTGTCCCCGATTGATGACTCTGAGACCTCCCGATTGATGATCCTGTGAACCCGATTGATGATCATTAAACCCCCCGATTGATGATCCTGAGACCCCCCGATTGATGATCCTGAGACCCCCCGTTTGATGATCCTGAAACCCCCCGATTGTTGATCCTGCGACACCCCGATTGATGATTGTGAAACCCCCCGATTGATGATCCTGAGAGCCCCCCGATTGATGAACCTGAGACCCCGCGATTGATGATCCTGAGACCCTGATTGATGATCCTGAAACCCCTCAATTGATGATCCTGAGACGCCCCCGATTGATGATCGTGAAACGCCCCGATTGATGATCCTGAGACCCCTCGACCGATGATTCTGAGACCCCCCGATTGATGATCCTGAGACCCCCCAATTGGTGATCCTGTGACCCCCCGATTGATGAACCTGAGACCCCCCCGTTTGATGATCCTGAGACCCTCCGACTGATGATCCTGAGACCACAATTGAAGATCCTGAGACCCCCCGATTGACGATCCTGAGATCCCCCGATTGATGATCCTGAGACCCCGCGATTGATGATCCTGTGTCCCCGATTGATGAATGTGAGACCTCCCGATTGATGATCCTGTGAACCCGATTGATGATCATGAAACCCCATGATTGATGATCCTGAGACCCCGCGATTGATGATCCTGAGACCCCCAGATTGATGATCCTGAGACCCCCCGATTGATGATCCTGAGACCCCCCGATTGATGATCCTGAGACCCCAATTGATGATCCTGAGACCCCGATTGATGATCCTGAGACCCCACGATTGATGATCCTGAGACACCCCGTTTGATGATCCTGAAACCACCTGATTGATGATCCTGAGACCCCCCCGATTGATGATTCTGAGACCCCGCGATTGATGATCCTGAGACACCCCGATTGATGATCCTGAGACCCCCCCGATTGATGATCCTGAGAGCCCGATTGATGATCCTGAGAACCCCCGATTGATGATCCTGAGACCCCCCGATTGATGATCCTGAGACCCCCACGATTGATGATCCTGAGACCCCCCGATTGATGATCGTGAGACCCCGCGATTAATGATCCTGAGACCCCCCGATTGATGATCCTGAGAGCCCGATTGATGAACCTGAGACCCCACCGTTTAATGATCCTGAGACCCCGCGATTGATGATCCTGAGACCCCCCGTTTGATGATCCTGAAACCCCTCGATTGATGATCCTAAGACCCCCCCGATTGATGATCCTGAGACCCCGTGATTGATGATCCTGTGTCCCCGATTGATGACCCTGAGACCCCACGATTGATGATCATGAAACCCCCCGATTGATGATCCTGAGAGCCCCCCCCCGATTGATGATTCTGAGACCCCGCGATTGATGATCCTGAGACCCCCCGATTGATGATCCTGAGACCCCCCGATTGATGATCCTGAGAGCCCGATTGATGATCCTGAGACCCCCACGATTGATGATCATGAGACCCCCCGATTGATGATCCTGAGACCCCAATTGATGATCCTGAGACCCCCCGATTGATGATCCTGAGACCCCCCCGTTTGATGATCCTGAGACCCCGCGATTGATGATCCTGAGACCCTGATTGATGATCCTGAAACCCCTCAATTGATGATCCTGAGACGCCCCCGATTGATGATCGTGAAACGCCCCGATTGATGATCCTGAGACCCCTCGACCGATGATTCTGAGACCCCCCGATTGATGATCCTGAGACCCCCCAATTGGTGATCCTGTGACCCCCCGATTGATGAACCTGAGACCCCCCCGTTTGATGATCCTGAGACCCTCCGATTGATGATCCTGAGACCACAATTGAAGATCCTGAGACCCCCCGATTGACGATCCTGAGATCCCCCGATTGATGATCCTGAGACCCCGCGATTGATGATCCTGTGTCCCCGATTGATGACTCTGAGACCTCCCGATTGATGATCCTGTGAACCCGATTGATGATCATGAAACCCCACGATTGATGATCCTGAGACCCCGCGATTGATGATCCTGAGACCCCCAGATTGATGATCCAGAGACCCCCCGATTGATGATCCTGAGACCCCCGATTGATGATCCTGAGACCCCAATTGATGATCCTGAGACCCCGATTGATGATCCTGAGACCCCCCGATTGATGATCCTGAGACCCCCCGTTTGATGATCCTGAAACCACCCGATTGATGATCCTGAGACCCCCCCGATTGATGATTCTGAGACCCCGCGATTGATGATCCTAAGACACCCCGATTGATGATCCTGAGACCCCCCCGATTGATGATCCTGAGAGCCCGATTGATGATCCTGAGAACCCCCGATTGATGATCCTGAGACCCCCCGATTGATGATCCTGAGACCCCGATTGATGATCCTGAGACCCCCCGATTGATGATCCTGAGAACCCCCGGTTGATGATCCTGAGACCCCGCGATTGATGATCCTGAGACCCTGATTGATGATCCTGAAACCCTCCAAATTGATGATCCTGAGACCCCTCGATTGATGATCCTGAAGCGCCCCGATTGATGATCCTGAGACCCCTCGAACGATGATCCTGAGACCCCCCCGTTTGATGATCCTGAGACCTCCCGATTGATGATCCTGAGACCACCCAATTGATGAACCTGAGACCCCCCATTTGATGATCCTGAGACCCCCCGATTGATGATCCTGAGACCACCCGATTGATGATCCTGAGACCCCCCGATTGATGATCCTGAGACCCTCCGATTGATGATCCTGAGACCACAATTGAAGATCCTGAGACCCCCCGATTGACGATCCTGAGATCCCCCCGATTGATGATCCTGAGACCCCGCGATTGATGATCCTGTGTCCCCGATTGATGACTCTGAGACCTCCCGATTGATGATCCTGTGAACCCGATTGATGATCATTAAACCCCCCGATTGATGATCCTGAGACCCCCCGATTGATGATCCTGAGACCCCCCGTTTGATGATCCTGAAACCCCCCGATTGTTGATCCTGCGACACCCCGATTGATGATTGTGAAACCCCCCGATTGATGATCCTGAGAGCCCCCCGATTGATGAACCTGAGACCCCGCGATTGATGATCCTGAGACCCTGATTGATGATCCTGAAACCCCTCAATTGATGATCCTGAGACGCCCCCGATTGATGATCGTGAAACGCCCCGATTGATGATCCTGAGACCCCTCGACCGATGATTCTGAGACCCCCCGATTGATGATCCTGAGACCCCCCAATTGGTGATCCTGTGACCCCCCGATTGATGAACCTGAGACCCCCCCGTTTGATGATCCTGAGACCCTCCGACTGATGATCCTGAGACCACAATTGAAGATCCTGAGACCCCCCGATTGACGATCCTGAGATCCCCCGATTGATGATCCTGAGACCCCGCGATTGATGATCCTGTGTCCCCGATTGATGAATGTGAGACCTCCCGATTGATGATCCTGTGAACCCGATTGATGATCATGAAACCCCACGATTGATGATCCTGAGACCCCGCGATTGATGATCCTGAGACCCCCAGATTGATGATCCTGAGACCCCCCGATTGATGATCCTGAGACCCCCCGATTGATGATCCTGAGACCCCAATTGATGATCCTGAGACCCCGATTGATGATCCTGAGACCCCGCGATTGATGATCCTGTGTCCCCGATTGATGACTCTGAGACCTCCCGATTGATGATCCTGTGAACCCGATTGATGATCATGAAACCCCACGATTGATGATCCTGAGACCCCGCGATTGATGATCCTGAGACCCCCAGATTGATGATCCAGAGACCCCCCGATTGATGATCCTGAGACCCCCGATTGATGATCCTGAGACCCCAATTGATGATCCTGAGACCCCGATTGATGATCCTGAGACCCCCCGATTGATGATCCTGAGACCCCCCGTTTGATGATCCTGAAACCACCCGATTGATGATCCTGAGACCCCCCCGATTGATGATTCTGAGACCCCGCGATTGATGATCCTAAGACACCCCGATTGATGATCCTGAGACCCCCCCGATTGATGATCCTGAGAGCCCGATTGATGATCCTGAGAACCCCCGATTGATGATCCTGAGACCCCCCGATTGATGATCCTGAGACCCCGATTGATGATCCTGAGACCCCCCGATTGATGATCCTGAGAACCCCCGGTTGATGATCCTGAGACCCCGCGATTGATGATCCTGAGACCCTGATTGATGATCCTGAAACCCTCCAAATTGATGATCCTGAGACCCCTCGATTGATGATCCTGAAGCGCCCCGATTGATGATCCTGAGACCCCTCGAACGATGATCCTGAGACCCCCCCGTTTGATGATCCTGAGACCTCCCGATTGATGATCCTGAGACCACCCAATTGATGAACCTGAGACCCCCCATTTGATGATCCTGAGACCCCCCGATTGATGATCCTGAGACCACCCGATTGATGATCCTGAGACCCCCCGATTGATGATCCTGAGACCCTCCGATTGATGATCCTGAGACCACAATTGAAGATCCTGAGACCCCCCGATTGACGATCCTGAGATCCCCCCGATTGATGATCCTGAGACCCCGCGATTGATGATCCTGTGTCCCCGATTGATGACTCTGAGACCTCCCGATTGATGATCCTGTGAACCCGATTGATGATCATTAAACCCCCCGATTGATGATCCTGAGACCCCCCGATTGATGATCCTGAGACCCCCCGTTTGATGATCCTGAAACCCCCCGATTGTTGATCCTGCGACACCCCGATTGATGATTGTGAAACCCCCCGATTGATGATCCTGAGAGCCCCCCGATTGATGAACCTGAGACCCCGCGATTGATGATCCTGAGACCCTGATTGATGATCCTGAAACCCCTCAATTGATGATCCTGAGACGCCCCCGATTGATGATCGTGAAACGCCCCGATTGATGATCCTGAGACCCCTCGACCGATGATTCTGAGACCCCCCGATTGATGATCCTGAGACCCCCCAATTGGTGATCCTGTGACCCCCCGATTGATGAACCTGAGACCCCCCCGTTTGATGATCCTGAGACCCTCCGACTGATGATCCTGAGACCACAATTGAAGATCCTGAGACCCCCCGATTGACGATCCTGAGATCCCCCGATTGATGATCCTGAGACCCCGCGATTGATGATCCTGTGTCCCCGATTGATGAATGTGAGACCTCCCGATTGATGATCCTGTGAACCCGATTGATGATCATGAAACCCCACGATTGATGATCCTGAGACCCCGCGATTGATGATCCTGAGACCCCCAGATTGATGATCCTGAGACCCCCCGATTGATGATCCTGAGACCCCCCGATTGATGATCCTGAGACCCCAATTGATGATCCTGAGACCCCGATTGATGATCCTGAGACCCCACGATTGATGATCCTGAGACACCCCGTTTGATGATCCTGAAACCACCTGATTGATGATCCTGAGACCCCCCCGATTGATGATTCTGAGACCCCGCGATTGATGATCCTGAGACACCCCGATTGATGATCCTGAGACCCCCCCGATTGATGATCCTGAGAGCCCGATTGATGATCCTGAGAACCCCCGATTGATGATCCTGAGACCCCCCGATTGATGATCCTGAGACCCCCACGATTGATGATCCTGAGACCCCCCAATTGATGATCCTGAGACACCCCGATTGATGATCCTGAGACCCCCCCGATTGATGATCCTGAGACCCCAATTGAAAATCCTGAGACTCCCCGATTGACGATCCTGAGACCCCCCCGATTGATGATCCTGAGACCCCGCGATTGATGATCCTGTGTCCCCGATTGATGACTGTGAGACCTCCCGATTGATGATCCTGTGAACTCGATTGATGATCATGAAACCCCCCGATTGATGATCCTGAGACCCCCCGATTGATGATCCTGAGACCCCGCGATTGATGATCCTGAGACCCCCCGATTGATGATCCTGAGACCCCCCCGATTGATGATCCTGAGACCCCCAGATTGATGATCCTGAAACCCCCCGATTGATGATCCTGAGACCCCCCAATTGATGATCCTGAGACTCCCTGATTGATGATCCTGAGACCCCGATTGATGATCCTGAGAGCCCCCCCGATTGATGATCCTGAGACCCCAATTGATAATCCTGAGACCCCGATTGATGATCCTGAGACCCCCCCGATTGATGATCCTGAGACACCCCCGATTGATGATCCTGAGACCCCCCGTTTGATGATCCTGAAACCCCCCGATTGATGATCCTGAGACACCCCGATTGATGATCGTGAAACCCCCCGATTGATGATCCTGAGAGCCCCCCGATTGATGATCATGAGACCCCGATTGATGATCCTGAGACCCCAATTGATGATCCTGAGACACCCTGATTGATGATCATGAGACCCCGATTGATGATCCTGAGAGGCCCCTCCAATTGATGATCCTGAGATCCCCCGATTGATGATCCTGATACCCCAATTGATGATCCTGAGACCCCGATTGACGATCCTGAGACCCCCCCCCCGATTGATGACTCTGAGACCTCCCGATTGATGATCCTGTGAACCCGATTGATGATCATGAAACCCCCCGATTGATGATCCTGAGACCCCCTGATTGATGATCCTGAGACCCTGCGATTGATGATCCTGAGACCACCCGATTGATGATCCTGAGACCCCTCCGATTGATGATCCTGAGACACCCCCGATTGATGATCCTGAGACCCTCCGATTGATGATCCTGAGACCACAATTGAAGATCCTGAGACCCCCCGATTGACGATCCTGAGACCCCCCCCCGATTGATGATCCTGAGACCCCGCGATTGATGATCCTGTTCCCCGATTGATGACTCTGAGACCTCCCGATTGATGATCCTGTGAACTCGATTGATGATCATAAAACCCCCCGATTGATGATCCTGAGACCCCCCGATTGATGATCCTGAGACCCCGCGATTGATGATCCTGAGACCCCCCGATTGATGATCCTGAGACCCCCCGATTGATGATCCTGAGACCCCCCGATTGATGATCCTGAGACCCCCCAATTGATGATCCTGAGACACCCTGATTGATGATCATGAGACCCGGATTGATGATCCTGAGAGCCCCCCCCCCGATTGATGATCCTGAGACCCCAATTGATAATCCTGAGACCCCGATTGATGATCCTGAGACCCCCAGATTGATGATCCTGAGACCCCCCCGATTGATGATCCTGAGACCCCCCGTTTGATGATCCTGAAACCCCCCGATTGATGATCCTGAGACACCCCGATTGATGATCGTGAAACCCCCCGATTGATGATCCTGAGACCCCCGATTGATGATCCTGCGACCCCCCCGATTGATGATCCTGAGACCCCCCCCGATTGATGATCATGAGACCCCGATTGATGATCCTGAGACCCCAATTGATGATCCTGAGACACCCTGATTGATGATCATGAGACCCCGATTGATGATCCTGAGAGGCCCCCCCAATTGATGATCCTGAGATCCCCCGATTGATGATCCTGAGACACCAATTGATGATCCTGAGACCCCGATTGACGATCCTGAGACCCCCCCCCGATTGATGACTCTGAGACCTCCGGATTGATGATCCTGTGAACCCGATTGATGATCATGAAACCCCCCGATTGATGATCCTGAGACCCCCCGATTGATGATCGTGAGACCCCGCGATTAATGATCCTGAGACCCCCCGATTGATGATCCTGAGAGCCCGATTGATGAACCTGAGACCCCACCGTTTAATGATCCTGAGACCCCGCGATTGATGATCCTGAGACCCCCCGTTTGATGATCCTGAAACCCCTCGATTGATGATCCTAAGACCCCCCCGATTGATGATCCTGAGACCCCGTGATTGATGATCCTGTGTCCCCGATTGATGACCCTGAGACCCCACGATTGATGATCATGAAACCCCCCGATTGATGATCCTGAGAGCCCCCCCCGATTGATGATTCTGAGACCCCGCGATTGATGATCCTGAGACCCCCCGATTGATGATCCTGAGACCCCCCGATTGATGATCCTGAGAGCCCGATTGATGATCCTGAGACCCCCACGATTGATGATCATGAGACCCCCCGATTGATGATCCTGAGACCCCAATTGATGATCCTGAGACCCCCCGATTGATGATCCTGAGACCCCCCCGTTTGATGATCCTGAGACCCCGCGATTGATGATCCTGAGACCCTGATTGATGATCCTGAAACCCCTCAATTGATGATCCTGAGACGCCCCCGATTGATGATCGTGAAACGCCCCGATTGATGATCCTGAGACCCCTCGACCGATGATTCTGAGACCCCCCGATTGATGATCCTGAGACCCCCCAATTGGTGATCCTGTGACCCCCCGATTGATGAACCTGAGACCCCCCCGTTTGATGATCCTGAGACCCTCCGATTGATGATCCTGAGACCACAATTGATGATCCTGAGACCCCCCGATTGACGATCCTGAGATCCCCCGATTGATGATCCTGAGACCCCGCGATTGATGATCCTGTGTCCCCGATTGATGACTCTGAGACCTCCCGATTGATGATCCTGTGAACCCGATTGATGATCATGAAACCCCACGATTGATGATCCTGAGACCCCGCGATTGATGATCCTGAGACCCCCAGATTGATGATCCTGAGACCCCCCGATTGATGATCCTGAGACCCCCCGATTGATGATCCTGAGACCCCAATTGATGATCCTGAGACCCCGATTGATGATCCTGAGACCCCCCGATTGATGATCCTGAGACCCCCCGTTTGATGATCCTGAAACCACCCGATTGATGATCCTGAGACCCCCCCGATTGATGATTCTGAGACCCCGCGATTGATGATCCTGAGAACCCCCGATTGATGATCCTGAGACCCCCCGATTGATGATCCTGAGACCCCGATTGATGATCCTGAGACCCCCCGATTGATGATCCTGAGAACCCCCGGTTGATGATCCTGAGACCCCGCGATTGATGATCCTGAGACCCTGATTGATGATCCTGAAACCCTCCAAATTGATGATCCTGAGACCCCTCGATTGATGATCCTGAAGCGCCCCGATTGATGATCCTGAGACCCCTCGAACGATGATCCTGAGACCCCCCCGTTTGATGATCCTGAGACCCCCCGATTGATGATCCTGAGACCACCCAATTGATGAACCTGAGACCCCCCATTTGATGATCCTGAGACCCCCCGATTGATGATCCTGAGACCACCCGATTGATGATCCTGAGACCCCCCGATTGATGATCCTGAGACCCTCCGATTGATGATCCTGAGACCACAATTGAAGATCCTGAGACCCCCCGATTGACGATCCTGAGATCCCCCCGATTGATGATCCTGAGACCCCGCGATTGATGATCCTGTGTCCCCGATTGATGACTCTGAGACCTCCCGATTGATGATCCTGTGAACCCGATTGATGATCATTAAACCCCCCGATTGATGATCCTGAGACCCCCCGATTGATGATCCTGAGACCCCGCGATTGATGATCCTGAGACCCCCCGATTGATGATCCTGAGACCCCCCGATTGATGATCCTGAGACCCCAATTGATGATCCTGAGACCCTGATTGATGATCCTGAGACCCCCCCGTTTGATGATCCTGAGACCCCCCGATTGATGATCCTGAGACCCCCCCGATTGATGATCCTGAGACCCCAATTGAGGATCCTGAGACCCCCCGATTGACGATCCTGAGACCCCCCCCGATTGATGATCCTGAGACCCCGCGATTGATGATCCTGTGTCCCCGATTGATGACTCTGAGACCTCCCGATTGATGATCCTGTGAACTCGATTGATGATCATGAAACCCCCCGATTGATGATCCTGACACCCCCCGATTGATGATCCTGAGACCACGCGATTGATGATCCTGAGACCCCCCGATTGATGATCCTGAGACCCCCCGATTGATGATCCTGAGACCCCCCGATTGATGATCCTGAGACACCCTGATTGATGATCATGAGACCCCGATTGATGATCCTGAGAGCCCCCCCCCGATTGATGATCCTGAGACCCCAATTGATAATCCTGAGACCCCGATTGATGATCCTGAGACCCCCCGATTGATGATCCTGAGACACCCCCGATTGATGATCCTGAGACCCCCCGTTTGATGATCCTGAAACCCCCCGATTGTTGATCCTGAGACACCCCGATTGATGATCGTGAAACCCCCCGATTGATGATCCTGAGAGCCCCCCGATTGATGAACCTGAGACCCCGCGATTGATGATCCTGAGACCCTGATTGATGATCCTGAAACCCCTCAATTGATGATCCTGAGACGCCCCCGATTGATGATCGTGAAACGCCCCGATTGATGATCCTGAGACCCCTCGACCGATGATTCTGAGACCCCCCGATTGATGATCCTGAGACCCCCCAATTGGTGATCCTGTGACCCCCCGATTGATGAACCTGAGACCCCCCCGTTTGATGATCCTGAGACCCTCCGACTGATGATCCTGAGACCACAATTGAAGATCCTGAGACCCCCCGATTGACGATCCTGAGATCCCCCGATTGATGATCCTGAGACCCCGCGATTGATGATCCTGTGTCCCCGATTGATGAATGTGAGACCTCCCGATTGATGATCCTGTGAACCCGATTGATGATCATGAAACCCCACGATTGATGATCCTGAGACCCCGCGATTGATGATCCTGAGACCCCCAGATTGATGATCCTGAGACCCCCCGATTGATGATCCTGAGACCCCCCGATTGATGATCCTGAGACCCCAATTGATGATCCTGAGACCCCGATTGATGATCCTGAGACCCCACGATTGATGATCCTGAGACACCCCGTTTGATGATCCTGAAACCACCCGATTGATGATCCTGAGACCCCCCCGATTGATGATTCTGAGACCCCGCGATTGATGATCCTGAGACACCCCGATTGATGATCCTGAGACCCCCCCGATTGATGATCCTGAGAGCCCGATTGATGATCCTGAGAACCCCCGATTGATGATCCTGAGACCCCCCGATTGATGATCCTGAGACCCCCCCGATTGATGATCCTGAGAGCCCGATTGATGATCCTGAGAACCCCCGATTGATGATCCTGAGACCCCCCGATTGATGATCCTGAGACCCCGATTGATGATCCTGAGACCCCCCGATTGATGATCCTGAGAACCCCCGGTTGATGATCCTGAGACCCCGCGATTGATGATCCTGAGACCCCGCGATTGATGATCCTGAGACCCTGATTGATGATCCTGAAACCCTCCAAATTGATGATCCTGAGACCCCCCGATTGATGATCCTGAAGCGCCCCGATTGATGATCCTGAGACCCCTCGAACGATGATCCTGAGACCCCCCCGTTTGATGATCCTGAGACCCCCCGATTGATGATCCTGAGACCACCCAATTGATGAACCTGAGACCCCCCATTTGATGATCCTGAGACCCCCCGATTGATGATCCTGAGACCCCCCGATTGATGATCCTGAGACCCCCCGATTGATGATCCTGAGACCCTCCGATTGATGATCCTGAGACCACAATTGAAGATCCTGAGACCCCCCGATTGACGATCCTGAGATCCCCCCGATTGATGATCCTGAGACCCCGCGATTGATGATCCTGTGTCCCCGATTGATGACTCTGAGACCTCCCGATTGATGATCCTGTGAACCCGATTGATGATCATTAAACCCCCCGATTGATGATCCTGAGACCCCCCGATTGATGATCCTGAGACCCCGCGATTGATGATCCTGAGACCCCCCGATTGATGATCCTGAGACCCCCCGATTGATGATCCTGAGACCCCAATTGATGATCCTGAGACCCTGATTGATGATCCTGAGACCCCCCCGTTTGATGATCCTGAGACCCCCCGATTGATGATCCTGAGACCACCCGATTGATGATCCTGAGACCCCCCGATTGATGATCCTGAGACACCCCGATTGATGATCCTGAGACCCCCCCGATTGATGATCCTGAGACCCCAATTGAAGATCCTGAGACCCCCCGATTGACGATCCTGTGACCCCCCCCGATTGATGATCCTGAGACCCCGCGATTGATGATCCTGTGTCCCCGATTGATGACTCTGAGACCTCCCGATTGATGATCCTGTGAACTCGATTGATGATCATGAAACCCCCCGATTGATGATCCTGACACCGCCCGATTGATGATCCTGAGACCACGCGATTGATGATCCTGAGAGCCCCCGATTGATGATCCTGAGAGCCCGATTGATGATCCTGAGACCCCCACGATTGATGATCCTGAGACCCCCCGATTGATGATCCTGAGACCACCCGATTGATGATCCTGAGACCCCCCAATTGATGATCCTGAGACACCCCGATTGATGATACTGAGATCCCCCGATTGATGATCCTGAGACCCCAATTGAAGATCCTGAGACTCCCCGATTGACGATCCTGAGACCCCCCCGATTGATGATCCTGAGACCCCGCGATTGATGATCCTGTGTCCCCGATTGATGACTCTGAGACCTCCCGATTGATGATCCTGTGAACTCGATTGATGATCATGAAACCCCCCGATTGATGATCCTGAGACCCTCCGATTGATGATCCTGAGACCACAATTGAAGATCCTGAGACCCCCCGATTGACGATCCTGAGACCCCCCCCCGATTGATGATCCTGAGACCCCGCGATTGATGATCCTGTTCCCCGATTGATGACTCTGAGACCTCCCGATTGATGATCCTGTGAACTCGATTGATGATCATAAAACCCCCCGATTGATGATCCTGAGACCCCCCGATTGATGATCCTGAGACCCCGCGATTGATGATCCTGAGACCCCCCGATTGATGATCCTGAGACCCCCCGATTGATGATCCTGAGACCCCCCGATTGATGATCCTGAGACCCCCCAATTGATGATCCTGAGACACCCTGATTGATGATCATGAGACCCGGATTGATGATCCTGAGAGCCCCCCCCCCGATTGATGATCCTGAGACCCCAATTGATAATCCTGAGACCCCGATTGATGATCCTGAGACCCCCAGATTGATGATCCTGAGACCCCCCCGATTGATGATCCTGAGACCCCCCGTTTGATGATCCTGAAACCCCCCGATTGATGATCCTGAGACACCCCGATTGATGATCGTGAAACCCCCCGATTGATGATCCTGAGACCCCCGATTGATGATCCTGCGACCCCCCCGATTGATGATCCTGAGACCCCCCCCGATTGATGATCATGAGACCCCGATTGATGATCCTGAGACCCCAATTGATGATCCTGAGACACCCTGATTGATGATCATGAGACCCCGATTGATGATCCTGAGAGGCCCCCCCAATTGATGATCCTGAGATCCCCCGATTGATGATCCTGAGACACCAATTGATGATCCTGAGACCCCGATTGACGATCCTGAGACCCCCCCCCGATTGATGACTCTGAGACCTCCGGATTGATGATCCTGTGAACCCGATTGATGATCATGAAACCCCCCGATTGATGATCCTGAGACCCCCCGATTGATGATCGTGAGACCCCGCGATTAATGATCCTGAGACCCCCCGATTGATGATCCTGAGAGCCCGATTGATGAACCTGAGACCCCACCGTTTAATGATCCTGAGACCCCGCGATTGATGATCCTGAGACCCCCCGTTTGATGATCCTGAAACCCCTCGATTGATGATCCTAAGACCCCCCCGATTGATGATCCTGAGACCCCGTGATTGATGATCCTGTGTCCCCGATTGATGACCCTGAGACCCCACGATTGATGATCATGAAACCCCCCGATTGATGATCCTGAGAGCCCCCCCCCGATTGATGATTCTGAGACCCCGCGATTGATGATCCTGAGACCCCCCGATTGATGATCCTGAGACCCCCCGATTGATGATCCTGAGAGCCCGATTGATGATCCTGAGACCCCCACGATTGATGATCATGAGACCCCCCGATTGATGATCCTGAGACCCCAATTGATGATCCTGAGACCCCCCGATTGATGATCCTGAGACCCCCCCGTTTGATGATCCTGAGACCCCGCGATTGATGATCCTGAGACCCTGATTGATGATCCTGAAACCCCTCAATTGATGATCCTGAGACGCCCCCGATTGATGATCGTGAAACGCCCCGATTGATGATCCTGAGACCCCTCGACCGATGATTCTGAGACCCCCCGATTGATGATCCTGAGACCCCCCAATTGGTGATCCTGTGACCCCCCGATTGATGAACCTGAGACCCCCCCGTTTGATGATCCTGAGACCCTCCGATTGATGATCCTGAGACCACAATTGATGATCCTGAGACCCCCCGATTGACGATCCTGAGATCCCCCGATTGATGATCCTGAGACCCCGCGATTGATGATCCTGTGTCCCCGATTGATGACTCTGAGACCTCCCGATTGATGATCCTGTGAACCCGATTGATGATCATGAAACCCCACGATTGATGATCCTGAGACCCCGCGATTGATGATCCTGAGACCCCCAGATTGATGATCCTGAGACCCCCCGATTGATGATCCTGAGACCCCCCGATTGATGATCCTGAGACCCCAATTGATGATCCTGAGACCCCGATTGATGATCCTGAGACCCCCCGATTGATGATCCTGAGACCCCCCGTTTGATGATCCTGAAACCACCCGATTGATGATCCTGAGACCCCCCCGATTGATGATTCTGAGACCCCGCGATTGATGATCCTGAGAACCCCCGATTGATGATCCTGAGACCCCCCGATTGATGATCCTGAGACCCCGATTGATGATCCTGAGACCCCCCGATTGATGATCCTGAGAACCCCCGGTTGATGATCCTGAGACCCCGCGATTGATGATCCTGAGACCCTGATTGATGATCCTGAAACCCTCCAAATTGATGATCCTGAGACCCCTCGATTGATGATCCTGAAGCGCCCCGATTGATGATCCTGAGACCCCTCGAACGATGATCCTGAGACCCCCCCGTTTGATGATCCTGAGACCCCCCGATTGATGATCCTGAGACCACCCAATTGATGAACCTGAGACCCCCCATTTGATGATCCTGAGACCCCCCGATTGATGATCCTGAGACCACCCGATTGATGATCCTGAGACCCCCCGATTGATGATCCTGAGACCCTCCGATTGATGATCCTGAGACCACAATTGAAGATCCTGAGACCCCCCGATTGACGATCCTGAGATCCCCCCGATTGATGATCCTGAGACCCCGCGATTGATGATCCTGTGTCCCCGATTGATGACTCTGAGACCTCCCGATTGATGATCCTGTGAACCCGATTGATGATCATTAAACCCCCCGATTGATGATCCTGAGACCCCCCGATTGATGATCCTGAGACCCCGCGATTGATGATCCTGAGACCCCCCGATTGATGATCCTGAGACCCCCCGATTGATGATCCTGAGACCCCAATTGATGATCCTGAGACCCTGATTGATGATCCTGAGACCCCCCCGTTTGATGATCCTGAGACCCCCCGATTGATGATCCTGAGACCCCCCCGATTGATGATCCTGAGACCCCAATTGAGGATCCTGAGACCCCCCGATTGACGATCCTGAGACCCCCCCCGATTGATGATCCTGAGACCCCGCGATTGATGATCCTGTGTCCCCGATTGATGACTCTGAGACCTCCCGATTGATGATCCTGTGAACTCGATTGATGATCATGAAACCCCCCGATTGATGATCCTGACACCCCCCGATTGATGATCCTGAGACCACGCGATTGATGATCCTGAGACCCCCCGATTGATGATCCTGAGACCCCCCGATTGATGATCCTGAGACCCCCCGATTGATGATCCTGAGACACCCTGATTGATGATCATGAGACCCCGATTGATGATCCTGAGAGCCCCCCCCCGATTGATGATCCTGAGACCCCAATTGATAATCCTGAGACCCCGATTGATGATCCTGAGACCCCCCGATTGATGATCCTGAGACACCCCCGATTGATGATCCTGAGACCCCCCGTTTGATGATCCTGAAACCCCCCGATTGTTGATCCTGAGACACCCCGATTGATGATCGTGAAACCCCCCGATTGATGATCCTGAGAGCCCCCCGATTGATGAACCTGAGACCCCGCGATTGATGATCCTGAGACCCTGATTGATGATCCTGAAACCCCTCAATTGATGATCCTGAGACGCCCCCGATTGATGATCGTGAAACGCCCCGATTGATGATCCTGAGACCCCTCGACCGATGATTCTGAGACCCCCCGATTGATGATCCTGAGACCCCCCAATTGGTGATCCTGTGACCCCCCGATTGATGAACCTGAGACCCCCCCGTTTGATGATCCTGAGACCCTCCGACTGATGATCCTGAGACCACAATTGAAGATCCTGAGACCCCCCGATTGACGATCCTGAGATCCCCCGATTGATGATCCTGAGACCCCGCGATTGATGATCCTGTGTCCCCGATTGATGAATGTGAGACCTCCCGATTGATGATCCTGTGAACCCGATTGATGATCATGAAACCCCACGATTGATGATCCTGAGACCCCGCGATTGATGATCCTGAGACCCCCAGATTGATGATCCTGAGACCCCCCGATTGATGATCCTGAGACCCCCCGATTGATGATCCTGAGACCCCAATTGATGATCCTGAGACCCCGATTGATGATCCTGAGACCCCACGATTGATGATCCTGAGACACCCCGTTTGATGATCCTGAAACCACCCGATTGATGATCCTGAGACCCCCCCGATTGATGATTCTGAGACCCCGCGATTGATGATCCTGAGACACCCCGATTGATGATCCTGAGACCCCCCCGATTGATGATCCTGAGAGCCCGATTGATGATCCTGAGAACCCCCGATTGATGATCCTGAGACCCCCCGATTGATGATCCTGAGACCCCCCCGATTGATGATCCTGAGAGCCCGATTGATGATCCTGAGAACCCCCGATTGATGATCCTGAGACCCCCCGATTGATGATCCTGAGACCCCGATTGATGATCCTGAGACCCCCCGATTGATGATCCTGAGAACCCCCGGTTGATGATCCTGAGACCCCGCGATTGATGATCCTGAGACCCCGCGATTGATGATCCTGAGACCCTGATTGATGATCCTGAAACCCTCCAAATTGATGATCCTGAGACCCCCCGATTGATGATCCTGAAGCGCCCCGATTGATGATCCTGAGACCCCTCGAACGATGATCCTGAGACCCCCCCGTTTGATGATCCTGAGACCCCCCGATTGATGATCCTGAGACCACCCAATTGATGAACCTGAGACCCCCCATTTGATGATCCTGAGACCCCCCGATTGATGATCCTGAGACCCCCCGATTGATGATCCTGAGACCCCCCGATTGATGATCCTGAGACCCTCCGATTGATGATCCTGAGACCACAATTGAAGATCCTGAGACCCCCCGATTGACGATCCTGAGATCCCCCCGATTGATGATCCTGAGACCCCGCGATTGATGATCCTGTGTCCCCGATTGATGACTCTGAGACCTCCCGATTGATGATCCTGTGAACCCGATTGATGATCATTAAACCCCCCGATTGATGATCCTGAGACCCCCCGATTGATGATCCTGAGACCCCGCGATTGATGATCCTGAGACCCCCCGATTGATGATCCTGAGACCCCCCGATTGATGATCCTGAGACCCCAATTGATGATCCTGAGACCCTGATTGATGATCCTGAGACCCCCCCGTTTGATGATCCTGAGACCCCCCGATTGATGATCCTGAGACCACCCGATTGATGATCCTGAGACCCCCCGATTGATGATCCTGAGACACCCCGATTGATGATCCTGAGACCCCCCCGATTGATGATCCTGAGACCCCAATTGAAGATCCTGAGACCCCCCGATTGACGATCCTGTGACCCCCCCCGATTGATGATCCTGAGACCCCGCGATTGATGATCCTGTGTCCCCGATTGATGACTCTGAGACCTCCCGATTGATGATCCTGTGAACTCGATTGATGATCATGAAACCCCCCGATTGATGATCCTGACACCGCCCGATTGATGATCCTGAGACCACGCGATTGATGATCCTGAGAGCCCCCGATTGATGATCCTGAGAGCCCGATTGATGATCCTGAGACCCCCACGATTGATGATCCTGAGACCCCCCGATTGATGATCCTGAGACCACCCGATTGATGATCCTGAGACCCCCCAATTGATGATCCTGAGACACCCCGATTGATGATACTGAGATCCCCCGATTGATGATCCTGAGACCCCAATTGAAGATCCTGAGACTCCCCGATTGACGATCCTGAGACCCCCCCGATTGATGATCCTGAGACCCCGCGATTGATGATCCTGTGTCCCCGATTGATGACTCTGAGACCTCCCGATTGATGATCCTGTGAACTCGATTGATGATCATGAAACCCCCCGATTGATGATCCTGAGACCCCCCCGATTGATGATCCTGAGACCCCGCGATTGATGATCCTGAGACCCCCCGAGTGATGATCCTGAGACCCCCCGATTGATGATCCTGAGACCCCCCGATTGATGATCCTGAAACCCCCCGATTGATGATCCTGAGACCCACCAATTGATGATCCTGAGACATCCTGATTGATGATCATGAGACCCCGATTGATGATCCTGAGACCCCAATTGATGATCCTGAGACCCTGATTGATGATCCTGAGACCCCCCCGTTTGATGATCCTGAGACCCCCCGATTGATGATCCTGAGACCACCCGATTGATGATCCTGAGACCCCCCGATTGATGATCCTGAGACACCCCGATTGATGATCCTGAGACCGCCCCGATTGATGATCCTGAGACCCCAATTGAAGATCCTGAGACCCCCCGATTGACGATCCTGTGACCCCCCCCGATTGATGATCCTGAGACCCCGCGATTGATGATCCTGTGTCCCCGATTGATGACTCTGAGACCTCCCGATTGATGATCCTGTGAACTCGATTGATGATCATGAAACCCCCCGATTGATGATCCTGACACCCCCCGATTGATGATCCTGAGACCACGCGATTGATGATCCTGAGACCCCCCGATTGATGATCCTGAGAGCCCGATTGATGATCCTGAGACCCCCACGATTGATGATCCTGAGACCCCCCGATTGATGATCCTGAGACCACCCGATTGATGATCCTGAGACCCCCCAATTGATGATCCTGAGACACCCCGATTGATGATCCTGAGATCCCCCGATTGATGATCCTGAGACCCCAATTGAAGATCCTGAGACTCCCCGATTGACGATCCTGAGACCCCCCCGATTGATGATCCTGAGACCCCGCGATTGATGATCCTGTGTCCCCGATTGATGACTCTGAGACCTCCCGATTGATGATCCTGTGAACTCGATTGATGATCATGAAACCCCCCGATTGATGATCCTGAGACCCCCCCGATTGATGATCCTGAGACCCCGCGATTGATGATCCTGAGACCCCCCGATTGATGATCCTGAGACCCCCCGATTGATGATCCTGAGACCCCCCGATTGATGATCCTGAAACCCCCCGATTGATGATCCTGAGACCCACCAATTGATGATCCTGAGACACCCTGATTGATGATCATGAGACCCCGATTGATGATCCTGAGAGCCCCCCCCGATTGATGATCCTGAGATCCCAATTGATAATCCTGAGACCCCGATTGATGATCCTGAAACCCCCCGATTGATGATCCTGAGACACCCCCGATTGATGATCCTGAGACCCCCCGATTGATGATCCTGAAACCCCCCGATTGATGATCCTGAGACACCCCGATTGATGATCGTGAAACCCCCCGATTGATGATCCTGAGAGCCCCCCGATTGATGAACCTGAGACCCCCCAGTTTGATGATCCTGAGACCACCCGATTGATGATCCTGAGACCACCCGATTGATGATCCTGAGACCCCCCGATTGATGATCCTGAGACCCTCCGATTGATGATCCTGAGACCACAATTGAAGATCCTGAGACCCCCCGATTGACGATCCTGAGATCCCCCGATTGATGATCCTGAGACCCCGCGATTGATGATCCTGTGTCCCCGATTGATGACTCTGAGACCTCCCGATTGATGATCCTGTGAACCCGATTGATGATCATGAAACCCCACGATTGATGATCCTGAGACCCCGCGATTGATGATCCTGAGACCCCCAGATTGATGATCCTGAGACCCCCCGATTGATGATCCTGAGACCCCCCGATTGATGATCCTGAGACCCCAATTGATGATCCTGAGACCCCGATTGATGATCCTGAGACCCCCCGATTGATGATCCTGAGACCCCCCGTTTGATGATCCTGAGACACCCCGATTGATGATCCTGAGACCCCCCCGTTTGATGATCCTGAGAGCCCGATTGATGATCCTGAGAACCCCCGATTGATGATCCTGAGACCCCCCGATTGATGATCCTGAGACCCCGATTGATGATCCTGAGACCCCCCGATTGATGATCCTGAGAACCCCCGGTTGATGATCCTGAGACCCCGCGATTGATCCTGAGACCCTGATTGATGATCCTGAAACCCTCCAAATTGATGATCCTGAGACCCCCCGATTGATGATCCTGAGACCCCGTTTGATGATCCTGAGACCCCCCGATTGATGATCCTGAGAACCTCCGGTTGATGATCCTGAGACCCCGCGATTGATGATCCTGAGACCCTGATTGATGATCCTGAAACCCTCCAAATTGATGATCCTGAGACCCCCCGATTGATGATCCTGAAGCGCCCCGATTGATGATCCTGAGACCCCTCGAATGATGATCCTGAGACCCACTGATTGATGATCCTGAGACCCCCCAATTGGTGATCCTGAGACCCCCCGATTGATGAACCTGAGACCCCCCCGTTTGATGATCCTGAGACCCCCCGATTGATGATCCTGAGACCACCCAATTGATGAACCTGAGACCACCCATTTGATGATCCTGAGACCCCCCGATTGATGATCCTGAGACCACCCGATTGATGATCCTGAGACCCCCCGATTGATGATCCTGAGACCCTCCGATTGATGATCCAGAGACCACAATTGAAGATCCTGAGACCCCCCGATTGACGATCCTGAGATCCCCCCGATTGATGATCCTGAGACCCCGCGATTGATGATCCTGTGTCCCCGATTGATGACTCTGAGACCTCCCGATTGATGATCCTGTGAACCCGATTGATGATCATTAAACCCCCCGATTGATGATCCTGAGACCCCCCGATTGATGATCCTGAGACCCCGCGATTGATGATCCTGAGACCCCCCGATTGATGATCCTGAGACCCCCCGATTGATGATCCTGAGACCCCAATTGATGATCCTGAGACCCTGATTGATGATCCTGAGACCCCCCGATTGATGATCCTGAGACCACCCGATTGATGATCCTGAGACCCCCCGATTGATGATCCTGAGACACCCCGATTGATGATCCTGAGACCCCCCCGATTGATGATCCTGAGACCCCAATTGAAGATCCTGAGACCCCCCGATTGACGATCCTGAGACCCCCCCCGATTGATGATCCTGAGACCCCGCGATTGATGATCCTGTGTCCCCGATTGATGACTCTGAGACCTCCCGATTGATGATCCTGTGAACTCGATTGATGATCATGAGACCCCCCGATTGATGATCCTGAGACCCCCCGATTGATGATCCTGAGACCCCCCGATTGATGATCCTGAGACACCCTGCTTGATGGTCATGAGACCCCGATTGATGATCCTGAGAGCCCCCCCCCGATTGATGATCCTGAGACCCCAATTGATAATCCTGAGACCCCGATTGAAGATCCTGAGACCCCCCGATTGATGATCCTGAGACACCCCCGATTGATGATCCTGAGACCCCCCGTTTGATGATCCTGAAACCCCCCGATTGTTGATCCTGAGACACCCCGATTGATGATCGTGAAACCCCCCGATTGATGATCCTGAGAGCCCCCCGATTGATGAACCTGAGACCCCGCGATTGATGATCCTGAGACCCTGATTGATGATCCTGAAACCCCTCAATTGATGATCCTGAGACGCCCCCGATTGATGATCGTGAAACGCCCCGATTGATGATCCTGAGACCCCTCGACCGATGATTCTGAGACCCCCCGATTGATGATCCTGAGACCCCCCAATTGGTGATCCTGTGACCCCCCGATTGATGAACCTGAGACCCCCCCGTTTGATGATCCTGAGACCCTCCGACTGATGATCCTGAGACCACAATTGAAGATCCTGAGACCCCCCGATTGACGATCCTGAGATCCCCCGATTGATGATCCTGAGACCCCGCGATTGATGATCCTGTGTCCCCGATTGATGAATGTGAGACCTCCCGATTGATGATCCTGTGAACCCGATTGATGATCATGAAACCCCACGATTGATGATCCTGAGACCCCGCGATTGATGATCCTGAGACCCCCAGATTGATGATCCTGAGACCCCCCGATTGATGATCCTGAGACCCCCCGATTGATGATCCTGAGACCCCAATTGATGATCCTGAGACCCCGATTGATGATCCTGAGACCCCACGATTGATGATCCTGAGACAACCCGTTTGATGATCCTGAAACCACCCGATTGATGATCCTGAGACCCCCCGATTGATGATTCTGAGACCCCGCGATTGATGATCCTGAGACACCCCGATTGATGATCCTGAGACCCCCCCGATTGATGATCCTGAGAGCCCGATTGATGATCCTGAGAACCCCCGATTGATGATCCTGAGACCCCCCGATTGATGATCCTGAGACCCCCCCGTTTGATGATCCTGAGAGCCCGATTGATGATCCTGAGAACCCCCGATTGATGATCCTGAGACCCCCCGATTAATGATCCTGAGACCCCGATTGATGATCCTGAGACCCCCCGATTGATGATCCTGAGAACCCCCGGTTGATGATCCTGAGACCCCGCGATTGATGATCCTGAGACCCTGATTGATGATCCTGAAACCCTCCAAATTGATGATCCTGAGACCCCCCCGATTGATGATCCTGAAGCGCCCCGATTGATGATCCTGAGACCCCTCGAACGATGATCCTGAGACCCCCCCGTTTGATGATCCTGAGACCCCCCGATTGATGATCCTGAGACCACCCAATTGATGAACCTGAGACCCCCCATTTGATGATCCTGAGACCCCCCGATTGATGAACCTGAGACCACCCGATTGATGATCCTGAGACCCCCCGATTGATGATCCTGAGACCACAATTGAAGATCCTGAGACCCCCCGATTGACGATCCTGAGATCCCCCCGATTGATGATCCTGAGACCCCGCGATTGATGATCCTGTGTCCCCGATTGATGACTCTGAGACCTCCCGATTGATGATCCTATGAACCCGATTGATGATCATTAAACCCCCCGATTGATGATCCTGAGACCCCCCGATTGATGATCCTGAGACCCCGCGATTGATGATCCTGAGACCCCCCGATTGATGATCCTGAGACCCCCCGATTGATGATCCTGAGACCCCAATTGATGATCCTGAGACCCTGATTGATGATCCTGAGACCCCCCCGTTTGATGATCCTGAGACCCCCCGATTGATGATCCTGAGACCACCCGATTGATGATCCTGAGACCCCCCGATTGATGATCCTGAGACACCCCGCTTGATGATCCTGAGACCCCCCCGATTGATGATCCTGAGACCCCAATTGAAGATCCTGAGACCCCCCGATTGACGATCCTGTGACCCCCCCCGATTGATGATCCTGAGACCCCGCGATTGATGATCCTGTGTCCCCGATTGATGACTCTGAGACCTCCCGATTGATGATCCTGTGAACTCGATTGATGATCATGAAACCCCCCGATTGATGATCCTGACACCCCCCGATTGATGATCCTGAGACCACGCGATTGATGATCCTGAGACCCCCCGATTGATGATCCTGAGAGCCCGATTGATGATCCTGAGACCCCCACGATTGATGATCCTGAGACCCCCCGATTGATGATCCTGAGACCACCCGATTGATGATCCTGAGACCCCCCAATTGATGATCCTGAGTCACCCCGATTGATGATCCTGAGACCCTCCGATTGATGATCCTGAGACCACAATTGAAGATCCTGAGACCCCCCGATTGACGATCCTGAGATCCCCCGATTGATGATCCTGAGACCCCGCGATTGATGATCCTGTGTCCCCGATTGATGACTCTGAGACCTCCCGATTGATGATCCTGTGAACCCGATTGATGATCATGAAACCCCACGATTGATGATCCTGAGACCCCGCGATTGATGATCCTGAGACCCCCCCGATTGATGATCCTGAGACCCCGCGATTGATGATCCTGTGTCCCCGATTGATGACTCTGAGACCTCCCGATTGATGATCCTGTGAACTCGATTGATGATCATGAAACCCCCCGATTGATGATCCTGAGACCCCCCCGATTGATGATCCTGAGACCCCGCGATTGATGATCCTGAGACCCCCCGATTGATGATCCTGAGACCCCCCGATTGATGATCCTGAGACCCCCCGATTGATGATCCTGAAACCCCCCGATTGATGATCCTGAGACACCCCGATTGATGATCGTGAAACCCCCCGATTGATGATCCTGAGAGCCCCCCGATTGATGAACCTGAGACCCCCCAGTTTGATGATACTGCGACCACCCGATTGATGATCCTGAGACCCCCCGATTGATGATCCTGAGACCCTCCGATTGATGATCCTGAGACCACAATTGAAGATCCTGAGACCCCCCGATTGACGATCCTGAGATCCCCCGATTGATGATCCTGAGACCCCGCGATTGATGATCCTGTGTCCCCGATTGATGACTCTGAGACCTCCCGATTGATGATCCTGTGAACCCGATTGATGATCATGAAACCCCACGATTGATGATCCTGAGACCCCGCGATTGATGATCCTGAGACCCCCAGATTGATGATCCTGAGACCCCGATTGATGATCCTGAGACCCCCCGATTGATGATCCTGAGACCCCCCGTTTGATGATCCTGAAACCACCCGATTGATGATCCTGAGACCCCCCCGATTGATGATTCTGAGACCCCGCGATTGATGATCCTGAGACACCCCGATTGATGATCCTGAGACCCCCCGTTTGATGATCCTGAAACCCCCCGATTGTTGATCCTGAGACACCCCGATTGATGATCGTGAAACCCCCCGATTGATGATCCTGAGACCCCGCGATTGATGATCCTGAGACCCCCCGATTGATGATCCTGAGACCCCCCGATTGATGATCCTGAGACCCCAATTGATGATCCTGAGACCCTGATTGATGATCCTGAGACCCCCCGATTGATGATCCTGAGACCACCCGATTGATGATCCTGAGACCCCCCGATTGATGATCCTGAGACACCCCGATTGATGATCCTGAGACCCCCCCGATTGATGATCCTGAGACCCCAATTGAAGATCCTGAGACCCCCCGATTGACGATCCTGAGACCCCCCCCGATTGATGATCCTGAGACCCCGCGATTGATGATCCTGTGTCCCCGATTGATGACTCTGAGACCTCCCGATTGATGATCCTGTGAACTCGATTGATGATCATGAGACCCCCCGATTGATGATCCTGAGACCCCCCGATTGATGATCCTGAGACCCCCCGATTGATGATCCTGAGACACCCTGCTTGATGGTCATGAGACCCCGATTGATGATCCTGAGAGCCCCCCCCCGATTGATGATCCTGAGACCCCAATTGATAATCCTGAGACCCCGATTGAAGATCCTGAGACCCCCCGATTGATGATCCTGAGACACCCCCGATTGATGATCCTGAGACCCCCCGTTTGATGATCCTGAAACCCCCCGATTGTTGATCCTGAGACACCCCGATTGATGATCGTGAAACCCCCCGATTGATGATCCTGAGAGCCCCCCGATTGATGAACCTGAGACCCCGCGATTGATGATCCTGAGACCCTGATTGATGATCCTGAAACCCCTCAATTGATGATCCTGAGACGCCCCCGATTGATGATCGTGAAACGCCCCGATTGATGATCCTGAGACCCCTCGACCGATGATTCTGAGACCCCCCGATTGATGATCCTGAGACCCCCCAATTGGTGATCCTGTGACCCCCCGATTGATGAACCTGAGACCCCCCCGTTTGATGATCCTGAGACCCTCCGACTGATGATCCTGAGACCACAATTGAAGATCCTGAGACCCCCCGATTGACGATCCTGAGATCCCCCGATTGATGATCCTGAGACCCCGCGATTGATGATCCTGTGTCCCCGATTGATGAATGTGAGACCTCCCGATTGATGATCCTGTGAACCCGATTGATGATCATGAAACCCCACGATTGATGATCCTGAGACCCCGCGATTGATGATCCTGAGACCCCCAGATTGATGATCCTGAGACCCCCCGATTGATGATCCTGAGACCCCCCGATTGATGATCCTGAGACCCCAATTGATGATCCTGAGACCCCGATTGATGATCCTGAGACCCCACGATTGATGATCCTGAGACAACCCGTTTGATGATCCTGAAACCACCCGATTGATGATCCTGAGACCCCCCGATTGATGATTCTGAGACCCCGCGATTGATGATCCTGAGACACCCCGATTGATGATCCTGAGACCCCCCCGATTGATGATCCTGAGAGCCCGATTGATGATCCTGAGAACCCCCGATTGATGATCCTGAGACCCCCCGATTGATGATCCTGAGACCCCCCCGTTTGATGATCCTGAGAGCCCGATTGATGATCCTGAGAACCCCCGATTGATGATCCTGAGACCCCCCGATTAATGATCCTGAGACCCCGATTGATGATCCTGAGACCCCCCGATTGATGATCCTGAGAACCCCCGGTTGATGATCCTGAGACCCCGCGATTGATGATCCTGAGACCCTGATTGATGATCCTGAAACCCTCCAAATTGATGATCCTGAGACCCCCCCGATTGATGATCCTGAAGCGCCCCGATTGATGATCCTGAGACCCCTCGAACGATGATCCTGAGACCCCCCCGTTTGATGATCCTGAGACCCCCCGATTGATGATCCTGAGACCACCCAATTGATGAACCTGAGACCCCCCATTTGATGATCCTGAGACCCCCCGATTGATGAACCTGAGACCACCCGATTGATGATCCTGAGACCCCCCGATTGATGATCCTGAGACCACAATTGAAGATCCTGAGACCCCCCGATTGACGATCCTGAGATCCCCCCGATTGATGATCCTGAGACCCCGCGATTGATGATCCTGTGTCCCCGATTGATGACTCTGAGACCTCCCGATTGATGATCCTATGAACCCGATTGATGATCATTAAACCCCCCGATTGATGATCCTGAGACCCCCCGATTGATGATCCTGAGACCCCGCGATTGATGATCCTGAGACCCCCCGATTGATGATCCTGAGACCCCCCGATTGATGATCCTGAGACCCCAATTGATGATCCTGAGACCCTGATTGATGATCCTGAGACCCCCCCGTTTGATGATCCTGAGACCCCCCGATTGATGATCCTGAGACCACCCGATTGATGATCCTGAGACCCCCCGATTGATGATCCTGAGACACCCCGCTTGATGATCCTGAGACCCCCCCGATTGATGATCCTGAGACCCCAATTGAAGATCCTGAGACCCCCCGATTGACGATCCTGTGACCCCCCCCGATTGATGATCCTGAGACCCCGCGATTGATGATCCTGTGTCCCCGATTGATGACTCTGAGACCTCCCGATTGATGATCCTGTGAACTCGATTGATGATCATGAAACCCCCCGATTGATGATCCTGACACCCCCCGATTGATGATCCTGAGACCACGCGATTGATGATCCTGAGACCCCCCGATTGATGATCCTGAGAGCCCGATTGATGATCCTGAGACCCCCACGATTGATGATCCTGAGACCCCCCGATTGATGATCCTGAGACCACCCGATTGATGATCCTGAGACCCCCCAATTGATGATCCTGAGTCACCCCGATTGATGATCCTGAGACCCTCCGATTGATGATCCTGAGACCACAATTGAAGATCCTGAGACCCCCCGATTGACGATCCTGAGATCCCCCGATTGATGATCCTGAGACCCCGCGATTGATGATCCTGTGTCCCCGATTGATGACTCTGAGACCTCCCGATTGATGATCCTGTGAACCCGATTGATGATCATGAAACCCCACGATTGATGATCCTGAGACCCCGCGATTGATGATCCTGAGACCCCCCCGATTGATGATCCTGAGACCCCGCGATTGATGATCCTGTGTCCCCGATTGATGACTCTGAGACCTCCCGATTGATGATCCTGTGAACTCGATTGATGATCATGAAACCCCCCGATTGATGATCCTGAGACCCCCCCGATTGATGATCCTGAGACCCCGCGATTGATGATCCTGAGACCCCCCGATTGATGATCCTGAGACCCCCCGATTGATGATCCTGAGACCCCCCGATTGATGATCCTGAAACCCCCCGATTGATGATCCTGAGACACCCCGATTGATGATCGTGAAACCCCCCGATTGATGATCCTGAGAGCCCCCCGATTGATGAACCTGAGACCCCCCAGTTTGATGATACTGCGACCACCCGATTGATGATCCTGAGACCCCCCGATTGATGATCCTGAGACCCTCCGATTGATGATCCTGAGACCACAATTGAAGATCCTGAGACCCCCCGATTGACGATCCTGAGATCCCCCGATTGATGATCCTGAGACCCCGCGATTGATGATCCTGTGTCCCCGATTGATGACTCTGAGACCTCCCGATTGATGATCCTGTGAACCCGATTGATGATCATGAAACCCCACGATTGATGATCCTGAGACCCCGCGATTGATGATCCTGAGACCCCCAGATTGATGATCCTGAGACCCCGATTGATGATCCTGAGACCCCCCGATTGATGATCCTGAGACCCCCCGTTTGATGATCCTGAAACCACCCGATTGATGATCCTGAGACCCCCCCGATTGATGATTCTGAGACCCCGCGATTGATGATCCTGAGACACCCCGATTGATGATCCTGAGACCCCCCCGTTTGATGATCCTGAGAGCCCGATTGATGATCCTGAGAACCCCCGATTGATGATCCTGAGACCCCCCGATTGATGATCCTGAGACCCCGATTGATGATCCTGAGACCACAATTGAAGATCCTGAGACCCCCCGATTGACGATCCTGAGATCCCCCGATTGATGATCCTGAGACCCCGCGATTGATGATCCTGTGTCCCCGATTGATGACTCTGAGACCTCCCGATTGATGATCCTGTGAACCCGATTGATGATCATGAAACCCCACGATTGATGATCCTGAGACCCCGCGATTGATGATCCTGAGACCCCCCCGATTGATGATCCTGAGACCCCGCGATTGATGATCCTGTGTCCCCGATTGATGACTCTGAGACCTCCCGATTGATGATCCTGTGAACTCGATTGATGATCATGAAACCCCCCGATTGATGATCCTGAGACCCCCCCGATTGATGATCCTGAGACCCCGCGATTGATGATCCTGAGACCCCCCGATTGATGATCCTGAGACCCCCCGATTGACGATCCTGAGACCCCCCGATTGATGATCCTGAAACCCCCCGATTGATGATCCTGAGACACCCCGATTGATGATCGTGAAACCCCCCGATTGATGATCCTGAGAGCCCCCCGATTGATGAACCTGAGACCCCCCAGTTTGATGATCCTGAGACCACCCGATTGATGATCCTGAGACCACCCGATTGATGATCCTGAGACCCCCCGATTGATGATCCTGAGACCCTCCGATTGATGATCCTGAGACCACAATTGAAGATCCTGAGACCCCCCGATTGACGATCCTGAGATCCCCCGATTGATGATCCTGAGACCCCGCGATTGATGATCCTGTGTCCCCGATTGATGACTCTGAGACCTCCCGATTGATGATCCTGTGAACCCGATTGATGATCATGAAACCCCACGATTGATGATCCTGAGACCCCGCGATTGATGATCCTGAGACCCCCAGATTGATGATCCTGAGACCCCCCGATTGATGATCCTGAGACCCCCCGATTGATGATCCTGAGACCCCAATTGATGATCCTGAGACCCCGATTGATGATCCTGAGACCCCCCGATTGATGATCCTGAGACCCCCCGTTTGATGATCCTGAAACCACCCGATTGATGATCCTGAGACCCCCCCGATTGATGATTCTGAGACCCCGCGATTGATGATCCTGAGACACCCCGATTGATGATCCTGAGACCCCCCCGTTTGATGATCCTGAGAGCCCGATTGATGATCCTGAGAACCCCCGATTGATGATCCTGAGACCCCCCGATTGATGATCCTGAGACCCCGATTGATGATCCTGAGACCCCGCGATTGATGATCCTGAGACCCTGATTGATGATCCTGAAACCCTCCAAATTGATGATCCTGAGACCCCCCGATTGATGATCCTGAAGCGCCCCGATTGATGATCCTGAGACCCCTCGAACGATGATCCTGAGACCCACTGATTGATGATCCTGAGACCCCCCAATTGGTGATCCTGAGACCCCCCGATTGATGAACCTGAGACCCCCCCGTTTGATGATCCTGAGACCCCCCGATTGATGATCCTGAGACCACCCAATTGATGAACCTGAGACCCCCCATTTGATGATCCTGAGACCCCCCGATTGATGATCCTGAGACCACCCGATTGATGATCCTGAGACCCCCCGATTGATGATCCTGAGACCCTCCGATTGATGATCCTGAGACCACAATTGAAGATCCTGAGACCCCCCGATTGACGATCCTGAGATCCCCCCGATTGATGATCCTGAGACCCCGCGATTGATGATCCTGTGTCCCCGATTGATGACTCTGAGACCTCCCGATTGATGATCCTGTGAACCCGATTGATGATCATTAAACCCCCCGATTGATGATCCTGAGACCCCCCGATTGATGATCCTGAGACCCCGCGATTGATGATCCTGAGACCCCCCGATTGATGATCCTGAGACCCCCCGATTGATGATCCTGAGACCCCAATTGATGATCCTGAGACCCTGATTGATGATCCTGAGACCCTGATTGATGATCCTGAGACCCCCCGATTGATGATCCTGAGATCACCCGATTGATGATCCTGAGACCCCCCGATTGATGATCCTGAGACACCCCGATTGATGATCCTGAGACCCCCCCGATTGATGATCCTGAGACCCCAATTGAAGATCCTGAGACCCCCCGATTGACGATCCTGAGACCCCCCCCGATTGATGATCCTGAGACCCCGCGATTGATGATCCTGTGTCCCCGATTGATGACTCTGAGACCTCCCGATTGATGATCCTGTGAACTCGATTGATGATCATGAGACCCCCCGATTGATGATCCTGAGACCCCCCGATTGATGATCCTGAGACCCCCCGATTGATGATCCTGAGACACCCTGATTGATGATCATGAGACCCCGATTGATGATCCTGAGACCCCAATTGATAATCCTGAGACCCCGATTGATGATCCTGAGACCCCCCGATTGATGATCCTGAGACACCCCCGATTGATGATCCTGAGACCCCCCGTTTGATGATCCTGAAACCCCCCGATTGTTGATCCTGAGACACCCCGATTGATGATCGTGAAACCCCCCGATTGATGATCCTGAGAGCCCCCCGATTGATGAACCTGAGACCCCGCGATTGATGATCCTGAGACCCTGATTGATGATCCTGAAACCCCTCAATTGATGATCCTGAGACGCCCCCGATTGATGATCGTGAAACGCCCCAATTGATGATCCTGAGACCCCTCGACCGATGATTCTGAGACCCCCCGATTGATGATCCTGAGACCCCCCAATTGGTGATCCTGTGACCCCCCGATTGATGAACCTGAGACCCCCCCGTTTGATGATCCTGAGACCCTCCGACTGATGATCCTGAGACCACAATTGAAGATCCTGAGACCCCCCGATTGACGATCCTGAGATCCCCCGATTGATGATCCTGAGACCTCGCGATTGATGATCCTGTGTCCCCGATTGATGAATGTGAGACCTCCCGATTGATGATCCTGTGAACCCGATTGATGATCATGAAACCCCACGATTGATGATCCTGAGACCCCGCGATTAATGATCCTGAGACCCCCAGATTGATGATCCTGAGACCCCCCGATTGATGATCCTGAGACCCCCCGATTGATGATCCTGAGACCCCAATTGATGATCCTGAGACCCCGATTGATGATCCTGAGACCCCACGATTGATGATCCTGAGACACCCCGTTTGATGATCCTGAAACAACCCGATTGATGATCCTGAGACCCCCCCGATTGATGATTCTGAGACCCCGCGATTGATGATCCTGAGACACCCCGATTGATGATCCTGAGACCCCCCCGATTGATGATCCTGAGAGCCCGATTGATGATCCTGAGAACCCCCGATTGATGATCCTGAGACCCCCCGATTGATGATCCTGAGACCCCCCCGATTGATGATCCTGAGAGCCCGATTGATGATCCTGAGAACCCCCGATTGATGATCCTGAGACCCCCAGATTGATGATCCTGAGACCCCGATTGATGATCCTGAGACCCCCCGATTGATGATCCTGAGAACCCCCGGTTGATGATCCTGAGACCCTGCGATTGATGATCCTGAGACCCTGATTGATGATCCTGAAACCCTCCAAATTGATGATCCTGAGACCCCCCGATTGATGATCCTGAAGCGCCCCGATTGATGATCCTGAGACCCCTCGAACGATGATCCTGAGACCCCCCCGTTTGATGATCCTGAGACCCTCCGATTGATGATCCTGAGACCACAATTGAAGATCCTGAGACCCCCCGATTGACGATCCTGAGATCCCCCCGATTGATGATCCTGAGACCCCGCGATTGATGATCCTGAGACCACCCGATTGATGATCCTGAGACCCCCCGATTGATGATCCTGAGACCCTCCGATTGATGATCCTGAGACCACAATTGAAGATCCTGAGACCCCCCGATTGACGATCCTGAGATCCCCCCGATTGATGATCCTGAGACCCCGCGATTGATGATCCTGTGTCCCCGATTGATGACTCTGAGACCTCCCGATTGATGATCCTGTGAACCCGATTGATGATCATTAAACCCCCCGATTGATGATCCTGAGACCCCCCGATTGATGATCCTGAGACCCCGCGATTGATGATCCTGAGACCCCCCGATTGATGATCCTGAGACCCCAATTGATGATCCTGAGACCCTGATTGATGATCCTGAGACCCCCCGTTTGATGATCCTGAAACCACCCGATTGATGATCCTGAGACCCCCCCGATTGATGATTCTGAGAACCGCGATTGATGATCCTGAGACACCCCGATTGATGATCCTGAGACCCCCCCGTTTGATGATCCTGAGAGCCCGATTGATGATCCTGAGAACCCCCGATTGATGATCCTGAGACCCCCCGATTGATGATCCTGAGACCCCGATTGATGATCCTGAGACCACAATTGAAGATCCTGAGACCCCCCGATTGACGATCCTGAGATCCCCCGATTGATGATCCTGAGACCCCGCGATTGATGATCCTGTGTCCCCGATTGATGACTCTGAGACCTCCCGATTGATGATCCTGTGAACCCGATTGATGATCATGAAACCCCACGATTGATGATCCTGAGACCCCCAGATTGATGATCCTGAGACCCCGATTGATGATCCTGAGACCACAATTGAAGATCCTGAGACCCCCCGATTGATGATCCTGAGACCCCCAGATTGATGATCCTGAGACCCCGATTGATGATCCTGAGACCCCCCGATTGATGATCCTGAGAACCCCCGGTTGATGATCCTGAGACCCTGCGATTGATGATCCTGAGACCCTGATTGATGATCCTGAAACCCTCCAAATTGATGATCCTGAGACCCCCCGATTGATGATCCTGAAGCGCCCCGATTGATGATCCTGAGACCCCTCGAACGATGATCCTGAGACCCCCCCGTTTGATGATCCTGAGACCCTCCGATTGATGATCCTGAGACCACAATTGAAGATCCTGAGACCCCCCGATTGACGATCCTGAGATCCCCCCGATTGATGATCCTGAGACCCCGCGATTGATGATCCTGAGACCACCCGATTGATGATCCTGAGACCCCCCGATTGATGATCCTGAGACCCTCCGATTGATGATCCTGAGACCACAATTGAAGATCCTGAGACCCCCCGATTGACGATCCTGAGATCCCCCCGATTGATGATCCTGAGACCCCGCGATTGATGATCCTGTGTCCCCGATTGATGACTCTGAGACCTCCCGATTGATGATCCTGTGAACCCGATTGATGATCATTAAACCCCCCGATTGATGATCCTGAGACCCCCCGATTGATGATCCTGAGACCCCGCGATTGATGATCCTGAGACCCCCCGATTGATGATCCTGAGACCCCCCGATTGATGATCCTGAGACCCCAATTGATGATCCTGAGACCCTGATTGATGATCCTGAGACCCCCCGTTTGATGATCCTGAAACCACCCGATTGATGATCCTGAGACCCCCCCGATTGATGATTCTGAGACCCCGCGATTGATGATCCTGAGACACCCCGATTGATGATCCTGAGACCCCCCCGTTTGATGATCCTGAGAGCCCGATTGATGATCCTGAGAACCCCCGATTGATGATCCTGAGACCCCCCGATTGATGATCCTGAGACCCCGATTGATGATCCTGAGACCACAATTGAAGATCCTGAGACCCCCCGATTGACGATCCTGAGATCCCCCGATTGATGATCCTGAGACCCCGCGATTGATGATCCTGTGTCCCCGATTGATGACTCTGAGACCTCCCGATTGATGATCCTGTGAACCCGATTGATGATCATGAAACCCCACGATTGATGATCCTGAGACCCCGCGATTGATGATCCTGAGACCCCCCCGATTGATGATCCTGAGACCCCGCGATTGATGATCCTGTGTCCCCGATTGATGACTCTGAGACCTCCCGATTGATGATCCTGTGAACTCGATTGATGATCATGAAACCCCCCGATTGATGATCCTGAGACCCCCCCGATTGATGATCCTGAGACCCCGCGATTGATGATCCTGAGACCCCCCGATTGATGATCCTGAGACCCCCCGATTGACGATCCTGAGACCCCCCGATTGATGATCCTGAAACCCCCCGATTGATGATCCTGAGACACCCCGATTGATGATCGTGAAACCCCCCGATTGATGATCCTGAGAGCCCCCCGATTGATGAACCTGAGACCCCCCAGTTTGATGATCCTGAGACCACCCGATTGATGATCCTGAGACCACCCGATTGATGATCCTGAGACCCCCCGATTGATGATCCTGAGACCCTCCGATTGATGATCCTGAGACCACAATTGAAGATCCTGAGACCCCCCGATTGACGATCCTGAGATCCCCCGATTGATGATCCTGAGACCCCGCGATTGATGATCCTGTGTCCCCGATTGATGACTCTGAGACCTCCCGATTGATGATCCTGTGAACCCGATTGATGATCATGAAACCCCACGATTGATGATCCTGAGACCCCGCGATTGATGATCCTGAGACCCCCAGATTGATGATCCTGAGACCCCCCGATTGATGATCCTGAGACCCCCCGATTGATGATCCTGAGACCCCAATTGATGATCCTGAGACCCCGATTGATGATCCTGAGACCCCCCGATTGATGATCCTGAGACCCCCCGTTTGATGATCCTGAAACCACCCGATTGATGATCCTGAGACCCCCCCGATTGATGATTCTGAGACCCCGCGATTGATGATCCTGAGACACCCCGATTGATGATCCTGAGACCCCCCCGTTTGATGATCCTGAGAGCCCGATTGATGATCCTGAGAACCCCCGATTGATGATCCTGAGACCCCCCGATTGATGATCCTGAGACCCCGATTGATGATCCTGAGACCCCGCGATTGATGATCCTGAGACCCTGATTGATGATCCTGAAACCCTCCAAATTGATGATCCTGAGACCCCCCGATTGATGATCCTGAAGCGCCCCGATTGATGATCCTGAGACCCCTCGAACGATGATCCTGAGACCCACTGATTGATGATCCTGAGACCCCCCAATTGGTGATCCTGAGACCCCCCGATTGATGAACCTGAGACCCCCCCGTTTGATGATCCTGAGACCCCCCGATTGATGATCCTGAGACCACCCAATTGATGAACCTGAGACCCCCCATTTGATGATCCTGAGACCCCCCGATTGATGATCCTGAGACCACCCGATTGATGATCCTGAGACCCCCCGATTGATGATCCTGAGACCCTCCGATTGATGATCCTGAGACCACAATTGAAGATCCTGAGACCCCCCGATTGACGATCCTGAGATCCCCCCGATTGATGATCCTGAGACCCCGCGATTGATGATCCTGTGTCCCCGATTGATGACTCTGAGACCTCCCGATTGATGATCCTGTGAACCCGATTGATGATCATTAAACCCCCCGATTGATGATCCTGAGACCCCCCGATTGATGATCCTGAGACCCCGCGATTGATGATCCTGAGACCCCCCGATTGATGATCCTGAGACCCCCCGATTGATGATCCTGAGACCCCAATTGATGATCCTGAGACCCTGATTGATGATCCTGAGACCCTGATTGATGATCCTGAGACCCCCCGATTGATGATCCTGAGACCACCCGATTGATGATCCTGAGACCCCCCGATTGATGATCCTGAGACACCCCGATTGATGATCCTGAGACCCCCCCGATTGATGATCCTGAGACCCCAATTGAAGATCCTGAGACCCCCCGATTGACGATCCTGAGACCCCCCCCGATTGATGATCCTGAGACCCCGCGATTGATGATCCTGTGTCCCCGATTGATGACTCTGAGACCTCCCGATTGATGATCCTGTGAACTCGATTGATGATCATGAGACCCCCCGATTGATGATCCTGAGACCCCCCGATTGATGATCCTGAGACCCCCCGATTGATGATCCTGAGACACCCTGATTGATGATCATGAGACCCCGATTGATGATCCTGAGACCCCAATTGATAATCCTGAGACCCCGATTGATGATCCTGAGACCCCCCGATTGATGATCCTGAGACACCCCCGATTGATGATCCTGAGACCCCCCGTTTGATGATCCTGAAACCCCCCGATTGTTGATCCTGAGACACCCCGATTGATGATCGTGAAACCCCCCGATTGATGATCCTGAGAGCCCCCCGATTGATGAACCTGAGACCCCGCGATTGATGATCCTGAGACCCTGATTGATGATCCTGAAACCCCTCAATTGATGATCCTGAGACGCCCCCGATTGATGATCCTGAGACCCTCCGACTGATGATCCTGAGACCACAATTGAAGATCCTGAGACCCCCCGATTGACGATCCTGAGATCCCCCGATTGATGATCCTGAGACCTCGCGATTGATGATCCTGTGTCCCCGATTGATGAATGTGAGACCTCCCGATTGATGATCCTGTGAACCCGATTGATGATCATGAAACCCCACGATTGATGATCCTGAGACCCCGCGATTAATGATCCTGAGACCCCCAGATTGATGATCCTGAGACCCCCCGATTGATGATCCTGAGACCCCCCGATTGATGATCCTGAGACCCCAATTGATGATCCTGAGACCCCGATTGATGATCCTGAGACCCCACGATTGATGATCCTGAGACACCCCGTTTGATGATCCTGAAACCACCCGATTGATGATCCTGAGACCCCCCCGATTGATGATTCTGAGACCCCGCGATTGATGATCCTGAGACACCCCGATTGATGATCCTGAGACCCCCCCGATTGATGATCCTGAGAGCCCGATTGATGATCCTGAGAACCCCCGATTGATGATCCTGAGACCCCCCGATTGATGATCCTGAGACCCCCCCGATTGATGATCCTGAGAGCCCGATTGATGATCCTGAGAACCCCCGATTGATGATCCTGAGACCCCCAGATTGATGATCCTGAGACCCCGATTGATGATCCTGAGACCCCCCGATTGATGATCCTGAGAACCCCCGGTTGATGATCCTGAGACCCTGCGATTGATGATCCTGAGACCCTGATTGATGATCCTGAAACCCTCCAAATTGATGATCCTGAGACCCCCCGATTGATGATCCTGAAGCGCCCCGATTGATGATCCTGAGACCCCTCGAACGATGATCCTGAGACCCCCCCGTTTGATGATCCTGAGACCCTCCGATTGATGATCCTGAGACCACAATTGAAGATCCTGAGACCCCCCGATTGACGATCCTGAGATCCCCCCGATTGATGATCCTGAGACCCCGCGATTGATGATCCTGAGACCACCCGATTGATGATCCTGAGACCCCCCGATTGATGATCCTGAGACCCTCCGATTGATGATCCTGAGACCACAATTGAAGATCCTGAGACCCCCCGATTGACGATCCTGAGATCCCCCCGATTGATGATCCTGAGACCCCGCGATTGATGATCCTGTGTCCCCGATTGATGACTCTGAGACCTCCCGATTGATGATCCTGTGAACCCGATTGATGATCATTAAACCCCCCGATTGATGATCCTGAGACCCCCCGATTGATGATCCTGAGACCCCGCGATTGATGATCCTGAGACCCCCCGATTGATGATCCTGAGACCCCCCGATTGATGATCCTGAGACCCCAATTGATGATCCTGAGACCCTGATTGATGATCCTGAGACCCCCCCGTTTGATGATCCTGAGACCCCCCGATTGATGATCCTGAGACCCCCCGATTGATGATCCTGAGACCCCCCGATTGATGATCCTGAGACACCCCGATTGATGATCCTGAGACCCCCCCGATTGATGATCCTGAGACCCCAATTGAAGATCCTGAGACCCCCCGATTGACGATCCTGTGACCCCCCCCGATTGATGATCCTGAGACCCCGCGATTGATGATCCTGTGTCCCCGATTGATGACTCTGAGACCTCCCGATTGATGATCCTGTGAACTCGATTGATGATCATGAAACCCCCCGATTGATGATCCTGACACCCCCCGATTGATGATCCTGAGACCACGCGATTGATGATCCTGAGACCCCCCGATTGATGATCCTGAGAGCCCGATTGATGATCCTGAGACCCCCACGATTGATGATCCTGAGACCCCCCGATTGATGATCCTGAGACCACCCGATTGATGATCCTGAGACCCCCCAATTGATGATCCTGAGACACCCCGATTGATGATCCTGAGATCCCCCGATTGATGATCCTGAGACCCCAATTGAAGATCCTGAGACTCCCCGATTGACGATCCTGAGACCCCCCCGATTGATGATCCTGAGACCCCGCGATTGATGATCCTGTGTCCCCGATTGATGACTCTGAGACCTCCCGATTGATGATCCTGTGAACTCGATTGATGATCATGAAACCCCCCGATTGATGATCCTGAGACCCCCCCGATTGATGATCCTGAGACCCCGCGATTGATGATCCTGAGACCCCCCGATTGATGATCCTGAGACCCCCCGATTGATGATCCTGAAACCCCCCGATTGATGATCCTGAGACCCACCAATTGATGATCCTGAGACACCCTGATTGATGATCATGAGACCCCGATTGATGATGCTGAGAGCCCCCCCCGATTGATGATCCTGAGATCCCAATTGATAATCCTGAGACCCCGATTGATGATCCTGAGACACCCCCGATTGATGATCCTGAGACCCCCCGATTGATGATCCTGAAACCCCCCGATTGATGATCCTGAGACACCCCGATTGATGATCGTGAAACCCCCCGATTGATGATCCTGAGAGCCCCCCGATTGATGAACCTGAGACCCCCCAGTTTGATGATCCTGAGACCACCCGATTGATGATCCTGAGACCACCCGATTGATGATCCTGAGACCCCCCGATTGATGATCCTGAGACCCTCCGATTGATGATCCTGAGACCACAATTGAAGATCCTGAGACCCCCTGATTGACGATCCTGTGATCCCCCGATTGATGATCCTGAGACCCCGCGATTGATGATCCTGTGTCCCCGATTGATGACTCTGAGACCTCCCGATTGATGATCCTGTGAACCCGATTGATGATCATGAAACCCCACGATTGATGATCCTGAGACCCCGCAATTGATGATCCTGAGACCCCCAGATTGATGATCCTGAGACCCCCCGATTGATGATCCTGAGACCCCCCGATTGATGATCCTGAGACCCCAATTGATGATCCTGAGACCCCGATTGATGATCCTGAGACCCCACGATTGGTGATCCTGAGACACCCCGTTTGATGATCCTGAAACCACCCGATTGATGATCCTGAGACCCCCCCGATTGATGATTCTGAGACCCCGCGATTGATGATCCTGAGACACCCCGATTGATGATCCTGAGACCCCCCCGTTTGATGATCCTGAGAGCCCGATTGATGATCCTGAGAACCCCCGATTGATGATCCTGAGACCCCCCGATTGATGATCCTGAGACCCCGATTGATGATCCTGAGACCCCCCGATTGATGATCCTGAGAACCCCCGGTTGATGATCCTGAGACCCCGCGATTGATGATCCTGAGACCCTGATTGATGATCCTGAAACCCTCCAAATTGATGATCCTGAGACCCCCCGATTGATGATCCTGAGACCCCGATTGATGATCCTGAGACCCCCCGATTGATGATCCTGAGAACCCCCGGTTGATGATCCTGAGACCCCGCGATTGATGATCCTGAGACCCTGATTGATGATCCTGAAACCCTCCAAATTGATGATCCTGAGACCCCCCGATTGATGATCCTGAAGCGCCCCGATTGATGATCCTGAGACCCCTCGAACGATGATCCTGAGACCCACTGATTGATGATCCTGAGACCCCCCAATTGGTGATCCTGAGACCCCCCGATTGATGAACCTGAGACCCCCCCGTTTGATGATCCTGAGACCCCCCGATTGATGATCCTGAGACCACCCAATTGATGAACCTGAGACCCCCCATTTGATGATCCTGAGACCCCCCGATTGATGATCCTGAGACCACCCGATTGATGATCCTGAGACCCCCCGATTGATGATCCTGAGACCCTCCGATTGATGATCCTGAGACCACAATTGAAGATCCTGAGACCCCCCGATTGACGATCCTGAGATCCCCCCGATTGATGATCCTGAGACCCCGCGATTGATGATCCTGTGTCCCCGATTGATGACTCTGAGACCTCCCGATTGATGATCCTGTGAACCCGATTGATGATCATTAAACCCCCCGATTGATGATCCTGAGACCCCCCGATTGATGATCCTGAGACCCCGCGATTGATGATCCTGAGACCCCCCGATTGATGATCCTGAGACCCCCCGATTGATGATCCTGAGACCCCAATTGATGATCCTGAGACCCTGATTGATGATCCTGAGACCCCCCGATTGATGATCCTGAGACCACCCGATTGATGATCCTGAGACCCCCCGATTGATGATCCTGAGACACCCCGATTGATGATCCTGAGACCCGCCCGATTGATGATCCTGAGACCCCAATTGAAGATCCTGAGACCCCCCGATTGACGATCCTGAGACCCCCCCCGATTGATGATCCTGAGACCCCGCGATTGATGATCCTGTGTCCCCGATTGATGACTCTGAGACCTCCCGATTGATGATCCTGTGAACTCGATTGATGATCATGAAACCCCCCGATTGATGATGCTGACACCCCCCGATTGATGATCCTGAGACCACGCGATTGATGATCCTGAGACCCCCCGATTGATGATCCTGAGAGTCCGATTGATGATCCTGAGACCCCCACGATTGATGATCCTGAGACCCCCCGATTGATGATCCTGAGACCACCCGATTGATGATCCTGAGACCCCCCAATTGATGATCCTGAGACACCCCGATTGATGATCCTGAGACCCCCCCGATTGATGATCCTGAGACCCCAATTGAAGATCCTGAGACTCCCCGATTGACGATCCTGAGACCCCCCCGATTGATGATCCTGAGACCCCGCGATTGATGATCCTGTGTCCCCGATTGATGACTCTGAGACCTCCCGATTGATGATCCTGTGAACTCGATTGATGATCCTGAAACCCCCCCGATTGATGATCCTGAAACCCCCCCGATTGATGATGCTGAGCCCCCCCCGATTGATGATCCTGAGACCCCCCGATTGATGAAACTGAAACCCCCCGATTGATGATCCTGAGACCCCCGATAGATGATCCTGACCCCCCCTCCGATTGATGATCCTGAGACCCCCGGATTGATGATCCTGATACCACCCGATTGATGATCCTGAAACCCCCCCGATTGATGATCCTGATACCCCCCCGATTGATGATGCTGAGCCCCCCCCGATTGATGATCCTGAGACCCCCCGATTGATGAAACTGAAACCCCCCGATTGATGATCCGGAGACCCCCCGATTGATGATCCTGAGACCCCCCCGATTGATGAACCTGAGACCCCTGGATTGATGATACTGTGACCCCCCGATTGATGATCCTGAGACTTACCGATAGAAAGATCCTGAGACCCCCGGATTGATGATCCTGAGACCCTCCGATTGATGATCCTGAGACCCCCGGATTGATGATCCTGAAACCCCCCCGATTTATGATCCCGAGACCAACCGATGAATGATCCTGAAACCCCCGGATTGATAATCCTGAGGCCCCCCCCGATTGATGATCCTGAGACCCCCTCCCAATTGATGATCCTGAGACCCCCGATTGATGATCCTGAGACCCCCCGATTGATGAAACTGAAACCCCCCGATTGATGATCCTGAAACCCCCCGATAGATGATCCTGACCCCCCTCCGAATGATGATCCTGAGACCCCCGGATTGATGATCCTGATACCACCCGATTGATGATCCTGAAACCCCCCCGATTGATGATCCTGAAACCCCCCCGATTGATGATGCTGAGCCCCCCCCCGATTGATGATCCTGAGACCACCCGATTGATGAAACTGAAACCCCCCGATTGATGATCCTGAGACCCCCCGATTGATGATCCTGAGACCCCCCCGATTGATGATCCTGAGACCCCTGGATTGATGATACTGTGACCCCTCGATTGATGATCCTGAGACTCACCGATAGAAAGATCCTGAAACCCCCGGATTGAAGATCCTGAGACCCCCCGATTGATGATCCTGAGACCCCCGGCTTGATGATCCTGAAACCCCCCCGATTTATGATCCTGAGACCTACCCGATGAATGATCCTGAAACCCCCGGATTGATAATCCTGAGGCCCCCACCCGATTGATGATCCTGAGACACCCTCCCGATTGATGATCCTGAGACCCCCCGATTGATGATCCTGAGAACCCCCCGATTGATGATTCTGAAACCACGATTGATGATCCTGAAACCCCCCGATTTATGAATCTGATTTCCCCGGATTGCTGATCCTGAGGCCCCCCCCGATTGATGATCCTGAGACCCCCCGATTGATGAAACTGACACCCCCCGATTGATGATCCTGAAACCCCCCCGATTGATGATCCTGAAACCCCCCCGATTGATGATGCTGAGCCCCCCCCCCGATTGATGATCCTGAGACCCCCCAATTGATGAAACTGAAACCCCCCGATTGATGATCCTGAGACACCCCGATTGATGATGCTGAGCACCCCCCGATTGATGATCCTGAGACCCCCCGATTGATGAAACTGAAACCCCCCGATTGATGATCCTGAGACCCCCCGATAGATGATCCTGACCCCCCCTCCGATTGATGTTCCTGAGACCCCCGGATTGATGATCCTGATACCACCCGATTGATGATCCTGAAATCCCCCGATTGATGATCCTGAAACCCCCCCGATTGATGATGCAGAGCCCCCCCCGATTGATGATCCTGAGACCCCCCGATTGATGAAACTGAAACCCCCCGATTGATGATCCTGAGACCCCCCGATTGATGATCCTGAGACCCCCCCGATTGATGATCCTGAGACCCCTGGATTGATGATACTGTGACCCCCCAATTGATGATCCTGAGACTCACCGATAGAAAGATGCTGAGACCCCCGGATTGATGATCCTGAGACACCCCGATTGATGATCCTGAGACCCCCCTCGATTGATGATCCTGAAACCCCCCGATTGATGAACCTGAGACCCCCCCGATTGATGATCCTGAAAACATCCGATTGATGATCCTGAAACCATCCGAGTGCTGATCCTGTGACCCCCCCCCCAATTGATCATCCTGAGACCCCCCCCAATTGATGATCCTGAGACCCCGATTGATGATCCTGAGACCCCCGGATTGATGATCCTGTGACCCACCCCCCACCCCGATTGATGATCCTGAGACGCCCGATTGATGATCCTGAGACCTCGATTGATGATCCTGAGACCCCCCGATAGAAAGATCCTGAGACCACCGGATTGATGATCCTGAGACCCCCCCGATTGGAAGATCCTGAGACCCCCGGATTGATGATCCTGAGACCCCCCGATTGATGATCCTGAGACCCCCTGATTGATGATCCTGAAATCCCCCGATTGATAATTGTGAGACCCCCCGATTGATGATCCTGAGACCCCCCCGATTGATGATGCTGAGCCCCCCCCGATTGATGATCCTGAGACCCCCCGATTGATGAAACTGAAACCCCCCGATTGATGATCCTGAGACCCCCCGATTGATGATCCTGAGACCCCCCCGATTGATGATCCTGAAACCGCCCGATTGATGATCCTGAAACCCCCCGATTGATGATCCTGAAACCCCCCCGATTGATGATCCTGAAACCCCCCCGATTGATGATGCTGAGCCCCCTCCACCGATTGATGATCCTGAGACACCCCGATTGATGAAACTGAAACCCCCCGATTGATGATCCTGAGACACCCCGATAGATGATCCTGACCCCCCCCGGTTGATGATCCTGAGACCCCCGGATTGATGATCCTGATACCACCCGATTGATGATCCTGAAACCCCCCCGATTGATGATCCTGAAACCCCCCCGATTGATGATGCTGAGCCCCCCCGATTGATGATCCTGAGACCCCCCGATTGATGAAACTGAAACCCCCCAATTGATGATCCTGAGACCCCCCGATTGATGATCCTGAGATCCCCCCGATTGATGATCCTGAGACCCCTGGATTGATGATACTGTGACCCCCCGATTGATGATTCTGAGACTCACCGATAGAAAGATCCTGAGACCCCCGGATTGATGATCCTGAGACCCCCGATTGATGAAGCTGAAATCGCCCGATTGATGATCCTGAGACCCCCCGATTGATGATCCTGAGACCCCCCGATAGATGATCCTGAAACCCCCTCGATTGATGATCCTGAGACCGCCCGATTGATGATCCTGAAACCCCCCGATTGATGATCCTGAAACCCCCCCCGATTGATGATCCTGAAACCCTCCCGATTGATGATGCTGAGCCCCCCCCGATTGATGATCCTGAGACCCCCCGATTGATGAAACTGAAACCCCCCGATTGATGATCCTGAGACCCCCCGATAGATGATCCTGACCCCCCCTCCGATTGATGTTCCTGAGACCCCCGGATTGATGATCCTGATACCACCCGATTGATGATCCTGAAATCCCCCGATTGATGATCCTGAAACCCCCCCGATTGATGATGCAGAGCCCCCCCCGATTGATGATCCTGAGACCCCCCGATTGATGAAACTGAAACCCCCCGATTGATGATCCTGAGACCCCCCGATTGATGATCCTGAGACCCCCCCGATTGATGATCCTGAGACCCCTGGATTGATGATACTGTGACCCCCTGATTGATGATCCTGAGACTCACCGATAGAAAGATGCTGAGACCCCCGGATTGATGATCCTGAGACCCCCCTCGATTGATGATCCTGAAACCCCCCGATTGATGAACCTGAGACCCCCCCGATTGATGATCCTGAAAACATCCGATTGATGATCCTGAAACCATCCGAGTGCTGATCCTGTGACCCCCCCCAATTGATGATCCTGAGACCCCCCCCGATTGATGATCCTGAGACCCCCCGATAGATGATCCTGACCCCCCCTCCGATTGATGTTCCTGAGACCCCCGGATTGATGATCCTGATACCACCCGATTGATGATCCTGAAATCCCCCGATTGATGATCCTGAAACCCCCCCGATTGATGATGCAGAGCCCCCCCCGATTGATGATCTTGAGACCCCCCGATTGATGAAACTGAAACCCCCCGATTGATGATCCTGAGACCCCCCGATTGATGATCCTGAGACCCCTGGATTGATGATACTGTGACCCCCCGATTGATGATCCTGAGACTCACCGATAGAAAGATGCTGAGACCCCCGGATTGATGATCCTGAGACCCCCCTCGATTGATGATCCTGAAACCCCCCGATTGATGAACCTGAGACCCCCCCGATTGATGATCCTGAAAACATCCGATTGATGATCCTGAAACCATCCGAGTGCTGATCCTGTGACCCCCCCCAATTGATGATCCTGAGACCCCCCCAATTGATGATCCTGAGACCCCGATTGATGATCCTGAGACCCCCGGATTGATGATCCTGTGACCCACCCCCCACCCCGATTGATGATCCTGAGACCTCGATTGATGATCCTGAGACCCCCCGATAGAAAGATCCTGAGACCACCGGATTGATGATCCTGAGACCCCCCCGATTGGAAGATCCTGAGACCCCTGGATTGATGATCCTGAGACCCCCCGATTGATGATCCTGAGACCCCCTGATTGATGATCCTGAAATCCCCCGATTGATAATTGTGAGACCCCCCGATTGATGATGCTGAGCCCCCCCCCGATTGATGATCCTGAGACCCCCAGATTGATGAAACTGAAACCCCCCGATTGATGATCCTGAGACCCCCCGATTGATGATCCTGAGACCCCCCGATAGATGATCCTGAAACCCCCCCGATTGATGATCCTGAGACCGCCCGATTGATGATCCTGAAACCCCCCGATTGATGATCCTGAAACCCCCCCGATTGGTGATCCTGAAACCCCCCCGATTGATGATGCTGAGCCCCCTCCACCGATTGATGATCCTGAGACCCTCCGATTGATGAAACTGAAACCCCCCGATTGATGATCCTGAGACACCCCGGTAGATGATCCTGACCCCCCCCGGTTGATGATCCTGAGACCCCCGGATTGATGATCCTGAGGCCGCCCGATTGATGATCCTGAGACCCCTGGATTGATGATACTGTGACCCCCCGATTGATGAACCTGAGACTCACCGATAGAAAGATCCTGAGACCCCCGGATTGATGATCCTGAGACCCCCGATTGATGAAACTGAAATCCCCCGCTTGATGATCCTGAGACCCCCCGATTGATGATCCTGAGACCCCCCCGATAGATGATCCTGAAACCCCCCCGATTGATGATCCTGAGGCCGCCCGATTGATGATCCTGAAACCCCCCGATTGATGATCCTGAAACCCCCCCGATTGATGATCCTGAAACCCTCCCGATTGATGATGCTGAGCCCCCCCCCGATTGATGATCCTGAGACCCCCCAATTGATGAAACTGAAACCCCCCGATTGATGATCCTGAGACACCCCGATTGATGATGCTGAGCACCCCCCGATTGATGATCCTGAGACCCCCCGATTGATGAAACTGAAACCCCCCGATTGATGATCCTGAGACCCCCCGATAGATGATCCTGACCCCCCCTCCGATTGATGTTCCTGAGACCCCCGGATTGATGATCCTGATACCACCCGATTGATGATCCTGAAATCCCCCGATTGATGATCCTGAAACCCCCCCGATTGATGCTGCAGAGCCCCCCCCGCGATTGATGATCCTGAGACCCCCCGATTGATGATCCTGAGACCCCCCCGATTGATGATCCTGAGACCCCTGGATTGATGATACTGTGACCCCCCGATTGATGATCCTGAGACCCCTGGATTGATGATCCTGTGACCCACCCCCCACCCCGATTGATGATCCTGAGACCTCGATTGATGATCCTGAGACCCCCCGATAGAAAGATCCTGAGACCACCGGATTGATGATCCTGAGACCCCCCCGATTGGAAGATCCTGAGACCCCTGGATTGATGATCCTGAGACCCCCCGATTGATGATCCTGAGACCCCCTGATTGATGATCCTGAAATCCCCCGATTGATAATTGTGAGACCCCCCGATTGATGATGCTGAGCCCCCCCCCCGATTGATGATCCTGAGACCCCCAGATTGATGAAACTGAAACCCCCCGATTGATGATCCTGAGACCCCCCGATTGATGATCCTGAGACCCCCCGATAGATGATCCTGAAACCCCCCCGATTGATGATCCTGAGACCGCCCGATTGATGATCCTGAAACCCCCCGATTGATGATCCTGAAACCCCCCCGATTGATGAAACTGAAACCCCCCGATTGATGATCCTGAGACCACCCGATTGATGAAACTGAAACCCCCCGATTGATGATCCTGAGACACCCCGGTAGATGATCCTGACCCCCCCCGGTTGATGATCCTGAGACCCCCGGATTGATGATCCTGAGGCCGCCCGATTGATGATCCTGAGACCCCTGGATTGATGATACTGTGACCCCCCGATTGATGAACCTGAGACTCACCGATAGAAAGATCCTGAGACCCCCGGATTGATGATCCTGAGACCCCCGATTGATGAAACTGAAATCCCCCGCTTGATGATCCTGAGACCCCCCGATTGATGATCCTGAGACCCCCCGATAGATGATCCTGAAACCCCCCCGATTGATGATCCTGAGGCCGCCCGATTGATGATCCTGAAACCCCCCGATTGATGATCCTGAAACCCCCCCGATTGATGATCCTGAAACCCTCCCGATTGATGATGCTGAGCCCCCCCCCGATTGATGATCCTGAGACCCCCCAATTGATGAAACTGAAACCCCCCGATTGATGATCCTGAGACACCCCGATTGATGATGCTGAGCACCCCCCGATTGATGATCCTGAGACCCCCCGATTGATGAAACTGAAACCCCCCGATTGATGATCCTGAGACCCCCCGATAGATGATCCTGACCCCCCCTCCGATTGATGTTCCTGAGACCCCCGGATTGATGATCCTGATACCACCCGATTGATGATCCTGAAATCCCCCGATTGATGATCCTGAAACCCCCCCGATTGATGCTGCAGAGCCCCCCCCGCGATTGATGATCCTGAGACCCCCCGATTGATGATCCTGAGACCCCCCCGATTGATGATCCTGAGACCCCTGGATTGATGATACTGTGACCCCCCGATTGATGATCCTGAGACTCACCGATAGAAAGATGCTGAGACCCCCGGATTGATGATCCTGAGACACCCCGATTGATGATCCTGAGACCCCCCTCGATTGATGATCCTGAAACCCCCCGATTGATGAACCTGAGACCCCCCCGATTGATGATCCTGAAAACATCCGATTGATGATCCTGAAACCATCCGAGTGCTGATCCTGTGACCCCCCCCCAATTGATCATCCTGAGACCCCCCCCAATTGATGATCCTGAGACCCCGATTGATGATCCTGAGACCCCCGGATTGATGATCCTATGACCCACCCCCCACCCCGATTGATGATCCTGAGAAGCCCGATTGATGATCCTGAGACCTCGATTGATGATCCTGAGACCCCCCGATAGAAAGATCCTGAGACCACCGGATTGATGATCCTGAGACCCCCCCGATTGGAAGATCCTGAGACCCCCGGATTGATGATACTGAGACCCCCCGATTGATGATCCTGAGACCCCCTGATTGATGATCCTGAAATCCCCCGATTGATAATTGTGAGACCCCCCGATTGATGATCCTGAGACCCCCCCGATTGATGATGCTGAGCCCCCCCCGATTGATGATCCTGAGACCCCCCGATTGATGAAACTGAAACCCCCCGATTGATGATCCTGAGACCCCCCGATTGATGATCCTGAGACCCCCCCGATTGATGATCCTGAAACCCCCCCGATTGATGATGCTGAGCCCCCTCCACCGATTGATGATCCTGAGACACCCCGATTGATGAAACTGAAACCCCCCGATTGATGATCCTGAGACACCCCGATAGATGATCCTGACCCCCCCCGGTTGATGATCCTGAGACCCCCGGATTGATGATCCTGATACCACCCGATTGATGATCCTGAAACCCCCCCGATTGATGATCCTGAAACCCCCCCGATTGATGATGCTGAGCCCCCCCGATTGATGATCCTGAGACCCCCCGATTGATGAAACTGAAACCCCCCGATTGATGATCCTGAGACCCCCCGATTGATGATCCTGAGACCCCCCCGATTGATGATCCTGAGACCCCTGGATTGATGATACTGTGACCCCCCGATTGATGATTCTGAGACTCACCGATAGAAAGATCCTGAGACCCCCGGATTGATGATCCTGAGACCCCCGATTGATGAAGCTGAAATCCCCCGATTGATGATCCTGAGACCCCCCGATTGATGATCCTGAGACCCCCCGATAGATGATCCTGAAACCCCCCCGATTGATGATCCTGAGACCGCCCGATTGATGATCCTGAAACCCCCCGATTGATGATCCTGAAACCCCCCCCGATTGATGATCCTGAAACCCTCCCGATTGATGATGCTGAGCCCCCCCCGATTGATGATCCTGAGACCCCCCGATTGATGAAACTGAAACCCCCCGATTGATGATCCTGAGACCCCCCGATAGATGATCCTGACCCCCCCTCCGATTGATGTTTCTGAGACCCCCGGATTGATGATCCTGATACCACCCGATTGATGATCCTGAAATCCCCCGATTGATGATCCTGAAACCCCCCCGATTGATGATGCAGAGCCCCCCCCGATTGATGATCCTGAGACCCCCCGATTGATGAAACTGAAACCCCCCGATTGATGATCCTGAGACCCCCCGATTGATGATCCTGAGACCCCCCCGATTGATGATCCTGAGACCCCTGGATTGATGATACTGTGACCCCCCGATTGATGATCCTGAGACTCACCGATAGAAAGATGCTGAGACCCCCGGATTGATGATCCTGAGACCCCCCTCGATTGATGATCCTGAAACCCCCCGATTGATGAACCTGAGACCCCCCCGATTGATGATCCTGAAAACATCCGATTGATGATCCTGAAACCATCCGAGTGCTGATCCTGTGACCCCCCCCAATTGATGATCCTGAGACCCCCCCCGATTGATGATCCTGAGACCCCCCGATAGATGATCCTGACCCCCCCTCCGATTGATGTTCCTGAGACCCCCGGATTGATGATCCTGATACCACCCGATTGATGATCCTGAAATCCCCCGATTGATGATCCTGAAACCCCCCCGATTGATGATGCAGAGCCCCCCCCGATTGATGATCCTGAGACCCCCCGATTGATGAAACTGAAACCCCCTGATTGATGATCCTGAGACCCCCCGATTGATGATCCTGAGACCCCTGGATTGATGATACTGTGACCCCCCGATTGATGATCCTGAGACTCACCGATAGAAAGATGCTGAGACCCCCGGATTGATGATCCTGAGACCCCCCTCGATTGATGATCCTGAAACCCCCCGATTGATGAACCTGAGACCCCCCCGATTGATGATCCTGAAAACATCCGATTGATGATCCTGAAACCATCCGAGTGCTGATCCTGTGACCCCCCCCAATTGATGATCCTGAGACCCCCCCAATTGATGATCCTGAGACCCCGATTGATGATCCTGAGACCCCCGGATTGATGATCCTGTGACCCACCCCCCACCCCGATTGATGATCCTGAGACCTCGATTGATGATCCTGAGACCCCCCGATAGAAAGATCCTGAGACCACCGGATTGATGATCCTGAGACCCCCCGATTGGAAGATCCTGAGACCCCCGGATTGATGATCCTGAGACCCCCCGATTGATGATCCTGAGACCCCCTGATTGATGATCCTCAAATCCCCCGATTGATAATTGTGAGACCCCCCGATTGATGATGCTGAGCCCCCCCCGATTGATGATCCTGAGACCCCCAGATTGATTAAACTGAAACCCCCCGATTGATGATCCTGAGACCCCCCGATTGATGATCCTGAGACCCCCCGATAGATGATCCTGAAACCTCCCCGATTGATGATCCTGAGATCGCCCGATTGATGATCCTGAAACCCCCCGATTGATGATCCTGAAACCCCCCCGATTGATGATCCTGAAACCCCCCCGATTGATGATGCTGAGCCCCCTCCACCGATTGATGATCCTGAGACCCCCCGATTGATGAAACTGAAACCCCCCGATTGATGATCCTGAGACACCCCGATAGATGATCCTGACCCCCCCCGGTTGATGATCCTGAGACCCCCGGATTGATGATCCTGATACCACCCGATTGATGATCCTGAAACGCTCCCCGATTGATGATCCTGAAACCCCCCCGATTGATGATGCTGAGCCACCCCGATTGAGGATCCTGAGACCCCCCGATTGATGAAACTGAAACCCCCCGATTGATGATCCTGAGACCCCCCGATTGATGATCCTGAGACCCCCCCGATTGATGATACTGAGACCCCTGGATTGATGATACTGTGACCCCCCGATTGATGAACCTGAGACTCACCGATAGAAAGATCCTGAGACCCCCGGATTGATGATCCTGAGACCCCCGATTGATGAAACTGAAATCCCCCGCTTGATGATCCTGAGACCCCCCGCTTGATGATCCTGAGACCCCCCGATAGATGATCCTGAAACCCCCACGATTGATGATCCTGAGGCCGCCCGATTGATGATCCTGAAACCCCCCGATTGATGATCCTGAAACCCCACCGATTGATGATCCTGAAACCCTCCCGATTGATGATGCTGAGCCGCCCCGATTGATGATCCTGAGACCCCCCGATTGATGAAACTGAAACCCCCCGATTGATGATCCTGAGACCCCCCGATAGATGATCCTGAGAAACCCCGACAGATGATCCTGACCCCCCCCGGTTGATGATACTGCGACCCCCGGATTGATGATCCTGATACCACCCGATTGATGATCCTGAAACTCCCCCGATTGATGATCCTGAAACCCTCCCGATTGATGATGCTGAGCCCCCCCCGATTGATGATCCTGAGACCCCCCGATTGATGAAACTGAAACCCCCCGATTGATGATCCTGAGACCCCCCGATTGATGATCCTGAGACCCCCCCGATTGATGATCCTGAGACCCCTGGATTGATGATACTGTGACCCCCCGATTGATGATCCTGAGACTCACCGATAGAAAGATCCTGTGACCCCCGGATTGATGATCCTGAGACCCCCCGATTGATGATCCTGAGACCCCCGGATTGATGATCCTGAAAGCCCCCCCGATTTATGATCCCGAGACCAACCGATGAATGATCCTGAAACCCCCGGATTGATAATCCTGAGGCCCCCCCCCGATTGATGATCCTGAGACCCCCTCCCGATTGATGATCCTGAAACCCCCCGATTGATGATCCTGAAACCCCCCGATAGATGATCCTGACCCCCCCTCCGATTGATGATCCTGAGACCCCCGGATTGATGATCCTGATACCACCCGATTGATGATCCTGAAACCCCCCCGATTGATGATCCTGAAACCCCCCCGATTGATGATGCTGAGCCCCCCCCGATTGATGATCCTGAGACCACCCGATTGATGAAACTGAAACCCCCCGATTGATGATCCTGAGACCCCCCGATTGATGATCCTGAGACCCCCCCGATTGATGATCCTGAGACCCCTGGATTGATGATACTGTGACCCCCCGATTGATGATCCTGAGACTCACCGATAGAAAGATCCTGAGACCCCCGGATTGATGATCCTGAGACCCCCCGATTGATGATCCTGAGACCCCCGGATTGATGATCCTGAAACCCCCCCGATTTATGATCCCGAGACCCACCCGATGAATGATCCTGAAACCCCCGGATTGATAATCCTGAGGCCCCCCCCGATTGATGATCCTGAGACACCCTCCCGATTGATGATCCTGAGACCCCCCGATTGATGATCCTGAGAACCCCCCGATTGATGATTCTGAAACCACGATTGATGATCCTGAAACCCCCCGATTTATGATCCCGAGGTCCCCCCGAGTGATGATCCTGAAACCCCCCCGATTGATGATCCTGAGACCCACCCCCCCGGATTGATGATCCTGAGACCCCCCCCGATTGATGATGCTGAGCCCCCCCCCGATTGATGATCCTGAGACCCCCCGATTGATGAAACTGAAACCCGTCGATTGATGATCCTGAGATCCCCCCGATTGATGATCCTGAGACCCCCCGATAGATGATCCTGACCCCTCCGATTGATGATCCTGAGACCCCTGGATTGGTGATCCTGAGACCCCAATTGAAAGATCCTGAAACCCCCCCCCGATTGATGATCCTGAGACCCCTGGATTGATGATCTGATACCCCCGGATTGATGATCCTGAGACCCCCCGATTGATGATCCGGAGACCCTGCGATTGATGTTTCTGAGACCCCCCGATTGATGATCCTGAAACACCGATTGATGATCCTGAGACCCCCCCCCTGATTGAAAGATCCTGAGACCCCGATTGATGATCTTGAGACCCCCCGATTGATGATCCTGAAACCCCCCGATTGATGATCCTGAAACCCCGATTGATGATCCTGAGACCCCCTGATTGATGTTCCTGAAAACATCCGTTTGATGATCCTGAAACCATCCGATTGATGATCCTGAAACCCCCCGATTGATGATCCTGAGACCACCCGATTAATGATCCTGAAACCCCCCGATTGATGATCCTGAAACTCCCTCCGATTTATGATCCCGAGACCCCCCCGATGAATGAACCTGATTCCCCCGGATTGCTGATCATGAGGCCCCCCCCGATTGATGATCCTGAGACACCCCCCCCGATTGATGATCCTGAGACCCGCCGATTGATGATCCTGAGACCCCCCCCAATTGATGATCCTGAGACCCCGATTGATGATCCTGAGACCCCCGGATTGATGATCCTGTGACCCCTCCCCCCCGATTGATGATCCTGAGGCCCCGATTGATGATCATCAGACACCCGATTGATGATCCTGAGACCTCGATTGATGATCCTGAGACCCCCGATTGAAAGATCCTGAGACCCCCGGATTGATGATCCTGAGACCCCCCCGATTGATGATCCTGAGACCCCCGATTGATGATCCTGAAATGCCCCGATTGATGATTCTGAGACCCCCTGATTGATGATCCTGAGACCTCCGGATTGATGATCCTGAGACCCCCCGATTGATGATCCTGAGACCCCCGGATTGATGATCCTGAAACCCCCCCGATTGATGATCCTGAAACCATCCGAGTGATGATCCTTAGACCCCCCCCCAATTGATGATCCTGAGACCCCGATTGATGATCCTGAAACCCCCGGATTGATAATCCTGAGGCCCCCACCGATTGATGATCCTGAGACACCCTCCCGATTGATGATCCTGAGACCCCCCGATTGATGATCCTGAGAACCCCCCGATTGATGATTCTGAAACCACGATTGATGATCCTGAAACCCCCCGATTTATGATCCCGAGGTCCCCCCGAGTGATGATCCTGAAACCCCCCCGATTGATGATCCTGAGACCCACCCCCCCGGATTGATGATCCTGAGACCCCCCCCGATTGATGATGCTGAGCCCCCCCCCGATTGATGATCCTGAGACCCCCCGATTGATGAAACTGAAACCCGTCGATTGATGATCCTGAGATCCCCCCGATTGATGATCCTGAGACCCCCCGATAGATGATCCTGACCCCTCCGATTGATGATCCTGAGACCCCTGGATTGGTGATCCTGAGACCCCAATTGAAAGATCCTGAAACCCCCCCCCGATTGATGATCCTGAGACCCCTGGATTGATGATCTGATACCCCCGGATTGATGATCCTGAGACCCCCCGATTGATGATCCGGAGACCCTGCGATTGATGTTTCTGAGACCCCCCGATTGATGATCCTGAAACACCGATTGATGATCCTGAGACCCCCCCCCCCGATTGAAAGATCCTGAGACCCCGATTGATGATCTTGAGACCCCCCGATTGATGATCCTGAAACCCCCCGATTGATGATCCTGAAACCCCGATTGATGATCCTGAGACCCCCTGATTGATGTTCCTGAAAACATCCGTTTGATGATCCTGAAACCATCCGATTGATGATCCTGAAACCCCCCGATTGATGATCCTGAGACCACCCGATTAATGATCCTGAAACCCCCCGATTGATGATCCTGAAACTCCCTCCGATTTATGATCCCGAGACCCCCCCGATGAATGAACCTGATTCCCCCGGATTGCTGATCATGAGGCCCCCCCCGATTGATGATCCTGAGACACCCCCCCCGATTGATGATCCTGAGACCCGCCGATTGATGATCCTGAGACCCCCCCCAATTGATGATCCTGAGACCCCGATTGATGATCCTGAGACACCCGGATTGATGATCCTGTGACCCCTCCCCCCCGATTGATGATCCTGAGGCCCCGATTGATGATCATCAGACACCCGATTGATGATCCTGAGACCTCGATTGATGATCCTGAGACCCCCGATTGAAAGATCCTGAGACCCCCGGATTGATGACCCTGAGACCCCCCCGATTGATGATCCTGAGACCCCCGATTGATGATCCTGAAATGCCCCGATTGATGATTCTGAGACCCCCTGATTGATGATCCTGAGACCTCCGGATTGATGATCCTGAGACCCCCCGATTGATGATCCTGAGACCCCCGGATTGATGATCCTGAAACCCCCCCGATTGATGATCCTGAAACCATCCGAGTGATGATCCTTAGACCCCCCCCCAATTGATGATCCTGAGACCCCGATTGATGATCCTGAGACCCCCGGATTGATGATCCTGAAACCCCCCCGATTGATGATCCTGAAACCCCCCCGATTGATGATGCTGAGCCCCCCCCCGATTGATGATCCTGAGACCCCCCAATTGATGAAACTGAAACCCCCCGATTGATGATCCTGAGACACCCCGATTGATGATGCTGAGCCCCCCCCGATTGATGATCCTGAGACCCCCCGATTGATGAAACTGAAACCCCCCGATTGATGATCCTGAGACCCCCCGATTGATGATCCTGAGACCCCCCGATTGATGATCCTGAGACCCCCCGATAGATGATCCTGACCCCCCCTCCGATTGATGTTCCTGAGACCCCCGGATTGATGATCCTGATACCACCCGATTGATGAAACTGAAAACCCCCGATTGATGATGCTGAGCCCCCCCCGATTGATGATCCTGAGACCCCCCGATTGATGATCCTGAGACCCCCCACAATTGATGATCCTGAGACACCGATTGATGATCCTGAGACCCCCGGATTGATGATCCTGTGACCCCTCCCCCCCGATTGATGATCCTGAGGCCCCGATTGATGATCATCAGACACCCGATTGATGATCCTGAGACCTCGATTGATGATCCTGAGACCCCCGATTGAAAGATCCTGAGACCCCCGGATTGATGACCCTGAGACCCCCCCGATTGATGATCCTGAGACCCCCGATTGATGATCCTGAAATGCCCCGATTGATGATTCTGAGACCCCCTGATTGATGATCATGAGACCTCCGGATTGATGATCCTGAGACCCCCCGATTGATGATCCTGAGACCCCCGGATTGATGATCCTGAAACCCCCCCGATTGATGATCCTGAAACCATCCGAGTGATGATCCTTAGACCCCCCCCCAATTGATGATCCTGAGACCCCGATTGATGATCCTGAGACCCCCGGATTGATGATCCTGAAACCCCCCCGATTGATGATCCTGAAACCCCCCCGATTGATGATGCTGAGCCCCCCCCCGATTGATGATCCTGAGACCCCCCAATTGATGAAACTGAAACCCCCCGATTGATGATCCTGAGACACCCCGATTGATGATGCTGAGCCCCCCCCGATTGATGATCCTGAGACCACCCGATTGATGATCCTGAAACTCCCTCCGATTTATGATCCCGAGACCCCCCCGATGAATGAACCTGATTCCCCCGGATTGCTGATCATGAGGCCCCCCCCGATTGATGATCCTGAGACACCCCCCCCGATTGATGATCCTGAGACCCGCCGATTGATGATCCTGAGACCCCCCCCAATTGATGATCCTGAGACCCCGATTGATGATCCTGAGACCCCCGGATTGATGATCCTGTGACCCCTCCCCCCCGATTGATGATCCTGAGGCCCCGATTGATGATCATCAGACACCCGATTGATGATCCTGAGACCTCGATTGATGATCCTGAGACCCCCGATTGAAAGATCCTGAGACCCCCGGATTGATGACCCTGAGACCCCCCCGATTGATGATCCTGAGACCCCCGATTGATGATCCTGAAATGCCCCGATTGATGATTCTGAGACCCCCTGATTGATGATCCTGAGACCTCCGGATTGATGATCCTGAGACCCCCCGATTGATGATCCTGAGACCCCCGGATTGATGATCCTGAAACCCCCCCGATTGATGATCCTGAAACCATCCGAGTGATGATCCTTAGACCCCCCCCCAATTGATGATCCTGAGACCCCGATTGATGATCCTGAGACCCCCGGATTGATGATCCTGAAACCCCCCCGATTGATGATCCTGAAACCCCCCCGATTGATGATGCTGAGTCCCCCCCCGATTGATGATCCTGAGACCCCCCAATTGATGAAACTGAAACCCCCCGATTGATGATCCTGAGACACCCCGATTGATGATGCTGAGCCCCCCCCGATTGATGATCCTGAGACCCCCCGATTGATGAAACTGAAACCCCCCGATTGATGATCCTGAGACCCCCCGATTGATGATCCTGAGACCCCCCGATTGATGATCCTGAGACCCACCGATAGATGATCCTGACCCCCCCTCCGATTGATGTTCCTGAGACCCCCGGATTGATGATCCTGATACCACCCGATTGATGAAACTGAAAACCCCCGATTGATGATGCTGAGCCCCCCCCGATTGATGATCCTGAGACCCCCCGATTGATGATCCTGAGACCCCCCGATAGATGATCCTGACCCCCCCTCCGATTGATGTTCCTGAGACCCCCGGATTGATGATCCTGATACCACCCGATTGATGATCCTGAAATCCCCCGATTGATGATCCTGAAACCCCCCCGATTGATGATGCAGAGCCCCCCCCGATTGATGATCCTGAGACCCCCCGATTGATGAAACTGAAACCCCCCGATTGATGATCCTGAGACCCCCCGATTGATGATCCTGAGACCCCCCCGATTGATGATCCTGAGACCCCTGGATTGATGATACTGTGACCCCCCGATTGATGATCCTGAGACTCACCGATAGAAAGATCCTGAGACCCACGGATTGATGATCCTGAGACACCCCGATTGATGATCCTGAGACCCCCCTCGATTGATGATCCTGAAACCCCCCGATTGATGAACCTGAGACCCCCCCCGATTGATGATCCTGAAAACATCCGATTGATGATCCTGAAACCATCCGAGTGCTGATCCTGTAACCCCCCCCAATTGATCATCCTGAGACCCCCCCCAATTGATGATCCTGAGACCCCGATTGATGATCCTGAGACCCCCGGATTGATGATCCTGTGACCCACCCCCCACCCCGATTGATGATCCTGAGACGCCCGATTGATGATCCTGAGACCTCGATTGATGATCCTGAGACCCCCCGATAGAAAGATCCTGAGACTTCCGGATTGATGATCCTGAGACCCCCGCGATTGGAAGATCCTGAGACCCCCGGATTGATGATACTGAGACCCCCCGATTGATGATCCTGAGACCCCCTGATTGATGATCCTGAAATCCCCCGATTGATAATTGTGAGACCCCCCGATTGATGATCCTGAGACCCCCCCGATTGATGATGCTGAGCCCCCCCCGATTGATGATCCTGAGACCCCCCGATTGATGAAACTGAAACCCCCCGATTGATGATCCTGAGACCCCCCGATTGATGATCCTGAGACCCCCCGATAGATGATCCTGAAACCCCCCCGATTGATGATCCTGAGACCGCCCGATTGATGATCCTGAAACCCCCCGATTGATGATCCTGAAACCCCCCCGATTGATGATCCTGAAACCCCCCGATTGATGATGCTGAGCCTCCCCCACCGATTGATGATCCTGAGACCTCCCGATTGATGAAACTGAAACCCCCCGATTGATGATCCTGAGACACCCCGATAGATGATCCTGACCCCCCCCGGTTGATGATCCTGAGACCCCCGGATTGATGATCCTGACACCACCCGATTGATGATCCTGAAACCCCCCCGATTGATGATCCTGAAACCCCCCCGATTGATGATGCTGAGCCCCCCCCGATTGATGATCCTGAGACCCCCCGATTGATGAAACTGAAACCCCCCGATTGATGATCCTGAGACCCCCCGATTGATGATCCTGAGACCCCCCCGATTGATGATCCTGAGACCCCTGGATTGATGATACTGTGACCCCCCCCGATTGATGATCGTGAGACTCACCGATAGAAACATCCTGAGACCCCCGGATTGATGATCCTGAGACCCCCGATTGATGAAACTGAAATCCCCCGATTGATGATCCTGAAACCCCCCCGATTGATGATCCTGAAACCCCCCCGATTGATGATCCTGAAACCCTGCCGTTTGATGATGCTGAGCGCCCCCCGATTGATGATCCTGAGACCCCCCGATTGATGAAACTGAAACCCCCCGATTGATGATCCTGAGACACCCCGATTGATGATGCTGAGCCCCCCCCGATTGATGATCCTTAGACCCCCCCCAATTGATGATCCTGAGACCCCGATTGATGATCCTGAGACCCCCGGATTGATGATCCTGAAACCCCCCCGATTGATGATCCTGAAACCCCCCCGATTGATGATGCTGAGCCCCCCCCCGATTGATGATCCTGAGACCCCCCAATTGATGAAACTGAAACCCCCCGATTGATGATCCTGAGACACCCCGATTGATGATGCTGAGCCCCCCCCGATTGATGATCCTGAGACCCCCCGATTGATGAAACTGAAACCCCCCGATTGATGATCCTGAGACCCCCCGATTGATGATCCTGAGACCCCCCGATTGATGATCCTGAGACCCCCCGATAGATGATCCTGACCCCCCCTCCGATTGATGTTCCTGAGACCCCCGGATTGATGATCCTGATACCACCCGATTGATGAAACTGAAACCCCCCGATTGATGATGCTGAGCCCCCCCCGATTGATGATCCTGAGACCCCCCGATTGATGATCCTGAGACCCCCCGATAGATGATCCTGACCCCCCCTCCGATTGATGTTCCTGAGACCCCCGGATTGATGATCCTGATACCACCCGATTGATGATCCTGAAATCCCCCGATTGATGATCCTGAAACCCCCCCGATTGATGATGCAGAGCCCCCCCCGATTGATGATCCTGAGACCCCCCGATTGATGAAACTGAAACCCCCCGATTGATGATCCTGAGACCCCCCGATTGATGATCCTGAGACCCCCCCGATTGATGATCCTGAGACCCCTGGATTGATGATACTGTGACCCCCCGATTGATGAACCTGAGACCCCCCCCGATTGATGATCCTGAAAACATCCGATTGATGATCCTGAAACCATCCGAGTGCTGATCCTGTAACCCCCCCCAATTGATCATCCTGAGACCCCCCCCAATTGATGATCCTGAGACCCCGATTGATGATCCTGAGACCCCCGGATTGATGATCCTGTGACCCACCCCCCACCCCGATTGATGATCCTGAGACGCCCGATTGATGATCCTGAGACCTCGATTGATGATCCTGAGACCCCCCCGATAGAAAGATCCTGAGACTTCCGGATTGATGATCCTGAGACCCCTGCGATTGGAAGATCCTGAGACCCCCGGATTGATGATACTGAGACCCCCCGATTGATGATCCTGAGACCCCCTGATTGATGATCCTGAAATCCCCCGATTGATAATTGTGAGACCCCCCGATTGATGATCCTGAGACCCCCCCGATTGATGATGCTGAGCCCCCCCCGATTGATGATCCTGAGACCCCCCGATTGATGAAACTGAAACCCCCCGATTGATGATCCTGAGACCCCCCGATTGATGATCCTGAGACCCCCCGATAGATGATCCTGAAACCCCCCCGATTGATGATCCTGAGACCGCCCGATTGATGATCCTGAAACCCCCCGATTGATGATCCTGAAACCCCCCCGATTGATGATCCTGAAACCCCCCGATTGATGATGCTGAGCCTCCCCCACCGATTGATGATCCTGAGACCTCCCGATTGATGAAACTGAAACCCCCCGATTGATGATCCTGAGACACCCCGATAGATGATCCTGACCCCCCCCGGTTGATGATCCTGAGACCCCCGGATTGATGATCCTGACACCACCCGATTGATGATCCTGAAACCCCCCCGATTGATGATCCTGAAACCCCCCCGATTGATGATGCTGAGCCCCCCCCGATTGATGATCCTGAGACCCCCCGATTGATGAAACTGAAACCCCCCGATTGATGAAACTGAAACCCCCCGATTGATGATCCTGAGACCCCCCGATTGATGATCCTGAGACCCCCCCGATTGATGATCCTGAGACCCCTGGATTGATGATACTGTGACCCCCCCGATTGATGATCGTGAGACTCACCGATAGAAAGATCCTGAGACCCCCGGATTGATGATCCTGAGACCCCCGATTGATGAAACTGAAATCCCCCGATTGATGATCCTGAAACCCCCCCGATTGATGATCCTGAAACCCCCCCGATTGATGATCCTGAAACCCTGCCGTTTGATGATGCTGAGCGCCCCCCGATTGATGATCCTGAGACCCCCCGATTGATGAAACTGAAACCCCCCGATTGATGATCCTGAGACACCCCGATTGATGATGCTGAGCCCCCCCCGATTGATGATCCTTAGACCCCCCCCAATTGATGATCCTGAGACCCCGATTGATGATCCTGAGACCCCCGGATTGATGATCCTGAAACCCCCCCGATTGATGATCCTGAAACCCCCCCGATTGATGATGCTGAGCCCCCCCCCGATTGATGATCCTGAGACCCCCCAATTGATGAAACTGAAACCCCCCGATTGATGATCCTGAGACACCCCGATTGATGATGCTGAGCCCCCCCCGATTGATGATCCTGAGACCCCCCGATTGATGAAACTGAAACCCCCCGATTGATGATCCTGAGACCCCCCGATTGATGATCCTGAGACCCCCCGATTGATGATCCTGAGACCCCCCGATAGATGATCCTGACCCCCCCTCCGATTGATGTTCCTGAGACCCCCGGATTGATGATCCTGATACCACCCGATTGATGAAACTGAAACCCCCCGATTGATGATGCTGAGCCCCCCCCGATTGATGATCCTGAGACCCCCCGATTGATGATCCTGAGACCCCCCGATAGATGATCCTGACCCCCCCTCCGATTGATGTTCCTGAGACCCCCGGATTGATGATCCTGATACCACCCGATTGATGATCCTGAAATCCCCCGATTGATGATCCTGAAACCCCCCCGATTGATGATGCAGAGCCCCCCCCGATTGATGATCCTGAGACCCCCCGATTGATGAAACTGAAACCCCCCGATTGATGATCCTGAGACCCCCCGATTGATGATCCTGAGACCCCCCCGATTGATGATCCTGAGACCCCTGGATTGATGATACTGTGACCCCCCGATTGATGAACCTGAGACCCCCCCCGATTGATGATCCTGAAAACATCCGATTGATGATCCTGAAACCATCCGAGTGCTGATCCTGTAACCCCCCCCAATTGATCATCCTGAGACCCCCCCCAATTGATGATCCTGAGACCCCGATTGATGATCCTGAGACCCCCGGATTGATGATCCTGTGACCCACCCCCCACCCCGATTGATGATCCTGAGACGCCCGATTGATGATCCTGAGACCTCGATTGATGATCCTGAGACCCCCCCGATAGAAAGATCCTGAGACTTCCGGATTGATGATCCTGAGACCCCTGCGATTGGAAGATCCTGAGACCCCCGGATTGATGATACTGAGACCCCCCGATTGATGATCCTGAGACCCCCTGATTGATGATCCTGAAATCCCCCGATTGATAATTGTGAGACCCCCCGATTGATGATCCTGAGACCCCCCCGATTGATGATGCTGAGCCCCCCCCGATTGATGATCCTGAGACCCCCCGATTGATGAAACTGAAACCCCCCGATTGATGATCCTGAGACCCCCCGATTGATGATCCTGAGACCCCCCGATAGATGATCCTGAAACCCCCCCGATTGATGATCCTGAGACCGCCCGATTGATGATCCTGAAACCCCCCGATTGATGATCCTGAAACCCCCCCGATTGATGATCCTGAAACCCCCCGATTGATGATGCTGAGCCTCCCCCACCGATTGATGATCCTGAGACCTCCCGATTGATGAAACTGAAACCCCCCGATTGATGATCCTGAGACACCCCGATAGATGATCCTGACCCCCCCCGGTTGATGATCCTGAGACCCCCGGATTGATGATCCTGACACCACCCGATTGATGATCCTGAAACCCCCCCGATTGATGATCCTGAAACCCCCCCGATTGATGATGCTGAGCCCCCCCCGATTGATGATCCTGAGACCCCCCGATTGATGAAACTGAAACCCCCCGATTGATGAAACTGAAACCCCCCGATTGATGATCCTGAGACCCCCCGATTGATGATCCTGAGACCCCCCCGATTGATGATCCTGAGACCCCTGGATTGATGATACTGTGACCCCCCCGATTGATGATCGTGAGACTCACCGATAGAAAGATCCTGAGACCCCCGGATTGATGATCCTGAGACCCCCGATTGATGAAACTGAAATCCCCCGATTGATGATCCTGAAACCCCCCGATTGATGATCCTGAAACCCCCCCGATTGATGATCCTGAAACCCTGCCGTTTGATGATGCTGAGCGCCCCCCGATTGATGATCCTGAGACCCCCCGATTGATGAAACTGAAACCACCCGATTGATGATCCTGAGACCCCCCGATAGATGATCCTGAGACACCCCGATAGATGATCCTGACCCCCCCCGGTTGATGATCCTGCGACCCCCGGATTGATGATCCTGATACCACCCGATTGATGATCCTGAAACTCCCCCGATTGATGATCCTGAAATCCCCCCGATTGATGATCCTGATACCACCCGATTGATGATCCTGAAACTCCCCCGATTGATGATGCTGAGCCCCCCCCGATTGATGATTCTGAGACCCCCCTTTTGATGAAACTGAAACCCCCCGATTGATGATCCTGAGACCCCCCGATTGATGATCCTGAGATCCCCCCGATTGATGATCCTGAGACCCCTGGATTGATGATACTGTGACCCCCCCGATTGATGATCCTGAGACTCACCGATAGAAAGATCCTGAGACCCCCGGATTGATGATCCTGAGACCCCCCGATTGATGATCCTGAGACCCCCCGATTGATGAAACTGAAATCCCGATTCATGATCCTGAGCCCCCCCCGCCCCCGATTGATGATCCTGAGACCCCCCTCAAATGATGATCCTGAAACCCCCCAATTGATGATCCTGAGCCCCCCCCGCCCCCGATTGATGATCCTGAGACCCCCCCCCCGATTGATGATCCTGAAACCCGATTGATAATCCTAAAACCCCCCGATTGATGATTCTGAAACCACGATTGATGATCCTGAAACCCCCCCGATTTATGATCGCGAGGTCCCCCCGAGTGATGATCCTGAAACCCCCCCGATTGATGATCCTGAGAACCCCCCGATTGATGATTCTGAAACCACGATTGATGATCCTGAAACCCCCCGATTTATGATCCCGAGGTCCCCCCGAGTGATGATCCTGAAACCCCCCCGATTGATGATCCTTGAATCTCCCTCCGATTTATGATCCCGAGACCCCCCCGATGAATGAATCTGATTTCCCCGGATTGCTGATCCTGAGGCCCCCCCGATTGATGATCCTGAGACCCACCCCCCCGGATTGATGATCCTGAGACCCCCCCCGATTGATGATGCTGAGCCTCCCCCCCGATTGATGATCCTGAGACCCCCCGATTGATGAAACTGAAACCTGCCGATTGATGATCCTGAGATCCCCCCGATTGATGATCCTGAGACCCCCCCGATAGATGATCCTGACCCCTCCGATTGATGATCCTGAGACCCCCGGATTGGTGATCCTGAGACCCCAATTAAAAGAGCCTGAAACCCCCCGATTGATGATCCTGAAACCCCCCCGATTGATGATCCTGAGACCCCCTGATTGATGATCCTGAAACCCCCCCGATTGATGATCCTGAGACCCCCTGATTGATGATCCTGAAACCCCGATTGATGATCCTGAGACCCCCTGATTGATGTTCCTGAAAACATCCGTTTGACGATCCTGAAACCATCCGATTGATGATCCTGAAACCCCCCGATTGATGATCCTGAGACCCCCCGATTGATGATCTTGAGAACCCCCGATTGATGATCCTGAAACCCCCCGATTGATGATCCTGAAACCCCGATTGATGATCCTGAGACCCCCTGATTGATGTTCCTGAAAACATCCGTTTGATGATCCTGAAACCATCCGATTGATGATCCTGAAACCCCCCGATTGATGATCCTGAGACCACCCGATTAATGATCCTGAAACCCCCCGATTGATGATCCTGAAACTCCCTCCGATTTATGATCCCGAGACCCCCCCGATGAATGAACCTGATTCCCCCGGATTGCTGATCATGAGGCCCCCCCCGATTGATGATCCTGAGACACCCCCCCGATTGATGATCCTGAGACCCGCCGATTGATGATCCTGAGACCCCCCCCAATTGATGATCCTGAGACCCCGATTGATGATCCTGAGACCCCCGGATTGATGATCCTGTGACCCCCCCACCCCGATTGATGATCCTGAGACCTCGATTGATGATCCTGAGACCCCCGATTGAAAGATCCTGAGACCCCCGGATTGATGATCCTGAGACCCCCCGATTGATGATCCTGAGACCCCCGATTGATGATCCTGAAATGCCCCGATTGATGATTCTGAGACCCCCCCGATTGATGATCCTGAGACACCCCTCGATTGATGATCCTGAAAACATCCGATTGATGATCCTGAAACCATCCGAGTGATGATCCTGAGAACCCCCCCAATTGATGATCCTGAGACCCCGATTGATGATCCTGAGACCCCCGGATTGATGATCCTGTGACCCCCCCCCCGATTGATGATCCTGAGACCTCTGATTGATGATCCTGAGACCTCGATTGATGATTCTGAGACCCCCCGATAGAAAGATCCTGAGACCCCCGGATTGATGATCCTGAGACCCCCCGATTGGAAGATCCTGAGATCCCCGGATTGATGATCCTGAGACCCCCCCGATTGACGATCCTGAGACCCCCTGATTGATGATCCTGAAATCCCCCGATTGATGATTCTGAGACCGCCCCGATTGATGATCCTGAAACCCCCCCGATTGATGATGCTGAGCCCCCCCCGATTGATGATCCTGAGACCCCCCGATTGATGAAACTGAAACCCCCCGATTGATGATCCTGAGACCGCCCGATTGATGATCCTGAAAACCCCGATTGATGATCCTGAAACCCCCCCGATTGATGATCCTGAAACCCCCCCGATTGATGATGCTGAGCCCCCCCCCCCGATTGATGATCCTGAGACCTCCCGATTGATGAAACTGAAACCCCCCGATTGATGATCCTGAGACACCCCGATAGATGATCTGACCCCCCCCCCGGTTGATGATCCTGAGACCCCCGGATTGATGATCCTGATACCACCCGATTGATGATCCTGAAACTCCCCCGATTGATGATCCTGAAACCCCCCGATTGATGATCCTGAGACCCCCCGATTGATGATCCTGAGACCCCACCGATTGATGATCCTGAGACCCCCCGATTGATGAAACTGAAACCACCCGATTGATGATCCTGAGACACCCCGATAGATGATCCTGAGACACCCCGATAGATGATCCTGACCCCCCCCGGTTGATGATCCTGCGACCCCCGGATTGATGATCCTGATACCACCCGATTGATGATCCTGAAACTCCCCCGATTGATGATCCTGAAATCCCCCCGATTGATGATCCTGATACCACCCGATTGATGATCCTGAAACTCCCCCGATTGATGATGCTGAGCCCCCCCCGATTGATGATTCTGAGACCCCCCTTTTGATGAAACTGAAACCCCCCGATTGATGATCCTGAGACCCCCCGATTGATGATCCTGAGACCCCCCCGATTGATGATCCTGAGACCCCTGGATTGATGATACTGTGACCCCCCCGATTGATGATCCTGAGACTCACCGATAGAAAGATCCTGAGACCCCCGGATTGATGATACTGTGACCCCCCGATTGATGATCCTGAGACTCACCGATAGAAAGATCCTGAGACCCCCGGATTGATGATCCTGAGACCCCCGATTGATGATCCTGAGACCCCCCGATTGATGATCCTGAGACCCCCCGATTGATGATCCTGAGACCCCCCGATTGATGAAACTGAAATCCCGATTCATGATCCTGAGCCCCCCCCGCCCCCGATTGATGATCCTGAGACCCCCCTCAAATGATGATCCTGAAACCCCCCAATTGATGATCCTGAGCCCCCCCCGCCCCCGATTGATGATCCTGAGACCCCCCCCCCGATTGATGATCCTGAAACCCGATTGATAATCCTAAAACCCCCCGATTGATGATTCTGAAACCACGATTGATGATCCTGAAACCCCCCGATTTATGATCGCGAGGTCCCCCCGAGTGATGATCCTGAAACCCCCCCGATTGATGATCCTGAGAACCCCCCGATTGATGATTCTGAAACCACGATTGATGATCCTGAAACCCCCCGATTTATGATCCCGAGGTCCCCCCGAGTGATGATCCTGAAACCCCCCCGATTGATGATCCTTGAATCTCCCTCCGATTTATGATCCCGAGACCCCCCCGATGAATGAATCTGATTTCCCCGGATTGCTGATCCTGAGGCCCCCCCGATTGATGATCCTGAGACCCACCCCCCCGGATTGATGATCCTGAGACCCCCCCCGATTGATGATGCTGAGCCTCCCCCCCGATTGATGATCCTGAGACCCCCCGATTGATGAAACTGAAACCTGCCGATTGATGATCCTGAGATCCCCCCGATTGATGATCCTGAGACCCCCCGATAGATGATCCTGACCCCTCCGATTGATGATCCTGAGACCCCCGGATTGGTGATCCTGAGACCCCAATTAAAAGAGCCTGAAACCCCCCGATTGATGATCCTGAAACCCCCCCGATTGATGATCCTGAGACCCCCTGATTGATGATCCTGAAACCCCCCCGATTGATGATCCTGAGACCCCCTGATTGATGTTCCTGAAAACATCCGTTTGATGATCCTGAAACCATCCGATTGATGATCCTGAAACCCCCCGATTGATGATCCTGAGACCCCCCGATTGATGATCTTGAGAACCCCCGATTGATGATCCTGAAACCCCCCGATTGATGATCCTGAAACCCCGATTGATGATCCTGAGACCCCCTGATTGATGTTCCTGAAAACATCCGTTTGATGATCCTGAAACCATCCGATTGATGATCCTGAAACCCCCCGATTGATGATCCTGAGACCACCCGATTAATGATCCTGAAACCCCCCGATTGATGATCCTGAAACTCCCTCCGATTTATGATCCCGAGACCCCCCCGATGAATGAACCTGATTCCCCCGGATTGCTGATCATGAGGCCCCCCCCGATTGATGATCCTGAGACACCCCCCCGATTGATGATCCTGAGACCCGCCGATTGATGATCCTGAGACCCCCCCCAATTGATGATCCTGAGACCCCGATTGATGATCCTGAGACCCCCGGATTGATGATCCTGTGACCCCCCCACCCCGATTGATGATCCTGAGACCTCGATTGATGATCCTGAGACCCCCGATTGAAAGATCCTGAGACCCCCGGATTGATGATCCTGAGACCCCCCGATTGATGATCCTGAGACCCCCGATTGATGATCCTGAAATGCCCCGATTGATGATTCTGAGACCCCCCCGATTGATGATCCTGAGACCCCCCTCGATTGATGATCCTGAAAACATCCGATTGATGATCCTGAAACCATCCGAGTGATGATCCTGAGAACCCCCCCAATTGATGATCCTGAGACCCCGATTGATGATCCTGAGACCCCCGGATTGATGATCCTGTGACCCCCCCCCCGATTGATGATCCTGAGACCTCTGATTGATGATCCTGAGACCTCGATTGATGATTCTGAGACCCCCCGATAGAAAGATCCTGAGACCCCCGGATTGATGATCCTGAGACCCCCCGATTGGAAGATCCTGAGATCCCCGGATTGATGATCCTGAGACCCCCCCGATTGACGATCCTGAGACCCCCTGATTGATGATCCTGAAATCCCCCGATTGATGATTCTGAGACCGCCCCGATTGATGATCCTGAAACCCCCCCGATTGATGATGCTGAGCCCCCCCCGATTGATGATCCTGAGACCCCCCGATTGATGAAACTGAAACCCCCCGATTGATGATCCTGAGACCGCCCGATTGATGATCCTGAAAACCCCGATTGATGATCCTGTGACCCCCCCCCCGATTGATGATCCTGAGACCTCTGATTGATGATCCTGAGACCTCGATTGATGATTCTGAGACCCCCCGATAGAAAGATCCTGAGACCCCCGGATTGATGATCCTGAGACCCCCCGATTGGAAGATCCTGAGATCCCCGGATTGATGATCCTGAGACCCCCCCGATTGACGATCCTGAGACCCCCTGATTGATGATCCTGAAATCCCCCGATTGATGATTCTGAGACCGCCCCGATTGATGATCCTGAAACCCCCCCGATTGATGATGCTGAGCCCCCCCCGATTGATGATCCTGAGACCCCCCGATTGATGAAACTGAAACCCCCCCGATTGATGATCCTGAAACCCCCCCGATTGATGATGCTGAGCCCCCCCCCCCGATTGATGATCCTGAGACCTCCCGATTGATGAAACTGAAACCCCCCGATTGATGATCCTGAGACACCCCGATAGATGATCTGACCCCCCCCCCGGTTGATGATCCTGAGACCCCCGGATTGATGATCCTGATACCACCCGATTGATGATCCTGAAACTCCCCCGATTGATGATCCTGAAACCCCCCGATTGATGATCCTGAGACCCCCCGATTGATGATCCTGAGACCCCACCGATTGATGATCCTGAGACCCCCCGATTGATGAAACTGAAACCACCCGATTGATGATCCTGAGACCCCCCGATAGATGATCCTGAGACACCCCGATAGATGATCCTGACCCCCCCCGGTTGATGATCCTGCGACCCCCGGATTGATGATCCTGATACCACCCGATTGATGATCCTGAAACTCCCCCGATTGATGATCCTGAAATCCCCCCGATTGATGATCCTGATACCACCCGATTGATGATCCTGAAACTCCCCCGATTGATGATGCTGAGCCCCCCCCGATTGATGATTCTGAGACCCCCCTTTTGATGAAACTGAAACCCCCCGATTGATGATCCTGAGACCCCCCGATTGATGATCCTGAGATCCCCCCGATTGATGATCCTGAGACCCCTGGATTGATGATACTGTGACCCACCCGATTGATGATCCTGAGACTCACCGATAGAAAGATCCTGAGACCCCCGGATTGATGATACTGTGACCCCCCGATTGATGATCCTGAGACTCACCGATAGAAAGATCCTGAGACCCCCGGATTGATGATCCTGAGACCCCCCGATTGATGATCCTGAGACCCCCCGATTGATGATCCTGAGACCCCCCGATTGATGATCCTGAGACCCCCCGATTGATGAAACTGAAATCCCGATTCATGATCCTGAGCCCCCCCCGCCCCCGATTGATGATCCTGAGACCCCCCTCAAATGATGATCCTGAAACCCCCCAATTGATGATCCTGAGCCCCCCCCGCCCCCGATTGATGATCCTGAGACCCCCCCCCCGATTGATGATCCTGAAACCCGATTGATAATCCTAAAACCCCCCGATTGATGATTCTGAAACCACGATTGATGATCCTGAAACCCCCCCGATTGATGATCCTGAGAACCCCCCGATTGATGATTCTGAAACCACGATTGATGATCCTGAAACCCCCCGATTTATGATCCCGAGGTCCCCCCGAGTGATGATCCTGAAACCCCCCCGATTGATGATCCTTGAATCTCCCTCCGATTTATGATCCCGAGACCCCCCCGATGAATGAATCTGATTTCCCCGGATTGCTGATCCTGAGGCCCCCCCGATTGATGATCCTGAGACCCACCCCCCCGGATTGATGATCCTGAGACCCCCCCCGATTGATGATGCTGAGCCTCCCCCCCGATTGATGATCCTGAGACCCCCCGATTGATGAAACTGAAACCTGCCGATTGATGATCCTGAGATCCCCCCGATTGATGATCCTGAGACCCCCCCGATAGATGATCCTGACCCCTCCGATTGATGATCCTGAGACCCCCGGATTGGTGATCCTGAGACCCCAATTAAAAGAGCCTGAAACCCCCCGATTGATGATCCTGAAACCCCCCCGATTGATGATCCTGAGACCCCCTGATTGATGATCCTGAAACCCCCCCGATTGATGATCCTGAGACCCCCTGATTGATGATCCTGAAACCCCGATTGATGATCCTGAGACCCCCTGATTGATGTTCCTGAAAACATCCGTTTGACGATCCTGAAACCATCCGATTGATGATCCTGAAACCCCCCGATTGATGATCCTGAGACCCCCCGATTGATGATCTTGAGAACCCCCGATTGATGATCCTGAAACCCCCCGATTGATGATCCTGAAACCCCGATTGATGATCCTGAGACCCCCTGATTGATGTTCCTGAAAACATCCGTTTGATGATCCTGAAACCATCCGATTGATGATCCTGAAACCCCCCGATTGATGATCCTGAGACCACCCGATTAATGATCCTGAAACCCCCCGATTGATGATCCTGAAACTCCCTCCGATTTATGATCCCGAGACCCCCCCGATGAATGAACCTGATTCCCCCGGATTGCTGATCATGAGGCCCCCCCCGATTGATGATCCTGAGACACCCCCCCGATTGATGATCCTGAGACCCGCCGATTGATGATCCTGAGACCCCCCCCAATTGATGATCCTGAGACCCCGATTGATGATCCTGAGACCCCCGGATTGATGATCCTGTGACCCCCCCACCCCGATTGATGATCCTGAGACCTCGATTGATGATCCTGAGACCCCCGATTGAAAGATCCTGAGACCCCCGGATTGATGATCCTGAGACCCCCCGATTGATGATCCTGAGACCCCCGATTGATGATCCTGAAATGCCCCGATTGATGATTCTGAGACCCCCCCGATTGATGATCCTGAGACCCCCCTCGATTGATGATCCTGAAAACATCCGATTGATGATCCTGAAACCATCCGAGTGATGATCCTGAGAACCCCCCCAATTGATGATCCTGAGACCCCGATTGATGATCCTGAGACCCCCGGATTGATGATCCTGTGACCCCCCCCCCGATTGATGATCCTGAGACCTCTGATTGATGATCCTGAGACCTCGATTGATGATTCTGAGACCCCCCGATAGAAAGATCCTGAGACCCCCGGATTGATGATCCTGAGACCCCCCGATTGGAAGATCCTGAGATCCCCGGATTGATGATCCTGAGACCCCCCCGATTGACGATCCTGAGACCCCCTGATTGATGATCCTGAAATCCCCCGATTGATGATTCTGAGACCGCCCCGATTGATGATCCTGAAACCCCCCCGATTGATGATGCTGAGCCCCCCCCGATTGATGATCCTGAGACCCCCCGATTGATGAAACTGAAACCCCCCGATTGATGATCCTGAGACCGCCCGATTGATGATCCTGAAAACCCCGATTGATGATCCTGAAACCCCCCCGATTGATGATCCTGAAACCCCCCCGATTGATGATGCTGAGCCCCCCCCCCGATTGATGATCCTGAGACCTCCCGATTGATGAAACTGAAACCCCCCGATTGATGATCCTGAGACACCCCGATAGATGATCTGACCCCCCCCCCGGTTGATGATCCTGAGACCCCCGGATTGATGATCCTGATACCACCCGATTGATGATCCTGAAACTCCCCCGATTGATGATCCTGAAACCCCCCGATTGATGATCCTGAGACCCCCCGATTGATGATCCTGAGACCCCACCGATTGATGATCCTGAGACCCCTGGATTGATGATACTGTGACCCCCCGAATGATGATCCTGAGACTCACCGATAGAAAGATCCTGAGACCCCCGGATTGATGATCCTGAGACCCCCCGATTGATGATCCTGAGACCCCCCCGATTGATGATGCTGAGACCCCCCCGATTGATGATCCTGAGACCACCCGATTGATGAAACTGAAACCCCCCGATTGATGATCCTGAGACCCCCCCGATTGATGATCCTGAGACCCCCCCGATAGATGATCCTGAAACCCCCCCGATTGATGATCCTGAGACCGCCCGATTGATGATCCTGAAACCCACCGATTGATGATCCTGAAATCCCCCCCCGATTGATGATCCTGAAACCCCCCCGATTGATGATGCTGAGCCCCCCCCCGATTGATGATTCTGAGACCCCCCGATTGATGAAACTGAAACCCCCCGATTGATGATCCTGAGACCCCCCGATAGATGATCCTGACCCCCCCTCCGATTGATGATCCTGAGACCCCCGGATTGATGATCCTGTGACCCCCCCCCCCGATTGATGATCCTGAGACCTCTGATTGATGATCCTGAGACCTCGATTGATGATTCTGAGACCCCCCGATAGAAAGATCCTGAGACCCCCGGATTGATGATCCTGAGACCCCCCCGATTGGAAGATCCTGAGATCCCCGGATTGATGATCCTGAGACCCCCCCGATTGACGATCCTGAGACCCCCTGATTGATGATCCTGAAATCCCCCGATTGATGATTCTGAGACCGCCCCGATTGATGATCCTGAAACCTCCCCGATTGATGATGCTGAGCCCCCCCCGATTGATGATCCTGAGACCCCCCGATTGATGAAACTGAAACCCCCCGATTGATGATCCTGAGACCGCCCGATTGATGATCCTGAAAACCCCGATTGATGATCCTGAAACCCCCCCGATTGATGATCCTGAAACCCCCCCGATTGATGATGCTGAGCCCCCCCCCCCGATTGATGATCCTGAGACCCCCCGATTGATGAAACTGAAACCCCCCGATTGATGATCCTGAGACACCCCGATAGATGATCTGACCCCCCCCCCGATTGATGATCCTGAGACCCCCGGATTGATGATCCTGATACCACCCGATTGATGATCCTGAAACTCCCCCGATTGATGATCCTGAAACCCCCCGATTGATGATCCTGAGACCCCCCGATTGATGATCCTGAGACCCCACCGATTGATGATCCTGAGACCCCTGGATTGATGATACTGTGACCCCCCGAATGATGATCCTGAGACTCACCGATAGAAAGATCCTGAGACCCCCGGATTGATGATCCTGAGACCCCCCGATTGATGATCCTGAGACCCCCCCGATTGATGATGCTGAGACCCCCCCGATTGATGATCCTGAGACCACCCGATTGATGAAACTGAAACCCCCCGATTGATGATCCAGAGACCCCCCCGATTGATGATCCTGAGACCCCCCGATTGATGAAACTGAAACCCCCCGATTGATGATCCTGAGACCCCCCGATAGATGATCCTGACCCCCCCTCCGATTGATGATCCTGAGACCCCCGGATTGATGATCCTGTGACCCCCCCCCCGATTGATGATCCTGAGACCTCTGATTGATGATCCTGAGACCTCGATTGATGATTCTGAGACCCCCCGATAGAAAGATCCTGAGACCCCCGGATTGATGATCCTGAGACCCCCCGATTGGAAGATCCTGAGATCCCCGGATTGATGATCCTGAGACCCCCCCGATTGACGATCCTGAGACCCCCTGATTGATGATCCTGAAATCCCCCGATTGATGATTCTGAGACCGCCCCGATTGATGATCCTGAAACCCCCCCGATTGATGATGCTGAGCCCCCCCCGATTGATGATCCTGAGAACCCCCGATTGATGAAACTGAAACCCCCCGATTGATGATCCTGAGACCGCCCGATTGATGATCCTGAGACCCCCGATTGATGATCCTGAAACCCCCCCGATTGATGATCCTGAAACCCCCCCGATTGATGATGCTGAGCCCCCCCGCCGATTGATGATCCTGAGACCTCCCGATTGATGAAACTGAAACCCCCCGATTGATGATCCTGAGACACCCCGATAGATGATCTGACCCCCCCCCCGGTTGATGATCCTGAGACCCCCGGATTGATGATCCTGATACCACCCGATTGATGATCCTGAAACTCCCCCGATTGATGATCCTGAAACCCCCCGATTGATGATCCTGAGACCCCCCGATTGATGATCCTGAGACCCCACCGATTGATGATCCTGAGACCCCTGGATTGATGATACTGTGACCCCCCGAATGATGATCCTGAGACTCACCGATAGAAAGATCCTGAGACCCCCGGATTGATGATCCTGAGACCCCCCGATTGATGATCCTGAGACCCCCCGATTGATGATGCTGAGACCCCCCCGATTGATGATCCTGAGACCACCCGATTGATGAAACTGAAACCCCCCGATTGATGATCCTGAGACCCCCCCGATTGATGATCCTGAGACCCCCCCCGATAGATGATCCTGAAACCCCCCCGATTGATGATCCTGAGACCGCCCGATTGATGATCCTGAAACCCCCCGATTGATGATCCTGAAATCCCCCCCCGATTGATGATCCTGAAACCCACCCGATTGATGATGCTGAGCCCCCCCCCGATTGATGATCCTGAGACCCCCCGATTGATGAAACTGAAACCCCCCGATTGATGATCCTGAGACCCCCCGATAGATGATCCTGACCCCCCCTCCGATTGATGATCCTGAGACCCCCGGATTGATGATCCTGATACCACCCGATTGATGATCCTGAAACCCCCCCGATTGATGATCCTGAAATCCCCCGATTGATGATTCTGAGACCGCCCCGATTGATGATCCTGAAACCCCCCCGATTGATGATGCTGAGCCCCCCCCGATTGATGATCCTGAGACCCCCCGATTGATGAAACTGAAACCCCCCGATTGATGATCCTGAGACCGCCCGATTGATGATCCTGAAACCCCCCGATTGGTGATCCTGAGACCCCCCCGATTGATGATGCTGAGCCCCCCCCGATTGATGATCCTGAGACCACCCGATTGATGAAACTGAAACCCCCCGATTGATGATCCTGAGACCCCCCGATTGATGATCCTGAGACCCCCCCGATAGATGATCCTGAAACCCCCCCGATTGATGATCCTGAGACCGCCCGATTGATGATCCTGAAACCCCCCGATTGATGATCCTGAAACCCCCCCGATTGATGATCCTGAAACCCCACCGATTGATGATGCTGAGCCTCCCCCGATTGATGATCCTGAGACCCCCCGATTGATGAAACTGAAACCCCCCGATTGATGATCCTGAGACCCCCCGATAGATGATCCTGACCCCCCCCTCCGATTGATGATTCTGAGACCCCCGGATGGATGATCCTGAGACCCCTGGATTGATGATACTGTGACCCCCCGATTGATGATCCTGAGACTCACCGATAGAAAGATCCTGAGACCCCCGGATTGATGATCCTGAGAGCCCCCGATTGATGATCCTGAGACCCCCCTCGATTGATGATCCTGAGACCCCCTGATTGATGATCCTGAGACCCCCGGATTGATGATCCTGAGACCCCTGGATTGATGATCCTGAAACCATCCGAGTGCTGATCCTGTGACCCCCCCCAATTGATGATCCTGAGACCCCTCCCAATTGATGATCCTGAGACCCCGATTGATGATCCTGAGACTCCCGGATTGATGATCCTGTGACCCACCCCCCACCACGATTGATGATCCTGAGACCCCCCCGATTGATGATCCTGAGACCCCCTGATTGATGATCCTGAGACCCCCGATTGATGATCCTGAGACCCCCTGATTGATGATCCTGAAATCCCCCGATTGATAATTGTGAGACCCCCCGATTGATGATCCTGAGACCCCCCTCGATTGATGATCCTGAACCCCCCCGATTGATGAACCTGAGACCCCCCCGATTGATGATCCTGAAACCATCCGATTGATGATCCTGAAACTCCCTGATTGATGATCCTGAAACCCCCCGATTGATGATCCTGAACCCCCCGATTGATGATCCTGAGACCCCCCGATTGATGGTACCTGAGACCCACCGATTGATGATCCTGAAAACCCCCTGATTGATGATCCTGAGACCGCCCCGATTGATGATCCTGAAACCCCCCCGATTGATGATGCTGAGCACCAGCCGATTGATGATCCTGAGACCCCCCGATTGATGATCCTGAGACCCCCCGATTGATGATCCTGAGACCCCAATTGAAAGATCCTGAAACCCCCCCCGATTGATGATGCTGAGCCCCCCCCGATTGATGATGCTGAGCCCCCCCCGATTGATGATCTGAGACTCCCCGATTGATGAAACTGAAACCCCCCGATTGATGATCCTGAGACCCCCCGATTGATGATCCTGAGACCCCAATTGAAAGATCCTGAAACCCCCCCGATTGACCATGCTGAGACCCCCCTGATTGTTGATGCTGAGCCCCCCCCGATTGATGATCCTGAGACCCCCCGATTGATGAAACTGAAACCCCCCGATTGATGATCCTGAGATCCCCCCGATTGATGATCCTGAGACCCCCCGATAGATGATCCTGACCCCTCCGATTGATGATCCTGAGACCCCCGGATTGGTGATCCTGAGACCCCAATTGAAAGATCCTGAAACCCCTCCGATTGATGATCCTAAGACCCCTGGATTGATGATCCTGATACCCCCGGATTGATGATCCTGAGACGCCCCGATTGATGATCCGTAGACCCTGCCATTGATGTTTCTGAGACCCCCCGATTGATGATCCTGAAATCCCGATTGATGATCCTGAGACCCCCCCCGATTGAAAGATCCTGAGACCCCCAGTTTGATGATCCTGAGACCCCCCGATTGATGATCCTGAGACCCCAATTGATGATCCTGAGACCCCGATTGATGATCCTGAGACCCCCGGATTGATGATCCTGTGACCACCCCCCCCCGAGTGATGATCCTGAGACCCCGATTGATGATCCTCAGACACCCGATTGATGATCCTGAGACCTCGATTGATGATCCTGAGACCCCCCGATAGAAAGATCCTTAGACCCCCGGATTGATGATCCTCAGACCCCCGATTGAAAGATCCTGAGACCCCCGGATTGATGATCCTGAGACCCCCCTCGATTGATGATCCTGAAACCCCCCGATTGATGAACCTGAGACCCCCCCGATTGATGATCCTGAAAACATCCGATTGATGATCCTGAAACCATCCGAGTGATGATCCTGAGACCCCCCCCAATTGATGATCCTGAGACCCCGATTGATGATCCTGAGACCCCCGGATTGATGATCCTGTGACCCTCCCCCCGATTGATGATCCTGAGACCCCCGATTGATGATCCTGAGACCTCGATTGATGATTCTGAGACCCCCCCGATAGAAAGATCCTGAGACCCCCGGATTGATGATCCTGAGACCCCCCGATTGGAAGATCCTGAGATCCCCGGATTGATGATCCTGAGACCCCCCGATTGACGATCCTGAGACCCCCTGATTGATGATCCTGTAATCCCCTGATTGATGATTCTGAGACCGCCCGATTGATGATCCTGAGACCTCGATTGATGATCCTGAGACCCCCCGATAGAAAGATCCTGAGACCCCCGGATTGATGATCCTGAGACCCCCCCGATTGGAAGATCCTGAGACCCCCGGATTGATGATCCTGAGACCCCCGATTGATGATCCTGAGACCCCCTGATTGATGATCCTGAAATCCCCCGATTGATAATTGTGAGACCCCCTGATTGATGATCCTGAGACCCCCCTCGATTGATGATCCTGAACCCCCCCGATTGATGAACCTGAGACCCCCCCGATTGATGATCCTGAAACCATCCGATTGATGATCCTGAAACTCCCCGATTGATGATCCTGAACCCCCCGATTGATGATCCTGAGACCCCCCGATTGATGGTACCTGAGACCCACCGATTGATGATCCTGAAAACCCCCTGATTGATGATCCTGAGACCGCCCCGATTGATGATCCTGAAACCCCCCCGATTGATGATGCTGAGCACCAGCCGATTGATGATCCTGAGACCCCCCGATTGATGATCCTGAGACCCCCCGATTGATGATCCTGAGACCCCAATTGAAAGATCCTGAAACCCCCCCGATTGATGATGCTGAGCCCCCCCCGATTGATGATGCTGAGCCCCCCCCGATTGATGATCTGAGACTCCCCGATTGATGAAACTGAAACCCCCCGATTGATGATCCTGAGACCCCCCGATTGATGATCCTGAGACCCCAATTGAAAGATCCTGAAACCCCCCCGATTGACCATGCTGAGACCCCCCTGATTGTTGATGCTGAGCCCCCCCCGATTGATGATCCTGAGACCCCCCGATTGATGAAACTGAAACCCCCCGATTGATGATCCTGAGATCCCCCCGATTGATGATCCTGAGACCCCCCGATAGATGATCCTGACCCCTCCGATTGATGATCCTGAGACCCCCGGATTGGTGATCCTGAGACCCCAATTGAAAGATCCTGAAACCCCTCCGATTGATGATCCTGAGACCCCTGGATTGATGATCCTGATACCCCCGGATTGATGATCCTGAGACGCCCCGATTGATGATCCGTAGACCCTGCCATTGATGTTTCTGAGACCCCCCGATTGATGATCCTGAAATCCCGATTGATGATCCTGAGACCCCCCCCGATTGAAAGATCCTGAGACCCCCAGTTTGATGATCCTGAGACCCCCCGATTGATGATCCTGAGACCCCAATTGATGATCCTGAGACCCCGATTGATGATCCTGAGACCCCCGGATTGATGATCCTGTGACCACCCCCCCCCGAGTGATGATCCTGAGACCCCGATTGATGATCCTCAGACACCCGATTGATGATCCTGAGACCTCGATTGATGATCCTGAGACCCCCCGATAGAAAGATCCTTAGACCCCCGGATTGATGATCCTCAGACCCCCGATTGAAAGATCCTGAGACCCCCGGATTGATGATCCTGAGACCCCCCTCGATTGATGATCCTGAAACCCCCCGATTGATGAACCTGAGACCCCCCCGATTGATGATCCTGAAAACATCCGATTGATGATCCTGAAACCATCCGAGTGATGATCCTGAGACCCCCCCCAATTGATGATCCTGAGACCCCGATTGATGATCCTGAGACCCCCGGATTGATGATCCTGTGACCCTCCCCCCGATTGATGATCCTGAGACCCCCGATTGATGATCCTGAGACCTCGATTGATGATTCTGAGACCCCCCCGATAGAAAGATCCTGAGACCCCCGGATTGATGATCCTGAGACCCCCCGATTGGAAGATCCTGAGATCCCCGGATTGATGATCCTGAGACCCCCCGATTGACGATCCTGAGACCCCCTGATTGATGATCCTGTAATCCCCTGATTGATGATTCTGAGACCGCCCGATTGATGATCCTGAGACCTCGATTGATGATCCTGAGACCCCCCGATAGAAAGATCCTGAGACCCCCGGATTGATGATCCTGAGACCCCCCCGATTGGAAGATCCTGAGACCCCCGGATTGATGATCCTGAGACCCCCGATTGATGATCCTGAGACCCCCTGATTGATGATCCTGAAATCCCCCGATTGATAATTGTGAGACCCCCTGATTGATGATCCTGAGACCCCCCTCGATTGATGATCCTGAACCCCCCCGATTGATGAACCTGAGACCCCCCCGATTGATGATCCTGAAACCATCCGATTGATGATCCTGAAACTCCCCGATTGATGATCCTGAACCCCCCGATTGATGATCCTGAGACCCCCCGATTGATGGTACCTGAGACCCACCGATTGATGATCCTGAAAACCCCCTGATTGATGATCCTGAGACCGCCCCGATTGATGATCCTGAAACCCCCCCGATTGATGATGCTGAGCACCAGCCGATTGATGATCCTGAGACCCCCCGATTGATGATCCTGAGACCCCCCGATTGATGATCCTGAGACCCCAATTGAAAGATCCTGAAACCCCCCCGATTGATGATGCTGAGCCCCCCCCGATTGATGATGCTGAGCCCCCCGCGATTGATGATCCTGAGACCCCCCGATTGATGAAACTGAAACCCCCCGATTGATGATCCTGAGAACCCCCGATTGATGATCCTGAGACCCCAATTGAAAGATCCTGAAACCCCCCCCGATTGACCATGCTGAGACCCCCCCGATTATTGATGCTGAGCCCCCCCCGATTGATGATCCTGAGACCCCCCGATTGATGAAACTGAAACCCCCCGATTGATGATCCTGAGACCCCCCTCCGATTGATGATCCTGAGACCCCCGGATTGGTGATCCTGAGACCCCAATTGAAAGATCCTGAAACCCCCCCGATTGATGATCCTGAGACCCCTGGATTGATGATCCTGATACCCCCGGATTGATGATCCTGAGATGCCCCGATTGATGATCCGTAGACCCTGCGATTGATGTTTCTGAGACCCCCCGATTGATGATCCTGAAATCCCGATTGATGATCCTGAGACCCCCCCCGATTGAAAGATCCTGAGACCCCCAGTTTGATGATCCTGAGACCCCCCGATTGATAATCCTGAGACCCCGATTGATGATCCTGAGACCCCCCGATTGATGAAACTGAAACCCCCCGATTGATGATCCTGAGATCCCCCCGATTGATGATCCTGAGACCCCCCGATAGATGATCCTGACCCCTCCGATTGATGATCCTGAGACCCCCGGATTGGTGATCCTGAGACCCCAATTGAAAGATCCTGAAACCCCTCCGATTGATGATCCTGAGACCCCTGGATTGATGATCCTGATACCCCCGGATTGATGATCCTGAGACGCCCCGATTGATGATCCGTAGACCCTGCCATTGATGTTTCTGAGACCCCCCGATTGATGATCCTGAAATCCCGATTGATGATCCTGAGACCCCCCCCGATTGAAAGATCCTGAGACCCCCAGTTTGATGATCCTGAGACCCCCCGATTGATGATCCTGAGACCCCAATTGATGATCCTGAGACCCCGATTGATGATCCTGAGACCCCCGGATTGATGATCCTGTGACCACCCCCCCCCGAGTGATGATCCTGAGACCCCGATTGATGATCCTCAGACACCCGATTGATGATCCTGAGACCTCGATTGATGATCCTGAGACCCCCCGATAGAAAGATCCTTAGACCCCCGGATTGATGATCCTCAGACCCCCGATTGAAAGATCCTGAGACCCCCGGATTGATGATCCTGAGACCCCCCTCGATTGATGATCCTGAAACCCCCCGATTGATGAACCTGAGACCCCCCCGATTGATGATCCTGAAAACATCCGATTGATGATCCTGAAACCATCCGAGTGATGATCCTGAGACCCCCCCCAATTGATGATCCTGAGACCCCGATTGATGATCCTGAGACCCCCGGATTGATGATCCTGTGACCCTCCCCCCGATTGATGATCCTGAGACCCCCGATTGATGATCCTGAGACCTCGATTGATGATTCTGAGACCCCCCCGATAGAAAGATCCTGAGACCCCCGGATTGATGATCCTGAGACCCCCCGATTGGAAGATCCTGAGATCCCCGGATTGATGATCCTGAGACCCCCCGATTGACGATCCTGAGACCCCCTGATTGATGATCCTGTAATCCCCTGATTGATGATTCTGAGACCGCCCGATTGATGATCCTGAGACCTCGATTGATGATCCTGAGACCCCCCGATAGAAAGATCCTGAGACCCCCGGATTGATGATCCTGAGACCCCCCCGATTGGAAGATCCTGAGACCCCCGGATTGATGATCCTGAGACCCCCGATTGATGATCCTGAGACCCCCTGATTGATGATCCTGAAATCCCCCGATTGATAATTGTGAGACCCCCTGATTGATGATCCTGAGACCCCCCTCGATTGATGATCCTGAACCCCCCCGATTGATGAACCTGAGACCCCCCCGATTGATGATCCTGAAACCATCCGATTGATGATCCTGAAACTCCCCGATTGATGATCCTGAACCCCCCGATTGATGATCCTGAGACCCCCCGATTGATGGTACCTGAGACCCACCGATTGATGATCCTGAAAACCCCCTGATTGATGATCCTGAGACCGCCCCGATTGATGATCCTGAAACCCCCCCGATTGATGATGCTGAGCACCAGCCGATTGATGATCCTGAGACCCCCCGATTGATGATCCTGAGACCCCCCGATTGATGATCCTGAGACCCCAATTGAAAGATCCTGAAACCCCCCCGATTGATGATGCTGAGCCCCCCCCGATTGATGATGCTGAGCCCCCCGCGATTGATGATCCTGAGACCCCCCGATTGATGAAACTGAAACCCCCCGATTGATGATCCTGAGAACCCCCGATTGATGATCCTGAGACCCCAATTGAAAGATCCTGAAACCCCCCCCGATTGACCATGCTGAGACCCCCCCGATTATTGATGCTGAGCCCCCCCCGATTGATGATCCTGAGACCCCCCGATTGATGAAACTGAAACCCCCCGATTGATGATCCTGAGACCCCCCTCCGATTGATGATCCTGAGACCCCCGGATTGGTGATCCTGAGACCCCAATTGAAAGATCCTGAAACCCCCCCGATTGATGATCCTGAGACCCCTGGATTGATGATCCTGATACCCCCGGATTGATGATCCTGAGATGCCCCGATTGATGATCCGTAGACCCTGCGATTGATGTTTCTGAGACCCCCCGATTGATGATCCTGAAATCCCGATTGATGATCCTGAGACCCCCCCCGATTGAAAGATCCTGAGACCCCCAGTTTGATGATCCTGAGACCCCCCGATTGATAATCCTGAGACCCCGATTGATGATCTTGAGACCCCCCGATTGATGATCCTGAAACCCCCCGATTGATGATCCTGAAACCATCCGACTGATGATCCTGAAACCCCCCGATTGATGATCCTCAGACACCCGATTGATGATCCTGAGACCTCGATTGATGATCCTGAGACCCCCCGATAGAAAGATCCTGAGACCCCCGGATTGATGATCCTCAGACCCCCGATTGAAAGATCCTGAGACCCCCGGATTGATGATCCTGAGACCCCCCTCGATTGATGATCCTGAAACCCCCCGATTGATGAACCTGAGACCCCCCCGATTGATGATCCTGAAAACATCCGATTGATGATCCTGAAACCATCCGAGTGATGATCCTGAGACCCCCCCAATTGATGATCCTGAGACCCCGATTGATGATCCTGAGACCCCCCCCCCGATTGATGATGCTGAGCCCCCGCTGATTGATGATCCTGAGACCCCCCGATTGATGAAACTGAAACCCCCCGATTGATGATCCTGAGACCCCCCGATTGATGATCCTGAGACCCCCCGATAGATGATCCTGAAACCCCCCCGATTGATGATCCTGAGACCGCCCGATTGATGATCCTGAAACCCCCCAATTGATGATCCTGAAACCCCCCCGATTGATGATCCTGAAACCCCCCCGATTGATGATGCTGAGCCCCCCCCCGATTGATGATCCTGAGACCCCCCGATTGATGATGCTGAGCCCCCCCCGATTGGTGATCCTGAGACCCCCCGATAGATGATCCTGACCCCCCCTCCGATTGATGATCCTGAGACCCCCGGATTGATGATCCTGATACCACCCGATTGATGATCCTGAAACCCCCCCGATTGATGATCCTGAAATCCCCCGATTGATGATTCTGAGACCGCCCCGATTGATGATCCTGAAACCCCCCCGATTGATGATGCTGAGCCCCCCCCGATTGATGATCCTGAGACCCCCCGATTGATGAAACTGAAACCCCCCGATTGATGATCCTGAGACCGCCCGATTGATGATCCTGAAACCCCCCGATTGGTGATCCTGAGACCCCCCCGATTGATGATGCTGAGCCCCCCCCCGATTGATGATCCTGAGACCACCCGATTGATGAAACTGAAACCCCCCGATTGATGATCCTGAGACCCCCCGATTGATGATCCTGAGACCCCCCCGATAGATGATCCTGAAACCCCCCCGATTGATGATCCTGAGACCGCCCGATTGATGATCCTGAAACCCCCCGATTGATGATCCTGAAACCCCCCCGATTGATGATCCTGAAACCCCACCGATTGATGATGCTGAGCCTCCCCCGATTGATGATCCTGAGACCCCCCGATTGATGAAACTGAAACCCCCCGATTGATGATCCTGAGACCCCCCGATAGATGATCCTGACCCCCCCCTCCGATTGATGATTCTGAGACCCCCGGATGGATGATCCTGAGACCCCTGGATTGATGATACTGTGACCCCCCGATTGATGATCCTGAGACTCACCGATAGAAAGATCCTGAGACCCCCGGATTGATGATCCTGAGACCCCTGGATTGATGATACTGTGACCCCCCCGATAGATGATCCTGACCCCCCCTCCGATTGATGATCCTCAGACCCCCGGATTGATGATCCTGATACCACCCGATTGATGATCCTGAAACCCCCCCGATTGATGATCCTGAAATCCCCCGATTGATGATTCTGAGACCGCCCCGATTGATGATCCTGAAACCCCCCCGATTGATGATGCTGAGCCCCCCCCGATTGATGATCCTGAGACCCCCCGATTGATGAAACTGAAATCCCCCGATTGATGATTCTGAGACCGCCCCGATTGATGATCCTGAAACCCCCCCGATTGATGATGCTGAGCCCCCCCCGATTGATGATCCTGAGACCCCCCGATTGATGAAACTGAAACCCCCCGATTGATGATCCTGAGACCGCCCGATTGATGATCCTGAAACCCCCCGATTGGTGATCCTGAGACCACCCCGATTGATGATGCTGAGCCCCCCCCGATTGATGTTTCCTGAGACCACCCGATTGATGAAACTGAAACCCCCCGATTGATGATCCTGAGACCCCCCGATTGATGATCCTGAGACCCCCCCGATAGATGATCCTGAAACCCCCCCGATTGATGATCCTGAGACCCCCCGATAGATGATCCTGACCCCCCCTCCGATTGATGATTCTGAGACCCCCGGATTGATGATCCTGAGACCCCTGGATTGATGATACTGTGACCCCCCGATAGATGATCCTGACCCCCCCTCCGATTGATGATCCTGAGACCCCCGGATTGATGATCCTGATACCACCCGATTGATGATCCTGAAACACCCCCGATTGATGATCCTGAAATCCCCCGATTGATGATTCTGAGACCGCCCCGATTGATGATCCTGAAACCCCCCCGATTGATGATGCTGAGCCCCCCCCGATTGATGATCCTGAGACCCCCCGATTGATGAAACTGAAACCCCCCGATTGATGATCCTGAGACCGCCCGATTGATGATCCTGAAACCCCCCGATTGGTGATCCTGAGACCCCCCTGATTGATGATGCTGAGCCCCCCCCGATTGATGAACCTGAGACCACCCGATTGATGAAACTGAAACCCCCCGATTGATGATCCTGAGACCCCCCGATTGATGATCCTGAGACGCCCCCGATAGATGATCCTGAAACCCCCCCGATTGATGATCCTGAGACCGCCCGATTGATGATCCTGAAACCCCCCGATTGATGATCCTGAAACCCCCCCGATTGATGATCCTGAAACCCCCCCGATTGATGATGCTGAGCCCCCCCCGATTGATGATCCTGAGACCCCGCCGATTGATGAAACTGAAACCCCCCGATTGATGATCCTGAGACCCCCCGATAGATGATCCTGACCCCCCTCCGATTGATGATTCTGAGACCCCCGGATTGATGATCCTGAGACCCCTGGATTGATGATACTGTGACCCCCCGATTGATGATCCTGAGACTCACCGATAGAAAGATCCTGAGACCCCCGGATTGATGATCCTGAGAGCCCCCCCCGATTGATGATCCTGAGACCCCGCCGATTGATGAAACTGAAACCCCCCGATTGATGATCCTGAGACCCCCCGATAGATGATCCTGACCCCCCTCCGATTGATGATTCTGAGACCCCCGGATTGATGATCCTGAGACCCCTGGATTGATGATACTGTGACCCCCCGATTGATGATCCTGAGACTCACCGATAGTAAGATCCTGAGACCCCTGGATTGATGATCCCAAAACCATCCGAGTGCTGATCCTGTGACCCCCCCCCAATTGATGATCCTGAGACCCCCCCCAATTGATGATCCTGAGACCCCGATTGGTGATCCTGAGACTCCCGGATTGATGATCCTGTGACCTCGATTGTTGATCCTGAGACCTCGATTGATGATCCTGAGACCCCCCGATAGAAAGATCCTGAGACCCCCGGATTGATGATCCTGAGACCCCCCGATTGGAAGATCCTGAGACCCCCGGTTTGATGATCCTGAGACCCCCGATTGATGATCCTGAGACCCCCTGATTGATGATCCTGAAATCCCCCGATTGATAATTGTGAGACTCCCCGATTGATGATCCTGAGACACCCCTCGATTGATGATCCTGAACCCCCCCGATTGATGAACCTGAGACCCCCCCGATTGATGATGCTGAGCCCCCCCCGATTGATGATCCTGAGACCACCCGATTGATGAAACTGAAACCCCCCGATTGATGATCCTGAGACCCCCCGATTGATGATCCTGAGACCCCCCGATAGATGATCCTGAAACCCCCCCGATTGATGATCCTGAGACCGCCCGATTGATGATCCTGAAACCCCCCGATTGATGATCCTGAAACTCCCCCGATTGATGATCCTGAAACCCCCCCGATTGATGATGCTGAGCCCCCCCCGATTGATGATCCTGAGACCCCCCGATTGATGAAACTGAAACCCCCCGATTGATGATCCTGAGACCCCCCGATAGATGATCCTGACCCCCCCTCCGATTGATGATTCTGAGACCCCCGGATTGATGATCCTGAGACCCCTGGATTGATGATACTGTGACCCCCCGATTGATGATCCTGAGACTCACCGATAGAAAGATCCTGAGAACCCCGGATTGATGATCCTGAGAGCCCCCGATTGATGATCCTGAGACCCCCCTCGATTGATGATCCTGAGACCCCCTGATTGATGATCCTGAGACCCCCGTATTGATGATCCTGAGACCCCTGGATTGATGATCCTGAAACCATCCGAGTGCTGATCCTGTGACCCCCCCCAATTGATGATCCTGAGACCCCCCCCAATTGATGATCCTGAGACCCCGATTGATGATCCTGAGAATCCCGGATTGATGATCCTGTGACCTCGATTGATGATCCTGAGACCTCGATTGATGATCCTGAGACCCCCCGATAGAAAGATCCTGAGACCCCCGGATTGATGATCCTGAGACCCCCCCGATTGGAAGATCCTGAGACCCCCGGTTTGATGATCCTGAGACCCCCGATTGATGATCCTGAGACCCCCTGATTGATGATCCTGAAATCCCCCGATTGATAATTGTGAGACCCCCCGATTGATGATCCTGAGACACCCCTCGATTGATGATCCTGAACCCCCCCGATTGATGAACCTGAGACCCCCCCGATTGATGATCCTGAAACCATCCGATTGATGATCCTGAAACTCCCCGATTGATGATCCTGAAACCCCCCGATTGATGATCCTGAACCCCCCGATTGATGATCCTGAGACCCCCCGATTGATGGTACCTGAGACCCACCGATTGATGATCCTGAAAACCCCCTGATTGATGATCCTGAGACCGCCCCGATTGATGATCCTGAAACCCCCCCGATTGATGATGCTGAGCACCAGCCGATTGATGATCCTGAGACCCCCCGATTGATGATCCTGAGACCCCCCGATTGATGATCCTGAGACCCCAATTGAAAGATCCTGAAACCCCCCCGATTGATGATGCTGAGCCCCCCCCGATTGATGATGCTGAGCCCCCCCCGATTGATGATCCTGAGACCCCCCGATTGATGAAACTGAAACCCCCCGATTGATGATCCTGAGACCCCCCGATTGATGATCCTGAGACCCCAATTGAAAGATCCTGAAACCCCCCCGATTGACCATGCTGAGACCCCCCCGATTGTTGATGCTGAGCCCCCCCCGATTGATGATCCTGAGACCCCCCGATTGATGAAACTGAAACCCCCCGATTGATGATCCTGAGATCCCCCCGATTGATGATCCTGAGACCCCCCGATAGATGATCCTGACCCCTCCGATTGATGATCCTGAGACCCCCGGATTGGTGATCCTGAGACCCCAATTGAAAGATCCTGAAACCCCCCCGATTGATGATCCTGAGACCCCTGGATTGATGATCCTGATACCCCCGGATCGATGATCCTGAGACGCCCCGATTGATGATCCGTAGACCCTGCGATTGATGTTTCTGAGACCCCCCGATTGATGATCCTGAAATCCCGATTGATGATCCTGAGACCCCCCCCGATTGAAAGATCCTGAGACCCCCAGTTTGATGATCCTGAGACCCCCCGATTGATGATCCTGAGACCCCGATTGATGATCCTGAGGCCACCCGATTAATGATCCTGAAACCCCCCCCAATTGATGATCCTGAGACCCTGATTGATGATCCTGAGACCCCCGGATTGATGATCCTGTGACCACCCCCCCCGAGTGATGATCCTGAGACCCCGATTGATGATCCTCAGACACCCGATTGATGATCCTGAGACCTCGATTGATGATCCTGAGAACCCCCGATAGAAAGATCCTGAGACCCCCGGATTGATGATCCTCAGACCCCCGATTGAAAGATCCTCAGAGCCCCGGATTGATGATCCTGAAAACATCCGATTGATGATCCTGAAACCATCCGAGTGATGATCCTGAGACCCCCCCCAATTGATGATCCTGAGACCCCGATTGATGATCCTGAAACCCCCCCGATTGATGATTCTGAGACCCCCCCGATAGAAAGATCCTGAGACCCCCGGATTGATGATCCTGAGACCCCCGATTGGAAGATCCTGAGATCCCCGGATTGATGATCCTGAGACCCCCCGATTGACGATCCTGAGACCCCCTGATTGATGATCCTGTAATCCCCTGATTGATGATTCTGAGACCGCCCCGATTGATGATCCTGAAACCCCCCCCGATTGATGATGCTGAGCCCCCCCTGATTGATGATCCTGAGACCCCCCGATTGATGAAACTGAAACCCCCCGATTGATGATCCTGAGACCCTCCGATTGATGATCCTGAGACCCCCCGATAGATGATCCTGAAACCCCCCCGATTGATGATCCTGAGACCGCCCGATTGATGATCCTGAAACCCCCCAATTGATGATCCTGAAACCCCCCCGATTGATGATCCTGAAACCCCCCCGATTGATGATGCTGAGCCCCCCCCCCGATTGATGACCCTGAGACCCCCCGATTGATGATGCTGAGCCCCCCCCACCGATTGATGATCCTGAGACCCCCCCGATTGATGAAACTGAAACCCCCCGATTGATGATCCTGAGACACCCCGATAGATGATCCAGACCCCCCCCGGTTGATGATCCTGAGACCCCCGGATTGATGATCCTGATACCACCCGATTGATGATCCTGAAACCCCCCCGATTGATGATCCTGAAACCCCCCCGATTGATGATGCTGAGCCCCCACCGATTGTTGATCCTGAGACCCCCCGATTGATGAAACTGAAACCCCCCGATTGATTATCCTGAGACCCCCCGATTAATGATCCTGAGACCCCCCCGATTGATGATCCTGAGACCCCTGGATTGATGATACTGTTACCCCCCGATTGATGATCCTGAGACTCACCGATAGAAAGATCCTGAGACCCCCGGATTGATGATCCTGAGGCCCCCCGATTGATGATCCTGAGACCCCCCCCGATTGATGATCCTGAGACCCCCCGATTGATGATCCTGAGACCCCCCTCAAATGATGATCCTGAAACCCCCCAATTGATGATCCTGAGCCCCCCCCCTCCCCCGATTGATGATCCTGAGACCCCCCCCCCCCCGATTGATGATCCTGAAACCCGATTGATGATCCTAAAACCCCCCGATTGATGATCCTGAGACCCCCCCCAATTGATGATCCTGAGACCCCCGGATTGATGATCCTGAAACCCCCCCGATTTATGATCCTGAGACCCACCCGATGAATGATCCTGAAACCCCCGGATTGATAATCCTGAGGCCCCCCCCGATTGATGATCCTGAGACACCCTCCCGATTGATGATCCTGAGACCCCCCGATTGATGATCCTGAGAACCCCCCGATTGATGATTCTGAAACCACGATTGATGATCCTGAAACCCCCCGATTTATGATCCCGAGGTCCCCCCGAGTGATGATCCTGAAACCCCCCCGATTGATGATCCTTGAATCTCCCTCCGATTTATGATCCCGAGACCCCCCCGATGAATGAATCTGATTTCCCCGGATTGCTGATCGTGAGGCCCCCTCCGATTGATGATCCTGAGACCCACCCCCCCGGATTGATGATCCTGAGACCCCCCCCGATTGATGATCCTGAGACCCCCCGATTGATGAAACTGAAACCCGCCGATTGATGATCCTGAGATCCCCCCGATTGATGATCCTGAGACCCCCCGATAGATGATCCTGACCCCTCCGATTGATGATCCTGAGACCCCCGGATTGGTGATCCTGAGACCCCAATTGAAAGAGCCTGAAACCCCCCAATTGATGATCCTGAGACCCCTGGATTGATGATCTGATACCCCCGGATTGATGATCCTGACACCCCCTGATTGATGATCCGGAGACCCTGCGATTGATGTTTCTGAGACCCCCCGATTGATGATCCTGAAACACCGATTGATGATCCTGAAACCATCCGAGTGATGATCCTGAGACCCCCCCCAATTGATGATCCTGAGACCCCGATTGATGATCTTGAGACCCCCGGATTGTTGATCCTGTGACCCCCCCCCCCCTGATTGATGATCCTGAGACCTCTGATTGATGATCCTGAGACCTCGATTGATGATTCTGAGACCGCCCGATAGAAAGATCCTGAGACCCCCGGATTGATGATCCTGAGACCCCCCGATTGGAAGATGCTGAGATCCCCGGATTGATGATCCTGAGACCCCCCCGATTGACGATCCTGAGACCCCCTGATTGATGATCCTGAAATCCCCCGATTGATGATTCTGAGACCGCCCCGATTGATGATCCTGAAACCCCCCCGATTGATGATGCTGAGCCCCCCCCCCGATTGATGATCCTGAGACCCCCTGATTGATGAAACTGAAACCCCCCGATTGATGATCCTGAGACCGCCCGATTGATGATCCTGAAACCCCCCGATTGATGATCCTGAAACCCCCCCGATTGATGATCCTGAAACCCCCCCGATTGATGATGCTGAGCCCCCACCCCCGATTGATGATCCTGATACCACCCAATTGATGATCCTGAAACTCCCCCGATTGATGATCCTGAAACCCCCCCGATTGATGATGCTGAGCCCCCCCCGATTGATGATCCTGAGACCCCCCGATTGATGAAACTGAAACCCCACGATTGATGATCCTGAGACCCCCCGATTGATGATCCTGAGACACCCCCGATTGATGATGCTGAGCCCCCCCCACCGATTGATGATCCTGAGACCCCCCCGATTGATGAAACTGAAACCCCCCGATTGATGATCCTGAGACACCCCGATAGATGATCCTGACCCCCCCCGGTTGATGATCCTGAGACCCCCGGATTGATGATCCTGATACCACCCGATTGATGATCCTGAAACCCCCCCGATTGATGATCCTGAAACCCCCCCGATTGATGATGCTGAGCCCCCACCGATTGTTGATCCTGAGACCCCCCGATTGATGAAACTGAAACCCCCCGATTGATGATCCTGAGACCTCCCGATTGATGATCCTGAGACCCCTGGATTGATGATACTGTGACCCCCCGATTGATGATCCTGAGACTCACCGATAGAAAGATCCTGAGACCCCTGGATTGATGATCCTGAGGCCCCCCGATTGATGATCCTGAGACCCCCCCCGATTGATGATCCTGAGACCCCCCGATTGATGATCCTGAGACCCCCCTCAAATGATGATCCTGAAACCCCCCAATTGATGATCCTGAGCCCCCCCCCCGATTGATGATCCTGAAACCCGATTGATGATCCTAAAACCCCCCGATTGATGATTCTGAAACCACGATTGATGATCCTGAAACCCACCCGATTTATGATCCCGAGGTCCCCCCGAGTGATGATCCTGAAACCCCCCCGATTGATGATCCTTGAATCTCCCTCCGATTTATGATCCCGAGACCCCCCCGATGAATGAATCTGATTTCCCCGGATTGCTGATCCTGAGGCCCCCCCCGATTGATGATCCTGAGACCCACCCCCCCGGATTGATGATCCTGAGACCCCCCCCGATTGATGATCCTGAGACCCCCCGATTGATGAAACTGAAACCCGCCGATTGATGATCCTGAGATCCCCCCGATTGATGATCCTGAGACCCCCCGATAGATGATCCTGACCCCTCCGATTGATGATCCTGAGACCCCCGGATTGGTGATCCTGAGACCCCAATTGAAAGAGCCTGAAACCCCCCGATTGATGATCCTGAGACCCCTGGATTGATGATCTGATACCCCCGGATTGATGATCCTGACACCCCCCGATTGATGATCCGGAGACCCTGCGATTGATGTTTCTGAGACCCCCCGATTGATGATCCTGAAACACCGATTGATGATCCTGAAACCATCCGAGTGATGATCCTGAGACCCCCCCCAATTGATGATCCTGAGACACCCTGATTGATGATCATGAGACCCCGATTGATGATCCTGAGAGCCCCCCCCGATTGATGATCCTGAGACCCCAAGTGATAATCCTGAGACCCCGATTGATGATCCTGAGACCCCCCGGATTGATGTTCCTGAGACCCCCCGATTGATGATCCTGAGACGCCCCTCAATTGATGATTCTGAAACCCCCCATTGATGATCCTGAGACCCCCCCCGATTGATGATCCTGAGACCCCCCCCCCCGATTGATGATCCTGAAACCCGATTGATGATCCTAAAACCCCCCGATTGATGATTCTGAAACCACGATTGATGATCGTGAAACCCCCCCGATTTATGATCCCGAGGTCCCCCCGAGTGATGATCCTGAAACCCCCCCGATTGATGATCCTGAAACTCACTCCGATTTATGATCCCGAGACCCCCCCGATGAATGAATCTGATTTCCCCAGATTGCTGATCCTGAGGCCCCCCCCCCGATTGATGATCCTGAGACCCACCCCTCCGGATTGATGATCCTGAGACCCCCCGATTGATGATCCTGAGACGCCCCCAATTGATGATCCTGAGACCCCGATTGATAATCCTGAGACCCCCGGATTGATGATCCTGTGACCCCCCCCACGATTGATGATCCTGAGACCCCGATTGATGATCCTGAGACCCCCGATAGAAAGATCCTGAGACCCCCGGATTGATGATCTTGAGACCCCCCGATTGAAAGATCCTGAGACCCCCGGATTGATGATCCTGAGACCCCCAATTGATGATCCTGAGACCCTCAATTGATGATCCTGAAATTCCCCGATTGATGATTCTGAGACCCCCCGATTGATGAACCTGAGACCCCCCCAATTGATGATGCTGAAAACATCCGATTGATGATCCTGAAACCATCCGATTGATGATCATGAAACCCCCCGATTGATGATCCTGAGACCCCCCCGATTGATGATCCTGAGACCCCCCCCCGATTGATTATCCTGAGACGCCCCTGATTGATGATCCTGAAACCCCCCGATTGATGATCCTGAGCCCCCCCTCGATTGATGATCCTGAAATCCCACTATTGATGATCCTGAAACTCCCCGATTGATGATCCTAAGACCCCCCCGATTGATGATCCTGAGACCCCCCTCGATTGATGATCCTGAGACCCCCCCGATTGATGATCCTGAGACCCCCCGATTGATGATCCTGAGCCCCCCCTCGATTGATGATCCTGAAATCCCACGATTGATAATCCTGAGACCCCCGGATTGATGATCCTGTGACCCCTCCCACGATTGATGATCCTGAGACCCCGATTGATGATCCTGAGACCCCCGATAGAAAGATCCTGAGACCCCCGGATTGATGATCTTGAGACCCCCCGATTGAAAGATCCTGAGACCCCCCGATTGATGATCCTGAGACCCCCCCGATTGATGATCCTGAGACCCCCCCGATTGATTATCCTGAGACGCCCCTGATTGATGATCCTGAAACCCCCCGATTGATGATCCTGAGCCCCCCCTCGATTGATGATCCTGAAATCCCACTATTGATGATCCTGAAACCCCCCGATTGATGATCCTGAGACCCCCCCGATTGATGATCCTGAGACCCCCCCTGATTGATTATCCTGAGACCCCCCTGATTGATGATCCTGAGACCCCCCGATTGATGATCCTGAAACCCCCCGATTGATGATCCTGAGCCCCCCCTCGATTGATGATCCTGAAATCCCACGATTGATGATCCTGAAAACCCCCGATTGATGATCCTGAGACCGCCCGATTGATGATCCTGAAATCCCACGATTGATGATCCTGAGACCCACCCGATTGATGATCCTGAGACCCCCCGATTGATGATCCTGATACCCCCCGATTGATGATCCTGAGACCCCCGGATTGATGATCCTGAAAACATCCGATTGATGATCCTGAAACCATCCGATTGATGATCCTGAAACCACCCGATTGATGATCCTGAGACCACCCGATTAATGATCCTGAAACCATCCGATTGATGATCCTGAAACCATCCGGTTGATGATCCTGAAACCCCCCGACTGATGATCCTGAGACCACCAGATTAATGATCCTGAAACCATCCGATTGATGATCCTGAAACCATCCGGTTGATGATCCTGAAACTCCCCGATTGATGATTCTGAAACCGCCCGATTGATGATCCTGAGACCACCCGATTAATGATCCTGAAACCCCCCAATTGATGATCCTGAGACTCCCCCCAATTGATGATCCTGAGACCTCCCCCCGATTGATGATCCTGAGACCCCCCCCGATTGATGATCCTGAAAACCGCTGATTTATGATCCCGAGACCCCTCCCGATGAATGATCCTGAAACCCCCCGATTGATGATCCTGAAACCCCCCCGATTTATGATCCCGAGACCCCCCCGATTGATGATCCTGAGACCCCTCCCCCGAGTGATGATCCTGAAACCCCCCCGATTTATGATCCTGAAACTCCCTCCGATTTATGATCCCGAGACCCCCCCAATGAATGAACCTGATTCCCCTGGATTGAGGTAATGCATTTGGGGAGGGCTAACAAGGCAAGGGAATACAAGAGTAGGACACTGAGAAGTGTAGAGGAACAGAGGGACATTGGAGTGCATGTTCACAGATACCTGAAGGTAGCAGGAGAGGTAGATAAGGATATTTTCCTTTATTAGCTGAGGCAGAGAATATAACAGCAGGGAAGTTATGCTTGAACTGTATAAAACACTAGTTAGAACATAAGAATTAGGAACAGGAGTAGGCCATCTAGCTCCTCGAGCCTGCTTCGCCATTCAACAAGATCATGGCTGATCTGGCCGTGGACTCAGCTCCACTTACCCGCCCGCTCCCCGTCACCCTTAATTCCCTCATTGGTTAAAAATCTATCTATCTGTGATTTGAATACATTCAATGAGCTAGCCTTAACTGCTTCCTTGGGCAGAGAATTCCACAGATTCACAACCCTCTGGGAGAAGAAATTCGTTCTCAACTCGGTTTTAAATTGGCTCCTCCGTATTTTGAGGCTGTGCCCCCTAGTTCTAGTCTCCCCGACCAGTGGAAACACCCCCCCGATTCATGATCCTGAAACCCCGATTGATGATCCTGAGACCCCGATTGATGACCCTGAGACTCACCGATAGAAAGATCCTGAGACCCCCGGATTGATGATCCTGAGACGCCCCGATTGATGATCCTGAGACCCCCTGATTGATGATCGTGAAACACCCCGATTTATGATCCCGAGACCCCCCCAATGAATGAACCTGATTCCCCTGGATTGCTGATCATGAGGCCCCCCCCGATTGATGATCCTGAGATCCCCGATTGATGATCCTGAGACCCCCTGATAGAAAGATCCTGGGACACCCGGATTGATGATCCTGAGACCCCCCGATTGATGATCCTGAGACCCCCGATTGATGATCCTGAGACCCCCCGATTGATGATCCTGAGACCTCGATTGATGATCCTGAGACTCACCGATAGAAAGATCCTGAGACCCCCGGATTGATGATCCTGAGCCCCCCGATTGATGATCCTGAGACCCCCCCGATTGATGATCCTGAGACCCCCCGATTGATGATCCTGAGACCCCCCTCAAATGATGATCCTGAAACCCCCCAATTTGATGATCCTGAGCCCCCCCCCCGATTGATGATCCTGAAACCCGATTGATGATCCTAAAACCCCCCGATTGATGATTCTGAAACCACGATTGATGATCCTGAAACCCACCCGATTTATGATCCCGAGGTCCCCCCGAGTGATGATCCTGAAACCCCCCCGATTGATGATCCTTGAATCTCCCTCCGATTTATGATCCCGAGACCCCCCCGATGAATGAATCTGATTTCCCCGGATTGCTGATCCTGAGGCCCCCCCCGATTGATGATCCTGAGACCCACCCCCCCCGGATTGATGATCCTGAGACCCCCCCCGATTGATGATCCTGAGACCCCCGATTGATGAAACTGAAACCCGCCGATTGATGATCCCTGAGATCCCCCGATTGATGATCCTGAGACCCCCCGATAGATGATCCTGACCCCTCCGATTGATGATCCTGAGACCCCCGGATTGGTGATCCTGAGACCCCAATTGAAAGAGCCTGAAACCCCCCGATTGATGATCCTGAGACCCCTGGATTGATGATCTGATACCCCCGGATTGATGATCCTGACACCCCCCGATTGATGATCCGGAGACCCTGCGATTGATGTTTCTGAGACCCCCCGATTGATGATCCTGAAACACCGATTGATGATCCTGAAACCATCCGAGTGATGATCCTGAGACCCCCCCCAATTGATGATCCTGAGACACCCTGATTGATGATCATGAGACCCCGATTGATGATCCTGAGAGCCCCCCCGATTGATGATCCTGAGACCCCAAGTGATAATCCTGAGACCCCGATTGATGATCCTGAGACCCCCCGGATTGATGTTCCTGAGACCCCCCGATTGAGATCCTGAGACGCCCCTCAATTGATGATTCTGAAACCCCCATTGATGATCCTGAGACCCCCCCCGATTGATGATCCTGAGACCCCCCCCCCCGATTGATGATCCTGAAACCCGATTGATGATCCTAAAACCCCCCGATTGATGATTCTGAAACCACGATTGATGATCGTGAAACCCCCCCGATTTATGATCCCGAGGTCCCCCCGAGTGATGATCCTGAAACCCCCCCGATTGATGATCCTGAAACTCACTCCGATTTATGATCCCGAGACCCCCCCGATGAATGAATCTGATTTCCCCAGATTGCTGATCCTGAGGCCCCCCCCCCGATTGATGATCCTGAGACCCACCCCTCCGGATTGATGATCCTGAGACCCCCCAATTGATGATCCTGAGACGCCCCCAATTGATGATCCTGAGACCCCGATTGATAATCCTGAGACCCCCGGATTGATGATCCTGTGACCCCCCCCACGATTGATGATCCTGAGACCCCGATTGATGATCCTGAGACCCCCGATAGAAAGATCCTGAGACCCCCGGATTGATGATCTTGAGACCCCCCGATTGAAAGATCCTGAGACCCCCGGATTGATGATCCTGAGACCCCCAATTGATGATCCTGAGACCCTCAATTGATGATCCTGAAATTCCCCGATTGATGATTCTGAGACCCCCGATTGATGAACCTGAGACCCCCCCAATTGATGATGCTGAAAACATCCGATTGATGATCCTGAAACCATCCGATTGATGATCCTGAAACCCCCCGATTGATGATCCTGAGACCCCCCCGATTGATGATCCTGAGACCCCCCCCCGATTGATTATCCTGAGACGCCCCTGATTGATGATCCTGAAACCCCCCGATTGATGATCCTGAGCCCCCCCTCGATTGATGATCCTGAAATCCCACTATTGATGATCCTGAAACTCCCCGATTGATGATCCTAAGACCCCCCCGATTGATGATCCTGAGACCCCCCTCGATTGATGATCCTGAGACCCCCCCGATTGATGATCCTGAGACCCCCCGATTGATGATCCTGAGCCCCCCCTCGATTGATGATCCTGAAATCCCACGATTGATAATCCTGAGACCCCCGGATTGATGATCCTGTGACCCCTCCCACGATTGATGATCCTGAGACCCCGATTGATGATCCTGAGACCCCCGATAGAAAGATCCTGAGACCCCCGGATTGATGATCTTGAGACCCCCCGATTGAAAGATCCTGAGACCCCCCGATTGATGATCCTGAGACCCCCCCGATTGATGATCCTGAGACCCCCCCGATTGATTATCCTGAGACGCCCCTGATTGATGATCCTGAAACCCCCCGATTGATGATCCTGAGCCCCCCCTCGATTGATGATCCTGAAATCCCACTATTGATGATCCTGAAACCCCCCGATTGATGATCCTGAGACCCCCCCGATTGATGATCCTGAGACCCCCCCTGATTGATTATCCTGAGACCCCCCTGATTGATGATCCTGAGACCCCCCGATTGATGATCCTGAAACCCCCCGATTGATGATCCTGAGCCCCCCCTCGATTGATGATCCTGAAATCCCACGATTGATGATCCTGAAAACCCCCGATTGATGATCCTGAGACCGCCCGATTGATGATCCTGAAATCCCACGATTGATGATCCTGAGACCCACCCGATTGATGATCCTGAGACCCCCCGATTGATGATCCTGATACCCCCCGATTGATGATCCTGAGACCCCCGGATTGATGATCCTGAAAACATCCGATTGATGATCCTGAAACCATCCGATTGATGATCCTGAAACCCCCCGATTGATGATCCTGAGACCACCCGATTAATGATCCTGAAACCCCCCAATTGATGATCCTGAGACTCCCCCCAATTGATGATCCTGAGACCTCCCCCCGATTGATGATCCTGAGACCCCCCCCGATTGATGATCCTGAAAACCGCTGATTTATGATCCCGAGACCCCTCCCGATGAATGATCCTGAAACCCCCCGATTGATGATCCTGAAACCCCCCCGATTTATGATCCCGAGACCCCCCCGATTGATGATCCTGAGACCCCTCCCCCGAGTGATGATCCTGAAACCCCCCCGATTTATGATCCTGAAACTCCCTCCGATTTATGATCCCGAGACCCCCCCAATGAATGAACCTGATTCCCCTGGATTGCTGATCATGAGGCCCCCCCCGATTGATGATCCTGAGATCCCCGATTGATGATCCTGAGACCCCCTGATAGAAAGATCCTGGGACCCCCGGATTGATGATCCTGAGACCCCCCGATTGATGATCCTGAGACCCCCGATTGATGATCCTGAGACCCCCCGATTGATGATCCTGAGACCTCGATTGATGATCCTGAGACCCCCTGATAGAAAGATCCTGGGACCCCCGGATTGATGATCCTGAGACCCCCCGATTGATGATCCTGAGACCCCCGATTGATGATCCTGAGACCCCCCGATTGATGATCCTGAGACCTCGATTGATGATCCTGAGACCCCCGATTGAAGATCCTGAGACCTCGATTGATGATCCTGAGACCCCCCGATTGATGATCCTGAGACCCCCGGATTGATGATCCTGAGGCCCCCTGATTGATGATCCTGAAATCCCCCGATTGATGATTCTGAGACCCCCCGATTGATGATTCTGAGACCCCCCGATTGATGATCCTGAGACCCCTGGATTGATGATATTGTGACCCCCCCCCGATTCATGATCCTGAAACCCCGATTGATGATCCTGAGACCCCGATTGATGACCCTGAGACTCACCGATAGAAAGATCCTGAGACCCCCGGATTGATGATCCTGAGACGCCCCGATTGATGATCCTGAGACCCCCTGATTGATGATCGTGAAACACCCCGATTTATGATCCCGAGACCCCCCCAATGAATGAACCTGATTCCCCTGGATTGCTGATCATGAGGCCCCCCCCGATTGATGATCCTGAGATCCCCGATTGATGATCCTGAGACCCCCTGATAGAAAGATCCTGGGACACCCGGATTGATGATCCTGAGACCCCCCGATTGATGATCCTGAGACCCCCGATTGATGATCCTGAGACCCCCCGATTGATGATCCTGAGACCTCGATTGATGATCCTGAGACCCCCGATTGATGATCCTGAGACCTCGATTGATGATCCTGAGACACCCCGATTGATGATCCTGAGACCCCCGGATTGATGATCCTGAAATCCCCCGATTGATGATTCTGAGACCCCCCGATTGATGATTCTGAGACCCCCCGATTGATGTTCCTGAGACCCCTGGATTGATGATATTGTGACCCCCCCCGATTGATGATCCTGAAACCCCGATTGATGATCCTGACCCCGATTGATGACCCTGAGACTCACCGATAGAAAGATCCTGAGACCCCCGGATTGATGATCCTGAGACGCCCCGATTGATGATCCTGAGACCCCCTGATTGATGATCGTGAAACCCCCCGATTTATGATCCCGAGACCCCCCCAATGAATGATCCTGAAACCCCCGGATTGATGATCCTGAGGCCCCCCCCGATTGATGATCCTGAGACCCCCTCCCGATTGATGATCCTGAGACACCCCGATTGATGATCCTGAGACCCCTGATTGATGATCCTGAGACCCCCCGATTGATGATCCTGAGACCTCGATTGATGATCCTGAGACCCCCGATTGATGATCCTGAGACCTCGATTGATGATCCTGAGACCCCCCGATTGATGATCCTGAGACACCCGGATTGATGATCCTGAGACCCCCCGGATTGATGATCCTGAGGCCCCCCCCGATTGATGATCCTGAGACCCCCTCCCGATTGATGATCCTGAGACCTCCCGATTGATGATCCTGAGACCCCCCCGATTGATGATCCTGAGACCCCTGGATTGATGATATTGTGACCCCCCCCCCGATTGATGATCCTGAAACCCCGATTGATGATCCTGAGACCCCGATTGATGACCCTGAGACTCACCGATAGAAAGATCCTGAGACCCCCGGATTGATGATCCTGAGACGCCCCGATTGATGATCCTGAGACCCCCTGATTGATGATCGTGAAACCCCCCCGATTTATGATCCCGAGACCCCTCCAATGAATGATCCTGAAACCCCCGGATTGATGATCCTGAGGCCCCCCCCGATTGATGATCCTGAGACCCCCTCCCGATTGATGATCCTGAGACCCCCCCGATTGATGATCCTGAGACCCCTGGATTGATGATACTGTGACCCCCCCCCGATTGATGATCCTGAAACCCCGATTGATGATCCTGAGACCCCGATTGATGATCCTGAGACTCACCGATAGAAAGATCCTGAGACCACCGGATTGATGATCCTGAGACCCCCTGATTGATGATCCTGAGACCCCCCTCGATTGATGATCCTGAAACCCCCCCGATTGATGATCCTGAGCCCCCCCTCGATTGATGATCCTGAAATCCCACGATTGATGATCCTGAAAACCCCCGATTGATGATCCTGAGACCCCCCGATTGATGATCCTGAAATCCCACGATTGATGATCCTGAGACCCACCCGATTGATGATCCTGAGACGCCCCGATTGATGATCCTGATACCCCCCGATTGATGATCCTGAGACCCCCGGATTGATGATCCTGAAACCATCCGATTGATGATCCTGAAACCCCCCGATTGATGATCCTGAGACCACCCGATTAATGATCCTGAAACCATCCGATTGATGATCCTGAAACCATCCGGTTGATGATCCTGAAACCATCCGGTTGATGATCCTGAAACTCCCCGATTTATGATTCTGAAACCGCCCGATTGATGATCCTGAGACCACCCGATTAATGATCCTGAAACCCCCCAAATGCTGATCCTGAGACCTCCCCCCGATTGATGATCCTGAGAACCCCCCCCCGATTGATGATCCTGAAAACCGCTGATTTATGATCCCGAGACTCCCCCCCGATGAATGATCCTGAAACCCCCCAATTGATGATCCTGAAACCCCCCCCGATTTATGATCCCGAGACCCCCCCGATTGATGATCCTGAGACCCCCCCCCGAGTGATGATCCTGAAACCCCTCCGATTTATGATCCTTAAACTCCCTCCGATTTATGATCCCGAGACCCCCCTAATGAATGAACCTGATTCCCCTGCATTGCTGATCATGAGGCCCCCCCCCGATTGATGATCCTGAGATCCCCGATTGATGATCCTGAGACCCCCTGATAGAAAGATCCTGGGACCCCCGGATTGATGATCCTGAGACCCCCCGATTGATGATCCTGAGACCCCCGATTGATGATCCTGAGACCTCGATTGATAATCCTGAGACCCCCCGATAGAAAGATCCTGAGACCCACGGATTGATGATCCTGAGACCCCCCGATTGATGATCCTGAGACCCCCGATTGATGATCCTGAGACCACCCGATTGATGATCCTGAGACCTCGATTGATGATCCTGAGACCCCCGATTGATGATCCTGAGACCTCGATTGATGATCCTGAGACCCCCCGATTGATGATCCTGAGACCCCCGGAATTATGATCCTGAGACCCCCCGATTGATGATCCTGAGACCCCCTGATTGATGATCCTGAAATCCCCCGATTGATGATTCTGAGACCCCCCGATTGATGATTCTGAGACCCCCCGATTGATGATCCTGAGACCCCCCCGATTGATGATCCTGAGATCCTCCGATTGATGATCCTGAGACCCCCCGATTGATGATCCTGAAAACCCCCGATTGATGATCCTGAGACCACCCGATTGATGATCCTGAGACCCCCCCCCCGATTTATGATCCTGAGGTCCCCCCGAGTGATGAACCTGAAACCCCCCCCGATTGATGATCCTGAAACTCTCTCCGATTTATGATCCCGAGACCCCCCCCGATGAATGAATCTGATTTCCCCGGATTGCTGATCCTGAGGCCCCCCCCGATTGATGATCCTGAGACCTACCCCCCCGGATTGATGATCCTGAGAACCCCCCAATTGATGATCCTGAGACCCCGATTGATGATCCTGAGATCCCCGGATTGATGATCCTGTGACCCCCCCTCGATTGATGATCCTGAAACCCCCCCCGATTGATGATCCTGAGCCCCCCCTCGATTGATGATCCTGAAATCCCACGATTGATGATCCTGAAACCCCCCGATTGATGATCCTGAGACCCCCCCCGATTGATGATCCTGAGACCCCCCCCCGATTGATTATCCTGAGACCCCCCCGATTGATGATCCTGAGACCCCCCGATTGATGATCCTGAAATCCCACGATTGATGATCCTGAAACCCCCCGATTGATGATCCTGAGACCCCCCGATTGATGATCCTGAAATGCCCCGATTGATGATCCTGAGCCCCCCCTCGATTGATGATCCTGAAACCCCCCCGATTGATGATCCTGAGCCCCCCCTCGATTGATGATCCTGAAATCCCACGATTGATGATCCTGAAACCCCCCGATTGATGATCCTGAAACTCCCCGATTGATGATTCTGAAACCGCCCGATTGATGATCCTGAGACCACCCGATTAATGATCCTGAAACCCCCCAAATGCTGATCCTGAGACCTCCCCCCGATTGATGATCCTGAGAACCCCCCCCCGATTGATGATCCTGAAAACCGCTGATTTATGATCCCGAGACTCCCCCCCGATGAATGATCCTGAAACCCCCCAATTGATGATCCTGAAACCCCCCCCGATTTATGATCCCGAGACCCCCCCGATTGATGATCCTGAGACCCCCCCCCGAGTGATGATCCTGAAACCCCTCCGATTTATGATCCTTAAACTCCCTCCGATTTATGATCCCGAGACCCCCCTAATGAATGAACCTGATTCCCCTGCATTGCTGATCATGAGGCCCCCCCCCGATTGATGATCCTGAGATCCCCGATTGATGATCCTGAGACCCCCTGATAGAAAGATCCTGGGACCCCCGGATTGATGATCCTGAGACCCCCCGATTGATGATCCTGAGACCCCCGATTGATGATCCTGAGACCTCGATTGATAATCCTGAGACCCCCCGATAGAAAGATCCTGAGACCCACGGATTGATGATCCTGAGACCCCCCGATTGATGATCCTGAGACCTCCGATTGATGATCCTGAGACCACCCGATTGATGATCCTGAGACCTCGATTGATGATCCTGAGACCCCCGATTGATGATCCTGAGACCTCGATTGATGATCCTGAGACCCGCCGATTGATGATCCTGAGACCCCCGGAATTATGATCCTGAGACCCCCCGATTGATGATCCTGAGACCCCCTGATTGATGATCCTGAAATCCCCCGATTGATGATTCTGAGACCCCCCGATTGATGATTCTGAGACCCCCCGATTGATGATCCTGAGACCCCCCCGATTGATGATCCTGAGATCCTCCGATTGATGATCCTGAGACCCCCCGATTGATGATCCTGAAAACCCCCGATTGATGATCCTGAGACCACCCGATTGATGATCCTGAGACCCCCCCCCCGATTTATGATCCTGAGGTCCCCCCGAGTGATGAACCTGAAACCCCCCCCGATTGATGATCCTGAAACTCTCTCCGATTTATGATCCCGAGACCCCCCCCGATGAATGAATCTGATTTCCCCGGATTGCTGATCCTGAGGCCCCCCCCGATTGATGATCCTGAGACCTACCCCCCCGGATTGATGATCCTGAGAACCCCCCAATTGATGATCCTGAGACCCCGATTGATGATCCTGAGACCCCCGGATTGATGATCCTGTGACCCCCCCTCGATTGATGATCCTGAAACCCCCCCCGATTGATGATCCTGAGCCCCCCCTCGATTGATGATCCTGAAATCCCACGATTGATGATCCTGAAACCCCCCGATTGATGATCCTGAGACCCCCCCCGATTGATGATCCTGAGACCCCCCCCCGATTGATTATCCTGAGACCCCCCCGATTGATGATCCTGAGACCCCCCGATTGATGATCCTGAAATCCCACGATTGATGATCCTGAAACCCCCCGATTGATGATCCTGAGACCCCCCGATTGATGATCCTGAAATGCCCCGATTGATGATCCTGAGCCCCCCCTCGATTGATGATCCTGAAACCCCCCCGATTGATGATCCTGAGCCCCCCCTCGATTGATGATCCTGAAATCCCACGATTGATGATCCTGACACCCCCCGATTGATGATCCTGAGACCCCCCGATTGATGATCCTGAAATCCCACGATTGATGATCCTGAGACCCACCCGATTGATGATCCTGAGCCCCCCCGATTGATGATCCTGATACCCCCCGATTGATGATCCTGAGACCCCCGGATTGATGATCCTGAAAACATCCGATTGATGATCCTGAAACCATCCGATTGATGATCCTGAAACCCCCCGATTGATGATCCTGAGACCACCCGATTAATGATCCTGAAACCATCCGATTGATGATCCTGAAACCATCCGGTTGATGATCCTGAAACTCCCCGATTGATGATTCTGAAACCGCCCGATTGATGATCCTGAGACCACCCGATTAATGATCCTGAAACCCCCCAATTGATGATCCTGAGACTCCCCCCAATTGATGATCCTGAGACCTCCCCCCGATTGATGATCCTGAGATCCCCCCCCCGATTGATGATCCTGAAAACCCCTGATTTATGATCCCGAGACCCCCCCGATGAATGATCCTGAAACCCCCCGATTGATGATCCTGAAACCCCCCCGATTTATGATCCCGAGACCCCCCCGATTGATGATCCTGAGACCCCCCCCCGAGTGATGATCCTGAAACTCTCTCCGATTTATGATCCCGAGACCCCCCCGATGAATGAATCTGATTTCCCTGGATTGCTGATCCTGAGGCCCCCCCCGATTGATGATCCTGAGACCTACCCCCCCGGATTGATGATCCTGAGACCCCCCGATTGATGATCCTGAGACCCCCCCCAATTGATGATCCTGAGACCCCGATTGATGATCCTGAGATCCCCGGATTGATGATCCTGTGACCCCCCCTCGATTGATGATCCTGAAACCCCCCCCGATTGATGATCCTGAGCCCCCCCTCGATTGATGATCCTGAAATCCCACGATTGATGATCCTGAGACCCCCCGATTGATGATCCTGAAATGCCCCGATTGATGATCCTGAAATCCCACGATTGATGATCCTGAGACCCACCCGGTTGATGATCCTGAGCCCCCCCGATTGATGATCCTGATACCCCCCGATTGATGATCCTGAGACCCCCAGATTGATGATCCTGAAAACATCCGATTGTGATCCTGAAACCATCCGATTGATGAACCTGAAACCCCCCGATTGATGATCCTGAGACCACCCGATTAATGATCCTGAAACCATCCGATTGATGATCCTGAAACCATCCGGTTGATGATCCTGAAACTCCCCGATTGATGATTCTGAAACCGCCCGATTGATGATCCTGAGACCACCCGATTAATGATCCTGAAACCCCCCAATTGATGATCCTGAGACTCCCCCCAATTGATGATCCTGAGACCTCCCCCCGATTGATGATCCTGAGATCCCCCCCCCCGATTGATGATCCTGAAAACCCCTGATTTATGATCCCGAGACCCCCCCGATGAATGATCCTGAAACCCCCCGATTGATGATCCTGAAACCCCCCCGATTTATGATCCCGAGACCCCCCCGATTGATGATCCTGAGACCCCCCCCCGAGTGATGATCCTGAAACTCTCTCCGATTTATGATCCCGAGACCCCCCCGATGAATGAATCTGATTTCCCTGGATTGCTGATCCTGAGGCCCCCCCCGATTGATGATCCTGAGACCTACCCCCCCGGATTGATGATCCTGAGACCCCCCGATTGATGATCCTGAGACCCCCCCCAATTGATGATCCTGAGACCCCGATTGATGATCCTGAGATCCCCGGATTGATGATCCTGTGACCCCCCCTCGATTGATGATCCTGAAACCCCCCCCGATTGATGATCCTGAGCCCCCCCTCGATTGATGATCCTGAAATCCCACGATTGATGATCCTGAGACCCCCCGATTGATGATCCTGAAATGCCCCGATTGATGATCCTGAAATCCCACGATTGATGATCCTGAGACCCACCCGGTTGATGATCCTGAGCCCCCCCGATTGATGATCCTGATACCCCCCGATTGATGATCCTGAGACCCCCAGATTGATGATCCTGAAAACATCCGATTGTGATCCTGAAACCATCCGATTGATGAACCTGAAACCCCCCGATTGATGATCCTGAGACCACCCGATTAATGATCCTGAAACCATCCGATTGATGATCCTGAAACCATCCGGTTGATGATCCTGAAACTCCCCGATTGATGATTCTGAAACCGCCCGATTGATGATCCTGAGACCACCCGATTAATGATCCTGAAACCCCCCCAATTGATGATCCTGAGACTCCCCCCAATTGATGATCCTGAGACCTCCCCCCGATTGATGATCCTGAGACCCCCCCCCGATTGATGATCCTGAAAACCCCTGATTTATGATCCCGAGACCCCCCCGATGAATGATCCTGAAACCCCCCGATTGATGATCCTGAGACCCCCCCCCGATTTATGATCCCGAGACCCCCCCGATTGATGATCCTGAAATCCCACGATTGATGATCCTGAGACCCACCCGATTGATGATCCTGAGACCCCCCGATTGATGATCCTGATACCCCCCGATTGATGATCCTGTGACCCCCGGATTGATGATCCTGAAAACATCCGATTGATGATCCTGAAATCCCACGATTGATGATCCTGAGACCCACCCGATTGATGATCCTGAGACGCCGCGATAGATGATCCTGAGACCCCAATTGAAAGATCCTGAAACCCCCCCGATTGATGATCCTGAGGCCCCCCCCGATTGATGATCCTGAGACCCACGGATTGATGATCCTGAGACCCCCGATTGATGATCCTGAGACCCCCGATTGATGATCCTGAGACCCCGATTGATGATCCTGAGAACCCCCGATAGAAAAATCCTGAGACCCCCCGATAGAAAGATCCTGAGACCCACCCGATTGATGATCCTGAGCCCCCCCGATTGATGATCCTGATACCCCCCGATTGATGATCCTGAGACCCCCGGATTGATGATCCTGAAAACATCCGATTGATGATCCTGAAACCATCCGATTGATGATCCTGAAACCCCCCGATTGATGATCCTGAGACCACCCGATTAATGATCCTGAAACCATCCGATTGATGATCCTGAAACCATCCGGTTGATGATCCTGAAACTCCCCGATTGGTGATTCTGAAACCGCCCGATTGATGATCCTGAGACCACCCGATTAATGATCCTGAAACCCCCCAATTGATGATCCTGAGACTCCCCCCAATTGATGATCCTGAGACCTCCCCCCGATTGATGATCCTGAAAACCCCTGATTTATGATCCCGAGACCCCCCCGATGAATGATCCTGAAACCCCCCGATTGATGATCCTGAAACCCCCCCGATTTATGATCCCGAGACCCCCCCGATTGATGATCCTGAGACCCCCCCCCGAGTGATGATCCTGAAACTCTCTCCGATTTATGATCCCGAGACCCCACCGATGAATGAATCTGATTTCCCCGGATTGCTGATCCTGAGGCCCCCCCCGATTGATGATCCTGAGACCTACCCCCCCGGATTGATGATCCTGAGACCCCCCGATTGATGATCCTGAGACCCCCCCCAATTGATGATCCTGAGACCCCGATTGATGATCCTGAGATCCCCGCATTGATGATCCTGTGACCCCCCCTCGATTGATGATCCTGAAACCCCCCCCGATTGATGATCCTGAGCCCCCCCTCGATTGATGATCCTGAAATCCCACGATTGATGATCCTGAGACCCCCCGATTGATGATCCTGAAATGCCCCGATTGATGATCCTGAAATCCCACGATTGATGATCCTGAGACCCACCCGGTTGATGATCCTGAGCCCCCCCGATTGATGATCCTGATACCCCCCGATTGATGATCCTGAGACCCCCAGATTGATGATCCTGAAAACATCCGATTGTGATCCTGAAACCATCCGATTGATGAACCTGAAACCCCCCGATTGATGATCCTGAGACCACCCGATTAATGATCCTGAAACCATCCGATTGATGATCCTGAAACCATCCGGTTGATGATCCTGAAACTCCCCGATTGATGATTCTGAAACCGCCCGATTGATGATCCTGAGACCACCCGATTAATGATCCTGAAACCCCCCCAATTGATGATCCTGAGACTCCCCCCAATTGATGATCCTGAGACCTCCCCCCGATTGATGATCCTGAGACCCCCCCCCGATTGATGATCCTGAAAACCCCTGATTTATGATCCCGAGACCCCCCCGATGAATGATCCTGAAACCCCCCGATTGATGATCCTGAGACCCCCCCCCGATTTATGATCCCGAGACCCCCCCGATTGATGATCCTGAAATCCCACGATTGATGATCCTGAGACCCACCCGATTGATGATCCTGAGACCCCCCGATTGATGATCCTGATACCCCCCGATTGATGATCCTGTGACCCCCGGATTGATGATCCTGAAAACATCCGATTGATGATCCTGAAATCCCACGATTGATGATCCTGAGACCCACCCGATTGATGATCCTGAGACGCCGCGATAGATGATCCTGAGACCCCAATTGAAAGATCCTGAAACCCCCCCGATTGATGATCCTGAGGCCCCCCCCGATTGATGATCCTGAGACCCACGGATTGATGATCCTGAGACCCCCGATTGATGATCCTGAGACCCCCGATTGATGATCCTGAGACCCCGATTGATGATCCTGAGAACCCCCGATAGAAAAATCCTGAGACCCCCCGATAGAAAGATCCTGAGACCCACCCGATTGATGATCCTGAGCCCCCCCGATTGATGATCCTGATACCCCCCGATTGATGATCCTGAGACCCCCGGATTGATGATCCTGAAAACATCCGATTGATGATCCTGAAAACCCCTGATTTATGATCCCGAGACCCCCCCGATGAATGATCCTGAAACCCCCCGATTGATGATCCTGAGACCCCCCCCCGATTTATGATCCCGAGACCCCCCCGATTGATGATCCTGAAATCCCACGATTGATGATCCTGAGACCCACCCGATTGATGATCCTGAGACCCCCCGATTGATGATCCTGATACCCCCCGATTGATGATCCTGTGACCCCCGGATTGATGATCCTGAAAACATCCGATTGATGATCCTGAAATCCCACGATTGATGATCCTGAGACCCACCCGATTGATGATCCTGAGACGCCGCGATAGATGATCCTGAGACCCCAATTGAAAGATCCTGAAACCCCCCCGATTGATGATCCTGAGGCCCCCCCCGATTGATGATCCTGAGACCCACGGATTGATGATCCTGAGACCCCCGATTGATGATCCTGAGACCCCCGATTGATGATCCTGAGACCCCGATTGATGATCCTGAGAACCCCCGATAGAAAGATCCTGAGACCCCCCGATAGAAAGATCCTGAGACCCCCCGATTGATGATCCTGAGACCCCCGATTGATGATCCTGAGACCCCGATTGATGATCCTGAGACCCCCTGACTGATGTTCCTGAGACCCCCCGATTGAAAGATCCTGAGACCCCCAGTTTGATGATCCTGAGACCCCCCGATTGATGATCCTGAGACCCCCCGATTGATGATCCTGAAACCCCCCGATTGATGATCCTGAAACCCCGATTGCTGATCCTGAAACCCCCCGATTTCTGATCCCGAGACCCCCCCGATGAATGATCCTGAAACCCCCGGATTGATGATCCTGAGGCCCCCCCCCGATTGATGATCCTGAGACCCACGGATTGATGATCCTGAGACCCCCGATTGATGATCCTGAGACCCCCGATTGATCATCCTGAGACCCCGATTGATGATCCTGAGAACCCCCGATAGAAAAATCCTGAGACCCCCCGATAGAAAGATCCTGAGACCCCCCGATTGATGATCCTGAGACCCCCGATTGATGATCCTGAGACCCAGATTGATGATCCTGAGACCCCCCGATAGAAAGATCCTGAGACCCCCCGATAGAAAGATCCTGAGACCCCCTGATTGATGATCCTGATACCCCCCGATTGATGATCCTGAGACCCCCCTCAATTGATGATCCTGTAACCCCCCGATTGATGATCCTGAAACTCCCCGATTGATGATCCTGAGCCCCCCCTCGATTGATGATCCTGAAATCCCACGATTGATGATCCTGAAACCCCCCGATTTCTGATCCCGAGACCCCCCCGATGAATGATCCTGAAACCCCCGGATTGATGATCCTGAGGCCCCCCCCGATTGATGATCCTGAGACCCACGGATTGATGATCCTGAGACCCCCGATTGATGATCCTGAGACCCCCGATTGATGATCCTGAGACCCCGATTGATGATCCTGAGAACCCCCGATAGAAAAATCCTGTGACCCCCCGATAGAAAGATCCTGAGACCCCCCGATTGATGATCCTGAGACCCCCGATTGTTGATCCTGAGACCCAGATTGATGATCCTGAGACCCCCTGACTGATGTTCCTGAGACCCCCCGATTGAAAGATCCTGAGACCCCCAGTTTGATGATCCTGAGACCCCCCGATTGATGATCCTGAGACCCCCCGATTGATGATCCTGAAACCCCCCGATTGATGATCCTGAAACCCCGATTGCTGATCCTGAAACCCCCCGATTTCTGATCCCGAGACCCCCCCGATGAATGATAATGAGACCCCCGGATTGATGATCCTGAGGCCCCCCCCGATTGATGATCCTGAGACCCACGGATTGATGATCCTGAGACCCCCGATTGATGATCCTGAGACCCCCGATTGATGATCCTGAGACCCCGATTGAAGATCCTGAGAACCCCCGATAGAAAAATCCTGAGACCCCCCGATAGAAAGATCCTGAGACCCCCCGATTGATGATCCTGAGACCCCCGATTGATGATCCTGAGACCCAGATTGATGATCCTGAGACCCCCCGATAGATGATCCTGACCGCCCCCCCCGATTGATGATCCTGAGACCCCCGGATTGGTGATCCTGAGACCCCAATTGAAAGATCCTGAAACCCCCCCCGATTGATGATCCTGAGACCCCTGGATTGATGATCCTGATACCCCCCGATTGATGATCCTGAGACCCCCGGATTGATGATCCTGAGACCCCCCGATTGATGATCCTGAGACCCCCTGACTGATGTTCCTGAGACCCCCCGATTGAAAGATCCTGAGACCCCCAGTTTGATGATCCTGAGACCCCCCGATTGATGATCCTGAGACCCCCCGATTGATGATCCTGAAACCCCCCGATTGATGATCCTGAAACCCCGATTGATGATCCTGAAACCCCCCGATTTCTGTTCCCGAGACCCCCCGATGAATGATCCTGAATCCCCCGGATTGATGATCCTGAGCCCCCCCCCCGATTGATGATCCTGAGACCCACGGATTGATGATCCTGAGACCCCCCGATTGATGATCCTGAGACCCCCGATTGATGATCCTGAGACCACCCGATTGATGATCCTGAGACCCCCGATTGATGATCCTGAGACCCCGATTGATGATCCTGAGAACCCCCGATAGAAAGATCCTGAGACCCCCCGATAGAAAGATCCTGAGACCCCCCGATTGATGATCCTGAGACCCCCGATTGATGATCCTGAGACCCCGATTGATGATCCTGAGACCCCCCGATAGAAAGATCCTGAGACCCCCCGATAGAAAGATCCTGAGACCCCCTGATTGATGATCCTGAGACCCCCGGATTGATGATCCTGATACCACCCGATTGATGATCCTGAAATCCCCCGATTGATGATTCTGAGACCGCCCCGATTGATGATCCTGAAACCCCCCCGATTGATGATGCTGAGCCCCCCCCGATTGATGATCCTGAGACCCCCCCGATTGATGATGCTGAGCCCCCCCCGATTGATGATCCTGAGCCCCCCCTCGATTGATGATCCTGAAATCCCACGATTGATGATCCTGAGACCCCCCGATTGATGATCCTGAAATGCCCCGATTGATGATCCTGAAATCCCACGATTGATGATCCTGAGACCCACCCGGTTGATGATCCTGAGCCCCCCCGATTGATGATCCTGATACCCCCCGATTGATGATCCTGAGACCCCCAGATTGATGATCCTGAAAACATCCGATTGTGATCCTGAAACCATCCGATTGATGAACCTGAAACCCCCCGATTGATGATCCTGAGACCACCCGATTAATGATCCTGAAACCATCCGATTGATGATCCTGAAACCATCCGGTTGATGATCCTGAAACTCCCCGATTGATGATTCTGAAACCGCCCGATTGATGATCCTGAGACCACCCGATTAATGATCCTGAAACCCCCCCAATTGATGATCCTGAGACTCCCCCCAATTGATGATCCTGAGACCTCCCCCCGATTGATGATCCTGAGACCCCCCCCCGATTGATGATCCTGAAAACCCCTGATTTATGATCCCGAGACCCCCCCGATGAATGATCCTGAAACCCCCCGATTGATGATCCTGAGACCCCCCCCCGATTTATGATCCCGAGACCCCCCCGATTGATGATCCTGAAATCCCACGATTGATGATCCTGAGACCCACCCGATTGATGATCCTGAGACCCCCCGATTGATGATCCTGATACCCCCCGATTGATGATCCTGTGACCCCCGGATTGATGATCCTGAAAACATCCGATTGATGATCCTGAAATCCCACGATTGATGATCCTGAGACCCACCCGATTGATGATCCTGAGACGCCGCGATAGATGATCCTGAGACCCCAATTGAAAGATCCTGAAACCCCCCCGATTGATGATCCTGAGGCCCCCCCCGATTGATGATCCTGAGACCCACGGATTGATGATCCTGAGACCCCCGATTGATGATCCTGAGACCCCCGATTGATGATCCTGAGACCCCGATTGATGATCCTGAGAACCCCCGATAGAAAAATCCTGAGACCCCCCGATAGAAAGATCCTGAGACCCACCCGATTGATGATCCTGAGCCCCCCCGATTGATGATCCTGATACCCCCCGATTGATGATCCTGAGACCCCCGGATTGATGATCCTGAAAACATCCGATTGATGATCCTGAAACCATCCGATTGATGATCCTGAAACCCCCCGATTGATGATCCTGAGACCACCCGATTAATGATCCTGAAACCATCCGATTGATGATCCTGAAACCATCCGGTTGATGATCCTGAAACTCCCCGATTGGTGATTCTGAAACCGCCCGATTGATGATCCTGAGACCACCCGATTAATGATCCTGAAACCCCCCAATTGATGATCCTGAGACTCCCCCCAATTGATGATCCTGAGACCTCCCCCCGATTGATGATCCTGAAAACCCCTGATTTATGATCCCGAGACCCCCCCGATGAATGATCCTGAAACCCCCCGATTGATGATCCTGAAACCCCCCCGATTTATGATCCCGAGACCCCCCCGATTGATGATCCTGAGACCCCCCCCCGAGTGATGATCCTGAAACTCTCTCCGATTTATGATCCCGAGACCCCCCCGATGAATGAATCTGATTTCCCCGGATTGCTGATCCTGAGGCCCCCCCCGATTGATGATCCTGAGACCTACCCCCCCGGATTGATGATCCTGAGACCCCCCGATTGATGATCCTGAGACCCCCCCCCAATTGATGATCCTGAGACCCCGATTGATGATCCTGAGATCCCCGGATTGATGATCCTGTGACCCCCCCTCGATTGATGATCCTGAAACCCCCCCCGATTGATGATCCTGAGCCCCCCCTCGATTGATGATCCTGAAATCCCACGATTGATGATCCTGAGACCCCCCGATTGATGATCCTGAAATGCCCCGATTGATGATCCTGAAATCCCACGATTGATGATCCTGAGACCCACCCGGTTGATGATCCTGAGCCCCCCCGATTGATGATCCTGAGACCCCGATTGATGATCCTGAGACCCCCAGATTGATGATCCTGAAAACATCCGATTGTGATCCTGAAACCATCCGATTGATGAACCTGAAACCCCCCGATTGATGATCCTGAGACCACCCGATTAATGATCCTGAAACCCCCCAATTGATGATCCTGAGACTCCCCCCAATTGATGATCCTGAGACCTCCCCCCGATTGATGATCCTGAGACCCCCCCCCGATTGATGATCCTGAAAACCCCTGATTTATGATCCCGAGACCCCCCCGATGAATGATCCTGAAACCCCCCGATTGATGATCCTGAGACCCCCCCCCGATTTATGATCCCGAGACCCCCCCGATTGATGATCCTGAAATCCCACGATTGATGATCCTGAGACCCACCCGATTGATGATCCTGAGACCCCCCGATTGATGATCCTGATACCCCCCGATTGATGATCCTGTGACCCCCGGATTGATGATCCTGAAAACATCCGATTGATGATCCTGAAATCCCACGATTGATGATCCTGAGACCCACCCGATTGATGATCCTGAGACGCCGCGATAGATGATCCTGAGACCCCAATTGAAAGATCCTGAAACCCCCCCGATTGATGATCCTGAGGCCCCCCCCGATTGATGATCCTGAGACCCACGGATTGATGATCCTGAGACCCCCGATTGATGATCCTGAGACCCCCGATTGATGATCCTGAGACCCCGATTGATGATCCTGAGAACCCCCGATAGAAAGATCCTGAGTCCCCCGATAGAAAGATCCTGAGACCCCCCGATTGATGATCCTGAGACCCCCGATTGATGATCCTGAGACCCCGATTGATGATCCTGAGACCCCCTGACTGATGTTCCTGAGACCCCCCGATTGAAAGATCCTGAGACCCCCAGTTTGATGATCCTGAGACCCCCCGATTGATGATCCTGAGACCCCCCGATTGATGATCCTGAAACCCCCCGATTGATGATCCTGAAACCCCGATTGCTGATCCTGAAACCCCCCGATTTCTGATCCCGAGACCCCCCCGATGAATGATCCTGAAACCCCCGGATTGATGATCCTGAGGCCCCCCCCCGATTGATGATCCTGAGACCCACGGATTGATGATCCTGAGACCCCCGATTGATGATCCTGAGACCCCCGATTGATGATCCTGAGACCCCGATTGATGATCCTGAGAACCCCCGATAGAAAAATCCTGAGACCCCCCGATAGAAAGATCCTGAGACCCCCCGATTGATGATCCTGAGACCCCCGATTGATGATCCTGAGACCCAGATTGATGATCCTGAGACCCCCCGATAGAAAGATCCTGAGACCCCCCGATAGAAAGATCCTGAGACCCCCTGATTGATGATCCTGATACCCCCCGATTGATGATCCTGAGACCCCCCTCAATTGATGATCCTGTAACCCCCCGATTGATGATCCTGAAACTCCCCGATTGATGATCCTGAGCCCCCCCTCGATTGATGATCCTGAAATCCCACGATTGATGATCCTGAAACCCCCCGATTTCTGATCCCGAGACCCCCCCGATGAATGATCCTGAAACCCCCGGATTGATGATCCTGAGGCCCCCCCCGATTGATGATCCTGAGACCCACGGATTGATGATCCTGAGACCCCCGATTGATGATCCTGAGACCCCCGATTGATGATCCTGAGACCCCGATTGATGATCCTGAGAACCCCCGATAGAAAAATCCTGTGACCCCCCGATAGAAAGATCCTGAGACCCCCCGATTGATGATCCTGAGACCCCCGATTGTTGATCCTGAGACCCAGATTGATGATCCTGAGACCCCCTGACTGATGTTCCTGAGACCCCCCGATTGAAAGATCCTGAGACCCCCAGTTTGATGATCCTGAGACCCCCCGATTGATGATCCTGAGACCCCCCGATTGATGATCCTGAAACCCCCCGATTGATGATCCTGAAACCCCGATTGCTGATCCTGAAACCCCCCGATTTCTGATCCCGAGACCCCCCCGATGAATGATAATGAGACCCCCGGATTGATGATCCTGAGGCCCCCCCCGATTGATGATCCTGAGACCCACGGATTGATGATCCTGAGACCCCCGATTGATGATCCTGAGACCCCCGATTGATGATCCTGAGACCCCGATTGAAGATCCTGAGAACCCCCGATAGAAAAATCCTGAGACCCCCCGATAGAAAGATCCTGAGACCCCCCGATTGATGATCCTGAGACCCCCGATTGATGATCCTGAGACCCAGATTGATGATCCTGAGACCCCCCGATAGATGATCCTGACCGCCCCCCCCGATTGATGATCCTGAGACCCCCGGATTGGTGATCCTGAGACCCCAATTGAAAGATCCTGAAACCCCCCCCGATTGATGATCCTGAGACCCCTGGATTGATGATCCTGATACCCCCCGATTGATGATCCTGAGACCCCCGGATTGATGATCCTGAGACCCCCCGATTGATGATCCTGAGACCCCCTGACTGATGTTCCTGAGACCCCCCGATTGAAAGATCCTGAGACCCCCAGTTTGATGATCCTGAGACCCCCCGATTGATGATCCTGAGACCCCCCGATTGATGATCCTGAAACCCCCCGATTGATGATCCTGAAACCCCGATTGATGATCCTGAAACCCCCCGATTTCTGTTCCCGAGACCCCCCGATGAATGATCCTGAATCCCCCGGATTGATGATCCTGAGCCCCCCCCCCGATTGATGATCCTGAGACCCACGGATTGATGATCCTGAGACCCCCCGATTGATGATCCTGAGACCCCCGATTGATGATCCTGAGACCACCCGATTGATGATCCTGAGACCCCCGATTGATGATCCTGAGACCCCGATTGATGATCCTGAGAACCCCCGATAGAAAGATCCTGAGACCCCCCGATAGAAAGATCCTGAGACCCCCCGATTGATGATCCTGAGACCCCCGATTGATGATCCTGAGACCCCGATTGATGATCCTGAGACCCCCCGATAGAAAGATCCTGAGACCCCCCGATAGAAAGATCCTGAGACCCCCTGATTGATGATCCTGAGACCCCCGGATTGATGATCCTGATACCACCCGATTGATGATCCTGAAATCCCCCGATTGATGATTCTGAGACCGCCCCGATTGATGATCCTGAAACCCCCCCGATTGATGATGCTGAGCCCCCCCCGATTGATGATCCTGAGACCCCCCCGATTGATGATGCTGAGCCCCCCCCGATTGATGATCCTGAGACCCCCCGATTAATGAAACTGAAACCCCCCGATTGATGATCCTGAGACCGCCCGATTGATGATCCTGAAACCCCCCGATTGGTGATCCTGAGACCCCCCCGATTGATGATGCTGAGCCCCCCGGATTGATGATCCTGAGACCCCCCGATAGAAAGATCCTGAGACCCCCCGATAGAAAGATCCTGAGACCCCCAGATTGATGATCCTGAGACCCCCGGATTGATGATCCTGATACCACCCGATTGATGATCCTGAAACCCCCCCGATTGATGATCCTGAAACCCCCCGATTGGTGATCCTGAGACCCCCCCGATTGATGATCCTGAGACCCCCGGATTGATGATCCTGATACCACCCGATTGATGATCCTGAAACCCCCCCGATTGATGATGCTGAGCCCCCCCCGATTGATGATCCTGAGACCCCCGGATTGATGATCCTGAGACCCCCCGATTGATGATCCTGAGACCCCCTGATTGATGATCCTGAAAACCCCCCGATTGATGATGCTGAGCCCCCCCCGATTGATGATCCTGAGACCCCCGGATTGATGATCCTGAGACCCCCCGATTGATGATCCTGAGACCCCCTGATTGATGATCCTGAAACCACCCGATTTATGATCCCGAGACCCCCCCCGATGAATGATCCTGAAACCCCCTGATTGATGATCCTGAGGCCCCCCCCGATTGATGGTCCTGAGACCCCCACCCGATTGATGATCCTGAGACCCCCGATTGATGATCCTGAGACCCCTGGATTGATGATACTGTGACCCCCCCCCCCGATTGATGATCCTGAGACCCCTGGATTGATGATCCTGAGACCCCGATTGATGATCCTGAGACTCACCGATAGAAAGATCCTGAGACCCCCGGATTGATGATCCTGAGACCCCCGATTGATGATCCTGAGACCCCCCTCAATTGATGATCCTGAAACCCCGCAATTGATGATCCTGAAACCACGATTGATGATCCTGAAACCCCCCGAGTGATGATCCTGAAACCCCCCCGATTGATGATCCTGAAACTCCCTCCGATTTATGATCCCGAGACCCCCCCGATGAATGAATCTGATTTCCCCGGATTGCTGATCCTGAGGCCCCCCCCCGATTGATGATCCTGAGACCTAACCCCCGGATTGTTGATCCTGAGACCCCCCGATTGATGATCCTGAGACCCCGATTAATGATCCTGAGACCCCCGATAGAAAGATCCTGAGACCCCCGGATTGATGATCTTGAGACCCCCCGATTGAAAGATCCTGAGACCCCCGGATTGATGATCCTGAGACTGTGACCCCCCCCCATGATTGATGATCCTGAGACCCCGATTGATGATCCTGAGACCCCCGATAGAAAGATCCTGAGACCCCCGGATTGATGATCTTGAGACCCCCCGATTGAATGATCCTGAGACCCCCGGATTGATGATCCTGAGACCCCCGATTGATGATCCGGAGACCCCCGATTGATGATCCTGAAATGCCCCGATTGATGATTCTGAGACCCCCCGATTGATGATCCTGAGACCCCCCTCGATTGATGATCCTGAAACGCCCCAATTGATGAACCTGAGACCCCCCCAATTGATGATACTGAAAACATCCGATTGATGATCCTGAAACCATCCGATTGATGATCCTGAAACCCCCCGATTGATGATCCTGAGACCCCCCCGATTGATGATCCTGAGACCCCCCCGATTGATTATCCTGAGACCCCCCCCGATTGATTATCCTGAGACCCCCCCGATTGATGATCCTGAAACCCCCCGATTGATGATCCTGAGACCCCTCCGATTGATGATCCTGAAACCACCCGATTGATGATCATGAGCCCCCCCTCGATTGATGATCCTGAAACCCCCCTGATTGATGATCCTGAGCCCCCCCTCGATTGATGATCCTGAAATCCCACGATTGATGATCCTGAAACCCCCCGATTGATGATCCTGAGACCCCCGATTGATGATCCTGAAATCCCACGATTGATGATCCTGAGCCCCCCCTCGATTGATGATCCTGAAATCCCACGATTGATGATCCTGAAACCCCCCGATTGATGATCCTGAGACCCCCGATTGATGATCCTGAAATCCCACGATTGATGATCCTGAGACCCACCCGATTGATGATCCTGAGACCCCCCGATTGATGATCCTGTGACCCCCGGATTGATGATCCTGAAAACATCCGATTGATGATCCTGAAATCCCACGATTGATGATCCTGAGACCCACCCGATTGATGATCCTGAGACGCCGCGATAGATGATCCTGAGACCCCAATTGAAAGATCCTGAAACCCCCCCGATTGATGATCCTGAGACCCCTGGATTGATGATCCTGATACCCCCCGATTGATGATCCTGAGACCCCCTGACTGATGTTCCTGAGACCCCCCGATTGAAAGATCCTGAGACCCCCAGTTTGATGATCCTGAGACCCCCCGATTGATGATCCTGAGACCCCCCGATTGATGATCCTGAAACCCCCCGATTTCTGATCCTGAAACCCCGATTGCTGATCCTGAAACCCCCCGATTTCTGATCCCGAGACCCCCCCGATGAATGATCCTGAAACCCCCGGATTGATGATCCTGAGGCCCCCCCCGATTGATGATCCTGAGACCCACGGATTGATGATCCTGAGACCCCCGATTGATGATCCTGAGACCCCCGATTGATGATCCTGAGACCCCGATTGATGATCCTGAGAACCCCCGATAGAAAAATCCTGAGACCCCCCGATAGAAAGATCCTGAGACCCCCCGATTGATGATCCTGAGACCCCCGATTGATGATCCTGAGACCCAGATTGATGATCCTGAGACCCCCCGATAGAAAGATCCTGAGACCCCCCGATAGAAAGATCCTGAGACCCCCTGATTGATGATCCTGATACCCCCCGATTGATGATCCTGAGACCCCCCTCAATTGATGATCCTGTAACCCCCCCGATTGATGATCCTGAAACTCCCCGATTGATGATCCTGAGCCCCCCCTCGATTGATGATCCTGAAATCCCACGATTGATGATCCTGAGACCCCGATTAATGATCCTGAGACCCCCGATAGAAAGATCCTGAGACCCCCGGATTGATGATCTTGAGACCCCCCGATTGAAAGATCCTGAGACCCCCGGATTGATGATCCTGAGACTGTGACCCCCCCCCATGATTGATGATCCTGAGACCCCGATTGATGATCCTGAGACCCCCGATAGAAAGATCCTGAGACCCCCGGATTGATGATCTTGAGACCCCCCGATTGAATGATCCTGAGACCCCCGGATTGATGATCCTGAGACCCCCGATTGATGATCCGGAGACCCCCGATTGATGATCCTGAAATGCCCCGATTGATGATTCTGAGACCCCCCGATTGATGATCCTGAGACCCCCCTCGATTGATGATCCTGAAACGCCCCAATTGATGAACCTGAGACCCCCCCAATTGATGATACTGAAAACATCCGATTGATGATCCTGAAACCATCCGATTGATGATCCTGAAACCCCCCGATTGATGATCCTGAGACCCCCCCGATTGATGATCCTGAGACCCCCCCGATTGATTATCCTGAGACCCCCCCCGATTGATTATCCTGAGACCCCCCCGATTGATGATCCTGAAACCCCCCGATTGATGATCCTGAGACCCCTCCGATTGATGATCCTGAAACCACCCGATTGATGATCATGAGCCCCCCCTCGATTGATGATCCTGAAACCCCCCTGATTGATGATCCTGAGCCCCCCCTCGATTGATGATCCTGAAATCCCACGATTGATGATCCTGAAACCCCCCGATTGATGATCCTGAGACCCCCGATTGATGATCCTGAAATCCCACGATTGATGATCCTGAGCCCCCCCTCGATTGATGATCCTGAAATCCCACGATTGATGATCCTGAAACCCCCCGATTGATGATCCTGAGACCCCCGATTGATGATCCTGAAATCCCACGATTGATGATCCTGAGACCCACCCGATTGATGATCCTGAGACCCCCCGATTGATGATCCTGTGACCCCCGGATTGATGATCCTGAAAACATCCGATTGATGATCCTGAAATCCCACGATTGATGATCCTGAGACCCACCCGATTGATGATCCTGAGACGCCGCGATAGATGATCCTGAGACCCCAATTGAAAGATCCTGAAACCCCCCCGATTGATGATCCTGAGACCCCTGGATTGATGATCCTGATACCCCCCGATTGATGATCCTGAGACCCCCTGACTGATGTTCCTGAGACCCCCCGATTGAAAGATCCTGAGACCCCCAGTTTGATGATCCTGAGACCCCCCGATTGATGATCCTGAGACCCCCCGATTGATGATCCTGAAACCCCCCGATTTCTGATCCTGAAACCCCGATTGCTGATCCTGAAACCCCCCGATTTCTGATCCCGAGACCCCCCCCGATGAATGATCCTGAAACCCCCGGATTGATGATCCTGAGGCCCCCCCCGATTGATGATCCTGAGACCCACGGATTGATGATCCTGAGACCCCCGATTGATGATCCTGAGACCCCCGATTGATGATCCTGAGACCCCGATTGATGATCCTGAGAACCCCCGATAGAAAAATCCTGAGACCCCCCGATAGAAAGATCCTGAGACCCCCCGATTGATGATCCTGAGACCCCCGATTGATGATCCTGAGACCCAGATTGATGATCCTGAGACCCCCCGATAGAAAGATCCTGAGACCCCCCGATAGAAAGATCCTGAGACCCCCTGATTGATGATCCTGATACCCCCCGATTGATGATCCTGAGACCCCCCTCAATTGATGATCCTGTAACCCCCCCGATTGATGATCCTGAAACTCCCCGATTGATGATCCTGAGCCCCCCCTCGATTGATGATCCTGAAATCCCACGATTGATGATCCTGAAACCCCCCGATTGATGATCCTGAGACCCCCGATTGATGATCCTGAAATTCTACGATTGATGATCCTGAGACCCACCCGATTGATGATCCTGAGACCCCCGGATTGATGATCCTGATACCACCCGATTGATGATCCTGAAACCCCCCCGATTGATGATGCTGAGCCCCCCCCGATTGATGATCCTGAGACCCCCGGATTGATGATCCTGAGACCCCCCGATTGATGATCCTGAGACCCCCTGATTGATGATCCTGAAAACCCCCCGATTGATGATGCTGAGCCCCCCCCGATTGATGATCCTGAGACCCCCGGATTGATGATCCTGAGACCCCCCGATTGATGATCCTGAGACCCCCTGATTGATGATCCTGAAACCACCCGATTTATGATCCCGAGACCCCCCCCGATGAATGATCCTGAAACCCCCTGATTGATGATCCTGAGGCCCCCCCCGATTGATGGTCCTGAGACCCCCACCCGATTGATGATCCTGAGACCCCCGATTGATGATCCTGAGACCCCTGGATTGATGATACTGTGACCCCCCCCCCCGATTGATGATCCTGAGACCCCTGGATTGATGATCCTGAGACCCCGATTGATGATCCTGAGACTCACCGATAGAAAGATCCTGAGACCCCCGGATTGATGATCCTGAGACCCCCGATTGATGATCCTGAGACCCCCCTCAATTGATGATCCTGAAACCCCGCAATTGATGATCCTGAAACCACGATTGATGATCCTGAAACCCCCCGAGTGATGATCCTGAAACCCCCCCGATTGATGATCCTGAAACTCCCTCCGATTTATGATCCCGAGACCCCCCCGATGAATGAATCTGATTTCCCCGGATTGCTGATCCTGAGGCCCCCCCCCGATTGATGATCCTGAGACCTAACCCCTGGATTGTTGATCCTGAGACCCCCCGATTGATGATCCTGAGACCCCGATTAATGATCCTGAGACCCCCGATAGAAAGATCCTGAGACCCCCGGATTGATGATCTTGAGACCCCCCGATTGAAAGATCCTGAGACCCCCGGATTGATGATCCTGAGACTGTGACCCCCCCCCATGATTGATGATCCTGAGACCCCGATTGATGATCCTGAGACCCCCGATAGAAAGATCCTGAGACCCCCGGATTGATGATCTTGAGACCCCCCGATTGAATGATCCTGAGACCCCCGGATTGATGATCCTGAGACCCCCGATTGATGATCCGGAGACCCCCGATTGATGATCCTGAAATGCCCCGATTGATGATTCTGAGACCCCCCGATTGATGATCCTGAGACCCCCCTCGATTGATGATCCTGAAACGCCCCAATTGATGAACCTGAGACCCCCCCAATTGATGATACTGAAAACATCCGATTGATGATCCTGAAACCATCCGATTGATGATCCTGAAACCCCCCGATTGATGATCCTGAGACCCCCCCGATTGATGATCCTGAGACCCCCCCGATTGATTATCCTGAGACCCCCCCCGATTGATTATCCTGAGACCCCCCCGATTGATGATCCTGAAACCCCCCGATTGATGATCCTGAGACCCCTCCGATTGATGATCCTGAAACCACCCGATTGATGATCATGAGCCCCCCCTCGATTGATGATCCTGAAACCCCCCTGATTGATGATCCTGAGCCCCCCCTCGATTGATGATCCTGAAATCCCACGATTGATGATCCTGAAACCCCCCGATTGATGATCCTGAGACCCCCGATTGATGATCCTGAAATTCCACGATTGATGATCCTGAGCCCCCCCTCGATTGATGATCCTGAAATCCCACGATTGATGATCCTGAAACCCCCCGATTGATGATCCTGAGACCCCCGATTGATGATCCTGAAATCCCACGATTGATGATCCTGAGACCCACCCGATTGATGATCCTGAGACCCCCCGATTGATGATCCTGTGACCCCCGGATTGATGATCCTGAAAACATCCGATTGATGATCCTGAAATCCCACGATTGATGATCCTGAGACCCACCCGATTGATGATCCTGAGACGCCGCGATAGATGATCCTGAGACCCCAATTGAAAGATCCTGAAACCCCCCCGATTGATGATCCTGAGACCCCTGGATTGATGATCCTGATACCCCCCGATTGATGATCCTGAGACCCCCTGACTGATGTTCCTGAGACCCCCCGATTGAAAGATCCTGAGACCCCCAGTTTGATGATCCTGAGACCCCCCGATTGATGATCCTGAGACCCCCCGATTGATGATCCTGAAACCCCCCGATTTCTGATCCTGAAACCCCGATTGCTGATCCTGAAACCCCCCGATTTCTGATCCCGAGACCCCCCCGATGAATGATCCTGAAACCCCCGGATTGATGATCCTGAGGCCCCCCCCGATTGATGATCCTGAGACCCACGGATTGATGATCCTGAGACCCCCGATTGATGATCCTGAGACCCCCGATTGATGATCCTGAGACCCCGATTGATGATCCTGAGAACCCCCGATAGAAAAATCCTGAGACCCCCCGATAGAAAGATCCTGAGACCCCCCGATTGATGATCCTGAGACCCCCGATTGATGATCCTGAGACCCAGATTGATGATCCTGAGACCCCCCGATAGAAAGATCCTGAGACCCCCCGATAGAAAGATCCTGAGACCCCCTGATTGATGATCCTGATACCCCCCGATTGATGATCCTGAGACCCCCCTCAATTGATGATCCTGTAACCCCCCCGATTGATGATCCTGAAACTCCCCGATTGATGATCCTGAGCCCCCCCTCGATTGATGATCCTGAAATCCCACGATTGATGATCCTGAAACCCCCCGATTGATGATCCTGAGACCCCCGATTGATGATCCTGAAATTCTACGATTGATGATCCTGAGACCCACCCGATTGATGATCCTGAGACCCCCCGATTGATGATCCTGATACCCCCCGATTGATGATCCTGAGACCCCCGGATTGATGATCCTGAAAACATCCGATTGATGATCCTGAAATCCAACGATTGATGATCCTGAGACCCACCCGATTGATGATCCTGAGACCCCCCGATAGATGATCCTGACGCCCCCCCCGATTGATGATCCTGAGACCCCCGGATTGATGATCCTGAGACCCCCCGATTGATGATCCTGAGACCCCCTGACTGATGTTCCTGAGACCCCCAGTTTGATGATCCTGAGACCCCCCGATTGATGATCCTGAGACCCCCCCGATTGATGATCCTGAAACCCCCCGATTTCTGATCCCGAGTCCCCCCGATGAATGATCCTGAAACTCCCGGATTGATGATCCTGAGGCCCCCCCCCGATTGATGATCCTGAGACCCACGGATTGATGATCCTGAGACCCCCCGATTGATGATCCTGAGACCCCCGATTGATGATCCTGAGACCCCCCGATTGATGATCCTGAGACCCCCGATTGATGATCCTGAGACCCCGATTGATGATCCTGAGAACCCCCGATAGAAAGATCCTGAGACCCCCCGATAGAAAGATCCTGAGACCCCCCGATTGATGATCCTGAGACCCCCGATTGATGATCCTGAGACCCCGATTGATGATCCTGAGACCCCCCGATAGAAAGATCCTGAGACCCCCCGATAGAAAGATCCTGAGACCCCCTGATTGATGATCCTGAGACACCCGGATTGATGATCCTGATACCACCCGATTGATGATCCTGAAACCCCCCCGATTGATGATCCTGAAATCCCCCGATTGATGATCCTGAGACCCCCGGATTGATGATCCTGAGACCCCCCGATTGATGATCCTGAGACCCCCTGATTGATGATCCTGAAACCCCCCCGATTGATGATGCTGAGCCCCCCCCGATTGATGATCCTGAGACCCCCGGATTGATGATCCTGATACCACCCGATTGATGATCCTGAAACCCCCCCGATTGATGATCCTGAAATCCCCCGATTGATGATCCTGAAACCCCCCCGATTGATGATGCTGAGCCCCCCCCGATTGATGATCCTGAGACCCCCTGACTGATGTTCCTGAGACCCCCCGATTGAAAGATCCTGAGACCCCCAGTTTGATGATCCTGAGACCCCCCGATTGATGATCCTGAGACCCCCCGATTGATGATCCTGAAACCCCCCGATTGATGATCCTGAAACCCCGATTGCTGATCCTGAAACCCCCCGATTTCTGATCCCGAGACCCCCCCGATGAATGATCCTGAAACCCCCGGATTGATGATCCTGAGGCCCCCCCCGATTGATGATCCTGAGACCCACGGATTGATGATCCTGAGAGCCCCGATTGATGATCCTGAGACCCCCGATTGATGATCCTGAGACCCCGATTGATGATCCTGAGAACCCCCGATAGAAAAATCCTGAGACCCCCCGATAGAAAGATCCTGAGACCCCCCGATTGATGATCCTGAGACCCCCGATTGATGATCCTGAGACCCAGATTGATGATCCTGAGACCCCCCGATAGAAAGATCCTGAGACCCCCCGATAGAAAGATCCTGAGACCCCCTGATTGATGATCCTGATACCCCCCGATTGATGATCCTGAGACCCCCCTCAATTGATGATCCTGTAACCCCCCGATTGATGATCCTGAAACTCCCCGATTGATGATCCTGAGCCCCCCCTCGATTGATGATCCTGAAATCCCACGATTGATGATCCTGAAACCCCCCGATTGATGATCCTGAGACACCCGATTGATGATCCTGAAATCCCACGATTGATGATCCTGAGACCCACCCGATTGATGATCCTGAGACCCCCCGATTGATGATCCTGATACCCCCCGATTGATGATCCTGAGACCCCCGGATTGATGATCCTGAAAACATCCGATTGATGATCCTGAAATCCCACGATTGATGATCCTGAGACCCACCCGATTGATGATCCTGAGACCCCCCGATAGATGATCCTGACCCCCCCCCCCCCCGATTGATGATCCTGAGACCCCCGGATTGGTGATCCTGAGACCCCAATTGAAAGATCCTGAGACCCCCGGATTGATGATCCTGAGACCCCCGATTGATGATCCGGAGACCCCCGATTGATGATCCTGAAATCCCCCGATTGATGATTCTGAGACCCCCCGATTGATGATCCTGAGACCCACCCGATTGATGATCCTGAGACCCCCTGACTGATGTTCCTGAGACCCCCCGATTGAAAGATCCTGAGACCCCCAGTTTGATGATCCTGAGACCCCCCGATTGATGATCCTGAGACCCCCCGATTGATGATCCTGAAACCCCCCGATTGATGATCCTGAAACCCCGATTGATGATCCTGAAACCCCCCGATTTCTGATCCCGAGACCCCCCGATGAATGATCCTGAAACCCCCGGATTGATGATCCTGAGGCCCCCCCCCGATTGATGATCCTGAGACCCACGGATTGATGATCCTGAGACCCCCCGATTGATGATCCTGAGACCCCCGATTGATGATCCTGAGACCCCCCGATTGATGATCCTGAGACCCCCGATTGATGATCCTGAGACCCCGATTGATGATCCTGAGAACCCCCGATAGAAAGATCCTGAGACCCCCCGATAGAAAGATCCTGAGACCCCCCGATTGATGATCCTGAGACCCCCGATTGATGATCCTGAGACCCCGATTGATGATCCTGAGACCCCCCGATAGAAAGATCCTGAGACCCCCCGATAGAAAGATCCTGAGACCCCCTGATTGATGATCCTGATACCCCCGGATTGATGATCCTGATACCACCCGATTGATGATCCTGAAATCCCCCGGTTGATGATTCTGAGACCGCCCCGATTGATGATCCTGAAACCCCCCCGATTGATGATGCTGAGCCCCCCCCGATTGATGATCCTGAGACCCCCCGGATTGATGATGCTGAGCCCCCCCCGATTGATGATCCTGAGACCCCCCGATTAATGAAACTGAAACCCCCCGATTGATGATCCTGAGACCGCCCGATTGATGATCCTGAAACCCCCCGATTGGTGATCCTGAGACCCCCCCGATTGATGATGCTGAGCCCCCCGGATTGATGATCCTGAGACCCCCCGATAGAAAGATCCTGAGACCCCCCGATAGAAAGATCCTGAGACCCCCTGATTGATGATCCTGAGACCCCCGGATTGATGATCCTGATACCACCCGATTGATGATCCTGAAACCCCCCCGATTGATGATCCTGAAATCCCCCGATTGATGATTCTGAGACCGCCCCGATTGATGATCCTGAAACCCCCCCGATTGATGATGCTGAGCCCCCCCCGATTGATGATCCTGAGACCCCCGGATTGATGATCCTGAGACCCCCCGATTGATGATCCTGAGACCCCCTGATTGATGATCCTGAAACCCCCCTGATTGATGATGCTGAGACCCCCGGATTGATGATCCTGAGACCCCCCGATTGATAATCCTGAGACCCCCTGATTGATGATCCTGAAACCCCCCGATTTATGATCCCGAGACCCCCCCCCGATGAATGATCCTGAAACCCCCTGATTGATGATCCTGAGGCCCCCCCCCGATTGATGGTCCTGAGACCCCCACCCGATTGATGATCCTGAGACCCCCCGATTGATGATCCTGAGACCCCCCCGATTGATGATCCTGAGACCCCTGGATTGATGATACTGTGACCCCCCCAACCCGATTGATGATCCTGAAACCCCGATTGATGATCCTGAGACCCCGATTGATGATCCTGAGACTCACCGATAGAAAGATCCTGAGACCCCCGGATTGATGATCCTGAGACCCCCGATTGATGATCCTGAGACCCCCCTCAATTGATGATCCTGAAACCCCGCAATTGATGATCCTGAGACCCCCCTCAATTGATGATCCTGAAACCCCGCAATTGATGATCCTGAGACCCCCCCACCCGATTGATGATCCTGAGACCCCCCGATTGATGATCCTGAAACCCCCCGATTGATGATCCTGAAACCCCGATTGCTGATTCTGAAACCCCCCGATTTCTGATCCCGAGACCCCCCCGATGAATGATCCTGAAACCCCCGGATTGATGATCCTGAGGCCCCCCCCGATTGATGATCCTGAGACCCACGGATTGATGATCCTGAAACCCCCCGATTTCTGATCCCGAGACCCCCCCGATGAATGATCCTGAAACCCCCGGATTGATGATCCTGAGGCCCCCCCCGATTGATGATCCTGAGACCCACGGATTGATGATCCTGAGAGCCCCGATTGATGATCCTGAGACCCCGATTGATGATCCTGAGACTCACCGATAGAAAGATCCTGAGACCCCCGGATTGATGATCCTGAGACCCCCGATTGATGATCCTGAGACCCCCCTCAATTGATGATCCTGAAACCCCGCAATTGATGATCCTGAGACCCCCCTCAATTGATGATCCTGAAACCCCGCAATTGATGATCCTGAGACCCCCCCACCCGATTGATGATCCTGAGACCCCCCGATTGATGATCCTGAAACCCTCCGATTGATGATTCTGAAACCACGATTGATGATCCTGAAACCCCCCCCCCCCCGATTTATGATCCTGAGGTCCCCCCGAGTGATGATCCTGAGACCCCCCCACCCGATTGATGATCCTGAGACCCACCCCGATTGATGATCCTGAAACCCGATTGATGATCCTGAAACCCCCCGAGTGATGATCCTGAAACCCCCCCGATTGATGATCCTGAAACTCCCTCCGATTTATGATCCCGAGACCCCCCCGATGAATGAATCTGATTTCCCCGGATTGCTGATCCTGAGGCCCCCCCCCGATTGATGATCCTGAGACCTAACCCCCGGATTGTTGATCCTGAGACCCCCCGATTGATGATCCTGAGACTCCCCCCAATTGATGATCCTGAGACCCCGATTAATGATCCTGAGACCCCCGATAGAAAGATCCTGAGACCCCCGGATTGATGATCTTGAGACCCCCGATTGAAAGATCCTGAGACCCCCGGATTGATGATCCTGAGACTGTGACCCCCCCCCCCATGATTGATGATCCTGAGACCCCGATTGATGATCCTGAGACCCCCGATAGAAAGATCCTGAGACCCCCGGATTGATGATCTTGAGACCCCCCGATTGAATGATCCTGAGACCCCCGGATTGATGATCCTGACACCCCCGATTGATGATCCGGAGACCCCCGATTGATGATCCTGAAATGCCCCGATTGATGATTCTGAGACCCCCCGATTGATGATCCTGAGACCCCCCTCGATTGATGATCCTGAAACGCCCCAATTGATGAACCTGAGACCCCCCCAATTGATGATACTGAAAACATCCGATTGATGATCCTGAAACCATCCGATTGATGATCCTGAAACCCCCCGATTGATGATCCTGGGACCCCCCGATTGATGGTCCTGAGACCCCCACCCGATTGATGATCCTGAGACCCCCCGATTGATGATCCTGAGACCCCCCCGATTGATGATCCTGAGACCCCTGGATTGATGATACTGTGACCCCCCCAACCCGATTGATGATCCTGAAACCCCGATTGATGATCCTGAGACCCCGATTGATGATCCTGAGACTCACCGATAGAAAGATCCTGAGACCCCCGGATTGATGATCCTGAGACCCCCGATTGATGATCCTGAGACCCCCCTCAATTGATGATCCTGAAACCCCGCAATTGATGATCCTGAGACCCCCCTCAATTGATGATCCTGAAACCCCGCAATTGATGATCCTGAGACCCCCCCACCCGATTGATGATCCTGAGACCCCCCGATTGATGATCCTGAAACCCCCCGATTGATGATCCTGAAACCCCGATTGCTGATTCTGAAACCCCCCGATTTCTGATCCCGAGACCCCCCCGATGAATGATCCTGAAACCCCCGGATTGATGATCCTGAGGCCCCCCCCGATTGATGATCCTGAGACCCACGGATTGATGATCCTGAAACCCCCCGATTTCTGATCCCGAGACCCCCCCGATGAATGATCCTGAAACCCCCGGATTGATGATCCTGAGGCCCCCCCCGATTGATGATCCTGAGACCCACGGATTGATGATCCTGAGAGCCCCGATTGATGATCCTGAGACCCCGATTGATGATCCTGAGACTCACCGATAGAAAGATCCTGAGACCCCCGGATTGATGATCCTGAGACCCCCGATTGATGATCCTGAGACCCCCCTCAATTGATGATCCTGAAACCCCGCAATTGATGATCCTGAGACCCCCCTCAATTGATGATCCTGAAACCCCGCAATTGATGATCCTGAGACCCCCCCACCCGATTGATGATCCTGAGACCCCCCGATTGATGATCCTGAAACCCTCCGATTGATGATTCTGAAACCACGATTGATGATCCTGAAACCCCCCCCCCCCCGATTTATGATCCTGAGGTCCCCCCGAGTGATGATCCTGAGACCCCCCCACCCGATTGATGATCCTGAGACCCACCCCGATTGATGATCCTGAAACCCGATTGATGATCCTGAAACCCCCCGAGTGATGATCCTGAAACCCCCCCGATTGATGATCCTGAAACTCCCTCCGATTTATGATCCCGAGACCCCCCCGATGAATGAATCTGATTTCCCCGGATTGCTGATCCTGAGGCCCCCCCCCGATTGATGATCCTGAGACCTAACCCCCGGATTGTTGATCCTGAGACCCCCCGATTGATGATCCTGAGACTCCCCCCAATTGATGATCCTGAGACCCCGATTAATGATCCTGAGACCCCCGATAGAAAGATCCTGAGACCCCCGGATTGATGATCTTGAGACCCCCCGATTGAAAGATCCTGAGACCCCCGGATTGATGATCCTGAGACTGTGACCCCCCCCCCCATGATTGATGATCCTGAGACCCCGATTGATGATCCTGAGACCCCCGATAGAAAGATCCTGAGACCCCCGGATTGATGATCTTGAGACCCCCCGATTGAATGATCCTGAGACCCCCGGATTGATGATCCTGACACCCCCGATTGATGATCCGGAGACCCCCGATTGATGATCCTGAAATGCCCCGATTGATGATTCTGAGACCCCCCGATTGATGATCCTGAGACCCCCCTCGATTGATGATCCTGAAACGCCCCAATTGATGAACCTGAGACCCCCCCAATTGATGATACTGAAAACATCCGATTGATGATCCTGAAACCATCCGATTGATGATCCTGAAACCCCCCGATTGATGATCCTGGGACCCCCCGATTGAAAGATCCTGAGACCCCTCCCCGATTGATTATCCTGAGACCCCCGGATTGATGATCTTGAGACCCCCCGATTGAATGATCCTGAGACCCCCGGATTGATGATCCTGAGACCCCCGATTGATGATCCGGAGACCCCCGATTGATGATCCTGAAATGCCCCGATTGATGATTCTGAGACCCCCCGATTGATGATCCTGAGACCCCCCTCGATTGATGATCCTGAAACGCCCCAATTGATGAACCTGAGACCCCCCCAATTGATGATACTGAAAACATCCGATTGATGATCCTGAAACCATCCGATTGATGATCCTGAAACCCCCCGATTGATGATCCTGGGACCCCCCGATTGAAAGATCCTGAGACCCCCCCCCGATTGATTATCCTGAGACCCCCGGATTGATGATCTTGAGACCCCCCGATTGAATGATCCTGAGACCCCCGGATTGATGATCCTGAGACCCCCGATTGATGATCCGGAGACCCCCGATTGATGATCCTGAAATGCCCCGATTGATGATTCTGAGACCCCCCGATTGATGATCCTGAGACCCCCCTCGATTGATGATCCTGAAACGCCCCAATTGATGAACCTGAGACCCCCCCAATTGATGATACTGAAAACATCCGATTGATGATCCTGAAACCATCCGATTGATGATCCTGAAACCCCCCGATTGATGATCCTGAGACCCCCCGATTGAAAGATCCTGAGACCCCCCCCCGATTGATTATCCTGAGACCCCCCCGATTGATGATACTGAAACCCCCCGATTGATGATCCTGAGACCATTCCGATTGATGATCCTGAAACCCCCCGATTGATGATCATGAGCCCCCCCTCGATTGATGATCCTGAAACCCCCCTGATTGATGATCCTGAGCCCCCCCTCGATTGATGATCCTGAAATCCCACGATTGATGATCCTGAGACCCCCCCGATTGATGATCCTGAAACCCCCCGATTGATGATCCTGAGACCTCTCCGATTGATGATCCTGAAACCCCCCGATTGATGATCATGAGCCCCCCCTCGATTGATGATCCTGAAACCCCCCTGATTGATGATCCTGAGCCCCCCCTCGATTGATGATCCTGAAATCCCACGATTGATGATCCTGAAACCCCCCGATTGATGATCCTGAGACCCCCGATTGATGATCCAGAAATCCCACGATTGATGATCCTGAGCCCCCCCTCGATTGATGATCCTGAAATCCCACGATTGATGATCCTGAAACCCCCCGATTGATGATCCTGAGACCCCCCGATTGATGATCCTGAGACCCCTCCGATTGATGATCCTGAAACCACCCGATTGATGATCATGAGCCCCCCCTCGATTGATGATCCTGAAACCCCCCTGATTGATGATCCTGAGCCCCCCCTCGATTGATGATCCTGAAATCCCACGATTGATGATCCTGAAACCCCCCGATTGATGATCCTGAGACCCCCGATTGATGATCCTGAAATTCCACGATTGATGATCCTGAGCCCCCCCTCGATTGATGATCCTGAAATCCCACGATTGATGATCCTGAAACCCCCCGATTGATGATCCTGAGACCCCCGATTGATGATCCTGAAATCCCACGATTGATGATCCTGAGACCCACCCGATTGATGATCCTGAGACCCCCCGATTGATGATCCTGTGACCCCCGGATTGATGATCCTGAAAACATCCGATTGATGATCCTGAAATCCCACGATTGATGATCCTGAGACCCACCCGATTGATGATCCTGAGACGCCGCGATAGATGATCCTGAGACCCCAATTGAAAGATCCTGAAACCCCCCCGATTGATGATCCTGAGACCCCTGGATTGATGATCCTGATACCCCCCGATTGATGATCCTGAGACCCCCTGACTGATGTTCCTGAGACCCCCCGATTGAAAGATCCTGAGACCCCCAGTTTGATGATCCTGAGACCCCCCGATTGATGATCCTGAGACCCCCCGATTGATGATCCTGAAACCCCCCGATTTCTGATCCTGAAACCCCGATTGCTGATCCTGAAACCCCCCGATTTCTGATCCCGAGACCCCCCCGATGAATGATCCTGAAACCCCCGGATTGATGATCCTGAGGCCCCCCCCGATTGATGATCCTGAGACCCACGGATTGATGATCCTGAGACCCCCGATTGATGATCCTGAGACCCCCGATTGATGATCCTGAGACCCCGATTGATGATCCTGAGAACCCCCGATAGAAAAATCCTGAGACCCCCCGATAGAAAGATCCTGAGACCCCCCGATTGATGATCCTGAGACCCCCGATTGATGATCCTGAGACCCAGATTGATGATCCTGAGACCCCCCGATAGAAAGATCCTGAGACCCCCCGATAGAAAGATCCTGAGACCCCCTGATTGATGATCCTGATACCCCCCGATTGATGATCCTGAGACCCCCCTCAATTGATGATCCTGTAACCCCCCCGATTGATGATCCTGAAACTCCCCGATTGATGATCCTGAGCCCCCCCTCGATTGATGATCCTGAAATCCCACGATTGATGATCCTGAAACCCCCCGATTGATGATCCTGAGACCCCCGATTGATGATCCTGAAATTCTACGATTGATGATCCTGAGACCCACCCGATTGATGATCCTGAGACCCCCCGATTGATGATCCTGATACCCCCCGATTGATGATCCTGAGACCCCCGGATTGATGATCCTGAAAACATCCGATTGATGATCCTGAAATCCAACGATTGATGATCCTGAGACCCACCCGATTGATGATCCTGAGACCCCCCGATAGATGATCCTGACGCCCCCCCCGATTGATGATCCTGAGACCCCCGGATTGATGATCCTGAGACCCCCCGATTGATGATCCTGAGACCCCCTGACTGATGTTCCTGAGACCCCCAGTTTGATGATCCTGAGACCCCCCGATTGATGATCCTGAGACCCCCCCGATTGATGATCCTGAAACCCCCCGATTTCTGATCCCGAGTCCCCCCGATGAATGATCCTGAAACTCCCGGATTGATGATCCTGAGGCCCCCCCCCGATTGATGATCCTGAGACCCACGGATTGATGATCCTGAGACCCCCCGATTGATGATCCTGAGACCCCCGATTGATGATCCTGAGACCCCCCGATTGATGATCCTGAGACCCCCGATTGATGATCCTGAGACTCCGATTGATGATCCTGAGAACCCCCGATAGAAAGATCCTGAGACCCCCCGATAGAAAGATCCTGAGACCCCCCGATTGATGATCCTGAGACCCCCGATTGATGATCCTGAGACCCCGATTGATGATCCTGAGACCCCCCGATAGAAAGATCCTGAGACCCCCCGATAGAAAGATCCTGAGACCCCCTGATTGATGATCCTGAGACCCCCGGATTGATGATCCTGATACCACCCGATTGATGATCCTGAAACCCCCCCGATTGATGATCCTGAAATCCCCCGATTGATGATCCTGAGACCCCCGGATTGATGATCCTGAGACCCCCCGATTGATGATCCTGAGACCCCCTGATTGATGATCCTGAAACCCCCCCGATTGATGATGCTGAGCCCCCCCCGATTGATGATCCTGAGACCCCCGGATTGATGATCCTGATACCACCCGATTGATGATCCTGAAACCCCCCCGATTGATGATCCTGAAATCCCCCGATTGATGATCCTGAAACCCCCCCGATTGATGATGCTGAGCCCCCCCCGATTGATGATCCTGAGACCCCCTGACTGATGTTCCTGAGACCCCCCGATTGAAAGATCCTGAGACCCCCAGTTTGATGATCCTGAGACCCCCCGATTGATGATCCTGAGACCCCCCGATTGATGATCCTGAAACCCCCCGATTGATGATCCTGAAACCCCGATTGCTGATCCTGAAACCCCCCGATTTCTGATCCCGAGACCCCCCCGATGAATGATCCTGAAACCCCCGGATTGATGATCCTGAGGCCCCCCCCGATTGATGATCCTGAGACCCACGGATTGATGATCCTGAGAGCCCCGATTGATGATCCTGAGACCCCCGATTGATGATCCTGAGACCCCGATTGATGATCCTGAGAACCCCCGATAGAAAAATCCTGAGACCCCCCGATAGAAAGATCCTGAGACCCCCCGATTGATGATCCTGAGACCCCCGATTGATGATCCTGAGACCCAGATTGATGATCCTGAGACCCCCCGATAGAAAGATCCTGAGACCCCCCGATAGAAAGATCCTGAGACCCCCTGATTGATGATCCTGATACCCCCCGATTGATGATCCTGAGACCCCCCTCAATTGATGATCCTGTAACCCCCCGATTGATGATCCTGAAACTCCCCGATTGATGATCCTGAGCCCCCCCTCGATTGATGATCCTGAAATCCCACGATTGATGATCCTGAAACCCCCCGATTGATGATCCTGAGACACCCGATTGATGATCCTGAAATCCCACGATTGATGATCCTGAGACCCACCCGATTGATGATCCTGAGACCCCCCGATTGATGATCCTGATACCCCCCGATTGATGATCCTGAGACCCCCGGATTGATGATCCTGAAAACATCCGATTGATGATCCTGAAATCCCACGATTGATGATCCTGAGACCCACCCGATTGATGATCCTGAGACCCCCCGATAGATGATCCTGACCCCCCCCCCCCCGATTGATGATCCTGAGACCCCCGGATTGGTGATCCTGAGACCCCAATTGAAAGATCCTGAGACCCCCGGATTGATGATCCTGAGACCCCCGATTGATGATCCGGAGACCCCCGATTGATGATCCTGAAATCCCCCGATTGATGATTCTGAGACCCCCCGATTGATGATCCTGAGACCCACCCGATTGATGATCCTGAGACCCCCTGACTGATGTTCCTGAGACCCCCCGATTGAAAGATCCTGAGACCCCCAGTTTGATGATCCTGAGACCCCCCGATTGATGATCCTGAGACCCCCCGATTGATGATCCTGAAACCCCCCGATTGATGATCCTGAAACCCCGATTGATGATCCTGAAACCCCCCGATTTCTGATCCCGAGACCCCCCGATGAATGATCCTGAAACCCCCGGATTGATGATCCTGAGGCCCCCCCCCGATTGATGATCCTGAGACCCACGGATTGATGATCCTGAGACCCCCCGATTGATGATCCTGAGACCCCCGATTGATGATCCTGAGACCCCCCGATTGATGATCCTGAGACCCCCGATTGATGATCCTGAGACCCCGATTGATGATCCTGAGAACCCCCGATAGAAAGATCCTGAGACCCCCCGATAGAAAGATCCTGAGACCCCCCGATTGATGATCCTGAGACCCCCGATTGATGATCCTGAGACCCCGATTGATGATCCTGAGACCCCCCGATAGAAAGATCCTGAGACCCCCCGATAGAAAGATCCTGAGACCCCCTGATTGATGATCCTGATACCCCCGGATTGATGATCCTGATACCACCCGATTGATGATCCTGAAATCCCCCGGTTGATGATTCTGAGACCGCCCCGATTGATGATCCTGAAACCCCCCCGATTGATGATGCTGAGCCCCCCCCGATTGATGATCCTGAGACCCCCCGGATTGATGATGCTGAGCCCCCCCCGATTGATGATCCTGAGACCCCCCGATTAATGAAACTGAAACCCCCCGATTGATGATCCTGAGACCGCCCGATTGATGATCCTGAAACCCCCCGATTGGTGATCCTGAGACCCCCCCGATTGATGATGCTGAGCCCCCCGGATTGATGATCCTGAGACCCCCCGATAGAAAGATCCTGAGACCCCCCGATAGAAAGATCCTGAGACCCCCTGATTGATGATCCTGAGACCCCCGGATTGATGATCCTGATACCACCCGATTGATGATCCTGAAACCCCCCCGATTGATGATCCTGAAATCCCCCGATTGATGATTCTGAGACCGCCCCGATTGATGATCCTGAAACCCCCCCGATTGATGATGCTGAGCCCCCCCCGATTGATGATCCTGAGACCCCCGGATTGATGATCCTGAGACCCCCCGATTGATGATCCTGAGACCCCCTGATTGATGATCCTGAAACCCCCCTGATTGATGATGCTGAGACCCCCGGATTGATGATCCTGAGACCCCCCGATTGATAATCCTGAGACCCCCTGATTGATGATCCTGAAACCCCCCGATTTATGATCCCGAGACCCCCCCCCGATGAATGATCCTGAAACCCCCTGATTGATGATCCTGAGGCCCCCCCCCGATTGATGGTCCTGAGACCCCCACCCGATTGATGATCCTGAGACCCCCCGATTGATGATCCTGAGACCCCCCCGATTGATGATCCTGAGACCCCTGGATTGATGATACTGTGACCCCCCCAACCCGATTGATGATCCTGAAACCCCGATTGATGATCCTGAGACCCCGATTGATGATCCTGAGACTCACCGATAGAAAGATCCTGAGACCCCCGGATTGATGATCCTGAGACCCCCGATTGATGATCCTGAGACCCCCCTCAATTGATGATCCTGAAACCCCGCAATTGATGATCCTGAGACCCCCCTCAATTGATGATCCTGAAACCCCGCAATTGATGATCCTGAGACCCCCCCACCCGATTGATGATCCTGAGACCCCCCGATTGATGATCCTGAAACCCCCCGATTGATGATCCTGAAACCCCGATTGCTGATTCTGAAACCCCCCGATTTCTGATCCCGAGACCCCCCCGATGAATGATCCTGAAACCCCCGGATTGATGATCCTGAGGCCCCCCCCGATTGATGATCCTGAGACCCACGGATTGATGATCCTGAAACCCCCCGATTTCTGATCCCGAGACCCCCCCGATGAATGATCCTGAAACCCCCGGATTGATGATCCTGAGGCCCCCCCCGATTGATGATCCTGAGACCCACGGATTGATGATCCTGAGAGCCCCGATTGATGATCCTGAGACCCCGATTGATGATCCTGAGACTCACCGATAGAAAGATCCTGAGACCCCCGGATTGATGATCCTGAGACCCCCGATTGATGATCCTGAGACCCCCCTCAATTGATGATCCTGAAACCCCGCAATTGATGATCCTGAGACCCCCCTCAATTGATGATCCTGAAACCCCGCAATTGATGATCCTGAGACCCCCCCACCCGATTGATGATCCTGAGACCCCCCGATTGATGATCCTGAAACCCTCCGATTGATGATTCTGAAACCACGATTGATGATCCTGAAACCCCCCCCCCCCCGATTTATGATCCTGAGGTCCCCCCGAGTGATGATCCTGAGACCCCCCCACCCGATTGATGATCCTGAGACCCACCCCGATTGATGATCCTGAAACCCGATTGATGATCCTGAAACCCCCCGAGTGATGATCCTGAAACCCCCCCGATTGATGATCCTGAAACTCCCTCCGATTTATGATCCCGAGACCCCCCCGATGAATGAATCTGATTTCCCCGGATTGCTGATCCTGAGGCCCCCCCCCGATTGATGATCCTGAGACCTAACCCCCGGATTGTTGATCCTGAGACCCCCCGATTGATGATCCTGAGACTCCCCCCAATTGATGATCCTGAGACCCCGATTAATGATCCTGAGACCCCCGATAGAAAGATCCTGAGACCCCCGGATTGATGATCTTGAGACCCCCCGATTGAAAGATCCTGAGACCCCCGGATTGATGATCCTGAGACTGTGACCCCCCCCCCCATGATTGATGATCCTGAGACCCCGATTGATGATCCTGAGACCCCCGATAGAAAGATCCTGAGACCCCCGGATTGATGATCTTGAGACCCCCCGATTGAATGATCCTGAGACCCCCGGATTGATGATCCTGACACCCCCGATTGATGATCCGGAGACCCCCGATTGATGATCCTGAAATGCCCCGATTGATGATTCTGAGACCCCCCGATTGATGATCCTGAGACCCCCCTCGATTGATGATCCTGAAACGCCCCAATTGATGAACCTGAGACCCCCCCAATTGATGATACTGAAAACATCCGATTGATGATCCTGAAACCATCCGATTGATGATCCTGAAACCCCCCGATTGATGATCCTGGGACCCCCCGATTGAAAGATCCTGAGACCCCTCCCCGATTGATTATCCTGAGACCCCCGGATTGATGATCTTGAGACCCCCCGATTGAATGATCCTGAGACCCCCGGATTGATGATCCTGAGACCCCCGATTGATGATCCGGAGACCCCCGATTGATGATCCTGAAATGCCCCGATTGATGATTCTGAGACCCCCCGATTGATGATCCTGAGACCCCCCTCGATTGATGATCCTGAAACGCCCCAATTGATGAACCTGAGACCCCCCCAATTGATGATACTGAAAACATCCGATTGATGATCCTGAAACCATCCGATTGATGATCCTGAAACCCCCCGATTGATGATCCTGGGACCCCCCGATTGAAAGATCCTGAGACCCCCCCCCGATTGATTATCCTGAGACCCCCGGATTGATGATCTTGAGACCCCCCGATTGAATGATCCTGAGACCCCCGGATTGATGATCCTGAGACCCCCGATTGATGATCCGGAGACCCCCGATTGATGATCCTGAAATGCCCCGATTGATGATTCTGAGACCCCCCGATTGATGATCCTGAGACCCCCCTCGATTGATGATCCTGAAACGCCCCAATTGATGAACCTGAGACCCCCCCAATTGATGATACTGAAAACATCCGATTGATGATCCTGAAACCATCCGATTGATGATCCTGAAACCCCCCGATTGATGATCCTGAGACCCCCCGATTGAAAGATCCTGAGACCCCCCCCCCGATTGATTATCCTGAGACCCCCCCGATTGATGATACTGAAACCCCCCGATTGATGATCCTGAGACCATTCCGATTGATGATCCTGAAACCCCCCGATTGATGATCATGAGCCCCCCCTCGATTGATGATCCTGAAACCCCCCTGATTGATGATCCTGAGCCCCCCCTCGATTGATGATCCTGAAATCCCACGATTGATGATCCTGAGACCCCCCCGATTGATGATCCTGAAACCCCCCGATTGATGATCCTGAGACCTCTCCGATTGATGATCCTGAAACCCCCCGATTGATGATCATGAGCCCCCCCTCGATTGATGATCCTGAAACCCCCCTGATTGATGATCCTGAGCCCCCCCTCGATTGATGATCCTGAAATCCCACGATTGATGATCCTGAAACCCCCCGATTGATGATCCTGAGACCCCCGATTGATGATCCAGAAATCCCACGATTGATGATCCTGAGCCCCCCCTCGATTGATGATCCTGAAATCCCACGATTGATGATCCTGAAACCCCCCGATTGATGATCCTGAGACCCCCGATTGATGATCCTGAAATCCCACGATTGATGATCCTGAGACCCACCCGATTGATGATCCTGAGACCCCCCGATTGATGATCCTGATACCCCCCGATTGATGATCCTGTGACCCCCGGATTGATGATCCTGAAAACATCCGATTGATGATCCTGAAATCCCACGATTGATGATCCTGAGACTCACCCGATTGATGATCCTGAGACGCCGCGATAGATGATCCTGAGACCCCAATTGAAAGATCCTGAAACCCCCCCGATTGATGATCCTGAGACCCCTGGATTGATGATCCTGATACCCCCCGATTGATGATCCTGAGACCCCCTGACTGATGTTCCTGAGACCCCCCGATTGAAAGATCCTGAGACCCCCAGTTTGATGATCCTGAGACCCCCCGATTGATGATCCTGAGACCCCCCGATTGATGATCCTGAAACCCCCCGATTGATGATCCTGAAACTCCGATTGCTGATCCTGAAACCCCCCGATTTCTGATCCCGAGACCCCCCCGATGAATGATCCTGAAACCCCCGGATTGATGATCCTGAGGCCCCCCCCGATTGATGATCCTGAGACCCACGGATTGATGATCCTGAGACGCCCGATTGATGATCCTGAGACCCCCGATTGATGATCCTGAGACCCCGATTGATGATCCTGAGAACCCCCGATAGAAAAATCCTGAGACCCCCCGATAGAAAGATCCTGAGACCCCCCGATTGATGATCCTGAGACCCCCGATTGATGATCCTGAGACCCAGATTGATGATCCTGAGACCCCCCGATAGAAAGATCCTGAGACCCCCCGATAGAAAGATCCTGAGACCCCCTGATTGATGATCCTGATACCCCCCGATTGATGATCCTGAGACCCCCCTCAATTGATGATCCTGTAACCCCCCGATTGATGATCCTGAAACTCCCCGATTGATGCTCCTGAGCCCCCCCTCGATTGATGATCCTGAAATCCCACGATTGATGATCCTGAAACCCCCCGATTGATGATCCTGAGACCCCCGATTGATGATCCTGAAAACATCCGATTGATGATCCTGAAATCCCACGATTGATGATCCTGAGACCCACCCGATTGATGATCCTGAGACCCCCCGATAGATGATCCTGACCCCCCCCCCCCCGATTGATGATCCTGAGACCCCCGGATTGGTGATCCTGAGACCCCAATTGAAAGATCCTGAGACCCCCGGATTGATGATCCTGAGACCCCCGATTGATGATCCGGAGACCCCCGATTGATGATCCTGAAATCCCCCGATTGATGATTCTGAGACCCCCCGATTGATGATCCTGAGACCCACCCGATTGATGATCCTGAGACCCCCTGACTGATGTTCCTGAGACCCCCCGATTGAAAGATCCTGAGACCCCCAGTTTGATAATCCTGAGACCCCGATTAATGATCCTGAGACCCCCGATAGAAAGATCCTGAGACCCCCGGATTGATGATCTTGAGACCCCCCGATTGAAAGATCCTGAGACCCCCGGATTGATGATCCTGAGACTGTGACCCCCCCCCCCATGATTGATGATCCTGAGACCCCGATTGATGATCCTGAGACCCCCGATAGAAAGATCCTGAGACCCCCGGATTGATGATCTTGAGACCCCCCGATTGAATGATCCTGAGACCCCCGGATTGATGATCCTGAGACCCCCGATTGATGATCCGGAGACCCCCGATTGATGATCCTGAAATGCCCCGATTGATGATTCTGAGACCCCCCGATTGATGATCCTGAGACCCCCCTCGATTGATGATCCTGAAACGCCCCAATTGATGAACCTGAGACCCCCCCAATTGATGATACTGAAAACATCCGATTGATGATCCTGAAACCATCCGATTGATGATCCTGAAACCCCCCGATTGATGATCCTGAGACCCCCCGATTGAAAGATCCTGAGACCCCCCCCCGATTGATTATCCTGAGACCCCCGGATTGATGATCTTGAGAACCCCCGATTGAATGATCCTGAGACCCCCGGATTGATGATCCTGAGACCCCCGATTGATGATCCGGAGACCCCCGATTGATGATCCTGAAATGCCCCGATTGATGATTCTGAGACCCCCCGATTGATGATCCTGAGACCCCCCTCGATTGATGATCCTGAAACGCCCCAATTGATGAACCTGAGACCCCCCCAATTGATGATACTGAAAACATCCGATTGATGATCCTGAAACCATCCGATTGATGATCCTGAAACCCCCCGATTGATGATCCTGAGACCCCCCGATTGAAAGATCCTGAGACCCCCCCCCGATTGATTATCCTGAGACCCCCCCGATTGATGATACTGAAACCCCCCGATTGATGATCCTGAGACCATTCCGATTGATGATCCTGAAACCCCCCGATTGATGATCATGAGCCCCCCCTCGATTGATGATCCTGAAACCCCCCTGATTGATGATCCTGAGCCCCCCCTCGATTGATGATCCTGAAATCCCACGATTGATGATCCTGAGACCCCACTGATTGATGATCCTGAAACCCCCCGATTGATGATCCTGAGACCCCTCCGATTGATGATCCTGAAACCCCCCGATTGATGATCATGAGCCCCCCCTCGATTGATGATCCTGAAACCCCCCTGATTGATGATCCTGAGCCCCCCCTCGATTGATGATCCTGAAATCCCACGATTGATGATCCTGAAACCCCCCGATTGATGATCCTGAGACCCCCGATTGATGATCCAGAAATCCCACGATTGATGATCCTGAGCCCCCCCTCGATTGATGATCCTGAAATCCCACGATTGATGATCCTGAAACCCCCCGATTGATGATCCTGAGACCCCCGATTGATGATCCTGAAATCCCACGATTGATGATCCTGAGACCCACCCGATTGATGATCCTGAGACCCCCCGATTGATGATCCTGATACCCCCCGATTGATGATCCTGTGACCCCCGGATTGATGATCCTGAAAACATCCGATTGATGATCCTGAAATCCCACGATTGATGATCCTGAGACTCACCCGATTGATGATCCTGAGACGCCGCGATAGATGATCCTGAGACCCCAATTGAAAGATCCTGAAACCCCCCCGATTGATGATCCTGAGACCCCTGGATTGATGATCCTGATACCCCCCGATTGATGATCCTGAGACCCCCTGACTGATGTTCCTGAGACCCCCCGATTGAAAGATCCTGAGACCCCCAGTTTGATGATCCTGAGACCCCCCGATTGATGATCCTGAGACCCCCCGATTGATGATCCTGAAACCCCCCGATTGATGATCCTGAAACTCCGATTGCTGATCCTGAAACCCCCCGATTTCTGATCCCGAGACCCCCCCGATGAATGATCCTGAAACCCCCGGATTGATGATCCTGAGGCCCCCCCCGATTGATGATCCTGAGACCCACGGATTGATGATCCTGAGACGCCCGATTGATGATCCTGAGACCCCCGATTGATGATCCTGAGACCCCGATTGATGATCCTGAGAACCCCCGATAGAAAAATCCTGAGACCCCCCGATAGAAAGATCCTGAGACCCCCCGATTGATGATCCTGAGACCCCCGATTGATGATCCTGAGACCCAGATTGATGATCCTGAGACCCCCCGATAGAAAGATCCTGAGACCCCCCGATAGAAAGATCCTGAGACCCCCTGATTGATGATCCTGATACCCCCCGATTGATGATCCTGAGACCCCCCTCAATTGATGATCCTGTAACCCCCCGATTGATGATCCTGAAACTCCCCGATTGATGCTCCTGAGCCCCCCCTCGATTGATGATCCTGAAATCCCACGATTGATGATCCTGAAACCCCCCGATTGATGATCCTGAGACCCCCGATTGATGATCCTGAAATTGCACGATTGATGATCCTGAGACCCACCCGATTGATGATCCTGAGACCCCCCGATTGATGATCCTGATACCCCCCGATTGATGATCCTGAGACCCCCGGATTGATGATACTGAAAACATCCGATTGATGATCCTGAAATCCCACGATTGATGATCCTGAGACCCACCCGATTGATGATCCTGAGACCCCCCGATAGACGATCCTGACCCCCCCCACCGATTGATGATCCTGAGACCCCCGGATTGGTGATCCTGAGACCCCAATTGAAAGATCCTGAAACCCCCCCGATTGATGATCCTGAGACCCCTGGATTGATGATCCTGAGACCCCCCGATTGATGATCCTGAGACCCCCTGACTGATGTTCCTGAGACCCCCCGATTGAAAGATCCTGAGACCCCCAGTTTGATGATCCTGAGACCCCCCGATTGATGATCCTGAGACCCCCCGATTGATGATCCTGAAACCCCCCGATTGATGATCCTGAAACCCCGATTGATGATCCTGAAACCCCCCGATTTCTGATCCCGAGACCCCCCGATGAATGATCCTGAAACCCCCGGATTGATGATCCTGAGGCCCCCCCCCCGATTGATGATCCTGAGACCCACGGATTGATGATCCTGAGACCCCCCGATTGATGATCCTGAGACCCCCGATTGATGATCCTGAGACCCCCCGATTGATGATCCTGAGACCCCCGATAGAAAGATCCTGAGACCCCCCGATAGAAAGATCCTGAGACCCCCCGATTGATGATCCTGAGACCCCCGATTGATGATCCTGAGACCCCGATTGATGATCCTGAGACCCCCCGATAGAAAGGTCCTGAGACCCCCCGATAGAAAGATCCTGAGACCCCCTGATTGATGATCCTGAGACCCCCGGATTGATGATCCTGAAACCCCCCCGATTGATGATCCTGAAACCCCCCCGATTGATGATCCTGAGACCCCCCCGATTAATGAAACTGAAACCCCCCGATTGATGATCCTGAGACCGCCCGATTGATGATCCTGAAACCCCCCGATTGGTGATCCTGAGACCCCCCCGATTGATGATGCTGAGCCCCCCCCGATTGATGATCCTGAGACCCCCCGATTAATGAAACTGAAACCCCCCGATTGATGATCCTGAGACCGCCCGATTGATGATCCTGAAACCCCCCGATTGGTGATCCTGAGACCCCCCCGATTGATGATGCTGAGCCCCCCGGATTGATGATCCTGAGACCCCCCCGATAGAAAGATCCTGAGACCCCCCGATAGAAAGATCCTGAGACCCCCTGATTGATGATCCTGAGACCCCCGGATTGATGATCCTGATACCACCCGATTGATGATCCTGAAACCCCCCCGATTGATGATCCTGAAATCCCCCGATTGATGATTCTGAGACCGCCCCGATTGATGATCCTGAAACCCCCCCGATTGATGATGCTGAGCCCCCCCCGATTGATGATCCTGAGACCCCCGGATTGATGATCCTGAGACCCCCCGATTGATGATCCTGAGACCCCCTGATTGATGATCCTGAAACCCCCCCGATTGATGATGCTGAGCCCCCCCCGATTGATGATCCTGAGACCCCCAGATTGATGATCCTGAGACCCCCCGATTGAAAGATCCTGAGACCCCCAGTTTGATGATCCTGAGACCCCCCGATTGATGATCCTGAGACCCCCCGATTGATGATCCTGAAACCCCCCGATTGATGATCCTGAAACCCCGATTGATGATCCTGAAACCCCCCGATTTCTGATCCCGAGACCCCCCGATGAATGATCCTGAAACCCCCGGATTGATGATCCTGAGGCCCCCCCCCGATTGATGATCCTGAGACCCACGGATTGATGATCCTGAGACCCCCCGATTGATGATCCTGAGACCCCCGATTGATGATCCTGAGACCCCCCGATTGATGATCCTGAGACCCCCGATTGATGATCCTGAGACCCCGATTGATGATCCTGAGAACCCCCGATAGAAAGATCCTGAGACCCCCCGATAGAAAGATCCTGAGACCCCCCGATTGATGATCCTGAGACCCCCGATTGATGATCCTGAGACCCCGATTGATGATCCTGAGACCCCCCGATAGAAAGATCCTGAGACCCACCGATAGAAAGATCCTGAGACCCCCTGATTGATGATCCTGAGACCCCCGGATTGATGATCCTGATACCACCCGATTGATGATCCTGAAATCCCCCGATTGATGATTCTGAGACCGCCCCGATTGATGATCCTGAAACCCCCCCGATTGATGATGCTGAGCCCCCCCCGATTGATGATCCTGAGACCCCCCCGATTGATGATGCTGAGCCCCCCCCGATTGATGATCCTGAGACCCCCCGATTGATGAAACTGAAACCCCCGATTGGTGATCCTGAGACCCCCCCGATTGATGATGCTGAGCCCCCCGGATTGATGATCCTGAGACCCCCCGATAGAAAGATCCTGAGACCCCCCGATAGAAAGATCCTGAGACCCCCTGATTGATGATCCTGAGACCCCCGGATTGATGATCCTGATACCACCCGATTGATGATCCTGAAACCCCCCCGATTGATGATCCTGAAATCCCCCGATTGATGATTCTGAGACCGCCCCGATTGATGATCCTGAAACCCCCCCGATTGATGATGCTGAGCCCCCCCCGATTGATGATCCTGAGACCCCCGGATTGATGATCCTGAGACCCCCCGATTGATGATCCTGAGACCCCCTGATTGATGATCCTGAAACCCCCCTGATTGATGATGCTGAGCCCCCCCCGATTAATGATCCTGAGACCCCCGGATTGATGATCCTGAGACCCCCCGATTGATGATCCTGAGACCCCCGGATTGATGATCGTGAGACCCCCCGATTGATGATCCTGAGACCCCCTGATTGATGATCCTGAAACCCCCCCGATTGATGATGCTGAGCCCCCCCCGATGAATGATCCTGAAACCCCCTGATTGATGATCCTGAGGCCCCCCCCGATTGATGGTCCTGAGACCCCCACCCGATTGATGATCCTGAGACCCCCCGATTGATGATCCTGAGACCCCCCCGATTGATGATCCTGAGACCCCTGGATTGATGATACTGTGACCCCCCCCCCCCCGATTGATGATCCTGAAACCCCGATTGATGATCCTGAGACCCCGATTGATGATCCTGAGACTCACCGATAGAAAGATCCTGAGACCCCCGGATTGATGATCCTGAGACCCCCGATTGATGATCCTGAGACCCCCCTCAATTGATGATCCTGAAACCCCGCATTTGATGATCCTGAGACCCCCCCACCCGATTGATGATCCTGAGACCCCCCGATTGATGATCCTGAAACCCCCCGATTGATGATTCTGAAACCACGATTGATGATCCTGAAACCCCCCCCCGAATTATGATCCTGAGGTCCCCCGAGTGATGATCCTGAAACCCCCCCGATTGATGATCCTGAAACTTCCTCCGATTTATGATCCCGAGACCCCCCCGATGAATGAATCTGATTTCCCCGGATTGCTGATCCTGAGGCCCCCCCCCGATTGATGATCCTGAGACCTAACCCCCGGATTGTTGATCCTGAGACCCCCCGATTGATGATCCTGAGACCCCCCCCAATTGATGATCCTGAGACCCCGATTAATGATCCTGAGACCCCCGATAGAAAGATCCTGAGACCCCCGGATTGATGATCTTGAGACCACCCGATTGAAAGATCCTGAGACCCCCGGATTGATGATCCTGAGACTGTGACCCCCCCCCATGATTGATGATCCTGAGACCCCGATTGATGATCCTGAGACCCCCGATAGAAAGATCCTGAGACCCCCGGATTGATGATCTTGAGACCCCCCGATTGAATGATCCTGAGACCCCCGGATTGATGATCCTGAGACCCCCGATTGATGATCCGGAGACCCCCGATTGATGATCCTGAAATGCCCCAATTGATGATTCTGAGACCCCCCGATTGATGATCCTGAGACCCCCCTCGATTGATGATCCTGAAACGCCCCAATTGATGAACCTGAGACCCCCCCAATTGATGATACTGAAAACATCCGATTGATGATCCTGAAACCATCCGATTGATGAACCTGAAACCCCCCGATTGATGATCCTGAGACCCCCCCGATTGATTATCCTGAGACCCCCCCCCGATTGATTATCCTGAGACCCCCCCCGATTGATGATCCTGAAACCCCCCGATTGATGATCCTGGGACCCCTCCGATTGATGATCCTGAAACCCCCCGATTGATGATCCTGAGCCCCCCCTCGATTGATGATCCTGAAATCCCACGATTGATGATCCTGAGACCCCCGATTGATGATCCTGAAATCCCACGATTGATGATCCTGAGCCCCCCCTCGATTGATGATCCTGAAATCCCACGATTGATGATCCTGATACCCCCCGATTGATGATCCTGTGACCCCCGGATTGATGATCCTGAAAACATCCGATTGATGATCCTGAAATCCCACGATTGATGATCCTGAGACCCACCCGATTGATGATCCTGAGACGCCGCGATAGATGATCCTGAGACCCCAATTGAAAGATCCTGAAACCCCCCCGATTGATGATCCTGAGACCCCTGGATTGATGATCCTGATACCCCCCGATTGATGATCCTGAGACCCCCTGACTGATGTTCCTGAGACCCCCCGATTGAAAGATCCTGAGACCCCCAGTTTGATGATCCTGAGACCCCCCGATTGATGATCCTGAGACCCCCCGATTGATGATCCTGAAACCCCCCGATTGATGATCCTGAAACCCCGATTGCTGATCCTGAAACCCCCCGATTTCTGATCCCGAGACCCCCCCGATGAATGATCCTGAAACCCCCGGATTGATGATCCTGAGGCCCCCCCCGATTGATGATCCTGAGACCCACGGATTGATGATCCTGAGACCCCCGATTGATGATCCTGAGACCCCCGATTGATGATCCTGAGACCCCGATTGATGATCCTGAGAACCCCCGATAGAAAAATCCTGAGACCCCCCGATAGAAAGATCCTGAGACCCCCCGATTGATGATCCTGAGACCCCCCTCAATTGATGATCCTGTAACCCCCCGATTGATGATCCTGAAACTCCCCGATTGATGATCCTGAAACCCCCCAATAGATTATCCTGAGCCCCCCCTCGATTGATGATCCTGAAATCCCACGAGTGATGATCCTGAAACCCCCCGATTGATGATCCTGAGACCCCCGATTGATGATCCTGAAATCCCACGATTGATGATCCTGAGACCCACCCGATTGATGATCCTGAGACCCCCCGATTGATGATCCTGATACCCCCCGATTGATGATCCTGAGACCCCCGGATTGGTGATCCTGAGACCCCAATTGAAAGATCCTGAAACCCCCCCGATTGATGATCCTGAGACCCCTGGATTGATGATCCTGATACCCCCCGATTGATGATCCTGAGACCCCCGGATTGATGATCCTGAGACCCCCCGATTGATGATCCTGAGACCCCCTGACTGATGTTCCTGAGACCCCCCGATTGAAAGATCCTGAGACCCCCAGTTTGATGATCCTGAGACCCCCCGATTGATGATCCTGAAACCCCCCGATTGATGATCCTGAAACCCCGATTGATGATCCTGAAACCCCCCGGTTTCGGATCCCGAGACCCCCCGATGAATGATCCTGAAACCCCCGGATTGATGATCCTGAGGCCCCCCCCCGATTGATGATCCTGAGACCCACGGATTGATGATCCTGAGACCCCCCGATTGATGATCCTGAGACCCCCGATTGATGATCCTGAGACCCCCCGATTGATGATCCTGAGACCCCCGATTGATGATCCTGAGACCCCGATTGATGATCCTGAGAACCCCCGATAGAAAGATCCTGAGACCCCCCGATAGAAAGATCCTGAGACCCCCCGATTGATGATCCTGAGACCCCCGATTGATGATCCTGAGACCCCGATTGATGATCCTGAGACCCCCCGATAGAACGATCCTGAGACCCCCCGATAGAAATATCCTGAGACCCCCTGATTGATGATCCTGATACCCCCCGATTGATGATCCTGAGACCCCCCTCAATTGATGATCCTGAAACCCCCCGATTGATGATCCTGAAATTCCCCGATTGATGATCCTGAAACCCCCCGATTGATGATCCTGAGACCCCCCGATTGATGATCCTGAAACCATCCGATTGATGATCTTGAAACCATCCGATTGATGATCCTGAGTCCCCCCGATTGATGATCCTGAGACCCCCTGATTGATGATCCTGAGACCCCCTGATTGATGATCCTGAAAACCCGATTGATGATCGTGAGACCCCCCCGATTGATGATCCTGAGACCCCCCCCCCGATTGATGATCCTGAGACCCCCGATTGATGATCCTGAGACCCTTCCGATCTACGATCCTGAAACCCCGATTGATGATCCTGAGACCCCCCGATTGATGATCCTTGGAACCCACGATTGATGATCCTGAGACCCCCCGATTGATGATCCTGAAACCCCGATTGATGATCCTACGACCCCCCGATTAATGATCCTGAGACCCCCCGATTGATGATCCTGAGACCCCCCCGATTGATGATCCTGAGACCCCCGATTGATGATCCTGAGACCCCCGATTGATGATCCTGAAACCCCGATTTCCGACATTGAGGCTATCCAGTTTAAAACATAGAGCTAACCATCAAGTAGAACCACCATACCCAGTACCACACTGATCATACCAGAGATTCACTACAGAGACGTTATACCATTATCCAGAATTGGCCTCACCAGTGACTCAGAAAATCCAATTTTAAATTGTTTTAACTTGTAATCCAGTGCTCTCCAGGATGCTTCATCGCACCCAACCTCCCATTGGCTAGATACTTTTAGGGTATTTTTAACCACTGTGTACAAATCCTTTTTTCTATACTATCCCTGATACTTATCACCTTTTTTATGTTATATGTATCAGGTTTCATATTTTCATGTACATCACCTTCCATTTCTCCACATAAAAACCAATCTACAATTTCTCTGTTAATTTGATCTAAGTCTCCTACTTAACCATAGCACCTCATTCGACAACAGGTTATAACCAGCTCAGCTGCTCATGGGAAGGAAAATAAGAGTCAAATAAGGAATAATATCTGGTAAGGTAAGGTAAGGTGAAAAAAAATGACAAAAACTGAGACAGAAGTTTTGGATAAGAAAATATACAGTCTTCCAGCACTGAAATGCTGTGATAAAATGGGCCTTAGAAATAACACTGCGTATATTGGCACCAACAAGGAGCTACTGCATCTAAAGTCATATTTTAATCGAAACCAAAAGGTGCATTACTTACACACTCTCACTGACGCATCACAGGAACAAATAAATGAACCTAATGAGGCTGTAGTAACCTGAATGCTTAATCCAACTATATCCTCTTTTCTATCTGATCAATCATAGACCAATTGAGATGGGGATGTAAGATCTGGTCCATCATTAAGTGAAACTCCCAGAAGAAGATTCAATTGTGACAATATATGCCTGAAAGATACATAAAGACAATAACAACATCAACAACTTGCACCTATGGAACTTTAACACAAAAAAACATCCCAAGGTGCTTCACAGGGGCTGAGAAGAAATGGATACTGAGCCGAAAATGGAGAGAAAAGGTGACCTAAAGCTTAGTTAAATAAATTGTTTTAAGAAGAGTCCTAGAGGTGGGGAGACAGATAGGTTTATGGAGGGAATTCCAGATCGACTTATGTGGCTGAAGACATGTCACAAGGCTAAAGTTACTGTATACAGCTATGTATAAATAATTATTAGCTTCAGGAAGTGACTCTTTTATGATATAGGTATATTGTACTGTACGCTTACTAAGGAACCATTTAGTTATAAATAAATGCAAATGGTTAGTTGTTTTGAAAGGAGGAAAATCTGGACATATCAGTTTGAGTATAAGAATTGAGAGATGTTCCCTTAACACTAGTAAGTACTGTAACGATATTGCAATGAAATGAGTAGATAGATCCCAAATGAATAAGTCAAGACGATCTGCAGGTTGCAGTTTAGACGGGAACAGTGAGCTATTGAATGTGAAATTGTTTAAAACTATGCTAAAGCTAGTTTTGTCCTTTTATTATTCAATGTAAGTTACTAGAAACCCCAAACATAATAGAGGAAATTTTGCAATGGATGATTGTTTTCTGAAGGAGCTTGCACCAAATTCCTGCTGGTGCTTTTTAAGGCAGGTGTTAATCCAATTTGAATAAAAAGCCTATTTATCACCACCATCCGCCTGCAATCAGGCAATACAATACATAACAGGGATCACACCTGGAAGCTCCTGGTCTTTATGGCTTAGCTACTCACTGCGTAAATTTTCTGAGCCACTTTTTCTAAATGGGAGTTTTAACTTAGCTACAAGTATGGGGGCTTAGATTTTTACTAGGCAATTTAATGACGTTTTCTACAATTAAGTTTATTTTACTACGTAACAGAGAGAATCACCTGAGAAAATTATGGGTGCCAGAAATATAAGATACTGCATAGTAAATAGATGAATTCACTTTTTTGAGCTGAAGCTTGCATTTTAATCAAGAATTAAGATTGTGAAAGAGTTATATAGGCTAGCTTCAAGTGTGTCTTGATTTTACATTTGGAAACATTTTTTAAGTGCTTTTGCCTTTGTTTGTGGCCTCTGGTGACTCGAGATTATTGCATTTCCTCCAGAGGGTAGAGATTTGAACCGTAGCACTATTGAGGTTTACAGCACAGTTAGTCCATTGTGTCTGTGCCAGCTCTTTGCTGGAGTACTCCAAAATGAATCCCAGTGCTCCACTCCCTCCCCATAGCATTGCAGCTTCAACTGCTACAAATAATTATCCATTAAAATATGCAATAGTATCTGTCTTCTTAAGGCAAAAAAATAATGTGCTTAAATAAACCTCTGTATAAAGAAACTTTACCTAACATCTCTCCTCACTCTCATTGTTACAAATTTAAACCAATGACCTCTTGTTATTGACTCCCCAGTCAAAGGAAATAATTTTTCCTACTCTTCATAATTCAAAAAAAATCTTTAAAATCTTCTTTTGTCTTTCTCTGCTCCAGTGAAAATAGTCCCAGTATCTCACTGCTCTCCTACTCCTCCAATGCCTCTCCACCATCATCCAGCTGGGTAGGACTGCACTCACCTGGTTCCATTCTTATCTATCTAATCATAGCCAGAGAATCTGCAGTAGCTTTTCTTCCCGCTCCCGGATCGTTACCTCTGGGGCCCCCAAGGATCTATCCTTGGTCCCCTCCAATATGTTGTATCTACATGCTGCCCCTCGGCGACACTATCCGAAAACACAGTTTCCACATAAAAACAGAAAATGCTGGAAATACTCAGCAGGTCAGGCAGTATCTCTGAAGAGAGAAACAGAGTTAACGTTTCAGGTTGATGACCTTTCATCAGCAGTGGAAAATGTTAGATATGTAACAGATTTTAAACAAGTACAGAGGTGGGGAAAGGGGGAAGGGAGGAAAGAATTAAAGGGAACTTCTGTGATAGGGTGGAAGGCAAAAGAGATTAAATGACAAAACGGATGATGGTGCAAGGCAAAAGAGAATGGTAATAGAAACATAGACATAGAAAATAGGTGCAGGAGTAGGCCATTCGGCCCTTCTAGCCTGCACCGCCATTCAATGAGTTCATGGCTGAACATTCAACTTCAGTACCCCATTCCTGCTTTCTCGCCATACCCCTTGATCCCCCTAGTAGTAAGGACCTCATCTAACTCCTTTTTGAATATATTTAGTGAATTGGCCTCAACAACTTGCTGTGGTAGAGAATTCCACAGGTTCACCACTCTCTGGGTAAAGAAGTTCCTCCGCATCTCGGTCCTAAATGGCTTACCCCTTATCCTTAGACTGTGACCTCTGGTTCTGGACTTCCCCAACATTGGGAACATTCTTCCTGCATCTAACCTGACTAACCCCGTCAGAATTTTAAATGTTTCTATGAGGTCCCCTCTCATTCTTCTGAACTCCAGTGAATACAAGCCCAGTTGATCCAGTCTTTCTTGATAGGTCAGTCCCGCCATCCCGGGAATCAGTCTGGTGAACCTTCGCTGCACTCCCTCAATAGCAAGAATGTCCTTCCTCAGGTTAGGAGACCAAAACTGTACACAATACTCCAGGTGTGGCCTCACCAATGCCCTGTACAACTGTAGCAACACCTCCCTGCCCCTGTACTCAAATTCCCTTGCTATGAAGGCCAACATGCCATTTGCTTTCTTAACCGCCTGTTGCACCTGCATGCCAACCTTCAATGACTGATGTACCACGACACCCAGGTCTCTTTGCACCTCCCCTTTTCCTAATCTGTCACCATTCAGATAATAGTCTGTCTCTCTGTTTTTACCACCAAAGTGGATAACCTCACATTTATCCACATTATACTTCATCTGCCATGCATTTGCCCACTCACCTAACCTATCCAAGTCGCTCTGCAGCCTCACAGCATCCTCCTCACAGCTCACACTGCCACCCAACTTAGTGTCATCCGCAAATTTGGAGATACTACATTTAATCCCCTCATCTAAATCATTAATGTACAATGTAAACAGCTGGGGCCCCAGCACAGAACCTTGCGGTACTCCACTAGTCACTGCCTGCCATTCTGAAAAGTACCCATTTAATCCTACTCTTTGCTTCCTGTCTGACAACCAGTTCTCAATCCATGTCAGCACACTACTCCCAATCCCATGTGCTCTAACTTTGCACATCAATCTCTTGTGTGGGACCTTGTCGAACGCCTTCTGAAAGTCCAAATATACCACATCAACTGGTTCTCCCTTGTCCACTCTACTGGAATCATCCTCAAAAAATTCCAGAAGATTTGTCAAGCATGATTTCCCTTTCACAAATCCATGCTGACTTGGACCTATCATGTCACCTCTTTCCAAATGCACTGCTATGACATCCTTAATAATTGATTCCATCATTTTACCCACTACCGATGTCAGGCTGACCGGTCTATAATTCCCTGTTTTCTCTCTCCCTCCTTTTTTAAAAAGTGGGGTTACATTGGCTACCCTCCACTCCATAGGAACTGATCCAGAGTCAATGGAATGTTGGAAAATGACTGTCAATGCATCCTCTATTTCCAAGGCCACCTCCTTAAGTACTCTGGGATGCAGTCCATCAGGCCCTGGGGATTTATCGGCCTTCAATCCCATCAATTTCCCCAACACAATTTCCCGGCTAATAAGGATTTCCCTCAGTTCCTCCTCCTTACTAGACCCCCCGGCCCCTTTTATAACCGGAAGGTTGTTTGTGTCCTCCTTCGTGAATACCGAACCAAAGTACTTGTTCAATTGGTCCGCCATTTCTTTGTTCCCCGTTATGACTTCCCCTGATTCTGACTGCAGGGGACCTACGTTTGTCTTTACTAATCTTTTTCTCTTTACATATCTATAGAAAGTTTTGCAATCCATCTTAATGTTCCCTGCAAGCTTCTTCTCATACTCCATTTTCCCTGCCCGAATCAAACCCTTTGTCCTCCTCTGCTGAGTTCTAAATTTCTCCCAGTCCCCAGGTTCGCTGCTATTTCTGGCCAATTTGTATGCCACTTCCTTGGCTTTAATACTATCCCTGATTTCCCTTGATAGCCACGGTTGAGCCACCTTCCCTTTTTTATTTTTATGCCAGACAGGAATGTACAATTATTGTACTTCATCCATGCGGTCTCTAAATGTCTGCCATTGCCCATCCACAGTCAACCCCTTAAGTATCATTCGCCAATCCATCCCAGCCAATTCACGCCTCATATCTTCAAAGTTAGCCTTCTTTAAGTTCTGGACCATGGTCTCTGAATTAACTGTTTCATTCTCCATCCTAATGCAGAATTCCACCATATTATGGTCACTCTTCCCCAAGGGGCCTCGCACAATGAGATTGCTAATTAATCCTCTCTCATTACATAACACCCAGTCTAAGATGGCCTCCCCCCTAGTTGGTTCCTCGACATATTGGTCTAAAAAACCATCCCTTATGCACTCCAGGAAATCCTCCTCCACCGTATTGCTTCCAGTTTGGTTAGCCCAATCTATGTGCATATTAAAGTCACCCATTATAACTGCTGCACCTTTATTGCATGCCCTCCCGAACATCACTACTACTGTTTGGAGGTCTGTACACAACTCCCACTAACATTTTTTGCCCTTTGGTGTTCTGTAGCTCTACCCATATAGATTCCACATCATCCAAGCTAATGTCCTTCCTAACTATTGCCTTAATCTCCTCCTTAACCAGCAATGCTACCCCACCTCCTTTTCCTTTTATTCTATCCTTCCTGAATGTTGAATACCCTTGGATGTTGAGTTCCCAGCCCTGATCATCCTGGAGCCACGTCTCCGTAATCCCAATCACATCATATTTGTTAACATCTATTTGCACAGTTAATTCATCCACCTTATTGCGGATACTCCTTGCATTAAGACACAAAGCCTTTAGGCTTGTTTGTTTAACACCCTCTGTCCTTTTAGAATTTTGCTGTACAATGGTCCTTTTTGTTCTTTGCCTTGGGTTCCTCATCTCCTTTCTGTCTTTTGCTTTTGCATCCTTTTTGTTTCCCTCTATCTCCCTGCATTGGTTCCCATCCCCCTGCCATATTAGTTTAACTCCTCCCCAACAGCACTAGCAAACACTCCCCCGAGGACATTGGTTCCGATTCTGCCCAGGTGCAGACCGTCCGGATTGTACTGGTCCCACCTCCCCCAGAACCGGTTCCAATGCCCCAGGAATTTGAATCCCTCCCTGCTGCACCATTGCTCAAGCCACGTATTCATCTGAGCTATCCTGCGATTCCTACTCTGACTAGCACGTGGCACTGGTAGCAATCCCGAGATTACTACTTTTGAGGTCCTACTTTTTAATTTAGCTCCTAGCTCCTTAAATTCATTTCGTAGGACCTCATCCCTTTTTTTACCTATGTCGTTGGTACCAACGTGCACCACGACAACTGGCTGTTCTCCCTCCCTTTTTAGAATGTCCTGCACCCGCTCCGAGACATCCTTGACCCTTGCACCAGGGAGGCAACATACCATCCTGGAGTCTCGGTTACGGCCGCAGAAACGCCTATCTATTCCCCTTACAATTGAATCCCCTATCACAATCGCTCCCCCACTCTTTTTCCTGCCCTCCTGTGCAACAGAGCCAGCCACGGTGCCATGAACTTGGCTGCTGCTGCCCTCTCCTGATGAGTCATCCCCCTCAACAGCACTCAAAGCAGTGTATCTGTTTTGCAGTGGGATGACCACAGGGGACCCCTGCACTACCTTCCTTGCACTACTCTTCCTGCTGGTCTTCCATTCCCTCGCTGGCTGTGGACCCTTCTCCTGCGGTAAGACCAACTCGCTCCACGTGCTACTCACGTCATTCTCAGCATCGTGGATGCTCCAGAGTGAATTCACCCTCAGCTCCAACTCCGCAACGCGGACCGTCAGGAGCCGGAGGTGGATACACTTCCCGCACATGTAGTCGTCAGGGACACTGGGACAAGTAAAGGAACAAAAGATGGGTCGAGAGGATGTGAGAATTGCATTAGCAGAATTATTACCAACACCTGCTGGCTGAAAAAATGGGAGAAGTGGTTATGATCTGAAATTGTTGAACTCAATGTAATCTACCATTGCTCTGTTCATCTGCTCTGATTCTCCTATTTAAGCATAGTCTCCTTGTCCTGGATTCCTACACCAGAGGAAATAGTTTCTTAGTATGTACCCTACTGAATCCTTTTATAATTTGACACATCTTAATTAGATTACCCCTCAACCTTCTCAACTCAATGGAATACAAGCCAAGTTTATGCAAACTGTCCTCATAATTTAAACTCTTTAAGCTCTGGTACCCCTGCCATGGTTAATATATCCTTCTTTAGGTGACGTGCTCAGAATCCAGTACTCCAGAGTGGCAATGCAGACTTTGCAATGAGTGAGGAGGTGTGTGAAATATTCGATGAAATAAACATATGAGAGAGGAAGTATTAAGGGTCTTAAAGGGAGATGTATTCAGCTTTGAAAGTGGATAAATCACCAGGTCTGGATAAAATATATCCCAGGCTGTTAAGAGAAGCAAAAGAGGAAATAGCAGAGGCTCTGACCATCATTTTCTAATCCTCTCTGGCTACAGGGAGGACTGCTAATGTTGTACCTTTGTTTAAAAAGGGAGAAAGGGATAGAGTGAGTAATTACAGGCCAGTCAGCCTAACCTCTGTGGTTGGAAAATTATTAGAAAAACCCTGAAGAACAGATAAATCTTTATTTGGAAAGACATGGATTAATCAAGGACAGTCAGCATGGATTTGTTAAGGGAAGGTCGTGAATTTTTTGAGGAGGTAACCAGGAGGGTCAATAAGGGCAGTGTGTATGATGTATATATGGATTTTAGCAAAGCTTTTGATAAGGTCTCACATGGCAGACTGGTCATGAAAGTAATAACCCATAGGATCCAGGGCAAAGTTACAAGTTGGATCCAAAATTGGCTCAGAGGCAGGAAGCAAAGGATAATGGTTGATGGATCTTCTGTACATCAGGAGGGAAGAGGATGTCCCTGCATGCTCTGAGGTCCTCCACAAATATGTGGAGGGAGAGATCAGAGAACCTGGGTCCCACCCTCTGCCGCTGTGCAGTCATTTCTTATCTTGTGTACTGCATTGCAAAGCAATTGCACTGACTGAACAATCCGAGATGAACCTTCCAATGCAATGTGGCCATGGTCCCTTTAAATATCCCGGCTGAAAACGCATCATCATGGATTTCACCAGATCTGCTCCATTTAATTGGGCCGGGTAATATGCTGGGCGGGCTTAACAAACCCCATTATTGGAAAGTAATTTTGTGGAGAGGCATGGAGGTAGCAATGGGGTTGGGACCGACATGGTGGCTGCCCAGGTAAGGAAAATTCTGGCTATGTTGTCTGTCGCACATTCACATGCACCTGGTGTCGCACACAGTGGGTGCTATTGTATAGAAAATGGCCTGATTTTTCTTCAAGTTTGTCTTTTAAAATAATAATTTAAACACTTGTAATGTTTTAATTCTGTAATGTATGTATGCCTGGATTTACCCGCTATCAGGGGGAGTGACCGTCGGAGGTCACTGGGCCACAGACACACACGTGCAGCCCTTTTATATAAAGAAAGCCTCCATGTTTAATCCTCACTTTGAGAGCTAATAAATTAGAGTCAGGTCGCACCTGATTGAGTTCACGGTACTAAGCCTATTGAGTTATTGCATATGCAACATTTGGCGACGAGGCACAATACAAACTTTCACGCACAAAAAAAATTGAGCACCATTGGAATCCTGGAGCGATTCATGGAGGGAAAAGACTGGGAGGATTTTACAGATCGCCTCGACCAGTACTTCGTGGCCAACAAGATGGATGAAGATGTTGAAGCAGTTAGGCGCAGGACGGTTTTCCTCATGGTTTGTGGTCCAAAAATCTACGGCTTCATAAAGAATCTGCTCTCAACTGCATGTCCAATGGAAAAGACCTATGAGGAATTGTGCGCTCTGATTCGGGACCATCTCAAACCTAAAGAAGGCATCATTATGTCGAGATATCACTTTGACAAGCATGTTCGTTCTGAGGGCCAGCACGTGGCGGAATTTGTTTCTGATCTGAGACATCTCGCTGGGCCGTGTAAGTTTGGAACCACATTGGAAAACATGCTGCGCGACGTCTTCGTAATAGGCATAAACCACAAGGTGATCCTACGGAAGCTGCTGGCTGCGGAGACGTTGGATCTGAGCAGGGTCATCACGATTGCCCAGGCTTGCCTGACCACGGTCGATAGTACAAAGCAGATATCCTCACAGAGTCGGAGCTCCACGACAAGTACTGTGCACCAGATTGTGTCGTCGGTTGGCAGAGCTGCACCTGTCAGGGTCTACCCGACTGTGTTTGCGAAACCTATAGCTGCTCAAAGTCCGCCATTGGGCATGAATCCGATTTCACCCCGTTGGCGTTGTGAGGGCAATCATCGGCCTCATCAGTGCCGTTTCAGACAGTATATTTGTAGAGGCTGCGCGAAAATGGGGCATTTTCAGCGGATGTGTCTGCAGTTCAGCAAACATGCTGCGGCACACCACGTGGATGATGATGACCGATCCGGAGCGGATCCGGCAATACGACCTGAGATACCCAAGGAGGAAGTGTATAGTGTACATTTGTCCTGACAAAGAGCCAAATGATAATGATTGAACTAAAATTGAACGGCGTGCCAGTATCTATGGAATTATTTACGGGTGCGAGTCAGTCAATTATGAGCCAGAGGATTTTCAAAAAGCTGTGGGACACCAAGGCCATGAAACCCAAGCTGAGTCCAGTAAATGCAAAATTGCATACCTACTCCAAAGAGCTCATACCAGTGATTGGCAGTGCAGCAGTCAAGGTGTCGTACGATGGGGCAGTTGGATATTGCTGTGGATCGTTCCGTGCAATGGTCCAACGCTGTTCGGCAGGAGTTGGCTCGAAAAAATAAAGTGGAACTAGAACGATATTAAAGCTTTGTCATCGGTGGATGACGCTTCGTGTGTTCAAGTGCTGAGCAAATTTCTCTCGCTGTTTGCACCGGGAATCAGCAACTTCACAGGAGCCAAGGTGCAGATCCACCTGGACTCGGATGCAAGACCCGTCCATCACAAAACCCGGGCGATCCCGTACATGATGAGGGCAAAGGTCGAAATTGAACTGGACAGACTAACATGAAGGGGTCATTTCACCAATCGAATTTAATGAATGGGCTAGACTCATTGTTCCCGTGCTAAAGAGTGATCGCACTGTCAGGATTTGTGGAGACTACAAGGTTACGATCAACCGAGTTTCGAAACAGGATCAGTACCCATTACCAAAGGCTGATGACCTGTTTGCAACGCTAGCTGGGGGAAAGTCATTCACCAAATTGGATCTGGCGTCGGCCTATACGACACAGGAGCTTGTCGTATCGTCGAAGAAATTTATGTGTATTAATACGGCTGTAGCCATATTTCAGAGAAACATGGACAGTTTACTGAAGTCCGTCCCTAGAACCGTGGTGTTCCAAGACGACATTCTGGTCACAGGTTGTGACACTGCTGAACAACTGCACAACCTGGCAGAGGTTCTACGTCATCTGGACAAAGTGGGGCTCAGGCTAAAACGTTCAAAGTGCGTCTTTATGGCACAGGAAGTCGAATTCCTGGGAAGGAAAATTGCTGAAGACGGCATCAGGTCTACGGACTCGAAAACAGAGGTCATCAAAAATGCACCCAGACCCCAAAATGTGATGGAGCTGCATTCATTTCTTGGTCTTCTCAACTACTTCGGTAATTTCTTACCTAAATTGAGCACATTATTAGAGCCACTGCACATGCTGCTCAGAAAAGGCAACAACTGGGTTTGGGGTGTATCTCAAGACAGGGCCTTCGAGAAGGCTAGAAATCTGCTTTGTTCCAACAAATTGCTGGTACATTATGACCCGTGCAAGCATTTAGTATTGGCCTGTGACGCTTCACCACATGGGGTTTGTTGCATGCTCCAACAATCCAATGAATCGGGCAAACTATAACCCATTGCGTACGCATCGAGAAGCATGTCTAAAGTGGAAAGAGCCTACGTCATGGTAGAGAAAGAAGCTTTAGCCTGTTTATAAGGGGTTAAAAAGATGCACCAGTATCTGTTTGGGCTTTGTTTCGAGCTTGAAACCGATTACAAGCCACTCATATCTTTGTTTTCAAAGCATAGAGGTATCAATACCAACGTGTCATCCCGCATCCAGAGGTGGGCGCTGATATTATCTGCCTATGATTATGTCATTCGCCATAGATCTGGCACCGAGAATTGTGCCGATGCATTGAGCCGTTTACCGTTGCCCACACCGGAGGTGGAAACGCCACAGCCCGCAGACCTACTATTGGTCATGGAGAGTGAAGAGTCGCCTGTCACTGCTTAACAAGTTAGGACCTGGACCAGCCAGAATCTGATCTTATCAATTGTAAAACATTGTGTCCTTATTAGTGATTGGTCGGCCATTCCCAGGGAAGTGTGTGATGAGACCAAACCTTACAACCATCGCAAAGACGAACTATTCATTCAATCTGATTGATTGCTATGGGGTAATTGTGTTGTTAAGCCCAAGAAAGGCAGGGAGAGATTTGTACGGGATTTACACAGTACCCATCCCAGTATTGCGATGATGAAGGCCATTGCCAGGTCTCACGTTTGGTGGCCTGGCATTGACTCTGATTTGGAGTCATGTGTGCATCAGTGCAACACTTGCATGCAGTTAAGCAATGCACCAGTGGAATCTCCGCCAAGTCTGTGGTCGTGGCCATCAAAACCATGGTCAAGGATCCACATCGACTATGCTAGTCCTTTCCTGGGCAAAATGTTTTTGGTGGTGGTGGATGCGTATCCCAAATGGATAGAATGTGTAACCATATCATCCAGCACATCCACAGCCACCATTCAGAGCCTTCGTGCCATGTTCTCCACTCATGATCTGCCCGACATCGTTGTGAGCGACAATGGATCATGCTTCACGAGTTTGGAGTTTCAAGAGTTTATGAACTCAATGGTATCAAGCACGTAAGGTCAGCACCATTCAAACCCGCATCCAATGGTCAAGTGGAGCGAGCCGTCCAAACCATCAATCAGAACCTGAAACGCGTAACTCACGGTTCTTTGCAGACTCACTTGTCACGCATACTGCTTAGTTACAGGACAAGACCCCACACGTTTACCAGGGTCTCCGCTGCTAAACTGTTGATGAAGCGAGGTCTCAAGACCAGGCTCTCACTTGCCCACCCTGATCTTAACGATCACGTCGAAAACAGACGTCAACATCAGCAGTGGTATCATGATCGCACTGCCATGTCACGCGACATCTCTATTAATGATCCTGTGTATATGTTAAATTATGGTCAAGGCCCCAAGTGGGTCACTGGCACGGTTACAGCCAAGGAGAGTAACAGGGTGCTTATTGTCAGGCTCACTAATGGGCAAACATGCAGGAGGCACATTGATCAGATGAAATTGCGGCACACAGACAAACCGGAACAGCTTGAAGAAGACACCATCACTGACCAACCGATTCATATTCAGCCATCAGAAGATCCTGCTGTTGTCAATGAATCTGGACCTTCAATCCCCGACATGGACATTGCCACTCCCATTAGATCGGCTATCCAGCCTCAAGTCATGAATGATTTGGAGAGCTCACCCAGATCTGGAATTGAACTGAGACGATCAACGAGGGAGCGAAAAGCCCCGGACCATCTCAATTTGTAAATAGGACTGATACCAAAATCTTGGGGGGAATGATGTAATGTATGTATGCCTGGGTTTACCTGCCACCAGGGGGAGCGGCCGTCGGAGGTCATTGGGCCAGACACACACGTGCAGTCCTTGCATATAAAGAAAGCCTCCATGTTTAATCCTAATTTTGAGAGCTAATAAAGTAGAGTCAGGTTACACCTGATTGAGTTCATGGCACTAAGCCTATTGAGTTATTGCATGCGCAACAAATTCTTTGTCTCTTAAAGATGAGTTCCTTCAGCTTTCTGGAGGGTAAGTAACTGTGGGCCGCCCTGACCTGTGTGAGAACATCACCGCATGTTGGGGTATAATTAGAGCTGGAGCGCGGGCCCTGAACATCGTGGTGGATGTTATGTTTGTAACTACAAGGTAACACCATTGTATTACTGTATATACTCAACCTTGACCACAGGGGGTGAACTTGTGGGAGACACTCCTTACCTGATCACACAGGTATATAAAGGGAGATCCCACGCAGTGTCATCACTTCTGGAGTCCTGCAATAAAGAGCTAAGGTCACAGAGTGGCCTTGTCCCTGGAATGTGCCTCGTGTGGTTTCATGCTGTAGAGTAAGGACTTTACATTGGCGATGAGAGACGGGAATTCACAACCCACGAGAATGGCCACCGGTAGCGCAGAGGAATGGTACTGTGGTGGGGAAGACTGGGACGATTTTGTCGAGAGGCTTCAGCAAAGCTTTGTAACTAAAGACTAGCTAAGGGATGCAGCGGCTGACAAGCGAAGGGCTCATCTCCTGACCAGCTGCGGGCCAAAGGCTTATGCGCTCATGGAGGACTTACTGGCACCTGAAAAGCCGTCGGACAAAACCTTGGAAGAGCTCAGCAAATTAATCGGGGAGCACCTCAAATCGGCGAGCAGCATGCACATGGCTCGACACAGATTCTACACCCACCGACGCCATGAAGGACAGAGCATACCGGACTTTGTAGCGGACCTTCGGCATTTGGCCAGCCTCTGTAAGTTCACAGACGCCTGCAGGAGGGAGATGCTCAGGGACTTCTTTATCGAGGGTATCGGTCAGGCGGGAATTTTTCGCAAGTTAATTGAGACCAAGGACTTGACCTTGGAAGCGGCGGCATTGTTAGCTCAAACTTTCATGGCGGGGGAGGAAGAGATGAAAATGATTTATGCATGCATTTCTGCCTCTAACGCGGCGATGGATCAGGGAGTCAACATCATAAATGCTACTCAGAGCCCCGCAGGCAGGCAGCATTTACCAAGCAGCAATAGATCCCAGAGCAAGATCTCAACAGAGACAATGGCAGGCTGAACGGACGTTCACGCCATCACAGTGGACAATGCGGCCCATAATAGGGCCATTGACACCTACTAATAGGATACTTAAGAGCAGTCAAAGGGATAGTCAGTGTGGAATTCCTGGCCATAGTCCCTTTGTCCCCAACAATGGAAACTTGCTGGAGGTGTGGGGGAAAACACTCAGCCAGATCTTGCAGATTCCAACATTTTATCTGCAGAAACTGCAATCTCAGTGGCCATTTAGCTTGATGGTGTAGAAAACCTGCAACCAGACTGATATATGAGACAGAGGGACCAGAAGAGGGTTCTGAGAGGCAGGATGACTTTTGCGGCAAATCGATGGACGCCAAGGTTCAGCGGGTCCATGTGGCGAATATTCACAGTTCATACATCAAAACGCCACCAATGATGATGAAGGTTTTGTTGAATGGCATCCCAGTATGCATGGAGCTGGACACTGGGGCCAGCCAGTCACTCATGAACATTCAGCAATTCGAGAAGCTATGGCCACTCAAAGCCAGTAAACCCAAATTAGAACGTATTGAGACACAATTACGGACTTACGCCAAGGAAATCATTCCAGTGCTAGGCAGTGCAATGATGGCTGTCACACACAATGGGTTAGTGAACCGGCTGCCACTCTGAATTGTCCCGGGCAATGGTCCCGCTCTGTTAGGGAGGAGTTGGTTAGCCGAGATGAACTGGAAATGGGGGGATGTTCACGCAATGTCCTTGGTGGAGCGAAGTTCGTGCTCACAAGTCCTACAACAATTTGAGTCACTATTTCAACCAGGTATCGGGACTTTCAAACGCACTAAAGTGGTGATATACATCACCCCGGACGCCAGGTCAGTGCACCACAAAGCCAGAGCGGTGCCGTATGTGATGCGGGAAAAAATCGAGAGCGAATTGGACCGGCTGTTGCGAGAGGGCATCATCTCGCCTGTTGAATTCAGCGACTGGTTGAGCCCCATCGTTCCCGTTCTAAAAGCGGATGGCTCTGTCAGGATCTGTGGTGACTAAAAGGCCACCATCAATCGGGTGTCCCTACAAGACCAATATCCGCTCCCAAGAGCGGAGGACCTCTTCGCCACGTTGGCAGGCAGCAAGCTGTTCACCAAGTTGGACCTCACTTCAGTCTATATGACCCAGGAACTGGCTGACGAATCCAAACTACTGACCACCATCACCACGTACAAGGGACTGTTTGCATATAACAGGTGCCCATTTGGCATTCGATCAGTGGCCGCGATTTTTCAACACAACATGGAAAGCCTGCTTAAATCCATTCCTGGAATGATCGTATTCCAGGACGACATCCTCATCATGGGTTGAGACACTGAGGAACACCTCCACAACCTGGAAGAGGTGCTACGCCGACTGGACCGGGTAGGCCTGCGACTCAAGAAGTCTAAATGTGTGTTTTTAGCTCCTGAGTTTGAGTTTCTGGGCAGGAGGGTTGCTGCAGATGGGATTCGGCCCACCGAATCCAAAACAGGCAATTTGACGAGCACCCAGGCCCTGCAGCACATCGGAGCTGCGTTCATTCGTGGGACTGTTGAACTTTTTCGGGAACTTTCTGCCGAACGTCAGCACGTTGTTGGAGCCGCTACACGTGCTCCTGCATAAGGGTTGCGATTGGTTTTGGGGGGACTGTCAGGAACGGGCTTTTGATCGGGCGCGAAACCTACTTTATTCAAACAAGTTGTTGACCCTGTACGACCCCTGTAAACGTTTAGTTCTGACTTGTGATGCATTGTCCTATGGTTGGGTGCGCGTTGCAGCAGGGCAATGCTGAGGGTCAGCTACAACCTGTGGCTTATGCCTCCAGGTTGCTCTCTCAAGCAGAACGGGGATATGGGATGGTCGAGAAGGAAGCGCTTGCATGTGTCTATGGGGTAAAAAAAATGCATCAGTACCTCTTCGGTAGGAAGTTTGAATTAGAGACGGACTACAAGCCACTCACATCCCTGTTGTCAGACAGCAAGGCTGCCAATGCCAACGCATCAGCTCGCATACAGCGATGGGCTCTCACGCTAGCTGCTTATGACTACTCCATCCAGCACCGGCCCGGCACTGAAAATCGCACTGACGCAATCAGCAGGCTCCCACTGGCCACCACTGAGGGGGCAGCTGAGCAAAGCGCTGAGATGGTCATGGCTGTCGATGCCTTTGACAGTGCAGGCTCCCCCATCACAGCCCGCCAGATCAAAATCTGGACAAACAGAGATCCCCTCCTATCCCTGATTAAGAAATGTGTGCTGACTGGGGATTGGGAGCCAGCACATGGAGCATGCCCTGAGGAGGTCAGACCGTTCCACAGACGGATGGATGAGTTCTCCATCCAAGCCGACTGCCTACTATGGGGCAGCCGGGTAGTTATGCCCCAGAAGGGCAGGGAGACATTCATCAGGGAACTCCACAGCGAACACCCAGGCATTGTGATGATGAAGGCCATTGCCCGGTCACACGTTCGGTGGCCTGGAATTGATTCAGACCTGGAACACTGTGTTCGCAAGTGCACGACGTGTGCCCAGCTGGGTAATGCCTCCAGGGAGGCCCCGCTCAGCCCGTGGCCCTGGCCCACCAAGCCATGGTCACACATTCACGTTGACTACGCGGGCCCGTTCATGGGGAAGATGTTCCTCATTGTAGTGGATGCATACTTGAAATGGATCGAGTGCACCATCCTGAATTCATGCACGTCATCCACCACTGTGGAAAGCCTACGTGCGATCTTTGCAACCCATGGCTTGATGGATATTCTGGTTAGTGACAATGGCCCGTGTTTCACAAGCTATGAATTCCGGAAGTTTATGTCGGGCAATGGCATCAACCACATCAGGACTGCGCCGTTCAAGCCGGCCTCCAATGGCCAGGCGGAACGGGCAGTCCAAATCGTTAAGCAAGGCATGCTCAGGATTCAAGGACGCTCCCTACAATGCCGCCTATTGCGCCTCCTGCTGGTCTATAGATCCCGCCCGCACTGCGGTTGGGACCCCCGTGACTGAGTGCTGGTGGGACCCCTGCACTCGCTCACGGGGGTCCCACCCGCAGAGCTACTCATGAAACGGACACTCAAAACTCGGTTGTCCCTCATCCATCCAGTCCTGACCGACATAGTTGAGGGCAAGCGCAAGTCACAAAACGAATACCATGACTGTAATTCAAGGGGGAGATGTATAGAAATAAATGATCCTGTATTCGTCCTCAATCACACCATTGGGCCCAAATGGCTGAGAGTACTGTAATTGGCAAAGAGGGGAATAGGATCATCGTGGTAAAACTCAACAATGGCCAGATATGCCGTAGGCATCTGGACCAAGTTAAAAAAAGATTCAGCATGAACACGGAGGAACCTGAAGACGACCATGAGATGGAGCTCACACTACCGCCAGTGAACGTGCAACAAGAGCAATCGGAAGAATGCACAGTCCCTGCGGTCAGCCCGGACAGGCCGGAATCACCACAGGTGATAGACACTCACGTCAGTGTCCAACAACCAGAACCCAACTGTGGCGCTCCACGAGGGAGCGGAGACCACCTGAAAGACTGAACCTAAGACTTTTGGCGGGCGGGGGGAAGGTGATGTCATGTTTGTAACTACAATGCAACACCACTGTATTACTGTATACACTCAACTGAGATGCACACCTTGACCACAGGGGGTGAACTTGTGGGAGACACTCCTTACCTGCTCACACTGGTATATAAAGGGAGGTCCCATGCAGGGTCATCACTTCTGGAGTCCTGTAATAAAGAGCTAAGGTCACAGAGTGGCCTTGTCCCTGGAATGTGCCTCTTGTGGTTTCATGCTGTCGAGGAAGGACTTTACAGTGGAGGTACGGCGAATGGGGGTACCGGGCCCAGAAGAGCCGAGGGCCCAGGACAGCACGGACCTGCCCACACTGCGATATGTGTGTGCACTAGATCCGTGCAGCAGAACAAGTCTCCAGTCATCCTGGTTAACCCTTGTCACTGGATAAAGGCCTAGCTCTGTCAAGCCCATTGGTGGCTGATGTGCAACGGTCACCACACATTAAAAAAAATTCACACACAGGCATCTTCCACCCTCTCAATTGGAGTTCAGGACTGGAACATCGGGTCCTTCATTGAAACATCTGTGAACTCTCATGGAAGCAGTCATCCTCGTTTGAGGGACCGCCTATGATGATAACCTGGGTGATTTTAACTGCCCACCCACCTGGCTCCCACTGGGCAAGTAGGGTTAAAATTGCCCCCTGATGTTGACCCTCTATGAGCAATATGTATGTATGTTAAATAAAAGTTTTGAGAACATCTGCCATGTTCCAGATGTCACACTTTGTGTAAAGCACAAAGAAATCATAACGGGACCATCTTTTAAAAAGTGCGCAATAAGCAGAAGAACTCTAGTTATTTTTTGCTTGAAATCTGACCTTGAGATCCCCTAGCCTTTACACAAGGAGAGGAACCAGGCAACTCTCAATCTAGAGAATCTTTCCAACAACAATAATTAGCCACAGCCTGGTTAACAGCTAAAATTCACCATCATGCTGCAGACTCCAGATTACTTGTGAGCAATGTCATCGACAATGAACCAGTTACTACTATACAACAATAAGTGCTAGAAATATCTCCTGAAATAATAATATTGCAGAGGTTGAACTTTTATCAGAACTGGTCGGTATGATGACGAGCCTGCACTCAAACATTAACTTATCTTTTCTCTTTTTAAACACTGAAAGACCAGCTGTAAAAATTCCAGTATTTTCTTTTCTTTCATTTCAGATTTTTAGCATTGCAGTTTTTTGTTAGTTTTCTTTTCATCTTTACCTCAACTGTTAGAATGTTAGGATTGTTGTGGTGATCTGTGCGGAAAAGTTTGTATCAAAATACTGCAGCTCCCTATTATGACCGCAGCCTGCAAGTGGAGGAGCGCAGTGTTGGAGCTGTCGTGTCGGACAGCAGATTTAACAAAAGACAAGGGCCTTTGTGCAAACAATTCTTTAGAACCTTTCTTTTTTAGATCTTACTTCATCCTTTTCACCTTAATTTTGACATACCTAATACTTAATGTACTTTACCAGTTGCCCTGAAGGATTACATATTACTAGAATATACTGCTTGGATTCATTTACTGCCTTTATTCGTCTTGTGTCTTTTAAAACCACAAGCAGTAAATCAATATATCCATGTCAACCAAATTGACTTAATTAATATTGTGGTAAAGAAATCACTTCAGATTAATTCAGTTTTATACAACAAGAGCTGTGACTCCTGCTGACTGGAATGTCCCCAGAATGTCTGTGGCATATGCCAGTGATGTCATCATGGCACCAGTGAGGCTCAGTCTAGTATATTTTTTACACTCATTGCATTCATTCAGGACTTGATATGAGCAATGTTTTGTGACAAGAATGTAATCTGCAACATAATTTATGGTTGCCTAGTTCGAGTTTAATTAGTGACCCACAACATTTGAATCATTGCACTGCTTACGTGCATTCGCACATTTTTGTAAATCTTTAACACCGTGCCAGCATATTTAATTAATTCTGTATTTAAGGGTTATGTATTTCCTCTGTTTGCTAATTTTAGTGAAATAGTAGATGTGAATATAAAGCTGGAAATTCCATTTTAGATTTGCCTACTTTTTCGCTAACATTAATGACCCGAGGAAATTACATCTATAAGTGACTTACCAAGAAACAATGGACGTGAATTTCCTTGGAACGTTTGTCATATTTACAGTACAGGATTTCTTTAGCACGGAAAACCAGTTGTAAATCATTTGCACTACTTGTGCGCCTTTGAAATGCTTCCCCCACTCCTCTGCGATTTTCTTTGAGCTTTTTGACCCCTTCTCGACCTGCCTGCTGAGTTCCCGCTGACCTCAGGTGCGCAGTAGTTTTTTAGATGTGAGTTTCCTGGTTTTACCCTCCTACTGCATTATGGGTAAGTTAGACAGGTGGAAGTGAGAAGGTTGTTAGCTGGTGTTAGCTTTGGCTCAGTGCTAGAATTCTTGCCTCTGAGTCAGATGCTTGAGGGGGTTTCAAGTTCAGAGACTCCAGAGACTTGAGCACATAATCTCAGCTGATACTCCATTCAGTACGAGGGAGTGCTGTGCTGTCAGAGGTGCTGTCTTCTGGGTTAGGTGTTAAACTCAGGCCCTTTTTGCCCTCTCAGATGGATGTAAAAGATCCCATGGCACTTTTACAGTTCTCCCTGTTTCCTGTCAACATTTATCCCTCAACCACTATCACTAAAACAAATGATCTGGTCATTATTTCATTGCTGCTTGTGGAATATTGCTGTGCGCAGATTGGCTGGTGAGTTTGCTACATTATAACAGCCACTACAACTTTGAAAATAAGATCTTTGTTGTCTGTAAAGTGCTTTGGAGTGACCTGAGATCCTGAAAGTTGCTATATAAATATAAGTTTTATTTTTCTATTTAAAGGATCAGGACAGTTTGGTTCATTTTATGCTTTGATTTGTTGCTACGGAGACATGAATTTGATTTTGACTGCCTGTTACTGGGTCAGACAAGGCCCCCGATAACCAACCTGCCCCCTCCCCTGCTCCCCTCTGGTCAGAGCAATTATGGAGCAGGTATGGCTTGTCCCCTGGGCGTAGCACTGCATGTCATTATTATTATGGAGGAAGAGAAACACAGGTTGGAGGAAAGGAGAATCAGGCAGCATGCCATAAGAATGCAGCCCACCAGGTCCCAACTCCCACTGCAAGTTATTTACAAGTATCACTGTTCCTGTAAGATCCTCTCTGAAGAGCTCTGCATCAGAAGAGCTTGTTGCACAAAAGATGCAATAGGGCATCTCTGTGACCTGCTGCATGATGTTCTCAAGCCACTCCCATCTGCCAGTTCTGCTCTCTCTGTGGCAATGAAGATCACCACTGCCATCAACTTCAGGCTCCTTTCAGGCAGCCACAGAAGATCGCTGCAATATAGGAGAGGGAACAGTAAAAGCGTGTATTCACCAAGTCACTGATGCAGAGCTACCTACTTAATAGGTTTTGACATCACAGACAGCAAAGTGAAACAACCATTCAGTTCTATGGGGCTGCTGCCATCGCCAAGGAAGAAGATGCCATGAATGGCATCCACATAGCATTGAAGCCACCCACAGAGTGCCCCTTACCTATGCACACAAGAAGCGGTTCCACTCCATGAATGTGCAGATAATTTATGAGACCATCCAGAGGATTCTTCATGTCAATACCCAGTGTGCTGCAAGCTGCCATGACACCTTCATACGCTGGCTTTCATCTTTCCCTAAGCTCTTCAAGAAATAAAAGCTTAGTAATGACTGGCTACAAGGCTACAAGACCTGATATAGGGGTGAGGGAGTAGGCAGTCAGTGCTAGTGCCACCTCCCTCCAGGCAGCACGAGTAACACTCCTGGCAGGGTTGGTGAAATGCACAGACCGAATTTGCCTCCTGCCATTAATCTCCTCAAGTATGGCTTGGAGGTCTGATTCATTGAAGGTCTGTGTCCTTCACTTGCCCTGATACCCTCTTGACACAGATGGCATTGGAGCAGTTACAATTCTGTCCCGAGTGTAATCAAAATTTTGGCAATGTATGCAGCGAAGTGAGTTCAGGTTGAAATGAAAGAGCCAACCACTGTTCCTCTTACCTCCTTGTCTCCACCACCGCCGCCCCCCCCCCCCACCTCACCCCTAACCCCCGACTGTTGCTGAAAAGCGCAGGCTGAACAATACTTTTAAAAGGTTGCACGGAAGTTTCCTGGAGGTTCAGCTGCTTACATCAATGGCATTGCAAATAAGCTTACCCAGGCGACACTTGCATGTAACTCCTTCTGTTCGCCACTTCCGTGCATAAAGATTCCTTTCAAGGGGCAACAGCTTGCATTAGAACAAGTCACACAGTATTGTGCGTGAGTGACTGAGTAGATTGAGAAAAAGGAAGATGAGAAGGAAGATGTTTTGTATGTTAACTGGGTTTTATTTGCCACCGGAGGGCATGACTGTCGGAGTCCTAATGGTCACTGGCAGATACGTGCAACCCGTGTATATAATAGGGCAGCCATGTTGAATCCTCATTTTGAGAATAAATAAACTGGAGTAAGGTCATGCCTGAACTAACTCACCATACTTAGCCTCGTGGAATTATTCGATACTGGAAAGATATCTGTTTTGAGTTTTCATCCATGGACATGCATGCCTGGGCGATCATGATGGCCCTGCTCAGCCAGCAGCTTTCGAAGGATGACCTCGTGGCCAATGCCAAGCATGAAAAAGTCCCGCAGCATTTTCTCCAACGCAGCTCTGAAGTTGCATGGCCCAGCGGGATGTCTCAGGTCGGCGACAAATTCCGCCACGTCCTGGCCCTCTGAGCGTTTGTGCATATAGAATTTAGCAGAGGAGGACTAAGGGTTTAATTAGGAGGGGGAAAATACAGTATGAGAGTAAGCTTGCAGGGAACATAAAAACTAACTGCAAAAGCTTCGACAAATACGTGAAGAGAAAAAGATTAGTGAAGACTAATGTAGGTCCCTTGCAGTCAGAATCAGGCGAATTCATAATGGGGAACAAGGAAATGGCAGACCAATTGAACAAATACTTTGGTTCTGTCTTCACTAAGGAAGACACAAATAACCTCCCGAAAATACTAGGGGACCGAGGGTCTAGTGAGAAGGAGGAACTGAGGGAACTGAGAGAAATCCTTATTAGTCAGGAAATGGTGTTAGGTGAATTGATGGGATTGAAGGCCGATAAATCCCCAGGGCCTGATAGTCTGCATCCCAGAGTACTTAAGGAAGTGGCCCTAGAAATATTGATGCATTGGCGGTCATTTTCCAACATTCCATGAACTCTGGATCAGTTCCTATGGATTGGAGGGTAGCTAATGTAACCTCACTTTTTAAAAAAGGAGGGAGAGAGAAAACAGGGAATTATAGACCGCTTAGCCTGACATCAGTAGTGGGGAAAATGCTGGAATGAATTAGTAATGATGAAATAGCAGCGCATTTGGAAAGCAGTGACAGGATCGGTCCAAGTCAGCATGGATTTATGAAAGGGGAATCATGCTTGACAAATCTTCTAGAATTTTTTGAGGATGTAACTAGTAGTGGATAAGGGAGAACCAGTGGATGTGGTGTATTTGGATTTTCAAAAGGCTTTTGATAAGGTCCCACACGAGAGATTAATGTTCAAAATTAAAGCACATGGTATTGGGGGTAATGTATTGACGTGGATAGAGAACTGGTTGGCAGACAAAAGCAAAGAATGGGAATAAATGGGTCCTTTTCAGAATGGCAGGCAGTGATGAATCGGGTACCGCAAGGTTCAATGCTGGGACCCCAGCTATTTACCATATATATTAATGATTTAGATGAAGGAATTGAATGTAATATCTCTAAGTTTGCAGATGACACTAAGTTGGGTGGCAGTGCGAGCTGTGAGAAGGAGGCTAAGAGGTTGCAGGGTGATTGGACAGGTTAGGTGAGTGGGCAAATGCATGGCAGATGCAGTATAATGTAGATAAATGTGAGGTTATCCACTTAGGTGGCAACATTAGGAAGGCAGAATATTATTTGAATGGTGACAGATTAGTAAAAGAGGAGGTGCAACGAGACCTGGATGTCATGGTACATCAGTCATTGAAGGTTGGTTTGCAAGTACAGCAGGCGTTGAAGAAGACAAATGGCATGTTGGCCTTCATAGCGAGAGGATTTGAATATCGGAGCAGGGAGGTCTTGCTGCAGTTGTACAGGGCCTTAGTGAGACCACACCTTGAGTATTGTGTGCAGTTTTGGTCTCCTAATTTGAAGAAGGACATTCTTGCTATTCACTGGAATTTAGAAGAATGAGAGTGGATTTCATAGAAGCATATAAAATCCTGACGGGATTGGACAGGTTAGATGCAGGAAGAATGTTCCTGATGTTGGGGAAGTCCAGAACCAGGGGTTACAGTCGAAGGATAAATGGTAGACCGAGATGAGGAGAAACATTTTCACCCAGAGAATTGTGAACCTATGGAATTCTCTACCACAGAAAATTGCTGAGTCTAGTTCGTTGGATATATTCAAAAGGAAGTTAGATGTGGCCCTTATGGCTAAAAGGATCAAGGGGTATGGAGTGAAGGCAGGAATGGGGTACTGAAGTTGCATGATCAGCCATGATCATATTGAATGGTGGTGCAGGCTCGAAGGGCTGAATGGCCTACTCCTGCACCTATTTTCTATGTTTTTATGTTTCTATGATACCTCGCCATGATGATGCTTTCCTTCGGTTTAAAGTGGTTTCGAACCAGCGTACACAATTCATCGGAAGTCTTATCCATTGATCGAGTCGGTAAAAGTAGATTCTTGATAAGGCCATAAATTTTTGACCCACAAATGATGAGGAGAACCGCCCTGCACGTAATTGTGTTATTGGTTCCTTCCAATCCATTGGCTACGAAGTACTGGTCGAGGCGATCAGTGAAATGCTCCCTGTCTTCCCCTTCCATGAATCTCTCCAAAATTCCAACAGACATGGTTGCGTGAAAGTTCGTATTTTTAACTCGTCGAAACTCACCGGCAAGTACTGTGCTCAAAGTAATATCGTCAGCAGGCAGAACTGCACATGGCAGGGCATACTCGTCCGCGTTCGTACGACCTGTAGCTGCTCAAAGTCTGCCATCGGGGGTGAATCAAATCTCACCTTGTAGGCGTTGTGGGGCCATCAATGCCGATTCAAGCAATACGTGTGCAAAGGCTGTGCAACAATGGGGCACCTTCTTCAAATGTGTCGCAACCGAGCAAGCGTGCTGCGACACACCACGTGGCTGATGATGATCAATCCAGCGTGGATCAAGCGGCACAGGCAACTCAACCCGACATGCAGGACAAAGAAGTGTATGGGGTACATTCTTTTACCAAAAGTCCTCCGATATTGCTGGAAGTTAAATTAAAAAGGGTTCCAGTATCCATGGAATTGGACACTGATGCGAGTCAGTCAATAATGAGTCAGAGGGCTTTCGAAAAGCTGCGGGACGCTAAGGCAAAAAGACCCAAAACTGTTCCAAATCAATGCAAAGCTGCATACCTATACCAAAGAGCTCATACCAGTCATTGGCAGTGCGGCAGTAAAGGTATCGAACGATGGAGCTGTGCATGATTTGTCGTTGTGGATCGATCCAACCAATGGCCCAATGTTGTTCGGCATAAGTTGGCTTGAGAAAATTAAATGGAACTGGAATGATATTAAAGCCTTATCATCAGTGGATGACGCTTCATGTGCTCAAGTGCTGAGCAAGTTTCCCTCGTTGTTCGAACCAGTCATCGGCAACTTCACGGGAGCCAAGGTGCAGATCCACCTAGGCCCGGATGCAAGACCCATCCATCACAAGGCTCGGGCAGTTCCGTAACTGATGAGGGAGAAAGTCGAGATCGAACTGGACAGACTTCAACGGGAAGGCATCATATCACCAGTTGAGTTCAGCGAATGGGCCAGTCCAATTGTTCCGGTGTTGAAAAGTGATAGCATGGTCAGGATCTGCGGTGACTACAAGCTAACGATCAACCGAGTCTCGATACAGGATCAGTACCCTTTACCCAAGGTTGACAACCTTTTTGCAACGCTGGGGGTGGGGGGGGGGGAAATTGTTCACCAAATTGGACCTGACTGCTGCTTACATGACACAGGAGCTGGTCGAATCGTCGAAAAAACTGACGTGCATCAACACGCACAAAGGACTGTTTATATACCACAGATCCCCTTTCGGAATTTGCTCGGTGGCAGCCATATTTCAGAGAAACATGGAGAGTTTGCTGAAGTCCGTCCCGAGAACTGTCGTGTTCCAAGATGCCATCCTGATCACCGGTTGCGACGCCACCGAACACCTGCACAACCTGGAAGAGGTTCTATGTCGTCTGGACAGAGTGGGACTCAGGCTAAAATGCTCAAAGTGCATTTTCATGGCACCAGAAGTCGAATTTCTGGGGAGAAAGATTGCAGCAGACGGCATCAGGCCTACGGACTCAAAGACAGAGGCCATCAAGAATGCACCCAGACCCCAGAGTGTGACAGAGCTGCATTCGTTCCTGGGTCTTCTCAACTATTTCGGTAACTTTCTACCTAGTTTGAGCACATTGCTAGAGCCCTTGCACATGTTGCTGAGAAAGGGTAACGACTGGATATGGGGCAAATCTCAAGACAGAGCCTTTGAGAAGGCCAGGAATCTGCTATGTTCCAATAAATTACTGGTACACTATGACCCATGTAAGCGGTTAGTGCTGGCCTGCGACGTCTCATCATATGGAGTGGGTTGTGTGCTCCAGCAAGTCAATGTATCAGGCAAACTCCAACCAGTTGCATACGCGTCCAGAAGTCTGTCTAAGGCTGAAAGAGCCTGTAGTATGGAAGAGAAAGAGGCTTTAACATTCGTATATTCCGTTAGGAAAATGCACCAATACATGTTTGGGCTTCGGTTTGAGCTTGAAACAGACCACAAGCCGCTCATTTCATTGTTTTCTGAGAGCAAAGGTATGAACACCAATGCCTCGTCCCTCATCCAAAGATGGGCACTGACATTATCCGCTTCTGATCATGTATTCCAGCACGTCCACAGCCACTATTGAAAAATATGCTGATGCGCTTAGCCAGCTACCATTGCCCACAACCGGGGTGGAAATGCCGCTGCCTGCAGACTTGCTGCTGGTCATGGACGCCTTCGAGAACGAGAGGTCACCCATCATAGCTCGCCAAATTAGGACCTGGACCAACCAGGATCCTGTACTGTCAAACGTAAAAAGGTGTGTCCTAAATGGAAATTGGTCTGCCATTCCCAGGGAAATGCAGGATGAAATTAAGCCTTATAGCCACCGAAAAGATGAATTGTCTCTTCCAGTCTGATTGTTTGTTATGAGGTAATCGTGTTGTTATGCCAAAAAAAGGCAGGGAAACTTTTGTGCGAGATTTACACAGTACCCACCCAGGCATTGTCATGATGAAGGTCATTGCCAGGTCTCACGTTTGGTGGCTCGGCATTGAATCGGACTTGGAGTCTTGCGTGCATCAGTTCAACACTTGCATGCAACTGAGTAACGCACCTGTGGAGGCTCTGCTGAGTCTGTGGTCATGGCCATCCAAACCATGGTCAAGGATCCACATAGACTTTGCTGGCCCCTTTCTCAGTAAACTGCTTTTAGTGGTAGTGGATGCTTAATCCAAATGGATTGAATGCGTAATCATGTCATCCAGCACGTCCACAGCACTATTGAAAGCCTCCGGGCCATGTTCGCCACCCATGGCCTGCCCAACGTCCTTGTCAGTGACATTGGACTGTGTTTCACCAGTTCGGAGTTCCACAAGTTTATGACCCGTAATGGCATCAAGAATGTCATGTCTGCCCCTTTCAAACCCGTGTCTAATGGTCAAGCGGAGCGGGCTGTGCAAACCATTAGCAGATCCTAAAACGCGCGACTCACGGCTCCCTACAGATCCGCTTGTCCCGCATTCTGCTCAGTTACTGGGCGAGACCCCACTTGCTCACTAGGATACCTCCTGCCGAGCTGTTAATGAAGAAAGCCTCAAAACCAGGCTCTCACTTGTACACCCGGATCTCAATGATCACGTCGAAACCAGAAGACAACGGCAGCAATGGTACCATGATCGTGCGGCCGTATCACATGGCATTGCTGATCATGACCCTGTGTTTGTCCTGAATTATGGTCATGGTCCAAAGTGGGTTGCTGGCATGGTTTTGGCCAAGGAGGGGAACAGGGTGTTTGAAGTCAAACTGTTAAATGGCCAAACGTGCAAGAGGCACATTGACCAAACCAAACTACAATTCACTGATAACCCAGAACAAATTGAAGATGACATCATCATCGACCAACCAATACACATCCAATCATCAGTTGACCCTTGTGTCATTCACGAAGACGAACCTACCATCCCTGACAGTCCTGTCAGACTGACTGCTCCGCATTGCAGCAATGGTCCGACTAACTCACCCAAGCTTGGGTTCGAACTGAGACGATCAACCAGGGAGCAGAAGGCTCCGGACCGTCTCAACTTGTAAATACAACGCGTACCAAGTAGTTTGGGGGGAATTATGTTATGTATGCTAACTGGCTTTTACCTGCCACTGGAGGGCGCGACTATCTGGCAGACACGTGCAAGCTGTGTATATAATAGGGCAGCCATGTTGAATCCTCACTTTGAGAATAAATAAACTGGAGTAAGGTCATGCCTGAACTAGTTCACCATACTTAGCCTCGTGGAGTTATTCGATACGTAACAGAAAGAATTACCCCTGAATAGGGGAGACCTCCAAATTCACCATTGTCTACACCCTCTAACCCAATGGGCTGAATGCTGGCATCCTCAAAGTCACTTAAGGCTCTGAGGTGAGGAGACACTCTTCTTGTGTGAGTTTGCTCCAGCATTAGCATTGTCCTGCTAACAGAGAAACAGGTAAAAAGTTTAAATTGTCAGGAGAACATAGTCATTCACAAATCATCATCATAGGCAGTCCCTCGTATCGAGGATGACTTGCTTCCACGCCAAAAAGGAATGAGTTCACAGGTGTTTCAATGAAGGACCTATCATTTCAGGTCCAGAACTACATCTTGAAGAGTGGAAGATGCCTGTGCATAGATTTTTTAATGTGTGGTGGCCTTTGCACACCAGCCACCACTCGGGCTTGACAGAGCTCGGTCTTGGTCCAGTGGCAAGGATTAACCAAGACGACTGGAGACCAGCTCTGCTGCACGGACCTAGTGCGCACACATATTGCAGTGTGGGCTGGTCCATGCTGCCCCTGGGCCCTCGCCTCTCCTGGACCCCGATCACGTTGCTCCACAATCACTCGCCGCTCCTGCGCCCCAACCTCACTGCTCTTGCTGTACCTGGCCACGCTCCAATCATCGACCTGGATTATGGTGACGTCCAATCCGGTCGCCCTCCTCACAGCCGTTGCTCTCCTGCAGGCGCTGCGCCTTGAAGTGGTATGCTCCTTTGAAGGCCCCGACCTGCTGATGGTCCTTCCAGGATGGGTCAGATGTTAAGGCTTAAACTAACTCAAAAACAAAGTCTTGACTCTGGATTCCAACTTTACAACAACAGTAACAGGGAGAAGCCTGTTGTGAGCTGGATGCATAGGAAAACACAAGTACTTTTGTCGCTTCAGCTGGAAAGTGAGGCATAATATAACTCTGAGAATGGCCTGGTGAACACATTCACCTTGGCTCACTGTCAGGAAAAATGAACTGGGGACCGAGAAAAGGAAGATCATATGGATAGCTAGGAATCAGAATTGCTACCCTACAGGGCCCAGGCAGAAAGGATCCTTATTGAGAAGCTGTTATTGTTCATTTTGTTTATAGCAACGTTGTGTCAGCAGCATTCACAAATACCATTATGCAGTCCATTATAGACCTCCTGAAGCTGCATTCAAATGGAGACTTTGTTTTAGGGGAATTGAAGTCAATGGAAAGGAAAATCAGGCAGGGTGTATAACTGGTGACCGATCCAGAACCTCCTGCTTTGCACCACCATCAAAAAGCTAAAATCAGCCCCGTTATCACCATAGGCACTAACTCCTGCATTTTTTTGAATTGCTGCTAATTGATCAGGTAACACTTTACAAAATATCATCACTATGTCCACCATAAGATGTTTTTATAAATTATAATTACTTTGACTGTTAATCTATTTCTGTAGATTAACCAAAAACCTGGAATATCCGTGGCATTTTGATTGAGAGTCCAATTCTAACTTCAATTTTTGAAGACAGGGAGGCTTATATTAAGGAGATGTAAGGAGAGGCTTTACTAAATGAAACAGCCGAGTTGTATTTTCAGTGGTTGCCCTCAGACTGGATTATATTATCCTGCTCTCTTTGTGGTTTTTTAGTGGTTAACAATTCCCTCTGTTCCTTCCTCTAGTAGAGTTGAGGGATGAAGCTTTACCAGTATTGAAGAAAGTATGCTGATTATAGACATTAAGCAAATGACACAAGATATGCCATGCTCACAAACAGGGTGCTAGTCTGGATATAGATCTAATGGTGTGGAAAAGATTGGAAATATTATGGACTGTAGTGAATCTGTTGCTCAGCATCTGAAATGAATAAACTAGCTGATCGAAAAATAATTGAAAGCACATGAAAATAAATATTGGATGGAAAATACATTACAACATTACTCATTGTAAATCAGATCCAGTTCCATCAGCATTAACATTACACGACAGCAATCATTTATTGTGAAATAATGTAATTTTAACATGGTTCAATAGTGTATAGTAAATCTGCTACTTGAAAAATGTTTGTAATAATACAATGCCAGTGACATGATGCCATGTACAGTATTTTCAGTTCAAATATTAGTATTACTTTTGTTAGCTTTTCATTTATGACATGTGGGGCCCAATATTCCTCTGTAGAGTTTTAGGAATGCTGTTTCCCCACATAATACTAAGGTAAAAGGACACCCGCTATGGCCTGCAGCTGCACTCCTGATTCCTGGTGCAAGCGACCACTGGGGGCAGACCTGTCCCAGAGTTGCAACTGGGCCATATTAAGTCAGACACATGGCAGCTTGGCCAGACTGAGAGCAGTTTTGCTGTATCCAGCATTCCTGCTCCAAGAGAAAGGTGGGGAGAAATATGAGGATTACTGATGCTGCCATTCTCTTTGAACCTGGTACATAATGGTAAATAACATTAATATATTCAGATTAATAGAAAAAATGCAATATTGATTGATTTTTGCTATTGCAACTGTTCACAACTTCTTAAACTCATAATCAGAAGAACATAAGAACATAAGAAATAGGAGCAGGAGTAGGCCATATGGCCCCTCGAGCCTGCTCCGCCATTCAATAAGATCATGGCTGCTCTGATCATGGACTCAGCTCCACTTCCCTGCCCACTCCCCATAACCTTTACTCCCTTATCGCTCAAAAATCTGTCTATCTCAGCCTTAAATATATTCAATGACCCAGCCTCCACAGCTCTTTGGGGCAGAGAATTCCACAGATTTACAACCCTCTGAGAGAAGAAATTTCTCCTCATCTCAGTTTTAAATAGGTGGCCCCTTATTCTGAGACTAGGTCCCCTAGTTTTAGTTTCCCCTATGAGTGGAAATATCTGCTCTGCAACCACCTTGTCGAGCCCCCTCATTATCTTATATGTTTCAATAAGATCACCTCTCATTCTTCTGAACTCCAATGTGTATAGGCCCAACCTACTCAACCTAGCTTCACGTCAACCCCCTCATCTCCAGAATCAATCTAGTGAACCTTCTCTGAACAGCCTCCAATGCAAGTTTATCCTTCCTTAAATAAGGAGACCAAAACTATACGCAGTACTCCAGATGTGGCCTTACCAATACTCTGTGCAGTTGTAGCAGGACTTCTCTGCTTTTATACTCTATCCCCCTTGCAATAAAGGCCAACATTCCATTTGCCTTCCTGATTACTTGCTGTACCTGCATACTAACTTTTTATGTTTCATGCACAAGGACCAGAGGTCTCTCTGTACTGCAGCACTTTGCAAATTTTCTCGATTTAAATTATAATTTGCTTTTTATTATTTCTGCCAAAGTGGATAACCTCACATTTTCCGACATTATACTCCATCTGACAAATTTTTGCCCACTCACTTAACCTGTCTATATCCATTTGCGCTATGTGCTATGTCCTGGATAAATCACTTATTTATTGAACAGCCTCGATATATTGAACATGATAAAATATTTTTAAAGTACGTAAAATGCAATTATTTAAGTGAGTAAACAATGACACCTCAGCGAGGCAACAAATTTTTTTTAAAATTAAGGTTTCATATTTTCGAGAGGCAGCTGGTATGAAACATAAGAACATAAGAAATAGGAGCAGGAGTAGGCCATTTGGCCCCTCAAACCTGCTCTGCCATTTAATAAGATCATGGCTGATCTGATCTTGGGCTGAGCTTCACTTCCCTGCCCGCTCCCCATAACCCTTCACACCTTTATCATTCAAAAATCTGTCTATATCCACCTGAAATATCAATGACCAAGTCTCCACGGCTCTCTGGGGCAAAGAATTCCACAGATTTACGACCCTCTGACAGAAGAAATTTCTCCTCATCTCAGTTCTAAATGAGTAACCCCTTATTCTTATCGAGAATGAGGATGATACCCCAACTTCGATGAGTCAGATCGCTAAGGATGCCTGCACATTCCTGCACTTGTATGCTGAGCCAGAACACGACCAGTGTAAACACATGGGCCTGAAGGTCAGCTCCAAAGCCCTGATGTGTTCATTCTCGGGATGTAGGCATCGTTGACAATGCTGGCATTTATCATTCATCACTGTTGACACAAGAGGAGCTTGCTTGGCCACTTCAGAGTCGCACACGTTGGTGTGGGATTGGAGTCAGATATAGGCCCAGACTGGGTAAGAACAGCAGGTTTCCTTCCCTGAAGGAAGTCAGTGAACCAGTTGGCTTTTTACAACAATCCGTCAGCATCACGAGCTGTTGAGGGCCCATTGAGTGGATCGGGGAAGCTGAGCCAGGTTGTTGAAGGGGCTGGGGGGGTGACAGTTCTGATAAATATCATAAACATCATATGCTGTGGGACTAGCTGAGGTGCTCTTGCAGAGAGCCAGCACTGGCTTGATGGGGTGAATGGCCTCCTTCTGTGCTGTAACCATTCTATTAAACTATGCCCCCTTGTTCTAGATTCCCCCACGAGTGGAAACATCCTCTCTGCATCTACCTGGTCCAGCCTCCTTAGTTTCTTATATATTTCAATAAGGTCACCTCTCATTCTTCTAAACTCCAATGAGTATAGGCCCAACCTACTCAATCTTTCCTCATAAGTCAACACCTTCAACTCAGGAATCAACCTAGTGAATCTTCTCTGAACTGCCTCCAATGCAAGTATATCCCTACTTAAATAAAGAGACCAAAACTGTATGTAGTACGCTAGGTGTAGCCTCACCAATACCCTGTACAGTTATAGCAGGACTTCCCTGCTTTTATACTCTATCCCCCTTGCAATAAAGGCCAACATTCCATTTGCCTTCCTGATTACTTGCTGTACCTGCATACTAACTTTTTGTGTTTCATGCACAAGGACCCCCAGGTCTCTCTGTACTGCAGCATTTTGTAATCTCTCTCCATTTAAATAATAATTTGCCATTTTATTCTTCCTGCCAAAGTGGATAACCTCACACTTTCCCACATTATACACCATCTGACAAATGTTTGCCCACTCACTTAGCCTGTTTGAGGGCTAGAAATTCCTCAACCTTCCGTTGTGTTTTTTTGTTGTTTTGGGTGGAAAACGGTCCGGTGGGAAATTAATTGATGTCTTCCGCCAGCGGTTTAGAAATACCGCTGCGGAGTGGACTGCCAGTTTGAAAGACTAGAAAAAGCACTTCCACCCAAGTTTGGTCACAGTGGTGACCTGTAGATGAGAAAAAAAACGCCGAGGAAAAACCTGTTGGAGCAGCCCTTGGAACGGCGGTAGGTATGAAAGCCTGCAAAAAGGTAAGTTAAAGTTTTTATTTTTAAATTCTTTTGTAGCGATTTGCTAGAAAACGGTCTTGTGAATGTTTTGCGCTTTTTTATTTTTTGCTTTTTGGAAAAATATTTTTTGTGTTTTTCCCCCCCTCCGAGGCCCTACCCGCAGTGGTAATCGGCCTCAGACTCGTGGTTTCTGGCGCGAATCTTCCCGCAGCATCAACTTTTCCTACCTGGCAGATTTTTTTCCATTTTTTCGTGAATCTTCCTTCTTGAAGTCATAGCGGAGTCATATCGTTTTTTTTTAGCACAATCGGTGGTCGTGGTTTTTGATGAATTTCCAGCCCTATATCCCTTTGCATTTGTTGCATTTATTAACTTGTTCTTTTTACTGCATTTTATGTAATAACTCTGGCTGAGTCTATAATTTTAATAATTAAAATTAAAATTAGTTGCTGCAGGAAGTAGGGCTAGAAGCAGCTGGTACTGCAGGGTGGAGGACCTGAAGTCTTCTAGGCCAACATGTGAGAGCAATGAGAAAGTTGGAAAAGTATAACATGAATAGGGCGATGAAGCTCTTGGCCACTATTATCAGTGGAAATTTCCTGTTTTACCGCTGTAACTTTGGTGGATGCTCCACAAAACCATGTTTACATGCAAAGATATGTTGATGGAGTGGGAGAAGAGCCAAGGAAATTCTCAGTATATGTTAGATGGAATGCTGGGCTGGACACAATATTAAAAAACTAAGACGAAACCCTTCACCCCGATTGGGGGTGGTAACCTTCCGGGGCCGGGACTTCCAGAGCTCGGCCCAGATGTCCTACCCCTGGTGCGCCCCTCAAAGGAAGCGGAGCGCTGCTTCCAGCACCCCGCTTCCTTTGAGGGGTGCTCCCGGAGCGGCAGCACAGCATTGCATCCAACGCTACATGAAGCAGGCCAGTTGATGTGCTACAACGCCCCGCTCCTTCAATTAAAGGGGAGGACAACTGCGCACTCCGCAGGCCCTTCGGTGGCTGTCACTGGGCCACCAGGGAGGCGATCGACCGGGACAACAGTTCAGCAAACAAAACAGAATTCCGGGTTGCACAACTTGAGGGTCGCCATTGTCGGGCTGATGCAAGAGTTGGCAGATAAATAAAGATGGCAGCCCAGGACGCTTATGACCTACCCTTTAAAGGGCCCGAGGTGGTGGATGTCCGCCAGCTTCACAACGTGTGAAGCTAGCGTTAACACCCGCCCGCATCAGCCTCGTGACCCGTGGGGCAAGGGGCTTCAGCGTGGGGTGGTGAGTGGTGGGCACACACGGCGATGATATCATCACTGGTTGTCCGCTGGCCCGGAGCACTAATTGCCAGGACAGCAGCTCCCCAAATATCTGGGGCAATTTCCCCAGAGGTGCTAGCCCTCCAGGGCGAAAATGCCATTGCGCCCCATTAGTGCCTCTGGGGGCACTAATGGGGCTATAAAAAGGGGCAATTTTGACCCCAAAGACATTTATTAAAAGGCACAAGCAGAAAGTTATCTCTCAAGAAAGCCATGCCATGCCATGCAACCGTCCAATAAACTGTGCACAAACCAATCTCACAATAGACATAACTCAGGCTTGTTTCACCTTGGCCACAAACAAGGATGTCAATTTTAATTGATTGCATTCGATACAAAAGTCTACAAAACAACCCAATGTTATAGTTACCCAGTGGCCTGAAGCCAAGAGGCAAACTACAAAATGCGGCCTACTGACTGGTGGAGCAACAAACACAGCACAATCTGGAGGTGGACTAAATGGCACAGTGGTTAGCACACTTGGCTTTTTACCATTGGATCTAGATTCAAATTGAGCTCACTCTGGTGAAATTAAGATTTGCTTTACCTGCTGGTTGCAAAGATCCTATGTGAAAAGAGTTTGTACAGTGTTAACCTGTTATATCTTCAGTGCAACTCACAAACACACACAGCTTTAAGATGGCTTCTAACATCAGGAACTCTAGTCAGGTGACCTGTTCCCGCTTTATTGTTGTAAACAGCACTGACTGCAGTGCCACAGTAGTCCACAAGTGGAGTTATATATATTACCTCCTTAATTCTCCCTCCTTAATGAAGAAGTAATTATAACAATATAATCATCGTACATAACTTGCATGGTTATACATAACAGAAGATATGGACTTGTTTTGCCATATTTACAAATCAAGCTTAATCACTTGTTTTCTGTTTCGAGGAGGATACCTTCGCTCTCGAATAGAACCTTCCAAACATGTTGTCGAACTTAGACTCATTTGAGGCTGATTGTGAGGAAAGTTTTCCTCCAAGGGATGCCCTTGATTTCCATTTGAACTCTCTCTAACTTCAGACTGTTTGTCTGCCTGACTCGGACTCAGACTTAAAATCTGACTTTCTCTTGGATTTGTTTCCAGTACATTGGAGGTAGGATATGCTACTGGTACTTTACTTGTATCAAAACTATCTGATGAGTCAGAAATAATAGAATCATTCCCACGTTCAACTATTTTCCCATTTGTAGGTAAAATATGATCAATGTGAACAAATCTAACCTGTCCATGATCAAACATCTTGATCAAATATGTGTGAGGACCACATATTTTCACCACTCTTCCTGGTAACCACTTTAACCATTTATGGTGATTTTGCCATATTTAAACTCTCACCTTCTAGTTTAATTTCACACTTCTCTCTTTTACTCTACCTCTATCATGATTCCCTTTCTGTCTTAATTGTTTCTCTTCTACAGACTGTGCCAAGTTTGGATTTAACAACGAGAACCTGGTTCGTGGCTGTTGTTTGAGAAACAACTCTGCTGGTGTTCTACCAATAATTGTATGAGGAGTATTACGATATGTAAATAGAAAATTAGCCAATTTGTGGTCCAATGACAACTGTCATTTCTTTGGATTTGGATCCAACATCTGTTTGATGAGGGCACGCTTTACAATTTGTACACTGCGCTCTGCTGCACCATTTGAAGCAGGGTGGTGCGGCGGAACCTTGGTATGTTTCACACCATTTTTGCTCGTGAATTATGCAAATTCTTCTGAACAAAATTGTGGTCCATTATCAGAAACAATTTCTCTGGGAGGCCAAATGAAGAAAATAATCTTCGTAAAACATCCAATGTTTTACTTGTTGTTATTTTCCACATTGGAAACACCTCGACCCACTTCGAATGGCTATCAATCACAATGAACAATTGTTGTCCTCCTAGCTCAGCAAAATCGATATATAGCCTTTGCCACACCTTGGGAGGCCATTTCCATGGCTGTAATGGTACTGGTGGTGGTTGCTTGCTTACCGATTGACATGTCGTACACTGACTCATGATGTACTCTATATCTTTATCGAGACCTGGCCACCATACGTAACTGTGTGCAAAACTCTTGGTCAAGCACATTCCCAGGTGCTGGTCATGGAGGTCTCCTAATAATTTGGATCTGAATTTATTTGGTATAACCACTTTTGCACCCCACATGATACAATCTTTATCGACTGATAATTCATTCCTATGAATGAAGAATGGATAAATATCTTTGTCTGTTACCTGGTTTGGCCATCCATTTGCAATATAATCATACACCTTTGACATAACTGGGTCACATTTGGTTGCTCTACCAATCTCTTCAGCTGTGACTGGCAGTTCATCAATGTATGAAAAATAGAACACTTCTTCCCTGTTGGGTTTAACTTGTAATGGGGAAGGCAATCTAGATATAGCATCAGCTTTACTGTGATCAGCCAATTGTCTGTATTCAATATCATATGTATATTCTGGCAAAATCAAAGCCCATTTCTGCATTCGGACTGCAGCTAATGTTGGAAATGGGGACTTTGGATGGAGGATTGCTGTCAGGGGCTTATGGTCCATAATGATGGTAAACTTATGACCATACAAGTATTTGTGGAATTTCTTGACCCCAAAAATTAATGCCAAAGCTTCTCTTTCGATTTGCACATAATTACGCTCACTGGCACTGAGGTCTCTCCTCCCCACTACGCAATCCATGAGAGATTACTGTCCCAACTGGATCTAGATTCAAATTGAGCTCACTCTGGTGAAATTAAGATTTGCTTTACCTGCTGGTTGCAAAGATCCTATGTGAAAAGAGTTTGTACAGTGTTAACCTGTTATATCTTCAGTGCAACTCACAAACGCACACAGCTTTAAGATGGCTTCTAACATCAGGAACTCTAGTCAGGTGACCTGTTCCCTCTTTATTGTTGTAAACAGCACTGGCTGCAGTGCCACAGTAGTCCACAGGTGGAGCTATATATATATTACATATTCTTTAGTGGCTGTGGAACTAGTGCAAATTTCCCCCTAGTTTAGCAATAATTGCCACAGAATTGTCAAACTCATTCAGAGATATCACAAGGGTGGTCTCCTTCTTGGGATAAGAGCATCGCTTGCAAGGCTGGCATTTATTGCCCATCCCTAGTTGTCCTTCAGAAAGCAGTTGTCAAGCATGTTGCTGTGGGACTGTTAAGGCACACCAGGTAAGGATGGCAGATTTCCTTCTCCGAAGGTGAACCAGTTAGGTTTTTATAACAATCCAACAATTTCATAATCACTTGCATTGATACCGCTTTAAAAAAGGCTGAGTTCAAATTCTCAACAACCATGGTGGGATTTGAATTCACCGTCTCTGGACTATTAGTCTAGAACCACTGCACTACCATACCCAGAAATAGATATAGAAATATAGAAACATAGAAAATAGGTGCAGGAGTAGGCCATTCGGCCCTTCTAGCCTGCACCGCCATTCAATGAGTTCATGGCTGAACATGCAACTTCAGTACCCCATTCCTGCTTTCTCACCATACCCCTTGATTCCCCTAGTAGTAAGGACTTCATCTAACTCCTTTTTGAATATATTTAGTGAATTGGCCTCAACAACTTTCTGTGGTAGAGAATTCCACAGGTTCACCGCTCTCTGGGTGAAGAAATTCCTCCTCATCTCGGTCCTAAATGGCTTCCCCCTTATCCTTAGACTGTGTCCCCTGGTTCTGGACTTCCCCAACATTGGGAACATTCTTCCTGCATCTAACCTGTCTAACCCCGTCAGAATTTTAAACGTTTCTATGAGGTCCCCTCTCATTCTTCTGAACTCCAGTGAATACAAGCCCAGTTGATCCAGTCTTTCTTGATAGGTCAGTCCCGCCATCCCGGGAATCAGTCTGGTGAACCTTCGCTGCACGCCCTCAATAGCAAGAATGTCCTTCCTCAGGTTAGGAGACCAAAACTGTACACAGTACTCCAGGTGTGGCCTCACCAAGGCCCTGTACAATTGTAGCAACACCTCCCTGCCCCTGTACTCAAATCCCCTCGCTATGAAGGCCAACATGCCATCTCATGCAATAGGGGTGCTCCTCTGGATTTTGGGTTACAGCATGCTGTTAAGGTAGAGCATTCCTCTTTATCGGACCTATGGTACACTTGAAATAGAAATGCTTGATTCCTTGAGTGCTGAAATGAAATATTGTTGCATTTCTCAATGCTAACATCCCTCAACTTGATGAGGACAAAAAGGTCACCAAAAAGGAAAAGACATCTCTATACCATCTGACTCTAAGGGAAAGCAAAATACTAAGTTGAGGCCTATCTTCAATGGACTGTTTATAGCTTCGCAAGAAAACCCTCCAAAGGTCTTCTCTTTATATAACTATGTTTCTGAAAGTCCATTGCTGAGATGATGCATTGGAGGGAAGAAGCTCAGGAGTACAGTAGTGCAGTAGTGCCGAAATCAATGAATCTAAAATTGGGCAGATGCTACAAGGGGGAGGAAAATCTGCACAGCCAGATTATTCACCCATTAAATTCACTCTCAACCAACTTGGGGGAAAATTGTTCCTTTACCTTGACCACAATATAAATGCCCTCAGTCAGCAGAACCATTATATAAAGTACAATATCATTATTTTCTGGCATTCCTCTGAGATCAGTTTATCAATTTTGCATTTTATGTTTCTCAGCTTTCAAAAGTATTACATTCTTGGACCCAGTACAAAAACACCACCAACACAGTGACAGCTTATTCCCAAATCAGTGTTGTACTGGAAAACTGGGGTATGCACCAGCTCATCATCAGCCACAGAGATGGTGTGAAAGAATCTTGGTATTGGACAAAGAGCATCTTAAAAGCAGATGCTGCATTGTCCAAGCTACTCAAATTAATGTAATTAATCTCCAGCATAATCCTTACACCTAGGAAGGTGATCTTGGAGAGAATGACATAGGATTACATGGATATATGGCACAGAAACAGGCCATTCAGCCCAACCAGTCCATGCTGGCATTTATGCTCCACTCGAGCCTCCTCCCGTCTTTCCTCATCTAAATATATCAGTGTAATCCTCTATTCCCTTCTCCTTCATATGCTTGTCCAGCCTTCCCTTAAATGCATCCAAACTATTTGCTTCAACCACTCCCTGAGGTAGCGAGTTCCATATTCTCAGCACTCTTTCTGTCTCCTCAGGTACTGTTCCCCTTTCATTCAAATATGCTGTCATCACCACTCTCCTCAAAAAATCCTTGACCCCACTTCACTTGCTATCTACATCCCCATCTCCAACCTCTCTTTCCTGTCCAAAGTATTAAACGTGTTGTCGCCTCCCAAATCCATGACCATCTTTCCCTGAATTCAATGTTTGAATCCCTTCAATCTGGTTTTCGCCTCTGCCACAGTACCGAAGCAGCTCTCATCAAAGTCACAAATGACATGCTTTGTGACTGTGACAAAGATAAACTCTCCCTCCTCGTCATTCTGGATCTGTCTGCAGCCTTTGACACAGTTGACCACTCCATCCTCCTCCAACACCTCCCCATCAATGTCCAGCTGGGTGGGACTGCACTCGCCTGGTTCCATTCTTATCTATCTAATCGTAGCCAGAAAATCTCCTGCAATGGCTTCTCTTCCCACTCCCACATAGTTGCCTCTGGTGTCTCCCAAGGATCTATCCTTGGTCCCCTCCTATTTCTCATCTCTATGTTGCCCTTTAGCGATATCATCCGAAAACACAGAGTCAGTTTCCACATGTCGCTGATGACACCCAGCTCTATCTCTCGACCACTTATCTTGAACCCTACTTGGTATCTAAATTTCAGATTGCTTGTCCGACATCTAGTACTGGATAAGCAGAACTTTTCTCCAATGAATACGTGGCTTGAGGAGTGGTGCAGAAGGGAGGGATTCAAATTCCTGGAATATTGGAACCGGTTGTGGGGGAGGTGGGACCAGTACAAACCGGACGGTATGCACCTGGGCAGGACCGGAACCAATGTCCTAGGGGGAGTGTTTGCTAGTGCTATTGGGGAGGGGGATGGGAACTTATGCATGGAGACAGAGGGAAGTAGAATGGGGGCAGAAGCAAAAGATAGAAAGAAGAAAAGTAAAAGTGGAGGGCAGAGAAACCCAAGGCAAAAAGCAAAAAGGGCCACATTACAGCAAAATTCTAAAGGGGCAAAGTGTGTTAAAAAGACAAGCTTGAAGGCTCTGTGCCTCAATGCAAGTAGTATTCATAATAAGATGGACGAATTAACTGCGCAAGCAGCAATTAACGAATATGATATAATTGGCATCACGGAGACATGGATCCAGGGTGACCAAGGCTGGGAACTCAACATCCAGGGGTATTCAACATTCAGGAAGGATAGACAGAAAGGAAAAGGAAGTGGAGTAGCGTTGCTGGTTAAAGAGGAAATTAACACAATAGTAAGGAAGGACATTAGTTTGGATGATGTGGGGGATCTGTATGGGTGGAGCTGCGGAATACCAAAGGGCAGAAAGCGCTAGTGGGAGTTGTGTACAGACCAACAAACAGTAGTAGTGAGGTTGGGGACAGCATCAAACAAGAAATTAGGGTTGCGTGCAATAAAGGGCGACATAATCTACATATAGATTGGGCTAACCAAACTGGTAGCAATATGGTAGAGGAGGATTTCCTGGAGTGTATTAGGGATGGTTTTCTAGACCAATATGTCGAGGAATCAACTAGAGGGCTGGCCATCCTGGACTGGATGATGTGTAATGAGAAAGAACTAATTAGCAGTCTTGTTGTGTGAGGCCCCTTAGGGAAGAGTGACCATAATATGGTAGAATTCTTTATTAAGATGGAGAGTGACACAGTTAATTCAGAGACTAGAGTCCTGAACTTAAGGAAAGGTAACTTCGATGGTATGAGATGTGAATTTGGTAGAATAGACTGGCAAATGATACTTAAAGGATTGACGGTGGATAGGCAATAGCAAACATTTAAAGATCACATGGATCAACTTCAACATCCCTGTCTGGAGTAAAAATAAAACGGGGAAGGTGACTCAACCGTGGCTAACAAGGGAAATTAAGGATAGTGTTAAATCCAAGGAAGAGACATGTAAATTGGCCAGAAAAAGCAGCGAACCTGAGGACTGGGAGAAATTTAGAATTCAGCAGAGGAGGATAAAGTGTTAATTAGGAGGGGAAGAATAGAAGCTTGCAGGGAACATAAAAACTGACTGCAAAAGCTTCTATAGATATGTGAAGAGAAAAAGATTAGTGAAGACAAACGTAGGTCCTTTGCAGTCATATTCAGGTGAATCTATAATGGGGAACAAAGAAATGACAGACCAGTTGAAGAAATTCATTGGTTCTGTCTTCACAAAAGAAGACACAAATAACCTTCCGGAAATACTAGGGGACTGAGGGTCTTGTGAGAAGGAGGAACTGAAGGAAATCCTTATTAGGTGGGAAATTGTGTTGGGGAAATTGATGGGATTGAAGGCCGATAAATCCCCGGGGCCTGATAGTCTGTATCCCAGAGTACTTAAGGAAGTGGCCCTAGAAATAGTGGATGCATTGGTGATCATTTTCCAACAGTCTATTGACTCTGGATCAGTTCCTATGGACTGGAGGGCAGCTAATGTAACACCACTTTTAAAAAAAGGAGGGAGAGAGCAAACGGGGAATTATAGACCGCTTAGCCTGACATCAGTAGTGGGGAAAATGTTGGAATCAATTATTAAAAATGAATTAGCAACGCATTTGGAAAGCAATGACAGGATTGGTCCAGGTCAGCATGGATTTATGAAAGGGAAATCATGCTTGATAAATCTTCTGGAATTTTTTGAGGACGTAACTAGTAAAGTGGACAAGGGAGAACCAGTGGATGTAGTATATTTGGACTTTCAAAACGCTTTTGACAAGGTCCCACAAAAGAGATTGGTGTGCAAAATTAAAGCACATGATATTGGGGGTAATGTACTGACGTGGATAGAGAATTGGTTGGCAGACAGGAAGCACCGGGATAAACAGGTCCTTTTCGGAATGGGAGGCAGTGACTAGTGGAGTGCCACAGGGCTCAATGCTGGGACCCCAGCTCTTTACAATATACATTAATGATTTGGATGAAGGAATTGAGTGTAATATCTCCAAGTTTGCAGATGACACGAAACTGGGTGGCGGTGTGAGCTGTGAGGGGGACGCTAAGAGGCTACAGGGTGGCTTGAACAGGTTAGGTGAGTGGGAAAATGCATGGCAGATGCAGTATAATGTGGATAAATGTGAGGTTATCCACTTTGGGGGCAAAAATGCGAAGACAGAATTTTATCTGAATGGCGGCAGATTAGGAAAACGGGAGGTGCAACGAAACCTGGGTGTCATGGTTCATCAGTCATTGAAAGTTAGCATACAGGTACAGCAGGCGGTGAAGAAGACAAATGGTATGTTGGCCTTCATCGATAGGGGATTTGAGTATAGGAGCAGGGAGGTCTTACTGCAGTTGTACAGGGCCTTGGTGAGCCTTACTTGGAATATTGTGTTCAGTTTTGGTCTCCTAATCTGAGGAAGGACGTTCTTGCTTTTGAGGGAATGCAACAAAGGTTCACCAGACTGATTCCCAGGATGGCTGGACTGACATATGAGGAGAGACTGGATCAACTGGGCCTTTATACATTGGCGTTTAGAAGATGAGAGGTGATCTCCTGGAAACATATAAGATTCTGACGGGACGTGACAGGTTAGCTGCGGGTAGAATGTTCCCGATATTGGGGAAGTCCAGAACCAGAGGACACAGTCTTAGGATAACGGGTAGTCCATTTAGGACCGAGATGAAGAGAAACTTCTTCACTCAGAGAGTTGTTAACCTGTGGAATTCCCTGACGCAGAGAGTTGTTGATGCCAGTTCATTGGATATATTCAAGAGGGAGTTAGATGTGGCCCTTACAGCTAAGGGGATCAAGGGGTATGGAGAGAAAGCAGGAAAGGGGTACTGAGGGAATGCTCAGCCATGATCTTATTGAATGGTGGTGCAGGCTCGAAGAGCAGAATGGCCTACTCCTGCACCTATTTTCTCTGTTTCTATGTTTCTACAGCAATGATTTGGATGAAGGAATTGAGTGTAATATCTCCATGTTTGCAGATGACACTAAGCTGGGTGTCAGTGTGAGCTGTGAGGAGGATGCTTAGAGGTTGCAGGGTGACTTGGACAGGTTAGGTGAGTGGGCAAATGCATGGCAGATGCAGTGTATTGTGGATAAATGTGAGGTTACCCACTTTGGGGGCAAAAACACAAAGGCAGAATATTATCTGAATGGCGGCAGATTTGGAAAAGGGGAGGTGCAACGAGACTTGGGTGTCATGGTACATCAGTCATTGAAAGTTGGCATGCAGGTACAGCAGGCGGTGAAGAAGGCAAATGGCATGTTGGCCTTCATAGCTAAGGGACTTGAGTATAGGAGCAGGGAGGTGTTACTGCAGTTGTACAGGGCCTTGGTGAGGCCTCACTTGCAATATTGTGTTCAGTTTTGGTCTCCTAATCTGAGGAAGGACATTCTTGCTATTGAGGAATGCAGCGAAGGTTCACCAGACTGATTCCCGGAATGGCAGGACTGACATATGAGGAGAGACTGGATCGACTGGGCCTGTATTCACTGAAGTTTAGAAGGATGAGAGGGGATCTCATAGAAACATAAAATTCTGACGGAATTGGACAGGTTAGATGCAGGAAGAATGTTCCCGATGCTGGGGAAGTCCAGAACCAGGGGACACAGTCGAAGGATAAGGGGTAAGTCATTTAGGACTGAGATGAGGAGAAACTTCTTCACTCAGAGTTGTTAACCTGTGGAATTCTCTACCACAGAGATTTGTTGATTCCAGTTCATTGGATATATTCAAGAGGGAGTTAGATATGGCCCTTACAGCTGAAGGGATCAAGGGCTATGGAGAGAAAGCAGAAAAGGGATATTGAGGTGAATGATCAGCCATGATCTTATTGAATGGTGATGCAGGCTCGAAGGGCCGAATGGCCTACTCCTGCACATATTTTTTATGTTTCTATGTAAATATTGGGAGGACTGAAGCCATTATCTTTGGTCCCCACCACAAACTGCGTTCCCTAACTCATGACTCTATCCGTCTCCCTAGCATCAACCTGAGGGTGAGCAAGACTGTTCGCAACCTCGGTGTCATATTTGTCCCTGAAATTAGTTTCTGGCCACATAACTGTGGCATAACCAAAACCGCCTTTTTCCACCTCGGTAACATTGCTCGCCTCTGCCCCTGCCTCAGATCTTCTGCTGCTGAAACCCTTATTCATGCCTTTGTTTCTTCTCGACTTGACGACTCTAACTCACTCCTGGCTGGCCTCCCACATTCTACGTAAAGTTGAGGTCATCCAAAACTCAGCAGCCCGTGTCCTAACTCGCGCCAAGTCTCGATCACCCATCACCCCTGTGCTTTCTGACCTCCATTGGCTCTTGGTTAAACAACGCCTCGATTTCAAAATTCTCATCCTTGGTTACAAATTGCTCCATGGCCTTGCCGCTCCCTATCTCTGTAATCTTTTTCAGCCTCACAATCCCACAAGATGTCTGCGCTCCTCAAATTCTGCCCTCTTGAACTTCCCTCATTATAATTGCTCAACCATCAATGGCCTTGCCTTCAGCTGTTTGGGCCCTAAACTCTGGAACTCCCTCCCTAAACCTCTCCACCTCGCTATCTCTCTTTTTTCCTTTAAGACTCTCCTTAAAACCTACCTCTTTAACCAAGCTTTTGGTCATCTGCCTTAATTTCTTCTTTTTTGGCTTGGTGTCATATTTATCTGTTTTGTCTTGTTAATGCTGCTGTGAAGGATCTTGGGACATTTTACTATGTTAAATGGGCTAAATAAATAAAAGTTATACAATAATAAGTTTCTTCTGAATTCCCTATTGGATTTCTTGGTAACTATCTTATATTGATGGTCTCTAGTTATGCTTTTCCCCACAAGTGGAAACATTCTCTTTGTATACACTCTATCAAAACACCTTTCATAACTTTAAAGAGCTCTATTATGTCGCCTCCTCAGCCTTCTTTTTTCAAGAGAAAAGAGACCCAGCATGTTCATCCTTTCCTGATATATATACCGTCGCATTTCTGATATCATCCTTGTAAATCTTCTCTGCACTCTCTCCAGTGCCTCTATGTCATTTCTATAATATGGCGACCAGAAATGCACTAAGTGTATCTAACAGGATTAGCATAACGTCCCTACTTTTCAATTCTATCCCTCTCGAAATAAAACCTAGTGCTTGGTTTGCTTTTTTTATGGCCTTGCTAACCTATGGTTAGTGATTGGTGTATTTGTACTCCGAGATTCCTTTGTTCCTCTATCCCTCCTAGACTCGCACCTTCCAAGTAATAAGTGATCTCGCTATTCTTCCTATCAAAATGTGCTACCTCACATTTATCTGTGTTGAACTCCATTTGCCAATTATTTGCCATTCTGTAAGCTTATTAATGTTCTCCTGTAATTTGTTGCATTCCTCCTCAGTATTGACTATCGCCCCCCCCACCCCACAACCCTAATTTGGTATCATCCGCAAATTTAGAAATTGTGTTTTCAATTCCAATGTCTAAATCGTTAATGTAAATTGTGAACAGCAGTGGTCCCAGCACTGATCCTTGTGGAACACCACTACCCACCTTCTGCCACTGTGAATAGCTACCCTTTACTCCCACTCTCTGCTTTCTGTCTTAAAGCCAGCTAGCGATCCATTCTGCTACTTGTTCCCTGACTCCGCATTCTCTGACTTTATTCATTAGTCTAGCAGTGCCTGGTCTCCAGTCGTCTTGGACCCCCTTGCCACTGGATCAAGACCTTGCTCAGTTAAGCCCGTGTGGTAGCCGGTGTGCAACGACCACCCCATGTTAAAAGAACTCACGCACAGACATCTTCCACTCCTCTAACAGGAAGTTCGGGACTTGGAACTTCAGGAACCTCATGGACAACTCCAACAGCGACAGACCGGAACGCCATACTGCCATAGTTGCCCAGGAACTTAGACGCTTTGATATCGACATTGCCGCCCTAAGCGAGACCCGGCGGGCAGGAGAAGGCCAGCTCAAGGAACAAGGTGGAGGTTACATCTTCTTTTGGAAAGGGAAACCTAAGATAGAACGCCACCACCACGGAGTCGGCTTCGCCATCAAAAATGAGTTGGTCAACCGCCTCAAAGACTCCCCCTGCGGGGTTAACGAATGCCTCATGACTCTTCGACTCACGCTATCCCGGAATCAATGTGCCACAGTCATCAGTGCGTAAGCCCCAACACTCGATGCAACAGATGAGACCAAAGAGGGTTTTTACTCCAATCTCGAAAAATCCCCGCATCCCCGCGGACGACAAACTGATCCTCCTCGGTGACTTCAACGCCAGGGTCGGCAAGGACACAACCCTCTGGGGAGGTGTGATTGGCAGAGAGGGGCTAGGGAAAGCTAACTCTAGCGGTACCCTACTCCTGATAAAATGTCTAGAACATGAACTTGTCATCACGAACACCTTGTTCTGCCAAAGGGACAAATACGAGGCATCGTGGCAACACCCTTGCTCCAAACACTGGCACCTGCTCGACTATGTCATTGACCGAGCCAGGAATCGCAAGGATGTGTGCAGCACCCATGCCATGACAGGAGCTGATGACTGCTGGATGGACCACTGCCTAATCCGATCCATCATTGACATCAGCATAGCCCCAAAGGGGAGGGGGCAGCAGAAGCAGTGCCGCAAAATAGTCAATGCCGGGGCACTTAAAGACCCAGCTAAGAGAGCCCTATATAGTCAGTGTCTCACAGCTAACGTGGTATGCCTTGATGACCCTGAGACGCAGAATGCCCACAGCGCTTGGTCTGCCCTCCAGACCTCCATAACCAGTGCCTGCAAAGAGATGCTCGGTCACTCAACCAGGAAACACCAGGATTGGTTTGATGAGAATGATCAGGAGATCCAAGAGCTAATAGATCGCAAGCACAGGGCATTTCTGAGACTTAAACAACAATCCAACTTGGGAGCATCAAAGCAGCATTACAGACGGCTCAAGGCTGAGGTCCAACAAAAAACCCAGGACCTAAAGAACAGGTGGTGGATGGAGAAAGCACAGGAGATACAACAGCTGGCCGACAGCCATGATGTGCGAGGATTCTTCATCGCAGTCAAGGCCACCTACGGCCCAAACACCCAAGGACCCACCCCACTGCTGACCAAGAACAGGGAACTACTCACCAAGGACACCGAGGCAGTCAGGGCCCGCTGGAAGGAGCACTTCGAAGATCTCCTCAATCGAGACTCTGCATTTGACCCGAGTGTTCTCGACTCCATCCGCAGCATGCTACCCGCCACCAACTCAGTAAAACCCCAACACTGCACGAGGTAGAAAAAGCCATAAAACAGTTTAAGAACAACAAGGCTACGGGAGCGGATGGAATCCCTGCTGAGGTACTGAAGTATCGCGGAGAGGCACTGCTGACATGAATACATGACCTCATCTCTCTCATCTGGAAGAAGGAGAGCATACCAGGAGATCTCGGAGATGCAGTGATCATGACCATCTAACTGCGGCAACTACAGAGGAATCTCCCTGTTTCAGCCACTTGGAAAGTCGTCACTAGCGTCCTCATCAACCGTCTTTTCCCTGTGGCTGAGGAGCTCCTCCCGGAGTCACAATGCGAATTTCGTCCCCTACGGGGCACAACGGACATGATTTTTGCAGCGCGACAGCTGCAGGAAAAATGCATAGAACAGCACCAGCCCTTATACATGGCCTTCTTCGACCTTACAAAGGCCTTTAACATTCGTCAACCGCGAGGGTCTGTGGAACGTCCTCCTCCATTTTGGATGCACCCAAAAGTTTGTCAACATCCTTCGTCTGCTCCACGACGACAAGCAGGCAGTGATCCTTACCAATGGATCCATTACAGACCCAATCCATGTCCGGACCGGGTCAAACAGGGCTGCATCATCGCCCCAACCCTCTTCTCAATCTTCCTCGCCACCATGCTCCACCTCACAGTCGACAAGCTCCCCGCTGGAGTGGAACTAAACTACAGAACCAATGGGAACCTGTTCAACCTTCGCCGTCTCCAGGCCACATCCAAGACCACCCCAACCTCTGTCATCGAGCTACAGTACGCGGACGACGTCTGCGTCTGCGCACATACAGAGGCTGAACTCCAGGACATAGCCGACGTTTTTACTGAAGCAAACGAAAGCATGGACCTTACGCTAAACATCCGTAAGGCAAAGGTCTTACACCAGCCTGTCCTCGCCGCACAGCACTGCCCCCCAGTCATCAAGATCCATGGCGCGGCCCTGGACAACGTGGATCTTTTCCCATACCTCACCTCAGGAGCCTCTTATCAATAAGAGCAGACAATGATGACGAGATTCAACACCGCCTCCAGTGTGCCAGTGCAGACTTCGGCCGCCTGAGGAAAAGAATGTTTGAAGGTCAGGCCCTCAAATCTGCCACCAAGCTCATGGTCTACAGGACTGTAGTAATACCCGCCCTCCTGTATGGCTCAGAGACATGGACCATGTACAGCAGACACCTCAACTCGCTGAAGAAATACCACCAACGATGCCTCTGCAAGATCCTACAAATCCCCTGGGAGGACAGATGCACCAACATTAGCGTCCTCAACCAGCCAACATCCCCAGCATTGAACCACACTTGATCAGCTCCGCTGGGCAGGCCACATCGTTCGTATGCCAGACACGAGACTCCCAATGCAAGCGCTCTACCTGGAACTCCTTCACGGCAAACGAGCCAAAGTTGGGCAGAGGAAACGTTACAGGGACACCCTCAAAGCCTCCCTGTTAAAGTGCAACATATCCACTGACATCCTCTGGCCAAAGGTCGCCCTAAGGGGAGGAATTGCATCTGGGAGAGCGCTGAGCACCTTGAGTCTCATCGCCGAGAGCATGCAATAATCAAGCGCAGGCAGCCGAAAGAGCATGCGGCAAACCAGTCCCACCCACCCTTTCCCTCAATGACTATCTGTCCCACCTGTAACAGGGACTGTGGTTCTCGTATTGGACTATTCAGCCACCTAAGTTCTCATTTTAAGAGTGGAAGTAAGTCTTCCTCGATTCCGAGGGACTGCCTATGGTGATGATGATAATGCTGATCATTAGTCTATTATGTGGTACCTTATCAATGGCCTTTTGAAAATCTAGATCAATTACATCTACTGTATTACCATTGTCTACTCTCTCTGTTACCTCTTCAAAAAATTCAATAAGATTGGTCAAGCAAGATTGTCCCTTTTGAAATCCATGCTGACGATTCATTATTATACTTTTTGTTTCTAGATGTTCTTCTATTTCTCCTTTAGTAGGGATTTCATTATTTTTCCTACCACCGATGTTAAGCTGCCTGGTCTATAATTTCCTGGACATGTTCTATCCCCCTTCTTAAATATAGATATTACTTTAGCTATCCACCAGTCCTCTGGCACTACACCTTTTCCTAACAAATTATTAAATATGTGCAGTATTGCCACTGTTATGTCTTCCCCAGATTATTTTAGAATACAGGAGCAGACAGTGTAAAAACATTCCCTGCTTGTAGTGTTGTATCCTTGAAAGACATACAAACAAACTATATTGAAATCTGTACATGGATAACACATTCAGTCCTACACCGTCCATTTTCTACCCACTACAAAACCAAACACCTCAAGGGCACTGCGAAGAAACTAAACCAGGCCTTACATAATACAATTGGGAAATGTTTAAACTGGAGTGGGAATGGAAAGGAAAAGCCTTAAGCAGCAAATGATTAGTAATAAAATTAGAGCTTGAGTAAATATTATAATAAAGTAGCAGAGGTCTTGAGACATGAAGAGGGAATAAAACAACTATAATCAGTAACTGAGATATAAAGGATACCTGCAGAGCATAGAATCATTGAATCAAATAAATTTACAGCACCGAGGGAGGCCATTCCGGCCCATCGTGTCCATGCCGGCCGACCAACAGCTATCCAGCTGAATCCCACTTTCCAGCTCTTGGTCCATAGCCCTGTAGATTACGCACTTTAAGTGCACATCCAAGTATTTTTTAAATGTGGTGAGGGGTTCTGCCTCTAATACCCTTTCAGGCAGTGAGTTCTAGACCCCCAACACCCTCTGGGGTGAAGACATTTCCCTTCATATCTCCTCTAAACCTTCCCCCAATTACTTTAAATCCCTGCCCCTGGTTGTTGACCCCTCTGCCAAGGGAAACAGGTCCTTCCTATCCAATCCATCGAGGCCCCTCATAAATTTATACACTTCACTCAGATCTCCCCTCAGCCTCCTCTGTTCCAAAGAAAACAGACCTAGCATCTCCAATCTTTCCTCATAGCAAAATTCTCCAGTCCAGGCAACATTCTTATAAATCTCCTCTGCACCCTTTCCAGTGCAATCACATCTTTATGATAATGTGGTGACTAGAACTGCACAAAGTACTCCAGCTGCAGCCTAACCAGTGTTTAAAACAGTTCAAGCATAACCTCCTTGCTCTTGTATTCCATGCCTCGACTAATAAAGGCAAGTATTCCATATGCCTTCTTAACCACCTTATCTACCTGACCTGCTATGTTCAGGGATCTGTGGACCTGCACTCCAAGGACCCTTTTTCCCTCTACACTTTTCAGTGTTGTACCATTTAATGTGTATTCACTTGCCTTGTTAGACCTCCCAAATGCATTACCTCACACTTATCCAGATTGATTTCCATTTGCCACAGTTCTGCCCACCTGACCAGTGCATTGACACCTTCCTGCAGTCTGCAGCTTTCTTCTTCATTATTAACCGCACAGCCTCTTTTAGTGTCATCTGCAAACTTCTTAATCATACCCTCAACATTCAAGTCCAAGTCATTGATATATACCACAAAAAGCAAGGGACCCAGCATTGAGCCCTGCGGAACCTCACTGGATACAGCCTTCCAGTCACAAAACCACCCATCAACCATTGCCTTTGCTTCATGCCTCTGAGCCAATTTGTCACTTTGCCCTGGATCCCAGGAGCTTTTATAAGAACATAAGAACATAAGAACATAAGAATTAGGTACAGGAGTAGGCCATCTAGCCCCTCGAGCCTGCTCCGCCATTCAACAAGATCGTGGTTGATCTGGCCGTGGACTCAGCTCCACTTACCCGCCCGCTCCCCATAACCCTTAATTCCCTTATTGGTTAAAAATCTATCTATCTGTGACTTGAATACATTCAATGAGCTAGCCTCAACTGCTTCCTTGGGCAGAGAATTCCACAGATTCACAACCCTCTGGGAGAAGAAATTCCTTCTCAACTCGGTTTTAAATTCGCTCCCCCATATTTTGAGGCTGTGCCCCCTAGTTCTAGTCTCCCCGACCAGTGGAAACAACCTCTCTGCCTCTATCTTGTCGATCCCTTTCATTATTTTAAATGTTTCTATAAGATCACCCCTCATCCTTCTGAACTTCAACGAGTAAAGACCCAGTCTACTCAATCTATCATCATAAGGTAACCCCCTCATCTCCGGAATCAACCTAGTGAATCGTCTCTGTACCCCTTCCAAAGCCAGTATATCCTTCCTTAAGTAAGGCGACCAAAACTGCACGCAGTACTCCAGGTGCGGCCTCACCAATACCCTGTACAGTTGCAGAAGGACCTCCCTGCTTTTGTACTCTATCCCTCTCGCAATGAAGGCCAACATTCCATTCGCCTTCCTGATTACCTGTTGCACCTGCAAACTAACTTTTTGGGATTTATGCACAAGGACCCCCAGGTCCCTCTGCACCGCAGCATGTTGTAATTTCTCCCCATTCAAATAGTATTCCCTTTTTTTCTTTTTTTTCCCAAGGTGGATGATCTCACACTTTCCGACATTGTATTCCATCTGCCAAACCTTAGCCCATTCGCTTAACCTATTTAAATCTTTTTGCAGCCTCTCTGTGTCCTCTACACAACCCGCTTTCCCACTAATCTTTGTGTCATCTGCAAATTTTGTTACACTACACTCTGTCCTCTCTTCCAGGTCATCTATGTCTATTGTAAACAGTTGTGGTCCCAGCACCGATCCCTGTGGCACACCACTAACCACCGATTTCCAACCCGAAAAGGACCCATTTATCCCGACGCTCTGCTTTCTGCTCGCCAGCTAATTCTCTATCCATGCCAATACATTTCCACTGACCCTGCGTACCTTTATCTTCTGCAGTAACCTTTTGTGTGGCACCTTATCGAATGCCTTTTGAAAATCCAAATACACCACATCCATCGGTACACCTCTATCCACCATGCTCGTTATATCCTCAAAGAATTCCAGTAAATTAGTTAAACATGATTTCCCCTTCATGAATCCATGCTGCGTCTGCTTGATTGCACTATTCCTATCTAGATGTCCCGCTATTTCTTCCTTAATGATAGTTTCAAGCATTTTCCCCACTACAGATGTTAAACTAACCGGCCTATAGTTACCTGCCTTTTGTCTGCCCCCTTTTTTAAACAGAGGCGTTACATTAGCTGCTTTCCAATCCGCTGGTACCTCCCCAGAGTCCAGAGAATTTTGGTAGATTATAACGAGTGCATCTGCTATAACTTCCGCCATCTCTTTTAATACCCTGGGATGCATTTCATCAGGACCAGGGGACTTGTCTACCTTGAGTCCCATTAGCCCATCCAGCACTACCCCCCCTAGTGATAGTGATTGTCTCCAGGTCCACCCTTCCCACATTCCTGTGACCAGCAATTTTTGGCATGGTTTCTGTGTCTTCCACTGTGAAGACCGAAGCAAAATAATTGTTTAAGGTCTCAGCCATTTCCACATTTCCCATTATTAAATCCCCCTTCTCATCTTCTACCGGACCAACATTTACTTTAGTCACTCTTTTCCGTTTTATAGATCTGTAAAAGCTTTTACTATCCGTTTTTATGTTTTGCGCAAATTTACCTTCGTAATCGATCTTTCGTTTCTTTCTTGTTTTCTTAGTCATTCTTTGCTGTCGTTTAAAATTTTCCCAATCTTCTAGTTTCCCACTAACCTTGGCCACTTTATATGCCTTATATACCTTATACTTTCGTGACCAGTCTGCCATGTGGGACCTTATCAAAAGCTTTGCTGAAATCCATATACACCACATCATACGCACTGCCCTCTTTGACCCTCCTGATTACCTCCTCGAAAAATTCAATCAAGTTAGTCAGATACGACCTTCCCTTAACAAATCCATGGCTGACTGTCCTTGATTAATCCATGTCTTTCCAATTAAAGATTTATCCTGTCCCTCAGGTTTTTTTCCAATAATTTTCCCACCACTGAGGTTAGGTTAACTGCCCTGTAATTATTCGGTTGATCCCTTTCTTCCATTTTAACTAAAGGTACAACGTTTGCAATCCTACAGTCTTCTGGCACTGGAGGAGTTGATCTATGGCACTTGATCTATGGGATAACATTTGTATCCAATGATAGGGCTAAGTTCATAACAAATGAGTGACAAAGCAGAGATGTTGGCACCAAATATTGATATTTTGAACTTTTAAAAAGGTCAAAAGCATAATTTCTGGAACTGTAAACCTTTTAGCTTGACATGTGTAGACTGTAAAAAATAAAGCCTATTATAAAAGAAGCAATGCATGTGCATTTAACAACAGTGAAGGCAATAATTCCAAGCTATTATGGGCTTTTGGGGCAAGTCATAACTTGAAGCTGCATTGAAATTGCAAGAGGAGGTTCTTCTAAAGGCTTAGTGGATTAAAAACTGGGACTGGATTCAGTAACTCAGACCAAAGGTGCAAGGTTTACTTTCCACATGTGCTGAGTTAGCTGAATTCAGCCAGGGAAAATATTGAGATGCTACTTTTGGCTTTAATGTTCCTGAACAAGAGGGTAAAAAGCAACCATACTTCCTGCTCCCAATCTTGATCCAACATCCCTGAAATTCCTGCGATTGTAAGGGCAGAAAGCTTGGGGGAGGAGTCAGGAATTTAGGACGAAACCCAGTTACATTAGGACTATAGCCTGTTCACACTGCGCCTTTATATACTAGTAGGGACTGGGGGTTGGTGGGTGAATTGGCCATGGGAGGATCTTGATCACACCTCAAAGGAAAAGGGGCGAGTTTGGAGGTCACAATGCAACTCCTGCCTTGCGGGTGCGATACACTCACCCTGGCCCTGCAAACCACATGAGATAAATGACTTTTGACTAGGGTGGACAGGAGTTCTGCTCCATTGCCATTGTGTCAGCAAAGCACACCCTCATGAATTTGAGGCCCTGTAACTCCTCAGGGCAGTTTTACAATTCAATCCTCCCACCCACTCACCCCCGACCACCTCCCCCCCGCCCCGGCCCCCTTTGTTAATTGAAGCGGGATCCCCACGGAGAAATTCAGTATACTGCTAATGTGGATCTAATGAGCCAGCTGCTTAAAGGTCAGGGTTTGCTGCTCGGCCCGGAGCAGGAGTTTAATTTCAGGATGGCTGGTGTTAGAGGAGCAAAGAGGACAAGCTACTTCACCGATGCAGAGCCGGAGACCCTTATGCAGGCTGTAGAGGACAGGAGAAGACAGCTGTATCCTGACATGGGGAGACCAACTCGGTTGGTCTTGAGCAATGTTTGGAGGGAGGGAGATAGCAGAAGAGGTCTCAGGCACCTCCATTCATGAGAGGACTCCCAGGCAATGCAGGAAAAGATTCCATGATATCATCCGTCTTATGAAAGTGAGTACCTCTTCCACCAACTGCTGACCTTGCATCTGCGAACCTCTCCTTCAATATTCTCTTATTTCCCATCGTCACTGTTTAGTCACTCAAGCAGCATTTCATTGTTGACACCTCTACATATATATATGTGTGTGTTCTCGCAATAGAGGCTCCCTTTCATCTCACATGTCAGGGACAAACAATTGTGCCCTCATTTCTGATACGTTATCACAGTGGTACTCACCAACCATTCTGTGTTTTGCAGGCCAAACTGGCTCACAATAGAATGGAGCAAAGGAGGACTGGTGGTGGCGAGGCAGACATCCAAGTTCTCACACCTTTGGAGGAGAGGGTTGAGGTGCTCATCGGCGGACATGGTGCCTTCCCTGTGGGCGAGGGTAGTGCTGATGCTGATGTATGTAAGTGAAGGCCCTCCTTTAATGCGATCTCTCCTTGAATGCGCCAGCGCCTACTCTTCCTTTCCTTCATGGAGGTCTGCTAGTTGCATCCTCCATGCCTTCATCCCCCACCTCCCCGTCATGGCAGCCCTTCTTCCATTTATGTTTACAGATGACAGACCGAGTGGCAGCACATCTAGCACAGTCGCCAGTCACGAGAGATGTCGCAAACCAGCTGGGGGCCTGCATCACATTCGACGCCACATAAGGCCTGAAATTTCAAATCGCAGCAGTGAGCACATTGAGAGTTCAAGCCCTGCTGAGAACATCCACAGCACTCTAACGTTTGGTAATGCCACTGAGGTGGACGAGGAATAGGAGGACACTGATGGCACCATCATCATAGGCAGATCCTGGGAATCGAGGAAGACTTGCTTCCACTCTAAAAATGAGTCTTTGGGTGGCTGAACAGTCCAATACGAGAACCACAGTCCCTGTCACAGGTCGGACAGATAATTGTTGAGGGAAAGGGTGGGTGGAATTGGTTTGTCGCACGCTCTTTCCGCTGCCAGAGTTTGATTTCTGCATGCTCTCGGCGATGAAACTCGAGGTGCTCAGCGCCCTCCCGGATGCACTTCCCCCACTTAGGATGATCATTGGCCAGGGACTCCCAGGTGTCAGTGGGGATGTTGCACTTTAACAGGGAAGCTTTGAGGGTGCCCTTGTAAGGTTTCCTCTGCCCACCTTTGGCTTGTTTGCCGTGAAGGAATTCCGAGTAGAATGATTGCTTTGGGAGTCTCGTGTCTGGCATGCGAACAATGTGGCCTGCCCAGCGGAGCTAATCAAGTGTGGTCAGTGCTTCACTGCTGGGGAAGTTGGCCTGGTTGGTGCATCTGTCCTCCTAGGGGATTTGCAGGATCTTGCAGAGACATTGTTGGTGGTATTTCTCCAGCGACTTGAGATGTTTGCTGTACATGGTCCATATCTCTGAGCCGTACAGGAGAGCGGGTATTACTACAGCCCTGTAGACCATGAGCTTGGTTGCAGATTTGAGGGCCTGGTCTTCAAACACTCTTTTACTCAGGTGGTCGAAGGCTGCACTGGCGCACTGGAGACGGTGTTGAATCTCATCGTCAATGTCTGCTCTATTTGATAGGTGACTCCCGAGGTATGGGAAATGATCCATATGGGAAATGGCACCAACGTGTCACTGCTTCCACCCACCTGCGCCAGCTCAGATACTGGGAGTGCGCGATGTGATATAGATGAGGTCGTACAGGGGTCTGCACTGGCTGTTGCACCGGGGCCTAGCAGGCTGCAGCATGATGATGGCACTAGGCAATCTCAGCTGCCATCTCCCCGCGGGACGAGTCCGCACCGGAGTTCTGCCAATGAGGACTCAGATGATCCCATCAGTGTAGCGGCATACGAAAGAAGGGTGGAAGTCATGCATTCCCAGATGTTGGGGGCAATGGCAAGGGTGCCAGAGAGCCTGTTGGAAGTGATAAGGAATGTGGAGGAGTCCGCCTCCCGCATAGTCGACAGCTCTGCGCAATCCATCGAGCCCATAACTGCCAGTGTGATTCTGCAACCTGCAGGTGATGTGGCAGCTATCATTTCAGCACAGGCACGAGGGAATGAGCGCATCGGTGCTGGATTGAAGAGGATAGCCGCGGCCCTGCAAGGCTCAGAATGCTCTTATGCACTCTGGACAACAAGCCACGGAGCATCGTACTGCTGCCATGGAGCGTCAAACTGCTGTCACGTCTGCTGGCTTTGAGATTTTGGCTGCTCTCATGCAGTCTCAGCTTGATGTCATCCAACACCTCAGTGTTGCATTCGCGGCTGGGTCCAACACGGGCCACGGGGGACCTTCCGGTATCACGGCAATGCACCGACCTGACCTCCCTCAGCTTGGTGGTGCTGGTAATGTGCCGCCCCCGGTGAGTGACTCAGGCTCCTCGGACCAGAATCCTGATGATGTGCTCTCTCAGGACCACACCATTTCTGACCCCAGACCTGGCACTCTGCCAGTGCCTCCACGCATGGCCTCATCTGAGCCAAGCCAGACTGAACCCTCCCAGAAGGGTGCTGCCCAGCCTGCACCCGGCCTTTCCAAGCCCAAAGGTGTTCGAGGGTGTCCAACAAGGACATCTGTAGCTCTGACACAACAACCACAGCAGCCTTCCCAGACTCATGAGGCAGCCACAGGGGAGACACTTGGGCATAGTGTTAGGATATGCACGCATAATAGGTGTTATAAGGGGTAAAAAAATGATGAATTGTGTTAGTTTATGGTAGTATTTTTGGTTCTGTTGCATTTTTGCAGTGACTTGCATCATTTGATAAATCTTTATTTTGGGCACATATATCTGGCCAGGTGTTTCATTTGGGAGTGGGCAATTCTGTGTGAAAGTACTCATTGGGATGGAAAGTGGGAACTGAAGAGTCATGTCTGGATGAGATTATGAGATGTAGCTGCACATCCCTTGCAGGGTTGCGATGGCGACGACGCCTCCTGGCTGGGTGGTGACGACGATCCTCCTCCTCCTGCGCCTCCTCCTACGCCTCCTCCTTATCAGATGGTGTTGCTGGCTCGACCTCCAGCGGCTGTCTCCTCATGAGGGCCAGGTTGTGCAGCATACAGCAGACCACCATGAATATGGAGACCCGTTCAGGAAAGTACTGCAAGGTGCCACCAGACCAGTCCAGGCAACGAACCTCTGCTTGAGGATGGATGCCTATGCAGTGCTCGATGATGCACCTGGTGGCACAATGAGCGTCATTGTATGCATGCTCTGTCCTGGGGTTCTGCAGTGGAGTGAGCAGCCAAGTGGACAGGGGATATCCCTTGTCCCCAAGCAGTCAACTACAATCCTGATTTGGGCCGGTGAAGAGGGCGGCCACTCTGGTCTGGTGTAGAATGAACGAATCATGGCTGTTGCCCGGGTACCTTGCATCAACTGCCAGGATGTGACGCTGGTGGTCACACACAAGCTGCACATTGAGGGAGTGGAACCCCTTGTGGTTGACAAAGATCTCAGGGTGGTGTTGTGGTGCCCTCAGCCCAATATGTGTGCAGTCGATCGCACCCTGCATGCTGGGGAACCCTGCAATTCGGGCAAATCCAGCCTGCCGCTCCACCTGCTTGTCCCTCATCATCGAGAATGAGGTGTTGTCCACTCTTCTCCTCTACAGTGCATCGGTAACTTGCTGGATGGAGCAATGTGCAGAGAATTGAGAAATGTTAGAAATCTCTGCAGTCGCAGACTGGAAAGCCCTCGTAGCATAAAACTTCAGAGCTATTGTGACATTAGTCTCAATGGCCAGAGCGGTCCTGAGCCTTGTGTGAGGCTCCAGATCTTGGTGCAAGACATTGCAGAGCTCCCTCAGTACCTCCTTTCTGAATCTCAGCCTTTGTAGGCATCGCTCATCACTGAGCTCGAGGAAGGAGAACTGAGGTCTGTTGAATCTTTGAGGGTAGGGCCCCCTTCCCGCAGCTCTGTGTTGGGCAACTCCCATGGTAGCTCGATGCTGGCAATCTCCCTGGTCCTTCTCATGGTCGGGTGCCTCTGCAGGCAGTTGCTGGCAAGGCTCCTGGCCCAGTGGTGGTGGTGGTAGGGGGGGGAGGGAAGGGGAGGTCAGTGTACTGACCCTCCTCCTGAGGCCATCTCCCTCCTGGACACCCTCTCCATATGCAGGTCTGCGCACATCTGCAGGCCCTTCTGGATGTTGGGCAGGCATGGTTGCTGCCTCCCTTGCCCGTTGCCTCTCTGCACATTGCTGATGGCACCACCTTCTCCTGAGTGCCGCCCTGCGTCTGACAAGGTGTACAAGGTGTTCCCCTGCCACACCAATCCCATTGTGTTTGAAGGCTGCACTCTGACAAGTAGGCCTCTGGAGCACAGAATGAGGCCTGCAGACCTCCATTAATGAGTCAGAGGTCAAAGTCCTGAAAATTCTCCAAAAATTGATAAAGAGCACTCAGCAGGTTAACCAAATCCACAAAACCAACATCAAAAGTTTGCAGCAACAATTCTCCCGATCGCGGGAATCCTCCGTTGTCCTCCTTCAGCAGTGCCAAATATCACGGCAAAGTATACCGACTCAAAAAGCTGGCGGGGGCAATGACCAAAATACCCTCTCTGAATATACATTGGGTGGGGGGAGGCAAATAACTCTACCCTGAGAAAAGTCCTCAGCATGCACCTCGTTCACCAGGAGTTGGCAGTGAGGGTGTCGGCCTTGGCTGAGTGACAGCAAACTCACCTCTGAATCAGAAGGTTACAGGTTCAAACTCCTTTCCAGGACTTGGGCACATAATCCAGATGAACACTTCAGTGCAGTACTACAGGAGTGCTGCATTATCAGAGGTGCTACATTTGTTGAGATGTTAAAACAAGGTCCTATCTGCACTCTCAAGTCAACATAATAGATCCAATGCACTATTTAAACACAAGCAAGGGAGTTCTCCCAATGTTCGAGCCAACTCTGGTTCAACCAGCATAAGTACAACAGATTATCTGGTCATTTGTCTCATTAATGTTTGTGCGATCTTGCTGTGCACAACAAGCTTGTTGTGTTTGTTTACATTATCCACAATGCTGAGAATGACGTGAGAAGCACATGTAGCAAGTTGGTCTTACCGCAGGTGAAGGGTCCACAGCCAGATAGGGAGTGGAAGACTAGCTGGAAGAGCAGTGCAAGGAAGGTAGTGCAGGGGTCCCCTGTGGTCATCCCCCTGCAAAACAGATACACCGCTTTGAGTACTTTTGAGGGGGATGACTCATCAGAGGAGGGCAGCAGCAGCCAAGTTCATGGCACTGTGGCTGGCTCTGTTGCACAGGAGGGCAGGAAAAAGAGTGGGAGAGTGATAGTGATAGGGGATTCAATTGCAAGGGGAATAGATAGGTGTTTCTGCGGCCGCAACCGAGACTCCGAGATGGTATGTTGCCTCCCTGGTGCAAGGGTCAAGGATGTCTCGGAGCGGGTGCAGGACATTCTGAAAAGGGAGCGTGAACAGCTAGTTGTCATGGTGCACATTGGTACCAACGATATTGGTAAAAAAAGGAATGAAGTCTTACGAGACGAATTTAAGGAGCTAGGAGCTAAATTTAAAAAGTAGGACCTCAAAAGTAGTAATCTCAGGATTGCTACCAGTGCCACGTGCTAGTCAGAGTAGGAATCGCAGGATAGCTCAGATGAATACGTGGCTTGAGCAGTGGTGCAGCAAGGAGGGATTCAAATTCCTGGGGCATTGGAACCGGTTCTGGGGGAGGTGGGACCAGTACAAACCGGACGGTCTGCACCGAGGCAGGACCAGAACCAATGTCCTAGGGGGAGTGTTTGCTAGTGCTGTTGGGGAGGAGTTAAACTAATATGGCAGAGGGATGGGAACCAATGCAGGGAGACAGAGGGAAATAAAATGGAGACAGAAGCAAAAGACAGAAAGGAGATGAGTAAAAGTGGAGGGCAGAGAAACCCAAGACAAGAAACAAAAAGGGCCACTGTACAGCAAAATTCTAAAGGGTCAAAGTGTAATAAAAAGGCAAGCCTGAAAGCTCGGTGCCTTAATGCGAGGAGTATTTGGAACCCAGGAGAGGGTTCTGAGTAAGTTAGAGTGGGTGAGAGCTCAGATGAACAGGACCCCAAGAAAGAATGCAAAAGGCAGGAGGCAACAGAGCAGAGTAGCACTGGGGTAAGTGTAAACCACAAGGTGATAGGAAGGGACAATATGTATGAATATAAAGGGGCTGCAGGAGGGGTTAAAACTAAAAATCATGGTTTAAAAACTAGTATTAAAACACTCTACCTAAACGCACGCAGCATTCAAAATAAAGTAAATGAGTTGACGGCACAAATCATTACAAATGGGTATGATTTGGTGGCCATTACAGAAACATGGTTGCAGGGTGGCCAAGACTGGGAATTAAACATACAGGGGTATCTGACAATTCGGAAAGATAGACAAGAAGGGAAAGGAAGTGGGGTAGCTCTGTTAATAAAGGATGATATCAGGGCAGTTGTGAGAGACGATATTGGCTCGAATGAACAAAATGTTGAATCATTGTGGGTGGAGATTGGAGATAGCAAAAAGAAATAGTCACTGGTGGGTGTAGTTTATATGCCCCCAAATAATAACTTCACGGTGGGGCGGACAATAATCATGGGAATAATGGAGCCATGTGAAAAAGGAATGGCAGTATTCATGGGGGATTTTAACCTACATATCGATTGGTCAAATCAAATCGCACGGGGTAGCCTTGAGGAGGAATTCATAGAATGCATACGGGATTGTTTCTTAGAACAGTACATTACAGAACCTACAAGGGAGCAAGCTTTCTGAGATCCAGTCCTGTGTAATGAGACAGGAATAATAAACGATCTCCCAGTAAAAGATCCTCTCGGAATGAGTGATCACAGTATGGTTGAATTTGTAATACAGATTGAGGGTGAGGAACTATTGTCTCATGATGAGCGTACTATGCTGAAACAAAGGGGACTACAGTGGGATGAGGGCAGAGTTGGCTAAAGTAGACTGGGAACACAGACTAAACGGTGGCACAATTGAGGAACAGTGGAGGACTTTTAAGGAGCTCTTTCATAGTGCTCAACAAAAATATATTCCAGTGAAAAAGAAGGGCGGTAAGAGAAGGGATAACCAGCCGTGGATAACCAAGGAAATACAGGAGAGTATCAAATTAAAAACCAATGCGAATCAGGTGGCCAAGGTTAGTGGGAAACTAGAAGATTGGGAAAATTTTAAACGACAGCAAAGAATGACTAAGAAAGCAATAAAGAAAGGAAAGATAGATTACGAAAGTAAACTTGCGTAAAACATTAAAACATAAAAACAGATAGTAAAAGCTTTTACCGATATATAAAACGGAAGAGAGTGACTAAAGTAAATGTTGGTTCCTTAGAAGATGAGAAGGGGGATTTAATAATGGGAAATGTGGAAATGGCTGAGACCTTAAACAATTATTTTGCTTCAGTCTTCACAGTGGAAGACACAAAAACCATGCCAAAAATTGCTGGTCATGGGAATGTGGGAAGGGAGGACCTTGAGATAATCACTATCACTAGGGGTTTAGTGCTGGACAGGCTAATGGGACTCAAGGGAGACAAGTTCCCTGGTCCTGATGAAATGCATCCCAGGGTATTAAAACAGATGGTGGAAGTTATAGCAGATGCATTGGTTATAATCTACCAAAATTCTCTGGACTCTGGGGAGGTACCATCGGATTGGAAAGCAGCTAATGTAATGCCTCTGTTTAAAAAAGGGGGCAGACAAAAGGCAGGTAACTACAGGCCAGTTAGTTTAACATCTGTAGTGGGGAAAATGCTTGAAGCTATCATTACGGAAGAAATAGCGGGACATCTACATTGGAAAAGTGCAATCAAGCAGACGCAACATGGATTCATGAAGGGGAAATCATGTTTAACTAATTTACTGGAATTCTTTGAGGATATAACGAGCATGGCGGATAGAGGTGTACCGATGGATGTGGTGTATTTAGATTTCCAAAAGGCATTCGATAAGGTGCCACACAAAAGGTTACTGCAGAAGATAAAGGTACGCAGAGTCAGAGGAAATGTATTAGCATGGATCGAGAATTGGCTGTCTAACAGAAAGCAGAGAGTTGGGATAAATGGGTCCTTTTCGGGTTGGAAATTGGTGGTTAGTGGTGTGCCACAGGGATCGGTGCTGGGACCACAACTGTTTACAATATACGTAGATGACCTGGAAGAGGGGACAGAGTGTAGTGTAACAAAATTTGCAGATGACACAAAGATTCGTGAGAAAGCGGGTTGTGTAGAGGACACAGAGAGGCTGCAAAGAGATTTAGATAGGTTAAGCGAATGGGCTCAGGTTTGGCAAATAGAATACAATGTTGGAAAATGTGAGGTCATCCACCTTGGAAAAAAAAACAGTAAAAGGGAATATTATTTGAATGGGGAGAAATTACAACATGCTGCGGTGCAGAGGGACCTGGGGGTCCTTGTGCATGAATCCCAAAAAGTTAGTTTGCAGGTGCAGCAGGTATTCAGGAAGGCAAATGGAAAGTTGGCCTTCATTGCGAGAGGGATGGAGTACAAAAGCAGGGAGGTCCTGCTGCAACTGTACAGGGTATTGGTAAGGCTGCACCTGGAGTACAGCGTGCAGTTTTGGTCACCTTACTTAAGGAAGGATATACTAGCCTTGGAGGGGGTACAGAGGCGATTCACTGGGCTGATTCCGGAGATGAGGGGGTTACCTTATGATGATAGATTGAGTAGACTGGATCTTTACTCGTTGAAGTTCAGAAGGATGAGGGGTGATCTTATCGAAACATTTAAAATAATGAAAGGGATAGACAAGATAGAGGCAGCGAGGTTGTTTCCACTGGTCGGGGAGACTAGAACTAGGGGACACAACCTCAAAATGCGGGGGAGCCAATTTAAAACCGTGTTGAGAAGGAATTTCTTCTCCCAGAGGATTGCGAATCTGTGGAATTCTCTGCCCAAGGAAGCAGTTGAGGCTAGCTCATTGAATGTATTCAAATCACAGATAGATAGATTTTTAACCAATAAGGGAATTAAGGGTTATGGGGAGCGGGCGGGTAAGTGGAGCTGAGTCCACGGCCAGGTCAGCCATGATCTTGTTGAATGGCGGAGCAGGCTCGAGGGGCTTGATGGCCTACTCCTGTTCCTAATTCTTATGTTCTTATATTCTTGTAACAGTGACTATGGCCCTGAAATTTGCTCGGAGCTGGGAAGAGAGAATGGTGGTGGAGTGGGGGAGCAGAGGGGAAGGATTTTCGACGTGAAACCCGGAAATAATGGTCTCCCGCTGTCCTGCCAAGTATAAATATATTCAACCGGTTTTCCATCTAACAGTCTGAGATGGCTGAATGTCGGGCTGGAAAGCAGTGAGGGAGTACATGTCAGGCAAGTTGGGAGCGAATCAGACTTTGTGGGGTTGGGGGATTGGGGGATACAGATATCGTGGGGGGTGGGGTGGAGTGGGGGGTGGGGGTTCGAGATGAATTGTACATTGCGGGATGTGAGGGTGAATTGGACATCATGGGGGGGGGGGGGAAGTCTGACAATTGCGGTGGGGGGGCGGGGGCGGTTGGTCAGCCTATCGCGGAGGTCTGATCATGTGGATGTAAGCTTGGTGGGCCAAGGGCAGAACACCTCCTCCTAGCCTGCAATCAGATCTTCCTCCTGAGAACGGATTGGTTGCCCCCCTCCATTTCATACAAACATAGAAAATAGGTGCAGGAATAGGCCATTCGGTCCTTCGAGCCTGCACCACCATTCAATAAGATCATGGCTGATCAATCACCTCAGAACCTCTTTCCTGCTTTCTCTCCATACCCCTTGATCCATTTAGCCGTAAGGGCCATAGCTAACTCCCCCTTGAATATATCGAACGAACTGGCATCAACAACTCTCTGCGGCAGGGAATTCCACAGGTTAATAACTTTCTGAGTGAAGAAGTTTCTCTTCATCTCAGTTCTAAACGGCTTACCTCTTATCCTTAGACTATGTCTCCTGGTTCTGGACTTCCCCAACATCGGGAACATTCTTCCTACATTTAACCTGTCCAGTCCCTCAGAATTTTATATGTTTCTATGAGATCCCCTCTCATCCTTCTAAACTCCAGTGAATACAGGCCCAGTTGATCCAATCTCTCATCATATGTCAGTCCTGCCATCCCGGGAATCAGTCTGGTGAACCTTTGCTGCACTCCCTCAATAGCAAGAACGTCCTTCTTCAGATTAGGAGACCAAAACTGAACACAATATTCCAGGTGAGGCCTCACGAAGACCCTGTGATAGAGAATTCAAACAGGCTGCATTTCGACAAGTTGAGAAAACACAGACTCCAATGACTACGTGCAGTACAGCATGTTGCATTAAGTCATCAATCAACTTGACATTTTAGGACCTTGGGTAGCGAGCCAATTAAAAGGTTAAAAGACTATTAATTGAGCCAATAAGGTCAAAGAAGGCGCGTTCTTTTCTGTAAATTGATCCAGGTGTAAGTACAGCCATTTTGACCATGTGGTCCCAGAAGGACAAAGACCTGGCTTAAAGCCAAGAACTTGTTACTGCTGTCTGCCAAAAATAAAGCAGTTAAAACGCCAATCGGAGTTCGTATTTCATTGGAAATTAAGAGATCTAACAATTTTGGCGTCACGAACACGATCGCTGAGGAAAGAAACTGAATTTTGGACATCGGACCTACATACTGAGGTAAGGACTCCTCTTTATAAAAGTCCTCGGTCAAAAGTCTAAATTCGCCGCTCCTTCTACGCGATTCCGAAAGCCTCCGGTTTGCGAACCCTCCGGTTGGTAGTCGGCTCGAGGTCCCATAGACGTCTAAACTTCGACGGTGTGTTAGTTAATTAATCACCGACCTATTGATCGGCTAGAAAGCCTACGACGAGAGACCCCAGTAAAGAAATCAGTATTATGGCAGCAGGAGATAAGAGCAAAGAATTGCCTACAACTGTTAAAGATGGGCAAGCACCACCTGAGGTTTCGCTAGATTTAATTCTCAAACAGTTGAAAGAATACATAGAGCAACAATTCAACTTATCTAAAACCTGTATTAAGATCGAACAAAAGTACGGAACCTCCAAAGGACAATGGTCCTTGGACGAGATTAAAAGGGTCTGGGGAAAAACGACCCGTATGAAAAATAAAGAGCGAACTAGATGGTCCCTAGTGGTTATGGGCCAGATTCAAAAGTGGAATGAAATTATAATGCGTTCCCAACATGATCGAGAACTGACCAGTACAAAGGATCAATTGCAAGCTGTTTGTGCACAGCTGCGACAGAAAAGCTTGAACTTGAAAAGCTGGAAGCGGAAGTTAAAGATCTTAAAGGTGAAATTAAAGAATGGAAAAAATCATTAGGTCAAGAGACAGTAATAGGAAAAGGAAAATGTATTGGTCAATTCCCAGGGTACCGATGTTTGGATAAATTAAAAGCGCAAACCCGAAGACACGACCGAGGAATAGATACGGATTCTGAATCCTCCGACAATACAGTTTCGGAGGATGAAGAATTAGGGGTGCGCGTTGCCCCGTTTAAAAAAAGACGAGTTGTAGTCAAATCAGAAGAGACTGCAGATGAGGACGGAACCAAAAAAGCGAGGAAAAGAGTGTATGCAGAATACTTATTTCATGATCCGGCAAACCCAGAGAAAATTGATAAATGGTCCAAGGAATTGCCCAATCCAAAGAAAGGGGGAGTAAAAACGTGGGACCAATTGGACTGCTTCAGAAATATATATCAACTTCATCCCTGGGACGGAGTGCAAATTTTGACCATAATGGTGCCAAAAACACAGGGAAGAAAATTGCACGACAAGGTAGAAGAAGCTTTGGAGCAGGATGAGCAAGAGTTAGATGCAGGATGGGAGGCGATGAAACAATGGCTGCAAGCCTTCAGTCCAGCTAAGACAGACTGGGGAAAAATTGCAGCCTGCCAACAGAAAGGAACAGAGGAGGTCCTGAAGTATGACGAGCGGTTTAGATGCATGTGGCTAGAACATTCGGGTATGAATAATACGGATGAGAAAATGGATGAACAAGTGTTTGGACCCCTGAAAGCAGCTTTCGTGGCAGGTCTCAAGCCAGAACTGTCCAAAATGCTTAAGGTAGTGTTACCGGACTGGGAAGGTAGAGGAACTACCTTTGCAGCACTGGTGGATCGATGTAACCAATTAGATCGGGATATGGGAGCTAAAGTCCGAGCTGTACAGGCTATGGGATGGAAATCCCAGGATTCCGATAAACAGTCATTAGGAAAATTACCCGGAAAATGTCATTATTGTGGGAAAGAAGGTCACTGGGCCAAAACGTGCAGGGCAAAACAGAAAGGTCGTGGCTGGGGAAGAGGACGCAGCCAGGGATACAATTCAGCCAACAAGCCAGGCTTGTCACAAGATAATGACCTCATAGAAGCATTTAAGCGACTGACAATACAACAACAGAAGGAGTTACTTGGGATAGCAAAAAACGATGAGAGCCCACCCTGGCCCCCCTCCTCGCACTAATACAACAAAGGGGAGATGGGCTATATATAACTGTGAGGGTGGGCGATAAGGATGTGGACTGTCTTTTAGACACAGGGGCGGAATTAACATGCTTACCTCTACAATATGGAGACTTTTTGCCGTTGGATGGTAGGGCACGTACAGCCTATGGAGTTGGGGGCCATAAAATGGAAATTAAAAGGACAACACCGGTACTTATAGGGCTGGGTCCACATGAACTAACCACGCCAGTCTGGATAGGTCCAATAGATCAACCCCTTTTGGGAATGGACGTTCTAATCCAAATAGATTCATCGTTGCATTTCGAGGATGGTCGTGTTACATGGTCAATTAGAACTTTGAAGAAAGAAGAAGTGAAGGAACACCCAATATGGGCTAAAGATAAGAACGATTGTGGCCTACTCCAGATGGAGCCTGCATCATTTACAGGGACCAAGCCTCCATGCACTAAACAGTATCCCATCAGTCCAACTGCCCTCGCGGGAATCTTACCGGTTATTCAGCAATTGGAGAAACAAGGGGTGCTTATTAAAACGCATAGCTCCTCCAATAGCCCCATGTGGCCGGTACAGAAATCTAATGAGACTTGGCGTTTGACTGTCGATTATAGGAAAGCTAACCAGTGTATTGATCAAAAAGCTCCTTTGGTCGCAGATCCTTCCATCATTTTTAATGCCCTCAAACCGGAACATAAATATTTCTTGGTTATAGATATGGCCAATGGATTTTGGTCGGTGCCTCTGGCACCGGAGGTTCGACAGTGGTTTGCTTTCACAGTCCAAGGACAACAGTAGACTTGGACCCGGTTACCGCAGGGTTTCCACAACAGCCCGACGGTATTCCACATGGCTTTACAAAGCCATTTGCAAGAATTACCTCCCCTGTCATCCAATATGTAGATGATATCCTGCTAGCTTCAAACACGGAAGACCAGCATGAACAAGATTTACGAGATTTGCTGGACCACCTTCGGCTGAAAGGACATAAAGCCAGCATCGACAAAGCACAAATATCCCAAGAAGAGGTTGTATACCTTGTGACAAAAGATTTCACAAGGAAAGAGAGAACTTACCCAGGATAGAACTGCAGCCATTCAGGCTGCTAAAAAACCCACCGCAATTCAGGAACTAAGATCTTTTTTGGGATTGTGTAACTTTAACAGAAATTGGATTGACTCCTTCACATAGCTTGCTCAGCCACTGAATGATATTTTAAAGGGGAAACATGCCTCTAAAGAAGCCATCACCCTCACTAAGGAACAGCAAGAGGCCTTCCTGAGTTTGAAAAAGGCTTTGTGTTTGGCACCGGCTCTGGGAATCCCTGACACTGGTAAGCCATTTACCCTGTTTGTCCATGAGAAAGAAGGATATATGACAGCTATACTGACACAAGAACATGGGGATCGGCAAAGACCTATTGGCTATTATTCGGCAAAACTGGATGCGGTAGCCCTCGGATGGGGAAGTTGCCTAAGGGCCATGGAAGCTACATGTCGAGCGGTAATGACCACTGTGGGTTTGGTCCTCGACCAAAAGCTGATTGTCAAGTGTCCCCACACCGTACACGCTTTGCTGTCTATGAATAGAATGTCTCAGGTGACAGCAGCAAGATGGACCCGCTGGACAGCAGTTTTGGAAGCTCCTAATCTCCATATCGTCCGGGCCAGCCCGGTTAATCCCGCAACTATGCTCCCGATGTCAGAATCGAGGGAGCAAGAGGGGGGAGAATGTGAAGAGCATGACTGCGTGGAGATTTTAAAAGAAACAGAAGAAGCAGCCTTAGCAGCAGAGGAGCCTCTGCACAACCCAGACCTCATCCTGTTGACAGATGGTTCCTCCTTTGTTGACAATGGTACCAGAAAAGCAGGATGGGCAGTTACAACCTTATATGAGGTAGTGGCAAAAGGATGTTTACCCTCAGGAACATCAGCACAACAGGCCGAGTTACAGGCCCTGTCAGAAGCATGTCGAATAGCAGAAGGACAGACAGCTAATGTCTACACAGATTCGCGTTATGCTTTTGGAGTCGCTCACGACTTTGGTATGTTATGGCGGAAAAGAGGATTCCTCACTGCTGCTGGTACACCTATCCGAAATGGAAAAGAAGTCCGAGACTTACTGGAGGCCATACAATTACCTCAGGAAGTGTCCATCCTGAAGTGTAAGGCCCATACCAAGGAAAATACCACAGAAGCACAGGGAAATGCCCTAGCTGACCAGGCAGCTAAAGATGCCGCCTCACAGGGCGTTCCTCCAGAAGAACCAACACAGATGTGCAGATTGAAAGCACTCAGGACTCTGACACGAGACCTTCAAACAATGCAAGGCAAGTGCTCCCGAGAGGAAAAATGGACATGGATTGAGGCAGGAATTAAGCTATGTGAAGATGGTGTCTGGAGACAAAGAGTTACCGACAAGCCAGTCGTGCCACAAGCGCTTATGCCTTTTTTAGCCCAACAGATCCACTCGTGGGGACACTTGGCCTCACAACAGATGACGGCACGGTTCCAGAAAAGCTGGTGGGGTCAGGGATTTAAAAAACATGCCCAGCTGGTAACAGACCGCTGTGAGGTCTGCCAAAAGAATAATTCTGGACCCATCACGGTAATGCCCCAACTGAGGCCCCCTGCCCCTGTCGGACCATTCCAGCATCTGCAGGTTGATTATATATCTCTTCCTTCATGCCAAGGATACACTAACATTCTTGTCATGGTCGACAGATTCTCTCGATGGGTAGAAGCTGTCCAACTGCAAGAGCCACAGCCAATCACACTGCAAAGGTCTTGTGTAAGGATTACATTCCCCGATGGGGAGTCCCGAGTAGCATTGTCTCAGATCAGGGAACACACTTCACAGGTGCTGTCTGCCAAGAAGTCTGTAGGTTACTGAACATTATGTGGGATTTAGACTGTCCTTATCATCCACAATCATCAGGACAAGTAGAACGAATGAATCAAACTTTGAAACAACGGCTTGCCAAATATCACCAAGAAGGAACACCATGGCCCCAGGCACTACCAATAGTGCTATGTAGCATTAGGGCAACCCCGAATAGAACTACAGGTCTAAGCCCATTTGAAATTATAACAGGAAGACCCATGTCGCTGCCAGGAACTATCGATTTACGGAAAGCTGATGTTCACTTAATGAGTGACACTTTGTTATCATACTGTCAGAACTTAACCAATGCTATTAGTTCTGTTTCCCGACAGGTATCGGCAGCTTGGGGTAATCCACCCGAAGGAAGACACGACATCATCCCGGGAGTCTGGGTGTATGTGAAAAAGTTGCATAAAGAACCTTTGGGTGCCAAGTGGGAGGGACCTTATCAAGTGTTATTGACCACCCAGGCAGCTGTTAAAGTCCAAGGAAAGAAAGCCTGGATCCACGCTTCACACGTTAAATGAGCACCCGTAACTGAAGCTGATATCTAATAAGGACAATTACTTTTTGCGAAAATGTATAAATTTATTTTATTATTGATTGTAGGTATTCTAGGCATTTGCCTACTTCTTACGAGCCGACCCTCTGCCCCAAAGGGAAATAGTAGGGTAGCAAGGGAATTACATGTAAATACCTTTTTATATATGTCATACATTTATGCCAAACAAGGTAACATTTCTAGTTGTTTGGTGTGTGCGCATATTCCTATTCACTCAAAGGGAGGGATTCCCTTGAGGCCAGTTCCCTTGAATATCTCGGAAATGGCTGAGTGGATAATTAATCAAAACAAAACAGGCAATGCGTTTCAGGATACGGAAAACTGGGCACGTAAATGGAAGTCAGCAGGTTACAATCTGACTACCTTTGAAGGGGGATACCAACCATGCTACAATAATTCTAAACGGCCCCCATTTTTTGTTATCACTAATACAACGGGAATAGGAAGACCGGGGGAATCGGTCTGACTGATTAGAAACATCAAAGGAGGCCAAAATATGGGGTATAGTAACTGCTCCCGGATTATAATACAATCAAGCCACGGAACCGTCCAAACTGGGCCGATGTGGGAATTTTTAACGTAATGGGGATTGTAATAAAACAGATGGAAAAGCCTGTACAGGCCCCGGAGTGTTGCTGACATAGAAACAGCTAACATTCATTGCATATAATGACACCTATTGGGTGTGTGGCCACAAGGCCTACCCTTGGCTGCCCCAGAATTGGATGGGATCCTGCTATTTAGCCTACATTGTGCCTTATATGTATCATATAAAGTCACTGTCGGAACATTTACACCGTCCTAAGAGAGCTATCACAGAAACAGAGAGGTTCTTTGCCATTCTGATCCCTGGTATGGGACCACCAAACTGGCAAGGGAATCCATTAACATGGCATCTGTTGTGGAACGAGTAGCCAATGATACCTCAGAGGCCCTAGTTAAAATCAATGCAGAAATGGTAGCAATCCGCACAGTAGCCCTACAGAATAGACTGGCCCTTGATTACATCCTGGCTGAAAAGGGAGGTACTTGCACCTTAGTCGGAACTGAGTGTTGCACATATATCCCAGATAGCTCCGAAGAAATTACCCACTTAGTGGAGCATATCCAAAAGGAGGTAGAAAAACTGAAGCAACCCCCATCATTCACTTTGTGGAGTGGAGCCACTGAATGGCTAGGTTCAATAGGAACTTCATTGGTGGAAGGTTTAATTCTATTTGTTGTAATTGTTTTACTTTTATATTGTTTGTTTATGTTGATTAAATGTTGTTGCGACCAGGCGGCTGTAGCTGCTGTCCCGCAGGTGAGACACCTTGCAGGTCCCAGCAGACCGTATGTACGTGGCACAGAAGTATGTTATGCTTAAGGGAAGGTTGTTTACTGGTTGAACTAAGATATTGATTTGGATTAAATTGGAATAAGGTTAATTAACCTACTAAAACCAGACTTCCATTGTGGCCACGATGGAACTCGGGTTGGTGTAAATTTGTGTGGAAGCTACTAGTCCGGACATGTGGTGAAACACATCAACAAATTTTAGAAGGAAACTCTATTAACATGTATGAAATTATTTTGTAGGATGTTTAACCAGTGATACCTGATGTTTTATGATTCAGTTTGTGAAAGAATCAAAGGGGGGATTGATAGAGAATTCAAACAGGCTGCATTTAGACAAGTTGAGAAAACACAGAATCCAATGACTACGTGCAGTTCAGCATGTTGCATTAAGTCATCAATCAACTTGACATTTTAAGACCTTGGGTAGCGAGCCAATTAAAAGGTTAAAAGACTATTAATTGAGCCAATAAGGTCAAAGAAGGTGAGTTCTTTTCTGTAAATTGATCCAGGTATCAGTACAGCCATTTTGATCATGTGGTCTCAGAAGGACAAAGACCTGGCTTAAAGCCAAGAACTTGTTACTGCTGTCTGCCAAAAATAAAGCAGTTAAAACGCCAATCGGAGTTCGTATTTCATTGGAAATTAAGAGATCTAACACCCTGTACAACTACAGTAAGACCTCCTTGCTTCTATACTCAAATCCCCTCGCAATGAAGGCCAGCATACCATTTGCCTTCTTCACCACCTGCTGTACCTGCATGCCAACTTTCAATGTACCATGACACCCAGGTCTCGTTGCACCTCCCCTTTTCCTAATCTGTCACCATTCAGATAATATTCTGCCTTCGTGTTTTTGTCACCAAAGTGGATAACCTCACATTTATCCACATTATACTGCATCTGCCATGTGTTTGCCCACTCACCTAACCTGTCCAATTCACCCTGCAGCCTCTTAGCATCCTCCTCACAGCTCACAACGCCACCCAGTTTAGTATCATCTGCAAACTTGGAGATATTACACTCAATTCCTTCATCTAAATCATTGATGTATATTGTAAATAGCGGGGTCCCAGCACTGAGCCCTGCGGCACCCCACGAGTCACTGCCTGCCATTCTGAAAAGGACCCATTTATCCCGACTCTCTGCTTCCTGTCTGCCAAACAGTTCTCTATTCACGTCAGTACATTACCCCCAATACCATGTGCTTTAATTTTGCACACCAACCTCTTGTATGGGACCTTGTCAAAAACGTTTTGAAAGTCCAAATACACCACATCCACTGGTTCTCCCTTGTCCACTCTACTAGTTATATCCTCAAAAAATTCTAGACGATTTGTCAAGCATGATGTCCTTTTCATAAATCCATGCTGACTTGGACCTATCCTGTCACTGCTTTCCAAATGCGCTGCTATTTCATCTTTAATAATTGATTCCAATATGTTCCCCACTACTGATGTCAGGCTAACTGGTCTATAATTATCCGTTTTCTCTCTCCCTCCTTTCTTATAATGTGGTGTTACATTAGCTACCCTCCAGTCCATAGAAACTGATCCAGAATTGATAGACTGTTGGAAAATGATCACCGATGCATCCACTATTTCTAGGGCCACTTCCGTAAGTACTCTGGGTTGCAGACTATCAGACCCCAGGGATTTATCGGCCTTCAATCCCATCAATTTCCCCAACACAATTTCCCACCCAATAAGGATTTCCTTCAGTTCCTCCTTCGGTCCCCTCGTATTTCCGGAAGGTTATTTGTGTCTTCCTTCGTGAAGCCAGAACCAAAATACTTGTTCAGCTTGTCCACCATTTCTTTGTTCCCCATTATAAATTCACCTGGTTCTGACTGCAAAGGACCTACGTTTGTCTTCACTAATCTTTTTCTCTTCACATATCTATGGACGCTTTTGCAGTCAGTTTTTATGTTCCCAGCAAGCTTCCTCTCATACTCTATTTTCCCCTCTTAATTAAACCCTTTGTCCTCCTCTGCTGAATTATAAAATTCTCCCAGTCCTCAGGTTTGCTGCTTTTCTGGCCAATTTATATGCCTCTTCCTTGTACTATCCTTAATTTCCCTTGTTAGCCACGGTTGACCCAGCTTCCCTGTTTGATTTTTACTCCAGACAGGGATGTACAATTGTTGAAGTTCATCCATGTGAACTTTAAATGTTTGCCATTGCCTATCCATCGTCAACCCTTTAAGTATCATTCGCCAGTCTATTCTAGCCAATTCTCGTCTCATACCATCAAAGTTACCTTTCCTTAAGTTCAGGACCCTAGTCTCTTAATTAACTGTGTCACTCTCCATCTTAATAAAGAATTCGACCATCTTCTGGTCACTCTTCCTCAAGGGGCCTCGCACAACAAGATTGCTAATTAGTCCTTTCTCATTATACATCACCTAGTCTAGGATGGCTCTCTCATTGGTTCCTCGGCATATTGGTCGAGAAAACCATCCCTAATACACTCCAGGAAATCCTCCTCCACCAGTTTGATTAGCCCAATCAATATGTAGATTAAGGTTGCCCATGATAACTGCTGTACCTTTATTGCATGCATCCCTAATTTCTTGTTTGATGCTGTCCCCAATCTCGCTACTACTGTTTGGTGGTCTGTACACAACTCCCACTAGCGTTTTCTGCCCTTTCGTATTCCGTAGCTCCACCCATACCGATTCCACATCATCCATGCTAATGTCCTTCCTTACTATTGCATTCATTTCCTCTTTAACCAAAAAAGCCACCCCACCTCCGAAAACCAGAAGTGAGCACTTATTTATTCATGGGATTTGGGCATCACCAGCATGGCTAGCATTTATTGTCCATCCCTAATTGCCCTTGAGAAGGTGGTGGCGAGCCACACCCACAAGGCATGAGTTGCATTGTGACCTATCAGGAATGTAAAGAGAGGTACCCCCGTACATGCCCCTTTTCCTTTGGGTGGAATGAAGATTCTCCCATGGCCTACTTACCCACCAATGGCTAGGCCATTTCAGAGGGCCATTAAGAGCCAACCACAGTGCTGTGTGTCTGGAGTCACATTTAGGCCAGACCGGGTGAGGATGGCAGATTTCCTTCCCTAAAGGACATTAGTGAACCAGTTGTTTTTTTACGACAATCCGGTAGTTTCATGGTCACCATTACTGACACCTGCTTTTAATTCCAGATTTATTTAATTAATTAAATTAAATTTCCCCTTGAGAAGGTGGTGGTCTCCTAATCTGAGGAAGGACGTTCTTGCTATTGAGGGAGTGCAGCGAAGGTTCACCAGACTGATTCCCGGGATGGCTGAACTGACATATGAGGGGAGACTGGATCAACTGGGCCTTTATACATTGGAATTTAGAAGATGAGAGGTGATCTGCTGGAAACATATAAGATTCTGACAGGACGTGACATATTAGATGCGGGAAGAATGTTCCTGATGTTGGGGAAGTCCAGAACCAGGGGACACAGTCTTAGAATAAGAGGTAGGCCATTTAGGACTCAGATGAGGAGGAACTTCTTCACTCACTTGTTAACCTGTGGAATTCCCTACTGTAGAGAGTCGTTGATGCCAGTTCATTGGATATATTCAAGAGGGAGTTAGATATAGCCCTTACGGCTGAAGAGATCAAGGGGTATGGCGAGAAAGTGGGAAAGGGGTACTGAGGTGAATGATCAGCCATGATCATATTGAATGGTGGTGCAGGCTCGATTGGCCAAATGGCCTACTCCTGCACCTATTTTCTATGTTTCTATGTTTCTGTGTAACACACTCATCCCCGGAATCAACCTAGTGAACCTTCTCTGAACTGCCTCCACAGCGAGTATATCCTTTCGTAAATATGGAAACCAAAACTGCATGCAGTATTCCAGCTGTGGCCTCACCAATACCCTGTACAGCTGTAACAAGACTTCCCTGCTTTTATACTCCATCCACTTTGCAATAAAGCCCAAGATTCCATTGGCCTTCCTGATCACTTGCTGTACCTGCATACTATCCTTTTGTGTTTCATGCACAAGTACCCCCAGGTCCCGCTGTACTGCAGCACTTTGCAATCTTTCTCCATTCAAAAAATAATTTGCTCATAGATTTTTTTCTGCCAAAGTGCATGACCTCACATTTTCCAACATTAAACTCCATCTGCCAAATTCTTGCCCACTCACTTAGCCTGTCTATGTCCTCCTGCAGCCTCTTTATGTCCTCCTCACACATTACTTTTCCTCCTATCTTTGTATCATCAGCAAACTTGGCTACGTTACACTCAGTCCCCTCTTCCAAGTCGTTAATATAGATTGTAAATAGTTGGGGTCCCAGCACTGATCTCAGTGGCACCCCACTCATTACTGATTGCCAACCAGAGAATGAACCATTTATCCCGACTCTCTGTTTTCTGTTTGTCAGCCAATCTTTTATCCATGCTAATATATTACCTCCAACCCCGTGAACTTTTATCTTGTGAAGTAACCTTTTGTGTGGCACCTTGTCAAATGCCTTCTGGAAGTCCAAATACACCACATCCACTGGTTCCCCTTTATCCACCCTGTTCATTACATCTTCAAATAATTCCAGCAAATTTGTCAAACATGACTTCCCCTTCATAAATCCATGCTGACTTTGCCTGACCAAATTTTGCTTTTCCAAATGTCCTGTTACTGCTTCTTTAATAATGGACTCCAACATTTTCCCAACCACAGATGTTAGGCTAACTGGTCCATAGTTTCCTGTTTTTTGTCTGCCTTCTTTTTTGAATAAGGGTGTTACATTTATAGTTTTCCAATCTGCTGGGACCTCCCCAGAATCCAGAGAATTTTGGTAAATTAAAACCAATGCATCCAAAATCCCTGCCGTTACTTCGCTTAGAACTATAGGATGCAAGCCATCGGGTCTAGGGGATTTATCTGCCTTTAGTCCCATTATCTTTCTGAGCACCGCCTCCTCAGTGATTGTGATTCTGTTAAGATCCTCCTCCTCTATAGCCCCTTGACTATCCACTGTTGGAATATTGCTAGTGTCCTCTACCGTAAAAACTGATACAAAATACTTGTTTAGAGTTTCTGCCATCTCCATGTTCCCCATTACTAATTCCCCGGTCTCGTCCTCTAAGGGACTAACATTTACTTTAGCCACTCTTTTTCTTTTTATATATCTATAGAAACTCTTACTGTCTGTTTTTATATTTTGCGCTAGTTTACGTTCATAGCCTATCTACCCTTTCTTAATAATTCTTTTAGTCATTCTTTGCTGGTTTTTAAAAGCTTCCCAATCTTCTGCCCTCCCACTAGTTTTGGCCACTTTGTGTGCGCTTGTTTTTAATCGGATACCGTCCTTTATTTCTTTAGTTAGCCACGGATGGCTTTTTTTTCTCTTCCACCCTTTCCTCCTTACTGGAATATATTTTTCTTGAGAGTTGTGAAATATCTCTTTAAATGTACACCACTGTTCATCAACCGTCCCACACTTCAATCTGTGTTCCCAGTCCACTTTAGCCAACTCTGCCCTCACACCTTCATAGTCTCCTTTATTTAAGCTTAGTACGCTGGTTAGAGATCCAACTTTCTCACCCTCCATCTGAATTTGAAACTCAATCATGCTATGATCACTCATTGCAAGGGGATCCTTTACTAAGAGATTGTTTATTAATCATTGCACAGAACCAGATCAAGGATAGCCTGCCCCCTGGTTGGTTCGTTAAATTCTGTTCAAGGAACCCATCCCTTATGCACTCTATGAACTCTTCCTCAAGGCTACCCTGACCAATTGATTTGTCCAATCAATATGGAGGTTAGAATTCACCCATGATTATTGCTGTTCCCTTTTTACAAGCCCCCACTATTTCCTGGTTTATGTTCCGACCAACAGAGTTGCTACTAGGGGACCTATACACTACGCCCACCAGTGACTTTTTCCCCTTATAATTCCTTATCTCCACCCAAACTGTTTCAATGCTCTGATCCTTTGAGCATATATCATTTCTAACTATTGAAGTGATTCCATCTTTTATCAATAGAGCTACCCCACCAGGTTTCCTTTCTGTCTGTCCTTCTAGATTGTCAAATACCCTTGAATATTTACTTCCCAGTCCTGGTCACCTTGCAACCATGTCCCTGTAATGGCTATCATGCCTTTTAGTTCCAGTCTCCCCCATCAGTGGAAACATCCTCTCTGCATCCAGCATGTCATAGAAACATAGAAAATAGGTGCAGTTGGAGGCCATTCGGCCCTTCGAGACTGCACCACCATTCAATATGATCATGGCTGATCATGCACTTCAGTAGCCCATTCCTGCTTTCTCTCCATATCCCTTGATCCCTTTAGCCATAAGGACCACATCTAACTCCCTTTTGAATATATCTAACGAACTGGCCTCAGCAACTTTCTGTGGTAGAGAATTCCACATGGTCACAACTCTCTGAGTGAAGAAGTTTCTCCTCATCTTGTCCTAATGGCTTACCCCTTTATCCTTAGACTGTGACTCCTGGTTCTGGACTTCCCCAACATTGGGAACATTCTTCCTGCATCTAACCTATCCAATCCCCTCAGAATTTATAATTTTCTATAAGATCCCCTCTCATTCATCTAAATTCCATTGAATATAAGCCTAGTCGATCCAGTCTGTCATCTCGGGCATCAGTCTGGTGAATCTTCGCTGCACTCCCTCAATAGTACGAATGTCCTTTCTCAGATTAGGAGACCAAAACTGTACACAATATTCAAGGTGTGGCCTCACCAAGGCCCTGTACAACTGCAGTAAGACCTCCCTGCTCCTATATTCAAATCCTCTCGCTATGAAGGCCAACATGCCATTTGCCTTCTTCACTGCCTGCTGTACCTGTATGCCAACTTTCAATGACTGATGTACCATGACACCCAGGTCTCGTTGCACCTCCCCTTTTTCTAATCTGTCACCATTCAGATAATATTCTGCCTTTCTGTTTTTAGTACCAAAGTGGATAACCTCACATTTATCTACATTATACTGCTCTGCCATGCATTTGTCCACTCACCTAACCTGTCCAAGTCACCCTGCAGCCTCTTAGCATCCTCCTCACAGCTCACACTGCCACCCAGCTTAGTGTCATCTGCAAATTTGGAGATATTACATTCAATTCCTTCATCTAAATCATTAATGTATATTGTAAATAGCTGGGGTCCCAGCACTGAACCTTGCGGTACCCCACTAGTTACTGCCAGCCATTTTGAAAAGAACCCATTTAATCCTACTCTTTGCTTCCTGACTGCCAACCAGTTCTATCCACTTCAATACATTACACCCAATACCATGTGCTTTAATTTTGCACACTAATCTCTTGTGTGGGACCTTGTCAAAAGCCTTTTGAAAGTCCAAATGCACCACAGGCACTGGCTCCCCCTTGTCCACTCTACTAGTTACATCGTCAAAAAATTCCAGAAGATTTGTCAAGCATGATTTCCCTTTCATAAATCCATGCTGACTTTGACTGATCCTGTCACTGCTTTCCAAATGCGCTGCTGTTACATCTTTAATAATTGATTCCAACATTTTCCCTACCCCCGATGTCAGGCTGATTGGTCTATAATTCCAATTTTCTCTCTCCCTCCTTTTTTATAAAGTGGTTTTACATTACTTACCCTCCAGTCCATAGGAACTGATCCAGAGTCTATAGAATGTTGGAAAATGACCACAAATGCATCCACTATTTCTAGGGCCACTTCCTTAAGTACTCTGGGATGCAGACTATCAGGCCCTGGGGATTTATCGGCCTTCAATCCCATCAATTTTCCGAACACAATTTGCTGACTAATAAGGATTTCCTTTAGTTCCTCCTTCTTGCTAGACACTCGGTCCCCTACTATTTCCGGAAGTTTATTTGTGTCTTTCTTATTGGAGACAGAACCAAAGTATTTATTCATTTGGTCCGCCATTTCTTTGTTCCCCATTATAAATTCACCTGATTCTGACTGTAAGGGACCTACATTTGTCTTCGCTAATCTTTTTCTCTTCACCTATCTGTAGAAGCTTTTACAGTCAGTTTTAATGTTCCCTGCAAGCTAACTCTCATATTCTATTTCCCCCTCCTAATTAAACCCTGTGTCCTCCTCTGCTGAATTCTAAATGTCTCCCAGTACTCAGGTTTGCTGCTTTTTCTGGCCAATTTATATGCCTCTTTCTTGGATTTAACACTATCCCTAATTTCCCTTGTAAGCCACGGTTGAGCCACCTTCCCCGTTTTATTTTTATGTCAGACAGGGATGTACAATTGTTGAAGTTCATCCATGTCATCTTTAAATATCTGCCATTGCCTATCCACCATCAACCCTTTAAGTATCATTCACCAGTCTATCCTTGCCAATTCACGTCTCATACCATCGAAGTTACCTTTCTTTAAGTTCAGGACTCTAGTCTCTGAATTAACTGTGTCACTTTCCATCTTAATGAAGAATTCTACCATATTATGGTCACACTTCCCCAAGGGGCCTCGCACAACAAGATTGCTAATTAATCCTCTCTCATTACACAACACCCAGTCTAGGATGGCCAGCTCTCTAGTTGGCTCCTCAACATATTGGTCTAGAAAACCATCCCTTTTACACTCCAGGAGATCCTCCTCCACCGTACTGCTACCAGTTTGTTTAGCCCAATCTATATGTAGATTAAAGTCACCCATAATTATAAAGTCCTTACTCTAGAGTATGAAACCACAAGAGACACATTCTGGGGACAAGGTCACTCTGTGACCTTAACTCTTTATTCACAGGACTCCAAAGACGATGACCCTGCGTGGGACCTCCCTTTTTATACCTGTGTGATCAGGTAAGGAGTGTCTCCCACAAGTTCACCCCTTGTGGTCAAGGTGTGCATCTAGGTTGAGTGTATGCAGTAATACAGTGGTGTTACATTGTGGTTACATACATGACATCACCACCCCCCCGCAAGTCATAAAACGAATACCATGACCGTAATTCGAGGGGGAGATGTATAGAAATAAATGATCCTGTATTCGTCCTCAATCACGCCATGGGGCCCAAATGGCTTGAGGGCACTGTAATTGACAAAGAGGGGAATAGGGTCATCGTGGTAAAACTCAACAATGGTCAGATATGCCGTAAGCATTTGGACCAAGTAAAAAAAAGGTTTAGCATTAACACAGAGGAACCTGAAGAAGACCATGAGATGGAGCTCACAACACCGCCAGTGAACGAGCAACAAGAGCAATCAGAAGAATGCACAGTCCCTGCGGTCAGCCCGGACAGGCCGGAATCACCACAGGTGATAGACACTCACGTCAGTGTCCAACAACCAGAACCCAACTGCGGCACTCCACAAGGGAGTGTAGACCACCTGAAAGACTAAACCTATGATCCCAATAAGACTTTGGGGGGTGGGGGGGTAGGTAATGTCATGTATGTAACCACTATGTAACACCACTGTATTACTGTATACACTCAATCTATATGCACACCTTACCTGATTACACAGGTATAAAAAGGGAGGTCCCACGCAGGGTCATCGTCTTTGGAGTCCTGTGAATAAAGAGTTAAGGTCACAGAGTGACCTTGTCCCCAGAATGTGTCTCGTGTGGTTTCATACTGTAGAGTAAGGACTTTACAGCAGGCCTACTCGGTCCAGTCGGCGTAGCACCTCCTCCAGGTTGTGGAGGTGATCCTTGGTGTCTCGACCCGTGATGAGGATGTCGTCCTGGAATACGATCGTTCCAGGAATGGATTTAAGCAGGCTTTCCATGTTTCGTTGAAAAATCGCGGCCGCTGATTGAATGCCAAATGGGCACCTGTTATAAACGAACAGTCCCTTGTGCGTGGTGATGGTGGTCAGTAGTTTAGATTCATCGGCCAGTTCCTGGGTCATGTAGGCTGAAGTGAGGTCCAACTTGGTGAACAGCTTGCCACCTGCCAGCGTGGCGAAGAGGTGCTCCGCTCTCGGGAGCGGTTATTGATCTTGTAGGGACACCCGATTGATGATGGCCTTGTAGTCGCTACAGATCCTGACAGAGCCATCCGCTTTTAGGATGGGAATGATGGGGCTCGCCCAGTTGCTGAATTCAACAGGCGAGATGATGCCCTCTCTCAACAGCTGGTCCAATTCGCTCTCTATCTTTTCCCACATCACATACGGCACTGCTCTGGCTTTGTGGTGCACTGGCCTAGCGTCCGGGGTGATGTGTATCACTACTTTAGTGCTTTTGAAAGTCCCAACACCAGGTTGAAATAGTGAATCGAATTGTTGTAGGACTTGTGAGCACGAACTTCGCTCCACAGATAACATTGCATGAACATCCCCCCATTTCCAGTTCATCTCGGCTAACCAGCTGCTCCCAACAGTGCGGGACCATTGTCCGGGACAATCCAGAGCGGCAGCCGATTCACTAACCCATTGTGTGTGACAGCCAACATTGCACTGCCTAGCACCGGAATGATTTCTTTAGTGTAAGTCCGTAATTGTGTCTCAATACCTGCTAATTTGGGTCTACTGGCTTTAAGTGGCCATAGCTTCTCAAATTGCTGAACGCCCATGAGTGACTGGCTGGCCCCAGTGTCCAGCTCCATGCATACTGGGATACTGTTTAATAAAACCCTCATCATCATTGGTAGCGTTTTGGTGTATGAACTGTGAATATTCGCCACATGGATTCGCTGAACCTCGGCGTCCATCGATTTGCCCCAAAAGTCATCCTGCCTCAAAGAACCCTCTACTGGTCCATCTGCCTCATATATTAGTCTGGTTGCAGACTTCCTGCACGTTCGAGCTAAGTGGCCACTGAGATTGCAGTTCCTGCAGACAAACTGTTGAAATCTGCAAGGTCTAGCTGAGTGTTTTCCCCCACACCTCCAGCATGAGTTAAAGTTTCCATTGTTGGGAACAAGGGGACTATGGCCAGGCATTCCGCGCTGACTGTCCCTTTGCCTGCTCTTAAGTACCCTATTAGTGGGTGTCAATGGCCCCAACCCTGGGCCGCATCGTCCACTGTGATGGCGTGAATGTCCGTTCAGCCTGCCATTGTCTCTGTTGAAGTCCTACTCTGGGGTCTATTGCTGCCTGGAGAGTGTCAGACTGCCCATGCCTGCCTGCGGGGCTCTGAGTCACATTGATGATGTTGACTCCCTGATCCATCGCCGCGTTAGAGGCAGAATTGCGTGCGTAAATCATTTTCGTCTCTTCCTCCCCCGCCAAGTTTGAGCTATCAACGCCACAGCTGCCAAGGTCAAATCCTTGGTCTCAATTAATTTGCGGAAAATTCCCGCATGACCGATGCCCTTGATAAAGAAGTCCCTTAGCATCTCCCCCCTGCAGGCGTCTGTGAACTTACAGAGGCTGGCCAAATGCCGGAGGTCCGCTACAAAGTCTGGTATGCTCTGTCCTTCATGACGTCAGTGGGTGTAGAATCTGTGTCGGGCTATATGTATGCTACTCGCCGGTTTGAGGTGCTCCCCGATCAATTTGCTAAGTTCTTCAAAGGTTTTGTCTGCCGGCTTTTTGGGTGTTAGTAAGTCCTTAATGAGCGCGTAAGTCTTTGGTCTTTTATACCTGTTTTTATACCTGTGTGACCAGGTAAGGAGTGGCTCCCACAAGTTCACACCTTGTGGTCAAGGTTTGCATCTAGGTTGAGTGTATACAGTAATTGTTAATGGCAATTGTCAGTAGCTTCTAACTAAGTAGCAGTTTAATTTAAAGGGGAAAAGTTAAATAGTTGGAAATGTTTCAGGTTTAGGCAGAGAAAAACAAGGTAACTCTCCAGTAGGAGGCAATTAGCAGCTAGTTAAAACCAGTTCTGTAAACAACTGACCAGTAGTGAGTCATCTGACCTAGATACTGTTTAAAAAGAGGCAGCTCGTGCAGAGCATGGAGTGCAGCAGCAAAGAGTGGCATTCGTGAGTTTGGTAAGTGGGTGAGTTTGGGCAAGTGAGGGTGGCAGGTGCTGTTTTGTCTTGTTTTTCCGAACAATGCTGATACTAGAGAGTAGGAGACGGAGGCCCAGAGACCAGCCCAACCAGCTGCAGACAAAGATGGAGGGGTGCGAAATCGAGAGGTGACATCACAGCCAAGCTGGTAAGTGGTTGGCTGTTCGACTGGTAAGTATAACTCTCTTTAGACTGATTTTTAGATTGGTTTAATTGGCAGCGAACTACTAAGTAGCTGTTTGGTGTTTAAGTAAATTTTATTAAGTAAATTAATTTAAGGATTAAGTCATGGCAGGAGAGCTCGGACCCATCTCATGCTCCTCCTGTGCTATGTGGGAATTCAGGGACGCTTCCAGTGTCCCTGACTACTATGTGTGCGGGAAGTGTGTCCAGCTGCGGCTCCTGACAGACCGCATGGTGGCACTGGAGCTGCGGATGGACTCACTCTGGAGCATGCGCAATGCAGTCGCAATTGAGACTCCAGGATGGTATGTTGCCTCCCTGGTGCAAGGATCAATGATGTCTCGGAGCGGGTGCAGGATATTCTGAAGGGGGAGGGTGAACAGCCAGTTGTCGTGGTACATGTAGGTATCAATGATATAGGTAAGAAGCAGGAAGAGGTTCTACAAACTGAATTTAGGGAGCTAGGAGTTAAATTAGAAAGTATGACCTCAAAGGTAGTAATCTCTGGATTGCTACCAGTGCCACGTGCTAATCAGAGTAGAGGGAGCAGGATAGTTAGAATAAATACATGGCTTGAGCAGTGGTGCAAGAGGGAGGGATTCAAATTCCTGGGACATTGGAACCAGTTCTGGGGGAAGTGGGACCTGTACAAAAGGGACGGTCTGCACTTGGGCAGGACTGGAAATGATGTTTGAGAGGTAACATTTGCTAATGCAGTTCGGGAGTGTTTAAACTAATATGGCAAGGGGATGGGAATCTTTGCAGCGAGACAGGGTGAAGTAATATGGAGTGAGAAACAGATGGTAGAAAGGTAAAAAGCAATAGTGGAAGGCCGAGTAAACAAAGGCAAGAAACAAAAAGGGCCACACTACATCATAATTCTAAAAAGACAAAGGGTGTTAAAAAAACAAGCCTGAAGGCTTTGTGTCTTAATGCAAGGAGTATCCGTAATAAGGTGGATGAATTAACTGTGCAAATAGATGTTAACAGATAGGATGTGATTGGGATTACAGAGACGTGGTTCCAGGATGATCAGGGCTGGGAACTCAACATCCAAGGGTACTCAACATTCAGGAAGAATAGAATAAAAGGAAAAGGAGGTGGGGTAGCATTGCTCGTTAAAGAGGAGATTAATGCAATAGTTAGGAAGGACATTAGCTTGGATGATGTGGAATCTATATGGGTAGAGCCGCAGAACACCAAAGGGCAAAAAACGTTAGTCGAAGTTGTGTACAGACCTCCAAACAGTAGTAGTGATGTTGGGGAGGGCATCAAACAGGAAATTAGGGGTGCATACAATAAAGGTGCAGCAGTTATCATGGAGGACTTTAATATAGATTGGGCTCACCAAACTGGAAGCAATACGGTGGAGGAGGATTTCCTGGAGTGCATAAGGGATGGTTTTCTAGAACAATATGTCAAGGAACCAACTAGGGGGGAGGCCATCTTAGACTGGGTGTTGTGTAATGAGAGAGGATTAATTAGCAATCTTGTTGTGCGAGGCCCCTTGGGGAAGAGTGACCATAATATGGTGGAATTCTACATTAGGATGGAGAATGAAACAGTTAATTCAGAGACCATGGTCCAGAACTTAAAGAAGGGTAACTTTGAAGGTATCAGGCGTGAATTGGCTAGGATAGATTGGCGAATGATACTCAAGGGGTTGACAGTGGATGGGCAATGGCAGACGTTTCGAGACCGCTTGGATGAACGACAACAATTGTACATCCCCATCTGGTGTAAAAATAAAAAAGGGAAGGTGGCTCAACCGTGGCTATCAAGGAAAATCAGGGATAGTATTAAAGCCAAGGAAGTAACATACAAATTGTCCAGAATTAGCAATGAACCCGGGGACTGGGAGAAATTTAGAACTCAGCAGAGGAGGACAAAGGGTTTGATTAGTGCAGGGAAAATAGAGTACGAGAGGAAACTTGCAGGGAACATTAAAACGGACTGCAAAAGCTTCTATAGATATGTAAAGAGAAAAAGGTTAGCAAAGACAAACATAGGTCCCCTGCAGTCAGAATCAGGGGACGTCACAACGGGGAACAAAGAAATGGCAGACCAATTGAACAAGTACTTTGGTTCGGTATTCACTAAGGAGGACACAAACAACCTTCCGGATATAAAAGGGGTCAGAGGGTCTCGTAAAAAGGAGGAACTGAGGGAAATCCTTATTAGTCGGGAAATTGTGTTGGGGAAATTGATGGGATTGAAGGCTGATAAATCCCCAGGGCCTGATGGTCTGCATCCCAGAGTGCTTAAGGAGGTGGCCTTGGAAATAGCGGATGCATTGACAGTCATTTTCCAACATTCCATAGACTCTGGATCAGTTCCTATGGAGTGGAGGGTATCCAATGTAGCCCCACTTTTTAAAAAAGGAGGGAGAGAGAAAACAGGGAATTATAGACCGGTCAGCCTGACATCGGTAGTGGGTAAAATGATGGAATCAATTATTAAGGATGTCATAGCAGCACATTTGGAAAGAGGTGACATGATAGGTTCAAGTCAGCATGGATTTGTGAAAGGGAAATCATGCTTGACAAATCTTCTGGAATTTTTTGAGGATGCTTCCAGTAGAGTGGACAAGGGAGAATCAGTTGAAGTGGTGTATTTGGACTTTCAGAATGCTTTCAACAAGGTCCCACACAAGAGATTAATGTGCAAAGTTAAAGCAAATGAATTGGGTGTAGTGTGCTGACATGGATTGAGAACTGGTTGGCAGACAGGAAGCAAAGAGTAGGAGTAAATGGATACTTTTCAGAATGGCAGGCAGTGACCAGTGGGGTACCGCAAGGTTCTGTGCTGGGGCCCATTAATGATTTAGACGAGGGGATTAAATATAGTATCTCCAAATTTGCGGATGCCACTAAGTTGGGTAGCAGTGTGAGCTGCGAGGAGGATGCTATGAGGCTGCAGAGTGACTTGGATAGGTTAGGTGAGTGGGCAAATGCATGGCAGATGAAGTATAATGTGGATAAATGTGAGGTTATTCACTTTGGTGGTAAAAACAGAGAGACAGACTATTATCTGAATGGTGACAGATTAGGAAAAGGGGAGGTGCAACGAGACCTGGGTGTCATGGTACATCAGTCATTGAAGGTTGGCATGCAGGTACAGCAGGTGGTTAAGAAAGCAAATGGCATGTTGGCCTTCATAGCGAGGGGATTTGAGTACAGGGGCAGGGAGGTGTTACTACAGTTGTACAGGGCCTTGGTGAGGCCACATCTGGAGTATTGTGTACAGTTTTGGTCTCCTAACTTGAGGAAGGACATTCTTGCTATTGAGGGAGTGCAGCAAAGGTTCACCAGACTGATTCCCGGGATGGCAGGACTGACATATCAAGAAAGACTGGATCAACTGGGCTTGTATTCACTGGAGTTCAGAAGAATGAGAGGGGATCTCATTGAAACATTTAAAATTCTGACGGGTTTAGACAGGTTAGGTGCAGGAAGAATGTTCCCAATGTTGGGAAAGTTCAGAACCAGGGGTCACAGTCTAAGGATAAGGGATAAGCCATTTAGGACCGAGATGAGGAAAAACTTCTTCACCCAGAGAGTGGTGAACCTGTGGAGTTCTCTACCACAGAAAGTTGTTGAGGCCAATTCACTAAATATATTCAAAAAGGAGTTAGATGTAGTCCTTACTACTAGGGGGATCAAGGGTATGGAGAGAAAGCAGGAAAGCAAGAAGTTGCATGTTCAACCATGAACTCATTGAATGGTGGTGCAGGCTTGAAGGGCCGAATGGCCTACTCCTGCACCTATTTTCTATGTTTCTAAGTTTCTAATACAATGGTGTTACATTTTGGTTACATACATGACAATGATAACTACTGTACCTTTATTGCACGCATCCCTAATTTCCTGTTTGATATCATCCCCAACCTCACCGTGACTGTTTGGTGGTCTGTACACAACTCGCACTCGTGTTTTCTGTCTTTTGGTGTTTCGCAGCTCTAACCATAGAGATTCCACCTCATCCACGCTAATGTCCTTCCTTACTATTGCATTATCTCCTCTTTAACCAGCAATGCTACCCCACCTCCTTTTCCTTTCAGTCTATCTTTCCTGAATATTGAATACCCTTGAATGTTGAGTTCCCAGCCTTGGTCACCCTGGAGCCATGTCTCCGTAATCCCAATTACATCAGATCCGCTAACAGCTATCGGCGCAGTTAATTCATCCACCTTATTATGAATGCTCCTCGCATTGAGACACAGAGCCTTCAGGCTTGTTTTTTAAAGCCACCTCAAAGCCTTATACGTTTCTATAAGATCACCTCTCATTCTTCTGAATTCCAATGAATAGAGGCCCAACCTACTCAACCTTTCCTCATAAGTCAACCCCCTCATCCCTGGAATCAACCTAGTGAACCTTCTCTGAACTGCCTTCAAAGCAAGTATATTCTTTCGTAAATATGGAAACCAAAACTGCACACAGTATTCCAGGTGTGGCCTCACCAATACCTTGTATAGCTGTAGCAAGACTTCCCTGCTTTTATACTCCATCCCCTTTGCACTAAAGGCCAAGATACCATTGGCCTTCCTGATCACTTGCTGCACCTGCATACTATCCTTTTGTGTTTCATGCACAAGTCCCCTGTAGGATTGCAACTTTCGTGTGAAAACCCCCCCAGTGTTTGGAAACATTGGAAAGGGAATTTAATTTGGAACTGTCAACCAAAAAGTTTGGGATCCTAAAGTGCACATGGAAGAAACTACGAGCTTCTATCGAATTTTGGATTTTTACAAGGCAGACTGGGTCCATGTCGGAAGGGCTGAAAACTAAAGGATAACTATCCTTCAAAGGAAACCAGTTTGGGTGTTGAAGTTGTTTGGGGTATCGAAGCGAAACAAATCATCTGGGGAATTGTGTAAACTTGAAAACCCTTCATCCCGTGAGACATTAACACAGCAACAATCAACCCAGAAATGGCCAGCCATCACACTGGGCAGGAAATCCATCCAGCACATGCATAATGTTAATGACCTATCCAGCCCGCATGGAAACCCAGGCCTAGGCAGACATTACAAATACCAAAGCTAATTTTTTTCTGATCAAGAAAAAAATTCAAAAGATCAACACATCCGAGACAGGTTACCCTTAACAGGCCTGCCAAAATATGACAAAGAGATATCGAGCCCGCCAAAATTAAAACAAAGAATCGGGTCTGATTTGGTGCGTAGATTAGAACGGCTTCAAAAGTATAACTGGGGCCCGGTTTTTAACGAAAGCGAGCGAGCAGGCATTCATCTATTCGAAGAGGGGAAGGATGGAGAAAGACCACCACTTCTGAGCACCAACATCTCCAAACTCGACGACACTCCTGGGCCACACTATCCTTCTACCGAAAGAAGAAGGAAGAACATCATCATGGCAAAAAGCAGTTCCCAGTAACTTCAGACATCGCCATCGTGGTAACAACTGACCACAGCCAATGTGGTAACATCGAAAGCACCGCGATCGACCAATTCCAAAACCAAAATTCCTTAAAAAGAAACTGAAGATTCGAAAGTTTCCACTCTACAATCTAGTCTTAGCTACCAACAGGTGAAACATTACCTAAAGAGACTTTAAAACCTATTGCTGACGGAAAAAAGTGGGTACTCACCCCATAAGTCCAATACGTGTCCTACCGCATCAGCGGACACCACCCAACAAAAGACTACACAGTGAGAATTCCTCTACGACGTTCGGGGTATGGCAAGCAGAACCTACAGAGTCCAGCGAACCCTGAAATCGCGAACCACTGCCAACGGATAATAAAGAATTGGTGAGCATGATCCCTGTTTGCCCTGGAGTTTAACCTAGTCAGAGTTAGGCATTGAGAGGTGGGAGATGTATTATTTTCTGTAACCCCTTTTGAATGTGTGATGAAGTGTTCTTTATTCTAGTCATTTCAAGCTTGACGTTGTACTTTTTCTTGTCTGTAATAAAATCGAAGTTCTTTGCACCAAAATCAGTTGTCTCTTGCACTTTGTCACATCCCCAAATAAATCCAAAGTCTAGGACCCAGGGAGTGGGAGCGATTCGAACCGCTCAGAAGGTCAGAGGTGAAACTGACCCCACAACCCCTATAACCCCCAGGTCCCACTGTACTGCGGCACTTTGCAATCTTTCTCCATTTAAATAATAACTTGCTTTTTGATTTTTTTTGTACATTATACTCCATCTGCCAAATTTCTGCCCTGTCACTTAGCCTGTCTGTGTCCTTTTGAAGAATTTTTGTGTCCTCCTCACCCATTGCTTTTCGTCCCATCTTTATATCATCAGCAAACTTGGCTACGTTACACTCAGTCCCTACTTCCAAGTCATTAATTTAGATTGTAAATAGTTGGGGGTCCCAGCACTGATCCCTGCGGCACCTCACTGGTTACTGGTTGCCAACCAAAGAATGAACCATTTATACTGACTGTCTGCTTTCTTGAACCACTGCAGTCCGCGTCGCGATGTGCTGTTAGAGAGGGAGTTCCAGGATTTGGACCCAGCGACTATGAAAGAACGGCGATATATTTCCATGTCAGGATAGTGTGTGAGTTGGAGGGGAACATGAAGGTGGTGGTGTTCCCATGCACCTACTGCACTTGTCCTTCTAGGTGGTTGAGGTCGCGGGTTTTGGAGGTGCTGCCAAAGAAGCCTTGGTGAGTTGCTGCAGAGCATCTTGCAGATGGTACACATTGCAGACAAGTTGCATTGGTGGTGGAGGGAGTGAATGTTTAAGGTGGTGGTTGGAGTGCCAATCAGTGGGCTGCTTTGTCCTGGATGATGCCGAGCTTCTTGAATGTTGTTGGAGCTGCACTCATCCAGGCAAGTGGAGAGTATTCACTCACACTCCTGACTTGTGGCTTTTAGATGGTGGAAAGGTTTTGCGGAGTTAGGAAGTGAGACACTCATCACAGAATATCTAGCCTCTAACCTGCTCTTGTTGCCACAGTATTTATGTGGCTGGTCCCATTAAGCTTCTGGTCAATTCTGACCCACAGGATGTTGATGGTGGGGGAATCGGCATTAGTAATGCCGTTGAATGTCAAGAGGCGGTGGTTAGACTCTTGTTGGAGATAGTCATTGCCTGGCACTTGTGTGCTGCAAATGTTACTTGTCACTTATCAGCCCAAGCCTGAATGTCGTCCAAGTCTTGCTGCATGCAGGCATGTACTGCTCCATTATCTAGGAGTTGAGAGTGAAACTGAACACTGTGCAGTTATCAGCGATGGCCCATAATGTCTCATGGATGCTCAGTTTTGAGCTGCTAGATCTGTCCTGAATCTACCCCATTTAACATGGTGGTATTGCCACACAACGCGGTGGATGGTGTCCTCAGTGTGAAAATGGGACTTTGTCTCCACAATGACTGTGCGGTGGCCGCTGCTACAAGTGCTGTCATGGTCAGATGCATCTGCGACAGGTAGATTAGTGAGGACGAGGTCAAGTAGGTTTTTCCCTTGTGTTGGTTCTCTCACCACCTGCTGCAGGCCCAGTCTCCTTCAGGACTCGGCCAGCTCGGTCATTAGTGGTGCTACCGAGCCAGTCTTGATAATGGACATTGAAGTCCATTCAGAGTACATTCTGTGCCCTTGCTACTCTCAGTGCTTCTTCCATTGAATTGGATATAAAGTACTTTGGGACGTTCTGAGGTCCTGAAAGGCACAATATAAATGCAAGTTTTTCTTTCTGTTAAAGGCTATTCTGAAATTAAATATGAGAAATTGAGAAAAGGCTCAAGGTCTGGAAACCTTGGTTTCCTGGCTCTCTTAGGTCACTTTAACCAATGACGTGGTCCCAAAATACTGAACATGTTGATTCATCAAGCCAAATAATATAAAACTTGTTTGCTCTGGAATATTTATACAGTTATTCATCAGATGTGACTGAAAATTTTTGGCAATGTCAGTTTCACATAGGAATGATACTATGTAATGTGTAAAACACAGCAGCCAATTTACGCACAGCAAGCGATAATGACCAGATGATGTGTTTTTTGTGATGTCGATTGAGGGATAAATATTGACTAGGACACTGGGGAGAACTCCACTTTTCTTCTTCAAAATAGTACCATGGGAATGATACTTTCCAGTATACATTCAATAAATATTTTTTTGTTGAGTACAGCAAGGGATTTATAATTGCTTAGAATCATTTCAGTTAGGTGATATGTGTATTGTTTTCAGGTGACTAACAATGAACAACCAATAATGTAAACATTTTATGACATAATTCAAGAAAGAAAATACACAATATCAGTAGATGTTCATTGTGACTATTGCACCGTCTCCACGAAAAAATGTCAGGAAAACCTCTTCCTTTATTTCACATACTTGCATTACTTGTATGTGACATCATCATGATGTAGCTGATTTATTCCTCTTCTGGCTCTTCAATCTCAGAAACATAGAAACATAGAAACATAGAAAATAGTTGCAGGAGTAGGCCATTCAGCCCTTCGAGCCTGCACCACCATTCAATAAGATCATGGCTGATCATTCACCTCAGTACCCCTTTCCTGCTTTCTCTCCATAGCCCTTGATCGCTTTAGCCATAAGGGCCATATCTAACTCAACCTTGAATATATCCAACAAACTGGCATTAACAACTCTCTGCAGTAGGGAATTCCACAGGTTAACAACTCTCTGAGTGAAGATGTTTCTCCTCATCTCAGTCCTAAGTGGCTTACCCCTTATCCTTAGACGATGTCCCCTGGTTCTGGACTTCCCCAACATCAGGAACATTCTTCCTGCATCTAACCTGTCCAGTCCTGTCAGAACTTTATATGTTTCTTTGAGATCCCCTCTCATCCTTCTAAACTTCAGTGAATACAGGCCCGGTCGATCCAGTCTCTCCTCATATGTCAGTCCTGCGATCCCGGGAATCAGTCTGAGAACCTTCGCTACACTCCCTCAATATCAAGAACGTCCTTCCTCAGATTAGGAGACCAAAACTGAACACAATATTCCAGGTGAGGCCTCACTAAGGCCCTGTACAACTGCAGTAAGACCTCCCTGCACCTATACTCAAATCCCCTAGCGATGAAGGTCAACATACCATTTGCCTTCTTCACTGCCTACTGTACCTGCATGCCAACTTTCAATGACTGATGTACCATGACACCCAAGTCTCGCTGCACCTCCCCTTTTCAAAATCTGCCACAATTCAGATAATATTCTGCCTTCGTGTTTTTATTACCAAAGTGGATAACCTCACATTTATCCACATTATACTGCATCTGCCACACGTTTGCCCACTCACCTAACCTGTCCATGTCACCCTGCAGCCTTTTAGCGTCCTCCTCACAGCTCACACTGACACTCAGCTTAGTGTCATCTGCAAACTTGGAGATATTACACTCAATTCCCTCATCCAAATCATTAATGTATATTGTAAAGAGCTGGGGTCTCAGCACTGAGCCCTGCGGTACCCCACTAGTCACTGCCTGCCATTCTGAAAAGGACCCGTTTATCTCGATTCTCTGCTTCCTGTCTGCCAACCAGTTCTCTATCCACGTCAGTACATTACCCCCAATACCATGTGCTTTAATTTTGCACACCAATCTCTTGTGTGGGATCTTGTCAAAAGCCTTTTGAAAGTCCAAATACACCACATCCACTGGTTTTCCCTTGTCCACTCTACCAGTTACATCCTCAAAAAATTTTAGAAGCTTTGTCAAGCAGGATTTCCTTTTCATAAATCCATGCTGGCTTGGGCTGATCCCGTCATTGCTTTCCAAATGTGCTGCTATTTAATCTTTAATAAATAATTCCAACATTTTCCCCATTACTATGTCAGGCTAACCGGTCTATAATTACGCGTTTTCTCTCTCCCTCCTTTCTTAAAAAGTGGTGTTACATTAGCTACCCTCTGTTATATATCTGGACTTATATATACTCTGTAAAGCTGCCAGAGGGCTCATTCTCCGGAGTCCCAAGAGATCTCATAATCCCTTGGGAGCACAGGTATTTAAGGAGGCCTCACAGGTTGGAGAGGCACTCTGGAGACCTGCAATAAAAGACTGTCACACTTTACTTTGAGCTCACAGTATTCAGTCTGCCTCTTTCTCCATGCACTACAACTGTCGACGAGATACAGATAGCGAACCCAAAGATGTAGAGAACAGTGGGCATCCTGGAGAAATTCTCGGAGGGAGATGATTGGGAAACTTTTGTGGAGCGACTCGACCAATACTTTGTGGCCAACGAGCTAGATGGGGAAGAGAGCGCTACCAAACGTAGAGCGATCCTCCTCACCTTCTGTGCAGCACCAATGTATGGCCTCATGAAGAATCTGCTCACTCCAGCGAAACCCACGGAGAAATTTTATGACAATTTGTGCACACTGGTCCAAGAGCATTTGACCCCGAAGGAAAGCATTCTGATGGTGAGGTACCGGTTCTACACCTACAAAAGATCTGAAGGCCAGGAGGTGGCGAGTTATGTCGCCAAGCTAAGACACCTTGCAGGGCATTGCAAATTTGAAGGACATTTGGAGCACATCCATCATAAGGCGAGAGCAATACCATACATGATGAGAGAAAGGGTAGAAATCGAGCTCGACCGGCTACAAAGAGAGGGCATCATCTCACCGATCGAGTTCAGTGAGTGGGCCAGTCCTATTGTCCCAGTCCTCAAGGGAGACGGCACCGTCAGAATCTGTGGTGATTACAAAGTAACTATCAATCGTTTGTCTGCAGGATCAATACCCACTTCCAAAAGCCGACGACCTCTTTGCAATGCTGACGGGAGGAAAGACATTCACGAACTTGGATCTGACATCAGCCTACATGATGCAGGAACTGGAGGAATGATTGAAGGCCCTCACCTGCATCAACACGCACAAAGGTCTTTTTGTTTATAACAGATTCCCATTTGGAATCTGATCAGCAGCGGCGATATTCCAGAGAAACATGGAAAGTTTACTGAAGTCGGTCCCGCACACCATGGTCTTCCAGCACGACATCTTGGTCACAGGTCGGAACACAGTCGAGCACCTGCAGAACCTGGAGGAGGTTCTTAGTCGGCTCAACCGCGTGGGGCTCAGGTTAAAATGCTCAAAGTGCGTTTTCCTGGCACCTGAAGTGGAGTTCTTGGGAAGGAGGATTGCGGTGGACGGCATCAGGCCCACCAAAGCGAAGATGGAGGCAATCGAGAACGCACCAAGACCACAGAACGTGACAGAGCTGCGGTTGTTCCTGGGACTCTTGAACTACTTTGGTAACTTCTTACTAGGTCTCAGCACCCTGCTAGAACCACTACATGCATTACTACGAAAAGGGGGTGAATGGGTTTGGGGCAAAAGCCAAGAAAAAGCCTTTGTAAAAGCGATAAAATTGTTATGCTCAAACAAATTGCTTGTGTTGTATGATCCATGTAAGCGTTTGGTACTAACATGTGATGCGTCGTTATATGGCGTCGAGTGTGTATTGCAACAAGCCAATGATTTCGGGAAACTGCAACCGGTTGCTTATGCATCCAGGAGTCTGTCTAAGGCCGAGAGGGCCTACAGCATGATTGATAAAGAAGCATTAGCGTGTGTTTATGGGGTAAAGAAAATGCATCAATACCTGTCTGGGCTAAAATTTGAATTGGAGACTGACCATAAGCCACTTCTATCCCGGTTTTCTGAGAGCAAAGGGATAAATACCAACGCATCGGCCCGCATCCAGAGATCGGCACTCACATTGTCTGCATACAACTATGCCATCCGCCACAGGCCAGGCACAGAAAATTGCGCCGATGCTCTCAGTAGGCTGCCATTGCCCACCACGGGGGTGGAAATGGCGCAGCCCGCAGATCTAGCCATGGTTATGGAAGCATTTGAGTGTGAGCAATCACCCGTCACCTCCCAGCAGATAAAAACCTGGACAAGCCAGGACCACTTATTATCTCTAGTCAAAAGCTGTGTGCTTCACGGGAGCTGCTCCAGTGTCCCAGTGGAAATGCAGGAAGAGATAAAGCCGTTCCAGCGGCGCAAAGATGAAATATCTATACAGGCAAACTGCCTTCTGTGGTGCAATCGAATAGTGGTCCCCAAGAAGGGCAGAGATATCTTCATCAATGATCTCCACAGTACCCACCCAGGCATCACAATGGTGAAAGCGATAGCCAGATCCCATGTGTGGTGGCCCGGCATCAATACGGACTTAGAGTCCTGCGTTTACAGATGTAATACATGCTTGCAGTTAAGCAATGTATCCAGGGAGGCGCCGCTAAGTTTATGGTCTTGGCCCTCCAAACCGTGGTCTAGGGTACACGTCGACTATGCAGGCCCGTTCTTGGGTAAAATGTTCCTTGTGGTTGTAGATGTGTACTCCAAGTGGATTGAATGTGAGATAATGTCGGCTAGCATGTCCGCTGCCACCACTGAAAGCCTGCGGGCCATGTTTACCCGATGTCCTGGTGAGCGACAACGGGCCATGTTTTACCAGACCATGTTTTATCAAAGAATTTATTATGTGTAACGGGATCAAACATATCACATCTGCCCCGTTTAAACCAGCGTCCAATGGTCAGGCAGAGAGAGCAGTGCAAACCATCAAGCAAGGCTTGTAGAGGGTAACTGAAGGCTCACTGCAGACTCACCTATCCCGAGTCCTGCTTAGCTACCGCATGAGACCACACTCACTCACTGGGATCCCACCTGCTGAACTGCTCATGAAAAGAGCACTTAAGACAAGGCTCTCGTTAGTTCACCCTGACCTACATGAACAGGTTGAGAGCAGGTGGCTTCAACAAAGTGCATACCATGATAGCGCAAATGTGTAACGCGAGATTGTATTTGTATTAAACTATGGACAAGGTCCCAAGTGGCTTCCCGGCACTGTCGTGGCCAAAGAGTGGAGCAGGGTGTTTCTAGTCAAACTTTCAAATGGACTCATTCACCGGAAACACTTGGACCAAATCTAACTCAGATTCACGGACTACCCTGAGCAACCCACCTTGGACCCTACCTTTTTTGATCCCCCAACACACACACCAGTGGCAACCGACACCACGGTTGACCACGAAGCAGAACCCATCATCCACAGCAGCCCTGCAGGGCCCAACACACCAGGCAGCCCAGCAAGGCCAGCTGCACAGCAAACCAGCGAGGGCCCAACAAATGACTCAACAACGCCAGCCTTCACACCGAGACGATCAACCAGGGCAAGAAGGGCCCCAGATTGACTCACATTGTAAATAGTTACATTATTGACTTTGCGGGGGGAATGTTGTTATGTATCTGGACTTGTATATACTCTGTACAGCCACCAGAGGACACATTCCCCGGAGTCCCAAGGGATCTCATAATCCCTCGGGAGCACAGGTATTAAGAGTGCTTCACATGTTGACGAGGCACTATGGAGACCTGCAATAAAAGACTCAGGTCATATGTTACTTTGAGCTCACAGTGTTCAGTCTGACTCTTTCTCCATACACTACACCCTCTAGTTCATAGGAACTGATCCAGAGTCGATAGACTGTTGGAAAATGATCACCAATGCATCCACTATTTCTAGGGCTACTTCCTTAACTACTCTGGGATGCAGACTATCAAGCCCCGGGATTTATCGGCCTTCAATCCCATCAATTTCCCTAACACCATTTCCCGCCTAATAAGGATTTCCTTCAGTTCCTCCTTCTCACTAGAACCTCGGTCCCCTAGTATTTCCGGAAGGTTGTTTGTGTCTTCCTTCGTGAAGACAGAACCAAAGTACTTGTTTAACTGGTCCGCCATTTCTGGTCCGCCATTTCTCGTCCAACAAAAGGGAGGCTTGCCACATATTTTCACGCTGACATTTCTGCCTGAAGCAACAATTTAATTTTTCTTCCCAAGCAAAAGTTTTATTTCTTTCTTATTACAGTAGTGCAGGAAGATGAATGTTTTGTAGATTGGTAGTCCTTAGACCATATATGCTGAGCACATGTTAGAATCCAGCAACAGTAACTATTTAAGTAAATCATTTGCAATCAATTGCACGTCTTTGGGAATCTCACCTTTCGAAGAAGCTTATGATCCTCTGATTCCCGACCGCAGAGACTTGTTGATGCCAATTCATTGGATATATTCAAGAGGGAGTTAGATATGGCCCTTACGGCTAAAGGGATCAAGGGGTATGGCGAGAAAGCAGGAATGGGGTACTGAAGTTGCATGTTCAGCCATGAACTCATTGAATGGCGGTGCAGGCTCGAAGGGCCGAATGGTCTACTCCTGCACCTATTTTCTATGTTTCTATGTTTCTATAAGCCTTGTCACCGTGCTGCTGGGTGAAGTTGGCCATGCTGCCAGCTATCCCAGACATGGTCTGGAGCATATTGCGACCTAGCTGCACACTTGTCCATGATAGCTGGACCACCTCCAGAATTGCAGAGAGACATGGTGAATCCTCAGGTGGATGCTCATTCCTTGCTTGCCTTCGCGCCACGGCCTCTGTGCTTGGTTGAGCTTGCCAGTGTGGAGTCCGTTCCAAACCCCAGGAACTCGGAGCCCGACACTGAGGTTCTGCTGACACCTGGCTCACATGGCAAGAGGCTGCTCCTGGAGCTCAAGAGGCTCAAAGACAGGCCTTCTCCCTCCTCTCTCTCCTCTTCTTCATGGTTCAGGGGAGCGGAGGTGGAGCCGTGGAAATGGTTGATCTGGGGGGGTAGGAGGGCGGGGGTGCTGGTGGAAGAGGGATCTGCTGCTTGGATTGGGGATAACGTCAGGGTGGGAGACATTGGGGTCTGACGGCTTCTCTGAAGGCCAGAGCTCGATGATGTACCTTGATCCGTGCTGTCCGAATCAACATCTGCAAGTAGAGAACGACATTTCAGTCTGTAGTGCGATGCGGGGGGGGTGGGGGTGGGGCGGTGCTGGGCAAGCTGAAATGTGAGCCGTGACATCTCACATTCTGCTAGCAAGAGGTGCATCTCTACATGGGCACACCAATACTCAGCAACAAAGTGTGCAGTAAACCGTGAGTGCCTTAACATTGCATGACCTTTCATGCCATGAGCGTGGCTCACACTGGAGATTGGCATAACCTTACCATCATGCAGCACCAGATCTGCATCAACCATTGTGGTTGCACGACGGCGTCACCCACCAATGTCAACGCACACTCCTCCAGCCTGCTCAATTCGACCATCTCTGCTGGTCCCCCTCATGATCCCATGTTAGCTTGCTGCCTTGGATGCGTTTTTCTTCTGCGCAAAGAAACGTCACAGCCTTTAGCCCCTTTGCTGATGCCCCCCACACACACTCCCAGACACACACATCTGCCGCATAACCCTTTAGCGTTGGACAGGAGGGGATGAATAAATTTTCACTCACTCTTGCTGCCGCCACCAAATCGTTCCAACGTTTCCGGCATTGGTCCCCATCCCGCTCAACGTTGCCCATTGCAGACACGATCTCAGCGATCTCACTCCAAATGCTTCGGTATTGGGGTGGTGGAGACTTGCCACGACCATCCCGAGTGAGGTCTTTGTACCTGCACTCCACCTCCATTACTAGCTCCTCCATTTCCTCCTCATTAATCCAGGGAGCTCTGGGCCTGGTTTTGCCGGTCTTCATTGCTGGTTTCTGGCCACTCATTGCCAATGATGAAACGAATGGCTGCTCAACAGTTTGTGTGTCTCAATTTCTCCGACTGCCCCCTCTCCAACCTTCCAACTCTCTTCTCTACAACCTCCACCTCTCTCTTCTCAAATGCCAACTCTCTCCTCTCCCCTCTCCCCCCTCACACTCACAGGTGGAATAAAGTGGTGTGACTTTATACGCATGAGCAGTACAGCAATCAGCCTCAAACGGCCTAAAAATGACGGCATGTCCGAAGAGAAAAACAACCAAAAAAAAACGCAAAGTCTCGCGCATGCTGTGTATGCACACCTGTTTACTGTGTGATGTCTGTATCACTGTTATGCAACACTGAATGTACCCTTACACTGTACACACCTTACCTGTACACCAGAGGGTGCTGCTGCTGGAGACCTAAGGGTTACCTGCACACTGCAGGTAACCCAGTATAAAAAGGAACTCATAGCTTGTTGTCCTCACTCAGGAGCTGCAAATAAAGGACTACAGGTCTACACAGTTTAAGTATCATACCCTGCCTCGTGGAGTCATTACTAAAGGTGCCTACATACGCTACAGCGCATGTGCTTTGGAGACCCTCCGAAGATCCCCGAGTGGAGAGGTCTCCAACTGCCGCACACTGATGACACTGGCCGCTCACTCGTGCCCACTTCCGCCTGCTCCTGCCCGGTGACTGCTGCTGCCGCCCATCATTACCATCATAGGCAGTCCCTCGAAATCGAGGAAGACTTGCTTCCACTTTAAAAGTAAGTTCTCAGGTGACTGAACAGTCCAATACGGGAATTACAGTCTCTGTCACAGGTGGGACAGACAATTGCTGCCACCCACACAACGGAGCCAAAAGCGGCTCCCGATGGGACCCAGCGGCAGCGGGCAACAAAAAGGTAGGTGCCATACAGGGGCCGCCAAGAAATGAGCGGCAACCAAATTCGGCCCCAAAGAGTTTAACAGCCAACGAAGCTCAAATCTTGTACCGAGCTGATCCTGACAAAATGTTTCAAATTTTGTAAAGCATGCAGAGAGGAATCATTGAAACAAACAATGCTATGTGATTGGTTGAGCTTGTGTATAGCTGACAGTTGTTTTTTATTAAATATGAACGGTCAGATGTTCAAAATCTACAAAGTTCTGCTGACCTTTTTCCAGTATATTAAATGGCAGTTCGTTTGCATCCTAGACTCTGATTGAGAGTATTAGAGAAGAAACAGATCGGTCTGAAAGTCCCAAGAGGCAGAGAACAATCCGTTTCAATTTCCAAGAAACAATTTAGAATATTAGGCTCCCACAATGGTGCAAAATTCTAGGAAAAGAAACACTTTTGCTTAACAATTATTTGTAAAGGATTATCTTACTTCTTAGAGCTGTAATGTTTTTATTATTTTATTCGCACATGGGGCGAGGTGAAAGAATGTCTATTGTAAATACATAACTACATTATATCATTATATGACTGTTACTTATTAACTTGTTCATCTTTTATGAAATAAATTTGCTTGATATTTTCAATCTAAAATGAAGTCAGGTGCGCTGCCCTACCACTTCTGAAAATTGGATCAGGATCTTATGGGGGCATAGGATAGGTCCAAGAACTAAGAACAATTACTAGATAAGTTTTGCTGTTCATTTCCCAAGCACATTACCAAAAGCATACATAGATCTCCAAGCAATGATAAATGCTCTCAAAGATGTAAGAAGTCGGGAATCACCCGTGAGATTGAGCTAAGAAATGATAGCTGAAATAATCTGGGGAAGAAGATTCAAAAAGACCCATAGATTATTTTTTATTTGTTCAGAGGATGTGGGCATCACTGGCAAGGCCAACATTTACTGTAGGGAATCGCTGAACTTTTGGGGGTGCGCACATAGTACACCTGCCTACAAACGGATAGACATACTACAAAGCAATGTAAATGATGGAAATACGTCATTCGATGAATTTTGCTCATCTACGTCCGAGGCAATGCTGGATGCCAAAGGACATCCTCAGAGTCTGGCGTTGCTCGAGCAGTGAAAGGAATTTAAAAATTCAAAGTTCCGTTTTGGTTATTTGGTTGATTGCATTGCAAAAATGGCAAAAGAAGCAAACCCAGAATTTCTAAAAATGTTTGTTCTGCCTCCCAGAGCCCTGTGGGCCCACTAATAGCGTACTGCAGGAAAGGTGACATGGCGATATCCCTCCTCTCTGACTCAGGGGCCCGCTAGAATATTTAAATAACCCTGACCCTGTGATTTCACTTGGGGTCAAGGTTATAGGATAGGAGTGGGTAGAAGTTCTATTCTATCATAGATTCGGACCTTCCCAAGGCCCCTCCCAAGAATTTCTGGGCCTTTGTATTATTGTGGGAGATAGCTACTGACCAAAATGAAACAAAAATACTTAATTTTTGTCTTCATTTATGTATCATCTTGCAGGACCAGACTGCAGAGTTACTGTTGAAGAATACTCAGCTTGATGATGGTCAAGTTATGTAATAAAATAGCATTTTTCAAGCATTGCTCCAAGTGACATCTTTGAAACTGTCATGTATGTACTTTTGGGATCACTAGCCACTAGATGGCGTCACTGTTGGAGGCCATTGGGCTGCACGCATGTGTGTGCAGCCCAAGTATAAAAGGCCAGCCATTTTGTATATGAGTCACTTTGGGCCTTAATAAAGCAGAGCCAAGGTCCTACCTCTTGGAGTTAAACAGTACTCAGTCTAACAGTTATTGCATACACAACAAAAACTATTCAATAAGTTAATTATTGTGACAATAATAAACTTCTTATTGGTTTCTCCTCTATTACTCCAGTGCAGGAGGATATATGGAGTATTCACAGGAGTCTCGGTGTGTAGCACATTAACGAATGATTCAACTGCAGCATATAACGACCACATGATTTCTGTTAATATTGTGAGTATCTAACTTTGGCTATCAAAATTAAAAATTTTGGGGGTGAAATTCAGTACTGCCCCGTTTGGGGGCGGTATCAGCTGCGAGACGGGATTTCCTGCTGCAGGTGCGGAAGTCCCACCCTGGCAACTAAATTGGGCTTACTACCCCCGAGAGGAACTGGAGCAGGCCCCACTTCCTCTCGGGGGCAGGACTGTGGTGCTAACCACGGGAATTCTCTAGCACAATGTGGAGTTGGGAGCACAGGTTCCTTCACTTCCGTGAAAAAGGGAGGGCATGCTGCGGACTCTGCATCGGGGAGAAGGGGCCACTACTACACCATTGGGGAGCGAGGTGCAGTGGCTGCAGCCCGCACAGAAGCAGACTGCCTGGCTGCAACATTGTGGCATGGACCCCATGATTTCAAGAGGGCAAGGCCCCGTACGTCGGCCATTTTGAAAAATGTCGGTGCCACACCTCCCCTTTAATTTTCGCCCCGCAAGCGGACTGAAGCCCAGTTCGCAACCTGCAACATTGCCCACGGCAGCATCACGAGGTGCTACCATGAAAAGTCGTTTACGCCCCGTTAGCACCCCCCGGGTGGCTCAAACAACGCAAATTTCGCCTCCTTTGTCTTAATAAAGAAAAATTAAATAAGCAGTAGACCGACTTCATATTTTTACACCATGTCACAGAGGAACAGTATAGTGCAATGCAGTTACTGGACAGTATATTAGGAGTTGAAGTCATGTCTTTGTGCTGTGCAGACGTTTCAGAAGCTACATAGGATCTTACAGCACAGAAGCAGGTCATTCGGTCCACTGTCTCTGTGTTGGCTCTTTGAAAGAGATACCAATTAGTCCAACTCCCCCGCTCTTTGTCCACAGCCCTGCAAATTTCTCCTTCACAAGTATTTATCCAATTCTCTTTTGAAAGTTACCATAGAACCTGCTTCCACCACCTTTTCAAATAATGCCTTCCAGATCATAACATCTCGCTCCTGCACTTTTGCTAATTATCTCACATCTGTGTCCGCTGGTTGCCAATCCTTCTGCCAGTGGAAACAGTTTCTCCCGATCTACGCTGTCAAACCCCTCATCATTTTGAACAGAGTTCATTTGTTTAATTTAGGTATTTCTTAATGTATTTTTATTTTAGATTGCTGCATGTTTAAAATGTTCTATGTTGAAACAATTTTGAATGTAATTGATATTTTTCCCTTTCCCCTCAAAATCTGACTGTGGGATAGAGTAACTGCCGGCGGTGAGCACTGGCCACATGCTGCAGCTTGTGCTCGTTCAAAGCAGTTTTGTGAAGGAATGGTGTCTGATGGATCTTAACACACTTTGTACTCCTAAGCTTCCAACAATGCAATTAATTTATTTGAAAACTATAGTTAAAGAGAAGCTTAAAATGTTTCCATTTCACAAATTGCTTTTAATTCACGAGCTGCCTCTGCTTTGAATTCTCAGATGTAGTAAGTTGCAAGCAACGTAAGATGTGGAGGAGCAGTTCAATCAAAAAATAATCAGCTGCAAATTGTTTGAGTGTCACCTTTATGTAATGAGTGGCATGCTTCTGACCACTCCAGCAATAAACAATCAGAGATCAATCCCAGTTACACAAGATAAACTGCAACCTGAAAACTGAGTATGACTCTCGCCTTTGAGTCAGAAGGTTATGGGTTCAAGTCCTATTCCAGAGACTTGAGCACATAATGTAGACTGACATTTCAGTGCAGTACTGAGGAAGTGCTGCACTGTTAGAGATGATGGGGCCGAATTTCAGGTCTGCCACAAACCTGGCGCATTTACCGTCTTTTTTGGGCCATTATCGCCGCTATGTTTGCGGCGGGCACTCGATCGATTTTACCGTATTTTTTCAAAAAAATGGCATCCGCCGGTAATGGTGGTAAAGTGGGAATCGGGAGTTTGCAGCGGTGTGGGTGGGATGATTGGAGCGGAATTACCATGGGGAAATTCACCCTTTTGGTCATTTGAAGCTAATGAGCCAGCTGTTCCCTGGCCTTCTTAAAGGCCAGGGTTTGTAGCTCGGCCCTGAGGGGGGAAGGAGTTGTGTTCAAGGATGGCTGGTGCTGCTGGACCATGAAGGGCAAGCCAATTTTCCAATGTAGCGTGTCGAGGGAAGGAAGCGAGTCTTGTACCCAGATGCGGGGAGACCTACTCGCGAGGTGTTTAACATTGCCTGGAGGGAGATTGCTGAGGAGGTCTCCGGGACCTCCATTCATAACCGCACCGCCACGCAGTGCAGAAAACGGCTGAACGACATCATCCGTCTGATGAAAGTGAGTACCTGTTCCACCAACTGCTGACCTTGCATCTGGGAGCATCTCCTTCATCCTTCTCTTATTTGCCACCTTCACTGCATAGTCACTGAAGCAGCATTTCATTGTTGAGGCTTCGATATATATATATGTGTGTGTGGGTTTGCGCAATGGAGGCTCCCTTTCATCTCACACTTACAGCTGCATGTCAAGGACATACAATTGTGCACTCATTTCTGATGCTTCATCACAGTGGTACTCACCAACCATTCTATGTTTTGCAGACCAAAACTGCACATAACAGGATGGAGCAAAGGAGGACTGGTGGTGGCGAGGCCGAGCTCCAAATCCTCACACCCTTGAAGGAGAGGGCAAAGACGCTCATCGGCGAACATGGTGCCTTCCCTGTGGCCACCGGTACTGCCGATGCCAATGTGGGTAAGCAAAGGTCCTCCTTTAATGCTATCTCTCGTTGAATGCTCCTTTTCCTTTGAAAGTCTGCTAGTTGCAGCCTATATGCGTCAATCCCCCACCTGTCCCTCACAGTAGCCCTTCTCCCATTTATGCTTGCAGATGTGATGCCCCCTGTGGCCTCCAGTACTGGCGATGCCGATGTGGGCAGCTTGGGTAAGTGAGGTCCTCCTTTAATGCTCTCTCTCCCTGAATGCGCCAGCGCCTACTGTGCCTTTCCTTCTGAAAGTATGCTCGTTGCAGCCTCCATGCGTCAATCCCATACCTCCCCCTCACAGCAGTCCTTCTCCCATTAATTCTTGCAGATGAGAGGCCGAGTCACAGCACAGGAGACAGAGAGGGACCACCTGTCAGACCAGTGCTAGGCCTCGATGACACCCTTGTGGACAGCAGAACCAAAATGCCTAATGACAACTTCGAGGAATTGAAGGCTCCAGCTTTGCTGACACCCTGGAGCGCACTCCATCTTTTGGGGACCTCAGTGATGAGGAAGAGGAGGACACTGTTGGCAGCAATGCGTTAGTACTTCCACCCACATGCGCCAGCTCAGATACTGGGAATGCACGGTGTGATGTAGATGAGATAGTACAGGGGTTTGCACTGGGTATTGCACCGGGGCCTAGAGCGCTGCAGCATGGTGATGGGTCTAGGCAACCTCAGGTGCCATCTCTCTGCGGGGGGGCGAGTCCGCACTGGAGTTCTGCTGAAGAGGACTCAGACGAGTCCATCGATGTTGCGGCTTACGAGAGAAGTTTGGAGGCAATGCATTCGCACATGTTGGGGGCACTGGCAAAGGTGCCAGAGAGCCTGTCGGAAGTGGTCAGGAGCGTGGAGGAGTCTGCCTCCCACACAGTCGACAGCTTGGCGCACACCATGGAGCCCATCATTGCCAGTGTGCAGGTGATGGTGGACTCCCAGAGAGACCGTCCGGATCCAGCTGTGACGCCGCAACCTGCAGGTGATACGGCAGTTGCCATTTCAGCACAGGCATGTGGGAACGAACACATCGGTGCTGCTTTGGTGAGTATGGCCGCAGCACTGGAAGCGCAGAATGCTATATGCACTCTTGGCAACAGGCCACGGTGCGTCAAACTGCTGCCATGTCTGCTGGTTTTGAGACTGTGGCTGCTCTCGTGCAGTCTCAACTCGATGTCACCCGATGCCTCAGTGTTGCGTTCGCGGCTGGGTCCACCACGGGCCACGGGGGACCTTCTGGAGTGGCCCCACAGCCCCGACCTGACCTCCCTCAGATTGGTGGTGATGGTAATGTGCCGCCCCCGGTGAGTGACTCAAGCTCCTCGGACCAGGATAAGGATGATGCGCTCCCTCAGTATCGCAGCATTCCTGGCCCCCGACCTGTCACTCCGCCAATGCCTTCACGCTTGGCCTCGCCTGAGCCAAGACAGACTGAACCCTCCCAGGAGGGTGCTGACCAGTCTGCAGCCGGCCCTTCCAGGCCCAAAGCTGGAAACACAGCAGCCTTCCCAGACCCATGAGGCAGCCACAAGGGAGACACTGAGGCGTAGTAGCAGATTAGGCACGCGTAAGAGATGGAAATGCACAAGGGTGAGAAATGAAGTTATTGTGTAAGTGTTTGCACTGTTTATTGTCATGTTAGTTTTTTGCACTGATTTGGATGATATCATAAATCTTTATTTTTTGCACCTATATCTGTGCACATGTATCATTTCAGAGTGGCCAGATATGAATGAAGGCACTCATTGGGATGGCCATGGAAAATAGAAGCTAAAGGGTCATGTGGGGATGAGATTATGTGAATCAAGCAGCAATCAGACATCTCTGCACTTCCTTTGCAAGGTTGGGATGGCAACGACGTCTCCTGGGAGGGTGGCGACGGGGATCCTGGTCCTTCTCCTCCTCCTCCACCTCTTCCTCCTCAGGTGGTAATGCTGGCTCGACCTCCAGCGGCTGTCCCCTCAGGAGAGCCAGGTTGTGCAGCATACAGCAGACCACCATAAATATGGAGACCCGTTGAGGAGAGTACTGCAAAGCACCACCAGAGCAGTTCAGGCAATGGAACCTCTGTTTGAGCATCCCGATGCAGTGCTCAATGAAGCACCTCCTGTCAGAATGAGCGTCATTGTATGCATACTCAGCCGCAGTCCTGGGATTCCGAAGGGGAATCGGCAGCCAAGTGGTTTGGCCCGGTGAAAACGGCAGACACACTGGTCTGGCGCAGGATGAACGAATTGTGGCTGCTGTCTGGATACCTGGCATCAACGGCCAGAATCCTATGCTGGTGGTTGCACACCAGCTGCACATTCAGGGAGTGGAATCCCTTTCTGTTGATAAAGAGTTCAGGATGGTTCAGTGGCACCCTCAGGTCAGTCGATGGCACCCTGCACCCTGGGGAACCCTGCAATCTGGAAAAATCCGGCCTGCTGCTCCTCCTGTTTCTCCCTGGTCATCGGGAAGGAGATATACCTAAAACAATTGAAGGTATGACAGTGGATCAATTTAACAGATTGGACTTTGACATGATTCTGATGAGTTTGCCTTGTCAGCCATTCACAAGGTAGCATTTGCATAACAAGTGACTGCATTTCAAAGCAATTAATTACATAGGAAAAGCCTTGGGATATTTCTGAGATGTGATCATGTTTTTCTCTCTAATTAACAGTAAACTTTTAAATATTGCCATCTTGTATATTTATATTGTACCAAACTTGTAATTGAAGTTTTGCAACACAAGTATTGGCTTAAATAAAAATAGAAAATGCTGGAAACGCTCAGCAGGTCAGGTAGCATTTGTGGAGAGAGAAACGGAATTAACATTTCAGGTCGATGACCCTTCATCAGCATCGGCTTCCTGCTCTGAATATCTTTTACAACAAAGCCACTGCAAAATTAACATGCAAGTGAACATTGCTAGCCCATGTTGCAATATATATTTCCTATTCAAGAGTACAGCTTGATCTTTGTGAAAGAAAATATAGTTATATATACATATAGTTGATTGCATAAAAAAAATGTCCATGTTTGTAATATAGAAAGAGTGAGTTTCACTTGTCATTTACTTTATGGAGCACTTTGCCCTTTTTTGTTCTATTTATACTCTTGAATTAAATAAATTTTACTCTGTAGGTAAAGGTTTTGATAATTGTGTCGCAAGTAGAAATGTAGTTGAGGTATATTAGTGTTAAACTCTACCCTGTCTAGAAAATATCTTTGTACAAAATGTACAGTGTGGCATTTTTTAATAATTTGATTTGATTTTGAATTAAAAAAAGGCAAAAGATAAAAGATAAAAAGAGAAACACAAATAACAAAAAAGAAACAACCATCTATTGTAGTCATCAGTAAGCAGTGATCAGACAAACAAACACATATGACAGAGGCGATGAATACGTGTTTAATCAGCTGGCCACATGAGTAGTTGAAGTACAGCATTCCTTCAATATAATGCCAAAGTGTGCACAACCTGACTTGACCTGAGCTTGTCTGTATTTCTGTCTGTTATGTGTAGTGAAGTTTCCCTGTCGTTTCCACCCACTCCGCCCTCCGTACTGCCCCTCACCTTAGATGGCCAGGTGCAACAACAATTCAAGGCCTTATGACTGTTGTCCAAAAGACAGCCTCAAGCCCTTAAGCTCCTCTGCTACACTTAGAAAAAGAAAGATGTACATTTTTGGTGCTTCCATGTACTTGTTGTCTGCCCTTCTCAGATCCTCTGATCTGGGTATAAGCAATGGGTATCACCTTTTTAGGTGTCCACCAATCAGAGACCCTTGCGAAATAAGACAGAACTCCTTGCATATAATCATAATTCATGCACCAATTATGACTCCCTCCAGCCCCTTCCAGTGTCAAGCCAGTTCAATTCACTCCATGTGACATTAAGAAACAGCTGAGTACACTGGACACATCAAAGGTTTAGAGCTCCAGCAACATTCTGCCTCTGGTGCTGAGGACCTGTACACTAGAGCTCGCTGTTCCCTTAGCCAAGCTGTTTCAATACAGTTATGACATTGGCATCCACCCATCATTGTGGAAGATTGCCCTGGTATGTCCTAGCTACAAAAAAAATCTAATCCTGCCAATTATCAGAAAAGTAATGGAATGAATCATTAATGGTGACACCTGCTCACCAGTGCTCAGTTTGGGTTCTGCCAGAACTACTTTGCTGCACATCTCATCACAGGTTTAATCTAGATATGAATGCAACAGCCAGAGAAGAGTTGAGTGTAGCTGTCTTTGACAGGTGCCAGCATTTGACTGACTATGGGACCAAGAGATCTAGTAAGGCTCAAGTTGGTGGGAGTCAAAGGGAGAACTCTCCAGTGGATGGAGTAAAACCTCACTCAAAGAAAGATGGTTGACCAATCATCACAGTCCCAGAGTATTGCTGCAGGAGTTGCTCAGGGAAGTGTCTTTGGTTCAACCTTCTTCAACTGTTTCGTCACTGACCTTTCCTCCGTCGTTTTAAGATTTGGAATGGGGCAAGGAGTAGGGAGTAGGAATAAATTAGTCCTTTTCAGAATAGCAGGCTGTGACTAGTGGGGTACCGCAAGGTTCAGTGCTGGGACCACAGCTATTTACAATAGACATTAATGATTTAGACAAAGGAAAATTGAATGTAATATCTCCAAGTTTGCAGATGACACTAAGCTGGGTGGCAGTGTGAGCTGTGAGGAGGATGCTAAGAGGCTGCAGGGTGACTTGGACAGGTTAGGTGAGTGGGCAAATGCATGGCAGATGCAGTATAATGTAGATACATGTGAGGTTATCCACTTTGGTGGCAAAAACAGGAAGGCAGAAAATTATCTGAATGGTGACAGATTAGGAAAATGGGAGGTGCAACGAGACCTGGGTGTCATGGTATATCAGTCATTGAAAGGTGGCATGGGTACAGCAGGCAGTGAAGAAGGCAAATGGTATGTTGGCCTTCATAGCGAGAGGATTTGAGTATAGGAGCAGGGAGGTCTTACTGCAGTTGTGCAGGGCCTTGGTGAGGCCAAACCTTGAATATTGTGTACAGTTTTGGTCTTCTAATCTAAGGAAGGACATTTTTGCTATTGAGGGAGTGCAGCGAAAGTTCACCAGACCCGGAATGGCAGGACTGCCATATGAAGAAAGATTGGATCGACAACGCTTATATTCACTGGAATTTAGAAGAATGAGAGGGGATCTCATAGAAACATATAAAATTCTGATGGGATTGGACAGGTTAGATGCAGGAAGAATGTTCTCGATGTTGGGGAAGTCCAGAACCAGGGATCACAGTCTAAGGATAAGGGGTAGGCCATTTAGGACCGAGATGAGGAGAAACTTCTTCACTCAGAGAATTGTGAACCTGTGGAATTCTCTACCACAGAAAGTTGTTGAGGCCGGTTCATTAGATATATTCAAAAGAGAGTTAGATGTGGTTTTATGGCAAAAGAGATCAAGGGGTATAGAGAGAAAGCAGGAATGGGGTACTGAAGTGCATGATCAGCCATGATCTTATTGAATGGTGGTGCAGGCTCGAAGGACCGAATGGCCTATACCTGCAACTATTTTTTATGTTTCTATATTGAACTCTTCTCTTATACAGAGCATCGGTCACCTGCCGGATGGAGCGATGAGCGGAGAATTGGGATATGTTGGCTCTGTCTGCAGTGGCAGACTGGAACGAGCCCGTCATGTAAAAGTTGAAAGCTATGGTGACCTTGGTCTCAATGGTGAGAGCTGTCCTCAGCCTTGTCTGAGGCTGCAGATCTGCCCACAGGAGATTGCACAGCTCCCTCAGGATGTCCTTTCTAAATCGCAGCCTTCGCAAACATTGCTCATCACTGAGCTCCACGAATGAAAACTGACGTCGGTACACCCTTTGACGGTAGGGCCTCCTTCCCCAGGTCTGTGCTGGGCCCCTTTGATGGCAGCTGACTGATCACTTTCTCCCTGTGCCTGCTGATGTTCCTCAGGCTCTGCAGGCTGCTGCTGGCAAGGCTCCTGGCCCAATATATGGTGCGAGGGGTCAGCGTACCTGGCCCTCCTCCTCACGCCACCTCCCCCCTGGCCACCCTCTCTACGTTGAGGTCTGCGGCCATCTGCAGGCCCTTCTCCATGTTGGCCAGCCATGGCTGCTGACCCCTTGTCCGCTGCCTCTGTGCCCATTGCTAACGGCGCTGCCTTCTCATGCGTGCTGCCCTGTCTCTCACAATGTGCACAAGGCGTGCCCTGCCAACACTGAGCCCATTCTGTCTGCAGGCTTGACCCTCACAAGCAGGCCTGTGCATAGCAGAGAATGAGGCCCACAGGCCACAATTAATCAGTGAGAGTGAAAAATTGTTCGAAACTCTCAAAATATTATCCAAAGTCCGCTGTAGGTTTAGAAAATCCCTACAGAGAAATCAGAGAAAGTTTCCACAAAAAAAAAACCCGATCACATCAAACCCCGTCCTCCTCTTCTGGCGCTCTCGAGCAGCTCGACAAAGTGCACCGACCCAAAAACCAAAAAGCTGGCAGGGGCACTGTCAGAAAAAAAGCAGAGTTTTTTATAGTGAAAATAGGTGGCATGGCAGAGTGACAGCGGTGTGCACTTTAATGACGTCATCATAGAAACATAGAAACATAGAAAATAGGCGCAGGAGTAGGCCATTCGGCCCTTCGAGCCTGCACCATCATTCAATAAGATCATGGCTGATCATTCCCTTAGTACCCCTTTCCTGCTTTTTCTCCATACCCCTTGATCCCTTTAGCTGTAAGGGCCATATCTAACTCCCTCTTAAATATATCCAATGAACTGGCATCAACAACTCTCTGCGGTAGGGAATTCCACAGGTTAACAACTCTCTGAGTGAAGAAGTTTCTCCTCATCTCAGTCCTAAATGGCCTACCCCTTATCCTAAGATTGTGTCCCCTGGTGCTGGACTTCCCCATCATCGGGAACGTTCATCCCGCCTCTAACTTGTCCAGTCCTGTCAGAATCTTATAAGTTTCTATGAGATCCCATCTCATCCTTCGAAACTCCAGTGTATAAAGGCCCAGTTGATCCAGTCTCTCATCATATGTCAGTCCCGCCATCTTGGGAATCAGTCTGGTGAATCTTCACTGCACTCCCTCAATAGCAAGAACGTCCTTCCTCAGATTAGGAGAACAAAACTGAACACAATATTCCAGGTGAGGCCTCACCAAGGCCCTGTACAACTGCAGTAAGACCTCCCTGCTCCTATACGCAAATCCCTTAGCTATGAAGGCCAACATACCATTTGCCTTCTTCACCACCTGCTGTACCTGCATGCCAACTTTCAATGACTGATGAACCATGACACCCAGGTCTCGTTGCACCTCCCCTTTTTTAATCTGACGCCATTCAGATAATATTCTGCCTTTGTGTTTTTGCCCCCAAAGTGGATAACCTCAAATTTATCCACATTATATTGCATCTGCCATGCATTTGCCCACTCACCTAACCTGTGCAAGTCACCCTGCAGACTTTTAGCGACCTCCTCACAGCTCACACTGCCACCCAGTTTAATGTCATCTGCAAACTTGGAGATATTACACTCAATTCCTTCATCTAAATCATTAATGTATATTGTAAAGAGCTGGGGTCCCAGCACTGAGCCCTGCGGCACTCCACTAGTCACTGCCTGCCATTCTGAAAAGGACCCGTATATCCCGACTCTCTGCTTCCTGTCTGCCAACCAGTTCTCTATCCATGTCAGTACATTACCCCCAATACCATGTGCTTTGATTTTGCACACCAATCTCTTGTGTGGGATCTTGTCAAAAGCCTTTTGAAAGTCCAAATACACCACATCTACTGGTTCTCCCTTGTCCACTCTACGAGTTACATCCTCAAAAAATTCCAGAAGATTTGTCAAGCATGATTTCCCTTTCATAAATCTAGGCTGACTTGGACCGATCCTGTCACTGCTTTCCAAATGCGCTGCTATTTCATCTTTAATAATTGATTCCAACATTTTCCCCACTACTGATGTCAGGCTAACCGGTCTATAATTACCTGTTTTCTCTCTCCCTCCATTTTTAAACAGTGGTGTTACATTAGCTACCCTCCAGTCCATAGGAACTGATCCAGTCAATAGACTGTTGGAAAATGATCACCAATGCATCCACTATTTCTATGGTCACTTCCTTAAGTAGTCTGGGATGCAGATTATCAGGCCCCGGAGATTTATCGGCCATCAATTTCCCTAACACAATTTCCCGCTTTATAAGGATACCCTTCAATTCCTCCTTCTCACTAGACCCTCAGTTCCCTAGTATTTCTGGAATTATGGCCACAAGCCCCGTACCGCAGTGGAAGTCTGGGGTTTGGGGCGGAAGTGGACACTGCCCCAAAAACTCCCGCGCTGAATATGGATCGTGGTGGCCATTGGACTGCAAAGCAGCGGCCACTCGATTCCGCTGCATGGCCACCGCAAAACAATTATCTGGACCCTGAATTTTGGCCCTGCCATCTTTTGAATGAGACGTTAAAACTGAGATCCAATCTGGCCTCTCAGGTGAACTTAAAGATTTCCATCGTACTATTTGAAGGAGAGCAGTGAGTTCTGGTGTCCTGAATCCACATCAATAAAATAGATTATCTGGTCTTGTAACTCATTGCTGTTTATGGGACCATGCTGTGCGTAAATTGGAGGCCGCGTTTCCTTACATTACAACAGTGACTACACTTCAAAAGTACTTCACTGGCTGAAAAGTGCTTTGCAGCATCCTGAGCTCGCGAAAGGTGCTATAAAAATGCAAGTTCTTTCTTTCAAAACTATGACCATTTTCAATGGATCTTTTGTTTCACATCACCTGATGCTTGGAGGGAGGATCAAATGATTATCCCTTTGTCTCCAGTGGAACCATCTCATATTCTTGGCATTGAGTAAAAGGTATTTGCTATACCACAACAGGAAGAAAAAGATGTTCTCAAAACCTAGAGGCTGGAGTCACCTGCTGTCTAATTATAGACATGAAATATTTGTTTCCAAAACCATGACATATGTTATAAAATAAACAAAAGGACCACGAAGAATCTGGCTTGCCTTACAGTTGTCAGCAAATGAGTTATGCACTATTCATTTGAAACTACTCGTTCAAATCATTTGAAATTGAGGGGTTGGGTATAATTGTAAACTTACTCTTTTTTAAGCTTTAACATCATCGAACAAGTTAATTCTCAAAGCTGCACCTTGAAACAGTGTTAATTTGAGGTTGCCAGACACTGCAGAGAAGAACTAAATTACTCACAGCCGCTGATCAGACTATCAGAACTCCTCACTCTATTTGCTCTGTCCAGACAATCCAATATACCCAGGTGCAGGATCAGGAAATCGGGACCCTATGAGGCCAAGGACCACTGACTCTATAAATGCTGGGTGGAGGTTTCACACTTGACAAGGCCCGTGGAATCATGATGTAATTTCCAGGCCTTCTGCCTTGCGCCCACCATAGTTATAGTAACAGTGCGGCTGAGAGCATAAGAAGTTTTGATCCCATTATAAAACCACGATGGTGTTCGGTAAGGAATTCAAGGCTTTTGACCCAGTAAGAGTGGCAATATATGTCCAAGACAGAATGGTATGTGATTTTGAAGGGAACCTGCAGGTGATAATGTTCCCCTGTTGTTACTGCTCTTGTCTTTCTCGATAATAGGAGGTTGCAAGGTAGCGAGGTCCTGTAAACGTAAGCTTGACGAGTAGTTGAAGTACATCTTTATAGGTACCGAAGGCACTGTGGAAGGGATACCAATCAAGTGGATTTCTCTCTCTTGGATGATGTCAAGCTTCCTGGGTGGTTTTAGTGGCTGCACCTATGGAGGCAAGTGGTGAGAATTACAACCATATTGAGCCTTATGGATGGGGGAGAGGCATTGAGGTGTGTCACTCATCGCGGAGTACCCAGCTTCTGTCCTGCTCTTGTATTCATAAGAACATAAGAAATAGGAGCTGGAGCTGGAGTAGACCATTTGGCCCCGTGAGCCTGCTCTGTCATCCAACAAGATCATGACTGATATTCTACCTCAACTTCCTCTTCCTGCACTATCCCCATATCCCTTAATTTCCTTCGTTCCCAAAAATTATTGGACCTCTGACTTAAATATACTCAACGACTGAGTGTCCACAGCTCTCTGGGGTAGAGAATTCCAAAGATTTACAACCTTCTGAGTGAAGAAATTTGTCCTCACCTCAGTCCTAAATGGCCAACCTTTTATTTTGAGATTGTGATCCCGTGTTCTCGATTCCCCAGCCAGAGGAAACATCTTCTCATATTAACCCTATCAAGCTCCTTAAGAATTGTATATGTTTCAATTCGATCACCTCTCATTTTTCTAAACTCTAGGCAATATAGGACTAATCTATTCAATCTCCCCTCATATCTCTCCTCACCTTCGTTGCATTCCCTCTAAAGCAAGTATGTATTTCCTTAGGTAAGGAGACCAAAACTGCACACAGTACTTCAGGTGTGGCCTCACCAATGCCCTGTATAATTGCAGTAAGACTTATTTACTCTTATACTCTAATCCCTTTATAACAATACCATTTGCTTTCCTGATTGCTTGCTGTACCTGAATGTTAACTTTCTGTGATTCATGTACAAGGACACCCAGGTCCCTATGAATGCAAACATTTCTCAGTCTCTCGCCATTCAAAAAAATTCTGCTTTTTTGTTTTTCCTGGTGTTATTGGCCCAGATTTTGCCATCAGCAACAAACAAATGGCGCTAGCCGTTAATTACACTTACACTCACCCATAGACTCTCTATGGGCTTTTGCACTGTGACTTGTAGTGATTTGGAATCCATTTTGGCACGCTGCCCTTTACAGAGGAACTGGGACCTGTGTGAACAGGGTCAGCAACTATGTATCTTCTTAACCAATCAGATTGATGAGTTCTAAATAAGGTGTGCAGAGTCTGAACCAGGAAGTGTCAGTTAGAATATTTAATTCAACAACAAATCATGTACAGAAAGCAAAATAAAGAGAGAAAAAGAAAGATGGGATTAAGCAGGAGAGATAAAGGATATGGGCTAGAATTTCCCCAAAGCCCGCCAGAGCCTGATTGCTGCCCAAAAAAACGCTAAGGCTGGGAAGATTATTGCTAGTGAAAACTTCCCGAAAAATTTTTTTTAAATCCATCCAGCGACAAATATGGGCCTTGCACCCGCAATCTGGCCGAAAAAGTGCAATTTCGGCTAGATTGGGCGGTGCCTAAAGAAAATCGGCGAAAAATTAAAAAATCTATAAAAATTTACACCGAGGCTGCCGGTTGGGCCTAACACGAGAAAAAGAATAAAAATAATTTTTCAAAAAACCTAATGAAAAAAAAACAATAAAACATTCCCAACACACTTTTAAATTAAATCACCCCAACAGATTTTGAAAATCACTTACCTTTTGCTTGCAGACCTACTTAGCTACCGCCCAGCTCCGCTGATCCTCATGGGCATTTAAAAAAATGTTTGCTTACCTGCGGGTCCCTGCTCAGCCAAAAATCGCGCCATGGTGATCTGTGGACGTTGCACGCTGGCAGTCCTCCCCCCAGCGGTACTTCCAAACCGCTGGCATGCCTCAGCTGGGGAATTTTTCACCGACTCGGTTCTCGCCCAAAACGGCCAATACTGCCGAGAAACCGGGCGGTGAAAGAGTGCAAATTCTGGTCCACTGAAATAAAAAGTTAAAAAAAAGTATTACATTTTTAAATTTTAAAAAATCTCCAGCAATATTTAAAATTCATATGATGGAATGAGCCTCCACACTTTTCAATTCCAGAGAGGTTACTTGGCAGGAATGAAGACTTATCACTCCATTAAAAATTTACTTACATTGGAATGCACAAGCCACAACATTTTCTGGCAAATTTAAAGGGTATCTAGCACATAAGTAGCCTAACTTCACGCTGTTCCATGTGTCTCAATGACGAGTTCTCTCAGCGATATACTGTTATAACAAAGCTACTAGAGGAGCATGACATCTCGGACAGTAACTTCTTGATTTCTGCATTTAACTGCACATGTATGGTTACCGGAAGTTGCTGTCCAGTTCAAGAACTGCGAGCACTGATAGCCTCACCGTTATTTTTCCATAAAATTCAGGACAATATGACTGCTCCAGTTAAGCTTATGGTCAGTGGTTACCCCCAGAAGGTTAAGCGTGGTAGACTCAGTGTTAGGGGTGCTGATAAAGGTTGGGGTTGGTAAGGGGGCTGGTGATTCAACCTTCTCTTTCTGGAGATGGCCATGCCTGTCTCTTATGTAGTGTGAGTGTTACCTGCCACTTGTCAACTGTAGCCTTAGTGTTGTCCAGGCCATGGTGTAAACTGGCATGGGGTGGACCTTTATTAGAGGAGTTGGGAAAGGAACTGTACACTAAAGAATTGTTAGCAAACAGCCTGACTGCACGACAGAGGAAATGTCGCTGATGAAGTAGATGAAGAACTTCGGCAGTGATCTCCTGGGGCTGCAGTGATTGGCCATGGACATTCATGACAAGCTTCCTATGCACCAGGTATGACTCCAGCCACAGGGTGGTTTTCCCTTTGTTCCCCATTGACTCAGCTTTTTTAGGGCTCCTTGGTAGCACAATCATTTAAATGCTGCCTGATGTCACAAGCAGATACTCTCCTAGAATTCAGTTTTGGATCAAGGATATGATGAGATCTGGAACCAAATGGTTCTGTAGAACCCAAACTGAGCATCTGCAATTGGGTTATTTGTGAGTTAGGAGTTGATTGATAGCAAATGTATTACCACAGCACCCGAGGGAGAGAGGTAACATATTGAAATTGTTTGGGATATTCAGGAATTGCTTACAAAAACCCAGGAACATCTGACTTTGTAATGTGCACTTCTTGCAAGAAGGATTTCAGAAATTAGCCAATTGCAATACAGTCGCAATAATTGTCATTATTTTATATAATAGTGCAGATAAATTTATAGCTCAGAATGGTTTGTGAGGAAAAAAACTGACTTTACGTTCCAGAATTGCAAAATGCTGGAAAATACACCAAATAAAGTGTCAATAAACAAAATTTCCTCGGGGGCCACAGTCACCGATAATAAATCTCACGCCTTCAGTATTCACACATCATTAAAAACACTATTGCTGGCCAGTTGCTTTTAAATTTGAAAACTAAAATCAGCGATCAACATCTTTTTAAATCTTCCTTTTGGTTTATTTTGTTCTCTTCCTCCACTTCTGCTCTATAGAGTGGAAGTTTAAGCTGCTTCTAGGCCACAATCTATGCTTATAGTGATCTTTCAGTCTGCACAGCTCCATAATGTCACATGTGACCTGCAGTAAAACACTTAGATCTTGATTTGATTAACCTCATTGCTTAACAAACACAGATTGGCTTTCTTCCTACCATTTTCCATTATTGGAGTGATATGAATTTTCAGAGGAATGCTAAGAACAGACAAATGGCACAATAGTGAATTTCCCCAGACTTTATGGTCTAGAATTGGTTCTCATTGACCTGCCTAGACCGGAGGCACACCCAATATTGGGCCTTGGGTCTCATTTAAATCTGACGCATGCTCAGCATCCCAGGCTGCTTGCCGGTGGACCGGCATTATATTTTGAGCTACTGCGTCGCCATCAATGCCCATCAGGCAGGTCCTGGGAGGGTGGTAGTTGATTAAGAGGGAGGGGGGTGCAATTGTGAGGGGTGGAGGTGATCATAAGGCAGGGGAGGTGATTGGGAGGGAGGGGTAAGCAAATGGAGTTAGTCGATTAAGAGGGATTGGGGTAATTGAGTGGGTGGGAGCAATCATGAGGTAGGGGAAGCGATCACGGCAGGTGGTTGCGATGGTGAGAGCAATGGAGAGGAAGAGAGCAACTAGGAGGGGGAGAGGTTATCAGGATGGGGAAGCAATCGGGTAGACGGAGGTGATAGTGAAGAGGTGAGGTGATTGGGAGGGAGTGAGGCGATCAGGTACATAAAAACAGGAGTAGGCCATTTAGCCCCACAAGCCTGTTTCCTCATTCAGTGAGATCATGGCTGATTACATAAGAACATAAGAAATAGGAACAGGAATAGGCCATACGGCCCCTCGAGCCTGTTCCGCCATTCAATAAGATCATGGCTGATCTGATCAAGGACACAGCTCCACTTCCCTGCCCGCTCCCCATAACACCTTATCCCCTTATTGTTTAAGAAACTGTCTATTTCTGTTTTAAATTTATTCAATATCCCAGCTTCCACAGCTCTCTGAGGTAGTGAATTCCACAGATTTACAATCCTCTGAGAGAAGAAATTTCTCCTCATTTCTGTTTTAAATGGGCGACCACTTATTCTAAGATCATGCCCCCTAGTTCTAGTCTCCCCCATCAGTGGAAACATCCTCTCTACATCCACCTTGTCAAGCCCCCTCACAATCTTATACATTTCGATAAGATCACCTCTCATTCTTCTGAATTCCAATGAGTAGAGGACCAACCTACTCAATCTTTCCTCATAAGTCAACCCCCTCATCTCCGGAATCAACCGAGTGAACCTTCTCTGAACTGCCTCCAAATCAAGTATATCCTTTCGTAAATATGGAAACGAAAATTACACGCAGTATTCCAGGTGTGGCCTCACCAATACCTTATATAGCTGGAGCAAGACTTCCCTGCTTTTATACTCCATCCCTTTTGCAATAAAGGCCAGGATACCATTGGCCTTCCTGCTCACTTGCTGTATCTGCATACTATCCTTTTGTGTTTCATGCACAAGTATCCCCAGGTCCCGCTGCACTGTGGCACTTTGCAATCTTTCTCCATTTAAATAATAACTTGCTCTTTGATTTTTTCTGCCAAAGTGCATGACCTCACGCGTTCCACATTATACTCAATCTGCCAAATGTTTGCCCACTCACCTAGCCTGTCTATGTCCTTTTGCAGGTTTTTTGTGTCCTCCTCACACATTGTTTTTCCTCCCATCTTGTATCGTCAGCAGACTTGGCTATGTTACACTCAGTCCCTTCTTCCAAGTTGTTAATATAGATTGTAAATAGTTGGGGTCCCAGCACTGATCCCTGCGGCACCCCACTAGTTATTGGTTGCCAACCAGAGAATGAACCATTTATCCCGACTCTCTCTTTTCTGTTAATTAGCCAATCCTCTATCCATCCTAATATATTACCTCCAACCCCGTAAACATTTATCTTGTGCAGTAACCTTTTAGGTGGCACCTTGTCAAATGCCTTCTGGAAGTCCAAATACACCACATCCACTGGTTCACCTTTATCCACCCTCTTCGATACATCCTCAAAGAACTTCAGCAACTTTGTCAAACATGACTTCCCCTTCATAAATCCATGCTGACTCTGCCTGACCAAATTTGTGATCTAACTACATATAACCACCTTTGCTTCATATCCCTTATTACCTTTGGTTGACAAAAATCTGTCAATCTCAGATTTAAAATCAACAATTGACCTAGTATCAACTGCTATTTGCGGAAAAGAGTTCCAAGTGGGTAGAAGTGTTTCTTAACTCCCTGAAAGGCCTGGCTCAAATTTTTAGGCTATGTTCCCTGTCCTAGACTTCCCAACCAGCGGAAATAATTGAACTCTATCTACCCTATCAGTTCCCCTTAATATCTTGAAAACTTCGATCAAATCATCCCTTAACCTTCTCAATTCCAGGGAATACAATCCTAGTTTGTGTAATCTCTCCTTGTAATTTAACCCCTGGAGTTGTAAGGGGGTGGTCTCTATGAGGGGGTCAGGTTCCCTTCTGACCTACTTGAGCAGTTCGAATTGCTCCCACTCCCATGGGTTCTAGACTCTGGATTTATTTGGGGATGTGACAAAATGTATAGAACACTGGTTTGATGCAAAAGAACTTTGATTTTATTGCAGTCAAGGAAATTACAAACATTATAATTACTCTAAAAAGAAAGTACAATGTCAAAATTTATTGAAGAACAATATCTTACACACAGAGGGGGTTGCAATAGCTTATAATGACTCGAATAGAGAACAATACACCACATATTCAAAGGGGGTTACAGCAGAATTACACCTCCCATCTCCCAATACCTAATTCTCGCTCGGTTGGACTCCAGGGCAGGCAGGGACTATGCTTACCAATCCTTTTGACAGTTAACGGTAGATCGCGGTTTCAGGGTTTGCTGGATGTGGTAGGGTCTGCTTGCCGTACCTCAAACGTCGGGGAAGACTTCTTGCTGCGCAATCTTCAGTTGGGTTGAGTCCGCTGATGCGGTAAGGCGCGTTTTGGATCTATGGAGTAAGTACCCGGTTTTCTTCGTTAGAAATAGGTTTCTACAGTCTTTTAGGTAATGTTTTACCCGTTGGTAGGTCAGGATTAGATTGTAGAGTGGAAACTTTTCAATTCTTCGTTTTTTTCCCGTTGGAGTTTTGGTTTGAGTTTGGTCGATCGCGGTGGTTTTCTGTTGATACCACATTGGTTATGGTTGGTGGCTGCCGCGATGGTGATGTTCTTCCTTCCTTCGGGACTTCAGGACTTCGAGACTGGAGAAGTTAGTTTACAACTGTCGCGTTGGTTTCTCTCCTTGTCTTGATGACACAAGCGTGGTCTCGGTTGTATAGCCAAGTATGTCATACCCTCTGTTGGAACAGGGGGCCAGTTATATGATTTGAGTGGTTCTAATCTTGGTGCCAAATCTGTTCAGAATCCTTTGTTTAAATTTGGCGGGCTTGGCTCTTCTTTGTAATATTTTGGCGGGCTCGTTAAAAGTTAATATGTCTTGGGTGGGTTGATGTTCGAAAACTGTTTCCTGATGAAAATATTAGTTTGGTAATTGCAATGTCCTTTTGTGCTTAGTTTTTCACATACAGGCTGGATTGGGCCTCTTTGTGATGTATATGGTGAAATGGTTTTCCAGACTCATGTTGATGGGTAGCTATCTCTGGTTGATTTTGTAATGTTAATGTCTTCTGTGGAGAAGGATTCTCGAATACCCATTTCTCCAGACAGGTTACTTTAGTCCTCACACCCAGGTAGTCTCCCTAATCAGGTTGTCTCCTGAGAGTCCTTTTAGGCTATCCCACAGCCTTGAATTTGTCTTTTAAAATCCAAAATTCGATTAAAGTTTGTAATTTTTTCCATAAGCACTTTAGGGTTCCAACCTTTTCGATAGATAGCTCCAAATTAAATTTCCTTTTGAATGAGCCCAAACACACTGGCGGGGGGGTGGGGGGGGGCTTCTTGTGAATTTTGCACCCCTTCAGAGTTCAGGTATCACTCTAGTAAATCTGCACTGCACTCCCTCCAAGGTCAATATATCCCTTCCTAAGGTATGGTGCCCAGAACTCCTCACAGAACTCCAGGTCTAACCAGGGCATTGTATAACTGTAGCATAACTTATAATCCCTTGCATTCTAGTCCACTAGATATAAAGCTCAGCATTCCATTTGCCTTTTTGATTAATTTATGTACCTGTCTGTGACATTTTAATGATCTATGTTTATGGACCTCTAATTCTAAAGCAAAATACTGCGGTTGCTGGAATCTGAAATAAAAGCAGAAAATGCTGGAAATCTCAATGGGTCAGACAGCATCTGTGGAAAGAAAAACAGAGTTAATGTTTCAGGTCGACGACCCTTCATCAGACCTGGCAAATGTCTGAAAAGAACACATTCTTAAGAAGCACTGAAAGGGGGAGGGGAAGAAAGAACAAAAGGGAAGGTCTATGATAGGGTGGAAGGCAGGAGAGATTAGAGAGACAAAGGGGATGGTGGGCTGAATTGAAATGGTAATGCCAAGAGTTAGAAAAAGGTTAGTCTAGATAGGATGTGAATGGCGGAATAATGACCAGCTGTCATTGGCGACAAAGAGAAAAAAAAAGAGAGGAAAAAACCTTAATTCTCTTTGGACCTCCACTATTTTTAGTTTTTCACCATTTAAAAAGTACTCTGATCTATCCTTTTTAGGTTCAAAGTGGATGACTTCACACTTCCCTACATTGAAATCCATTTGCCACAGCTTTGCCCATTCACTTAATCTATTAATATCTCTTTGTAACTTTATGCTTCCATCTACACTGCTTACAATACCGTCTATCTTTGTGTCATCGGCAAACTTGGATATGTGGGTCTATATCCCACCATCTAAGTCGTTAATACATACAGTAAATAGTTGAGGTGGGGTGAGGGGGTTAGGCGATCTGGCGGTGTTTGGGATGGGATGATTTGACTGGGAGGTGGGAAGGTGACTGGGAGGTGGGAAGGTGACCGGGAGGTGGCGGTTGAAGTGATCATATGGTGGGGAAGTGATCGGGAGGGCCTTAGGTGGAGGCACCAATGGTCTTCGTCACTGCAGTGGAGCCAAAAGGATCATTTTGCTCCTTAGCTCGACATTTACGTATTTTTAGCAAACTTACCTTTTTGGTGGCAGCCTCCAGCTTCGGTTCAGAGCAGACCAGTTTTGCTAAGAGGGCTTCACACTGGCATTAGGCCCCTTATTTGCATATTCTTCATTTTTGTTTATGTCAATTTGGCGAGCGGCGCACTTCTGCTCTCTATATTGCAGGCTTTGTCATCTGCTTCACGCCTCAAAAATGGGCAAGGTGTCAACCAAAGTCTTGGTCGTTTAAAAAAAAAAATTCACTTTTTTGATGAATTTATCGAATATCCTTTTTCTCTGAACCCAAATTGTTTATTTTAAACATTTCTTAAAATGTTAAATATGCATTCTTTGGAACCTGAACAACATTATATGATCCAGTAATGCTTCATTTGCATTTCCAGGAATATTTCTGTGCATTCAAACCCTACCCAGTCTTCCTTTGACCATTATAGGATTACAGAAAAATGAAAGTATTTTAAGAATTGTTATGCTGGGGTGAGAAAGGCAGCAGGAGTCATTTTAAAGGAGTAGTCTCATCTCAGAGTTCAAAATATAGTTCCCAATACTTTAGGTTCGTTGCTTTGCTTCATAATGTTACCTGAATTCCACAATGCGCTTATTTTCTTACAGTTGTAATGTTGTAGAAATTGCTTTTAAAATGTAATACTTTAAACAAATAAATGCAAAATCCAAATACTTTGTCACCTGGGCTAGATGAAAATCGCAGGAAACAAGGTGTTAATACTATACTGTCTGTAACACCTGTCTTAGATGTAGTCGACTATACTGCTGGCAGAGTGTCAGTAACCAATATTCTGCGAAGTGGTTCTGGGTATCATAATAGATAAGATGGCTGGTCAGTGGCCTGCAGATTCGTTGGCGCCACGTCTGAACAAGCATGTAAACATCCAATATGGCAGGCGGCGTGCGTATGCACATTCTGCACTGGAAGTGAATAAGGCCTGCCATATTGATAAATGCTCCTGTATCGGCGTCCATGGCCGTGCCCGAAACGTGCAAATAGGGGTCCTAACGCCCGTTTCAGTTCCCCTTTACAAAATTCATTAGCGACTGACTGCATCAGTATTTTCTGGTACTCGGTACCCAATCCTTAAAGGGACCGCTGGAGCCTGCCTCCCGAAAGGCATGTTGGAACTTGCTCCTCCCAGCTCCACGTTAAATTCGTAGGCTGCTGCCAGCCACTGGTCCCCCCACTCTCTCGATTGCTTCACCACCACCCACCCCCCAAACCTCCCCCCCCCCCACCAGACTCTGTACACCACCTCAGCTGGCTGGTCTTCATGCTTGCTAAGTCCGGCGAACTGCCTTTGGGAGGTGAATGGTGCCCGCAGCAAACAAGTGAGGCCAACAGACCGAATTTTCAGGTTCCTGCCTCCGGCCTCATTAAGCACGTGCAGCATGTGCAGCATGTGGATTGTACCCTGAATTCAGGCATGATTCTGGGCCACTATCTTTAATGAATATAGAAGTATGAAAAATATTAAAAAAAAGGCATTCAATTGAATATAAAATAAATCATAATATCTAGACAAAATAGAGAATGTGGAAAAAATAGAAGAAAAAAAGAGACAATAGACATATTAAATTCCTCATTTAATAATGTTGTGTTCCTAACACAGATGAGGCTGCACACAGGGAGGTTAAAGTAACAGTGACCTCAGTCTTTATTAAGACACTCCAGAGTGACGAACAGGTATTAGGGGCCAGCTTATATAAAGTGCTCCCAAGGAATGCTGGGATCCCTTGGGACTTCAGGGGATGCGCTCCCTGGTGGCGAAACATGGGAGTGCATGCTTTACAGATACATAACATCTGAAGTACAGAAAAATCACTGGCCGAAATTTTGTGTTGGCAATTGGGAGGGGGGAGAGAGGATCGGCAGGGGTTGGAAATCGGGGTGGGGAGAACAATTGGGAGGTCATTGGTAATTGGAAAGGGGTGAGAGAGGATCAGGGTGGGTAAGCCTCCATTACGAGTGGTCAGTCTGGGGAGGGATCGCGGGAGGGCGATTAGGATCAGCGGGAGTGGGGTTTGTATTGGTGGGAGGGGGATCGACAGACAAGTGGGGGTCGCGGGGGTGGGGGGGTAGGGCGGTCGGGGGAGAAATTGGAAATCGCAGGTGGATGGTCAGCCATGGATCGGGTAGAGGCGGAGGATTGTGGCTGGCCTCATTATCATCATTGGGGGGCCAGGGGGGAGGTGATCGGAGGCCTTCTGAGGGAGCTCCAATCGCGGGGGGCTGGGTATGGTTGGGACCCTGGATCCTGGAGGTAGGTATAAAGCCACTTATCTCCTAGATGCAGCAGTCCCTGCCTCTGTTTAACTTCCGGGTTTCAGGAATTGTGTGAAACTCATCCCCAAGTAGTTAAATTCAAAATGGAGGGGGAAATAGAGGCCTCTAGCACCATTACAATATTTAAATTGATGTAACATTCCCTGGCAGCGGATTGGTCATCCGCTCTCCATCCCTCCTCCGGGGAAACTGGAAGTGGGCGGGTTGAAGGCGGGATCAGGTCAGGATTCACATTTTTAACAAATTAACTGCACCCATGCTCCAAACTCACTCTTTTTTGATGGGAAAATTCAGGCCAGCTCTGTAAGTAATAACCCAATCATAAAATTGTGGAAACGCATGGTTTTGAAGCGTGATTTATGAGAAAGTGATTTCATTGGCAGATCAATAATTATGGAGCTGAAAGAGGAACTTTCTAACTGTACACAGGAGAAAGGTAAAAGCTTTTTAAGCCTGATTCTGTGATGAGATGGTCAGCCATTCCTCACTGGAATGCTTGATCACAGATTAACCCGAGTATTAAATTGTGGTTTCTTAAGCATAGAAATTTTGTTGCACTAATATAAGAAAGCCACCCATAACATCTGAGGAATTCCTTGGTCAATAGCAGCAGTCTAAAGAAAAGAGATAATCATCTCGTTCGATTTTTACAGATTCATGATGATGACACAACATTCAGTATTACCATTTAAGAAGTTCTGCACACAACCACATTAGAGCTTGGTAAAATATGATTAATAAAACAATTCTTAACTTATTACTCAAATGATTTAAATAGGCAAAATGAGGTACTCAACCACAGGCCAAGCATTGAATACGACATGCTTCTCATTGACAATAGTTGACATTTAGACAAGTCTCTGGTAATGTATTTTGATGCACCATTTATTCTGTTTAATTTTACTTGAAGATGTTAATCTTGTGACTGAATAAGGAATTCTGTTTCGTCTTGACAAGAGACTGTTTCAGCAATTAGTCTTCTTAATTACAGGCCTGACGCATTTTTGTTCTGTTGACTCAAGCTATAGGTTAAACTCAATCGGTTTGTCATCCTTCATTATGAAGCAATGATTCAATTGGAATAAAGGTTATGAACTAAAATGTTTAATTCAATGCTGTTACTGACAACAAGGAACTCCGTTTGTTGAAATGACTCCTGGTTAAGTTTTGCAGCCTGTACTGAAAAATTACCCCCTGAACTGAGGCAACTGAACACAATGAATTTGTAGTTCACAGGCTAATTCTGCTTCATTGAGTTTGCTTGTAATTTGGAAAATGATCCCACAATCCTCAGCTTTAACATCAATAGCTGTATTGACAACAAATCTATAGTGACCTGACCCTAGAGATCACTCTTTCCAATATTAGCAGGTGAACCTTTAATATATGACATTACAACAGTGACTACACTTCAAAAGTACTTTATTGGCTGTAAAGTGCTTTGAGACGATTGGTGGTCATGAAAGGCGCTATAAAAATGCAAGTAGATCTTTTATTCTTCAATCCCCGATATTATTGGAGCTCTTAACCCATTTAAAACTGACATGTTAATGCTTCTGTTAAAAAAACAAAGTTATGTCACACAGTTGTGTTAGGTGTTGAACTACTAATTTTGTCAGCTGTAATTTCTAGGCAATGATGAGTTACAATTATTATTGGCTTCCATGGCCCCTGCTTAAACTTGGGCAGTAATGATGAAGTTTGAGATTATGGAATAAGGGATGTAAGTAAAGAGAAAATCTGCCCACGGTATTGCTGGAGCATTAGTTTTCCAGGCTCCTCGATCAAGCTCCCAGACATTCGGAGAAGATTTATTAGTCTGGTAGCAGTAAGGTCTATTTTTAGAAGTCTCCATATTTTGTTTGTTCAATTAAGGGTACATCTGGTCAGCATCCTATCCATTGAACCAATATTTTTTGTGGGACATTGCATCTGCCTACAATATGGTTGTCTATGGAATGTGTACAGTATAAAGTAAGATGATTCTTCCCAAATGATAATTCTCAAATATCTAGTGCTAATTTGTACATTTAAGGACTTTGTATCACATTCATGGTTGATATGCTGCTGCTATTAATTTCAGGTTTGAGTGTCATGCTAGTCATCTCCTGTAGTAGAATTTAATCTCCAGATAAATGACCTTAAGTTTGGACTCTAATGGAGTAACTACAGGAGTTTCCTCATCTGTTGTGGGTGGGAAAGGGGAGAATTTCTTTCTTTGTAACATGTGTTTCACATTATCTCGCCATGTAAGGAGATTTCAAGTTGTGCTCAGAAGATTCTGCTGGAATTAAGGCAGAAATATACTTATATTCGGAATCGAGGAAGACTTGCTTCCACTCTAAAAATGAGTCCTTAGGTGGCTGAACAGCTCAATATGAGAACCACAGTCCTTGTCACAGGTGGGACAGATAGTCGTTGAGGAAAAGGGTGGGTGGGACTGGTTTGCCGCACGCTCTTTCTGCTGCCTGCGCTTGATTTCTGCATGTTCTCGGCGACGAGACTCGAGGTGCTCAGCGCCCTCCCAGATGCACTTCCTCCACTTAGGGTGGTCTTTGGCCCAGGACTCCCAGGTGTCAGTGGGGATGTTGCATTTTATCAGGGAGGCTTTGAGGGTGTCCTTATAACGCTTCCTCTGCCCATCTGTGGCTCGTTTGCCATGAAGGAATTCTGAGTAGAGCGTTTGCTTTGGGAGTCATGTGTCTGGCATGCAAATAATGTGGCCTGCCCATCAGAGCCGATCAAGTGTGGTCATTGCTTCAATGCTGCGGATGTTGGCCTGGTTGAGGACGCTAACATTGGTATGTCTGTCCTCCCAGGGAATTTGCAGGATCTTGCGGAGACATTGTTGGTGGTATTTCTGCCGCGACTTGAGGTGTCTACTGTATATGGTCCATGTATCTGAGCCATACAGGAGGGCGGGTATTACTACAGCCCTGTATACCATGAGTTTGGTGGCAGATTTGAGGGTCTGGTCTTCGAACACTCTTTGTCTCAGGCGGCCGAAGGCTGCACTGGCACACTGGAGGTGGTGTTGAATTTCTGCTCTTGTCGGTAAGAGGCTCCCGAGATGTGGGAAATGGTCCACGTTGTCCAGGGCCGCACCGTGAATATTGACGACTGGGGGGCAGTGCTATGCGGCGGGGACAGATTGGTGGAGGACCTTTACTAATGTTTAGCATAAGGCCCATGCTTTCGTATGTCTCAGTAAATACGTTGACTATGACTGAGGGAAAGGGTGGGTGGGGCTGGGTTGCCGCATACTCTTTCCGCTGCCTGCACTTGATTTCTGCATGCTCTCGGCAACAAGACACCAGCTGCTTAGCGCCCTCCTGATTGCACTTCCTCCACGTTGTCATTGCCAACATCTTGTTCCACCAGAGGCATCGTGGCAACACCCTCGCTCCAAACGTTGGCATCTGCTCGACTATGTCATCGTCTGAGCCAGAGATCGTAAGGATGTGCACATCACCCACGCCATGACAGGAGCTGACAACTGCTGCATGGCCCACTGCCTAATCCGATCCATCATTGACATCAACATAGCCCCAAAGTGACAAGGGCAGCAGAAGCAGTGCCACAAAAAAGTCAATGCCGGGGCACTCAAAGTCCCAGCTAAGAGAGCCCTATACAGTCAGCGCCTCACAGATAACCTGGCGTAACTTGATGACCCCTAGACGCAGAATGCCCACAGCGCTTGATCTGTCCTCCAGGCCTCCATAACCAGTGCCTGAAAAGAGATGCTCGGTCACTCAACCAGGAAACACCAGGACTGGTTTGATGAGAATGACCAGGAGATCCCGGAGCTAATAGATCGCAAGCGCAGGGCATTTCTGAGCCTTAAACAACAACCCAACTCGGGAGCAGCAAGGCAGCATTACAGACGGCTTAAGGCCGAGGTCCAACAAAAAACCCGGGACCTAAAGAACAGGTGGTGGATGGAGAAAGCACAGGAGATACAGTAACTGGCCGACAGCCATGATGTGCAAGGATTCTTCATCGCAGTCAAGGCCACCTACGGTCCAAACACCCAAGGCCCCATCCCACTGCTGGCCAAGAATGGGGAACCACTCATCAAGGACACCGAGACAGTCAGGGCCCGCTAGAAGGAGCACTTTGAAGATCTCCTCAATCGAGACTCTGCATTTGACTCGAGTGTTTTCGACTCCATCCCGCAGCATGCTACCCGCCACCACCTCAGTAAAATCTCAGCACTGCACCAGGTAGAAAAAGCCCTAAGACAGCTTAAGAACAACAAGGCTACGGGAGCGGATGGAATCCCTGCTGAGGCACTGAAGTATGGCGGAATGGCACTGTTAGCGCGAATACACGACCTCATCTCTCTCATCTGAAGGGAGGAGAGCATGCCGGGAGATCTCAGCGATGCAGTGATCATGACCATCTTTAAAAAAGGGGACAACTCCGACTCCAGCAACTAAAGAGGAATCTCCCTGCTATCCACGCCGCTAGAGTCCTCCTCAATCATCTTCTCCCTGTAGCTGAGGAGCTCCTCCCGGAGTCACAGTGCGGATTTCATTCCCTACAGGGCATAACGGATCTGATTTTTACAGCGTGACAGCTGCAGGAAAAATACAGGGAACAGCGCCAGTCCTTATACATGGCCTTCTTCGATCTTACAAAGGCCTTTGACACTGTCTACTGTGAGGATCTATGGAGGGTCCTCCTCCATTTCGAATGCCCCCAAAAGTTCGTCATCATTCTCCACCTGCTCCACGATGACATGCAAGCCATGATCCTTAGCAATGGAACCATTACAGATCCAATCCACGTTCGGACCGGGGTCAAGCAGGGCTGCGTCATCGCCCCAACCCTCTTCTCAATCTTCCTCACTGCCATGCTCCACCTTACACTCAACAAGCAACAAGCTCCCCGCTGGAACTAAAAATACAGAACCAGCGGGAACCTGTTCAACCTTCGGCGTCTCCAGGCCAGGTCCAAGACCACCCCAACCTCTGTCGTCGAGCTACAGTACGTGGACGATGCCTGCATTTGTGCACACAGAGGCTGAACTCCAAGTCATACGAAGGTACAGGACGTACAGAAATAAAGGACAGGAAAAGACCAGCTGGTCCATCACAACACAAAAGCAAAATACTATGAATGCTGGAATCTGAAGTAAAAACAGAAAAATGCTGGAAATCTCAGCGGGTCCATCACGTCTGTCCTATTCTGTCGTGGCAAGGCACCCTCACCTACCCTACCCCCTCCCCCTCTCCTCCACCAGCCTGAAATCTCCTGGGACAGACAAAAAAAAAGAGAAAACAAAACATTGACCAATTCCTGACAACAATCAAACAAATTCCAAGAGATCACTGTGAATATGTGACACATTAGCCAATAGCTGTCGACCTTCTATATGCAATTATGTTGGTCACACTCAGGAGCTTGTCAAGCTCCCTTTTGAATGTTTGCGACAAATTCTCACTCACTGCGTGTGTCACAGCTTGTTCCAGAGGTGAATGACTTTGTGGGCCCAATGGAGCACTCCTGCTTCTGGCCCCACAAAGGAAAACAAAAACTTACCTAGAGGGTCTCCTCAGCTTCCTGATGCCCGTCACACTGGTCTTCACTTGGTGAGGAAGCTGTGTGGCTTCCTCACTTAGGCTGAAGTTAAAATCGCTGTCAGGGCCCAATCATGTCATCTGACCCTGATCAACATATGTGAATTAGGACTGGCTTTGAGCAGGCAGCTTAGCTGCTTGTTCTGAAGAGCCTGTTAAAATTGTGAATGGCAGGATCTGCTGGCTTTCCAGTAGAAAAGTAACCCAGATCATTTTAACTGCCCACCCACCCAGTTTCTGCCAAATGGGTAGAGTTAATATTCCCCCTCTATTTGATCGTATAAAGCCTTACAACACTGGTCATGGACCTTCAATGACTTATTCACGATAACACTTAAGTCTTTCTTCCACTCCAAACCTAGAGCATGTAACTTTATAGGGTTTACACATGCTTGGGGTTGCCCCTACACAAGTGTATAATGCCACATTTATTATATTAAAAGGCATCTGCCAGAGATGGGCCCATTGTCCCATCACATCTAGATCGATCCTTACACCTGCACACATCTTTTTATCATCTAAGAACCTGCAGACACTTCCTCTGACACCTTTATCTACATCAATGATAAAGATAACGAGGAGCAATGGTCCTAATCTTTGGTACACCGCAAGTGACTGGTGCCCCACCAGGATCTCTACCATTACCATTCTGTCTACAAGAATGCAACTAGTTCATTGTCCAGCCCTACACCTGCCTATTAATTCCACAGGACTAAATCTTAATTAGTAACCTTTTGTGATGCACTTTGTCAACAGATTTTTGAAAATCAAGATATGCAATGTCAACTGGGCCATCAACATCCACCAACCTAGTAATTTCATCAAAAACTTCAAACTGCTTAGTGAGGCAGGACTTGCTATTCCAGAAGCCATGTTGAAATTCCTTACTAAGGCCTTCTCTGTCAAGGTCATGGTATAATGTATGTCTCTAATGCTTCCTTGCAGCAACTTGCTTATAACCAAAGTGTATATTTTTTTGATTGTAAACTAACGTTGCTTTAAGAACTCCTTTCGCTTCTGATGGGGGTGTCTCATGGTGTGGTTTTGGGTACCCTAAATCTTAGTTTGATCAATTTCAATGGTGTTTGTTTACATTAAAAATAAAATACACACCCACCTTTTTAATCTGTAAAGTATTCTCTTTCATTACTTTGTATGATAGCAGCTCTTGTTTTTTGTCTGACTCTTTTCCTGGTACCCAAAACTCCATCTTTTGAGGAATCCACCCATGTCCAGTCCTGTAGCTTAGGATTGGAAGTAGAGATACTGACAAGACAGAATCTAACAGAAACATTGGATTTCTTTATGTTTAGTTAGTAAGAAAAATGTTTTCTATTTTTCTTTTGTTTTCATTAATAATACTTGTCTCTTAGCATACGATAAGCTCAAGAGTGCTGGTGAATGTATAACATTCAGACATCCGATCAAATGACTGATTTTGAAACTGTGAGTTGTTGTTCCTGAATGACCTCTATAAAACTATTTATAATCATGATTGTTGCTTTGCATTTGGCAACAGCTATTGTCATTTCTGTTTTTGCTGTAAGATTCTAATATCTACCTACTTTGATGGACTCAGGAGCACTCCCAACATTTATTTGGCTATAAAATGCAACAAGAATACAGAGCCCACAAATTATATAGCCTCAGAACTCAGGATCATAGGCTGGACATTCCCATTCCAAACTCAAAGTGCCATATTTATTGTAAATAACATATTACCTGGATACTACGATGCAATATCTAAACAAAGGAATATCTAAAAACAGTGAGTAAGTGAGCATGTTGTAAAAGTCATACAATAGACTGTTTAAACAAAATAACCCTCCAATGGGACCATAAATTATTCAGGCTCATATAAAATCTTTCTTTGGTAATGAACCAGTTCATTGATTATGAGGTTAAGACTGGTATAATCTTTTTAAGTGGTTTGAGTAATGCAAGCATACAATTGACCCATTGTTTTGTTTCTATCTTGAATGGCTCTAACTTGTTTTCTTTACTATCTGGGATCAATATTTTGACCTGTTCTTGTGGACCTTGAAATTACAGTGTGCACATATTAGAACATAAAATGCTTAACGTATCCATATGAAATTCTATTATCCACTATTTTAATGACAGCATTAACTAAGTTTGTTTAAATGAGCTCACACCTCTGTTAGAATAGTGGATGATGGAATTTCATATGAATGTGTTAAGTATTCTTACAAAAATATTTGCATTGTATAATTTCAAGCCCATGGCGTTTTACTCCTGGGTTCAACCAACTCTTCTATTTGGGCAATTGAGAAAAGCTCAGTCTAAGCCCATTCTGTGGAAAATTTTGAGTGCATTTCTTTGATTCTGCAGTTCACAACTCAGCGTGCCTCCATTCATTATATGTTCAATTTAAGATGAAAGCCTAGAGAGTTTAGCCTGGAATATATTTCAGTCTGATTTCTCTCAAGGGTTTTCAGGGAGGTCCTTCCATCATTTTAGTTTGCTCTGGCAGTTCTTTTACAAGACAACCACAGCTATTTTTTTCTCTCCAATGTTGCAATATGCTGAAAGTAACATATTTCACAAATTCTCCAATTTTACATTTCTTCTAGGTCCGCATGTTTTTCGCCATAAACTGATGTCCCAATACAGATAACGCTACAATGAGCTATATCATTGAATTATCCAATAATTTGAATTAAGCAACATAAAAATTATGAGGTGATCGAATTGAGGTGATTAAGGTGACAAAGAGATTCAATATGAACAATCTAAATATAAGCAGAATTCTGTCTGTATTTTAGTGAGTGTGTGCAGTGCGTATTAAAACTGGAACATTGCTTAATACGTACTTGAAATAGAATAAGTAGGATCTTTATTTCTGCCCTGTGGATATAACCAGGTATCATCTCGCCGCAAAATTTCAATCTATGGGGTTCATTATTGTAGTCATTTTTGTCTGATCACTCTCTTGTGATGCGCTTTGAGATGTTTTATTCCACTGACGGTTCTATACAAATGAAAGTTGTTGTGAAGTGCCATTTGTGGGTTAATTATCTATGCAGTCTTCATTGTGTATAACTATTGTATTTCCATCTCTTCTTGGTGGCTTTTTACTTCTGGGAATACAGGAAAATATAGAACAAAATCAACAGAAAACACAAGGAAAAATTGTGATTGTGAGCTGGTCGTGCTGAAAATGAAATAATGCTCTCGTTCCCATGTATTCAGCATTAGCCACCTCTCTCAGATCTTGTCATGCAGAAACTTCACACCAGTAAATCATGGATTTGGAAATGTTTCAGTAATACCCACCTAGTTTAGCTAAATGCTTTATTAGATAGTTTTGGAAAGGCTGCTTATAGAACACTTCCCCATGAAAATGTTGATGTTTCAGGCTCAAGGATGTGTGTGATCTCAGTCTATCTCAGAAGTTATTACCATCTGCAAATCTCCTTTTGGTATTTTCATGGTGCTGGGTTACATGGATATCAAGACAATGCAAATCTTTTTAGTTTGTTTTTTGTGTCTGTCAAAGCAACTGGTTCCTTTAACCTCTCCCATGAGGATATTCTGGAAATTATTTTCGACTAATCTTAACAAAAGTGGTAACAACTGATGCATTAAACAGGGGAGGAGGGAGATTTCCTATGTACATTATTCATTGCACAATCATAAATGTGAGTATAAAGACCATGTTTAGGATGTTGCTACATGTAGTGAACATATAAATCCACTCTCATTGTCTATTATGATTTTTTTCTTTCTGTTTCTTTGTACTGCTTCACCTCAAAAAGTTCGTACTTCTCTTCCCAAATTTAAGACCATGTATGGGTGGTAGAAAATTGTGGATAAAGTGCATGAAATTTTAGGTTAATGATAACCTTCATTTAACCATTTCAATTCAAATTCCAAGGGGCCAAATTTTCCCCTCTCCTTAAGGCCTGTTACCACCATAAATCAGCAGCCACGCTGTGGAGTGAAGTGGCCGCCAACTTTATGGGAATGGCCGCTAACAGCCCAATTGCCCTTCCGAATTTTCCCGGCGTTGCCCAGATCCCCACCACCTACCGTTCCGTTGCTGCCAATCCATGTTAAGTGCTTCATCACTGTGCGCATCGCCAATCTATATCCACAATGGCAAAATTCCCCATTGAAAATCATCGGCCCGCCCGGCGGTGCCAACACCTGTTTTTTCCCAGTGGTCCAGTGAGGCTGTGGCCTTCTGCAACGCGGCACAGTTTCTCTTAAAGGGGAGGATGCACTGCCGCTGCCGCCATGTTTATTTTTGTCGGCCGACACCCCCGCTTGGGTGCCAGGCCTCTGGCCCGGTTGAAATCCTCCCTTGTGGCACAGTGGACCGAAGTTTTAAAATCGCAAAGGCTCATCCCTTTAAGTGAAGGGGAGAGCCATGGTGACGCGGCGCCATGATGACGTCATCACTCCGCATCGCCCCCAACTTCTGCCCCTAAGGTGTTGCCACTGCCGTGTATCCGCTCCTCTAGTGTAGTCACCGCCCCCATTAAGAGCGACTTCCGGATCCAAATTAAAAAAAACAACAAAGAACAAAATTTTGCTCAAGAGGCAACCTCGACCACAGCTGCGATAAAGATCATTGTAATGGGGTGCGTGCGCTCCGTTTCGGGCGGGGGGCAATTTCGGCCCCCCAAATATTTATATTTCTAAATCCCTTGACATTATTATTGTAATGATAAAGATTTTAACTTCGAAGGACCTCAAATTCCAGAACTATCTGTTGCCATTCTTGAATCCTTCTTAAATGCATCAACATCATTTTCATGTCTGAATACCTGCAATGTCTCATGCAATGTTATAAATCTGACCATATCGATGACTTAGCAGCCAGATAAGAATGACTTATTTTGAGTTACAGCCACCTTCCGTCGCTATATATCCCAACAAATGATTAGTTATAACAAATAGTTTCCTACATTACAACAGTAAATATACTTGAAAAATACTTAATTGGTTGTAAAGCGCTTTTGTCCTGAGATTGTGAAAGCTATCATATAAATCCAAGCCAGCCAGCCAGCTCTTTCGTTCATCTTTCATCCGTCCGTCCATCCGTCCTTACTTGCTTCCTTCCTTCTTTCCTTTCACTTATTCTCGCTTTCTTGTATTCTTGCGTTTTCGTGTTCTCTCTCTCTTTCTTTCTTTCTTCCTCTTTCTTTTTGGATCTGGTCCGAAAACGAGCAGTTTCAAAGGCCAGCACTATTAAGCTGTGCTGGATCAAACTGGTCTGGGTAGCATGCAAAATTCATGCTCAGTCCTTATTAACATGATTGTAATGCTAATCTCAGTGTTAAAACCACTGCTCATTGGCTTACTGCTCAACAGGTGGGTCAATATCTGGTGCAGTCATGTTTGGCCTAGGCTTTAGCCGCTACTTAAAAGGGAGGTGCGCTAATGCAACAGCACCTCATTGTCATCCCTCTTGGAACTCTACTTGGAAGCAGACGCTACTACAAAGAAATAGCTGAGCCTTAGCATAGGGAGAGAGCAAGACGATTCTCAAACACGGCTATGGAGGCACTGATGGTGGCCGTGGCGAGGAGGTGGGCTGTCCTCTTCCCGCAAGCCGGCAAAAAGCCATCGGCCCAGAAGGCTGTGGTGGGAGATATCCGATTACGTGATGGCCACCAGTATGGCCCCAGTTCTTCCATACAATGCCACTCTAGCCCAGAGCTAGTGCGCCACAGTCACCAGCGTGTACGCCCCAACACTCGACGCAACAGATGAGACCAAAGAGGAATTCTACTCCAGCCTCAAACAATCTCTGTACCGAGTCCCTACGGACGACAAACTGATCCTCCTTGGTGACTTCAATGCCAGAGTCAATAAGGACACAGACCTCTAGGGAGGCGTGATCGGAAAACCAACTCCAGCGGTACCCTCTTCCTGACAAAATGCCGAGAACATGACCTTGTCATCACCAACACCTTCTTCCATCAGAGGGACAAGTACAAGGCATCATGGCAACAACCTCACTGCAAGCACTGACGCCTGTCCGACTACATCATCGTCCGAGCAAGAGACCACAAGGACATGCGCATCACCCGCATAACAGGAACTGACGACTGCTGGACGGACCACCACTTAATCCGTTCCGTCATTAACATCAAGATAGCCCCAAAGCAGCGATGGCAACAGAAACAGTGCCGCAGGAAAATCAATGCTGGGCACTCAAAGACCCAGTTAAGAAAGCCCTATACAGCCAGCGCTTCACTACCAACCTGGCGACCCTCGATGATCCCAAGACGCAGAGTGCCCACAGCACCTGGTCTGCCCTCAAGGCCTCCATAACCTGCGAAGAGACGCTCGGTCATTCAACCAGGAAACACCAAGACTAGTTTGACGAGAATGACCAGGAGATCCCGGAGCTAATAAGCCGCAAGTGCAATACATTTCTGAACTTAAAGTAGCAACCCAATTCGGGAACAGCAAAGCAGCTCCATGAGTGGCTGAACGACAAGTCCAACAAAAAACCTCTGACCAAAAGAACAGATGGTGGGTGGAGATCCAGCAGCTGGCTGATAACCACGACATGTGAGGATTCTTCAGCGCAGTCAAGATCACCTTCGGCCCAAGCACTCAAGTCCCCACCACACTACTGGCCAAGAACAGAGAAACATAGAAGAAATAGAAACATAGAAATTTACAGCGCAGAAGGAGGCCATTTCGGCCCACCGTATCCGCACAGGTCGACAAAGAGCCACACGGCCCTCGGTCAGCAGCCCTGAAGGTTACATATGAACAATGAATAATGGCAGAAAAGTAAAGAGTATCCGGTACAACCAATCTGCCTCACACAACTGCGACATCCCTGAAACTGAAATATTCTACACGCCACCCCAACTGGAGAAATGTGATCTCCTGGGAGAGGCAAAAAACAGATAAAAACCCAGGCCAATTGGGGGAAAAAAAAATCTGGTAAAATTCCTCTCCGACCCATCAAGACAATCAAAACTAGTTCAGGAGATCACTCTGGCTGTGTTCGATTCCCTGCAGTACTCACCATCATATCTGCGTCAGCCAACAAGAGGTTATTCAGTCTAATCCCAATTACCAGCTCTAGGTCCGTAACCTGCATGTTACGGCACTTTAAGTGCCCATCCAAGCACCTTTTAAATGTGATAAGGATTTCTGCATCCACCACCTTTCCAGGCAGTGAGTTCTAGACCCCCACAACCCTCTGCGTGAAGAAGGCCCCCCTCAAATCCCCTCTGAACCTTCCACCAACCACCTTAAAATTATGCCTCCTCGTAATTGACCCCTCCACCAATGGAAATAGGCTCTTGTTGTCAACTATACCCAGGCCCCTCAAAATTTTGTACACCTCAATGAGGTCTCCTCTCAACCTCCTCTGTTCCAATGACAACAAACCCAGCCTATCCAATCTGTCCTCATAACTAAGATTCTCCATTCCAGGCAGCATCCTCGTAAATCTCCTCTGCACCTTTTCTAGTGCAATCACGTCCTTCCTACAATACGGCGACTAGAACTGCACGCAGTACTCCAGCTGTGGCCTAACCAGAGTATTATACAATTTAAGCATAACCTCCCTGCTCTTGCATTCTATGCCTCGGCCAATAAAGGTAAGCATTCCGTATGCCTTCTTAACCATCTTATCCACCTGCCTGCTACTTCCAAGGATCTGTGGACAAGCACTCCAAGGTCCCTTTGTTCATTTACATTATTAAGTGGCCTACCGCTTAGTATATATCAATGATTTAGATTTAAATATAGGGAGTATGTTTAAGAAGTTTGCAGATGACACTAAAATTGGCTCTGTGGTTGATAATGAAGAGGAAAATCATGGACTGCAGACGGATATCAATCTACTGGTTAGGTGGGCAGAGCAATGGCAAATGGAATTTAATTCGGAGAAATGTGAGGTAATGCACTTTAGGAGGGCTAATATCTAAATCATTGATATATACCACAAAAAACAAGGGACCCAGTACTGAGCCCTGCGGAACCCCACTGGAAATATCCTTCCAATCACAAAAACATCCATCAATCATTACCCTTTGCTTCTTACCTCGAAACCAATTTTGGATCCAACTTGACACTTTGCCCTAGATCCCATGGGCTTTAAACTTCGTGACCAGTCTACCATGTGAGACTTTATCAAAAGCTTTGCTAAAATCCATATACAATACATCGTATGCACTACCCTCATCAACCCTCTTGGTTACCTCCTCAAAAAATTCTAGCAGGTTAGTCAAACATGATCTTCCCTTAGCAAATCCGTGCTGACTGTCCCTAATTAATCCTTATTTTTCCAAATGTAGATTTATCCTGTCTTTCAGGATTTTTTCCAATAATTTTCCCTCCACTGAGGCTAGGCTGACAGGCCTGTAATTGCTCGGCCTATCCCTTTCTCCCTTCTTAAACAAAGGTCCCACATTAGCAGTCCTCCAGTCCTCCGGCATCATGCCCAAATCTAAAGAGGACTGAAAAATGATGGCCAAGGCGTCTGCTATTTCCTCTTTTACTTCGCTCAACAGCCTGGGATGCATTTCATCCGGGCCGGGGAACATGTACTTTTAAAGCTGCTAAAACCCTTAATACCTCTTCTCTCAATATGTTTATTTCATCCAGAATTTCTCACTCCTCCTCGATAGCAGTATCTGCATTGCCCCTTTCCTTTGTGAAAACAGACACAAAATATTCATTAAGAATCATACCAACATCTTCCACCTCCACACAAACATTACTCTCATGGGGCTCAAAATTGGCCCTTGTTGATTTTTGCCGCACTCACCCGAGGTGCGCTGCTTTTCCACGACTCCAAGCGCGCCGAAAATCTTCCTCCCGACTTTGGCCGCTGTCCGGCCTCTCCTCGGTGGTGGCATAGCATAGCCAGTGGATTCGGGGGCGGAACCAGTGTCCTGGCGCTGTAAACAGTGCCGGGACGTCTACACATGCGCGTTCAAGTGTGCGCACACGCGCAGTAGCTCCTTGCCCCCAGTGCATCCTGCAGCCTGTGTGAGAGGGACCTGATGCTCGCAGTTGCCACCCCTATCCCTGGTCGAGTTGTCTCCCACACCGGCCTGCTGTGTAAGTAGTTTGTGTTCATGGTTTAAGCTACTGTGATTAAAATGGCCAGGGTCAATGTCAGGAAGTGTAGTGTTAAATAGGTTTTAATTAAGCCTTGCTGGGGTTGAGTAGAAAGCTTAATCATCGGTGTTTGGTGAATAAGGTGCTTTTTGGTCCAATTTTTTTTTTTCAAGTTTGTTCGGGCGGGCCTCTTATAATACTAAAGCAAGAGGCGATGTTTTTGGTAAACAGGTGGAGTTTATGTTTGCCGAGTTCTTCTATTTTCTTTTAATCTTTCCTTAAAACTTTGTAAGTCTTGGTGCTTTAGGTGCAGATCCTCTCCGCTTCCTTCTATTTTTTATTTGTTATTGAATGCTCATTAGTTTTTGTGCTTTGTTTAGTGCTTTGTAAGTCTTGTTGCTTTAGAATGTACTAACCTGCGACGATTTCTTAACTCTCCGCAAGGGTTTTCTGAAGTGGCCACATACATTGGCCTAAGTAGACTTGGAGTAAATATTAGTTGGCCAAAGTTGCCTAAATGGCCAAAACTGGCATAGGTGACTGGGAACGCCCCCTTTTGAGAAAAAAAATAACTAAACTAAAAAATCGTAACTAACTCAGTTATTCTGGAGCAAGTTTACTCCAAAACAAACGGAGCAACTCTTGACCAATTTTGAGCCCATGGTCTCTAATAGGCCCTACCCTTTCTTTAGTTACCCTCTTGCTCTTAATATATTTGTAGAACATCTTTGGGTTTTCCTTAATTTTACTTGCCAAGAATTTTTCATGCTCTCTCTTAGCATTGCTAATATCCTTTTTAATTTTACCTCTTAACTTTCTATGTTCCTCCAAAGATTCTATAGTATTTAGCCGTTGGTACATGCCATAAGCTTCCCTTTTTTTCTTTATCCTCCCCTGTAAGTCAAGACATCGAGGGGGCTCGAGAATTGTTATTCACCCCCTTTTTCTTTAAGGGCACATGTTTGGCCTGAGCCTTCCGGATCTCCTCCTTGAATGCCTCCCACAGTTCTGACAGTGATTTACCCACAAGTAGATGTTTCCAGTCCACTGTGGCCAAATCACTCCTCAACTTAGGAAAGTTAGCTTTTCCCCAATTTGGGACTTTTATTCCAGGCCTATCATTGTCCTTATCCAAAATTAACTTGAATCTAACTGAATTATGGTCACTGGCACTCAAGTGCTCTCCCACTGATACCCCTTCAACCTGCCCAGCTTCATTCCCCAAAACTAAATCCAAAACCGCCCCCTCTCGTGTTGGACTTGTTACATACTGACTAAAAAAGTTCTCTTGAATGCATTTTAAGAATTGCGCACCCTCCAGATCCTTCACACTATATTTGTCCCAATCAATATTTGGATAGTTAAAATCCCCTACTATTACTACCCTATGGTTTTTGGACTTCACAACAATTTGCCTACATTTGCTCCTCTATCTCCCTCCCACTGTTTGGGGGTCTATAATACACGCCCAGCAGTGTATTATAGACCCCACCCAAACTCCACCCAAACTGATTCTACATCTTGATCTTCTGAGCTAAGATCATTTCTCACTATTGTACTGATCTCATCCTTTATTAACAGAGCAACCCACCTCCATTTCCTTTCTGGCTATCCTTCCGAAATGTCACCTTGCGACCACGTCTATGTAATGGCTATCAGATCATACCAATTTATTTCTATTTGTGCCATCAATTCATCTGTCTTGTTACGAATGCTGTGTGCATGCAGATAAAGAGCCTTTAATTTTGTCTTTTTACCAATTTTCCCTGCTCTGACCCTATTTGCTGGTGCACTCTTATGTTTGTACGCTCTGTCATTTCCTGTGAAACTCCGGTTATCATTATCCCTATCGTTATTCTGCACTATTACCTTGTCCTTTCTCTTTAACTTTCTAAATTTCCCCTCACCGGAACCCTTCCTGCCACTATTTAGTTTAAAGCCCTATCGACAGCCCTAGTTATTTGATTTGCCAGGATACTGGTCCCGGCATGGTTCAAGCGAAGCCCTTTCCAATGGAACAGCTCCCTCTTTCCCCAGTACTGGTGCCATAAATTGAAACCCATTTCTCTTACATGACTCTTTAAGCCATGCACTCTCTGATCTATTGACCCGATACCAATTTGCTCGTGGCTCAGATAGTAATCCAGATATTATTACCTTTGTGGTTCTGCTTTTTAATTTAGCCCCTAGCTACTCATACTCCCTCAGCAGAATCTCTTTCTTATTCCTATCAATGTCGTTGGTGTTGTATATCTGTAAAGCATGCACTCCCATGTTCTGCCACCAGGGAGTGCATCCCCTGAAGTCCCAAAGCATCCCAGCATCCCTTGGGAGCACTGTGTATAACCGGCCTCTAAGGCCTGCTCTTCACTCTGGAGTGTCTTAATAAAGGCTGAGGTTACTGTTACTTTAACCTCCCTGTGTGCAGTCTCATCTGTGTCAGGAACACAACAACTGGCGACGAGTATAAAAATCCAACGCAAAGATGCAGCAAACTGTGGGCATCCTAGATAAGCTCTCGGAGGGTGAGGACTGGGAAGCCTATGTTGAATGGCTAGACCAGTACTTTGTAGCCAACGAGCTGGATGGAGAAGAAAACGCAGCAAAAAGGAGAGCGGTCCTCCTCACGGTCTGCGGGGCACTGACCTACAGTCTCACGAAGAATCTTCTGGCTCCAGTGAAACCCACAGATAAGTCGTATGAGGAGCTGTGTACACTGGTTCGGGAGCATCTTAACCCGAGGGTGAGCGTGCTAATGGCGAGGTATCGGTTCTACACGTGCCAGCGATCTGAAGGTCAGGAAGTGGCGAGCTGTATCGACGAGCTAAGGTGACTTGCAGGACAAAATGAGTTTGATGGCTACCTGGAGCAAATGCTCAGACTTTTTTGAACCGGGCATTGGCCTCGAGACCATCCTATGAAAACTTTTGACTGTAGAGACACCGACCCTCAGTAAGACCATTGCGAAAGCACAGGAGTTTATATCCACCAGTGATAAAAAACCAAACAAATCTCTCAGCACACAAGTGCTAGCAATGTTCATAAATTAACTGGAACTGTGTTTGCGAGCAGAAATGTACAGGGCAGAAACCTCAGAGTCCGCAACAAAGGATGAATGCAAGGCAATTCACACCTTGTTGGTGTTATGGAGGCTTCCATTCAGCTTCATGCCCCTTCAAAGGTTATGTTTGCAAGAGCTGTGGAACAATGGGGCACCTCCAACGAGCTTCCAGATGAGTTTCAAGCTCTGCAAAACCTGCTAACCACCACATGGCAGAGGAAGATCGGTCCATGGTGGATCAAAACAATTTCGAGCCTCAGAGAGAGGAGGCAGATACTGAAGTACACTGGTGCACATATGTCCAGCTATAATGCTAAATGTAAAATTGAATGGCTTACCCGTAGCCATGGAACTGGACACTGGCGCTAGCCAATCCATCATGAGTAAAAAGATGTTTGAGAGACTGTAGTGCAACAAGGCACTCAGACCAGCCCTGAGCCCCATCCACACGAAACTGAGAACGTACACCAAAGAGCTTATCACTGTCCTGGGCAGGGTCATGGTCAAGGTCACCTACGAGGGCATGGTGCATGAACTGCCATTCTGGATTGTCCCGGGTGATGGCCCCACACTGCTTGGAAGGAGCTGGCTGGGCAAAATCCGCTGGAACTGGGATGACTTCTGAGCGGCATCACATGTCGATGATGCCTCATGAACCCAGGTTCTTAATAAATTTCCTTCCCTTTTTGAGCCTGGCATTGGAAACTTTTCCGGGGCGAAGGTGCAGATCCACTTGGTCCCAGAGGCATGACCCATTCACCACAAGGCACGAGCGGTATCTCACATGATGAGGGAGAGAGTGGAAATCGAGCTGGACAGGCTGCAACGCGAGGACATCATCTCCCCAGTGGAATTCAGCGAGTGGGCCAGCCCGATTGTTCCAGTACTCAAAAGTGATGACATGGTCAGGATTTGTGGTGATTATAAAGTAACTATAAATCGTTTCTCGCTACATGACCAATACCCGCTACCTAAGGCAGACGACCTATTTGTGATGCTGGCAGGAGGCAAGACATTCACTAAGCTCGACCTCACTTCGGCCTACATGACGCAGGAGCTGGAGGAGTCTTCGAAAAGCCTCAACTTTATCAATACGCACAAGGGAATGTTCATCTACAACAGATGCCCGTTTGGAATTCGGTCGGCTGCAGCGATCTTCCAGAGAAACATGGAGAGCCTACTCAAGTCTGTACCACGCACGGTGGCTTTTCAGGATGACATATTGGTCACGGGTCGGGACACCGTCAAGCACCTACAAAACCTGGAGAAGGTCCTCCAACGACTGGATCGCGTAGGGCTGCGGCTGAAAAGGTCAAAATGCATCCTCATGGCAACAGAAGTGGAGTTTTTGGGGAGAAAGATCGCGGCGGACGGCATTCGGCCCACAGACGCCAAGACAGAGGTTATCAGGAACGTGCCCAGGCCACAGAACGTCAGGGAGCTACGGTCGTTCCTGGGACTCCTCAACTATTTTGGTAACTTCCTACCGGGGTTAAGCACCCTCTTAGAGCCCCTACATGTGTTATTGCGTAAAGGTGAGAACTGGGTATGGGGAAAAAAAACAAGTAATTGCTTTTGAGAAAACCAGAAACATTTTATGCTCCAACAAGCTGCTTGTATTGTATAACCCGTGAAAAAGACATGTGCTAGCATGTGACGCTTCGTCATATGGAGTCGGGTGTGTATTACAACAAGCTAGCGTTGCGGGGTAGTTGCAACCTATCGCCTATGCTTCCAGGAGCTTGTCGAAGGCCGAGAGGGCTGACGGCATGATTGAGAAAGAGGCATTAGCGTGTGTGTTCGGGGTAAAGAAAATGCATCAGTACCTGTTTGGCTTCAAATTTGAGCTGGAAACCGATCACAAGCCCCTCATATCCCTGTTCGCTGAAAACAAGGGGATAAATACTAATGCCTCAGCCCACATACAAAGGTCAGCACTTGCGCTTTCAGCATATAACTATACCATCTGCCACAGGCACCGAGAACTGTGCGGATGCTCTCAGTCGGCTACCATTGCCCACCACAGGGGTGGAAATGGCATAGTCTGCAAACTCGTTGATGGTGGCACAGCCCGCAGACTTGTTGATGGTCATGGAAGCATTTGAAAATGATAAATCACCTGTCACGGCCCGGCAGATTGGACTTGGACCAGCCAAGATCCTCTGCTGTCCCTTGTAAAAAACTGTGTACTGCATGGGAGCTGGGGCAGCATCCCCGTTGAAATACAAGAGCTAATCAAGCCGTTCCAGTGGCGCAAGGACGAGCTGTCCATTCAGGCAGACTGCCTGTTGTGGGATAACCCAAAAAGGGCAGGGAGACATTCATCTTGGATCTCCACAGCACACACCTGGGTATAGTAATGATGAAAGCGATAGCCAGATCCCACGTGTGGTGGTCCGGTATCGACTCTGACTTAGAGTCCTATGTACAGCAAAGAAGTGTGTGTGCTCAGTTAAGCAACGTGCCCAGGGAGGCACCACTTAGTTTGTGGTCCTGGCCCTCCAGACCATGGTCAAGGATCCATGTCGACTATGCGGGCCCATTTCTCAGTAAAATGTTCCTGGTGGTGGTGGATGCTTTTTCAAAATGGATTGAATGTGAAATAATGTCGGGAAGCATCGGGAAGCAAAAAGGAGTTAGATGAAGTCCTTACTACTCGGGGGATCAAGGGATATGGCGAGAAAGCAGGAATGGGGTACTGAAGTTGCATGTTCAGCCATGAACTCATTGAATGGCCTACTCCTGCACCTATTTTCTATGTTTCTATGTTTCTCTGCCACCATTGAAAGCCTGAGGGCTATGTTTGCCACCTACGGCCTGCCTGACATACTGGTCAGTGACAACGGGCCATGTTTCACCAGTGCCGAATTTAAAGAATTCATGATCCGTAATGGGATCAAACATGTCACCTCGGCCCCGTTTAAACCAGCCTCCAATGGGCAGGCAGAGCGGGCAGTACAAACAATCAAACAGAGCCTTAAACGAGTCACAGAAGGCTCACTCCAAACTGCCTGTCCCAAGTACTGCTCGGCTACCGCATGAGACCCCACTCGCTCACAGGTGTGCCCCCGGCTGAGCTACTCATGAAAATGACACTTAAAATCAGACTCTCGCTGGTTCACCCCAACCTGCATGATCAGGTAGAGAGCAGGTGGCAGCAACAAAATGTAAACGATGATCGCGCCACTGTGTCACGGGAAATTGATCTGAATGACCCTGTGTATGTGCTAAACTATGGACATGGTCCCAAGTGGATCGCGGGCACGGTGATAGCTAAAGAAGGGAATAGGGTGTTTGTAGTCAAACTAGACAATGGACACATTTGTAGAAAGCACCTGGACTAAACGAGTCTGCGGTTCACAGACTGCCCTGAACAACCCACAGCAGACACCACCTTTTTCGAGCCCACAACACACACCCAAAGGATCAACGACAGCACCCCAGACCAGGAAATCAAACCCATCACGCCCAAAAGCTCAGCAAGGCCAGGCTCACCCAGCAGCCATGCAGGGCCAACAACACGCCAGCCCAGCAAGGGCACAGCCAACACACCAGAACAGACATTTGTACCGAGGCGGTCCACCAGGGAAAGAAAGGCTCCCGACCGCCTCACCTTGTAAATAGTTTTCACTTTGACTCTTTGACTTTGCGGGGGAGTGATGTTGTGTATCTGTAAAGCATGCACTCCCATGTTCCGCCACCAGAGAGTGCATTCCTTGAAGTCCCAATGGATCCCAGCATTCCTTGGGAGCAGTGTATATAAGTCAGCCCCTAAGGCCTGTTCCTCACTCTGGAGTGTCTTAATAAAGACTGAGGTCACTGTTACTTTAACCTCCCTGTGTGCAGTCTCATCCATGTTCGGAACACAACAGTTGGTACCCATGTGGACCACGACAACTGGATCCTTCCCCTCCCATTCCAAGTTCCTCTCCAGCCCCAAGGAGATGTCCTTAATCCTGGCACCGGGCAGGCAACACAGCCTTCGGGACTCACGCTCTCGGTTGCAGTGAACAGTATCTATCCCCTTAATTATACTGTCCCCTACCACTACTACATTCCTTTTTACTTCCCCAACTTGAATGGCCCCCTGTACCACAGTGCTATGATTGGTTTTCTCATCCACCCTACTGTTCCTGCTCGTCCACACACTCCACCTTCTGGATCCCCATATCTGCCTCACTTGTATTTACACCCTCCTGTCCCTGACGATGGACCAAATGTGAAGTATTTAACCTAAGGGATATGACTGCCTCCTCGAAGAAAGTGTCCAGGTAAGCCTCCCCCTCCCTGATGCATCACAATGTCGGAAGCTCAGACTCCATCTCATCAACTCGGAGCCAAAGTTCTTCGGCCCGCTAATACTTACTGCAGATGTGGATCACGCTCCTGTCCACCAGCTCCCACATGCTGCAGCTGCAACACATCACCTGCCCTCCCATCTCGATTGTATTTTATTTAACTAATTAGGTTTTCAAGTTTTGAAATATCTATGTATCAATTATCTATGTATAGCTTTTAATCTATAATCACAGCTCTTAATTTAAACCAATGCCTTAGATTGGAGAAAAGGAGAAAAAAGAAAAAAAAAGAGAAATACTCACCAACAAATCACTTCCTGTGATGACACACTTTAATTTTTTTCCCCTCACAGGTCAGCTCACTCTTGCTCCCGGCTAGATGTTTTTACCCCTTTTTTATGACCTTGTAGGCCAAGATTGTACACAATCGCTGGGAGCAGCGGCAGACAGGTGGGGAGAAAGCTACCATAAGGCCCTGAGCCAACTGGAGAAGTGAGTGCTAGACATCATTGGACGGGAAGTCATGGAGGCCATGGCAACGGGCGAGGTTGAAACCCTTAGGGACAACAGCAGTATGCTCATTCCTAATCCTTCTTCTCGCATCCCACTTCCCCCTCATTCCATAATCTCTTCTCACCTACAAGCTACTGATTCTGTATGCATGCATTTCTTGCTTCCCCTCCGCCCCCCTCACTATAACCCGAATCTTGTGCCTCTCTGTTTTCAGATAATCAAGAACAGGCGGCAGTCCAGTCTGTCCCCGAATCAATGGAGGAGAGCGAGGGGGAAAAAGAAGGAGACATGGCGTCACTGCATCTGTCACTCGCAGACACCAGCTCAGAAACTGGCAGTGCGTGTAATTTAGAGGGTTGTGCAGATACAGGATCAGCACAGGGTGACGCACCGGACACCCATGGGTTGCAGCAAGGCCAGGGGTATAGGCTAGCTCGGGGGCCAGCTCCCCAGAGAGAGAGCTCACGTACGAGTTCTGCTGCACACAACTCAGATAAGAACCTCAGTGGGGCGGTCTTCAGAATATAAGTGATGGCTTTGCACACTGAATTGCTAGATGCAATGACAAGCCTACCAGAGAGCCTCCTGGCAATGTTAAAGAACATGGAGGCGTCCGCCTCCAACATTATACATGACTTTGCGCGGAGCTTGGAGCCCATGATTTCCAGGCTGGAAATGATGGAAAACTCCAGGAGAGACCATGTCAACCCAGATATGATGCTATGTGTGATGGGTGATGTCGCAGCACAGGCAGAAATGACCCAACATCTTAGTGCTGCAGCAGAAGTGCAGACTGCTGTCCTGTAGTCTCAGCTTGCTACCAGCCAAGCTCAGTCTGGTACAATCGTGGCTGGTGTTACCACTGTCAAACTTGGCTTGCAAGGTGTCGCAGCAAGCCAGCAATCTGTCCTCCATCAGGCTGCTAGGAATGCTGAGGCCCCAACCAGGGGTAGTGGCAGTGGGTCAGTGGAGCAGGACCCTGCTGTCCTCTCTCAGGATGACAGCATTCCGACTTCCACCATCGCCACTCTGCCATTGCCTTGCCGCTGCCTGTCTGCCAGCCCAGACTGCTGCAACCAATGCCGAGGTGGTGCTGTCTACAGCTGGGCCTGCTAGGTCCAGAGCTGCTCAAGGTCATCCTGCAAGGCCATCTGATGTCTCCCCCATCGAAACTCAGCAGCCTTCCACTGGCCATGCTGCAGCCGCTGGGGGAGCACTTCGTAGGAGCAATTGAGCAGGAAAGGGCACCCAAATGACAGGCACTAAGGCATTGCACAAGGGTGATTAGTTGATATAGTATGTGTGAGTTGATTGTTGATAAATTTAATAATTTCATTGTTTTGTGACGGCTCTCATTTCAGCTTTGTGCCCAGGAGGACACTGTGATATTCTGTGATGGAGGGATGGTATGATGGGGATGTGATGGATGGGGATGTGGTGATCAATGGGAATCCGGGTTTCCATTCACTGGATTGTGATGGGGGTATTCACAAACAACCTGTGCTGAAGGGCGATTTGCTGCCTGCCTCCCCTCTTCCTCCTTGTCCTCCTCCTCTTCCTCCTTGTCCTCTTCCTCCTCGTCTTCCTCTTCCCCCTCGTCCTCCTCCTCTTCCTCTTCCTCTTCCCCTTCCCCCTTGTCCTCTTCCTGAGGTGGTTCCGCAATCCCTGCTAGCAAGGGCTGCAGCACCATGATCGTGTAGCATGCAGCAGACTACTACGAATTGGGATACATTGCTCTGCTGAGCACTGGAGGGTAACTCCCAAGCAGTCAAGGCAGCGGAACCGTTGATTCAACAGCCCGATAGTTGATCAGCTCCGCTGGGCAGGCCACATAGTTCGCATGCCAGATACGAGACTCCCAAAGCAAGCGCTCAACTCGGAACTCCTTCACAGCAAACGAGCCAAAGGTGGGCAGCGGAAACGTTACAAAGACACCCTCAAAGCCTCCCTGATAAAGTGTGACATCCCCACTGACACCTGGGAGACCCTGGCCAGAGACCATCCTAAGTGGAGGAAGTGCATCCGGAAGGGTGCTGAGCTCCTCGAGTCTCGTCGCTGAGAGCATGCAGCAATCAAATGCAGGCAGCAGAAAGAGCGTGCGGCAAACCAGTCCCACCCACTCCTTCCCTCAATGACTATCTGTCCCACCTGTGACAGAGACTGTGGTTCTCGTATTGGACTGTACAGCCACCTAAGAACTCATGTTAAGAGTGGAAGCAAGTCTTCCTCGATTCTGAGAGATGGCCTATGATGATTATGGTGATGATGATGAGTCTGCTGTATGATGTTCCTGGTAACAGCATGGCTGTCATTGTAGGACTTCTGGGCACGAATATTGGGGTTTCAGATGGAAGTCATCAACCAGGTGCAGAGCAGAGAGGCCTTGTCTCCAAGCAGCCACCCTCGGGTTTGATTTGGTGACTGAAAGATTGTTGGCACTGAAGCAGGATGACGTCATCATGACTGTTGCCAGGATAGCGGACATCATGAAGCACTGGGCGTGGTCGTACAACAACTGCACATTAATTGAGTGGTCACCTTTGTGGTTATGGAAGATCTCAGGATTGTGATGCGGCGCCCGCAAAGCCATGTGTGTGTGCAGTCGATGGTGCCCTACACCACGGGAAAACTTGTTATCCTGGTAAAAACACATGCGCACTCCTGCTGCTTCTGTCTGTTCAGAGAGAAGCCAACATAGTCCCTTCTCCTGGTGTAGAGAGCCTCAGTGACCTCCTGAATGCAGTGTTGGATGGTGAACTGGGAGATATTACCTATAACTCCTGCTGCAGAATCAAAGGATTTGCTGGCTAAGAAATTAAGGGCCACGGTGACTTTGAGGATCACTGGGAGAGCTGTGTTCGCCCTTCCCTGAGGCTGCAGGTCTGATTGCAGGAGGTCGCAGAGTTCTGTGACCACCTCATTGGTGAAGTGGAGCCTCTGAATAAACTGCTCCTTGATTAAGTGAATATGAGAAGTGCACATGGAAGACCCTAGGAGGGTAAAGCCTCCTGTTGGGAGCCCTCCTGCCCCTCCTCCTCCTCCCTCTATGTGCATCTTCTCTTTGCTGCCCCCACTCTCTCTCCTGAAGATACTTGAGCATGAGGGGGACTGCCAGTAGAGCCCTCATGACTATGAGCAAGTGTGGTGAGCAGGATCCTTTAAATAAGAATGAAGGTGTTCTCCATTTCCTCCAAAACTTCCTGTTACCTTAGAACCTTGAAAGAACTTAATAAAGCTGCTGGAGTTTCAGAAAGTTTTACAGAGCCAGTCAAGCTAAACAAACATGTCAACTGCAAGTAGTTGCTGATGATCCCTTTGAATACCTCTGTTGGAGTCTTCTTTCCGCTTGTCAACGCTCGCTCAGCTAGTCATGGTTAATGCGGTAAGTAGAGCAATGAATTTGAAAATGGCAGATCAGGCGTCAAGTAAGTGTTGCACACTCACTGATGACGCAATCTGCATAATCTCGGTAATTTTTGCTAGCGCCGACATTGGCAATGTTGCCGCCTAGCCGAAAATGGCAGCTGCCACGGGACCCGCTGGGAGTGGACAGAGGTGAATCAGCCGTCATTTTTTGGCCGGCGCTATCACCCCTCCACCCCCCACCCCCTACATTTTTAGCACATAATGCCTAAATAGCTTTAAAAACAAAATTGGACTACGACACAAAATTTGCCTGTGTCACTGCAGCCTCGAGTTAATGGCCACTGAAAATGGTCACACCAGTCGGAGAGAATAATTTGTGTTAAGGACTAAAGATTCACCGTATAATGCCCTCCTGGTGGTGTTAGTCCAGGCATCAGTGCAGAATGTGGCGTCCAGAAGCGGTATCGCATCTTTCCGAATCGTTTCACTAAATTTTGATGGTAACGGGTGGCGTAATGCACCCGAATTTTTAGCTTATATATAATAGACTTAAGACACTACACTGTGTTCATTCTAATTTACAGCCATGTGTTCATTGCTGCATTCATTGGCTGAATCACAAACTATTATTCATAATGATAGATTATATTGTTACTCATTTTCTGTCGATTTTCCTTCAGGCTTTAATGTGAAGGAATACATCATCTTATTTGTGCATTATATCATGAATTGATTTGTCTCGCCAAAGCAAAAAACAAACTTGGCTTCTGATATATCTGATAAAGGTTGAATAATGTAGTACCAATAAAACAATTCAGGTCTTTTTATTGACTAGATTTGATAGCACTTCAGTTCTCTCAGAAAATTACACTCCACATGCTGAGTAAAGATTTATTTTGATTGAGATATTTCATTTTTGAAATGAATTTTTATATAGGTAATACAATATACACATTATAAATTATGTAACTGCTCTAATTTCCAAAATGTGTTAATTTAGAGTCCGGGAGCAATGTAAGTGTCAACAAAGAATAAAACAATTTCTGAAGGACAGCTGTCATTTATTTTAACTAAATACAGTATCCTCAGGCCTCACACTGTAGTCTTTCACATACCATAACCTCTGACATAGCACATTGTTTATGATTCTCTCCATAGCACAGAGGCCCTATAAAACACTCTTTTTACAACACATATCTTGTAACAACTGTTTTCCATTACTTTCAGAACCTTTTTAGTTATAAATAGGTCCACTGCATATTTTAACATTCAATAAATAAAAGAAAATGCTTGTTAGTGAGATTTAAGATTTCTCTAACCCTTATTACACAGATGTTATTATCGTAACATTTGCCCCTAATCATTTTCTCTGCATTTTGAATGCTGAAGTGCGTTTTGAAATTTATTTAAGGTTGTATTCTCAGAATAAGTTTGACGCTTGTATTTTTCTTATTAATTTTAGTGATTCAAATCCCTCTTGTCTACAGAGGAACTGAAGATACCTTGGGAAATTCAACAGTTTAAACCTCATTCCTGAAGCGTAGAGTGATCCAACTTATTGCAATCATCAGGGTGCCAGCTGCAGTAATTATTAAATTACTTCTCTCTGCATCTTGGAATCATGCAAGCCTCCTGCTGTCATCATGCCACTTACTGCTACTCTGGGCTTATGTCCAGGTGCCAATCCTTCAAGCATATCATCACAGAATGAGCTAAACAGAAACAAAATTGGAGATCTTAACAAATGTTGTAAATTAAAAAAAGCCAAGCAAGGATTATTAATAAAAAGACTGCATTCATTGCTGCCATGGTCTATTTAGTTTTTACTAACAGTGTAATAAAACCATCTTATAAAATTGGCTTTTAAAGCACTTTTGTTCTCAAGCTTGCATTCCTCAGGAGCTACTTATACTACTCTTGAAATAGCTCAGATAATATTTTCATTCAGAGAAGATAATGTTATCTATTGTACATTTCCTGAATCCATAACTAGAACTAAAATGCAGTATATTGATGTCGAAACAAATCTGATTAATTGTGAGACTATTTTCATTTTTTAACAATATTATAGTTAAAAATGTTATGACCAAAATTAATGTTGACTTCTTTTCAGTTTATGTAATCATTAGTATCAAGATAATGCATATTGGTTTGATTTCAATTTCTCCACTGCTGATTAGAAATGTCCTGTCATGCACATGCACAGAATAAATTCTTATTATAGTGGGGTGTATGTAGAAGTAATAGATTTAATTACATTTATGATAAAGACAATGAAGTAGGCATGCAACAGCAAAGTTGAGAAGAGATGTTCGAGAGGACAAAATACTAAGAATTTAATGCTGTAAACTATTGCTAAACTCACTACTTTTTCTGATCCATGCACCACAGAGCATACGTAATAGTGTCATTAGGATATGTACTGCCTTCATCTATGAAAGAGATGAGGGTAGACAGTGAGCGACTCTTTTAGGATGTAACTTTCTACCTCTCTCTCCTCCTTTAAGACGCACCTTAAAACCGACCTCTTTGACCAAGCTTTTGGTCACTTGTCCTAATATCTCCTTATGTGGCTTTGTGTCAAATGTTGTCTGATAGAACTCCTGTGAAGCACCTTGGGACATTTTATTATGTTAAAGGTGCTGTATAAATGCAAGTTTTGTTGTTGATGTTGAGGTTCATTCACCACTAATGAGGGTTGCAAAGGTACAGGTCAACACTATTTTGTGGAGCCTTGGAACTGAAATGTCTGGCAGGCAACACAGCTCGTCAAGTTAGTCCAGGTTGGTATGGAAGGCCACCAATTTTCAGCCCCTCTTTGCCTTGTAACACCTTTCTGTCTTAGGATATAACTGGATGTGCACACGAGGTGCGGGAGGTATAATGCTCAATTACGATGTAATTTGGGATGGTTGCAGCAGCTCAATGCGAGCATGATGCAGGAATGTTTGCATTGGAGGGGTTTCCAAGTTTTAAGATAATTTTTTCTCCACTAAATGTTGTCAGATGTACTGTCCGTATTACTACTTCAGTAGTCGCCAAGGAGGATCAGCTTGTTGCCCGGTGGGGCTAGGGTCAGGAATTGTTCAAGGCTGGAGTAGAATTCCTCTTTGGTCTTGTCTGCAGCTTCCAGTGTTAGGGCGTACACACTGATGACCGTAGTGCACTGGTTCTGAGCTAGGGTGAGCCGAAGGGTTATGAGGCGTTCATTTATCCCGCAAGGGGAGTCTCTGGGACACCCAACTAGGTAATTTTTATGGCGAAGCGTTCCCCATGGAGGCAGTGTTCTTCTTCTGGTTTACCTTTCCAAAAGGAGGTGTAACCACCACCTTGATTCTTGAGCTGGCCTTCTCCTGCCCGCTGAATCTCGCACAGGGCATCGATGTCTATGTCAAATCGTCTTGAGTTCCCGGGCAACGATAGCAGTATGAATCGTGACCATCTTCAAGAAAGGTGACAAGTCCGATTGTGGTAATTACAGAGCAGTTTCCCTGTGGCCTGCCACAGGGAAAGTCATCACAAGAATCCTCCTCAATCGCCTTCTCTAGTGGCTGAAGAGCTCCCCCCAGAGTCGCAATGCGGATTCCGCCCACTAAGGGGCACAATGGACATGATCTTCACCATGTGTCAAATTCAAAAAAAATGCAGGGAGCAGCATCAGCACCTGAACATGGCCTACTTTGACCTCACAAAGCTCTTCGACACTGTCAACCTGGAGAGACTATGGAGTGTCCTTCTCAAATTCAGCTGCCCTCAAAAGTTCATCACGATTCTCCGCCTTCTTCACGATGACATACAAGCTGTGATCCTGACCAACGGATCCACCACAGACCCAATACGGTGTCAAGCAAGGCTGTGTCATTGCACTAACGCTCTTCTCGATCTTTCTTGCTGCAATGCTCCATCTCACCCACAACAAGATCTCGATGGAGTGGAGCTAATCTACAGAACAAATGGGAAACTGTTCAACCACCATCACCTCCAGTCCAGATCCAAGGTCGTCCCATCCTGTGTCACTGAATTACAGTATGCAGACAATGCTTGCATTTGCGCACACTCGAAGGCCAAACTCCAAACCATCATCAACACCTTCACCGAAGCGTATGAGAGTATGGGTCTTACATTAAATATCCGTAAGACAAACCTGCCCCCGCCACAAAGTACTGCCCACCGATTATCAAGATCCACGACGAGGCCTTGGACAACTTGGACCATTTTCCATATCTTGGGAGCCTACTGTCAACAAGAGCAGACGTCGATGACAAAGTCCAACACCGTTTTCAGTGTGCCAGTGCAGCCTTCAGTCAGTTGTCTGAGGAAGAGGATGTTTGAAGACCAGGACGTCAAACCTGGCACCAAGCTTATGGTCTACAGGGCAGTAGTGATACCTGCCCTTAGTCCATGTCTCTGAAGCATATATATGTGTCAGCAGGCTCCTCAAAGCGCTGGAGAATTACCACCAACGCTGCCTCTGCAAGATCCTACAAATCCATTGGCAGGATAGGTGCACCAATGTCAGCGTTCTCGCTCAGGCCAACATCTCCAGCATCGAAGCATTGGCCATGCTCGATCAGCTCCAATGGATGGGTCACATTGTCCGCATGCCCGATACTAGACTCCCAAAACAAGTGCTCGACTCAGAGCTCCAACACAGCAAGCGAGCCCCAGGTTTGCAGAGGAAAGGCTTCAAGGACACCCTCAAAGCCTCCTTGAAAAAGTGCAACATCCCCACCGACATCTGGGAATCCCTGGCCCAAGAACGCTCAAAAAAGAGAAGCATCGGGAACAGTCCGAACACCTCGAGTCTCTTCGCTGGGAGCACGCGAAAGCCAAGCGGAAACAGCGAAAGGAGCGCACGACAACCCAAGTACACCACCTACCTGTCCCTCCAACCATCGTCTGCCCCACCTGTGACAGAGACTGTAGATCCCGCATTGGACTCATCAGTCACCTGAGAACTTATATTAGTGTGGAAGCAAGTCATCCTTGACTCCGAGGGACTGCCTAAGAAGAAGACTACTACAGTGGAGCTGATAAATACCGTGGCTCAACTTCATCATCCCTGTCTTCCTCGACCTCTTCCTAATGCTTGTCTTGCATCTGCTGCATGGTGCATCCTCTCCTGTACACCAGGATCACACTGGACCAATCCGGACAGCAGGATCTTGCTTTCAACAGTCCTATTTTATTGTCTATTTGTAGCCTTGTCGTGTCTCATTCTACTTTCTTTCTGCTGCAGTTATTGAATTCCACAACGGCTTCGCCCAGAATCAATCTGCCTAGCGTGGAAATTCCATTCAATTAAGCTGGGTCAGTTGACTGGTATAGAATAAATATACCAGCACCTGGTGTCCACCTGCACAATTCATGGGGCTAGAATTTCCACTTTATTTGCCTGCTTAACGCCCACTTAACACCCATTTAACCGCTGAAATAACATATAACGCCCAGATATCGGCCATTTTGGCACAAAATGGAAACTGACGGGCTTTTTTAGGAGACTTATCGGCGAGCATTATTTTCCCCATGTGCTTAACGCCGAGAAAAAATATTACCGCCCGCCAACTTTTTTGGGGTGGAATCAGCAGAATGGGTGAATTCAATGCCCATATTATCGCCCAGCGTTACTTTCTGCACGGACTTAACGCCGAGATTCAATATGAACACCCGGCACCTGTTTTTTATCGTAAAGAGCATATTTACCCAAACTAGCTGCCATGGAGATCACCCACCATCAATTTCACCACCTCCCACATATATCGCCCAGAATATCGCCCACTCAAAAAAAACACCCACAAAAAGTGGAATTAACCGGGACGGACGCCAGCAGTGTGGCTGGCATTTGTTAAATCCCGCTCTTACGTGAGGAGCTGATATCGGAAAGATTTTCCTGAAAGAGCGCTGATGTAAGTGACAACGCTGACACACTACTGTGTGTGTGCAGCTCAGACATCAATGGTACCTATCACCTTGGTGCCAGTTAAAGTTTACATTGATTAATGTAAAGTTGTATTTAACCCTTTCACGGTAAGGAATCACCAGTGTGTAATGGTCCAGCTATCAGACAATGCGCAACAAGGTTATGTTCAATAACAAAAGTTTAATACCAACATTGGTCTGAAATCATAAGTGACACAGCCAATAACACCCAACCCCCGCCCAGATCCCACTTTTTCCACCATTGACATAAATCACATGGTCAACATGTCCAGCAACACAGAATACAAAGGCAAAGCAGGAGCGTAGTCCTCAGCCCCCATAGATTGCAACAAATTGCATACACCCAGATGGAGATATAACACAGCCATCACCTGCGCACATGCACCTCACTTTCTTTCCCCCATCTCTATCTTCTCCCCACCTCTACCCCTTCCCCTCCTCGTTCCATGGCGCCTGGCTGAAGAGCTCCTCAGGTGGTGCCTCATTGGGGGGGATGAAGGCAGATGCATTGGTTGCACGGGTACGGGAGCGGAGGGTGCCGAGGGGGCAACATTCTCTGATGCAGAAGCAGGATCTTGCCCCTTGCTCTCATCTGTCATTCGCAGTGGTGGTGCGGAACCTAGGGGTGGAGTGCTGTGCTCAGGGACTACTGGGAAGCCTCTGCCACCACTGTTCCTGGCTACCAGCTCCAGGGCCTCCTCCATCCCTTCCATGTTATATCTTATTTGTTGGAAGTGCCAACTATGTTCTTGGTGCTTAGTAGGCTTTTTGCTGCTGGTGAATCTCCGTCGTGCCTCCCACAACAGCCAGGCAAGCACACACCACAGCCACACATGCCTTCAGTACCTCTGAGCTCCCTCTCTCTCTGTCTCCTCTTCTGCGCATGTCATGATGAACCTTGACCTCCTGAATCGCGGGAATTGAGCATTGTCATGCCGTTGCTAAGGACGGTCACACTTTACGGCAGAAGGTCAAAAAAATTTTACGCGACCACCCATTTGATATCGCTCATGCTAACGCTCATTTTCAAAAATGTAAACTAGGTGTTTTGAAAATAGGCGAGACGCCGGCGATCTGAAAATCCTTCTTTATCACCCATGCCGGAAATAACGCCCATTTTTTGGCGTAAGCTCAAAAGTGGAGATTCTAGCCCATGGTCACAGACAATGTGCACGTTGATGCAATGGAACATTCATTCCTGTTCATAAATACCATTTCAGCAGTGCAAGGTGCTGATATGGCCACATGGACCTCAGTGATGCCTTGCAGTCAATTATTCTGAAAAAATGAAGAGACTCCTCTTTTGATGGTCATCGTTCTTAGGAAATATGATAAAGTCCTATGCCTTGGCACATGATTTATGATTGATCTGATATATGCATACTGGCTCATCTGACAAATGTCAGCAGAGGCAGTTCAAGACAGTTTGAACTGTCATGGATAGAACCATTATGGTTGTAATGGAGGTTTGGATATCGTACCATGACTGCCTTCCTGGTGAAGCGTAAGCAGCATAGACACAGCCTCTCATGTCATAAGTAACCGTGGTGTAGTATATACACAGTGCTCCTCTGATGCAGGCACACCTACCTCTGCTCTAGAATTCCTCCTCTTCCTCTGGCTCCCTGGAGGCAAGATGAATTACAAAAGGAACGCTCATGCTATGTAGAGGGGGCTTTTGGCAATAAGGGAGAAACTCCCTTAAGTAGTTGCTGGTAAAAGACATAAAGAAACAAAAATAAAAGAATAAATTAAATTTTAATGCAATAAAAAAATAGTACCGCTAGGTTAATGCAGCCCGAGTAACATAAAAATGATCAAAAAACAGCAAAAGTCAATCAGAACAGCTTTAAGAAGCCTGGCAGTGTAATTTGTTGGCTGTGTGCCTATTGTGGGGTAGGTACACTTGTTTATACGGACGCACAGTGATGATATTGCACCATTGGTGACAATCAGTGGGAATTGCAGGGCAGTGAAGCCCCATTCACAATTCCAGACAATTGAGACATCAAAGGAAGCTTGCGCCCAAGAGCAGTATGATCTGCCTGCTCCCCTAGAATTGCCTGCTCAGATAATTCCGGCAGCATGTTCCCCTGCATGACAGGAGTAAGGCTTTTACCCCGAGTTTTCTGCCCCCCTTCCCCCACATGGGCACTCAGCACATATCTGCACCTCCCGAGCTTGGGAATGGAATTTGTACTCCATAGAATTGTGAATAATCGAGAAGGAATTACAGACGTGAATAGTGTTCTGAGTTTATTTGAAGTTAAACTCTAAACCAATAAAGAACTGTTAGTACATCTGTAATTCATTCCTAACCTGTTATTTTGTATAAAATATATACAATCTATTTTCTTTCTGTTAGCAGAAAGTGGCTACAATCACATGAAGGTGAAGTGATGAAACATCTGAAAGTCAGTTTGCCAGTCTTGGCATGAAGTTCCCCAGTGGCTCAGTAAGATAATCCCATGAGCAGCTGAACTGTACAGAGTAGGAAGATCTTGGGTTCAATTCTCGGTCTGTCCTGAGTTAACTGGGACAATTGTTGGGTAGTGGCGTTGCAACAGTTGGCTTCAGTGCACCTGAGCCAAGGAAAGGAATTTCACCCAGGCTTTCTGCTCCTGCCAGTTATTGAGCAACTGCTGCTGGAAGCTTTGGATGTTGGATGAACATGGGATCCAGCTTAGCTCTGCAACTGAATAGTTTGCACGTTCCTTCTGAATAAGAGCAGGATACCAGAGGGCGACTGAGATTCATGAAACTGGCTTCAGGGTAAGAGGGCAGGGAAGAAAAGAACACACATGGCCTAATTATGTCAGAAATTCACACAGATGATAGAAAAATAACATGCTGCTCTAAAAACATTCAGATTATTTTTCAGGACTTGCGGAGCAAGCGATATTAGTATGTACAATAATAAACCCCTCCCCAAAGTCTTCTATGAAATATTTTGAAGGAGATTCAGCCAGGTCACAGAAAACTTTGCTTCCCTGTTTACTCCTCTCCTATTCAAATCTGTAGTTCAACTCTGTAATGATATAATGGTCCAGAAATTGCGGTCGGAGGCTTCCCGCGGGCGGATGCATCCGACCTGATAAATTTCTTCGAATCTCTCTCGTGGTCCATGGAGCGTGGGATTCCGGTGGGGAGGCCTTCTCTTCCCACACTGCGAAGCGCGCTCCCGTCTTCCAGGTTCCCACGCAGATGGTGCAGTCACGTGTGACTGCCCAACCAATCAGGTGCAGTATTCCACAGCTTTCTCATTAATAGCAATGAGAACTCCGTATCTACAAGTTCTCATTGCTATTAATGAGAAAAAAAAACACTCTAAACACCATAATAAAAAATAAAAAACACACCTCATAATTAAAATTAATTGAAATTAAAGTTAATAAATGCCTTAGAAAAAATATATATTTTTCTGATTTTTTAAAAAAGTTTTGTAATTAGAGTTAAAAATAAACTTGCCTTCGTGGGCAGGGTTTTTAGCAGTAAAATGTGTTTTTTAATTTAATTTAATTATATTTTTGTATGTTTTAAAACTCTTATGCCTGTAAAAGTAGGCTATGCGCCTACTTTTATCAGGCGCAAGAGTTTTGAGGATACCTGCTGGGCAAGATATGGGTAAATCCCGCAATCTTGCCCTTGCAAATGCCCTCGCTCCCGATACGTGTTGGATCTGTCAAGCTCCAACTTGACAGATAGAATTGGCAATTTTCAGTGCATGCGTATTGTGTGCTGAAAACTGGCTTTTGTGATACCTTCCTGGGTCCGTGGACACTCAGTGCTGACCTGGGGAGGCTGGAATTTCCAGGTCAATGTATAGCTCGGAGGTCTAGAGTCCTGGATCTGTATTTAAGAAACCGGTTTGTCTGATGAGGAACTCCATTTTATTCTGCACATGGCTGTCTGAGATCTCCCAAATAAATAGAGTTAATTTGAACTAAGAGAGTTCAAGAGACTATAAAATACAAACTCCTTCTCTCCAAATCTCAGATGGTTTGTTGTAGTCTTTCTTGCTTTTTGCCCTAATTTTCTACTTAAAATGGTTTCCCCTTTTCCCTCACTTGGTCTGTGTAAGCTTCTGCTTCTCTTTTGAGAAAATGTGGAAGTTTTCTTTAAATTATGTTAGAGTAAATGTTGTACCTGTCCAGACTAAAGAATCAAGTGTGGAGGTTAATATCCTCAAAAGACGGCACTCTCAAGCGCTGGCCTCTGCACCTGATTCACTGATTTTCATTCCCATCAAATGAGGCTCCATACCCACAGAGGTGCCTGGCACACTTTACCCTCTTGTGTTTTGCTCATTATCTGTTCCATGCCACTCTTTTATCGGCTCCAATGTGGTTTACAATTTGCAACTTTGTCTTAAACCTTATCTTATCTTGTGACTATACCAATGCCATTACATGCTGCAATTGAATTAATTGTCACTATATGAAACTTGTCACAAGAAAATATTTCTTGTTAACAGACTCTATTCTCTATCATTGAATTGGAACTAATTTTAAAATCAGCACTGACATGTAGCTTTTTAAACTGCATTTGGATTCTGTTAAGTATGGAAGAACTCCACAAGACTGAGTACTGTGAGCTAAAACAGAAGTGACCTTGGTCTCTTTAATACAACTCCAGAGTGCCTAAGCAGCATGGCAGACAACCTTTTATACTCGCTTGCACGAGGTGTGCAGGTGACCCTTGGGCTTCCAACAATTGCCCTCTGGTGGCAAGTCTTACACAGTTACAATGTTTACATACATAACATCACTCCCCCCCAAAGTCTTTGATACAAATTATTTACAAGTTGAGACGATCCGAGGCCCTACGCTCCCTGGTTGATCATCTGAGTTCAAACTCTGGCATGGGTGAGTTGGTCGGACCATTGCTGCACTGTGATGTGGCTGGTCTGACAGGACTGTTGGGAATGGTGGGTTCATCCTCTTGATTGACAGCGAGGTCGATTGTTGGTTGGGTGTGTGTTGGTGGGTCGATGATGGTGATGTCCTTTTCAGGTTGTTCCTGGTTGTCAGTGAACCACAGTTTGGTCTGATCCAAATGCTTTCTGCACCTTTGTCCATTCAATAGTTTGACTATAAACACTCTATTCCCCTCCTTGGCCAAGACAGTGCCAGCGACCCATTTGGGACCATGACCAAAATTCAGGACAAACACAGGGTCATTAACATCAATGGCATGCGATACAGCTGCGCGATCGTGGTACATGTTTTGCCGGTGACTCCGGGTTTCCTATTGATCATTTAGACCCGGGTGGACTACGGAGAGCCTGATTTTGAGTGCTATCTTCATTAACAACTCTGCAGATGGAACCCCAGTGAGCGAGTGGGGTCGCGTCCGGTAGCTGAGCAGAAACCGAGATAAGCAGATCTGCAAGGAGTCTTCCATCTCGCGTTTCAAGCTCTGCTTGATAGTTTGGACTGCCCGTTCCGCTTGACCATTGGATGCGGGCTTAAACAGGGCAGACTTGACAGCTTGATGCCATTGCGGGTCATAAACTCGTTGAATTCCGAGCTGGTGAAACACGGTCCATTGTCACTGACAAGGACGCCGGGCAAGCCATGGGTGGCGAACATACCCTGGAGGCTTTGAATGGTGGCAGTGGATGTGCTGGATGACATGATTATGCATTCAATCCATTTAGAGTAAGTATCCACTGCACCTAAAAACATCTTTCCGAGAAAGGGGCCAACAAAATCTACGTGGATCCTGGACCAAGGTTTGGAGGGTTATGACCACAGACTCAATGGAGTCTCCCTTGGTGCATTGCTCAATTGTGAGCACGTGTTGCACTGGTGTATGTATGACTTTAAATCTGAGCCAATGCCAGGCCACCAAACATGTGACCTGACTATAACCTTCATCATGACTATGTCTGGGTGGGTATTGTGTAGGTCGTGTATAAACGTTTCCCTGTCTTTTTTTGGCAAAACCACGCGATTACCCCATAAGAGATAATCCGACTGAATGGACATTTCATCTTTGCGTCGATGAGACGGCTTAATTTCATCTTACATTTCCCCGGGAACGGCCGACCAGCTTCCATTGAGGACGCAACTTTTTATAAGTGATAGCACAGGATCCTGGCTGGTCTAGGTCCTGATCTGGCGAGCAGTGACGGGTGACTCCTCGCTCTCAAAAACATCCATGATCAGAAGCAAGTCTGCGGGCTGCATCATTTCCACACCGGTAGTAGGCAATGATAGCCGACTGAGGGCATCAGCACAGTTCTCTGTGCCTGGCCTGTGGCGGATAACATAGTCATAGGCGGACAACGTTAGTGCCCATCTTTGGATGTGGGGTGAAGCATTGGTGTTTATACCTTTGCTTTCTGAAAACAGTGAAATGAGCGGTTTGTGGTCAGTTTCAAGCTCAAATCGAAGTCCAAATAGGTATTGGTGCATTTTTGTAACCTCATATACACATGCTAACGCCTCTTTCTCGACTATACTGTAGGCTTTTTCAGTCTTAGACAGACTTCTTGATGCATATGCAACCGGTTGAAGTTTGCCCGATACATTGATTTGCTGTAACACACAGCTGACCCCATACGAAGATGCATCACAAGCTAGCACTAATCGTTTACACGTGTCATACAGTACAAGTAACTTCTTAGAACAAAGTAGGTTTCTGGCCTTCTCAAAGGCTGTCTCTTGAGCTTTAACCCAAACCCAGTCGTCACCCTTACATAGCAACATGTGCAACGGTTCCAACAAAGTGCTTAACCCCGGGTAGAAAGTTACCAAAATAGTTGAGTCCCAGGAATGAATGCAGCTCTGTCACATTCTGTGGTCTGGGTGCAATCTTGATGGCCTCTGTCTTTGAGTACGTGGGTCTGATGCCGTCTGCCGCAATCTTTCTCCCCAAAAATTCATCCTCTGGCGCCAGGAAAACACACTTGGAATGTTTCAGCCTGAGTCCCACTCTGTCAAGTCGACTTAGAACCTCTTCTAGGTTGTGCAAGTGTTCGGTAATGTCACGACCGGTGATCAGGATGTCATCTTGAAACACAACGGTGCGCAGAACCGATTTCAGCAGACTCTCCATGTTCCTCTGGAAGATGGCAGCAGCCGAGCGAATCCCAAAAGGGCACCTGTGGTATATAAACAGTCCTTTGTGCGTGTTGATGCACGTCAATATTTTCGAAGATTCAGCCAGCTCCTGTGTCATGTAGGCGGAGGTTAGGTCCAACTTGGTGAACGACTTACTCCTGGTAATGTTGCGAACAGGTCATCCGCCTTGGGTAGTGGGTACTGGTCTTGTAACGAGACTCAGTTGATCGTTACCTTGTAGTCTCTGCAGATTCTGACCATTCCATCACTTTTCAACACCGGAACAATAGGACTGGCCCACTCGTTGAACTTGACTGGCAATATGATTCCTTTTCGTTGAAGTCTGTCCAATTCGATCTCGACTTTCTCCCTCATCATATATAGAACTGCTCAAGCCTTGTGATGAAAGGGCCTTGCATCGGGGACTAGATGGATCTGCAACTTGGCGTCTGTGAAGTTGCCGATACTTGGTTCAAATAGTGACGAAAATTTGCTCAGCACTTGGGCGCACGAGGCATCATCCAGTGAAGATTGTGCTTTGATGTCATCCCAGTTAAATCGAATCTTTCCCAGCCAGCTTCTGCTGAATAGCATTGGGCCATCGCCTGGTACAATCCACAGTTTTAAATCATGCACAGCTCCATCGTACGATACCTTAACTGCTGCACTGCCAATGACTGGTATGAGCTCTTTGGTGTAGGTGCGCAGCTTTGTCTGAATCGGGCGCAGTTTGGGCCTTTGTGCCTTGTTGCCCCAGTTTCTCAAAAGCCTTCTGGCTCATAATTGACTGACTCGCCCCCGTGTCGAACTCCATCGATACCGGAATACCATTCAATTTGACTTTCAGCATGATAGGAGGGCTCTTGGTGGTGAAGGTGTGTACCCCATACACTTCTTCCTCGGGTTGAGTTGCCTCTCTTGTTTGTTCTGCGAGATCCGCGCCAGATCGATCATCCTCTGCCAACTCTGCCACGTGGTGAGTCGCAGCACTCTTGCACATTCGCTGGAGGTGCCCCATTGTTTCGCAGCCTTTGCACACGTAGTGCTTGAATCGACATTGATGGGCTCGATGATTACCCCGCAGCGTCAACATGGTGCTAATGGATTTGCATTCACGCCCGATGGCGGACTCAGTCTTCCTAGGTTCTTGCAGCTGACCAACGGATTGAACTGCTTCGTCGAATGTTTGGCCTACTGTGAGGTTGGCTTTCAAACCCTCTTTGATGATGCAGTTAAATTGCTCAACACCTCCGTGGCTTTGAGGATTGGACCGAGCAGTAAGGCGATGCTCGATAGTGTGATGAGTGAGGAAATTCGCAAACTGGTCGGACGTAAACTGTGGTCCATTGTCAATAATTATGACCTCTGGGAGGCCCCACTTCATGAACATACACTGCAGAATAGTGACAATCGTTGACGAGGTCACTGAACTTGTAGCGATTTCTGGCCATTTGGAATGCAGGTCATGTACTACAACAAGGAAACGCTGGTGCTGCGGAGCTGCTTCAACTGGACCGAAAATATCCTACTGAAGTCGTTGCCATGGTCTTTGTGGCCATGGAAAGGGCTTCATTGGCGCTGGTCGGATGTTTGTGGGCTTTTCGCTCAGGCTGCATGCTTCACAGTGTGAGACGAACTCCTCAATGCGAGTGTCAATCCCAGGCCACCATACTGAATCGCAACATCTCTGCTGCATGCGGAAAATTCCAGAGTGTCCATTGTGTGCCAATGAGAGAACGCGCTGTTGAAGCGACTTGGGAATTACTGCTCTATCACCACGAGCTAGGCAGCCATCATTCCAAACAGAAAATTCATCGCGCAGTCAGTGGAAAGTTTTCAGCTCTTCCAAAATTTGCTTAGGCCACTCAGTCTGGAGGAAGTAACACACGTGCTGGAGCGTAGCATCACTCTGCATTTCGGTTTTGATTTTGTCGCAGGAGACAATGTTTCTAATGGACTGAGTGATGATCGATGTGACATGTGTAGCATCATCTGTGAACAAGTCAGCACCAGAGTCTGAAGCAGGTGTCGAGCGGCTGAGCATGTCAGCTATGTGGTTGCGACTGCCAGTGATGTACTGTACATCAAAGTTATACTGATGAAGACGATCTTACCATCGGCTGATTCGTAGTGGCCTGTGCCCAGATCCAGTTGTAGCGAGTAGCGTAGTTAGTGCTTGGTGATCCGTATGGAGGGTAAATTTCCTGTCATAGAAGTAGATGTGCCAGCATTCACATGCGTAGATGCAAGTGACTGCTACACGTTCCCCTGTCGAGTTTTTACGTTCTGCAGATGAGAGCGTGCGAGAGGCGAAGGCTACTGGGCGTTCCAGGCTGTCAATCCATTGCGAGAACACAGCACCAATGGCGTTGCCTCAGTGGTGACGTGTGAGTGGCATTCGGATCAAAGTGCGTGAGGATAGGAAGAGATGTGATTTTCTCCTTAAGCATGATGAATGCCTGAGCCTGGGAATCTGTCCATTCCCAAGGGACGTCCTTGCGCAGCAACTTGTGAAGTGGTTCGGCAATGTGCGCGTCGTGTGGGACGAACTTCACATAGAAGTTGCAAGTGGCGAGGAATGATGAAAGATCTTTGACGTTGGTGGCCTCCTGCATTCGTTGGATCGTGTCAATGTTGGCTTGACACCTTGTGCTATGACTCTGTAGCTTAGAAAGTTTATTTCTCCAGCAGCGAATGTACACTTATCGGCATTAACTGTAATGTTATGTGTAGCAAGTCTAGCCATAACTGCGTGAGGTCGCTGGTCATGTTTGTTGTGTATGTATATACCCTGTGCACTTAATGTACAGTTACATAAGACCATTGACTGTATCTTCACACTGTATACAATATGCCTGTACCACCAAAGGGTGCAACTGGTGGAGACCTAGAGGTCACCTGCACACAGCAGGTAACCAAGTATAAAAGGAAGCTCACCTTACTGTACCCTCATTCAGGAGCTGCAATACTAAGGTCACAACAGTTCAAGTGCAATACCTTACCTTGTGGAGTCATTACTAGAGTACTTACAGACACAACAACTGGCGAAGAGAATACGACTTTCCACGCGAAAAATGGTTAACCTGGACAACTTTCAACAATTCGCTGATGGAGAAGATTGGGATGCCTTTGTGGAAAGGCTCGAACACTACTTCATTGCGAACGACCTGGCTGGAGACAGACTGACCTCACTGGCTGATAAGCGCAGAGCCATCCTGCTCAGCAGTTATGGGCCCACCGTTCATGGCCTTGTTTGGGACTTGCTAGCCCCAGAGAAGACGACAACCAAAACATTCGCGGAGCTCTTAATGATAATACAGGAACAGCTCAAGCCCAAAGAGAGCATCCTCACAGCCAGACTCCAGTTCTGCACACACCAGCGGCCCGAAGGCCAAGAAATCACAAAATATGCTGCAGACCTGAGACGATTGGCTGCACTGTGTGATTTTGGCGACCACCTCATCGAAGCACTGAGGGACATCTTTGTTATTGGAATTGGCCATGAAGGCCTCCTCCACAGGATGCTCTCTGTGGACACCACAGTCACCCTGCAGAAGGCAATTAACGTCAGCTAGGCGTTCATTGCCTCGGCCTGCGATTCCAGAAGGATGATGACTCAACCCCAGGAATCTAACCCGGCAAGTACAGTGAACCGAATGGCGCCTTTCAGAGGCAAGGCTGCTACCCCGAGTCCCACAACTCGGAATCCACCACATGAGGTCAACCGGCCAGCCCCATGCTGGTGCTGTGGAGGAAATCACAGGGCCCACCAGTGCCGATACAGAGATTATACTTGCAAAGGCTGTAACACTAAAGGCCATCTCCAGCGAATGTGTAAAAGAAATTTTACTCACCGAGTTGCTGAAGAGTTGGCCGATCACCTGGGCTCCAGCGCTGATAAAGACGAAGAGAGAGTCCAGGAGGCAGCTCAGCCCCAAGAAGAGGTGTACGGAGTGTTTACCTGCTCCATCGAGAGTTCCCCGTTGAAAATGGAAGTCGAAATCAACGGTGTTCCAGTCTCGATGGAGATCGACACAGGGGCGAGCCAATCGCTGATGAACCAGGTGGCCTTCGAGAAACTCTGGGACAATCCCGCCCAACAACCTAAAATGCTCCCAATCCAGGTGAAGCTGCTCACTTACACAAACGACACCATCCCAGTTGTTGGCAGCGTGGATGTCCAGGTGTCCTATGGCGGCGCGATGCACAAGCTACCTTTGTGGATCGTTGCTGGTGATGGTCCAAAGCTGCTAGGAAGAAGATGGATGAAACAAATTCAAATCTGTTGGAGCTGGGAACGCCTCCAGGCCCTGGCGATCAACGTCCTGTGCAGCCCCAAATTTGGATCCATCGCAGCACCTGAAGATCCCACCGTCCAACTCGACTGCACGGCGATGACACAGACCGCACTACCCACCCGAGATGATCCAACCCGAACGACCAGACCTCACCTTCCAGGCTCAAGTGGCAGGACTCCGAAGGAAGAAGATCGATGCAGAAGGTAAATTCCAGGCTTCAGTGGCAGAACCTGGGGAGAGAAGGATCACCACAGCCTACCTCGTGGAGAGAGAAAAGATGGCGCCTGCATCACGAGGTGAAGCGCCTGAAATCAAGATGGCCGCGACCAGACCACGAGTGGCAGCGTTGAGGGAGCAACACGTGATGCCGAGCAGCGAACTGGATTGGGGTAAAGATTGCAAGGCCCTCTTAAAGCAGACCGGCAACCCAGAACAATTAAAGGGACATTTCCACTCTTTGTACAGCAATGCCGGTGATATTAATGTAAGAGGTGTAATTCACAAATGCAAGTATCTAAATGTACCTTTGAACAGCGATGCCGGTAGGATACAGGCGAAAAATGTAATTGAGGGAAAAGATGTAATTGACAAATGTGAATTTGTAAAGACAACCAACAATGTCGAGTCGAGTAATTGCGATCGCAGCCAATGCATCATGAATGTAAATGATGGAATAATGTGTGATGCCGGGTTCAACATGTACGGCAACAAAACCAAGGGCAACCTCCCGTGGGAAGCACCCAGGTCCAGCGGGCTACCCGATCATGTAACCTACGCCCCAGGGAGTGTGAACACACACAGTGGGAGCATACCCACTGCAGCACCAGCAACCAGTGGACGACACAGGCACCACTACTGGCACCCTGCCTCAGGTCGGCCCTACCTCTCTGGCCTCTAGGGCCAGTACCGGGAACAAGAGGCCAGCACCCTCCAGCCCTCCCGACGGGACCTGGGATGACCAGGCTGCCACTACCGCTGAAGGGCAGCAGGGAGAGCCTGCAGCCCTCAAAGGAGGACAGGGAGGCCACACACTCCAGTGGCTCTGCCCAGGCAATGGCAAAGGCCCTGAGACTCAGCCAGGGGAGTGGTCTGAGTTCACCCAGCTGGCAGGGGGCTCAGCGCCACCATCAGACAACCTGGACACAGTCCGGTTACTCTGGAACTAGCGTCCTCACCCACCTGCACCTACACCCCAGGGCCAAGAATGTAATTCCATTTTTGTACCTTACCTGTCATATGTACTCGTTCCACTTCTGCAAAACCCAAACAGTGATGTAATCAATCCTATTTTCATTCTCTGTACATGTATGCAAATGCAGATGTCGAGCCACACACATGGTCTATGTATGCGGGGTGGGGGGTGGGAAATGGATGTATGTAGTCATGGACACACATGGATCACACCCACTCAAACCCCCACTGCAACCTCCAACCGTCCACTGCTGACCATTTCCCAATGTTGTGGCAATAAGGACTTGGGGGTTTACAGGGAGAGAGCCATTCCCAAGCATAGACAAGGTGCAAGGGCTTTGGGCACTCAAGTCGAGAGCCAGAATACACAGTGCAAAGGCTAGTGACACAAGACTTAGGGGGGAGTGATGTTGTGTATGTATATACCCTGTACACTTAATGTACAGTTACATAAGACCATTGAATGTATCTTCACACTGTATACAATATGTCTGTATCACCAGAGGGTGCAACTGGTGGAGACCTAGTGGTCACCTGCACACTGCAGGTAACCAAGTATAAAAGGGAGCTCACCTTACTGTACCCTCATTCGGGAGCCGCAATAAATGGACTAAGGTCACAACAGTTCAAGTGCAATACCTTACCTCTTGGAGTCATTACTAGAGTGCTTACAGACACAACAATGTTCTTCCATTGTCCGTCCACGGATGACGATATCGTCAAGCAGATTGAAGGCTCCCTGTATGCCTGCTAGCATAGTAGTGACAATCTTCTGAAATGCACTTGGTGCAGAAGATAGTCCATAGGACATGCATCGATACAACGACAGACCATCATGCGTCGTGAATGCTATGAGCGGTTTGCTGTCTTCCGCTAGGGTTATTTGCAGGTAACTGCAGTGCATGGTGAGTTTTGTAAAGACTATTGAGCCGTGGAATTCTGAAGACAATTCATCGATGGTAGGAAGAGGGTACTAGTCGGGGATGATGGCTTTGTTGACCTCTTTCAGGTCGATGCATAGGCGGATCTCCCCATTTTTACGCCAAGCAATGACTAAGTTCGAGATCCAGGAAGAGGAGTCGATACTCTCAATGATTCTCTGAGATTCGAGTCGCATTAATTCAGCGGATGCTTGGTCGCGAACTGCGAATGGGAGACGGCAAAGTTGGAAGGGTCATCATGGGGACGATGGCAGAATTTTGTTGTCATTTGAAACCCTGTGAAAATTGAGGGATACTGCTTGTCAAAGTCAATTGTGTACACAGGTGTGCCGGTTAGGTCGGAAACTTTGAACCCAAGCTTGTCAAAAAGGTCAACACCCATGAGGCTTTGTCCCTTCGTGACATGAAAGGAAAAGTTCTCTAATGTTATGTCCTTGTAGTATATCGCAACAGATATGACCTCAAGTTCCTCAATTTGGAATCGGAGTATTCATATAGGGTGGAAGCTGCGGGCTGCAGTTGACAGTGCGTGATGTGGGTTTTTTACACAGCCTCGCTCAATATGGAGACTTTGGCTTCAAGGTCAATGAGGAGGCAGATGGGCATGCCATCAATGTTTACATCACAGTCCTTGAATTTGCCGAACCGATGAGCGCAATGTTAATAACGGTATAAACTATACTGCATTCATCACTATCGGGGTTGTCCACATGTTGAATATGCTGCGATGAGCGACAGACACTAGCAAAATTGTTCATTTTACCACATGCAGAGCATTTCTTCCCACATGCAGGGCAGTTAGAATTCTTTGCTGAGTGTGATTTGTTCCCACAGTTAAAGCAGTGGAAGTTAGGCCCGCAATCTACAGTGGGTAGTTTATTACTAGCCCTGGGTCTCTGCTGTGATTTCCGCTTTGGATGAACGCCTTGCACATGGGCTGTAGCTTGTTTGCTGCACAGGGGTAGCAGGGGATCTGATCACTTTTGAATCGGAAAGCGCTGATTCGATTTGGATTGTTAAATTAGTTGATTTATCCAATGTCAATTTGTCATCCTCCATTAGCAAGCATTCCCGAATGCAGGGGATCGTTGTTTTCTCAATAATTTGACCCCTGATCATTTCCTCTGTGAGTGCTCCAAAGTTACACGTAGCGGCCAGATCTGTTAATGATATACTGTTTGATTGATTCACTGTTCCCTTGGCCCCTTTGACGAAATTTGTATCTCTCCATCGTGATACTTTTCTTTGGACCAAAATATTTGTGTAGGGCGCTTACTGCTTTGTCGTAGGACTCAGTGTCTTCGATTTCGCCAAAGATGCATTGACCTTCGGTGCCGAGGCTGTGGATAAGTATTGCATGGCGGCGAGCTGGTGTTACGTTGTCGCCGTCAAACCATTCGGTGTGATGTATGTAGAAAACCTTTTTATCCATCTCGGCCACGGAATTGGAGGGTCCCCGTGTGTGGAGAGGAAAGGCAGGGGGTAGAGAGGTTAATTTGATCCCATTCTCGTCGCCAAATTATGTTGTGTACGTAAATAAACAGACTAACTGAAACAGGAGAAATGTAACTAACTATGTCCTTTATCACAACTCACAAAATGGTGTCCCAAAACCAGCATGAACCAGAATGTTTACAGCAACTGTACCCGCAGGGTCCTAATGCCTGTCTAGTGTCCTGTAACAAACAAATAGAGTATGAACACAACAGATATTGTTATGTATGGAGAAAGAGCACTGTGAGCTCAAAGTAAAGTGTGACAGTCTTTTATTGCAGGTCTCCAGAGTGCCTCTCCAACCTGTGAGGCCTCTTTAAATACCTGTGCTCCCAAGGAATTATGGGTTCTCTGGGAGATGAACACCCTGGTGGCTGTACAGAGTAAATACAAGTTTACATATATAACAACACTCCCCCCACAAAGTCAATAATGTAACTATTTACAATGTGAGTCGATCTGGGGCCCTTCATGCCCTGGTTGATTGTCTCAGTGTGAAAGCTGGTATTGGTGAATCATTTGTTGGGCCCTCACTGGGCTGCTGTGCAACTGGCCTTGCTGGGCTGCCTGGTGCATTGGGCCCTGCTGGACTGCTGCGGATAATGGGTTTGCTTTGTGGTCAACCGTGGTGCCGGTTGCCACTGGTGTGTATGTTGGGGGATCAAAAAAGGTAGGGTCCAAGGTGTGTTGCTCAGGGTAGTCCGTGAATCTGAGTTTGATTTGGTCCAAGTGTTTCCGGTGAATGAGTCCATTTGAAAGTTTGACCCGAAACACCCTGCTCCCCTCTTTGGCCACGACAGTGTCGGGAAGCCACTTGGGACCTTGTCCATAATTTAATACAAATATAGGATCATTAACATCAATCTCGCGTGACACATTTGCGCTATCATGGTATGCACTTTGTTGAAGCCGCCTGCTCGCCTGTTCATGTAGATCAGGGTGAACTAACGAGAGCCTTGTCGTAAGTGCTCTTTTCACGAGCAGTTCAGCAGGTGGGATCCCAGTGAGTGAGTGGGGTCTCGTGCGGTAGCGAAGCAGGACTCAGGATAGGCGAGTCTGCAGTGAGCCTTCAGTTACCTTCTTCAAGCCTTGCTTGATAGTTTGCACTGCTCTCTCTGCCTGACCATTGGATGCTGGTTTAACCGGGGCAGATGTGACATGTTTGATCCCATTACGGGTCATGAATCCTTTGAACTCAGCACGAGTAAAACATGGCCCATTTGCACTCACCAGAACATCGGGTAAGCCGTGAGTGGCAAACATGGCTCGCAGGTTTTCAGTAGTGGCAGCAGATGTGCTAGCCGACATTATCTCACATTCAATCCACTTGGAATACGCGTCTACAACCACAAGGAACATTTATCCAAGAATGGGCCTGCATAGTCGACGTGTACCCTAGACCACGGTTTGGAGGGCCAAGACCATAAACTTAGCGGCGCCTCCCTGGGTACATTGTTAAACTGCGAACATGTATTACATCTGTGAACGCAGGACTCTAAGTCCGCATCGATGCCGGGCCACCACACGTGGGATCTGGCTATCACTTTCATCATTACGATGCCTGGGTGGGTATTGTAGAGGTCTCTGCCCTTCTTGGGGACCACTGCTCGATTGCCCCACAGAAGGCAGTCTGCCTGCATAGACATTTCATCTTTGCACTGCTGGAACAGCTTTATCTCTTCTTGCATTTCCATTGGGACACTGGACCAGCTCCTGTGAAGCACACAGCTTTTGACTAGAGATAATAAGTGGTCCTGGCTTGTCCAGGTTTTCATTTGTGAAGCAGTGACGGGTGATTGCTCACTCTCAAATGCTTCAATAACCATGGCTAGATCTGCGGGCTGCGCCATTTCCAGCCTCGCGGTGGGCAATGGCAACCTACTGAGAGCATCGCGCAGTTTTCTGTGCCTGGTCTGTGGCAGATGGCGTAGTTGTATGTGGACAACGTGAGCGCCCATCTCTGGATGCGGGCCGATGCGTTGGTGTTTATCCCCTTTTTCTTGGAAAACAGGGATACAAGTGGCTTATGGTCAGTTTCCAATTCGAATTTTAGCCCAAACAGGTATTGATGCATTTTCTTTACCCCATAGATACACGCTAATGTTTCTTTCTCAATTATGCTGTAGGCTCTCTCAGCCTTAGACAGACTCCTAGATGCATAAGCAACTGGTTGCAGTTTCCCAAAATCATTAGCTTGTTGCAATACACACCCGACACCATATGACGACGCATCACATGCTCGTAACAAATGCTTGCATGGATCATACAACACAAGCAATTTGTTTGAGCATAACAATTTTCTCACTTTTACAAAGGCATTTTCTTGGCTTCTGCCCCAAACTCATTCGCCCCTTTTCGTAGTAAGACATGTAGTAGTTCTAGCAGTTTGCTGAGACCCGGTAAGAAGTTACCAAAGTAGTTCAAGAGTCCCAGGAACGACCGCAGCTCCGTCACATTCTGTGGCCTCAGTGCGTTCTCAATTGCCTCCTTCTTCGCGTTGGTGGGCCTGATGCCGTCAGCCACAATCAAACTTCCCAAGAACTCCACTTCAGGCACCAGGAAAACGCACTTCGAGCATTTTATCCTGAGCCCCACACGGTTGAGTCGATTAAGAACCTCCTCCAGGTTCTGCAGGTGCTCGACTGTGTTCCAACCTGTGACCAAGATATCGTCCTAGAAGACCACGGTGTGTGGGACTGATTTCAGCAAGCTTTCCATGTTTCTTTGGAATATCGCTGCTGCTGATCAGATTCCAAACGGGCATCTGTTATAAACAAAAAGACCTTTGTGCATGTTGATGCAGGTGAGCGCCTTCGATGATTTCTCCAGTTCCTGCATCATGTAGGCTGAAGTCAGATTCAGTTTCATGAATGTCTTTCCTCCCGCCAGCATTGCAAAGTGGTCATAAGGCCTTTGGTAGTGGGTATTGATCCTGCAGGGAGAAACGATTGATAGTTACTTTGTAATCGCCACAGATTCTGACGGTGCTGTCTCCCTTGAGGACTGAGACGATAGGACTGGCCCACTCACTGAACTCGATCGGTGAAATGATGCCCTCTCTTTGCAGCCGGTGCAGCTCAATCTCTACCCTTTCTCTCATCATGTACGGTAATGCTCTCGCCTTGTGATGGATGGATCGCGCCCCCGAAATTAGTTGGTTCTGCACTTTTGCTCCTTGGAATTTCCTGGTGCCTGGTTCGAACAGCAAAGGAAATTTGTTTAAGACCTGGTCACTCGAAATGTCATCAGTGGGCGTTAGCGCTCGGACGTCGTCCCAATTCCAGCATATCTTTCCCAGCGAGCTCCTGCTTAGCAGCGTGGGACCATCACCTAGTACCATCCAGAGTGGTAGCTTGTGCACCGCTCCATCGTAGGAGACCTTTACGGTAGCACTGCCGATTACAGGAATCAGTTCTTTTGTGTAAGTTCTTAGTTTCATGCAAACTGGAGTTGAGACTGGCTTTGAGGCCTTGTTGCACCACAATCTTTTGAAAGTCTTTTTGCCCATGATGGACTGGCTCGCGCCTGTGTCCAGCTCCATTGACACCGGGAGTCCATTTAATTCAACATTCAGCATTATCGGGGGACAATTTGTGGTGAATGTGTGCACCCCATGTACCTTTGCCTCCTCTGTCTGAGGCTCTGGTTCATCGTGATCCTCCATGGATCTGTCCTCCTCTGCAACATGGTGGCTTGCAGGTTTAACAGGATTTGCAGCTCACCTGCACACTCGTTGGAGGTGTCCCATTGTTCCACAGTACTTGCAAACGTACCCTTTGAACTGGCATGAATGGAAACTATGATCAGCCCCGCAGCGTCAACAATGTGTTAATGGCCTTGCTTTCATCACCCTTGATGGTGGACTCTGAGACATCTGCGGACGTGCAGCTGCAGGTATGTGTGACCTGCCCTGTACGTTATGATTCAAAAACAACATCACTTTGTTCACAGTGCTTGTAGTAGCATTTGTGTGCTGAGAGATTTGTTTCATATTGTCACTGGTGGCAATGAACGCTTGGGCTATCGCTATGGCCTTACTCAAGGTTGGGGTCTCTACAGTCAAAAACTTGTGAAGTATAGTTTCGTGGCTAATGCCAAGTACAAAAAGTCTCTGAGTATGTGCTCCAAATGTCCTTCAAATTCGCAATGCCCTGCAAGGCGTCTTAGCTCGGCGACATAACTCGTCACTTCCTGGCCTTAAGATCTTTTGTAGGTGTAGAACCGGTACCTCGCCATCAGAACGCTTTTCTTCGGGTTCAAATGCTCTCGGACCAGTGTGCACAAATCGTCGTACGATTTCTCCGTGGGTTTCGCTGGAGTGAGCAGATTCTTCATGAGGCCAAAAGTTGGTGCCCCACAGACGGTGAGGAGGATCGCCCTTCGTTTGGCAGCATTCTGTTCCCCATCTAGCTCGTTGGCCACGAAGTATTGGTCGAGTCGCTCCACAAAAGTTTCCCGATCATCTCCCTCCGAGAATTTCTCCAGGATGCCCACTGTTCTCTGCATCTTTGGGTTCGCTATCTTATCTCGTCGCCAGTTGTGATATATGGAGAAAGAGTCAGGCTGAACACTGTGAGCTCAAAGTAAAGTGTGACCTTAGTCTTTTATTGCAGGTCTCCAGAGTGCCTCTCCAACCTGTAAGGCCTCCTTAAATACCTGTGCTCCCAAGGATTATGGGATCCCTTGGGACTCCAAAGGATGAGCCCTCTGGTGGCTGTACAGAGTAAATACAAGTTTACATATATAACAGGCATGATAGCACCAAAGGATGTGTTGGGTTGAGGGATAAGGGTAAGAAAGCCTCAAAATTGTATACACAATGCCACGAGTCGTAGAATAAAATTGGAATTCTTTTTTGTTCATTGTTCACAGGATGTGGGTGATGCTGACAAGAGAGCATTTATTAACCTTCCCTAATTGCCTAACAACAAGGTGATGGGCCTTCTTTTTGAACTATTATTTTTACAACTGATTGTTCAGTCACTGCAGAGTGCATTAAGAAGCCGGGGGAGGCGGGGGCATACATTTACAAGGATATAGACTGCTCTGCAGGGATGGAAATAATAAATTAGAATTCAGGAGGACATATTGATAAGAGGCGAATCAGAATTGTGTACAGATGAATTATAAGTATTGTGGATTAGATTAACTTATTGCAAGGGACAAAAACTAATGATTGGACTTTGTTATAGACCACTGGTCAAGAAGTGAGACATTAGACCTGAAACGTTATACTCAAATAAGTGAAATATGTGGAAGTTTCATCACAATTGTTATGGACAACTTCAACGTACAAGGGATAAATTGTGAGGACTGTAATGGAGGTGGTGTAGCAAGGATTAATGAAATTGATAAACAGCCAGACAGACTTGCATTTATATAGCGCTTTTCATGACCACCGTACGTCTCAAAGTGCTTTGCAGCCAATGAAATACTTTGAGTGCACTCACTGTTGTAATGTGGGAAACGCAGCAGGCAATTTGTGCACAGCAAGCTCTCACAAACAGCAATGTAATAATGACCAAATAATCTTGTTTTTTTTTGTTATGTTGATTGAGAGATAAATATTGGCCAGGACACCGGGAATAACTCCTGTGCTCTGCTTCAAAACTGTGCTATGGAATCTTTTACATCCACCTGAGAGAGCAAATAGGGCCTCGGTTTAATGTCTCATCCGAAAGACGACACCTCCGGCAATGCAGCACTCCCTCAGCACTGCACTAGTGTCAACCTAGATTTATATACTTTAGTGGGACTTGAACCCACAACCTTCTGATCAATAGATTTTTGAATATTAATGAAATCAAGGGATATGGGGATGGTGCAGAAAAGTGGAGTTGAGGTTGAAGATTAGCCATGATCTTATTGAACGGTGGAGCAGACTCGAAGGGTCAAATGGCCTACTCCTGCTCCTAATTGTTATGTTCTTCTGACTCAGAAGTGAGTGTGCTATCCACTGTGCCACAGCTGGCACATAATGAAGACCTGGCTTAAATGTGGGCAGGAATGGGAACAAAACATTTAGGTTACAATGTATTCAGGAGGGATATGGGAGGAAGGAAGACTGGCGGTGGGTGGTAGAATTGATCAAGGATAAGGTTAGTTCTACAGAGGGACAATATATTGGAGGGTTCAAAGCCTTATCTATTTTGTTAGATTTAAGGAACAGAAAAGGAGTTGTTACATTGTTGAGTGTTTACTGTAGACCCACAAATAGTGAGGAGGAGATAGATGAGCAATCTGACGGCAAATTTCCCAGAAGTGTAAAAATAATAGAGCAGTAATAGGAAGGTACTTCAATTACCCTAATATAGGGCTCAATTTTCCCCGAGCCCGTTTTCTGGCGTATTGCCTGAGTTGCGCTGCTTAATTAGGTAAATAGATGCTCCAGAAAAAAATCTCCGCAGTTTCCCCAATGTTTGGCCTCTAATCTGCAGCCGCGCAGCATGACCAGTCGCCTCAGGGGGTGGAACCTGCGTTCTGCGCTGGAAAAAGGAGCAGTTCTTGACGTTGCTGAAATGGCTGCGCATTCGCAGAACAGCTCCGAGTGAGGTGCCTTCCTGGTCCGCTGCGGTGAGTACCCTGCCCTGCTGAGCCTCTCTGGTGCCTTCCCACCACTCTGTGGCCCCCAATTTCATGCCGGCCAGCTTGCTCCCTTCATCCGCCGAGCCTCTCCGGTGCCTTCCCGCCGCTCTGTGGCTCCCGATTTTGTGCCGGTCCAGGTCCGCTCCACTTCCCACCCCTAGCCCAGGCCAAATGGCCTCCGATGTACTTACCTGTGCCAATTTCTTTAACTCTCCGCAAGGGTTTTCTCGAGAGGCCAGGATTTCTCAGGCAACGGTTTAAGGACATCTATGCTGGGATTTCACTCAGGAATGTACTGCTAATAAGGTAATTGCCTGAGAACACTGCACCGATCTTTTAGACGCAACCTTCGGCCTTCTGCTGATGATACTGCTGGAAAGAGCACGTTGCACGGGTGCTTCTGCACTGCTCTCATTTAAATCAGCAGACAACACCAAAATACCGGTGCTGCTGGCAGTCTTTTTGCAGGGGGCCGTTAACCTTTGCCTGAGGTGGCACCGCCTGTTTTCCAGCTTCATTGAATTTGTTTAAAGTTGTTCCTCGATAACATCTTCCATTTCTGATGAAAGATCATTGTCCTAAAACTCGGGGTGGGGGGGGGGAACGGATTTTAACCTAAACAAAATGGGTGGGCTGAGAGAGTACGGTAAGTTAGTTAAAGTATAGAGGGCTGGATTTTCTGGTCCTTTGCACTCTGGATTTCGGCCCGGAGCAACATGAAAGGCTGCGGTGAGATATCCTGCAGTTCTCGCGATCCCCCACTCGAGTTTTGCGACGATGCTGAGCAGCATCGCCGGGAAGGGCTGCGCTGGCTGTGCTTCACCTCTGGTTGTAACACTGGTGTGAGTTTTGACTGTTGCTCGACCCGTCCACCCGGGAGTGCGCTTACAATGACCGCCTGGGAAATCAGAGCGGTCCATCTATGCCGGCGGCGCAGAGGAAAGTAAAGTGCTTCAAAAGAAAGTGCTAGTGTTTGTTCTTTTAATTTTTTAAGCGATTTATGTTGTGATGGCATGGGCAATGTTTTGGGAATGTTTTTGTGTTTTTTTTAAGGTTTACCTCCCCCCCTGCCCTAGGGCTAACTCGGAGAGCACACTGCCTGGCACTTTAGTTCGTGAGTTTACCATCATTGTGCCACGAAAAGTACAATGCCTCCCTCAGCGCTATGCCCCCTGATGCAGGGCCCAGATGCCCAAACTTACATACGAAAGCGCAAACTATTCTCAGTCGGTAACTTTCCCGCCTCGTCTCCGTTTTCACTCCGAAAACAGAAAAGCCTAAAATCTAGCCTTAAAAAGGTGAATCCCAAACTGAACCCCCTTTGAACCTGCCCACTGCCAGTTTTAACAGAGGAGGGACGGGGAGCGGACAGCCATTTAACTATTATAGCTGGTACACTCACAATAAAGGATGAAACTGATTACTGTGTACAATGAGCAAGTGTGACCTTAGCTCCTTTAATAAGACTCCAGAGTGCAGGTACCTTGTGGGTGGCCTACTTATATACTGTTCTCCCAAAGGATGCTGGGATCCCTTGGGACTCCAATAGGTGGACCCTCTTGTGGTCAGGTGTAATGCAGGTTACAAAGGGTTAAATACATAACATCACTCCCCCGTGAAGTCAACAGTACAGTTATTGACAAGGTGAGACTATCTGGGACTTTTCGCTCCCTTGTCGATCGTCTCGGTACAAATGCGGCTGTGGGTGAGTTGGTTAGTTCTTCACTGGGCTGTTGGGCAGCCGGCCTTGCAGGGCTGCTGGTGATGGTGAGTTTGGCTTCGTGGTCAACCATGATGTCAGTTGCCACTTGTGTGTGTGTTGGAGGGTCAAAGTTGGTGGTGTCCTCTTCGGGTTGTTCGTAGCTGTTGGTGAACCGCAATTTGATTTGGTCCAAATGTTTTCTGTGCGTTTGTCCATTGGCCAATTTGACCTGAAACATCCTACTCCCCTCCTTGGCTGTGACCGTGCCAGCAAGTCATTTGGGATCATGTCCATAATTGGGCAAAAACACAGGATCATTGATCTCAATATCACGTGATAAATTTGCGCGGTCATGGTACACAATTTGTTGATGCCACTTGCCCTCCACGTGATCATGGAGATCAGGGTGGACCAGAGAGAGCCTTGTTTTAAGCGCCCTTTTCATGAGCAGCTCAGCTGGTGGAACCCAGGTGAGTGAGTGGGTTCTGGTGCGGTAGCTGAGCAGCACTCGGGACAACCGGATCTGCAGGGAACCTTCTGACACAAGCTTTGCTTGATGGTCTGAACTGCCCATTCTGCCTGGCTGTTGGATGCAGGATTAAGCGGAGCAGATGTGACGTGTTTGATCCCGTTGCGGGTCATGAATTCCTTGAATTCAGCACTGGTGAAGCACGGCCCATTGTCGCTAACGAGGACATCAGGCAAGCTGTGCGTGGCAAACATGGTTCATAGGCTTTCAATAGTGGCCATGGATGTGCTTACAGATATTATTGCACATTCAATCCATTTTGAGTAAGCGTCCACGACAACCAAAAACATTTTGCCTAGAAATGGGCCCGCATAGTCTACGTGGATCCTCGACCATGGTTTGGAGGACCACGACCACAAACTTAGGGGTGCCTCTCGGGGTACATTGCTCAGCTGAGAGCAAGTGTTGCACTGGCGCACGCATGACTCTAAATCTGAGTCGATGCCGAGCCACCACATATGGGATCTGGCTATGGCTTTCATCATTACAATGCCTGGATGGGTGCTGTGCAGTTCACATATGAACGTATCTCTGCCTTTCTTGGACAAGACCACACAATAGACAGTCTGCTTGCAAAAACAACTCTCCACTGGGACACTGGACCAGCTCCCAAGGACAGTAAAGGATCCTGGCTGGTCCAGGTCCTGATCTAGCGGGCCGTATCGGGGGATTTCTCGTTCTCAAATGCTTCCATGACCATGAGCAAGTCCGGTGGTGGGCAATGGCAGCCGACTGAGAGCATCTGCGCAGTTCTGTGTGCCCGGTTTGTGGCGGATTACATAGTTGTATGCACACAGCGTGAGCGCGTATCTTTGGATGCGGGCAGAGGCATTGGTAGTAATCCCTTTGCTCTCAGAGAACAGTGCTATGAGCGGCTTGTGGTCAGTTTCAAGCTCAAACTTGTGGCCAAATAAGTACTGGTGCATTTTTTTCACCCCATAGACGCACACCAGAGCCTCTTTTTCAATCATGCTGTGGGCCCTTTCGGCCTTGGACAAACTCCTGGATGCATAAGCGACCGGTTGCGAAATCCCCGATTCATTAGCCTGTTGTAACACACACCCGACCCCGTATGACAACGCATCGCAAGCTAGCACTAATCGTTTACAAGGGTTGTACAGGACAAGCAGTTTGTTTGAACACAACAGATTTCTGGCTTTCTTAAAGGCATCCTCTTGTGAATTCCCCCATACCCAGTCGTCTCCCTTGCACAGTAACACATGTAGGGGTTCTAGCAGGGTGCTTAACCCGGGTAGGAAATTACCAAAATAGTTAAGGAGTCCCAGCAACGAACGCAGCTCCATTAAGTTCTGTGGTCGTGGCGCGTTCTTGATGGCCTCCATCTTGGCGTCGGTGGGTCTGATGCCGTCTGCTGCGATTCTTCTTCCCAAGAACTCGACGTCCTGTGCCAGGAAAACACACTTCGAGCGTTTCAACCTGGGCTCCACATGATCCAACCGACTAAGAACCTCTTCCAGATTCTTCAAGTGCTCCATGGTGTCGCGACCTGTAACCAATATGTCGTCCTGGAAAACCACTGTGCAAGGAACCGACTTTAGCAGGCTCTCCATGTTCCGCTGGAAGATAGCCATGGCCGACCGAATCCCGAACGGGCACCGGTGTAGATAAACAGACCTTTGTGCGTGTTGATGCAGGTGAGGCCTTTCGAAGACTCCTCCAGCTCCTACATCATGTAGGCCGAGGTGAGGTCTAGCTTACTGAATTTCTTCCCTCCAGCCAGGGTTGCAAATAGGTCATCTGCCTTGGGTAGCGGGTACTGGTCCTGCAGCGAAAAACGGTTAAGCGTTACTTTATACTCCCCACAAATTCTAACCGTGCCATCATCCTTAAGTACCGGGACAATTGGACTGGCCCAGTCATTGAATTCCACCGGCACGATGATGCCTTCACGTTGCAGCCTGTCCAGCTTAATTTCTACTTTTTTACACACCATGTACAGTACTGTCCGTGCCTTGTGGTGGATGGGTCGCGTACCGGGAACCAAATGGATCTGCATTTTTGCCCCCGAGAAGCTTCCAATGCCTGGCTTGAACAACGATGGGAACTTGCTCAGAACCTGGGTACATGAAGCATCGTTAACGGACGAAAGTGCTCGGATATCATCCCAATTCCAGCGGATTTTTCCAAGCCAGCTTCTGCCAAACAACGTGGGGCCATCCCCTGGCACAATCCACAGTGGGAGTTCATGTACTGCTCCGTCATAGGAGACTTTGACTTCTGCACTACCAATTACAGGGATTAGTTCCTTGGTGTAAGTTGGTGTGAATGGGGCTGAGCTTGGGCCTGTGTGCCTTTTTGCCCCACAGCCTGTCGAAGGCCTTTTTACTCATTATGGACTGACTTGCCCCCATGTTCCATAGATACTGGAATACTGATCAATTCAACTTTCAACATTATTGGTGGACATTGCGTAGTAAATATCTGTACCCCATACACTTCTGCCTCCTCAGTACGAGTCTCCAATTCAGCTTGATCCACAGTGGATCGATCTTCCTTTGCAACATGGTGGTTTGCAGGGTTTGCAGGGTTGCAGCTCGCCTGCACATTCATTGGAGGTGTCCCATTGTTCTGCAACCATTGCAGGCATAGTGCGTAAAGCGGCATTGATGGGGCCAATGATCACCTCCGCAGTGCCAACAAGGTGTTAACTGCTTCGCATTAACGATTGATGGCGGACTCTGGGTCAATTGAGGTCGGGCCACAGCAGCCGGCATGTACATTCTGCCCTGTACATTTCTTCTCGAGACCGACGTTACTTTATGCACAGTACTGGCCGAAACTTCTTTACTCTGTGAAATCTATTTGGTGTTGTCACTGGTGGACATAAATTCCTGGGCTATCATTATGGTTTTACTTAGATTCAGAGTTTCTACTTTCAACAGTTTGCGAAGGATTGTCTCATGGTCAATGCCCAGTACAAAAAAGTCTCTGAGCATTTGTTCAGGAATCCCTCAAACTCACAATGTCCTGTGAGGCACCTTAGTTCGGCGACATGGCTCACCACTTCCTGGCCCTCCGATCGTTGAGACGTGTAGAACCGATATCTCACCATCAAAACGCTTTCCTTAGGACTTAGGGGCTCCCGGACCAGCTTACACAATTTTTCGTAGGATTTCTCTGTTGGTTTTGCCGGGGCCAGGAGATTCTTCATGAGGCCATAGGTTATTGCCCCACAGACAGTTAGGAGGATAGTCCTTCATTTGATAGCGTTCACTTCCCCTTCCAGTTCATTGGCCATGAAGTGTTGGTCGAGTCTCTCCACGAAGGCCTCCCAATTGTCCCCTTCTGAAAACTTCTCCAAGATACCGACTGTTCTTTGCATTTTCATGCGGTTGTTCGTTACCTCATCGCCAATTGGTACACTCACAATAAAGGATGAAACTGAGTACTGTGTACAATGAGCACGTGTGACCTTAGCTCCTTTAATAAGACTCCAGAGTGCAGGTACTTCGTGGGTGGCCTGCTTTTCTACTGTTATCCCAAGGGATGCTGGGATCCCTTGGGACTCCAACAGGTGGGCCCTCTGGTGGTCAGGTGTCATGCAGGTTACAAAGGGTTAAATACATTTCAATAGCGAGGCTGGATCCTCTGCTTTAATCACCATTTTCAATTTAACTTTAGCTGATTGGGTTTTGCATGCCTTGTGAAACCTGCCAGGTAACACAAGGTGAGAACTGCTGGATAAAGTAGGTAAGTGGCTTTACATTTACCTCCTGAATCCAGCTTCCTTGCCTAACCCACACCCCACAATTGGAGACCCCCCATGAGGCCTCCAATCACCCCACCCAGGCCTCCCGCTCAGGCCTCCAATTTCCCTTCCCCAGGCCTCTCTCTCCCACTCCCCAGGCCTCCGATCCCCTCATGAGGCCTCAGCACCTGCACTTCTGGCCTCCTTGTGTTGCTCCTCTGGTCCCTGAACCCTTCAGAACCCCTCCCCACTCTTCCAGCCAGCCCACAATCTTGATGTTGTGAACCCTCTCCCCGCTCCTCTGGCTGGCCCGTGATCACCGTGTTCTGGATCCCCCCCCACCGCCACTCCTCAGGCCGCCCCCGATCTTTTCACCCCTCACTCCTATAACCACCCAAAGCCCCACAAAACCCTTCCCTCCCTCCTCTCCGTGGCCTAGAACCGCAAGCCTACCAGCCCGGAGCCAGCCAGCCTCTCAATCTGGCCGGCTGCGGGTGGGAAACGGAGGCCTCGCATGCAAATCAGGCCTTGCTGTTAAATTCAGCAGAGCCTGCGGGAGAGCCATTCTCCCAGGTTTCTCAACCACCTCGGAGAGACCCCCCAACGCCCCCACCCCCAACCCACCTTCCCCATTAACATTCTGATCTTTAACTCGGATTCTCTGCCCACAAATGCTGCCTGACCTGCTGAGTGTTTCTAGAACTTTACATTTATATTTCAGGTCTTTGATACAAGTTCTTTGGAAAGGATGGTACTGAAAATAAAGAAAGCAGGAATCCTTGGATGCCTAATTGGTTGACCAATAGAACCCAGAGGATAGTGGTACAGGGATTGTCATCAACCTGAGATAATGTTATCTCTGTTTAGGGACTACTTTTGTATAATATCTTCTTTAATGATCTGGGATTAGGAGTCACAAGTGCAGTGGGTTTATTTGCAGATGATATAAAGGTAATGAAGGTGGTAGACTACAAAGTTGAACAGGATAAGTTAAAGGAGGATTTGAATATACTTAGGAATTGGGCAGACATATAGTAGTAGAAATTCAATGTAGAGAAATGTAAATTGCTTCACAAAGAGACAATAAAATAAGGAGGGGACTATATATAATTAAGTGGAAACAAAATAATGTGGGTGGAAAATGAAAGAGATCTGAGATCTTGATTGACAAATTGACACTATCGTAACAATGTTCAATGGCAGTGAGTAAAGTAAAGCAGATGTGAAACAAAACAGAAAATGTTGGAGCCTCTCAGCAGGTTAGGCAACATTTGTGGAGAGAACAGTTGATAGTAAGCCATCTTTTGTTCTGTGGGTGAGACCTACAAATGCATATCAGTAAAGTGACATAGTAAGTAGGCAAGCATCCACACACCAGTGCCTTTGAAATGGCCTATTGCATATTAAAGCATAATGGCCCTGAAATCACGGTCTCCATGATGGCATATGCACAACATACCTTGTAAAAGGCCCCACAACATTCAGGTTTCCGCATGCACTGTGCATGCAGGAAAACCCAGAACTTGTGATTGTATTGACAGATCATCTGCTTGCTACCCAAGAACACTTTTGCTGCTGCAGATTTGGCCCAACTACTGCCCAGCACATGCCCACGAAATCTTATGCCTGGTAAAAGCAGGAGTAGGACCTGCTTTTACAAGTGTAAAGGTTAATATAAATGTTAAATAAAAATAAAAAAAATAAAGAAACATACACAAATACTAAAAATTAGTTCATGTAAATTTTGGCCCAGATTAAAATGTTTAAAATTATTTTTTTTTAATTACATTTTTACTTTCAATGCTTTATTAAAGGAACTTTTAATTAATTTTGAAAATGGGAACATTCATAAATGGAATCCTCATAAGCTTATGAGGAAGGAGGAATCTCCTTCCTGATAGAAGGACCTGGCTCACCTGATCCCAGAGAGGCTTCCGAACCGCCTTCACCCCAGGGATCTGTGGACCTTTATGCAGGGTTATGCCTGCAGGCCCAGGATCCAAAGACTCCGAAGCCCGGGAGCCAGCAGGTAGGTTCGGATTTTTTGGGGTGTCGGAGGTGTACTCCAGATGTACGCCTCCAACTGCAAAGTTTGGCCTAATGTGTATACTTTGTGCCATGATAAAACAGCTAGCAGCACTTAGCATTTAAAATGACTGCCAGAGTCTTGCGCAATCTTCTTGACCTAGTTAACTGAGTAAACTTTCCATCTCATGGTGACTACAGGCTTTTACACATACACATGCACACGCACTTACACATGCACACATATATAAAATACCTGGGGGACAATATTGCCGCGTGCCCTGACTGAGGGCGGTAACTTTCCGGGGATGGGACTTTTAGTGCCTGGCATTAAAGTCCTGCCCCCGATACGGTATTGCCCTTATCGTCCCTCCGGCGCTCCACTTCCTTTGGGGGCAGGTCCCGGGGCGCTACTGGGGCAAAATGTTCCGCATAGTGCTGACGAGCTTCAACGCCCCTCCTGTTCAAGTAAAGGGGAGGGCCACAGTGCACTCTGCACGGCCTCTGTTGGCCTTCGCTGGGCCACCAGGGCAGCGTGCAACCGGCCCAGCAGCCCAGCACACAAGACAGAGTGCCAGGCTGCACGATGGTGGCCCGGACTACACTAGGACTGCATTGTCGAGCCGACCCAAGAGTCGGCTGACAAAAAAAGATGGCAGCCTGGGGCCCTGGCGCCCTCCCCTTTAATCAGCGCCCCGAAAGTGGATGTCCAGCGGTTTCACGCCCTACGAAGCTGGAGTTGACATCCATCTGCGCCAGCCTCGCGGGGTGTTAAGTGATTGGCGCGGAGCGGTGAGGGGTTACCACGCACGCCGATTATGTCATCGCTGGTTGCGTAGCGGCCTGGGGCACTAAAGGAAGGCAGCACCTCCGCAACATCCCAAGCAATTTCCCGCGAGGTGGTAGCACCCTCCTCCCCCGGAGTCACTAACTGTGCTATAAAAAGGGGCAATTTCGCCAACATAGAATATTATGTTAAAATGATGCTCTAACGGTTTTTGGCAAAATAATAGAATGGAATCTGAATAAATTCATCGGACATTTGTCATGAATGATTAAGGGGTAGAAATTCGGTCGCGCCTCTGTTGTGGCGTTAATCCGGGTGGAGCGGTAAATTTTGCGCCGGCAAATGGTTTGCGTCTGCCGCAGCAAAATTCCTTAGCTGGGCCGTGAGTTTGGAGTGGAGCGCTAAGGTTGCACACCTCTTTTAGGGCATTAGGCCGGCTGAGCAAGTGAAAATCCAGAGCTAAATAGCTGGCCTCGGAGTGCTCTAAGAGAAGCCTGGGGGGGTGGGGGGAGGGGGGGGTGGTGGGGGGGGAAACTGAAAAAAAACACCAAAAACATTCCCAATACATAACTCACGCCATCACAACATAAATCGTAAAAAAAAACAATCACACTTACCTGAGGTCGACATTACTTACCTCACTGCGGCCGCTACAGTTTGGAATGCCAGCTTCCACAGGTGTTCCCAGCACGGCGTTCTATGGAGTGCTAAGGGGCAGGGGCTGGCATGATCCAAATATCAAGCCTGCTGGAGGGTCAGCAAGTTGCACACTGGCTCACCACTTCCAGGCGGTAATGCTCCGCGCTCCCTCGAAACCAGCACTGAATATCCTGGCGAGGTGCTGAAAGCTGGCCACCCACCCTGAAGTGCTTACCGCCGCCATTGCTGCCCCTCCAGCTCTAAAAATCTAGATAATTTGAACATTATTTTTTCATTTAAAACTTTGCTCTGTTTGCATTGACCTGTCTCAGGTCAGTTGAACACCCTCCCGAAACCTCTCTGCCTCTCCACCTCCCGCTATTCTTTAAAATCCACCTCATTGACCAAACTATCCACTCCTCCTAATGTCTCTTTTTTTGGCTCAGTGTCCATTTTTTTTTGATTGTGCAACTGTGAGGTTTTTGTACATAAAAGTCACAATATAAATGGGAGTTATTGTTGAATCTACAGCAGTACCCAGAAGAGTCATTGCGAAAATTTGATCTACAGTATTTTAAAGTAAACAATTGAACATCAACTATGAGATGAGAGCATACCACACTTATCTTTGTGATGATAATATTCAAAACATAGGACCCGAGTTTGGTCAAAACTAAGTTCCCCCCAAGTTCCGTCAAAAGGACCACTAAGATCCTGATGGTACTTTGGGTGGAAGTTTGGTGAGAAAATGTGGGAAAAACCGCCTGGTGGAAAAACTGGGCCTTACATGCCAATGGGCAGTAGGTACGTTGCATTCTGGGTGACAAATGTGATCCTTGGCAAAGTAACACCGAGGATAGAGTCAGGTCCGGGGGAGGGGCAGCGGGAGGGGGTGAGGGGGAAACAGCAAAAATAAAACATTTTTAGAACATTAAAAAAAAACGACTATAAATCCTTCAGAGGAGCCCATCCACCAATATCCCTGCAAAAGAAATGAAGAAAACAAGTGCACTAACCTTTTCTTGCAGGTCTTCATACTTACGGTTCAGGTAAGACCTGCCTCCACGTGGCGGTCTCTTCTCCTGCTGGAGCGGAGGAGCGCCCGGACCAATCTGGGGAGTCAGCAGGTGGGAGGATTTTTGTCGGCGTTGCAGCGGATGCCAGCGGAAGGTCCCCAGTGGTCTTCTCTCCCCGCTGGCGTGAGGACCTCACCAAACTCGCTCAGAGGGGAGAGCGCCCAGAAAACATCGAGACCGCCTAGAAAACTCGGCGGCAGTCAATGGTAAGTCCACCAAACTCGAGCCCATAGTCTTTCACTTACAGTGGGTGTAATGCAGATTGAATGTTTGGAAGTTTTAATGTTGATATTTTGAAGTTTTCAGAAGGATGTGTGTTGAAGTCCCACTTCAAAGACTTGAGCATGTAATCTTGGCTGAAACGTCACTGCAGTATTGAGGGAGTGCTGCACTGTAGTAGGGGCCGTCTTTCAGATGGAATGTTAAACAATAACAACTTGCATTTATATACTGCTATTAACGTGGTAAAATGTCCCAAGGTGATTCACAGGAGCGTTTTAAAGGAGGAAAGAGAGTTAGAGAGATGAAGAGGTTTAGGGAGGGAATTCCAGAGCTTAGGGCCTTGACAGCTGAAGGCATGATCGCCAATGGCGGTGCAGTTAAAATCAGGGACATGCAAGAGGCCAGCATTGGAGGAACGCAGATATCTAGGAGGGCTGTAGGGCTGGAAGAGTTTACAGAGATAGGGACAGGCGAGGCCATGGATGGATTTGAAAACAAGGATGAGAATTTTAAAATTGAGGCGTTGCTCAACTGGGAGCTAATGTAGGTCAGCGAGCACAGGGGTGATGGACGAACGGGACTTGGTGCGAGTTAGGCCATAGGGAGCAGAGATTTAGATGAGCTTAAGTTTATGGAGGGTGGACGATAGATGGCCAGCCAGGAGTGCATTGGAATAGTCAAATCTAGTGTTAACAAAGTCAATTTGGTTCATTCTACATGACATTACGAAATATCTGAGAGCACTGGACAAATTGAAGGCTAGGAGCCATGACAACATCCTGGCTATAATTCGAGGCCTGCTCATCAGAACTAGCCACCTCTCTACTTAAAAAAGAAAAAGAAATAGGTGTTAGGCCGCTTGCATATACTAATCTGGGACATAACACCTATTTGATGACCCCTGTCGGAAATAGGCCACTGCTGAGTGGAGCATGCATTGGACATGTTCTGCTCAGATTTTCCTGTTCTTACATAAGAACATAAGAAATAGGAGCAGGATTAGGCCATTTGGCCCCTCGAGCCTGCTCCACCATTCAGTAAGATCATGGCTGATCTGATCCTGGCCTCAACTCCATTCCCTTCCTGTTCCCCATAACCCTTGACTCCCTTATCATTCAAAAATCTGTCTATTTCCACCTTAAATATATTCAATGACCCAGCCTCCACAGCTCTCTGGGCTAGAGAATACCAAAGATTCACAACCCTATGAGAGAAGAAATCCCTCCTCAATTCGGTTTTAAATGGGCGTCCCCATATTCTGAAACTGTGCCCCCTTGTTCTAGATTCCCCCATTTAAATAATAATTTTCTTTTTTCTTTTTCCTACCAAAATGAATAACCTCACATGTTCCCATATTATACTCCATCTGCCAAATGTTTGCCCACTCACTGAGCCTATCTATATCCCTTTGTAGATTCTTTGCATCATCCTCACAACTTGCTTTCCCACCTATCTTTGTATCATCTTGCTCCAGCGTTCTTACTCCATGATGTGGAGTATGACAAAGGCACTCAACACAGGCCTGTTGTGGAGAAAAGAATTGTTTAATTGCTTGATCAAGGGAGACACGGTCTACACCAGTTCCTTAACTGGATATTTTCCCAACCATTCTCATCTAACACTTCAGGAGCCACTTCTTTTACACAGAATTCTCTGCAAAGTCATCATTTACATTATCATTGGTCAGTCTTTCTACCGCGTGACAATTTTTTTTGCTTTGTTACAGATTGTTCAATTTTAACTTTGCTTATTGTTTCACATCCTCCTTGGGTATGAAAATATGTATCCTGTATCCTGCCTCCTACCACTAACAGGAATCTATTTCTGAGTTCTGAATAACAATACGAATCTATTTCTTAGTTCTGAATAACAACAGGAAGCTATGTCCTCGGCCTACGATATTAGCTCTGAATAACAGGAATTGCACCATTGCCCTACAGTTGCATGTGCTAATTTCACCACATCAGCAAATTGTGTTTTTGCCTTCCAAATCTAAAACATGTTTAACTCTTTAATTCCCACTTCAATTCCCACTTTGGTCAAATGGTTATTCTATTAACCCACTGTGACCAATTCTTTTACCTTACGAGACTCGTGTGTCTCCCGCCCCAATTTCGTTGATCAGGCGACAGGATTGGGACAGTCACGACTGATATCAGGTATTCGTGTTGGTTTGGTTCATCTCCCCTGTTACCTATTTTCAGCGAAGGCTTCCTTTCGTATTTCTGAGCGGCTTTTACCAGCGCTTTCATCCTTCTCCTCCTACATCTAAAGAACCATTCAAACAGTAACATAAGTATAACCAACATCTGCACTATCACTAATACATATGACATAATTCTTATCCAAGGTTGTACATGAACACTAAGTCCAAAATCCCATAGTCGTGTATACCAGAGTTGATTGGCCAGCACTTTCTTTGTGTCCTTTTGCAGCTCAACAATCTCTTTCATCAGGATGATGTATTTTTGTCGTTGCTCACAGACACTCTTCTCCAACGCTGTCTGTTCCTCACTTAGCTTGGGAATAGGTTTTCTCTGATGCTCTTCGAAGCCCTCATACCCCGCATTTATAGTGTCTACCACCGTTCCATTGATAATTTCTTCTTTTAATTATGGGGATGTAATATGTCCCTGAATATTAACCTCTTCCCTGGTCGTGGAGCAAAAGTCAGTGCATTACTCCTCCCACAGTCATGTTAGTGGCTGTGGTGCTGACACACCATTTCCCGTTACTTCGTGGTGCTGCTGTTGTCTCGAAATCCAGCATCAGCGGAGTTATGCTCAGGACACATCCTTCTGTGCGGCTATATCCACAGTCATCTTGATCAAATTTGGGATGTTCTCGGCACAAAACAACCTGGTTATTCTTATAACAATCTTTAATGCACATACTCTTGGTATCATCTCCCTTTTTAATAATGTATTGGTGCAGTTTGTGGTATCTGACCTGTGTTTGGTTTGTTATTTCTCCTATATTTTCAACTTTATACAGGAGGTTTCCCTTGGTCACATCATATTGTGGTATTGACAGTACAAATCCAATTATATTCTGATGACCAGTTACACATTTAGTTTTAGGAACCCATGCTTGGCTGTTTCGCCTGATTTCACAGGCGTCTGTTTCCCTTTTTCTCAAGGTCCATTCCATGAATACATCATTGGTTAGAAAAACATAGTAACATAGAAAATAGATGCAGGAGTAGGCCGTTCGGCCCTTCGAGCCTGCACGACCATGCAATAAGATCATGGCTGATCATTCCCTCAGTACCCCTTTCCTGCTTTCTCTCCATACCCCTTGATCCCTTTAGCCATAAGGGCCATATCTAACTCCCTCTTGAATATATCCGATGAACTGGCATCAACAACTCTCTGCGGCAGGGAATTCCACAGGTTAACAACTCTCTGAGTGAAGAAGTTTCTCCTCATCTCAGTCCTAAATGGCCTACCCCTTATCCTTAGACTGTGTTCCCTGGTTCTGGACTTCCCCAACATCGGGACCATTTTTCCCGCATCTAACCTGTCCAGTCCCGTCAGAATCTTATATGTTTCTATCAGATCCCCTATCATCCTTTTAAATTCCAGTGTATAAAGTCCCAGTTGATCCATATGTCAGACCAGCTATCCCGGGAATCAGTCTGGTGAACCTTCGCTGCACTCCCTCAATAGCAAGAACGTCTTTCCTCAGATTAGATGACCAAAACTGAACACAATATTTCAGGTAAGGCCTCACCAAGGCCCTGTACAACTGCAGTAAGACCTCCCTGCTCCTATACTCAAATCCCCTAGCTATGAAGGTCAACATACCATTTGTCTTCTTCACCACCTGCTGTACCTGCATGCCAACTTTCAATGACTGATGAACCATGACACCCAGGTCTCATTGCACCTCCCCTTTTCCTAGTCTGCCGCCAATCAGATAATATTCTGCCTTCGTGTTTTTGCCCCCAAAGTGGATAACCTCACATTTATCCACATTATATTGCATCTGCCATGCATTTGCCCACTCACCTAACCTGTCCAAGTCACCCTGCAGCCTCTTAACATCCTCCTCACAGCTCACACCTCCACCCAGTTTAGTGTCATCTGCAAACTTGGAGACATTACACTCAATTCCTTCATTTAATCATTAATGTATATAGTAAAGAGCTGGGGTCCCAGCACTGAGCCCTGCGGCACTCCACTAGTCACTGCCTTCCATTATGAAAAGGACCCGTTTATCCCGACTCTCTGCTTCCTGTCTGCCAACCAGTTCTCTATCCACGTCAGTACATTACCCCCAATACCATGTGCTTTAATTTTGCACACTAATCTCTTGTGTGGGACCTTGTCAAAAGCCTTTTGAAAGTCCAAATACACCATAATCCACTGGTTCTCCCTTGTCCACTCCACTAGTCCACTCAAAAAATTCCAGAAGATTTGTCAAGCATGATTTCCCTTTAATAAATACATGCTGACTTGGACCGATCCTTTCACTGCTTTCCAAATGTGCTGCTTTCATCTTTAATAATTGATTCCAACATTTTCCCCACTACTGATGTCAGGCTAACCGGCCTAGAATTACCCATTTTCTCTTTCCCTCCCTTTTAAAAAAGTTGTGTTACATTAGCTACCCCCCAGTCCATAGGAACTGATCCAGAGTCCATAGACTATTGGAAAATGATCACCAATGCGTCCACTATTTATTGGGCCACTTCCTTAAGTATTCTAGGATGCAGACTATCAGGCCCCGGGGATTTAGCAGCTTTCAATCCCATCAATTTCCCTAACACAAGTTCCTGCCTAATAAGAATATCCTTCAGTTCCTCCTTCTCACTAGACCCTCGGTCCCCTAGTTCTTCTGGAAGGTTATTTGTGTCTTCCTTCGTGAAGACAGAACCAAAGTATTTGTTCAATTGGTCTGCCATTTCTTTGTTCCCCATTATAAATTCACCTGAATCCGACTGCAAGGGACCGACGTTTGTCTTCACTAATCTTTTTCTCTTCACATATCTATAGAAGCTTTTGCAGTCTGTTTTTATGTTCCCGGCAAGCTTCTTCTCGTATTCTATTTCCCCCTCTTAATTAAACCCTTTGTCCTCCTCTGCTGAATTCTAAATGTCTCCCAGTCCTCAGGTTTGCTGCTTTTTCTGGCCAATTTATATGCCACTTCCTTGGATTTAACACTATCCTTAATTTCCCTTGTTAGCCACGATTGAGCCACGTTCCCTGTTTTATTTTTACTCCAGACAGGAATGTACAATTGCTGAAGTTCATCCATGTGATTTTTAAATGTTTGCCATTGCTTATCCACCGTCAACCCTTGAAGTATCATTTGCCAGTCTATTCTCGCCAATTTACGCCTCAAACCATCGAAGTTACTTTTCCTTAAGTTCAGGACCCTAGTTTCTGAATTAACTGTGTCACTCTCCATCTTAATAAAGAATTCTATCATATTATGGTCACTCTTCCACAAGGGGACTCACACAACAAGATTGCTAATTAGTCCCTTCTCATTACACATCATCCAGTCTAGGATAGCCAGCTCTCTAGTTGGTTCCTCGACATATTGGTCGAGAAAACCATCCCTAATACACTCCAGGAAATCCTCCTCCACCTCATTGCTACCAGTTTGGTTAGCCCAATCAATATGTAGATTAAAGTCACCCATGATAACTGCTGTACCTTTATTGCACGCATCCCTTATTTCTTGTTTGATGCTGTCCCCAATCTCACTACTACTGTTTGGTGGTCTGTACACAACTCCCACCAGCGTTTTCTGCCCTTTGGTATTCCGTAGCTCCACCCATACCGAGTCCACATCATCCAAGCTACTGTCCTTCCTTACATAATAAGAACATAAGAATTAGGAACAGGAGTAGGCCATCTAGCCCCTCAAGCCTGTTCCGCCATTCAATAAGATCATGGCTGATCTGGTCGTGGACTCAGCTCCACTTACCCGCCCTCTCCCCGTAACCCTTAATTCCCTTACTGGTTAAAAATCTATCTATCTTTGACTTGAAAACATTCAATGAGCTAGCCTCAACTGCTTCTTTGGGCAGAGAATTCCACAGATTCACAACCCTCTGGGAGAAGAAATTCTTTCTCAACTCGGTTTTAAATTGGCTCCTCCGTATTTTGAGGCTGTGCCCCCTAGTTCTAGTCACCCCTACCAGTGGAAACAACCTCTCTGCCTCTATCTTGTCGATCCCTTTCATGATTTTAAATGTTTCTATAAGATCACCCCTCATCCTTCTGAACTCCAACGAGTAAAGACCCAGTCTACTCAATCTATCATCATAAGGTAACCCCCTCATTTCTGGAATCAGCCTAGTGAATCGTCTCTGTACCCCTTCCAAAGCTAGTATATCCTTCCTTAAGTAAGGTGACCAAAACTGCACGCAGTACTCCAGGTGCGGCCTTACCAATACCTTATACAGTTGCAGCAAGACCTTCCTGCTTTTGTACTCCATCCCTATCGCAATGAAGGCCAACATTCCATTCGCCTTCCTGATTACCTGCTGCACCTGCAAACTAACCTTTTGGGATTCATGCACAAGGACCCCCAGGTCCCTCTGCACCGCAGCATGTTGTAATTTCTCCCCATTCAAATAGTATTCCCTTTTACTGTTTTTTTTCCCAAGGTGGATGACCTCATATTTTCCGACATTGTATTCCATCTGCCAAACCTTAGCCCATTCGCTTAACCTATCCAAGTCTCCTTGCAGCCTCTCTGAGTCCTCTACACAACCTGCTTTCCCACTAATCTTTGTGTCATCTGCAAATTTTGTTGCACTACACTCTGTCCCCTCTTCTAGGTCATCTATGTATATTGTAAACAGTTGTGGTCCCAGCACTGATCCCTGTGGCACACCACTAACCACTGATTTCCAACCGGAAAAGGACTCATTTATCCCGACTCTCTGCTTTCTGTTCGCCAGCCAATTCTCTATCCATGCCAATACATTTCCTCTGACTCCGCGTACCTTTATCTTCTGTAGTAACCTTTTGTGTGGCACCTTATCGAATGCCTTTTGGAAATCTAAATGCACCACATCCATCGGTACACCTCTATCCACCATGCTCGTTATATCCTCAAAGAATTCCAGTAAGTTAGTTAAACATGATTTCCCCTTCATGAATCATGCTGCGTCTGCTTGATTGCACTATTCCTATCTAGATGTCCCGCTATTTCTTCCTTAATGATAGTTTCAAGCATTTTCCCCACTACAGATGTTAAACTAACCAGCCTATAGTTACCTGCCTTTTGCCTGCCCCCTTTTTTAAACAGAGGCGTTACATTAGCTGCTTTCCAATCCGCTGGTACCTCCCCAGAGTCCAGAGAATTTTGGTAGATTATAACGAATGCATCTGCTATAACTTCCGCCATCTCTTTTAATACCCTGGGATGCATTTCATCAGGACCAGGGGACTTGTCTACCTTCAGTCCCATTAGCCTGTCCAGCACTACCCCCCTAGTGATAGTGATTGTCTCAAGGTCCTCCCTTCCCACATTCCTGTGGCCTGCAAATTTTGGCATGGTTTTTGTGTCTTCCACTGTGAAGACCGAAGCAGAATAATTGTTTAAGGTCTCAACCATTTCCACATTTCCCATTATTAAATCCCCCTTTTCATCTTCTAAGGGACCAACATTTACTTTAGTCACTCTTTTCCATTTTATATATCTGTAAAAGCTTTTACTATCTGTTTTTATGTTTTGCGCAAGTTTACCTTCGTAATCTATCTTCCCTTTCTTTATTGCTTTTTTAGTCATTCTTTGCTGTTGCTTAAAATTTTCCCAATCCTCTAGTTTCCCACTAACCTTGGCCACCTTATACGCATTGGTCTTTGATTTGATACTTTCCTTTATTTCCTTGGTTATCCATGGCTGGTTATCCCTTCTCTTGCCACCCTTCTTTTTCACTGGAATATATTTTTGTTGCGCACTATGAAAGAGCTCCTTAAAAGTCCTCCACTGTTCCTCAATTGTGCCACCGTTTAGTCCTTGTTTCCAGTCTACTTTAGCCAACTCTGCCCTCATCCCACTGTAGTCCCCTTTGTTTAAGCATAGTACGCTCGTTTCTAACACAACTTCCTCACCCTCAATCTGTATTACAAATTCAACCATATTGTGATCATTCATTCTGAGAGGATCTTTTACTCGGAGATCGTTTATTTTTCCTGTCTCATTACACAGGACCAGATATAAGATGGCTTGCTCCCTTGTAGGTTCTGTTACATACTGTTCTAAGAAACAATCCTGTATGCATTCTATGAATTCCTCCTCCAGGCTACCCCGTGCGATTTGATTTGACCAATCGATATGTAGGTTAAAATCCCCCATGACTACTGCCGTTCCTTTTTCACATGCCTCCATTATTCCCTTGATTATTGCCTGCCCCACTGTGAAGTTATTATTTGGGGGCCTATAAACTACGCCCACCAGTGACTTTTTCCCCTTACAATCTCTAATCTCCACCCACAATGATTCAACATTTTGTTCTTTGGAGCCAATATCATCCCTCACAACTGCCCTGATATCATCTTTTATTAACAGAGCTACCCCACCTCCTTTCCCTTCTTGCCTATCTTTCTGAATCGTCAGATACCCCTGTATGTTTAATTCCCAGTCTTGGCCACCCTGCAATCATGTTTCTGTAATGGCCACAAAATCATACCCATTTGTAATGATTTGTGCCGTCAACTCATTTACTTTATTTTGAATGCTGCATGCATTTAGGTAGAGTGTTTTCATTCTAGTTTTTAAACTACTATTGCATTAATTTCCTCTTTAACCAGCAATGCCACCCCACCTCCTTTTCCTTTCTGTCTATCCTTCATGAATATCCAATCTGGGACCTTCCCATTTTGTAGCTGTTCTAAGTTATTTTCTGCTGTACTTATCATCCATGCTGCATACCCGGCGCATACGACAGCGTTTTGTCCGCTTTCGCTATTGTACTTTTGATTCGCGTTTATTAAGTCAATTGTCTTGGCATGATCCCTTAGTGTGTGGGCCACTTGTAACAATTCTCTTTCAGCCCCATCTCCCAATTGGGCCTGCATTTTCTCATTATCATTTCTCCTTTCCAGCAACCCTCTTTGGATTTGGGTGAGTTTGTCAACCTGCTCTTCTACCATCTGGAGATCTATAGCGTTTAACTTGGCTACACCCGTCGCATATCCCATGCCCATGATTTCTAATATCTCCCTATCTCGTCTAACCTTCCCTTTTAATGTGATAAACCTCAGGGTCTTGGACTCGGGTCCATCTAAGGCCCGCAGTATCAGATTTTTATGCATGCTTATTGTTTTTGACCCGCAGAAAATGGGGATCGTTAGATCGGTCAGATTTAGAAATATTATGATTATCTTCTGCCGCATTCCAAAGTTTATCTTTTTCTTAGTCTTCTTTATCATCAGCCCTCCACTTGCCCCTTCCTCTGTTTTGAGGACAATCTGGTGGTGGGGGATTCGGAGATTCTGGCGAGGGTGTCGGAGTTATTTCTGACCTCCAACAACCAAGCGCTGCCTGATCTGCTGTGGCCCGATTATTCAGGCACGCGAGGTCTTTATAGGTGGTCTGTCCCCCCCCACTTTTGGTCTTGGTTATCGAGGGACAATCTAGCAACTTATGTCCTGGATCACACCCTACCTTCCAGCACCCTGGGGCTGGTGGACTAGAGCATTGGTCAACATCCTCACCCTCTGATCCTTTATAGACGGGGTGAGAATTAGGGTGACACTCCCAATAATGTTTCTTCTGGTTCCTGAAGTAGTGTGTGATCCCCTTTTCATCCTCGGGGATCATACTCTCGCTGTCGTATCTGTTGGACTGCATCACCATGTATTCTGTTCCTCTGGCCAGTTCCAGCAGGCCCAACAAGGCCAATAACCACATCCTTTCGAGTCACCTGTTTGGGGGAACACAATCTGGACAGACCATACTGGGGTCAGAGGCTTACCATCTCCACTTGGCCATTCCTATTCCTCTCATGGGTCCTCGACCACAGCCAGATTATCATAACGACTCACATAGAAACATAGAAACATAGAAAATAGGTGCAGGAGTAGGCCATTCAGCCATTCGAGCCCACACCATCATTCAATAAGATCATGGTTGTTCATTCACCTCAGTACACCTTTCCTGCTTTCTCTCCATACCCCTTGATCCCTTTAGATGTAAGGCCACATCCAACTCCCTCTCGAATATATCTAATGAACTGGCATCAACAACTCTCTGCAGAAGAGAATTCCACAGGTTAATAACTCTCTGAGTGAAGAAGATTCTCCTCATCTCAGTCCTAAATGGCTTAACCCTTATCCTTAGACTGTGACCCCTAGTTCTGGACTCCCCCAACATCGGGATCATTCTTCCTGCATCTAACCTGTCCAGTCCTGTCAGAATTTTACATGTTTCTATGAGATCCCCTCTCATTCGACAAGGTCCCACACAGGAGATTAATGTGCAAAGTTAAAGCACATGGGATTGGGGGTAGTGTGCTGACGTGGATTGAGAACTGGTTGTCAGACAGGAAGCAAAGAGTAGGAGTAAATGGGTACTTTTCGGAATGGCAGGCAGTGACTAGTGGGGTACCGCAGGGTTCTGTGCTGGGGCCCCAGCTGTTTACATTGTACATTAATGATTTAGACGAGGGGATTAAATGTAGTATCTCCAAATTTGCGGATGACACTAAGTTGGGTGGCAGTGTGAGCTGCGAGGAGGATGCTATGAGGCTACAGAGTGACTTGGATAGGTTAGGTGAGTGGGCAAATGCGTGGCAGATGAAGTATAATGTGGATAAATGTGAGGTTATCCACTTTGGTGGTAAAAACAGAGAGACAGACTATTATCTGAATGGTGACAGATTAGGAAAAGGGAAGGTGCAACGAGACCTGGGTGTCATGGTACATCAGTCATTGAAGGTTGGCATGCAGGTACAGCAGGCGGTTAAGAAAGCAAATGGCATGTTGGCCTTCATAGCAAGGGGATTTGAGTACAGGGGCAGGGAGGTGTTGCTACAGTTGTACAGGGCCTTGGTGAGGCCACACCTGGAGTATTGTGTACAGTTTTGGTCTCCTAACTTGAGGAAGGACATTCTTGCTATTGAGGGAGTGCAGCGAAGATTCACCAGACTGATTCCCGGGATGGTGGGACTGACCTATCAAGAAAGACTGGATCAACTGCGCTTGTATTCACTGGAGTTCAGAAGAGTGAGAGGGGACGTCATAGAAACGTTTAAAATTCTGATGGGTTTGGACAGGTTGGATGCAGGAAGAATGTTCCCAATGTTGGGGAAGTCCAGAACCAGGGGTCACAGTCTAAGGATAAGGGGTAAGCCATTTAGGACCGAGATAAGGAGAAACTTCTTCACCCCGAGAGTGGTGAACCTGTGGAATTCTCTACCACAGAAAGTAGTTGAGGCCAATTCACTAAATATATTCAAAAGGGAGTTAGATGAAGTCCTTACTACTCGGGGGATCAAGGGGTATGGCGTGAAAGCAGGAAGTGGGTACTGAAGTTTCATGTTCAGCCATGAACTCATTGAATGGCGGTGCAGGCTAGAAGGGCTGAATGGCCTGCTCTTGCACCTATTTTCTATGTTTCTATGTTTCTATTCTTCTAAACTCCAGTGAATACAGGCCCAGTCGATCCAGTCTCTCCTCATATGACAGTCCTGCAATCCCGGGAATCAGTCTGGTGAACCTTCGCTGACTCCCTCAAAAGCAAGAACATCCTTCCTAAGATTAGGAGACCATAATTGAACACAATATTCCAGGTGAGGCTTCACCAAGGCCCTGTACAGCTGCAGCAAGACCTCCCTGCTCCTATACACAAATCCCCTAGCTATGAAGGCCAACAAGCCATTTATCTTGTTCACCGCCTGCTGCACCTGCATGCCAACTTTCAATGACTGATGTACCATGACACCCAGGTCTCGTTGCACCTCCCCTTTTTCTAATCTGCCGCCATTAAGATAATATTCAGCCTTCGTGTTTTTCCCACCAAAGTGGATAACCTCACATTTATCCACATTATATTGCATAGGCCAGACATTTGCCCACTCACCTAACCTGTCCAATTCACCCTGCAGCCTCTTAGCATCCTCCTCACAGCTCACACCATCACCCAGCTTAGTGTCATCTGCAAACTTGGAGATATTACTCTCAATTCCTTCATCTAAATCATTGATGTATATTGTAAACAGCTGGGGTCCCAGCACTCAACCCTGCGGCACCCCACGAGTCGCTGCCTGCCATTCTGAAAAGGACCTGTTTATCCCGACTCTCTGCTTCCTGTCTGCTAACCAGTTCTCTATCCACGTCAATACATTACCCCCAATACCATGCGATTTAATTTTGCACACCAATCTCTTGTGTGGAACCTTGTCAAAAGCCTTTTGAAAGTCCAAATACACCACATGCACTGGTTCTCCCTTGTCCACTCTACTAGTTACATCCTCAAAAAATTCTAGAACATTTGTCAAGCATGATTTCCCTTTCATAAATCTATGCTGACTTGGACCGATCCGGTCACTGCTTTCCAAATGTGCTGCTATTTCATCTTTAATAATTGATTCCAACATTTTCCCCACTACTGATGTCAGGCTAACCGGTTTATAATTCCCCGTTTTCTCTCTCCCTCCTTTTTTTAAAAGTGGTATTACATTAGTTACCTTCCAGTCCATAGGAACTGATCCAGAGTCGATAGACTGATGGAAAATGATCACCAATGCGTCCACTATTTCTCGGGCCACTTCCTTAAGTACTCTGGGATGCAGACTTTCAGGCCCTGGGGATTTATCGGCCTTAAATCTCATCAATTCCCCTAACAAAATTTCCTGACTAATAAGGATTACCTTCAGTTCCTCCTTCTCGCTAGACCCTCGGTCCCCTAGTACTTCCGGAATGTTATTTGTGTCTTCCTTTGTGAAGACAGAACCAAAGTATTTGTTCAATTGGTCTGCCATTTCTTTGTTCCCCATTATAAATTCCCCTGATTCTGACTGCAAGGGGCCTGCGTTTGGCTTCACTAATCTTTTTCTCTTCACATATCTATAGAAGCTTTTGCAGTCAGTTTTTATGTTCCCAGCAAGCTTCCTCTCATACTCTATTTTCCCCCTCCTAATTAAACCCTTTGTCCTCCTCTGCTGAATTCTAAATTTCTCCCAGTCCTCAGGTTTGCTGCTTTTTCTGGCCAATTTATATGCTGCTTCCTTGGATTTAACATTATTCCTAATTTCCCTTGTTAGCCACGGTTGAGCCACCTTCCCGTTTTATTTTTACTCCAGACAGGGATGTACAATTGTTGAAGTTCATCCATGTGATCTTTAAATATTTGCCATTGCCTATCCACCGTCAACCCTTTAAGTATCATTCGCCAGTCTATTCTAGCCAATTCACGCCTCAAACCATCGAAGTTACTTTTCCTTAAGTTCAGGACCGTAGTCTCTGAATTAACTCTGTCACTCTCCATCTTAATAAAGAATTCTACCATATTATGATCAGTCTTCCCCAAGGGGCCTCGCACAACAAGATTGCTAATTAGTCCTTTCTCGTTACACATCACCCAGTCGAGGATGGCCAGCCCTTTAGTTGGTTCCTCGACATATTGGTCGAGAAAACCATCCCTAATACACTCCAGGAAATCCTCCTCCACCGTACTGCTACCAGTTTTGTTAGCCCAATCTATATGTAGATTAAGGCATCCATGATAACTGCTGTGCCTTTATTGCACGCATCCCTAATTTCTTGTTTGATGCTGTCCCCAACCTCACTACTACAGTTTGCTGGTCGGTACACAACTCCCACTAGCGTTTTCTGCCCTTTGGTATTCCGCAGCTCCACCCATACAGATTCCACATCATCCAAGCTAATGTCCTTCCTTACTGTTGCGTCAATTTCTTCTCTAACCAGCAACGCTATCCCATCTCCTTTTCCTTTCTGTCTATCCTTCACATTACAATGCTTAACATTAAAAATTTGATACACATCCCTCCTATTAGTCCGCCTACTAATCCATTTTCCCAACTGTCGCATGCCTCTGCATACCATTCAGAGAGGTATATTGGTACAAATTTGGGGTCAGTCATTGGTCAGGTCTTTTATATTCTTTCAGTTTGGACCAGTGTTTCAACCTGCCGTCACTTTTCATATTTATGCATGCACATGTGTCTCCGCTAATCATTACCTCATAGGGTCCACTCCATCGAGGGGCGAATCCAGGTTTTTCTGGTAAAAACCTAACCATTACCCTTGCCCCCACCTCAGGTACTACCACCGGGGGTTTTGTTCCTTTATCCTCATCTTCCTATTCCTGCTTATCTCGGATTTCCTGTCGCATACCTTTCAACTGCCTACTCAGTTCCATCACAAACTTCCTAATTCTATCACGTAAAGGTTCTAACTCTATTGCTCCTGTAACTATTCCCTCAGGGAGTTCCATTGCTCGTCCAGTCATTAGTTCGTAAGGGGTGAGTCCTGTTGTGCAGTTCCGTGTAGCACGCAGTCTCATCAATATGGTGGGCAGGAGTTCCGGCCATGTCTGTCCGGTTCCCTGGATTGCTTTACTCAGCGAGGTTTCGAGGGTTCTATTCATTCTTCCTACCATTCCCAAACTCTGGGGATGGTAGGGGATGTGGAATTTCTGCTTAATGTTCAGTATTTTACAAGTTTCCTTCATTACCTTTCCTGTGAAATGAATCCTTTGGTTCAAATCTATCTGAATGGGAATGCCCCCATCTAGGAATTACCTCTTCCGCTAGTATACGGGCTACCGTGGTTGCAGTGCAATTGTGGGTGGTGAATGCTTCCACCCATCTTGTAAACTGGTCAATAATCATCAAGCAGTACTTCCTTCCCCTGGAGTTTATTAGAGGCCCAGTAAAATCAATCTGTATGTTTTCCCATGGTCCCTGTGACTGGGGTTAGTGCAGCATCCTTATTTTTATCGTTTTTCCCGGATTATGTTGGGCGCACATAACACAGTGCTGACAATTTTAGCAACGTCGTGCCCAATTTCCGGCCACCACCAATCCCGTGCGATATTGGATATCATGGCGTTACGCCCGCCATGGTTAATGCCATGATGTAACTCCATGATCATTTGCCGAATGCAGGAAGAGGCCAACACCTTTCCGTCCTTTCTCCACACTGAGTCTATACCAGGTGATCTTTCCTCTCCCATTCTGCTCTTTCTTCCTCGTTCGTATCTGCGTGCAGTTTAACTATGTTTATGCCCTCCTCTGTGGTAGTGCTACAGACTTACTATCTTTATGTCTGCAGATATGGTCGCTTCTCGAGCGGTATTGTCTGCAGCCTCATTTCTATGCTGTATTTTGTCCAACACTCGATGATGGGCCTTTGCCTTTATCACTGCTGCTTTAGCTGGTTTTCTGGCTGCTTCTACTATTAACTTTATACGTTCATCGTGTTTGATGGCCTCGCCGCCAGGGGTAACAAATCCTCTCCTTCCCCATGCTACCATGTAGTCATGTACTACCCTAAAGACATACCTGCTATCTGTATATATATTCACTGTCTTTCCCTCTGCCAGTAATAAGGCTTCCGTCAGTGCGGTTAATTCTGTTACTTGGGCTGAAAGGCCTCCGTCCAGCGCTCGCTGCATCACTACCTCAAGATGCTGGTTTAATACCGCCCATCCCGTACATGGGTGGCCGTCGACGTACCGTCGGGATCCGCCCACATACAATGTGAGGTCTGAGTTTTCGAGAGCTACCTTACTTACATTCCCTGGGGAACATTCTAATGCGTTACACTCATGGGGTTCCCCCCTAGTGAGGATTCCTTCTGTTGGGTTTTCCCCGGTGTCTCTGACTATCTTTACTGATTCATCGTGGGGCAGTAAAACGGCTTCCCGCTTTGCTCGGCGGACATTGGAGATGGCCCGGAGCTTTCCAGTATTCGACATTTCTACCAGAGTGTGTGAGGTTTGTAGGACAATTTTGCCTGTCATCGCGACAGGTTCACTGACCTTGACTGCCCATGTGGTACAGTCTAGTGCAGCCACGCATCTGGACAAGCCCAGGGCTACTGGTGATTGTCGGGTTGAATAGTAAGCTATGGGTCCCATTCTGTCTCTGTGCATTTCTGTCTCTCATCAGAGAAAATGGCATTTTTAGATTGTTTCCAAACTTTTAGTATTTTTTTCAAACTGTTTAGTATTATTTATTTTACAAAGGTTTCCAACCCCAAGATTTTCCAATATAACCAAAATGTTTATCAAGAAGAATATCTCAAAATCCCAATTCAAATACTGTACTGCAAATCTTTTTATTTAAATCTCTTTTACTAAACTAGAAGCTTTCACGTCATTTAAAATAAGATCCTACACAAAGGAAATGAGGGCGGAGCTTCCCCAGCCTGTAGCCTCAAGAAACCCACACAGGCTTTTTAAAAAAAGACATTACACTCTTCCCTTCTCCTTTCTTTATCTCACTCGTAGACTAAATTTATTATCTTTCAACCCAATGTAATCAATGATTATGTATTTTTTTTTATACAAGTAATTGGGCGTCGGCCTGCAATAACCAAATTGAAAAGACAATACTTTGTTTACGATTCTACTTGATTTAAAATGAGCCACACATTTTTAATTGAAGTTTTATGTTTTGTTAAACAAACCCATCCTTTATGCATTTCCTAGCTCTGTAACTTATCAAAATAAATCCAAATCTATGTTTATAATTTAAAGTGTCATTCAATTCTAGGTACACAATTCAACTTCTTCACATTTTCTTAAACTTCCCACATCTAGGATAACACTACAAACTTTCAGCTCTCTGCCCAAAAAAGGTGGTGGAGCTAAAACAAACCTACAGATACACTATTTCTCTTTTAAAAGACTGACTTTCAGACAAATGAAAAATTCATTAACTCCCACCTCAAATATTCTACAGTTAAGAAGACTGCCACGCAACCACTTTCAATCAACAAAGCTTATCTTTCTCTTCCTCGGCACAAAAGCTGAAGCTTCTTTGTCGGTGTTATATTATTCTTAGATCTACCCACTCTATCTCCTACTCTTAATTTGCACAATTCCTCAAATTGAGACCTGGCCATGGCCTTATATTGCAAGCATTGACTGACCACCATCAAATCTGTTTTGGCCGTCTGTTTATTTGCCTTTCTCCCACCATAATTTTTGTTTTGCGGGGTTTTCTTTGGGATCCCATCTATCACTTAACATAGTAAATATCAATTTTTTATGGTTGTCGGCAAAATACCTACTCGGCGAACCTTCCGGCACATAATCTAGCATATCTTTTCACGCCATCGATGTTTGGTACGTCTACGCCTCTATCAGTTCGTTGTCCCCTTTAACCTGGTTTCCTCAAACCTAGGGTCTGCAATTACAAACCTACGAGCCGATCCTACTTTGATAATTACTATTGTGACCTCTTAGCTACCCTCAAGTCTTTTACAAGTTTGGACACCCCAGGCGACCGACACGTTTAGCGGCAAATTACATCGGATTTATGAGTGGTATTTAAAATATATACTCACTCGTGATGGTCTGCAAACATTCGTCTGTCTTTCACCCGGGTGCCTCTTGCCTGACTCGCCATTTGAAGTGGAGCATGACAAAGACACTCAACACAGGCCTGTTGTGGAGAAAAGAATTGTTTAATTGCTTGATCAAGGGAGACACAGTCGACACTAATTCCTTAACAGGATATCTTCCCAAATGTTCTCATCTAACAATTCAGGAGCTGCTTCTTTTATACAGAATTCTTTGCAAAGTCATCATTTACATTATCATTGGTCAGTCTTTCTACCGCGTGACAATTTTTTTTGCTTTGTTCCAGATTGTTCAATTTTAACTTTGCTAATTGTTTCACATCCTCCTTGGGTATGAAAGTAAGTATCCTGTATCCTGCCTCCTACCACTAACAGGAATCTATTTCTTAGTTCTGAATAACAACAGGAAGCTACTTCTTAGGCCTACGACATTAGCTCTGAATAACAGGAATTGCACCATTGCCCTACAGTTGCACCTGCAAATTTTACCACATCAGCAAATTGTGTTTTTGCCTTCCTAATCTAAAACGTGTTTAACTCTTTAATTCCGCTTAACTCCAGCCCACCTAATAGTCTTTAAAGAGATTGATGCAGGCCACCAACAAATAGGTAAGTTTCTTCTTTTCAACTTACCTTCATGTGGAGCCAACATTTGTTCCTTGAGGCAGTGCCTCCACAACCTCCTGGACAATTTCTCGGGAGGTGGTAACGCCCCCCCTTCCCCGGGCAAAAACTGTCTTGCACCCCGTTAGCACCTCCCGCCTCACAGGAAAAACCCTTCAAATTAATAATTTCATGGTCCTGCGGATCTGTGTAGGGATATTTTTGGTTTCCAAAAACAGTGGCAATACTGTCAATATTTGTTGGCGAAGCCAAATTGGGGTATGACAAACTTTGAGGAGTGTGCTGGAGAGATTGCAGAAGGATATAGACAGATTATGAAAGTGGGTAGATGTGACAGATGCAAGTCGCTATAGATAAATGACACTGATGCATGGGTGTCCAGCAAGAAGAGCATTAGAGTAATCTAATCTGGAAGTAACAGTAAGCATGGGTTTCAGCATCTGAAGGGCTGAGGTAATGGAGATGATACTGCTAATATTGAAAATGTGGTCTCAGTGATGGATTGGATGTGAGGTTTGTAGCTGAATTCAAGGTCAAACAGGATGCCAAGATTTTATGGAGTCTTGTTCAGGCTGTGTGAAAGACCATGTAGGGGGAAGTAATCAATGTCAAAGAAATCAAGCTTGTGGTAATCGCTAAGAATGATGGCTTAGATCTTCCTCATGTTTAGCTGTAGGAAGCTTATCCACGACTTGATTTCAGTCAGATAGTTTGATAGTATGGATATGGCCATGGAGAGGTAGAGCTGACGTCATCACCATTTATTACTGAAGAGCAGCAATAGATGCAGAAGAGAAGAGGGCCAGGGATAGATCTGCAGTGGATTCTGGGGCTGAAAGTGCGGGGAAGGGTAAACATGCCAATGTTAGAGACGTGACACTGCCTGGATTTTCCTGGAGAAAATGACCCAACAGAGATAGAATGTAAAGGAAAATGCTGCAGGGAAACCTTTCACTGAAACCCTCCCCAAAAGATATTCATCCAATCCCTCTGACTATGATGGCAGCTGCCTAACCTTAGCCCAGCCAACAAAATATAAATGAATGCTTGGGATGTGGCCTTCACATTGGAATTTCCCTCAGTTTTTGCCAACTACTCACCCTAGGACACTGCAATTATAATGGTGAAATTATCCTTTCTAGATTTTCAAAAGGAAACAAAGCTGTCACAATCTCTGTTGTGTATCTGTAAAGCATGCACTCCCATGTTCTGCCACCAGGGAGTGCATCCCCTGAAGTCCCAAGGGATCCCAGCATCCCTTGGGAGCACTGTATATAAGCCAGCCCCTAAGGTCTGTTACTCACTCTGGAGTGTCTTATTAAAGACTGAGGTCACTGTTCCTTTAATCTCCCTGTGTGCAGTCTCATCTGTGTTAGGAACACAACAACTGGCGATGAGTACACGAATCCAACGCAAAGATGCAGCAAACTGTGGGCATCCTGGAGAAGTTCTCGGAGGGTGAGGACTGGGAAGCCTATGTCGAACGGTTAGGTCAGTACTTTGTAGCCAACGAGCTGGACGGAAAAGGAAGCGCTGCAAAAAGGAGAGCGGTCCTCCTCACGGTCTGTGGGGCACCGACCTACAGCCTCATGAAGAATCTTCTGGCTCCGGTGAAACCCACAAATAAGTCGTATGAGGAGCTGTGTACATTGGTTTGGGAGCATCTTAACCCGAGGACGAGCATGCTGATGGCAAGGTATCGGTTCTATGCGTAGCAGCAATCTGAAGGTCAGGAAGTGGCGAGCTAAGGCGCCGAGCTAAGGCAACTTACAGAACAATGCGAGTTTGATGGCTACCTGGAGCAAATGCTCAGAGACTTTTTTGTACTGGGCATTGGCCACGAGACCATCCTACGAACATTTTTGACTGTAGAGACACCGACCCTTAGCAAGGCCATTGCGATAGCACAGGCGGTTATGTCCACCAGTGATAACACCAAACAAATCTCTCAGCACACAAGTGCTAGCAATGTTCATAAATTAACTGGAACTGTGTTTGCGAGCAGAAATGTACAGGGCAGAAACCATGAGTCTGCAACTGCCAGCAGGCCTCAGGTGACCCAGATGACTCAGAGTCCGCAACAAAGGATGAATGCAAGGCAATTCACACCTTGTTAGCGTTGTGGAGGCTTCCATTCAGCCTATTCATGCCGCTTCAAAGCGTATGTTTGCAAATGATAAATCACCCGTCATGGCTTGGACCATCCAAGATCCTCTGCTGTCCCGAGTAAAAAACTGTGTACTACATGGGAGCTGGGTCAGCATCCCTGTTGAAATGCAAGAGCCAATCAAGCCGTTCCAACGGCAAAAGGACGAGCTGTCCATTCAGGCAGACTGCCTGTTGTGGGGTAACCACGTAGTGCTACCCAAAAAGGGCAGGGAGATGTTCATCTTGGATCTCCACAGCACACACCTGGGTATAGTAATGATGAAAGCGATAGCCAGATCCCACGTGTGGTGGCCCGGTATCGACTCTGACTTAGAGTCCTGTGTACAGCAAAGCAGCGTGTATGCTCAGTTGAGCAACTCGCCCGGAGAGGCAGCACTAAGTTTATGGTCCTGACCCTCCAGACCATGGTCGAGGATCCATGTCGACTATGCGGGCCCATTTCTCGGTAAAATGTTCCTGGTGGTGGTGGATGATTTTTCAAATGGATTGAATGTGAAATAATGTCGGGAAGCACTGCCACCGCCACCATTGAAAGCCTGAGGGCCACGTTTCCCATCCACAGCCTGCCTGACATACTGGTCAGTGACAACGGGCCATGTTTCACCAGTGCTGAATTTAAAGAATTCATGACCCGCAATGGGATCAAACATGTCACCTCGGCCCTGTTTAAACCAGCCTCCAATGGGCAGGTACAGCGGGCAGTACAAACAATCAAACAGAGCCTCAAACGAGTCACAGAAGGCTCACTCCAAACCCGCCTGTCCTGAGTACTGCTCAGCTACCGCACGAGACCCCACTCACTCACAGGGCTGCCCCCGGCTGAGCTACTCATGAAAAGGACACTTAAAACCAGACTCTCGCTGGTTCACCCCAACCTGCATGATCAGCTAGAGAGCAGGAGGCAGCAACAAAATGTAAATGATGGTCGCACCACTGTGTCACGGGAAATTGATCTGAATGACCTTGTGTATGTGCTAAACTATGGACATGGTCCCAAGTGGATCGCGGGCACGGTGATAGCTAAAGAAGGGAGTAGGGTGTTTGTCGTCAAACTAGAAAATGGACAAATTTGCAGAAAGCACCTGGACTAAACGAGGCTGCGGTTCACAGACTGTCCTGAACAATCCACAGCAGACACCACCTTTTTCGAGCCCACAACACACACCCAAAGGATCAACGACACCACGCTGGAGCAGGAAATCAAACCCATCACGCCCAACAGCCCAGCAAGGCCAGGCTCACCCAGCAGCCCTGCAGGGCCAACAACACGCCAGCCCAGCGAGGGCACAGCCAACACACCAGAACAGACATTTGTACCGAGGCGGTCCACCAGGGAAAGAAAGGCTCCCGACCGCTTCACTTTGTAAATAGTTTTCACTTCGACTTTTGGGGGGAGTAATGTTGTGTATCTGTAAAGCATGCACTCCCATGTTCCACCACCAGGGAGCGCATCTCCTGAAGTCCCAAGGGATCCCAGCATCCGGCCCCTAAGGCCTGTTTCTCACTCTGGAGTGTCTTAATAAAGACTGAGGTCACTGTTACTTTAACCTCCCTGTGTGCAGTCTCATTTGTGTTAGGAACACAACAATCTCCTTACTAAATTATTATTCTTTTGAGATGACACTTTAGATATACAGTGATTCTTATCTTTCTCACTGCTGCAGGAACTACGCTGGCCAAAGCTAAACTATTTAGCCCCGCCAATGCCCTGAAACAGTTGCCAAGTCTCCTTGGATTTAAATACTATGGGCTAAAATTCCCTCTGAAATTGCCCATTTACCGGCCATTTACGGCCCATTTACCACCCGGGGGTAAATTCCACAGTCATTACCGCCGGGCGGTATTCGATACTGTCCGCCCATATATTACTGCCCAAATACCGCCCAAAATGGAAGTTTCATCATTAAGATGTGTTTACCACCAGACCTTAATATCGTCCTGAAAAAGCAGGTCTTACTGGATCTTAAGTAGGCGGTATGGACACAGATCTGACAGGTTTGTTTGATATTACACAGATCTTTATAGTTCTCCACAGTTTCATGTATTTTTAAATGGATTGTAGTATTTTCTAGTGTTAGGCAATAATATAAATGGTCCAATAAAGCCTTGTTTACTCCTTTAATCTCTCTCACTCACTAGTCTCACTTACATTAGTCTCCCTCACCCCCCAGTCTCTCTCACCCCCCCAGTCTCTCTCACCCCCCCACAGCGATCTCAGGTCGGCTGTCTCTGGCCTCTCGTCGGTGCCTCTCGGGGGGTCGGAGCTTGACAGCCACGCGTGCGCACGACTTGGGAGCCGAAGATTCCCGAGTTGATAGGCCTCCTCTGCCGCACACCGCCCACTGCATTTCACTCCCACATCGTTTCGGCACCGCCGACATGGAACATCCAAAAACCATGGGAGCGCGCACCAGCGGCAATCCAGCGGTTGAAAAAGACCTAACCGCCGGAACACCACGAAGGCTCGGGCGGGGGCGATTTAAAAGGAAAATCCAGCCCTATGGGCTCAATTGTCCCTCATTATCTGCGCCGTTTGTTTGGCATGCACCCTTTTTTTTGGAGTAAATGAAAATCTGCAAGTTTCCCCAAAGTTTATGTGCCAGTGTAATTCACTTCGGTTAATTTTTTTTAGGCTACAATTTTTTTTACCTCACTGGGGTAAGATCCTCTTAAGATCCAGTAAGACCTGCTTTTTCAGGATGATATTAAGGTCTGGTGGTAAACAGATCTTATTGATGAAACTTCCATTTTGGTAGCAGTATTTATATGGGCATAACCTGTCACCCACGCCAATTCTGGCTATTTCTGCAAGTTTGACCAACTACGATTTGTTTAAAGATTGTTGTATGTGTCCGCTCTGAAAAACCTTCAAGGCAGTTAACAAAATCAGCGCAGGTAAGGGAATCACCGCAGATCCAGTTCCACGGCAGGGATAGCAACGGCTGAGAAGGAGAGCGAGTGGGTAATTGTAAGCTTTTACTGACTGGTTCTGTAGTACTGTAACAATCTCCTTTTTGTCTTTAATCTTGAATTACCGGTAACTTTAATCTGGGGCTTTTGGTCTTGTCTGTCCACCCTTTCGGCCTGGGCTCGGAGCGGTACTGGTTCAACCAGAGGAGATCCAAGGATTCCTTGCAGAGCTTGGGAGGAGCACTCCTTCTCCTTTTGGATTACAGCAGTTCTGATAGGTATTAAAAAAAAAATGACCTCAGCCTCTTCTGTCTAGTCAGCGTCGTGGCTCTGCCTGGGCTAGGAGTGGTACCGAGTGCAGGGGGAGGGGAGCCTTTCTGCCTGGGCTAGGAGCGCTACCAGGGGGAGGGGGAGGGGAGTCTTTCGGCCCGGGCTAGGTGCGGTACTGGCTTCGGGGGGAGGGAGGCCTTTTGGCCTGGGCTAGGAGCGGTATTGGCTTCGGGGGGGAGGGGGGCCTTTCGGCCTGGGCTAGGAGTGGTACTGGGCACTAGCAGGAGGGTGGGGGAGGTGGGCCTTTCCAATACAGTTTATTTTGGCACAAAGACTCTTTAATATTTTCATGTTGGTAAGCTGCAAGGTGCTTGCGCAGGTTGTTGTGAGCTGGCCAGAATGTCTTGTATGTTTCACTTTCCAGCCTCATCCTGCAGTGTGTCCCTCGTTACCCTGGCAACCCGATCTTTTTGGCGCACGTCTTAGGCTCCACCCACTGAGCATAAGGACAATGTGTGCTGGGCCACATTCACAAGTTAAAATGGCGAAATTTTCAACTTTCTTTTGGCGTAGTCGGGCCCAAAAAAGCGGGCACAACTCTTCAAAGACGCCAAAAACGGCATTGGGGAAAATTGAGCCCTTGATAATTTATTTGGAAAAGTATCTGTCAGTGATGCGCATAATGGAACCAATTACTTAACATTGTTCATATTCCAATTATGTGACTTGGTTCCTCTCCCAAGCCTGTGACATTGAGGACAACGGACCAAACTTTGTAACAATTGAATTGATTTAGGCCAGGGACTGGAGAGCGAAATTCTTTGGCCGTTCTGGCAGCCACCCACAATAAATTGATTGGGAGGGAGTCTGTCGCAATGGCTGCAAACTAGGCTAGGACTGGGTCACGGCCTTAAGTGCAAGTTTCGAGGTTGGCCTTTTGAGGGTGTAACCTCCATAAGGAGGTCGTTAGTATAATGGAATTGAGGTTGGGCCAAGGACAGGAAAAAAAAATGGCATTCATAAAGTGCCTTTCACGACCTCAAGACATCTCAAAGTGTTTTACAGCGAATAAAGTACTTTTGAAGTTTAGTTACTGCTGTAATGTAGGGATCAGCCTAAGTCAGAAGTTTCCACACTTTGTCAGCAAGGTAAGCATTTTTCCAACAGATGAAACCCGATAGATGATGAGCCCACCGAGAGAACCAGGCTGGAATTGATGCTTCTGACCGAAAAATTGTATTTCTCCAGGGGGAGTCCCGACATTCCATCCATTTGGCAAGCTTCAGCCGGTGATTCCAGCCTCTTAGGTGGGGCAGGAAGTGGTGTGGGTGGAGTAGAGGTGGCACCACAAATGCACCTCCAACCTTTTCCTGGTCCTCCCTCAACCCACTAACGTTGGCAGGGTCAGCGGCAGAGTTTGTCAGTGAGAGCTGTTATGGTGTAACTGCTTTGATGGATTTACTGATAAAACAGTGCTTCCACCCATCAGTGTAATTTCTTCCAGAACCAGCCCAATTTTTCTCAGTGCACCTTGATTACATATTCATGGCACTATTACAACCCTCTGGAAAAGGAGGAAAATGCAGTGCTGCTTCAGCTGCTGAAAGGGCCAAGGGCCAAGGCATTTTTTGCATCAGTAACAATGCGGTTCAATATAATGTCTGTGGCTGGTGCTCATTTAAGGCACCGGCTGAGTAATTTAAAGAACCTTCAGTTGAGTTGTTAATGTTTGTGATTTGGCAAAGGAGGAGCCAGCTTTTAGGCCTGTCGAAGGAGGTGGTCTAATTTCACCTCCATTAAAAGAATGCTTTCTGAAACTGGTTGTATTCCATATGATTGCATACAGAATGCCTTCACTCTCTCTACTTTTTTCTTAAAGGGTAAATGAGCCACACCAAATGAAACAAGTTTGCCATATGAATCCCCCAGGGCTGAGCTGCAAATTATTCGTCAGTCATCTCAGGACCTCCTGCCACTGTAAGAGCAGTGGGAGGCTAAGACTGAAAGCGCACATAGGAGTAGGCACCAAGGGGAAGCATGCTGGCTTTAAACAGCAGGAAGGTTGTCAGATTTGTGTCGGTGAGATTTGTTATTGACAGGATATCTGTTGAATAATTTGAGCTAAAGTGGGGCAATGCCTGCGGCAAAGAGTAGCAGAATGATCTCCAAATGGGAGCCTTGATAGCCGCAATCCCTAATCCGTATAACCGTCTTTATTGGCCAGCGGCCACTGGGTGGTAGGAGAGAGAAATAGACCCTGCAGCAAGCCCAGTCCACCCACCATCATTTGCATATTGCAATGGCTGAAGATCAGTAGGTTGGTTCTGGTGAAGATATTTGGGGTGGAGATCTAGCATTGGGCCTTACTGCCTGATTTTCCTCCATCAGACACATTGGAAATGGCCAAAAAACTCAAAGAAAAATCAAGCATCTTATATAGTGTGAATACAGTTAAATGACATCCAACAGGTCAAAAGTAGATAAAACTATCTCATTATATATTTTTTTCCAGTTTTTAAAAATTCATGTGGGCATTGTGGCAAGGCCAGCATTTATTGTCCATCCTTAACTGCCCTTGAGAAGGTGGTGGTGAACTTCCTTCTGGACAACTGAGTTTGATGGGCCGTTTCAGAGGGCAGTTAAGAGTCAACCACATTGCTTTGGGTCTGGAGTCACATATAGGCAGACCGGGTAAGGACAGCAGATTTCCTTCCCAGATTGCCAGATGAAATACTTTGAGATGTTTGTGACAAGTGGTAAAGCATTATATAAATGTACTTGTAACTAGTTAGATAAATCAGTATTTACATTTTTGGAAAAAATTATTGGGCTCAGCTATTTTTTGTTTATGATTATCACCTGTCAATCAAACTGATGAATTTCCGTTTGTCCAGTTTATGTCTCATGAATTTTATCGTCTCATCTTACAATAAATGGTTAGTCAAGTCTTATCTGCCATTATGGCTATTTTCGCATTCACCAGGCCAGTTAATGAGCTATTTAATTACCAGTACCTCTGGACAGTCCATAAGTACAGACGTGCAATGAAGGAATCAGAATGCACAAGCAATACCTGCTGACAGTATTTACACACTCCAGTTTTCTGATTATGATTTTGTTGTCTTTCTTGACCATGTGCTGAAGTATCTGGATTGCCCGTGGAAGCTTCACCTACTCCAAACAAGGCCATCATTGTAATGAGTGCAGGGGGAAGGTGGGGAGGGGGAGGGTGCTGTCAGAGTCGGGGCAGTAATTTCTTACATTGGGAGTTTTGGGGCCTGAAAGGGACCTGTTGTATGGTCACGGTAGGAAAGCTTGGTCAGATCAGACATACCTCACTGACGACCAGCAGTTGTAGTGTCTAGAGCACAATTCTGGCCTAGACACGCCCCCCCGCCCCCCTCGCCCCCCACCCAGGGCAACCTGACACAACACTCGGCCAGCTTCTTCTGTTGGGACTTTTAGCCAGGTCAGCAGGTTAGCAGTGACAGGGCCTGGGGAGGCATATTTCAGCACTGGTAGATCTGGAATGCTGGGATAGGAACCCCCTCCCCCCGCCCTCCGCGCCCGACCCCCCCCAGTTTTTAACTTGTAATCCAAGATTGAATGAAAGAAAAACATTTATCAAGTGTTCATAAATAATATTAAAAATAGCAGCAGCAGTTCCACCTTTGCTAACAGTACTTAATGTTCAACCCTGCCTGGAACAGTCTCCCTCAAACCACATTTCCTAGGATTTCCATTCCCCCTCACCCACCAATTGGGGTAGCTGTCATCAAGATGCCCTCCCAACCTTGGCTTCATTTCTGGTGCTGGGGTCATTTACACACTGGAAGCGGGCTCCCGAGCCTCCACCGGGAAGCCAGGTAAAGACTTGCTGCAGCAAGCCTCTGGGGACCAGGTACAGCATGAGCAAGAGGCCCCTTTTATCTTAATGCTGTAAGAGAAATTTGGCATTAGGGGTACCAGCGGGACAAGGGTTAAAGTGCTGGTTCCTGCAATGGCCCATAAGGAGGTAAAAGGCCTCTCTTCGGCCTTGTACCAAGGCTCCAGAAGTTATCAATTCAATAATATTCCGACAGGATACGATGTGAGAACCTAAACAGACATTGATAAGACCTTGCGAAGAGGCTCGAGGCGACTCACAGGCACCAAGGAAATGTATAACAAATTCCGACCTGATGAAGTCATTCTAGTCACGGACTAAAGCGGTCACGAGGGTCTTGGCCTGTCAATCCAAAGTAGCACTAATAAGGTAGTCCAATTAGAGAAGTAGCACTGATAAGGTAGTTCAATTAGAAATCTAGGGAGGTCTTGTCCGGGAACAGAGGGATTTTGAAATGTATAAAAGTTGTATGATTGTGTTGTTCGGGGAGCATCTCCACTCACAGGCGACTGTGATAAGAGGTGTTCCCGGACGTTCGTAATAAAGATCGTTATACTTTGCCATCCGTCTCTGTCTGCTAACTTCGAGAATTGCTATGTGGGCTGGGGCGAGCGTCGACCCTCTATATCAGTGGGCCCACTCGTGGGAGAGGAAGCCTTCCCATCTCCCCCTTACATTTGGCGCTGCGAGCAGGGTACGGACTTCCCGAACAGAACAATAACCCAGCTGTTGGGGTGAGTATGTTTTAATTTACCACATTCAAGTTAGAGCTGTGGCATTGTAAACCGCAAGGGAAGGACATCCGTACAAAAGAACCATCTGTAGTGAGTCTCGGAGGGACGGAGACGGAGGACAAGGACGATCTAGGGGTAAAAGGGGGTTAAAAGGTGCATCCTAAAACACGCGCGTGGAGGTAGCACGGCAGTGCGATCAGGGTACGACGCAAGGGAAGATATAGAGGGGGAGGGAGGTCTATTGACCCGAAGTGGTACGAGCGTACGGTGCTGGGACGAGAGAACGGCAGTGCGATCAGGGTACGACACAAGGGAAGATATAGAGGGAGGTCTATTGACCCGAAGCGGTACGAGCGCACGGTGCTGAGACAAGAGAGAGAGGGAATAGAGACAACGTCCCTGAGCAGTGACGGGATATATTGACCCAAAGCTTGCAGTGGTATGAGTGCACGTGCCAAGGGAAGACATATAAATAGCGTCCTGTATACCTGACACGAATTTAGGGGAGTACCCAAGACCCTCATAGCCCGAAGAAGATGGGTAACATGGCTAGTAAAAAGGTGAATAAAACCAATCATTAATTGTAACTTGCGTAATTACGTAAGGCCATAAAAAAGCTGATAATGACTATCTTAAGTGACATATGGATCCAAAAATAGAACCGGCCAACCAATTAATAAGCTTTGTTGAATGAAGAGAGACTTTTGTGAATGTCTGTCATTGAGTGAGAGTCCCTGTGTGATTTTTTGACTGCGGAATGAACTTTTCATGTTTTCCAAACAGAGTGAAAGTTTTTTTAACCCTTTGTAGTGTTGTCCTGTATGTGGGAAGTTTTAAGACATTTTAAGTTAGAAACGCAGGTGTGGATTTATTCGGTAAGTTATGGAGCTAGGAAATGCACAAAGGATAGGTTTGTTGAGCAGAAAACTGCAAGCTTTAGCAGTTTAGAAGAGACTTTGTAACGACCTTGAAACTGGAATTTGAGATAACGAAAAGCAGCCCTCCGTGTAAAATACAAAACCTAATTTGAAGAAAGGAGATCTGAAAAAAAAAAGATGTAACGTACTAAATAGGTGCTGACAAAAAAAAAGGGGTGTTTGCGATGGAAAAAGACATACTAGTTGATATCGGCTGTGAAAAGAATATTGGTTTAATTGGAAAAAAAAAGAATTTGAAAAGGTAAAAGACACTCTCCATTGATGGACGTTGTTTATCAAGAAAAGTCCCGAACAGTCTAAACAAGCAGGAGGGTTTTGAAAATAACGAGGAGAAAAGATCTAAGCTATGTGAACTCAGCACAGAAAGGAAAACTGGGAATTAGAGAACCTTACTGAATTTTTAAATTCTTATGGAACTGGCACGGAATTTTAGATTTTGTGCTGAGAGAGAGAGAAATAAAACACAAGATTTGCCCAGCGAACGGGACTGTAAAATAAAACAAAATGTTGGAATGTATACAGCTTGTGTGAAAATTGGATTTCAGTAAACAAAATAGCTATTAAAAATGTGTGGTCTCGTTTTAAATCAAAAAAAAATCTTTGGCAAGTACTTGAATTAGAAGTTAAAAAAAAAATTGGGAATTTAATCTAAAATGCTGTCTTTCCTGATGAGAAGACTGTTATTATGATGGCTTTACTAATGATTTCTGCTGTTTTAACGGATTCTTAATTTCTAAGCAAGTTTTGAAGGCACAAACTCTTAAAAAAGAATTTTTCGAATGATTACGTGAAGTCACATAATGACATCAGGCTTTCTTATAAACCTGTAAAGGAGTTAACCCTTTCCATTGACAGCTGTTTTTACTGGACATTATTAATTTGGATTTCTAAATAGAATAAAAAAGGCTCACCTGACAGATAGAGGAAATGGTGGGATAGTCAGAATAAAAATAAAAACAGAACTAGCCTATGTAATAATACTCGCCTGATACAAATAAAAGAAAGATACTCAAACAAAACAAATTCAAGAGTTAAAGGTTAAGATAAATAAGCTGGAAGAGATTTTTTTTTTAAATGGGACCAGACGGATAGTGCAGTGCGCAGCCATAGCACCATCACCTATGGCAATAGAGCCCACGGTGGATAAGTGTAGTCCACAAACCCAACCTAACCCTTACCTCCGATTTCACAGAGTGACCTCAACATGCATGGATGGGGGCTGAGTAGACCAGAACCTAACACCTGGTGACGACCAGGCTATCTGTTTAAAATTTGCAGATAAAACACTCACCGAGATGGGACCGCAGCGGCTACTTCGACTCTGGAGAATCAGGATACTGGGAACCTTCAGGCCCACGCAAGCACTGGATAATACAGATGGACTACGAGAGATATAGCACACGCAGGAAAGACACAACTACATGAACTAGCTTTGTTTAATTTAACTGCCGAAATATGCATCCCAGCAGCCAAGGACTGGAGCAAGGACAGAACTTATTTTAACGCATGGCTATGTATAGTGTATTAAGTAAGGTTGTAATGCAGCAGGCTGCCGATGCTATGGGCGCCAGTATGGGGAAGGGCGCAGAAATCCAACTGGATGGAATTTCAGTTCTAGAAGCTCATGCCTGGGCGGACGAAGCTGCAAAACAAGCAGCCATATCCACCCCGCAAGAGAAACAGAAGGGTGGGAACAGAACGGAATAAAAAGGGGGGCAGATGGAGTGTGAAGCCCTACCACTGCCCCAACAACCACCCTGGGGACAACAAATCTTCCCAGCACAACCACGCAAGTCCCCCCATAAACCCGTCCATAAAGACTGAAGCCAAAGGGGGGCTAGTAATAAAAGAATCTAAAGAAAGGATATGATTAGGATGCGTCAGCGACTACTTAACCTAAATCTAATGGATATCATTCTTCCTAGCTTCTGTGGGAATGAAACTATAAAGTCTATACCAGAACCTGGCACAACGGATCCTCGAAGGCCCAGAATCCACTACCCTGAGATGCGGCAGGGGTTACGACGATGAATTCCATAGACCTGTATGCAATATCTGACCGGGCTAACAACTTAATGGCATAGTCTTGAGGGGTTTACTGGGGTGGGACTTGGATAACCAAGCCCTACATGCGCGGTGGGGAGATGGCGCGGAAGGGGAACTGTTACAGGTGGCCCATATGATGTAACAAAGGGAGACCCCTTATACCAGATCGATAATATCGGTGAAGCAAGAAACCAAACTCGGTTGCGTTACCATCAGCCTGCCAGACGGGTGATTAAAGTTAACAATTGTACCAGAGGCATTGCCATAACTGACTGTTATAAAAATAACCAAGTGGTTTTATGTCGAGGTATGCCACGAATGACGAATGATGATTGCGGATTCCACCAGATAAACGGATGTATGCTGAGTATTACTCCTCTTGAACACGATCTGGAGACCATCGCTGCCCCGCAAGGGAACGGAGAGTGGTGCGTGAGCATGGGGGCAGCCAACTTAACCATATACATCCCGAGACAACGGAAATCATCCACGGAACAATACCGGAATTAAATGAGGAACAATTATGTCTGGTGCAAGGAATCCAGAATCAAAGATGACAGTATATCCGGCTGATGGAAGAAATAGACAACTTACAGAGAGACACTAACGCAATGCTGGCTGATCAGCCCTGGTACTCAAAGCTATGGGACATTGGACTTGATAATCAAATTCACCCATGGATAAAAATAATATCGCATGTACTTATTGTAATACAGGGCCTGGTTCTGATGGTCATGATGGGATTAACATGTGCACAAATTAAACAGGTCAAACGATACGTCAGGGCACGCACTATGATTAAGGCCATAAGGGATGAAAATTTAAGCTGTCCTACAGGAAGGACTTACCTTATATAACTCTGTGGGAAGGTTTCAGGAGGTCCCGAAGCTTGGGAGATGGCCACCCAGGTGAACGAACCTATCTGGAACTCGCCTACAGGGAGATAGTTATCGGGAAATATGGCCAGCTTGGCCTATAGCCAAGGGCCAAAAGGGGGGAATTGTAAGAGAAATTTGGCATCAGGGGTACCAGCGGGACAAGGGTTAAAGTGCTGGTTCCTGCAATGGCCCATAAGGAGGTAAAAGGCATCTCTTCGGCCTTGTACCAAGGCTCCAGAAGTTATCAATTCAATAATATTCCGACAGGATACGATGTGAGAACCTAAACAGACATTGATAAGACCTTGCGAAGAGGTTCGAGGCGACTCACAGGCACCAAGGAAATGTATAACAAATTCCGACCTAATGAAGTCATTCTAGTCACGGACTAAAGCGGTCACGAGGGTCTTGGCCTGTCAATCCAAAGTAGCACTAATAAGGTAGTCCAATTAGAGAAGTAGCACTGATAAGGTAGTTCAATTAGAAATCTAGGGAGGTCTTGTCCAGGAAGAGAGGGGTTTTGAAATGTATAAAAGTTGTATGATTGTGCTGTTCGGGGAGCATCTCCACTCACAGGCGGCTGTGATAAGAGGTGTTCCCGGACGTTCGGAATAAAGATCGTTATACTTTGCCATCCGTCTCTGTCTGCTACCTTCGAGAATTGCTACTTGGGCTGGGGCGAGCGTCGACCCTCTATATCAGTGGGCCCGCTCGTGGGAGAGGAAGCCTTCCCATCTCCCCCTTACATTGCCAATGTCTCCGTTCACTGACCTCTGAATGCTGGACATTGCGGGTCGAAAAACGCTCCTGGCATTCAGTGTTCAAAGAGTGCAAATGGCAAGAAACACAACAGAGATTGTGTTTCATTCAATTGCATGTACTCATCAATTGCTCATTCACAAATGTCCGGGCTCAGCTGCCCTATGGATCTGACCATATCTTTCAGCCTCCATTTATTCATTCCAGATGTGTTAAAAAATGAGTGGAAAATCTCTGCCAATGTCTCTAAATTACATACTCAAACTAATATGAAACATTGATATCAAAGTAAAGGAACATCAATGAACAATCATACAATGAGTCAATAATCTAGTAATGCTGTGTATTGAGTGCTGGTCGTGCCTGAGGAACTCAAACTGATCTCGCCCCATAATGCATGGCCAGTTAATTTAAATATTTAGATGGCATGTGGAGTGGATTGGAAAGTATCAAGGCTGCGAGGGCTGGTTATCGGCCGCAAGCTACTAGTGAAACCGCCTGCCCTGAAAGCAATGCCTGCTTTTTAAATTTTCAAATGGTTTTCTGGAAACAAGGCCGAGTTTGGCACTGGAAGACATAATGCAATCTTACAAGAAAGGCTAGCTCTCTGTGAAGGAGAGGGACACCATTTTATTACTAGCACCCATTGATGCTGCTCAGTCATTTCAGGTACATTATGGGTTATTTCATATAGGAATAGAAGCCATTGTAATCCTTGTGCACAGTGTTTGCAGGTTGTAGTGTGGGCTCTAAGTGATGTCAGTGCATACAACTCAAAATAGTTGTATGCACTGACATCACTTAGAGCCCACACTATGGTGAACTGTGCAAATTGAGAGCTGAATATGTCTCAATACTCGATAATGCTAAATGTCTGTGCCACGGACCCCATTACAGCCCTATATCATTAGAGGAACAAAGTGTCAGTCTTGATTTTAGTAATAATGCATGTTGAGAGTTTGCCTCGGCAGCAACGACTGTAGGTTTCACACCCCAGAGAATATGACATATGGCACAAGACTGTGAAGAATATCTCTTGACATATCAAATTACTAATGTCTTGGGTTAAGGAACTATTGGTCATCAAATGCTTTAATATTCCTTCATAAAAGGAACAAATTCGATCATGTCTAATATTGGCCAAAGTCAACAAACATATTCTGGCTGTCCATTAAACTAATCTTAGTACGACAAGGAAAGTGACTTTACAGTGAAAGTGTTTAACGATATTGCAGTAAAACATTTTTCTCTTAAAATTATACTCAGCGCTGTTGTCATAGAAACATTTAATACATTCATATGGAATTCCATGTTGCTATTTTGATGGAGGCATTAATCCATTTATTTTAAGAATTCAGTATTGATTTTACGAAGTCATGCTCCCAGCGGGATTCTAATGGATGGAAAATTGGAAAGAGCACCAGCCTGAATTCCTGTTAGAAACATAGAAATATAGCAACATAGAAAATAGGTGCAGGAGTAGGTCATTCGGCCCTTTGAGCCTGCACCGCTATTTAATAAGATCATGGCTGATCATTCCCTCAGTACCCCTTTCCTGCTTTCTCTCCATATCCCTTGATTCCCTTAGCCATAAGGGCAATATCTAACTCCCTCTTGAATAGATCCAATGAACTGGCATCAACAACTCTCTGTGGCAGAAAATTCCATAGGTTAACAACTCTCTGAGTGAAGAAGTTTCTCCTCATCTCAGTCCTAACTGGCCTATCCCTTATCCTAAGACTATGTCCCCTGGTTCTGGACTTCCCCAACATTGGGAACATTCTACCAGCATCTAACCTGTCCAGTCCCGTCAGAATCTTATACGTTTCTATGAGAAGCCCTCTCATCCTTCTGAACTCCAGTGAATAAAGGCCCAGTTGATCCAATCTTTCCTAATATGATAGTCCAGCCATCCATGGAATCAGTCTGGTCAACATTCGCTGCACTCGCTCAATAGCAGATTAGGAGACCAAAACTGTACACAATATTCCAGATGAGGCCTCACTAAGGCCCTGTACAACTGCAGTAAGACCTCCCTGCTCCTATACTCAAATCCCCTAGCTATGAAGGCCAAAATACCATTTGCCTTCTTTACCGCCTGCTGTACCTGCATGCCCACTTTCAGTGACTGATGAACCATGACATCCAGGTCTCATTGCACCTCCCCTTTTCCTAATCTGCCGCCATTCAGATAATATTCTGCCTTCGTGTTTTTGCCCCCAAAATGGATAACTTCACATTTATCCACGTTATACTGCATCTGCCATGCATTTGCCCACTCACCTAACCTGTCCAAGTCACCCTGAAACCTCTCAGTGTCCTCCTCACAGCTCACACCGCCACTCAGTTTAGTGTCATCCGCAAACTTGGAGATATTACACTCAATTCCTTCATCTAAATCGTTAATATATATTGTAAAGAGCTGGGGTCCCAGTACTGAGCCCTGCGGCACCCCACTAGTCACTGCCTGCCATTCTGAAAAGGACCCGCTTATCCCGACTCTCTGCTTCCTGTCGACCAACCAGTTCTCTATCCATGTCAATACATTATCCCCAATACCATGCACTTTGATTTTGCACACCAATCTCTTGTGCGGGACCTTGTCAAAAGCCTTTTGTAAGTCCAAATACACCACATCCACTGGTTCTCCCTTGTCCAATCTGCTAGTTACATACTCAAAAAATTCCAGAAGATGCGTCAAGCATGATTTCCCTTTCATAAATCTATGCTGACTTGGTCCGATCCTGTCACTGCTTTCCAAATTTGTTGCTATTTCATCCTTAATGATTGATTCCAACAATTTCCCCACTACTGATGTCAGGCTAACCGGTCTATAATTACCCATTTTCTCTCTCCCTCCTTTTTTAAAAAGTGGTGTTTCATTAGCTACCCTCCAGTCCATAGGGACTGATCCAGAGTCAATAGACTGTTTGAAAATGATCACCAATGCATCCACTATTTCTAGGGCCACTTTCTTAAGTACTCTGGGATGCAGACTATCAGGCCCCGGGGATTTATCGGCCTTCAATTCCATCAATTTCCCGAACACAATTTCCCGCCTAATAAGGATATCCTTTAGTTCCTCCTTCTCACGAGACCCACTGTCCCCTAGTACATTCGGAAGGTTATTTGTATCTTCCTTCGTGAAGACAGAACCAAAGTATTGTTTCAATTGGGCTGCCATTTCTTTGTTCCCCATTATAAATTCACCTGAATCCGACTGCAAGGGGCCTACGTTTGTCTTCACTAATCTTTTTCTCTTCACATATTTAAAGAAGCTTTTGCAGTCTGTTTTTATGTTACCTGCAAGTTTCCTCTCGTACTCTATTTTACCCCTCTTAATTAAACCCTTAGTCCTCCTCTGTTGAATTCTAAATTTCTCCCAGTCCTCAGGTTTGTTGCTTTTTCTAGCCAATTTATATGTCTCTTCCTTGGCTTTAACACTATCCTTAATTTCCCTTGTTAGCCACGGTTGAGCCACCTTCCCCGTTTTATTTTTACTCCAGACAGGGATGTACAATTGCTGAAGTTCATCCATGTGATCTTTAAATGTTTGCCATTGCTTAGCCACCGTCAATCCTTTAAGTATCCTTTGCCAGTCTATTCTAGCCAATTCACGCCTCATACCGTCGAAGTTACCTTTCCTTAAGTTCAGGACCCTAGTTTCCGAATTAACTGTGTCAATCTCCATCTTAATAAAGAATTCTACCATATTATGGTCACTCTTCCCCAAGGGGCTTCGCACAACAAGATTGCTAATTAGTCCCTTCTCATTACACATCACCCAGTCTAGGATGGCATGCTCTCTAGTTGGTTCCTCGACATATTGGTCGAGAAAACCATCCCTAATACACTCTAGGAAATTCTCTTCCACCGCATTGCTACCAGTTTGGTTTGCCCAATCAATATGTAGATTAAAGTCGCCCATGATAACTGCTGTACCTTTATTGCACACATCCCTTATTTCTTGTTTGATGCTGTCCCCAACCTCACTACTACTGTTTGGTGGTCTGTACACAACTCCCACTAGCGTTTTCTGCCCTTTGGAATTCCGCAGCTTCACCCATACCGATTCCATATCATCCAAACTAATGTCCCTCCTTACTATTGCATTAATTTCCTCTTTAACCAGCAATGCCACCCCTCCTCCTTTTCCTCTCTGCCTATCCTTCCTAAATGTTGAATACCCCTGGATGTTGAGTTCCCAGCCTTGTTCACCCTGGAGTCATGTCTCCGTGATGCCAATTACATCATACCCGTTCACTGCTGTCTGCGCAGTTAATTCGTCCACCTTATTCCGAATACTCCTCGCAATGAGGCACAGAGCCTTCTGGCTTGTCTGTTTAATACACTTTTCCCATTTAGAATTTTGCTGTAATGTGGCCCTTTTTCTTTTTTGCCTTGGGTTTCTCTGCCTTCCACTTTTACTATTCTCCTTTCTATCTTTTGCTTCTGCCTCCATTTTATTTCTCTCTGTCTTCCTGCATAGGTTCCCATTCCCCTGCCATGTTAGTTTAACTCCTCCCCAACAGCACTAGCAAACACTCCCCTTAGGACATTGGTTCCGGTCCTGCCCAGGTGCAGATCGTCCGGTTTGTACTGGTCCCACCTCCCCCAGAACCGGTTCCAATGTCCCAGGAATTTGAATCCCTCCCTTCTGCACCACTCCTCAAGCCACGTATTCATCCAAGCTATCCTTCGATTCCTGCTCTGACTAGCACGTGGCACTGGTAGCAATCCTGAGATTACTACTTTTGAGGTCCTACTTTTTAATTTAGCTCCGAGCTCCCTAAATTCATCTTGCAGGACCGCATCCCCTTTTATACCTATATCGTTGGTACCTATATGCACCACGACAACTGGCTGTTCACCCTCCCTTTTCAGAATGTCCTGCACCCGCTCCGAGACATCCTTGACCCTTGCACCAGGGAGGCAACATACCATCTCGGAGTCTCGGTTGCGGCCGCAGAAATGCCTATCTATTCCCCTTACAATCCCCTTATCTATCACTATCGCTCTCCCACTCTTTTTCCTGCCCTCCTGTGCAGCAGAGCCGCCCACGGTGCCATGAACTTGGCTGCTGCTGCTCCCCCCTGATGAGTCATCCCCCTCAACAGTACCCAAAGCGGTGTATCTGTTTTGCAGGCGGATGACCGCAAGGGACCCCTGCACTACCTTCCTTGTACTGCTCTTCCTGTTGGTCACCCATTTACTATCTGGCTGTGTAACCTTTACCTGCGGTAAGACCAACTCACTAAACGGGCTATTCACGTCATTCTCAGCATTGTGGATGCTCCAGAGTCAATCCACCCGCAGCTCCAGTGGTGCAATGCGGTCCGTCAGGAACTGGAGGCTAATACACATACCCACACACGTAGTCGTCAGGGACACCGAAAGCGTCCCTGACTTCCCACATAGTACAGGAGGAGTATAATACGTGTCCAAGCTGTACTGCCATGCTTAACCCCTAGATAGAATTAATTTGGCAACACCAATGCTAAATGTTACTTACTGCTATAAAAAAGAAAAAGAAAAACTACTTACCAATCACCAGCCAATCACTTACCCCCTTGGCTTTGATGTCACCTTTGAATTTCTTTCCACTTATTTTTTGCCTTCTCTCCCAGCTGCAGCTGCACCGGCTGGCCTTTATAGGCCTCCCGACGTTGCTCCTCGATCTCCCACCTCTCAACTGCCTCACGAACTCCCCGCTGGCCTTTATAGGCCTCCCGTGTTGCTCCTTGATCTCCCACCTCTCTGACTGCCTCACGAACTCCCCGCTGGTCTTTATAACCTCACCAACGTTGCTCCTCGATCTCCTGCCTCTCCGAAGAGTGAAGGTCTCCACCAGGGGCATGATTTTGCAAAATCATCCCTTAAATATTCATAGGCCTTCTAATGCTGCAGCTTTGATTCCACACTTATCCACTTAGTGACTATGTAAGAGATTCACGTGACCTGGCAAACATTAAAAGTGCCTTTGGATGTGTGACCTGTCAAATCAATGAAAAAATTCTTAAGAAAACTTCATCACTACTTCCATTTGTTTTCTACTGAGACTTTAGGGGTCATTTTAGGAGCTTGCATTGCCAATGAAGCCTCAACAATCTGTAGCACATATTTGAAATTCTGGTGCACACTGTCTACGATTCTCTGGCCATTCTTGGTCAAAAGACATGACCAGGTGCTGCCCAGATTATCAACAAGGGGGCAAGGCTACTCACCAGCAATGCAGACTCCTAAAAGTCCCTGATATGTCATTTCCAGCATTCCCCGCTGTGGCAGATGGCTGATGCCAGAGTGGAGCAGGATATCAATTTAATGGTTTATTTTCTTGACTCATTTTGAAGAAACTTTGATGATTTACAATCATGATAAGGCCAAGAAAAAGGGAAAAAGTTGTGGACCACCCAATAAGTTATTTTTTATGGATCTCTAGTCAAGAATTTTCTGGGATTAATTTCTACGACTATGTTGTCTTCTTGACCTGGTTAACTAATTCCTTCTATTGGCTACCCTCATATAATGGAGATGGCTTTAATAAACAGAATAAAACTGAAACAGATGCTGGAAAACAAACATAGTCTTTTGATCAATTTCAGTAAAGCCATTTCTAAGTTTACGATTTACTGTGATAAGAGTTTTTTTTAGAAAATATCACAATTAAAGACATGATTAAGCATTGTGCTAATCATAGAATTAAAAAAAACACAATTCTTTTCATGTTTTGTACAATAATATTTTAAACAGATTCCAGCGTGGAGCTTCCCATGCTCGGAGCATGTGTCATGAACTTGGGCACCCTGAAGGTGTTTAGTGTGCCTGTCCTTTGAAATGATTAGACGGAATATCATAAAGGGTGCACAATATGCACTCCCGGTCTGCAAGGCTCTACTCTGGGAGTGCTAAACCGAGGCTCCATCTGACTGTTCATGTGGATGTACAAGATCCGATGGCAACATCTGAAGAAAAATCTGAAGTGCCCTGGCCAACATTTATCCCTCAACCAGTGCCACTAAAAATGGATGAACAGGTCATTAATCTCATTGCAGTTTGTCGGAGCTTTGCTGTGTGCAATTGTGCTCCAATGTCTGTCTGCATAACTCTTTGTGAAGCATTTTGGGATGTCCTGAGGATGTGGAAGGTGCAACATAAATGCAAGGTTTTTCTTTCTTTAATTGGTGAACTCTATTTATTGTGCATGACTTTTCACTTCTATTCTATTCAGCTACATGTTTACTGATGATGTTATATGCACTCCTCTAGTCACATGCATAGGAATTTGTAGATCCAATGTTGATATTTTATTGGAATCACGGTAGTGCTGGAAAATTCTAAAAGTAGGGTTTCCACTTTGGTGGAATTCTGCCATATTTGTGGCAAGGCAAGACTTTTGCTAACCCAATTGGCCCAGCAGTAACCCTGACTACTTTTCCAGAGTCAGCCTTACTATAATATGTTGCTTGTCAGCGAGGGAGGGAAATCGCGAAGTCTAGTATTGCTCTGGCATTAATAATGGGAAATACCTTGGGCTAGAATTTGATCAAAAACCTCCACCACTGGATTGCCGACCAAAAAAATGCGAAGATTATTCAATTAAGGCCGGTGGAAAATTGATCAAAAAATGGAAAAATTCCATTGGCGAGAAAAATCGATTTTATATGCGGATTCTCGGCGGAAAACACAATCCTGGACAATTTGGGCGGTACTTACTCCAAACTTAGTCTGAGGTGTGAGTTAGGCCTAGGGAGGGGGGGAAAACACAAAAAATATTTTTCCAAAAAACAAAAAAACAAAAAAAATCAGAAAACATTCACAGGATCTTTCTGCACTGAATCGCTGCAAAAGAATTAAAAAAAAACCTTTCACTTGCCTTTTTTTGCATGGTTTCTTACCTACCGCTGGTCAAAGGGCTGCTCCGGCTGGTTTCTCGTGGGCAGTAATTTTTCACTCAGCTACGGAACATCGCTACCATCAAACTGGGGCGGTGGCGGTTTTTTCAGTCTTCCACACATGTTTACTGGTGATGTTATATGCATTCCTCTAGTCACATGCACAGGAATTTGTAGAACCAATGTTGATTTTGAAACTGCCGGCAAAAGACTTTGATGAAACTTGAAATAAACAGGAATACCGCCGAGAAACCGGGCGGAAATAGGGATCAAATTCCAACGCATTGTGTGGGATTTTCCCATTGCTAATTCAGAATTTGACATCACTTCTGATGGAAAATCCTGAAAGTGGGGAGCCCAGTGACACAGGTTTTCTGTCCCTGCCCAGTGAATTTATAGTGATATAACCCCAATCAAACATTGGCCCTTACATTTTGAAATATGTAAAATCATTAAATTGATTATAAATATCGCTTATTGTTAGGGGATGTCTCCACTTATGCTTAATGCCAATAACAGCAGAGGCATAATTAAAACTGGTGGGAAACCAGGAAATAATACAATACATAAGGTTTGCTGATTTCAGCACTACTTGTAAATTACCGCCCATCAAAGCACTTGCTGAATTGTTTAGCAGAGAATTTTGATGTTGCTAAGGCCAATTAAAGCCCTGTTAATCCCCTGGGAGCATAAATCTGTTCTGTTGCCTGCTGCTCAATACAACTGGGACCCAAAGTGTTCACCTGCTGAGTTGCAATCATTTCAATAACACTGAAATAACATTACTACATACAGAATAGAAATGGCGATGTAGAATAGAATTGGGAGAGAGCTGCGTGACTAACAGAAATGTCCATTTCTGGGTCCTACTATATGGTTACCTATACTCTGGAACCTCTCTACATCAACCATTAACCGAGGACTGTTCAAGAAGAAGGCCCACCATCATCTTTTCAGGGTAACTAGGGATAGGCATTAAAAAGGAGTCCTGCCAGTGTTGCCCACACCTCAAGAACATTTTTTATATCCCAATTATTTCACTGAAATCGGCAAGTAAAAACCCCTGGTCTGTCTGTCTTACAGTCTTCAGTGGTTGAAGCATAACTAGAGGGCATTGGGATCTGATAATAGCATGAAGAAGCCTGCTATACTGCAATCCTATTAGAAGGATAATGAGGCATCTGGACAAACTATTAAAGCTGTGAGATGACCCACTTACTAGTGGCAATTTCTTTAAGTGAGTTGACAACTCACAAACTATAGGGCATTGCATATAAAACTCAGGACATAAATGGAAAATCCCGATCATATTCTTCCTATTGGAATTTTGCTATCCAAATTAATGATATTTTTTCTTGTTCAGAGATAAAGGTAAATAACACAGATTCAAATAGTCCTTTTACTTAAGAACTGGATGGAAATTTGGTCAAGGAATGACAAAATGAGGGTTATAAAGATAAGTATGGATAAAATGGCCAAAAGATCTGCTGAACATAATCATGAACTACTAGCATAGGATATTAGCAATTTATGGCACAGAAGGAGGCCATTCAATCCATCATGTCTGTGCCGGCCAAAAAAGAGCCATCCAGCCTAATGTTAATCCTACTTTCCAGCTCTTGGTCCGTAGCCTTGTAGGTTACAGCACTTCAATTGCATATCCTAGTACATTTAAAATATGATAAGGTTTTTGCCTCTACCATCCTTTCAGGCAGTGAGTTTCAGACACTCACCACCATCTGGGTGAAGAACGTTCTCCTCAACTCCTCTCTAATCCTTCCACCAATTACTTTAAATCTATGTTCCCTGTTTATTGACCTCTCTGCTAAAGGAAATCGATCCTTCCTATCCATTCTATTTAGGCCCCTCATAATTTTATATGCCTCAATTAAGCCTCTGTTCCAAAGAAAAGAGCCCCAGCCCATGCAATCGTTCCTCATAGCTAAAATCTCCTCTGTACCCTCTCCAGTGCAACCACATTTTTCTTGTAATGTGGTGACCAGAACTGTATGCAGTACTGTAGTTGTGGCCGAACTAGTGTTTTAGATAGTTCAAGCATAACCTCCTTCTATGCCTCGGATAATAAATGAAAGTATCCCGTGTGCCTTCAACCATCTTATCTACCTGTCCTAATAGCTTCAGGGATCTGTGGACATACACTCCAAGATCTCTACACTTCTCAGTATCAAACCATTTATTGTGTGTTCCCTTGCCTTGTCAGCACTCCCCAAATGCATTAACTTACACTTCTCCGGATTGAATTCCATTTGCCACTTTTCTGCCAACCTGACCAGTCCATTGATATCTTCCTGCAGTCTACAGCTTTCTTCCTCACTATCAAATAAACATAGTGCGAGAGGAAGTATTATGGGGTTTGTAGCCTTCAAAGTGGATAAATCCTCAGGCCCAGATGAAATGTATCCCATTTGCTAAGAGAAGCAAATGAGGAAATAGCAGAGACTCTGACCATCATTTTCCAATACTCTGGCTACAGGTGTGGTGCCGGAGGACTGGAGGACTACTAATGTTGAACCATTGTTTAAAGAGGGAAAAAGGGATAGACTGAGTATTATAGGCCAGTCAGCCTAACTTCAGTGGTGGGAAAATTATTGAAAAAAATTCTGAGTGACAGGATAAATCTTCATTTAGAAAGACACGGATTAATCAGGGACAGTCAGCATGAATTTGTTAAGGGATGGTCGTGCCTGACTAATTTGATAGAATTTTTTGAGGAGGAAGCAAGGAGGGTTGATGAGGGCAGTGTATATGACATCGTGTATATGGATTTTAGAAAAGCTTTGATAAGGTTCCACTTGGCAGATTGGTAACGAAAGTAAAAGCCCATGGGATCCAGGGCAAAGTGGCAAGTTGGATCCAAAATTTGCTCAGAGGCAGGAAGCAAAGGGATGGATGTTTTTGGACTGGAAGGATGTTTCCAGTGGGGTTCCGCAGAGCTCATTACTAGGTCCCTTGCTTTTTGTGGTATATATCAATGATTTAGACTTGAATGTAGAGGGTATGATTAAGAAGTTTGCAGATGATACAAAAATTGGCTATGTGGTTGATAATGCAGCAGAAAGCTGTAGATTGCAGGAAGATATCAATGAACTGGTCAGGTGGGCAGAATGGTGGCAAATGGAATTCAATCCATAGAAGTGTGAGGTAATGCATTTGGGGAGGGAATATGCATTAAGTGGTAGGACACTGAGAAGTGTAGAGGAAAAAATGGAACTTGGAGTGCATGTCCACAGAACCCTGAAGGTAGCCTCCTCTGTTCCAAAGAAAATAGATCCAGCATCTCCAATCTTTCCTTATAGCCAAGTTTTTCCAGTCCAGGCAACATTCTTGTAAATCTCCTCTGCACTCTTTCCAGTGCAATCACATCTTTCCTGTAATGTAGTGACCAGCACTGCACACAGTACTCCAACAGCGGCCGAACCAGTGTTTTATACAGTTCAAGCATAACCTCCTTGCTCTTGTATTCCATGACTCGACTAATAAAGGCAAGTATTTCATATGCCTTCTTAACCACCTTATCTACCTGGCCTGCTACCTTCAGGGATCTGTGGACCTGCACTTCAAGATCCCTTTGTTGCTCTACACTTTTCAGTGCTGTACCATTGAATATGTATTCCCTTGCCAGACCTCCCCAAATGCTTTACCTTACACTTATCCAGATTGAATTCCATTTGCCACTGTTCTATCCACCTGACCAGTTCATTGATATCTTCCTGCAGTCTGCAGCTTTCTTCTTCATTATCAACCATACAGCCTATTTTAGTGTCGTCTGCAAACTTCTTAATCATACCCCCAACATTCAAGTCCAAGTCATTGATATATACCACAGAAAGTAAGGGACCCAACACTGAGCCCTGTGGAGCCCCACTGGTTACTTCCTTCCAGTCACAAAAACACCCATCAACCATTACCCTTTGTTTCCTGCCTCTGAGCCAATTTTGGATCCAACTTGCCACTTTGCCCTGGATCCCATGGGCTTTTACTTTCGTGATCAGTCTGCCATGTGGGACCTTATCAAAAGCCTTGCTAAAATCCATATACACTACATCAAATGCACTACCCTCATTGAATTTTTTGAGGAGGTAACAAGAAGGGTCAATCATGTTAGTCAGACACGGCCTTCCCTTAACAAATTCATGCTGACTGCCCTTGATTAATCCGTGTCTTTCTAAATGAAGATTTATCCTGCCCTTCAGGATTTTTTCCAATAATTTTCCCACTACTGAGGTTAGGCTGACTGGCCTGTAATTACTCGGTTGATCCCTTTCTCCCTTCTTAAACAAAAGGTACAACATTAGCAATCCCCCAGTCCTCTGGCACCATACCTGTAGCCAGAGAGGACTGGAAAATGATGGTCAGAGCCTCTGCTATTTCCTCATTTGCTCGCTTAACAGCCTGGGATACATTTCATCCGGGCCTTAGGACTTATCTACTTTCAAAGCTGCTGAACCCCTTAATACCTCCTCTCTCACTATGTTTATTTCATCTAATATTTCACACTCCTTCTCCTTGATAGCAGTGTCTGCATCGCCCCTCTCTTTTGTGAAAACATGGTTGGATAAAGAAAAAAAGGGAAGCTAATGACAGCATTGTCTTGTTCTTGTCAACAAATTACATTTTGTTCAAGATTAACGGCAATTGTTGAAGCATGCATATGACTTTAAGATGAGAGATCTACCAGAATGTTGATTAAAGATAGTCATTTCTCTCTCTCTATGACCTCTAACTTGAAGCGTTGTCCCATTGCCAGTGTCAAACTTTTTGGATGTTGATCTCCTCAATAACTAGTTATGAAATTCTGCTGTGGGAGACAGTCTCAATGTTTATTTGATATTCTTACAGAATATTCTGTCGTGACCCTGGTATCTTATTTTTTAATTTGGAAGACCCAAACACGATTTTAAAGCAATTGAAAAATGTTTCTGCCAGATCAACTTCAGCTTCAGCTTCTTGGAAGCAGTATTTGCTCATTTACTTTCTACTGCTATTTTTCAGGGCATGCTGCCAGCATTAAAAGTCAAGTTACAAATTTCTCCAACATTGAGGATCATAGGAACAGGAGTAGGCCATTCAGCCCTTTGGGCCTGCTTCGCCATTCAATGGGATCATGGCTGATCTGCAACCTAACTCCATTTACCCACCTTGGGTCGTATCCCTTAATAACTTTGGTTCACAGAAAGCTATCTATCTCCAATTATAAATAAAAATTTGCTATTAGCATCAATTTCTGTTTGTGTGTAGAAGTGTTTCCTAATTTCACTTCTGAAAGGTCTGGCTCTAGTTTTTAGACTATGCCCCCGAGTCCAAGAATCCACACCAGTGGAAATAGTTGCTCTCTATCTACCCTATCGGTTCCTCTTAATAACTTGAAAACATTGATCAAATCACCACCATCTAAATTCTAGGGATTACAACCCTAATTTGTGTAATCTCTCCTTGTAACTAAACCCTTGAAGTCCGGCTAACATTCTGGTAAACTTATGCAGCACTCCCTCCAAGGCCAATGTGGTGCCCAGATCTGCTCACAGTACTCCAGGATTTTGTATGGCTGCAGTATAACTTCCACCCCCTTGTATTCTAGTTCTCTTGATATAAAGGCCAGCTTCCATTAACCTTTTGGATTATTTTCTGTACCTTAATTTGTATTAATCTGTGTTCCTGCAACTAAGTTTGATTGGATGATAGACATCACTGCTGACTAATTTGCCTCCATATTACGAGCAGTAAATTTCATATTACCTAATTTATCACAGTTATTTCAATACAATGCATTTTTTTAAATTCTGTATAATACAAATAAGACTGACATGCTGAGGTCGTGAAAGGCACTATGGCACTCTATAAATTCAGTGTCTTTCTTTTTAGTCTATAGAAGTAATTTCCCGAATATATGCTCCTGGCAGGGAGTTTCACCTGTCGGGAGCTCAATCTGGAAATTTAGATACAAAGTGAAAATTACCATGGTATCTTGAAAAAAATGACTAATTAGATGGATAAAGGAAATTTAGTAGATGTAGAATTTATGGATTTGGATTAACGGGGGTAAATTTCCATGAGGTTCTCCTGTTCATCTGCAGTAGGTTCAGTGTAAGAGCCATGGTGCAAATGCAATTTACAGCACTTTTCCATGGCTTCTGTAACTCTTCATTGAAGTTATGATGGCCAAGCACAAGAACCCTGCGTAAACTTACCCCTAAGATGTCTCATAAGTGGCTTGTTAGTAAATTTTGCAGATTAAACTCAGAGAGTTGTTAACCTGTGGAATTCCCTGCCGCAGAGAGTTGTTGATGCCAGTTCATTGGATATATTCAAGAGGGAGTTAGATATGGCTCTTACGGCTAGGGGGATCAAGGGGTATGGAGAGAAAGCAGGAAAGAGGTACTGAGGGATGATCTTATTGAATGGTGGTGCAGGCTCGAAGGGCCAAATGGCCAACTGCTGCACCTATTTTCTATATTTCTATGTATAGCATCAGGGAACATTTAGCAGTATGGACAGAATGTTGGTTGAATGACAGGAAACAACCGGGGGTGAAATTGGATAAATCTGAAATATAGAAACATAGAAAATAGGTGCAGGAGTAGGCCATTCGGCCCTTTAAGCTTGCATCACCATTCAATATAATCATGGCTGATAATTTTTGCAACTTTAGTACCCTATTCCTGCTTTCTTTCCAAAACCTTTCATCTCTTTAGCCGTAAGGGCTACATCTAACTCCCTTTTGAATATATCTAATGAACTGCCCTCAACAACTTTCTGTGGGAGAGAATTCCACAGGTTCACAATTCTCTGAGTGAAGAAATTTCTCCTCATCTCGGTCCTAAATGGCGTACCCTTTACCCTGAGACTGTGACATCTGGTTCTGGACTTCCCCAACATCGGAAACATTCTTCCTGCATCTAACCTGTCCAATTCCATCAGAATTTTATATGTTTCTATGAGATCCCCTCGCATTCTTCTACATTCCAGTGAATATAAGCCTAGTCGATCCAATCTTTCTTCATATGTCAGTTCTGCCATCCCAGGAATCAGTCTGGTGAACCTTCGCTGCACTCCCTCAATAGCAAGAAAGTCCTTGCTCAGATTAGGAAATCAAAACTGTACACAATGTTCAAGATATGGCCTCACCAAGGCCCTGTACAACTGTAGTAAGGCCTCCCTGCACCTATACTCAAATCCTCTTGCTATGAGCGCCAACATGCCATTTGCCTTCTTCACCGCCTGCTGAACCTGCAAACCAACTTTCAATGACTGATGTACCATGACACCCAGTCTCATTGCACCTCCCCTTTTACTAATCTGTCACCATTCAAATAATATTCTGCCTTCCTAATTTTGCCACCTAAGTGGATAACCTCACATTTATCTACATTATACATTATCTGCCATGCATTTGCCCACTCACCTAACCTGTCCAAGTCACCCTGCAGCATCTTAGCATCCTCCTCACAGCTCACACTGCCACCCAGCTTAGTGTCATCTGCAAACTTGGAGATATTACATTCAATTCCTTCGTCCAATTCATAAATGTATATTGTAAATAGCGGGGGTCCCAGCACTGAATCTTGCGGTACCCCACTAGTCACTGCCTGCCATTCTGCCAAGGACCTGTTTATTCCTACTCTTTGCTTCCTGTCTGCCAACCAGTTTTCTAACCACATCAATTACGCCAATATCATGTGCTTTAATTTTGCACACCAATCTCTTGTGTGGGGCCTGATCAAAAGCATTTTGAAAGTCCAAATATAGCACATCCACTGGTTCTTCCTTGTCCACTCTACTGGTTACATCCTCAAAAAATTCTGGAAGATTTGTCAAGCATGATTTCCCTTTCATAAATCCATGCTGACTTGGACCGATCCTGTCACTGCTTTCCAAATGCGCTGCTATTACATCTTTAACAATTCAGTCCAACATTTTCCCCACTACCGATGTCAGGCTAACCGGTCTATAATTTTCTTTTTTCTCTCTCCCTCCTTTTTTAAAAAGTGGGGTTACATTAGCTACCCTCCAATCCATAGGAACTGATCCAGTGTCTATAGAATGTTGGAAAATGACCACCAATTCATCTACTATTTCTAGGACCACTTCCTTACGTATTCTGGGATGCAGACTATCAGGCCCTGGGTATTTATCGGCCTTCAGTCCCATCAATTTCCCTAACACAATTTCCTGACTAATAAGGATTTCCTTCAGTTCCTCCTTCTCGCTAGACCCTCGGTCCCCTAATATTTCCGGAAGGTTATTTGTGTCTTCTTTAGTGAAGACAGAACCAAAGTATTTGTTCAATTGGTCTGCCATTTCTTTGTTCCCCGTTATAAATTCACCTGATTCTGACTGCAAGGGACCTACATTTGTCTTCACAAATCTTTTTCTCTTCACATATCTATTGAAGCTTTTGCAGTCTGTGTTTATGTTCCCTGCAAGTTTTCTCTTAAACTCTATTTTCCTCCTCCTTATTAAACCCTTTGTCCTCCTTGTGAATTCTAAATTTCTCCCAGTCCTCAGGTTTGCTGCTTTTTCTGGCCAATTTATAAGTCTTTTCCTTGGATTTAACACTATCCCTAATTTCCCTTGTTAGCCACGGTTGAGCCACCTGCCCTGTTTTATTTTTACACCATACAGGGATGTACAATTGTTGAAGTTCATCCATGTGATCTTTAAATGTCTGCCATTGCCTATCCACCGTCAACCCTTTAAGTATCATTTGCCAGTCTATCCTAGTCAATTCACGTCTCATACCATCGACGTTTCCTTTCTTTAAGTTCAGGACCTGAATTAACTGTGTCACTCTCCATCTTAATGAAGAATTCTACCATATTATGGTCACTCTTCCCCAAGGGGCCTTGCACAGCAAGATTGCTAAGTAATCCTCTCTCGTTACACAACACCCAGTCTAGGATGTCCAGCTCTCTAGTTGGTTCCTCGATGTATTGGTCTAGAAAACCATCCCTTATACACTGCAGATAATCCTCCACCACCGTATTGCTACCAGTTTGGTTAGCCCAATCTATATGCAGATTAAAGTAACCAATGATAACTGCTGTACCTTTATTGCACGCATCCCTAATTTCCTGTTTGATGCCATCCCCAACCTCACGATGACTATTTGTAAGTCTGTACACAACTCCCACAAGCGTTTTCTGCCCTTTGGTGTTCCGCAACGCTACCCATGCAGGCTCCACATCATCCAAGCTAATGTCCTTCCTTACTATTGCGCTAATCTCCTATTTAACCAGCAATGCTACCCCACCTCCTTTTCCTTTCTGTCGATCATTTCTGAATATTGAATACCTCTGGATGTTGAATTCCCAGCCTTGGTCACCCTGGAGCCATATCTTCATAATCCCAATTACATCAGATCCGTTAACAGTTAATTCATCCACCTTATTACGAATGCTCCTCGCATCGAGACACAGAGCCTTCAGGCTTGTTTTTTTAACACTCTTTGTCCTTTTAGAATTATATTGTAATGTGGCCCTTTTTGATTTTTGCCTTTGATTTCTCTGCCCTCCACTTTTACTTATCTCCTTTCTACCTTTTGCTTCTGCCCCCATTTTACTTCAATCTGTCTCCCTGCATAGATTCCCATTCCCCTGCCATATTAGTTTAAACCCTCCCCAATAGCACTAGAAAACACTTCCCCTAGGACATTGGTTCTGGTCCTGCCCAGGTGCAGACTGTCCGGTTTGTACTGGTCCCACCTCTCCCAGAACCTGTTCCAATTTCCCAGGAATTTGAATCCCTCCCTCTTGCACCATTCCTCAAGCCACATATTCATCTTAACTATCCTGCTATTTCTACTCTGACTCGCACGTGGCACTGGTAGCAATCCTACTTTTTAATTTAACTCCTAGCTCCCTAAATTCAGCTTGTAGGACCTCATCCTGTTTTTTACCTATATCGTTGGTACTTATATGCACCACGACAACTGGCTGTTCACCCTCCCCCTCCAGAATGCCCTGCAACTGCTCCGAGACATCCTTGACCATTGCACCAGGGAGGCAACATACCATCCTGAAGTCTCGATTGCGGCCGCTCTTTTTCCTGCCCTCCTTTGCAGCACGCCACCCATGATGCCATGAACTTGGCTGCTGCTGCCCTGTCCTGATGAGTCATCTTCCCCGATAGTACCCAGAGCAGTTTATCTGTTTTGGAGGGAGATGACCGCAGGGGATCCCTGCACTACCTTCCTTCCACTGCTCTGCCTGATGGTCACCCATTCCCGATCTGCCTGTGTAACCTTTATCTGCGGTGTGACCAACTCACTAAATGTGCTATTCACGACATCCTCAGCATCACGGATGCTCCAGAGTGAATCCATGCACAGCTCCAGTGCCACAATGCGGTCTGTCAGGTGCTTCAGCTGGACACACTTCCTGCACACATAGTAGCCAGGGACACTGGAAGCATCCCTGGCTTCCCACATAGCACAGGAGGAGTATGACATGGGTCTGGGCTCTCCTGCCATGACTTAACCCTTAAATTAACTTAATTTGGCAACAATGCCAAAGGTTACCTACTGATAAGAAAAAAAAAGAAAACTAAAAAGATTACATACTCACCAATCCACCAGCCAATCACTTACCCTCTTGGCTGTGACATCACACTTCGATTTCTCATTACTTCTTTGTTTGCTTTTGTCCCTGCACCAGTTGGCCTCTCTGACTGCCGCTGCTCCTGGCCTTTTATAGGCCTCGATCCTGGACCTCCCACTCCCGACTGCCTCTCCAACTGCCGCTGCTCCTGGCCTTTTATAGGCCTCGATCCTCAACCTCCCGCTGCCGACTGCCTCTCCAACTGTTGCTGCTCCTAGCCTTTTATAGGCCTCGATCCTCGACCTCCCACTCCCAACGGGTATGGGAACCTATTCAAAGTGGTTCAGGTAGCATGCATAATTCACGCTACCTACTCATGATTAGAGTGCTGATCTCAGCACTAAACGTGCTGCTGGTTGGCTTCGTTCTCAACAGAGGACCCAATACCAGGTGCGATCTACTGGTCAATAAAATTTGGCCTAGTCTTTCTGCACTACTTGAAGGTGAGGTGCTTTGTTGCAGAAGCACCTTGTTGTCACTCTGAAGCTGTGGACCAACAGGGAAGAGAGAGGGCAAGAAGGTTCTCAAATGCGGCACTGGAGGCTTTGGTCCTGGAGGTGCCACGTCCTCTATCCGCAGGGGGGCAGGAGGCCTTCTAAGCACCATGCCAGAAGGCAGTGGGAGGAAATAGCACAAGCCGTCAGTACCAAGTATGTTGTTCTCAGGACCTGGATCCAGTGCTGCAAGCTTATTGACCTCACACAAGTGGTCAAGGTGAGTGAATGCATCTTCAAAAGCCATAAGCCCACAAGCCTCACACACTGTGCTCAATGCACCACAGCCCCAGCACTTACCTGCCAACAATCTCCAGCAATTATGACTCATAATTCACAATCATAGCTTCACATCACCCTCACACACTTAGCACTGCTGCAAGACACACACTCATACCTCCCACATTGCACACACTGCCAGTTATTCAACCGCAGCAGTCACATATCTCAAACACATTGCTCCACACTCACTGACACACATCCCTTTCTCTTGTAGGCAAAGGTAACACACGACCACCGTGAGTAGCAGCAGATGGGTAGAGGGGAAGCCAGACTTCAGAACCTGACTGAGCTGGAGGAGACGGTGCTGCAGATAATTGGAGGGGCCAACACTGAGGCCGTGGTGAGCGGCAAGGTTGTAAGCATTGCTGATGATAGTATGCTCACACCTAATCCTTCTTCTCACAGCCTGCTTCTCCCTCATCCCACAATCTCTTCTCACTTACAAGCTACTGAGGTGATCCACTGGTGTAAGCATGCACATCTTGCTTTTCCCCTTCCTCTCCCCTCCCACAACCTGACTCTTGTGCTTTCTCCTATCTGACACGCAATAACTGCCACCTGCAAAGGCTGTACCCGACTTTGTGGAGGAGATGAAGGGGAAGAAGAGGCACTGTCACTCAATCTGACACTCCGAGGCACCAGCTCAGGAAATAGCTGTGTGTGTACTTTAGAGGGTAATTACAGAGGCGGGATCTGCATGTGGTGAGTCACCGGGCACGTGGGCTGCAGCCAGGCCAGGGGGAAATGTTAGCTTGGGTGCTCGCTCACCAGAGGGTGAGTTGGCGCAGGGGTTCTGCTACACAGGGTCAGGTGGGCATGCACACAGAATGGTAAGCCAGTCACAGAGCCTCTTTTCATTCCAACATTGCACGGGGCTTTATGCAGAGTTTGGAGCCCATGATTTCCAGGATGGAATCTATGGGCAACACCATTTGGACACATGTTGCTAGGTGTCTTGGGCAATGTCACAGCTTCAATTGCAGCACAAGCGGAAGCGACCCAACGTCTGAGTGCTGCAGTGGAAGCTTACACTGCTTTCCTGCTGTCTCAGCTTGGTGCCACCCATACTCAGACTGATGCCATTATGGCTGTGTTTACGAATGTGGAAAGGGGCTTGCAGGGTTTCACATCAGTCCAGCGATCTGCGCTCAAACAGATGGCTAGGAATGCTGAGGCACTGCCCCGGGCGAGTGGCAGCGGCAACACGGAGTGAAAACCTGCTGTCCTCTCTCAGAATGATAACTTGCTTACTCCCACCCCTTCACTCCGCCAGTGTCCTTGCTGCTGCCTGACAGACAACCAGCTCAGATTGCTGCTGCCCATGCCGAGGTGGGGCAGCCCACATCAGGGCCTTCTAGGCCCAGAGTTGCTTGAGGTCATCCTGTAAGGCCATCTTCAGTATCCCCCACAGAAAGTCATCAGCCTTCCACTAGCTGTGCTGCAGTCACTGGGGGAGCACTGTGTAGCAGCACTAGAAGAGGCAAAGGAACACAAAAGACAGACATTAAGGAAATGCACAGGGGTGATTAGTTGATTAGTTGATGTTGTGTAGTTTTGCATTGATTAATCTATAAATGATGTTTGGAATGTTTGTTTTGTGGTGGCTCTCATTTCAGTTTTGTGCCCAAGAGGATGCTGTGATGTTCTATGACAGAGGGTTGGTAAGGTGGGGAAGAGGTGAGCAACGGGGATCTGGGGTTTCATTCAGGGGAACCGGATTCTTATGAGGTGCTCACAGACAGCCCGTCTGGAATGGGGATCTGTTGCCTGTTTCCTCTCTTCCTCCTCCTCCCTTCCTTCTCCTCTTCCTCTTGAGGTGGTTACAGAACCCGTGGTGGCAAGGGCTGTGCCATCATGATGGGCAAGTTGTGGAAGATGCAGCAGACCACCAGGAAATGGGACACCCGCTCTGGTGTGTCCTGGAGGGCTCCACCCAAGCGGTCTAGGCAGCAGTATGGTTGCTTCAGAATCCCAATGGTCTGCTCAGTGAGGTTCCTCACAGCAGCTTGACATTCATTATATGAGTGCTGGCCACGAGTGGTGGGGAGTCATCAGCCAGGTGCAGAGCGGATAGCCCTTGTCACCTTACAGCCACCCTCGGGTTTGCCTTCGTGGCTGGAAGATTGCTGGCACAAGATGAAGACATCCTGACCTCTGCTGGGATACCGGGCATTTCACCACCATGTTGTGCTGGGCATGATCACATACCATCTGCACATTAAATATTTTTTGGTTGCCGTACATCGCAGGATTGATATGCGATGCCCGCAAAGCTAGATGTGTGCAGTCGATGGCGCATTGCACCATGGGTTCAGAGAGAATAAAATGAAATCCCTTCTCCTGGAGTACAGGACCTATGTGACCTCCCAGATGCAGTGATGGACAACAACTTGGGAGATGTTAGCTATGTCTCCTGCTTCAGACTGGGAGCCACGGTGACCTTGAGGGCCACTGGCAGTGCCGCCATCGCCCTGCTCTGAGAATGCAGGTCTGATTCCAAGAGATGGCAGAGTTCTGTGACTACCTCCTTGGTGAAGTGGAGTCTCCGAATACACTGCTCCTGGTTAAAGTGCAGGTAGAAGAAGTGCTCTCGGAAGACGCTAGGTGGGGAAGGCTTCCTGCTTAGAGCCCTCCTGCCCCTCCTCCTCCTCTCTCTGCCAGCAGCTTGTGCTCTTCTTCACTGCCTCTGCTCCATCTCCCTGTCATACTCGAGCACGAGGGGGACTGCAAGTAGAGCTCCCATGACTGGAAGCAAGTGGTGTGAGCAGAACCCTTTAAATCAGAAGCGAGATGTTCTTCACTTGCAGCTACTGCTCCCTGTCATCTCAACAACTTTAAATAACTGTAGAAAGCTCCAAACAGTTTCACAAACTTACACAGAGCCAGTACAATTCAAAAAACAAGTTACCTGCAAGTTGTTGCTGATTCCTTTAAATACCACTGGTGGGGGTTCCTTCATGGGGGAAGAGAGGAAATGGGGAAACCAATGGATGAGGGGTATCTGGATTTACAAAAAACATTCGATTAGATGCCTCACAAGAGGTTATTGCACAAAATTAGGACTCGTGGGATTGGGGGTAATATATCAGCATGGGTTGAGGATTGGTTAATGGACAGAAACCAAAGAGTAGGAATAAGAAATTGGAACAGGAGTAGGCCATTTGGCCCCTCGAGCCTGCTCCACCATTTAATAAGATCATGACTGATCTGATCTTGGGCTCAGCTCCACTTCCTTCCCTGCCCGCTCCCCATAACATAGAAACATAGAAAATAGGAGCAGTAGTAGGCCATTCAACCCTTCAAGTCTACACCGCCATTCAATATAATCATGGCTGATCCTCTATTCTCAACACTATATTCCTGCTCTTTTCCTATACCCCTTGATATCTTTTGTTTCTAGAAATCTATCTTCTCCCTCTTAAATATATTCAATGCCTTGGCCTCCACAGCCTTCTGTGGTAGAGAATTCACAGGTTCACCACCCTCAGTGAAAAATTTCTCCTCATCTCGGTCCTAAATTTCCTACCCCGTATCCTGAGACTGTGACCCCTTGTTCTAGACGTCCCAGCCAGGGAAAGCATCCTCCCTGCATCCATTCTATCCAACCCAGTCAGAATTTTATACGTTTCAATGAGATCCCCTCTCATTCTTCTAAACTCTAGTGAATACAGGCCTAGTCGACCCAATCTCTCCTCATACGACAAACCTGTCATCCCAGGAATCAGTCTGGTGTATCTTCGCTGCACTCCCTCTACGGCAAATATATCCTTTCTTAGATAAGGATACCAAAACTGCACACAATACTCCAGGTGCAGTCTTACCAAGGCCCTGTATAACTGTAGTTCAACCCTTATCATTCAAAAATCTGTCTATCTCCACCTTAAATATATTCAATGACCCAGCCTCCACAGCTTTCTGGGGCAGAGAATTCCATAGATGTATGACTTTCTGAGAGAAGAAATTCCTCCTCATTTCAGTTCTAAATGAGCGGCCCCTTATTCTGAAACCATGCTTCCTAGTTCTAGATTCCCCCATGAGTGGAAACATGAAGGTAAGTTTATTTTGAACACTACTAAAACATTTGTTTTAAATTCACAAAAAGAAATTTTTCTCTGAAACCTTTAATTTAATGCAGTTTCTATTAATTTAAAGAAAATGAAGTGTTTTTTTAAAAATTTATGTTGGTGTTTTATTTGACTTTAGGGTTTTCTCATTGATAGTAATGGGAGCTCGGAGCTCCCGTAACTTCAATGAGAATACTACATTGTGATTTGATGTGTATGTAAATAAACAGACTAATTGAAACAGAAATAGTGTAACTTACTGTGTCCTTTATCGCAACTCTCAAAATGGCCCCCAAAACCAGCATGTTTACAGCAGGTGTGAATAGGCCCCACAGAGTCCTAATGCCTGTCTAGTGAGGGTTCGTGTAACCAACAAATAGTGTATGAACACAATATGATTGGTGGTCCAGGCCCACGTGATACCAGGATACTCATATGCTCCTGGAAGACATGGGCCCGTACATTGGACTGTGCATCTAGGCCTTGGAGCGCAAGTCTACGTTTCTACAGGACCACCAGGTATTTTCGTTAAAAAAATTTTGGTCGAGGCGTCCGCCCGTGGGAAGTTTACAACCGCAATTTTCGGGCCAATGACTCCATGGTCAATGCATACCCTGAAAACTAGCAAGCTGAAAATAGGGCCTTTAATATCACTACAACAACAACAACTTGCATTTATACAGTCCCTTTAACGTAGTAAGACATCCCAAGGCACTTCACAGGATTGTTATAAAACAAAATTTGACACCGAGCCACAAAAGGAGATATTAGGGCAGTTGCTTGGACAAAGAGGTAGGCTTTAAGGAGCATCTTAAAGGAGGAAAGAAGTAAAGAGACGGAGAGGCTTAGGGAGGAAATCTAGAGCTTAGGGCTTCAGCAGCTGAAGGGATGGCTACCAATGGTGGAGTGATTAAAATCGGGGATGCGCAAGAGGCCAGCATTGGAGGAGTGCAGATATCTCAGATATAGGAAGGGATGAGGCCATGGAGGGATTTGAAACAAGGATGAAAATTTTAAGAGGATCGAGGTGTTGCTTAACCAGGAGCCAATGTCGGCCAGTGAGGACAGGGGTGATGGATACCCATGAATATGTAAAACATTATTGCTTCTCAACACCGCCTTCCACCACTATTCAATGATTAATACATTGATCTGATTGTCTACCAGTAATGGGCATTTATTCAATGATGGCATATTAAGGACAAGTCAACACACTGAAGGAAATAAAAGGCTGAAGATTTTCCTGGCTTTACATGTACGCTGTGCAAGTACATGAATCAATTTTTTTCCATAAAGCCATGTTTCTGATTCTAGGTATTGCAGTTCCTTGAATAGAAATAAAACCTTAAACAGATATGGAAATATAGCCTTAAATACAGCAGGTCTTTCAGCATGGGCAGCGGGATTATGTGACTGTAAAATAAATCCTGACCTCTTTTCAACTAACAAATGTAACAGGAACATGAGCCCTGAATTTTAAAAATGCTGTGGCCTCATCACTTATGCCAGGACTGCACCCAAAGATGCTCTTCAGGGTTGTCTTTGCTGGAGTGTATGGGGTCAGGGAAAATAATCTGCATGGGACTAACGGGCAGTTATGCCATTAGGGACACATCTCAGGCACCTGTCTTCCCCCAACCCCCCCGTCACATGATTCTCTTTAGATACGTCATAGTGAACTAACACTCTCCCTTATCCTCAACGACTATCTGTCCCACTTGTGACAGGACCTGTGGCTCTCGTATTGGACTGTTCAGTCACCTAAGGACTCATTTTAAGAGTGGTAGCAAGTCTTCCTCGATTTCGAGGGACTGCCTATGATGATGAGTGAACTCACATGTTGCACTCTACCAATTGGATTTTACACTGCTTGAATACTGCGTCGCATTCTTCTGACCACTTTCAATGGACCTGTTTTTACAACTGCTCATTTAGTGGATGTAACACTGTAGCCAAATTTGGTAGGAACTTCCCATAATAGTTCAAAAGACCCAAAAATGATCGAGGTTCAGTGACATTCTTGGGAGTGGGTGCATTTCTAATTGCATCCAGTTTTCCCTTGGTTGGATGTAAACCATCTTTGTCTACTCTGTGCCCTAAATACTCCACTGAGTTTTGAAATAACTCACACTTGTGAGCAGTCACTGTGTGCTTCTCTAGTCATTTGAGAATTTCATTCAATATATTATTAGGAATTTGCCTGTTTGGTGCTGAAGTTAGTATGTCATCTAAATAACATACTACAACTTCACTGCCTTGCAAAATCTGGTTCATCAACCCTTGAAATATGGCGGGAGCGGAAGAGACTCCAAATGGAAGCCTATTAAATTGATATAGGCACAGATGAGTATTTATAGTCAAGCATGACTTGGACTCCTCATCTATCTCCTGTTGTAAGTAGGCATTTGTGAGATCTAACTTTGAGAAGTTCTGAACACCTGTCAGCATTGTGAACAAATCTTCTACATTTGGCAATGTTTTGGGGAGATTACCCACTAGAACCTGGTTTATGGTTAATTTATAATGCCCACACAACCTTACCTTACCATCTGACTTAGGTACAAAAACAATGGGTGTAGCCCAATTACACAGATCTATCTTAGAGATAATTTTCTCAGTCTCTCGTCTTTTGAGTTCTTGCTCAATTCTCTCTTTGAGTGCATATGGTATGGGACGTGGCTTGCAGTAAACTGGTCTAATGTCCTTCTGTACTCTGCTACTCGCCTGAAGCCTTGGATCAGATTACCTGTTTCATAGAACACCTTCGGATACTTCTTGATGACATCATCCTTCAATGCAAATCTTGTTTCAACATGAAAAATCTCACTCCAATCCAGCTTCAGTGATCCCAACCAATTTCTTCCTAGTAAGGCAGGCTTGTCTCCTGCCATGACTAAGAGAGGCAAGCTCTGAAATTGATTCTTTTATTTCACCGGTACGGTGATACGACCTACCACAAGACTGTTCTCTCCTGAGTAGCCTCGCAGCTCTATCTTGGATTTCTCCAATGGGAAATCATGCAATTTGTCGAGATATAGCCATTCCGGTACTACGCTCATGGATGCACCAGAATCAATTTCCATGGGTATCCTGGTTCCTGCAACATCTATTTGGATGATGATACTTTTCGAATCACTTTTTGATACCCTCGTGCTCCTGATGATGTGTACCTCTTCATCCTGTTGCTTTTCTTCCATGCTATGTACTCTCTGGTGATTTCTACTTAAAGCCTTGAAAGTTGGTTTACTCTTCAGTTGGCAGGCCTTCACAAGATGACCAGTTTTCTTGCAGAAGAAACACTCTGCCTTCACATATGGACAACTTTGAGCAATGTGTTGTCCCAGGCATCAATAGCAGGACTTCAATGCTCTGTTACCATTGTCAGTTGCTGAGGTCTTGGGACCTAACTGCTTTTTACTTTTAACCTGCAGGCGATTCACCTCGGTTGTCTGACGACTGGAAATGGAACGACATTCTCGAGAATATTGATCGGTCATATCCATTGACATAACTGTCTGACAAGCTAAATCAAAAGTCAAGTTAGGGGTTGTCAACAACTTTCTTCTGATTGCTTCATTTTTCAATCCACAAGCAAAGCGGTCACACAATACTCAGTCCTGAAAGTTTCCGAAATGTCAGTGAATGGATAGCCTTTTTACTCACTGATACTCTAGTCAGATAACTGATCTCGTATTCCCAAACGATAACTTTCAGCAATTCCAGGGGCTCAGGACTGTAGTGCTGTTCTAACTTGCTCAAAATCTCCATAAGTGATGTGTCCTTTGGCTTGACAGGAACAAGCACATTTTTCATGGTTTCATACACCTCAGGGCCTGCTTCAGTCAAGAAAATAGCTTGTTTTCTTTCCAACACTACCCGGTTACGGTTTCCATCATCGGGGACTTCGATGATTCTATTTGCGGTGAAAAACATTTCTAGTCGCTCCTCAAATGCTCCGAAAGTCTCACTGTTGCATTGAAACTCCCCCAAGCACCCTATTATTCCTAGCAGTAGTCCACTACGTGGAATTATATATTATAGTTACCCCGCAGCTTAAGAATGTGCAGGCAGAGAGGAAGTGGGTGACCACCAGATGGAAGAGGAGTACTAGGCAGGTAGTGCAGGAGTCCCCCGAGTCCATCTCACTCAGTATTTTGTTCTGAGTATGGGGAGTGCGATGGTGCCTCTGGGGAGTGCAGCCAGAGCTAAGTCCACAGCACCACGGGTGGCTCAATTGCACAAGGGGAGGAGGAAGAAGAACGGAAGATCAATAGTGGTAGGGGATTCAATAGTCAGGGAAGCAGACAGGCATTTCTGTGGCTGCAGACATTACTCCGGGATGGTATGTTGCCTGCAGTTGGTGCCAGGTTCAAGGATGCCATCGAGCAGCTGCAAGACATTCTGGGGGGAGAGTGAGAACAGCCAGAGGTTGTGGTCCATATTGATACCAATGACATAGGTAGAAAGAGGGGTGAGGTCCTGTGGACAGAGTTTAGGGAGCTAGGAGAGAGATTAAAAAGCAGGACCTCAAATGTAGTAATCTCCGGATTATTGCTGATGCCACGTGCTGGTGAGTAGAGAAATATGAGGATAGAGAAGATGGTGCAGGCAGGAGGGCTTTAGATTCCTGAGACGTTGGGACTGTTTCTGGGGAAGGTGGGACCTGTATAAGCCAGACAGGTTGCACCTCAACAGAGCCTGGACCAGTATCCTCGCAGGAGTTTTTTGCTAGTGCTGTTGGGGAGGGTTTAAACTAGCTTGACAGGGGGATGGGAACCGGAGATTAGATTCAGTGGGGAGAGAAGCAAAGCTGGAATTGGGTAGCAGAGAAGTAGAAGTAAAAAGTGAATTTGGAAGACAGAGGAAACAAGAGCTGAAACTCATGAACTCACTGAATGGCGGTGCAGGCTCGAAGGGCCGAATGGCCTACTCCTGCATCTATTTTCTATGTTTCTATGTTTCTAAAATAGACAACAGGGGGGTTTGGCAGTACTAAATGGTATATACTTCAATGCAAGGAGTGTAGGAAATAAGGCAGATGAGCTGAGAGCACAGATTGACACTTGTGAGTACGATATTATAGCTATTACTCAGACATGGCTAAAAGAAGGGCAGGTATGGCAGTTCAATATTCCTGTTTACGGGGTTTTCCGATGGGATAGAGAGGATAGTAAAAAAGGAGGGCGGTAGGTGGGGGGGTCGCAGTATTAATTAAAGAGACAATTACAGCTGTGAGAAGGGATGATTTTTAAAGGGGTCATCAAACGAGGCCATATGGGTTGAATTAAACAACAAAAAAGAGACGATAACGCTACTGGGAGTGTATTATAGACCCCCAAGCAGTCAGAAGGTGATAGAAGAACAAATATGGGGGCAAATTGCTGCGAAGTGCAAAACTACAGAGCTGCAATAGTGGGGGATTTCAACTACCCTAATATTAACTGGGAAGAAGATATTGTGAATGGTACAGAGGATGCAGAATTCTTAAAACGCTTTCAGGGAAATTTCTTTTGTCAGTATGTAACACGCCCAACAAGGCAGGGAAAGTTCTGGACTTGGTTTTGGGGAATGAAGAGGGACAGGTGGAAGGGGTATCAGTGGGGGAGCATTTTTGTGCTAGTGATCATAATTCAGTAAGATTTAGGGTAGTTATGGAAAAGTACAAAGGGGGACCAGGAATAAAAGTTCTCAATTGGGATAAAACCAATTTTGCTGAGCTGAGATGGGATTTGGCCAAAGTGGACTGGAAATGGCTACTTGATGGTAAATCAGTCAGAGCAGTGGGAGGCATTCAAGGAGGAGATCCTGAGGGCACAGAGCAAGTATGTTCCCTTATAAAAGGGTGGGGCTAACAAATCTAGAGCCCTCTGGATGTCTAGGGACATAAAGGGTAAGATAAAGAAAAAAAGGAAAGCTTATGACAGATGCCGAGAACTCAATATTGCAGAAACTCGAGAGGAGTATAAGAAGTGCAGGGGTGCAATTAAAAAAGATATCAGGGAAGCAAAGAGAGCGCATGAAAGAATATTGGCAAGTAAAATCAGGGAACACCCAAAGATGTTTTATAAATACATGAAGAGCAAGAGGATAATTGAGAAAGAGTGGGGCCTATTAGAAATCAGTAAGGAAATCTGTGTGTGGAGACAGAAAATGTGGGTATGATTCTTAATGAATATTTTGCATCCGTTTTCACAAAAGAGAGGAGCGATGCAGACTTTGCAATGAGGGAGCAGGAGTGTGAAATATTAGATGAGATAAACATAGTGAGAGAGGAACTATTAAGGGGCTTAGCAGCTTTGAAAGTGGATAAATCCCCAGGCCTAGATGAAATGTATCCCAGGCTGTTAGGAGAAGCAAAAGAAGAAATAGCAGAAGCTCTGTCCATCATTTTTCACTTCTCTCTGGCTACAAGCGCGGTGCCAGGAGACTGGAGGACTACTAATGTTGTACCTTTGTTTAAAAAGGTAGAGAAGGATAGACTGAGTAATTACAGGCCAATCAGCCTAACCTCGGTGGTGGTGGCTGATCAGATCAGCCATGATCTTATTGAATGGCGGAGCAGGCTTGAGGGGCCATATGGCCAACTCCTGTTCCTATTTCTTATGTTCTTATTATGTTAGAATGTTGGGGGTATGAATAAGAAGATTGCAGATGAAACTAAAATAGGCTGTGTGGTTGATAATGAAGAAGAAAGATTCGGATTGCGGGAAGATATCAATGTACTGGTCATGTGGGAAATGGAATTCAATCTGGATAAGTGTGCGGTAATGCATTTGGGGAGGTCTTCAAGACAAGGGAATACACATTAAATGAAAGGACACTGAAAAGTGTCGAGGAACAAAGGGAATTTGGAGTGCAGGTCCACAGATCTCTGAACTTAGCAGACCAGGTAGATAAGGTGGTTAAGAAGGCATATGGAATATTTGCCTTAATAATGCTAATGTAGTACCCTTGTTTAAGGAGGAAGAAAGGGTTAGGCCGAGTAATTATAGGCCTGTCAGCCTAACTTCAGTGCTGGGAAAATTATTGGAAAAAATCCTGAAAGACAGGATAAATCTGCATTTGGAAAGGCAAGGATTAATTAGGGACAGTCAGCACGGATTTGTTAAGGGAAGATCATGTTTGACGAACCTGATTGAATTTTTTGAGAAGGTAACCAAGAAGGTTGATCAGGGTAGTGCGTACGATGCAGTATATATAGACTTTAGCAAGGCTTTTGATAATGTCCCACATGGTAGACTGGTCATGGTGGTTAAAGCCCATGGAATACAGGGAAAAGTGGCAAGTTGGATCCAAAATTGGCTTGGACGTAGGAAACATAGAAACATAGAAACATATAAATAGGTAGAGGAGTAGGCCATTAGCCCTTCGAGCGTGCACCACCTTTTAATATGATCATGGCTGATCATGCAACTTCAGTATCCCATTCCTGCTTTCACTCCAGACCCCTTGATACCTTTAGTCATAAGGGCAACATCTAACTCCCTTTTGAATATATCTAATGAACTAGCCTCAACAACTTTCTGTGGTAGAAAATTCCACAGATTCACAATTTCCTGAGTGAAGAAGTTTCTCATCATCTCAGTCCTAAATGGCTTACCCCTTATCCTTAGACTGTGACCCCTGGTTCTGGACTTCCCCAACATTGGGAACATTCCTCCTGCACCTAACCTGTCCAATCCTATCAGAATTTTGTATGTTTCTATGAGATACCCTCTCATTCTTCTAAATTCCAGTGAATATAAGTCTAGTTGATCCAGTCTTTCTTCATATGTCAGTCCTGCTATCCCGGGAATTAGTCTGGTGAACCTTCGCTGCACTCCCTCAATAGCAAGAATTTCCTTCCTCAAGTTAGGAGACCAAAACTGTACACAATACTCCAGGTGTGGCCTCACCAAGGCCCTGTACAACTGTAATAACATCTCCCTGTCCCTGTACTCAAATCCCCTCGTTATGAAGGCCAGCATGGCATTTGCTTTCTTTACAGCCTGCTGTACCTGCATGCCTACCTTCAATGACTGATGGACCATAACACCCAGGTCTCGTTGCACCTCCCCTTTAACTAATTTGTCACCATTCAGATAATAATCTGCCTTCCTGTTTTTGCCACCAAAGTGGATAACCTCACACTTATCCACATTATACTGCATCTGCCATGCATTTGCCCATTCATCTAACCTGTCCAAGTCCCCCTGCAGCCTCCTAGCATCCTCCTCACAGCTCGCACTGCCACCCAGCTTTGTGCCATCTGCAAACTTGGAGATATTACATTCAATTCCTTTGTCTAAATCATGAATGTATATTGGAAATAGCTGGTGTCCCAGCTCTGAATCCTGCGGCACCCCACTAGTCACAGCCTGCCATTCTGAAAAGGACCCGTTTATTCCCACTCTTTGCTTCCTCTCTGCCAACCAGTTCTCTATCCACGTCAATACATTACCCCCAGTACCATGTGCCTTAATTATGCACACTAATGTCTTGTGTGGGACCTTGTCAAAAACCTTTTGAAAGTCCAAATACACCACATCCATTGGTTCTCCTTTATCCACTCTACTATTTACATCCTCAAAAAACTCCAGAAGATTTGTCAAGCATGATTTCCCTTTCAGAAATCCATGCTGACTTGGACCGATCCTGTCATGCTTTCCAAATGCGCTGCTATTACATCTTTTATTGTGTTCCTAACACAGATGAGACTGCACACAGGGAGGTTAAAGTAACAGTGACCTCAGTTTTTATCAAGAGACTCCAGAATGATTAACAAGCCTTAGGGGCCGGCTTATATACAGTGCTCCCAAGGGATGCTGGGATCCCTTGGGACTTCAGGGGATGCACTCCCTGGTGGTGGAACATCACTCGCCCCCAAAGTCAAAGTGAAAACTATTTACAAGGTGAGGCGATTGGAGGCCGTTCTTTCCCTGATGGACCACCTCGGGACAAATGTCTGTTCTTGTGTGTTGGCTGTGCCCTCGCTGGGCTGGCGTGTTGTTGGCCCTGCAGGGCTGCTGAGTGAGCCTGGCCTTGCTGGGCTGTTGGGCATGATGGGTTCGATTTCCTGGTCTGGGGTGGTGTTGTTGATCCTTTGCGTGTGTGTTGTGGGCTCGAAAAAGGTGGTGTCTGCTGTGGGTTGTTCTGGGCAGTCTGTGAACCGCAGCCTCATTTGGTCCAGGTACTTTCTGCAAATTTGTCCATTTTCTAGTTTGACTACAAACACCCGACTCCCTTCTTTAGCTATCACCGTGCCCGCGATCCACTTGGGACCATGTCCATAGTTTAGCACATACACAGGGTCATTGAGATCAATTTCCCGTGACACAGTGGCGCGACCATCGTTTACATTTTGTTGTTGCCGCCTGCTCTCGACCTGATCATGCAGGTTGGGGTGAACCAGCGAGAGTCTGGTTTTAAGTGTCCTTTTCATGAGTAGCTCAGCCGTGGGCAGCCCTGTGAGCGACTGGGGTCTCGTGCGGTAGCTGAGCAGTATTTGGGACAGGCGGGTTTGGAGTGAGCCTTCTGTGACTCGTTTAATGCTCTGTTTGATTGTTTGTAGCCCGCTCTGCCTGCCCATTGGAGGCTGGTTTAAACGGGGCCGAGGTGACATGTTTGATCCCATTGCGGATCATGAATTCTTTAAATTCGACACTGGTGAAACATGGCCCGTTGTCACTGACCAGTATGTCAGGCAGGCCATGGATGGCAAACATGACCCTCAGGCATTCAATGGTGGCAGTGGCGGTGGCGGTGCTTCCCGAAATTATTTCACATTCAATCCATTTTGAAAAAGCATCCACCACCACCAGGAATATTTTACCGAGAAAAGGGCCCGCATAGTCGACATGGATCCTTGACTATGGTCTGGAGGGCCAGGACCACAAACTTAGTGGTGCCTCTCTGGGCGCGTTGCTCAACTGAGCACATACGCTGCATTGCTGTACACAAGACTCTAAGTCAGAGTCGATATCGGGCCACCACACGTGGGATCTGGCTATCGCTTTCATCATTACTATACCCGGGTGTGTGCTGTGGAGATCCGAGATGAACGTCTCCCTGCCATTTTTGGGTAGCACAACGCGGTTACCCGACAACAGGCAGTCTGCCTGAATGGACAGCTCATCCTTTCGCCACTGGAACGGCTTGATTATCTCTTGCATTTCAACGGGGATGCTGCCCCAGCTCCCATGCAGTGCACAGTTTTTTACGAGGGACAGCAGAGGATCTTGGCTGGTCCAAGTCCTAATCTGGCAGGCTGTGACAGATGGTTTATCATTTTCAAATGCTTCCATGACCATCAACAAGTCTGCGGGCTGCGCCACCATCAACAAGTTTGCAGGCTGCGCCATTTCCACCCCCGTGGTGGGCAATGGTAGCTGACTGAGAGCATCCGCACAGTTCTTAGTGCCTGGCATGTGGCGGATGGTATAGTTATACACTGATAGCGCGAGTGTCCACCTTTGTATGCGGGCTGAGGCATTAGTATTTATCCCCTTGTTTTCAGCGAACAGGGATATGAGGGGCTTGTGATCAATTTCCAGCTCAAATTTGAGGCCAAACAGGCACTGATGCATTTTCTTTACCCCGAACACACATGCTAATGCCTCTTTCTCAATCATGCTGTAGGCCCTCTCGGCCTTAGACAAGCTCCTGGAGGCATAGGCGACAGGTTGCAACTTCCCTGCAACATTAGCTTGTTGTAATACACAACCGACTCCGTACGGCGACGCATCACATGCTAGCACAAGTCTTTTACATGGGTTATACAATACAAGCAGCTTGTTGGAGCATAAAATGTTTCTGGCTTTCTCAAAAGCAATTACTTGGTTTTGTCCCATACCCAGTTCTCACCTTTACGCAATAACACATGTCGGAGCTCTAAGAGGATGCTTAACCCCGGTAGGAAGTTACCAAAATAGTTGAGGAGTCCCAGGGACAACCACAGCTGCGTGATGTTCTGTGGCCTGGGCGTGTTCCTGATAGCCTCTGTCTTGGCGTCTGTGAGCCGAATGCCGTCCGCCGCGATCTTTCTCCCCAAAAACTCCACTTCTGTTGCCATGAAGATCCATTTCGACCTCTTCAGCTGCAGCCCTATGCGATCCAGTCAGTGGAGGACCTCCTCCAGGCTTTGTAAATGCTCGATGGTGTCCCGACGCATGACAAATATGTCCTCCTGAAAGACCACCGTGCGTGGTACCGACTTGAGTAGGCTCTCCATGTTTCTCTGGAAGATCGCTGCAGCCGACCGAATACAAATGGGCATCTGTTGTAGATGAATAGTCCCTTGTGCGTGTTGATGCTGGTGAGGCCCTTCAAAGACTCCTGCAGCTCCTGTGTCATGTAGGCCGAAGTTAGGTCAAGCTTGGTGAACATCTTGCATCCTGCCAGCGTCGCAAATAGGTCATCTGCCTTTGGTAGCGGGTATTGGTCCTGTAGCGAGAAACGATTAATAGTTACTTTATAACTGTCGCAAATCCTGAGTGTGCCATCACTTTTGAGTACTGGAACAATCGGGCTGGCCCACTCGCTGAATTCCACTGGGGAGATGATGCCCTAGCGTTGCAGCCTGTCCAGCTTGATTTCCACTCTCTTTCCCATCATGTGAGGTCCTGCTCGCAATTTGTGGTAAATGGGTTATGCCTCTGGGACCAAGTGGATCCGCATCTTCACCCTGGAAAAGTTTCCAATGCCTGGCGCAAACAGGAAAGAAAATTTGTTAAGAACCTGGGTACATGAGGCCTCATCGACATGTGATAACGCTCGGATGTCATCCCAGATCCAGCGGATTTTGCCCAGCCAGCGCCTTCCAAGCAGTGTGGGGCCATCACCCGGGACAATCCAGAGTCGCAGTTCATGCACCGTGCCTTCGTAGGTGACCTTGACCATAGCGCTTCCCAGGACAGTGATACGCTCTTTGGTGTACGTTCTCAGTTTCATGTGGATGGGGCTCAGGGCTGGTCTGAATGCCTTCTTGCACCACAGTCTTTCAAACATCTTTTTACACATGCTGGATTGGCTAGCACCAGTGTCCAGTTCCATGGCTACGGGTAAGCCATTCAATTTTACGTTTAGCATTATAGGTGGACATTTCATCGAAAATGTGTGTACCCTGTGTACTTCAGCATCTGCCTCCTCTCTCTGAAGCTCAAAATTGCTTTGATCCACCATGGACTGATCTTCCTGTGCCACGTGGTGGTTAGCAGGTTTTGCAGAGCTTGCAGCTCGTCTGTGCTCCATTGTTCCACAGCTCTTGCAACATACCCTTTGAAGCAGCATGAATAGGCTGAATGAAAGCCTCCACAACGCCAACAAGGTGTGAATTGCGTTACATTCATCCTTTGTTGGGGACTCTGAGTCATCTGGGTCACCTGAGGACTGCTGGCAGTTGCAGACTCGTGGTTTCTGCCCTGTTCATTTCTGCTTGCAAACACAGTTCCAGTTAATTTATGCACATTACTAGCACTTGTGTGCTGAGAGATTTGTTTGGTGTTATCACTGGTGGACAGAAATGCCTGTTCTATCGCAATGGCCTTACTGAAAGTCGGTGTCTCTACAGTCAAAAGTTTTTATCGGATGGCCTCGTGGCCAATGCCCAGTACAAAAAAGTCTCTGAGCATTTGCTCCAGGTAGCCATCAAACTCACATTGTCCTGCAAGTCGCCTTAGCTCGGCGAAGTAGCTCACCACTTCTTGACCTTCAGATCGCTGGCACATGTAGAACTGATACCTCGCCATCAACACGCTCTCCCTCAGGTTAAGATGCTCCCAAACCACTGTACACAGCTCCTCATATGACTTATCTGTGGGTTTCACCAGAGCCAGAAGATTCTTCATGAGGCTGCAGGTCGGTGCCCCGCAGACCATGAGGAGGACCGCTCTCCTTTTTGCAGTGCTTCCTTCTCCGTCCAGCTCGTTGGCTACAAAGTACTGGACTAGCCATTCGACATAGGCTTCCCAGTCCTCATCCTTTGAGAATTTCTCCAGGATGCCCACAGTTTGCTGCATCTTTGCGTTGGATTGTATATTCGTCGCCAGTTATTGTGTTCCAAACACCGATGAGACTGCACACAGGGAGGTTAAAGTAACAGTGACCTCAGTCTTTATTAAGACACTCCAGAGTAAGGAACAGGCCTTAGGGGCCGGCTTGTATACAGTGCTCCCAAGGGATGCTGGGATCCCTTGGGACTTCAGGGGATGCACTCCCTGGTGGCGGAACATGGGAGTGCATGCTTTACAGATACACAACATCTTTAATAATTGATTCTAGTATTTTCCCCACCATCGATGTCAGGCTAACTGGTCTATAATTCCCTGTTTTCTCTCTCCATCCTTTTTTTAAAAAGTGGTGTTACATTAGGTACCCTCCAATCCATAGGATTGATGGATGTTTTTGTGACTGGAAGGATGCTCCAGTGGGGTTCCGCAGGGCTCAGTATGGGTTCCTTGCTTTTCGTGGTATGTATCAACGATTTAGATTTGAATATAGGGAGTATGCTTAAGAAGTTTGCAGACAACACTAAAATTGGCTGTGTGGTTGATAATGAAGAGGAAAGTCATGGGCTGCAGGAGGATTTCAATCTACTGGGCAGTGGTCAGAGCAGTGGCAAATGGAATTTAATTGAGAGAAGTGTAAGATGATGAACTTTGGGAGGCTAACAAGGAAAGGGTATAAACATTAACCGGTAGGCCACTTAATAGTGTAGATGAACAAAGGGATCTTGGAGTGCATGTCCACAAATCCCTGAAAGTCGCAGGCCAGGTGGATAAGGTGGTTAAGAAGGCATACGGAATGCTTGCCTTTATTGGCCGAGGCATAGAATATAAAGCAGGGAGGTTATGCTTAAATTGTATAATACTTTGGTTAGGCAACAGCTGGAGTACTGCGTGCAGTTCTGGTTGCCGTATTATAGGAAAGACGTGATTGCACTAGAGAGGGTGCAGAGGAGCTTTACTGGGATGCTGCCTGGAATGGAGAATCTTAGTTATGAGGGCAGCTTGGATAGGCTGGGTTTGTTCTCCTTGGAACAGAAGAGGTTGAGAGGAGAACTCATTGAGGAGTGCAAAATATTGAGGGGCCTGGACATACTGGATAGTAAGAGTATATTTCCATTGGTGGAGGGGTCGATTACAAGGGGGCATAGTTTTAAGGCAGTTGGTGGAAAGTTTAGAAGGGATTTGAGTGGGGGGCTTCTTTACGCAGAGGGTTGTGGGAATCTGGAACTCGCTGCCTGGAAGAATGGTGGATGCAGAAACCCTCAACACTTTTCAGAGATGGTTGGATGGGCACCTAAAGTGCAGTAACCTGCAGGGTTACGGACCTAGAGCTGGTAATTTGGATTCGACTGGGTGACCTTTTGTTGGACGGCACAGATATAATTGTAAGTACTGCAGGGAATAGAATACAGCCAGGGTGATCTCCAGGACAAGTTTCAATTGCCTGGCTGGGTTTGAGAGGAATTTTCCCAGAGTTTTTCTCTCGAAGTTGGCCTGGGTTTTTATCTAGTTTTTGCCTCTCCCAGGAGATCACATGGCTCTGGTGGGGGTGGAGTGTAGAATATAAGGAGTGTCGCAGTTGTGTGAGGCGGATTGGTTGGGCTGGGTGCTCTTAGCCTTTCCATCATTGTTCATAGGTTTATATGTAACCTTTAGAGTTGCTGACCAAGGGCCATGCGGCTCTTTGTCGGCCGGCACGGTCACGATGGGCCGAAATGGCCTCCTTCTGCGCTGTTAATTTCTCTGTTTCTGTTTCTATGGGGCCAAGTTTCGGCCTGAGTTGCTCCTGTTTTTTTGGAGCAACTGGTTTAGAATGGGGTATCTTAGACATTTGAATTCTCGGCATTTAGTTTGCTCCAGTTCTAGTCAGTTAGAACAGTTTCACTTTGGAACAGAATTTTTTTTTCAAAAGGGGGCATGTCCGGCCACTTACGCCTGTTTTCAAAGTTTAGGCAGTGAAAACTTACTCCAAACTAACTTAGAATGGAGTAAGTGAAGATTTTCGAAAAAACCTTATCTACACTTTAGAAAATCAGGTGTAGATTACAAATCAGGCATCGGGAATGGGGCGGGGTTTAAAGGGAAGTTTACAAACATTAAACACTTCAGTTTTACAAATAAAGAGCCATCATCAATAATAAATGATAAATACATCAATAAATCAACCAATAAATCAATCAAAAAAAATTAATAAAAAATAATTTTTTTTAAAAAAATCAATAAATAAAACATTTTCTACTTACCGACTACAGCACCGGAAGTCCTCCAACAGCGTGCTGGGACGGCCCCCCCAGTGTGTCTCTGTCAGTGTCTCTATCTCTCTGTCTGTCTGTGTGTGTGTCTCTCACTCTCTGTCTTTCAGTGTCTGTGTTTCTGACAGCGAGGGGAGGGGGAGAAGGGGGGTGGGAGGAGGGGGGGAGTCGCGGAGGTCAGGGGGTGGGGGGGAGAGAGTCGCGGAGGTCCGGGGGGGGAGAGAGTCGTGGAGGTCGGGGGGGCGGGGAGAGAGAGAGTCGCGAAGGTCGGTGGGGGGGGCGGCAGTCGCGGAGGTCGGTGGGGGGGGGAGAGAGAATCTCGGAGGTCCGGGGGTGGAGGAGGGAGTCGCGGAGGTCGGGGGAGGGGTGGAAGAGAGAGTCGTGGAGATCCGGGGGGTGGGGGGAAGAGATGGTTGCGGAGGTTCGGGGGGTGGGGGGCGGGGCGCGGAGGTCGGGTCGGGTCGGAGGGGGAGCGGAGGTCGGGTTGCCGAAGGGTGGGGGGAGGGGAGAGCGGGGGTCGGGTCGGGTCGGGTCGGGTCCGGTCGGGTGGGAGGAGCCTTATCCACGCAGCCCCAGTGAGGCCATTCGGCCAGGGCTAGGGGATGCGTGCTTCGGGCCCCTCCCACAGTTTTGAGCTCATGCTGCGCCGCGGCCAGCTCCAGAGGACCAACAGGGAGCCGGAGAATAGGTGAGTTTTTTTTAGGTGCATTTTGTGGCGCGAAAAACGGGCAACCAGGTCGGGGCTGCGCCGTTTTAGGCGCGGCCCGAAACTTGGGCCCTATGTTTCTGTAAGTTGAGGCATAGAATACAAGAGCAAGAAGGTTATGCTGGAACTGTACAAAACACTAATTAGGCCGCAGCTGGAGTATTGTGTGCAGTTCTGGTCACCACATTACAGGAAAGATGTGATTGCACTAGAAAGGGTGCAGAGGAGATTAACAAGAATGTTGCCTTGACTGGATAATTTTGGCTATGAGGAAGGATTGGAGATGCTGGGTCTGTTTTCTTTGGAACATAGGAGGCTAATGGGAGACCTGATTGAGGTGTATAAAATTATGAGTGGCCTGGATAGAGTGGGTAGGAAGGACTTGTTACACTTGGCAGAGGGGTCAATAACCAGGGGGCATAGATTTAAAGTAATTAGAAGGAAATTTCTTCAGCCAGAAGGTCATGGGGATCTGGAACTCACTACCTGAAAGGTTGGCAGATGCAGAAACCCTCACCACATTTAAAAAATACTTAGATGTGCACTTAAAGTGCCATATCCTACATGGCTACGGACCAAGAGCTGGAAACTGGGATTCGGCTGGATAGCTCTTGGTCGGCTGACGCGGATACGAGGGGCCGAAATGGCCTCCTTCCATGTTGTAAATTTCTATGATTCTATGATTATATGCGTTAGATTTTACACTTTTGTGCATTTTGCCCAAAAATGGCCGTTATTTCCGGCGTGGGCGGTAAATATGGGTTTTCAGATCACTGGCTTCTCGCCCATTCTCAAAACATCTAGTCTCCATTTTTTAAATTAGGCCTTACCGTGAGCGATATGAAATGGGTGGTAGCATTAAATCTCGCTGACCTTCTGCTGTTAAGTGTTGCCGTCCTTAGCAACGGCATGGCAACGCTTGATTCCCGCGATTCAGGAGGTCAAGGGTCATAATGACATGCGCAGAAGAGGAGACAGAGAGAGAGGGAGCTCAGAGGGACTGAAGGCGTGTCTGGATGTGGCGTGACTGCTTTGGGAGGAAGAAGGGAGAGTTTAGAGCTTTACAGCAAATAGGGAAACAAAAATTAGCTGTTACCAGCCAGATATTTGCCCGAATTTAGTCTATAATGGAGGGAGAGGTGGAGGCATCACAGCACGCTGTGGAGACTGACGCTGGAGAGATCAATGAGCTGGGAGAGGAGCACATTGGAGGGCTCCAAAGAGTGAGGAGGTTCTCAGACGAGGTAAATGCCTCCCTCCTGCAGGAGGTCGAGTTACGCTGGAGTGATTTGACACAGGGAGGGCGTGGGAAGCCCACCCGAAAGGCATACAAGAAGATATGGACCAAGATAGCAGAGGTGGTCTCGTCGGCGACCAACGAGGTGCTTGAGGGCAACCAATGCCGCAAACGATGGAACGACCTTGTGGGATTAGCAAGAGTAAGTATTACATTTATTTACATGTACTTATGTATTTATATCATTTGATTTGTTGCAGTCATGAGTGACTATCAGCAGATGTGAGGTCTTTCACTTTTACCGGGAATGTTTTACTCAAAGCCTGTGTTCACGGTGCACGTCTTTAGGTAAAGAATGATAATTATCATAATAATCTTGATTACATCTGTCGGTTACGTGTTGCATCAGTCTCTGTGACAGTACCTAGCAATGATATCATGCAATGCCATGTCGTCCTGTTACCTTTTACAGAAGAAACTATCGACGATGAGGTCTGTGCAGAGGTGAATGGGTGGGGGTCCACCAGTCCCCAGCGACATTACTGTGCTGGTGGAGTGGGTGCTCGCACTCGTGGGGAAGCACCCCCGGATAGCCATGGATGCATCTGCAGACCCTGTAGTGATGCCACGTGAGTAAAGCTTACACCATTGCGTGACGTAAAGTCAATAGATGCCACACCACTCATATCCGCACAATAATATATGATAGATGATTTCTAAAATTGTCATAGAAATAATGCTGGCCTAATGAAAATCATTGCAATGCAAATGTGTTGATGGTCATGAAATGTGATGTCTGTGATGATTTTGATAGCGGTGGTGCTTTTTCATGCATATGCTGTGTGTAGCGCTGGACTCACCTTGTGATCCTAGCACCCCCTTCTCCTCTAATAACTTCATTTGTATTGTGCAGCTCAGCCAGCAGCGTGGCCCTAGGCAAGACCACAGAGGCCAGAAGGTGGAGGCGTGGGGCACAATTCTCTGGACGATCCTACATCTGGTGCTGAGGAGGTCCAATTCTTGTCCGTCAATCCGCTGGGTCTGTTCTCTACGGATGAGAGCGCGGACTTTGAGGAACCTGCATCGCCACGTTCCAGAAGCCATTCCACCCCAAGGCCATCTAGCCGACCTCCCGAAGGCCTCGTGGACGCGGCAGGTCTGTTCCACGAGCGCCAGATGACAGCGGAGAGATGGTACGCTTGTCCAGGAGGGACTGTAGACATTGGTGACCAGCTCATCGAAGCATTGCAGGGGCAAAGCCCGACAGCTGGCCACCATGACGGAATACATTCTACGGATGGTGGAAGCCTTGGATGCGATAGCCAGGAACACTGCTGGCACAGTCCTCCCAGTGGTCCCAGAGCATGGCACTCCATCCCTAGGTTCCGCACCACCACTGCAAATGACAGATGAGAGCAAGGACCAAGATCCTGCTTCTGCATTAGAGAATGTTGCTCCCTCGGCACCCCCTTGCTCCCATACCTGTGCATCCACTGCCTCTGCCTTCATTCCCCCCCAATGAGGCACCACCTGAGGAGCTCCTCGGCCAGGCGCCTTGGAGCGAAGAGGGGAAGGGGTAGAGGTGGGGAGAAGAAGGGGAGGGGGGAAGGAAAGTGAGGTGCATGTGTGCAGGTGATGGCTGTGTTATATCTCCATCTGGGTGTATGCAATTTGTTGTAATGTATGGGGGCTGGGACCACCCTCCTGCTTTGCCTTTGTATTCTGTGTTGCTGGACATGTTGAACATCTGATTGATGTCAATGGTGGAAAAAGTGGGGTGTGGGTGTTTTTGCCCATGATACTTATGATTTCACACCAATGTTGGTGTAACGTTTTTTTTATTGAACATAACTTTGTTGCGCATTGTCTCAGATAGCTGCACCGTTACACACTGGTGACTCCTTAACATGAAAGGGTTAAAAAAAACGTAACTTCAATCAACGTAAACTTTAACTGGCACCAAGCTGATGGGCACCATTGATGTCTGAGCTGCACACACACAGCGTGTGTCAGCGTTGTCACTCACAGCAACGTTCTCAGGCAATCGGTCCGATATCAGCTCCTCACATAAGATTCTTACAGCTATGTAGCCACCACGGGCCCTTTCCTGTGGTCTGGAGGGGGTCGTGGGCATGGTTGCATAGCCAGCCTGTTTGTCTGACCCTAGGTCAGCGTCCAGCCCCTCGTCATCCTCTTCCTCTCTCTCCTGAGGTAGAGCATCAGTCCCTTCTGGCAATTCTTGGCCCCTTTTGATAGCCAGATTGTGCAGCATCGAGCACATGACCATGAATTTACTGACTTGCTCAGGGTTGTATTGTGGCTCTACTCCTGAGTGGTCCAGACATCTGAAGCGCTGCTTCAGCAGAGTTATTGTTTTGTGGACCACATTGCGTGTGTTTCTGTGGCTCTGGTTGTCTCACTTCTCAGCCTCGGTGTGGGTGTCATGCAGAGGGGTCATCAGCCAGGTGACTGAGCCATATCGGTTATCACCAAGCATCCAGCATTGTCCTTGTGGCTGACTCTTAAAGATGTCAGGCACAGCGCTCTCACGCAGGATGTGAGCCTCATCGAAGGTGCCCGGACATTTGGCATTCACTGCCATTATGATCTGGTTGTGGTCGGCAACTAGTTGGACCTTCAGGGAGTGAACTACTTTTCTGTTACAAAAACGCTCCGGGTCCTGAGAAGGTGGCTGCATGGCGATGTGAGTGCACTGTATTGCTCCCTGCACCCTGGGGAACTTAGCAATGTGGTAGAATTCTCCAGCCCTCTCAGTCTGAGTTTCCGTGATAAAGTCCATCCTTCTCGCGGAAAAGGCCTCCGTGATCTGTCTTATGCAGCGATGGGTGGTATGGTGAGACAGAGGACAAATCTTGACCGCGGAGGCCTGAAAGGAACTGGATGCATAGAAAGACAGCGCAGTGGTGACTTTGACCTTGACTGACACTAATGTCCTGATGGCAGGCTGCATATGTGGCCAGATGAGCTCACATATTTCAATGATCACCACCTTGTGGAAGCGCAGTTGCAAAGGCAGGTGTGGTCGGACACGTCGAGGTAAGACCTCTTTTCCCTGTACGTGTGCGGTGTGTATGGTCTAGCCCTCCTCCTCATTCTTGCATGTCTTAAATTGGGCACATAATGATGTGCATCACACATCGAGCCATCTGCACTCTGCAGCACCTGTGTATTAATCGATGCAGGCTGAGAAATGGCTGGCCCATTGCAATGAAAATATAATAGCAATTGATCAGAAGCAATAATTTTCTCACTAAAATATACCTACAGTAAACCCCCAATAGTCCAGAGTCTGAAAATATGTCTGTTGAGATGGTCACTTCACCTGAGAAGGACTCCAGAGTCAATGCAAACTCCCTCAAAGTTGAAGCAGCCTTTTGAATGAAGTTACCTGCGATTTTAAAAATGGCAGCCACACCGCTGGCTTTAGTTCAGGACAGTTCCACTTTTTCCGGGCGGTTTTCTGGGCAAGAGATATTGTGGGCGATATGTGTGTGAGGTGGTGAAAGTGACGGTGGGTGATCTCCTGAGCGTTAGTTTTGCCAAATGTGTTCGGTGATATGTTCTGGCTGGGCGGTCAGCCTCCAGGGCCCCGCAGCGATTCTCGGGTCTGGTTTTGCAGCGGCGTGGAACAGTACCGCCCGGAAGAGTTGCAACATCCCAGGTTGTGAGATCGGCCTGAGTTTTGACTATTGGTGACTTATACATCCTGAAATGCAGCGTGCAGTGAACGCCTGGGAAACCAGGCAATCCAACGATACCGACAGCGGAGAGTTAATTAATGAACTCCTAAGGTAAGTGTGATCGTTTTTTCTTTTAATATTTTTTGCGATTTGTGTTGTGGTGGCGTGGGCAATGTTTTGGGAATGTTTTTGTGTTTTTTTTTAAGGTTCCCCCACCTCCCCACCGCCATCCCTCCCCCACCCCATGTGTCTCTCGAGGCACTTCCGGGCCACCTCTTTAGCTTGGGAGTTTCCCATGCTAGCGGCCAAGAGAGGTGTACAATGCCTCCCTGAGCACTACGCCACCTGACTTGGAGCTCAGCTGCCCAATGTTACTTACTGAGGCGCAAACTGTTCCTGGGCGCAAACTTTACCGCCCTGCTGCCATTACCGCCCCAAAAACATCAAAGCTGAAAATCCAACCCAAAGGCTTTTTGTTCCAATAGTGCAGAAAATTAAGTTTCAGATTTGGAGTGCTTGCACATTTAGTCCACTGCGAGGTCATTGTGAACTCCTTGAACTATTCCTCCCCACAATTAGCAACAAAAAAAACAAGGGAATAAAAAACAGGGTGCAGGCTACTGGCTAATATAGTAGTGTTAAACTCTCAACAAGGAAAGCCAAGTTTCAACTCAGTCATAGTCCAATTTCTTGTAAGGTGTTAGGTTTGGCACTCAGAGTTGGTATAGCAAATTTTCTGGGGATTTTTTCTATTTCATTGACAGTTATCTAATGACAGGAAATGAAGTACCAGCACTGACGGCATCCTTGAAGATGTTTCTACCCTACCCTCAGGACCAAGTAGGTCATGGATTTAAAGGGTGGAAGAACCTGAGAGAGGAGTAATAAGTATAAAATGTATGATGTGTGATGGGAGAATGATGGATCGCTAAACCATTTAGTGATGGCAGTCCAAAACAAAGCCCATCTACTCCCCACCTTGCTCCCACTGTTGCTGAAACCTTCATCCTACTGTCGATTTATCTAGGCTCAACCTTTGCAATGCCCCCATTGCTGGCCTCCCGAGTTCCACCTTACATAACCTCAAAATTATCCATAAAGCCATTACCATATCCTATCCTATACAACATATCTCCTCTAACCTACAACCCCCCGAGATCTCTGTGCTCCTCCAATTCTGGCCTCTTGCACATCTTCGATTTTCATCGCTGCACCATTGGTGGCTATACCTTTAGCTGCCTAGGCCCTAAGCTCTGGAATTCCCTTCCTAAAACTCTCTGCCTCTCTACCTCTCTCTCCTCCTTTAGGCTGCTCTTTAGAACCTATCTCATTGACCAAGCTTTTGGTCACCTGTACTGATAGCTCTTTATGTGGCTTGCTGTCAAATTTTGTCTGATAACACATGTGAAGTGTATTCGGAGATGTTTTGCTACATTGAAAATGCTATATAAATGCAAGCTGTTGTTGTTATCTTCAGAAGCCTCCTAAAACCTATTTCCTTGTGCTTTTGGTCACTTTCTCCAATCACCCTTTCCTACTCTTGCTTGGGTGTGATCCATAACTTTGAAGTGCCTTGCTACATCTTGCTATGTTAACGATATTATATAACTGCAAGTTGTTGTTGTTAGCTTTCAAAAGCTTGGATTAGGGCACTGAATTTGTACGTATGGCTTATTTTCAGTAACTGGCCACTTTCAAATTATATTTATACCATATGTTTACATATGCTTAATTATTGCTATACGTTTAAAAGTCAAGCATGAGGGCCTTTCAGCAAGCATAGTTATATATGTTAGGAGAGCTGCTGATGCAAATTTATTTTGTATTCCATGTATAATTTTGCACTTGTATGTGAAATATTGGAGTCTGGAGTCTAAATGCAGCCTGCTGTTCATTTAGGGAAGTTGTAAGAGCATGAAAGTTGTCAGAACAATTAAACAAGACACACAGTTACCTCGATTGAAAGCAATGCAATGAAAATCTGATGGATTCTATTTGAGGTGGATGGTCCGCTCCACCAGCTTACTGGCCAGGCGGTGAAGATGAAAACTTACCCCAATCAATCTGATTGTCAGTGTCAGCATGACTACACTTGAAGCAATAAAAATGATGAAAACCGTAACTGGGTGGTGTTGGAAAGAAAACGGGCTATTTTCTTGACTGAAGCTGGTCCCCAGATGTGTGAAACCCTGAAAAATGTGCTTGTTTCCGTCAAGCCAAAGGACACATCACTTATGGAGATTCTAAGGCAGTTAGAACAGCGCAACAGTCCTGACCCCCTGGAAATTGCTGAACGTTAGCATTTTGGAACATGAGATCAGTTAATTGACAAAAGTATCAGTGAGTACATGGAAGCTTAAAGTAGCTATCCATTCACTGTCATTTCAGAAACTTTCAGGACTGGGCATTGTGTGACCACTTTGTTTGTGGGATGAAAAGTGAAGCACGCAGGAGGACGTTGTTGACAACCCCAAACTTGACTTTTGATTCAGCTTGTCAGAGAGCTATGTCAATGGCTATGGGAGACCAATATGCCCGAGAATTTCCTACCACTTCCAGTCGTCAGACAACTGAGGTTAATCACCTGCAGGTTAAAAGTAAAAGGTAGTTGGGCCCCAAGGTCTCAGCAACTGGCAAGGGTAACAGAGCATTGAAGTCGTGCTATCGGTGTCTGGGACAACACATTGCTCAAAGTTGTCCACATGTGAAGGCAGAGTGTTTCTTCTGCAGGAAAACTGGGCATCTTGTGCAGGCATGCCGACTGAAGAGTAAACCAACTTTGAAAGCTATAAGTAGAAATCCCCAAAGAGTACATAGCATGGAAGAAAAGCAATGGGACGAGGAGGTTTTGGAGATACACATCATCAGGAGCACAAAGGTATCTCACAGCGATTCGAAAAGTATCATCATCCAAGTAGATGATGCAGGAACCAGGATACCCATGGAAATCGACACTGATGCATCCGTGAGCATAGTCCCAAAATCACATATATCTCAATAAATTGTGTGATTTCCCATTGGAGAAATCCAAAATAGAGCTGCGAGATTACTCAGGAGCGCAAATTCCTGTGGTAGGTCATAACACCGTACCAGTGAAATACAAGAATCAATTTCAGAGCTTGCCTCTCTTAGAAGTGGCAGGTGACAAGCCTGCCTTACTATGAAGAAATTGGTTGGGATCACTGAAGCTGGATTGGAATGAGATTTTTCGATTTGAAACGAGATTTGCATCGAAGCATGATGTCATCAAAAAGTATCTGAAGGAGTTCTGCAGAAAAAGCAGTCCGATCCAAGGCTTCAAGCGAGTGTCAGGGTACAGAAAGATGCTAGGCCAGCTTACTGCAAGCCATGTCCCGTACCAGATGCACTCAAGGAGAGAGTTGAGCAACAACTCAAAAGACTAAAGACTGAGAACATTATCTCTAAGATAGACCTCTGTAATTGGGCTACACCCATTGTTGTTGTACCTAAGTCAGATGGTAAGGTAAGCTTGTGTGGTGATTATAAAGTAACCGTAAACCAAATTCTAGAGGGTAATCTCCCCAATACATTGCCAAGTGTAAAAGATTTGTTCACAATACTGACAGGTGGTCAGATCTTCTCAAAGTTAGATCTCTCAAATGCCTACTTACAACTTGAACTATATGAGGAGTCCAAGTCAGGCTTGACTATAAATATCATCTAGGCCGATATCAATTTAATAGGCTATCATTTGGAGTGTCTTCTGCCCCCACCATATTTCAAGAGTTGATGAACCAGATTTTACAAGGTATTGAAGGGATAGTATGGTATTTAGATGACATATTCATTTCAGCAACAAACAGGCAAATGTATAATAACATATTGAATAAAGTTCTCAAATGGCTAGAGAAGCACAGAATACGAATGACTGCTCACAAGTGTGAGTTATTTTAAAACTCAGTGGGCCAGAACCACCACTTTTTTTGCATGCTTAATGCCCACTTAACGCCCATTTTACCGCTGAAATGACATATAACGTCCATATATTGCCCATTTTGGCACAAAATGGAAACTGATGCCCATTTTTAGGAAACTTATCACCGAGCGTTACTTTCCCCATGTGCTTAAAGGCGAGAAAAAATATGACTGCCCGCCCACTTTACTTGGGCGGAATCATCAGAATAGGCAAAATCAACACCCATAATATCGCCCAGCGTTACTTTCCGCAATTATTTAATGTTGAGATTCAATATTAACGCCCGCCCACTTTTTTTTGTCGTGAAGAGCATATTTACCTAAACTAGCGGCCATGAGATCGCCCAGCGTCGATTTCACCACCTTGCACACATATCGCCCACAATATTGCTCGCCCAAAAAAACGCCCACAAAAAGTGGAACTGTTCTGAACGAACGCCAGCAGTGTGGCTGGCATTTGTAAAATCCCACTCTTACATTAGGAGCTGATATCTGAATGATTTGCCTGAAAGAGCGTTGATGTGAGTGACAATGCTGACACACTGCTGTGTGTGTGCAGCTCAGACATCAATGGTGCCCATCACCTTGGTGCCAGTTAAAGTTTACGTTGATTGATGTTAAGTTGTATTTAACCCTTTCATGTTAAGGAATCACCAGTGTGCAACAGTGCAGCTATCTGAAACAATGCGCAACAAGGTTATGTTCAATAACAAAAATTTTACACCAACATTGGTCTGAAATCATAAGTATCACAGCCAATAACACTCAACCCCCGCCCACACCCCACTTTTTCCACCATTGATATAAATCACATGTTCAATATGTCCAGCAACACAGAATACAAAGGCAAAGCAGGAGCGTGGTCCCCAGCCCATATACATTCAATAAATTGCATACACCCAGATGGAAATACAACATAGCCTTCACCTGCTGACATGCACTTCACTTTCCTTCCCCCCTCCCCTTCTTCTCTCCACCTCTATCTCTTCCCCTCCTCACTCCATGGTGCCTGACTGAGGAGCTCCTGAGGCAGTGCCTCACTGGGGGGGATGAAGGCAGATGCGGTGGTTGCACGGGTATGGGAGTGGGGGGTACCGAGGAGGCAACATTCTCTGATGCAGAAGCAGGATCTTGGTCCTTTCTCTCATCTGTCGTTCGCAGTGGTGGTGCGGTACCTATGGGTGGAATGCCGCGCTCGGAGACCACTGGGAAACCTGTGGCAGCAGTGTTCCTGGCTATCGCATCCAGGGACTCCAATATCCATGGAACGTACTCGGTCATGGTGCCGGAGATGGTGGTCAGCTGTCTGGATATGCCCCGCTATGCTTCGATGAACTGGTCACCAATGTCTACAGTCCTCCAGGACAACTGTACCATCTATCCACTGTCATCTGGCGCTCGTGGAACAGACCTCCCACATCCACGGGACCTCCACGGGGTCGGCGCCATCCTGGGGACAAATGGGGTGCCGGTGGCGAGGTGCTTGGGCCCGGTACCTCCAGAGTGGAGGCAGGAATGACCGGAGGGCCACTAGATGGCCTTGGGGTGGAATGGTTTCTGGAACGTGGCGATGCAGGTTCCTCGAAGTCCGCGCTCTCATCCGTGGAGAACAGACCCAGCGGATTGACGGGTGAGAATCGGAGCTCTTCAGCACCAGATGTAGTAGAATCATCCGCCGACTCCTGCCCCGTGCCCCCACCCTCTGTCCTCTGTGGTCTTGCCTTTGGACACGCTTCTGGCTGAGCTGCACAACACAAATGAGGTTATTAGAGGAGAAGTGGGTGCTAGGGTGACAAGGTGAGTCCAGTGCTACAGACAGCATATGCACGACAAAAGCACCACTGCTATCAAAATCATCACAGACATCACAGGTCATGACCATCAACACATTTGCATTCCAATGATTTTCATTAGGCCATCATTATTTATATGACAATCTTAGAATTCATCTATCAAAAATGATTGATCAGATATGAGTGGGTGTGGCATCTATTGACTTTACATCACGCAATGGTGTAAGCTTTACTCACGTGGCATTACTTCAGGGTCTGCAGATACATCCGTGGCTATCTGGGTGTGCTTCCCCAGGAGTGTGAGCACCCGCTCCTCCAACACAGTGATGTCGCTGGGGACTGGTGGCCCCCCACCCGTTCGCCTCTGCACGGACCTCATCGTCGATAGCTTCCTCTGTAAAAGGTGAAAGGTCGACATAGCATGAGATCATTATGTGATATCATTGCTAAGTACTATCACATATACTGATACAACACATAACCGACAGATGTAATCATGATTATTATGATAATTATCATTCTTTACCGAAAGACATACACCATGACTGCAGGCTTTGAGGTAAACATTCCCAGTAAAAGTGAAAGACCTCACATCTGCTGATAGTTACTCAATACTGTTACAAATCAAATTATATAAATACATAAGTACATGTAAATAAATGTAATACTTACTCTTGCGGATCCCACAAGATCGTTCCATCGTTTGCGGCAATGGTTGCCCTCACACACCTCGTTGGTCGCTGACGAAACCACCTCTGCTATCTCGGTCCATTTGGTTTACCTTTGTGCTGGGCTTTCCACACCCTCCCTGTGTCAATACACCCCAGCGTAACTCGACCTCCTGTAGGAGGGAGGCATTTGCCTTGTCTGAGAACCTCCTCGCTCTTTTGCGCCCTTCAATGTGCTCCTCTCCCAGCTCACTGCTCTTTCCAACGTCAGTTTCCACATCGTGCTGTTATGCCTCCTCCTCTCTCTCCCTCATCGGCCAAATTTGGTCAAATATGTGGCTGGTAACAGCTACTTTTTGTTTACCTACTTGCTGTGAAGCTCTAAAGTCTCCGTCCTATCTCCCAAAGCAGCCACAACACACCCAGACACGCCTTCAGTCCCTCTGAGCTCCCTCTCTCTCTGCCTCCTCTTCTGCGCATGTCATGATGACCCTTGACCTCCTGAATTGCAGGATTCGAGCATTGTCATGCCATTGCTAAGGACAGCCACACTTTACGGCAGAAGATCAAAAACTTTTAACGCTACTGCCTATTTTATATTGCTCGCGGTAACGCCCATTTTCAAAAATGGAAACGAGGTGGTTTGAGAATGGACGAGTAGCCAGTGATCTGAAAACACATTTTTAACGGCCACGCCGGAAATATCACCCATTTTTGAGCAATAACCACAAATTGCAGTTTCTAGCTTAGTGGAGTACTAAGGGCACAGAGTAGACAAAGATGGTTTAAGACTAACCAAGGGAAAGCAGGATGCAATTAGAAAAGCACCCACTCCCAAGAATGTCACTGAACTTCGATCAGTTTTGAGTCTTTTGAATTATTATGAGAAGTTTGTACCACATTTGCTTACAGTGTTACATCCACTAAATGAGCTGCTGAAACATAGAAACATAGAAACATAGAAAATAGGTGCAGGAGTAGGCCATTCGGTCCTTCGAGCCTGCACCACTATTCAATATGATCATGGCTGATCATGCAACTTTAGTACCCTATTCCTGCTTTCTCTCCATACCCTTTGATCCCTTTAAACGTAAGGGCCACATCTAACTCCCTTTTGAATATATCTAACAAACTGGCAACAACTTTCTGTGGAAGAGAATTCCACAGATTCATAATTCTCTGAGTTAAGAAGTTTCTCCTCATCTCGGTCCTAAATGGCCTACCCTTATCCTTAGACTATGACCCCTAGTTCTGGATTTCCCCAACATCGGGAACATTCTTCCTGCATCTAACCTGTCCAATCCCATCAGAATTTTATATGTTTCTATGAGATCCCCTCTCATTCTTCTAAATTTCAGTGAATATAAGCCAAGTTGATCCAGTCTTTCTTCATATTCAGTTCTGCCATCCCGGAAATCAGTCTGGTGAACCTTCGCTGCACTCTCTCAATAGCAAGAATATCGTTCCCCAGATTAAGAGACCAAAACTGTACACAATATTCAAGGTGTGGCCTCACCAAGGCCCTGTACAACTGCAGTAAGACCTCCCTGCTTCCATACTCAAATCCCCTCGCTATGAAGACCAACATGCCATTTGCCTTCTTCACTGCCTGCTGTACCTGCATGCCAACTTTCAATGACTGATGTACCATGACACCTAGGTCTCGTTGCACCTCCACTTTTCCTAATCTGTCACCATTCAAATAATATTCTGCCTTCCTGTTTTTGACACCAAAGTGGATAATCTCACATTTATCTACATTATACTGCATCTGCCATGCATTTGCCCACTCACCTAACCTGTCCAAGTCACCCTGCAGCCTCTTAGCATCCTCCTCACAGCTCACACTGCCACCCAGCTTAGTGTCATCTGCAAACTTAGAGATATGACATTCAATTCCTTAGTCTAAATTATTGTATATTGTAACTAGCTGGGGATCAGCACTGAACCTTGCGGTACCCCACTAGTCACTGCCTGCCATTCTGAAAAGGACCCGTTTATTCCTACTCTTTGCTTCCTGTCTGCCAACCAGTTCTCCATCTACATCAATACATTACCCCAATACCATGTGCTTTAATTTTGCACACTAATCTCTTGTGTGGGACCTTGTCAAAAGCCTTTTGAAAATCCAAATACACCACATCCACTGGTTCTCCCTTCTCCACTCTACTAGTTACATCCTCAAAAAATTCTAGAAGATTTGTCAAGCATGATTTCCCTTTCATAAATCTATACTGACTTGGACCGATCCTGTCACTGCTTTCCAAATGCGCTGTTATTGCATCTTTAATAATTGATTCCAACATTTCACCACTACTGATGTCAGGCTAACCGGTTTATAATTCCCTGTTTTCTCTCTCCCTCCTTTTTTAAAAAGTGATGTTACATTAGCTACCCTCCAATCCATAGGAACTGATCCAGAGTCTATAGACTGTTGGAAAATGACCACTATTTCCACTATCCACTATTTCTGGGGCCACTTCCTTAATTATTCTGGGATGCAGACTATCAGGCCCTAGGGATTTATCGGCCTTCAATCCCATCAATTTCCCTCACACAATTTCCTGACTAATAAGGATTTCCTTCAGTTTCTCCTTCTCGCTAGACCCTTGGTCCTCTAGTATTTCTGGAAGTTTATTTGTGTCTTCCTTAGTGAAAACAGAACCAAAGTATTTTTTCAATTGGCCTGCCATTCCTTTGTTCCCCATTATAACTTCACCTAATTCTGACTGCAAGGGACCTACATTTGTCTTCACTAATCTTTTTCTTTTCTCATATCTATCAAAGCTTTTGCAGTCAGTTTTTATGTTCCCTGCAAGCTTCCTCTCATACTCTATTTTCCCCCTCCTAATTAGACCATTTATCCTCCTCTGCTGATTTCTAAATTTCTCCCAGTCCTCAGGTTTGCTGCTTTTTCTGGCCAATTTATATGCCTATTCCTTGGATTTAACACTATCCCTAATTTCCCTTGTTAGCGATGGTTGAGCCACCATCCCCATTTTATGCTCCAGTGGAATTGGTCAGAAGAATGTGACGCAGCATTCAAGGAGTGTAAAAGCCAATTGGTAGAGTGCACCATGTTAATTCACTATGACATATCTAAAGAGAATCATGACAGAGGTAGAGTAAGAGAGAGAAGTGTGAAATGACATCAGAAGATGAGCATGAAGCACCTTCACCTTAAATGGTTAAAGTGGCAACCAGGAAGTGTGCTGAAGATATGTGGTCCTCGCACATATTTGGTCAAGATGTTTGATCATGGTCAGGTTAGGTTTGTTCACATTGATCATATTTTATACTAGAAACAAATCCAAGAGGAAGTCAGAATTTAAGTTGGAGTCCGAGTCAGGCAGACAAACAGTCTGAAGTTGTAGAGAGTTCAAATGCAGATCAAGGGCATCCCTTGGAGAAAAATTCAGCTTTCTGTGGTGAGTTCACTGCCAGCCGGTAAATGAGGCTCAAAATCTGAAGTTCGCATCAGGGGCGCTAGCAAGGCATTGCACAAGTACTGACATCATGATTTGCCTGGCGGTAAAGGGTGAGGTGGTAATTCTTTGTGACCCCGCAAAAACTCAATCAAAGTTTGCAACAGATGGTGACATCGCCGAACACGAGCGCCATGCCATTAGTGGTGCGGTAACACCTCTCTGGGGCACTAACAGCTGGCGCTAACGAGATGAATTTCGTCTCATGGGTCTTTGCAGCTACATCGTGACAGAATTAAGTACCTCTGCCCCTGATCTCATACAAGACTTAGCCATGCTGACTTAATTTCAGCAATGAGTGAAATATGATCACCTTAATTATGCTAAGTCCTCCAGGGCCTTCACATGTAGAACAGTAGTCTGTGGACTTTCTGGACGTTGATTCCTCAGAAGTGCTGATTCCTTCTGAGGATGCAGCTTCACAGGACATGGACTTACCATGCACCAATGCAAATACATGCATTTTGGTGGGTCTTGTTAGACAGTTAATTGTGTTTTCATCTGGTTACTCACAGTTCACAATTGAGCATGATTAGACAGTGGTGGCAGGGACAGCTGTGGAGAGTCCACATTGGAGGGTGCTGCCTTCTCCAAGCTCTGCTCAGCTGGACACAGATAGTGAACCCCAGGGGCCATCGATGAAAAGGATAATCATGGAGGAACAGCAGCAAATCTGTGAGGTACTGACAGTCCTGCCACTCACACTGTCCACAATAGCAGAGGATGGAGGAGTCCAGCTCAAGCGTTAGTGGATTGATGTTGCCGGCCATTGCGAGGATATCTTCTTCCATGGATAGACTGGCTTCCTCCATGGAACTTTAATTGCAGAAATAAAGTGAGTCCATGCAGGCTATGACCATGGCTGTTGCAAACTTTGGGTGCCAATATATTTTCTGCCTTAAATAAGGTGACAGGTACCTTAGCCATGTCCTTACAATGCATCACTGATCTGCACCATGCTGCTCTCCTGCAGAGAGGTAGCAGTGATGTGCCTCTGGTCCAGGAGAGTGATGATGGTGAAAGGGGACATGGGAACTCCACTTAAAGCGCTCCCACATTTCAACCATTGGCCCCCCAACTTCCGCCCCCACCCCCACGCCCCCATCAGTAATGCTGAGACTCTCCCGATGGCCGAGTCTGCCCCTGCATAGGTGTAGGTGGAAGAGTCTTTGGCGGGCCCTCACAGGCTCCAAAACCAAGAGGTCAATGGCCAAAAGCATCCCAGCAGGGACCTGAGCAGCCCGCCGCTACCTCTGCTGAAACAACAAGGATTGCACCGTATAGGAGCGGTCGGCAAAGGAAATGAGAAACATTGTCATTTACCAAGTGTATGCACATGGGTTTTTGTGCAAATGTAATGCCATTAAGTTTCCTTTTGTAATTAAATCATATAAAATATTTTCATTTGCACCACTTTCCCGTGTGGCCCATTCTTGCATACCAGGTGTCAACTCACCTTTTCAGTTGCTTTGTTGTTGAATGTGAAGCCATGAATTAATGGGATCCAATGGTGAATGTGCAATAGGGGGATGGTTGCTTTGTGCCAGTGGAGGTGGGGTGTGGGGAAGGGGCCGGTGATGTGATAGTTACTTTGTTCCAAGGTGAATGGCTGAATCTTCAAGTTATTAGAGAATCCCTGGCAACCCGAGCAGCAATGTGAGTGGCTGGTCTGGTGTTGGTTGCCCTATCTTCATCTTCCTCCTCATCCTCCTCCTCCTCCTCGCTTTTGAAATCCTCATCAGATGATGAGTGGCTTATTCCCCCATCAATTCTGGTCCTCACCCGCTACACTATGTTGTGCAGAGTACAGCACCCAACGATTATCCTAGAATACTGAAGGGCGCCTCTAGACCTGGCCAGGCACCTGAAACGCCAATGGCTTGCTCGATGACACATCTGATGGTCATATGGCTGTCATTATTGTGCTCCTGGTAGGGTTCCTCACAGGCATCAAAATTGAAAATAGCTGCATGGCAGCGCATGCGCGGTATTTTAGAGGGAACAACTTGTGAGCAGCCTGCGTGGTACCTTCCAAATTGCCACGAGTCCTCTCATGTGCGCAGCTTAGAGGAAACATTGCTTCTAGGTATTATCAGGTCATGGTTGTTAGACTGACACTGTTTAAAAGCATCATGGCAGCTCCCAATGAATTTAGCTCAGGGTTAAATTTGCCCTCAACATTTCAGGTCATTCCTTGACAAGAACCGGTCTAGTTCCTTCTTGAAACCCAATAAGATTTCTTGTTCCACCACCCATGCCAGTAATCTGTTCCACACCGTTTTAATAAAAAAAAGTTCCTCCTGCAATTCCTGTTTTATTTTGTTGCTTGTCCATTTTTGTAACTATGACTCCTTCTTGTGCTTAAATCCTGTACAAGGCAAAAAAGCTTCTTGGATTCAATTTGTCCAAACCATTCAGAATTTTAAGCACTTCTCTCTCAATCTTCTTTTTTTAGGAAACAAGATCCAGTGTAGTCAATCATTCCCTTAAGGTCTGAGATCAACTTTGTAGTCATTCCTCTCCAATAACTGAATATCCTTTTCTAAATAGGGTGACCAAAACTGGACACATCACTTTGGCTGTGGTCTCACCAGGGCCAAATGCAGTTTTAAAATTACCTTTTTGGATCTATATATTATAGTGCCTGCTATGCATCCTCAATATTCTGTTTACTTTTATAACAGGATGAGAACACTGTGCTGATGGTTTTAGTGACCTAGTCACAAAAACCCCAAGATGTCTCTTTTGCTCTATTACCTCAATTACATTCCCATTTAGCAACATCAACCTTCCCTCCGCCAAATCTAAGAACCCTAAATATAGTCACCTTTTTGAATTTATGTTTCTGCAATGCTGCATAATTTGTATTTTGTTGGCTATTTAGTCAGAGCTGGTATGAACGGAAGCTGAATGGTACTCCAAGATAATGTGAGTGACAGACTGGGAACTGACTATAAAAAGTGGCATTATCGGTAAAAGAATGACTTCAATTGAAACGGATTACAAGTTTAGAAAAAAGCAGCAATAAAAGACAAAAATAAGTGGAATACTTTTAAATACCGATGGAAAAGGATTACCAGAACATGCATTTTGTGCAGAAGGATAACAGATAATCGCTGGTCTTTAGTTTTTCCATAAAGTTGTCCATTTAAGTGACTAAATTGTCCCAATTATCTTTTTAAATAGCTAAATTGTCCATTGAAATAGTTATGCTTCTTTTAGTTTAATACCCTAATTGAAGAAAACCTGAAGGAAAATACAACCCCCTAATCTGAAAATTCCATATTGAATCAACTTGCATAATTGTAATCTAATTTTTCTCTGGGCAAAACCAAGTAAACACATCCAGTTAGGAACCTGCTTGAATGGTATTTAATGTCCTTTGAAGCTTGTGATATCCAAATGTGTTTTCCATTATGTGTCATCTTCCTAGATTATAGGGTCTCCGATATGCTCACAAAGGGAATGATAGAGCTCTTTTATTTTTACTTTTATTTTCTGTTTTCCATTTATGAATAAATCAAATCTATCTGTTGTTCAGTTTAGAAGGTGTGCAAACGGAAATGTATATCCTTTTTCATTTCTGTACCAAAACTTAAAATAAAATTCTGCAGCTTAAAATTATATCTACGTGCTTCGTTTGAATTTTTGGCTAAGCAAATCCAGTGTAATTAAAATCATCCTGAAAGGAAGTTATTGCAGTTTCGACAGAAAACATTCTGTGCAGCTTAGAATTTTTCGCTGAGCTATTTTTAGGGGGAAACTGCTAGGATGCAACATGCTAGGATACAAATAGTTCTGCTTCTTTTAGTTTAATATCCTAATTGAAGAAAACCTGAAGGAAAATACAACCCCCTAATTACCATGATTAGGAAGATTTGAGGAGTTAAATGGGGGTTATTCCCATCTCGCTACCCCATTTACACCTAAAAAAAGGGTGATAGAAAATGAAAAGCACATGGAGAACAGAACTGCCGACTTACCACTGGTTGTCCACCTGTTTTGATTTTTCAGCGGACAGTGAAGGAGCTCCCACATGCAACTAAGAGTCAAATAACATTATCAAGTCCATCAACACCAATTTTGTCTCAGCACATGCTCCTATCACTAGTTCTTTAACCTACCCATAAATCACGAGCAGTACAAATTGGGAGGAGGCTATTTCCAGGGATCCAGTGATCTTGAAAAGGATCTTCAGCTGCTCTCAGATAAACTGCTGGCAAGTTTCGGGAGATATTTTGCTTTTATTACATCAGACGTCAATGGGCCAGCAGAGGTGCCCATCTGACTTTCAACTGCCAGTCGCCCATATTTTCACGTGAGTAACGGGTGACCAGCAGTTTAAAATCGCCCCCATAACATTAGCATGATCAATACAACAGCAGAACTGCTAATATATTTTATAATATATTAATAAAATAATCTATATAGTTGTTCTCCTGTGCTTATGAAAATTTAACAGTGGGGTAAATTTACCTTTTCACTGCATGGGAGGTAATTTGCAAAATCAGATTGGCTGCCCATTACAGAACCGGCTTGATTTTCATTCCAGATTGGTTAGTGTTGGGGTGTCTATTTAAACTGAAGCCTAAACATGAGGTTTCCTTTCTCTCTCATGTCTGTTACTTTTTAGCCTTGTCCACCTTCAGCTGCCAATGGGTCGATATTCAATTTGAACTTTTGGAAATTTTGGCACCCAACTATGACACTTCCCTTTAACTGTCCCCATTCCTTTAAGTTTCATGTACACACAGAGAAAGAAATTTAATATACTGCTGCCTGTTTTATGGTGTAAAATTGACATCAGACCTCTGAATTTAGTACCATGATCTGCCGCTCTGGAAGTGTGCCAAACACCATATTGACCTGGGCAACTTTTAGTCATCCATGGCTCCTGTTTGAAACAGGCACTATACTCCTTAAGTATGAAAATTGGTGTTCTACGCTGGTTGTCGTACACTGAATGCGAAATTCAGGTACAAATGGGTGGAGATTGTGTCGTGCAAGCTCTACCTAGTTGCACCAGGCATTGAACGGCTTAACCAGCAATTCTTAAAGGAACCACTGGAGGCCACTCAAAAGATTCTCAAAAAATTATTGTTTATTGCCTATGTGGGCCCAGGAGAATCAGGAGTAATCATCCTGGGCCCACAAAAATCTCTAGCCCACTGCGAGCATTCTTGGAGCTTCCCGTGGGTCGTCTCCCTGCCCTCGGTCTGGCCTGCTGGCTGACTCATCATAGGGGCTGGCCCACTTCTCATCTTCCTCAACTAGTGAGCTGCAACAGGGAACCCATTTGGTACCTGCAGCTCGTCAGCTGCAATTAGATGAAGCCCAAAGCCGCATTTGGCTCTGGCACAGGCTGGTGCCTAGAACTGCAGATCCGTTGACTTTGCGCCCAGTTTGACAGCAAGTCAAATTTCTTGGCCACAAATTTCCACTCCCACTACTTGTGTGCTCCCTTCACCTGCACAAATGTCCGCCTGGATTTGTGAATAATTATGCAAATAATCTGACCCAAGAAATTTGAGTGCATGTAAACATTCTGGTGGGATGAGCACCAGTACTTAACCATTGAAAACTGACTTACACCAGTATGCAAAAATGGAGCCGAATGATTTATTGCATAGATGATAAAGCAGCTGATATTCTTGCATAATTTAACCTGACAAATTATAAAAGTCAAAAGCATGACATGGTGTTAGAAATGTCCAATGGGCATTTCACCAACCCATCAAGAAATTGTCATTCCTCTAAACAGTTAATCCACTGCCAGCATCACAAGCCTCAGCATCTGCAGATGCATCAAGCACACAGACAAGGAAATATAAGGTTTCAAGCACAAGAAGAATGTTAATAAATGTGAGTAGTCTAATAGATACAGGCAGGGAGAACTGCCCAGCTGTAAATGCGAAATACCACAAGTGTGAGAAAAAATGACATTTCGTAGTTGCATGTTATTCAAATAAAGGATGGATACCCTCACAGAAAATAATTCATAATCCATAAAATAATAAGAGGAGGCGTCTCTAAACAAACCGTTTTATTATTTTTCAGCTGGACATAGCAGCAATGGAAGATAATGACGGTTGGCTTGAAGACATCATGATTGTCAATATTAAAATTATATTTACGCTTAACACAGGTGTTCAAGCCGTTGTCATAACATGAGAGCAATACGCCAAAGAGCAGCTCAAAGGCAAGGGGGTCGATCTTAAATGTTCCCACCCACAGGCAAAATCGACCCCAAGGTGTTAGAGCCTTCTCCTATCAAACTAGTACTATTCACCACACATAAAGTTACACATAACAAACTAGAAGGCTGATTTTTTCAAGTGCACATTGCCAGAGAAAAACCTTATCTGCCAGCCGTTCATATCAGGTAGTTGACTATTAATGTCCTCTGATATGGTCTAGCAAGCCATTCAGTTGAATCAAACTGCTCAGGGTAGCTAGGCATCATCAATAAATATATTAGTTGCATAGACTAGGCTTGTATTCCTTTGATATAAATAAGGTGCTTAAGCTGATTAAAGGATAGAGCAAAATTATTTCCGCGGGTGGGGGAGTCCAGAACAAGAGGGTATAATTTTAAAATTAGAACTAGGCCGTTCAGGGGGTGCGGTTGGAAACACTTCACACAATGGGTAGTGGAAATCTGGAATGATTTTCCCCCAAAAAGCCGTTGGGGCTAGGCTAATGGAAAATTTCATAACTGAGATTGATAGATTTTTGTTAGGTAAGGATATTAAAGGATATGGAGCCAAGGTGGTGAGTTGGAGTTGAGATAAAAATCAGCAAAGATCTAATTGAATGGTGCAGCAGGCTCAAGGGGCTGAATGACCTACTCCTTGTTCAGATATTACTAATAAATGCTGGCCTTGCCAGCAATGCCCACATTCTGAGAATGAATGAAAAGGAAAGTGTGGGCATATAGCTTAATGTTTCCTGATCGGCACGGTCTGTGGATGGAACTCCCTGCCACTAGTGCACATTTTTCACATGGCCTCTTAGTTGTCAGCAGCCAAGAAGACGTATATGTTTTGACATTCCAAGAGTTGATCCTTGACATTAAAGTGATTCTTGGTAACAAAGCTGGTGGAACTAAGCCTAGTAACAAGAAATGTCAAGATGGACCAAGTTGCCAATATTTCAAAGAGCACAATAATGTGACAAATGCTTTTAGTTGAATTCCAGGGGACTATAAAATGAAGCTAAGTTTAGTAGTATCACTAGTAACCCATGTACCCTGGCATTACAAGCTTAAGAAAGATCTAGAATGTATGGAGAAGTTGAGTGTAATAAAATGATAACAAATCCAACATCATGACTGAGCTGTAACATCATGGTTGATAATTTTTAAAACTCCAATCCTATTACCATATGAACCAATCTCAACGACAACCCAATGTCAACAATTGAAGACAGTGACTTCGCTGTTGTACAAGATTTCTCTGTCATTGATGTCAAATCAGAATATTGGCAAATAGCTCTTGACAAGGACACTGTAAGGTAACTACTTTTAATATCCAGTTGGGTGGTGAAGATTCTCACAAATGTCATTTGGAATCTTGTAATTCTGGAAAATATACCAGCAAAATGCCTGTGAAGTCCTCGACAGACTTGAAGGAATTGAGACGATATTCAATAATATTTTGTTGTTCAAAGCTACACAAGCTGCACACATAAAAATTCCTGAGTTAATAGTCTTGTACCAGACCCTAAAAAGGTCAAAGTTAGTCAGAATATGAAGCCCCTCAAAAGCAAAGTCAGAATCTGGGACAATTGTGGGATGTTGAAGCAGCGAATAAAATGTGCTCAAAGAGCAATGTGGGCATGTTGCACAATATAATGAAGAACGATGTACATTTCAAATGAGAAAAAACATTTTAAAAAAGCTTTAGAAGAAACAAAGCAACTGATGATAAAATCTCACGGACCGGCTCCATTATTTGGCACACTCACTGTAAGTAGATGCATCACGGATAGGGTTGTGCGCTGTGATCCTCCGAAGTGGCATTGACAAACGCACACAAGAATTATGTACAAATGGAGATGGAGATGTTGGCTATTGTGAATGGGTGAGGAAAATGCCATCAACACATTTGTGAGCGTGGGGTCAAAGTGAAAATTAACCTCAACCTTGTCTTAAATTTCCATCTTGTATTACGGTAAGTTTGCAATTACACATTGTACATGCTTATTGTGTGTTTCTTACTCATTTGCTTCATAATTTCCTTGATAGATTCTTGAGAGCAAGTCTGTGACTCAGATTTCTTTTCTTGACTTTCCTGGGCATTCAAGTTGTACTTTTATAGTTTTAAGATCGTATGCTGCAGCCATGGTGCTGCTGCAGATAATAATTTACTGATTTTGCAAGGATTTCAAGAAAGGGTTGAACATGATGGCAGCTCACCTGTGGGCACAGAGGGCAGGCTACACCAAATTCTGTGATTAGAGTTCCTCCCCTTAATTTGAACAGGCACATGAAAAGCTTGCCCAGATAGCTGGGCCTGTGCCACATTTTTCTGCCGAGCATAAAATTATAGCTCTTTAAGGGCTGGAGCTCAATATTAAAGGGAAAGTTGTGGTGGCGGTAGATAACTGATCTGATTGTCTCAATAGTGAAGACATGGAGGTTACATTAATCTCGTTGATATTGAAGGGTCATAAAACCTGATGTCAGAGGTGTGCACCAAAGTAAAAGTGCAAGAGTAAGCTGCATGGAAAAACAACACGGACTAAATCAATGCAGTCACTCAGGCCCTTCATATCTGGCTGCAAATGAGGAAAAAGTTTGTCCTTGTCAGGCGGAAGGCAAGGTTAAGTGTGCACACATTTCATCGTGTAAACCTTAAGTTGGGAAGTTCCACGTTCTGTGAAAGTTTCATATCAGGCACTGCACACAACCATTTCCCTCTTGCAATGACTCATTGTGCCAGGTGGCAGGTAGAGGCGATGGCTAAATAACAGTAAACAAATGCTCAGGCTTCCAGCTGAGTCCTTCAGTGGGGTCAGCAGCATAGATTCAGAGATTAGCCCCGGTTTCCTGAGAGCCATTTTGCCAATGTTTATTCTTACAGAAATGTTAGCCCGATGATATGCTGCAAAGTGAAGGCATTGTGGGTGCTTCCTGGATAACAGTCATTGATGTGTATAATGACACTTCTGTCTCCAGATACCATCTGAGTATTAATTAAATGCAAATCCTTGCGGTCTATGTATGCCATATGGTTGATATGAGAAGCTTTGAAGCCCACATGGGTGCCACCTGCAATGCCTTGCATTCTAAGGAAATCTATGTGCACGAGCTAGTTGATTGCTCCATTCCACAGGGAAAATAATAGGCATTGTGCCTTGCAAACATAGCATTTGGCACATGCTTGATAAATGTGTGCACTGTAGGCTGCATGATGTGGCAGATGGTCCCTGTTGAGGATTGTGAAGATCCGGTAGCATAAAAGCTTCATGCTGTGTTAAGTTCACTTCTGTAGAAAAGGCATCCTTGTTCCAGATGTTGCTAGTGGTCATCCTGCAGCAGATGGTAGAACTATGTGACAGTCTGCGTGTGAATCGGAGGAGGCAAAGACAGTTCTCTGACATTTCCAGGTACATGTAGCACAGTATATAAATGCAAGTCCTGGGATAATGTCACATGCAGACAAAATGCCTGAAGTATCAATGCACCTTTTTTTTAATTTGTCCATGGGATGTGGGCATTGCTGGCGAAGCCAGCATTTATTGCCCATCCCTAAAGGTGGTGGTGAGTCACCTCTTGAACTGTTGCAGTCTTTGTAGCAGTTTGTTATAAATGAGTGGCTTGCTAGGCCATTTCAGAGGGTAGTTAAGAGTCAACCACATTGCTGTGAGTCTGGAGTCAAATCAGGCCAAACCAGGTAAGGATGGCAGATTTCCTTCCCTAAAGGACATTAGTGAACCAGATGGGTTTTTACGCCAATCCGACAGTTTCATGTTCACCATTACTGACACTAGCTTTTTAATTCCAGATTTATTTAATAAACTGCATTTAAATTCCCCAGCTGCTGCAGATTTTAACTCGTGTTTCTGGAAAATTAGTCCAGGCCTTTGGCTTACTAATCTAGTAACATAACCACTATGCTACCAAGCCCTAGTGGACCTGAGCATTGCAGAGGGAGGTGACACCTCAAACCTTATCACACAAACTCTGAAAGACGGCTCTATAAGCCTTGCTTGTTCTTCATGAATTCTACTTCTTCATCTAATTCGTGCATCATGTTCAGAACCCCAAAAGAAATACCTAATCTGACCACAATATCTGATGTAGCAACCAAGACTAATGATGGGAATGTTTAGAAGAGCACTGGGATTGATAAACCAATAGACCTTGTCAGAAATGGCAATCATAAGGCATCAAACAAATTAGATGCCTAAATTTGGCTCACTTGAACAGTCTTACCATGACTGGTCCAAATTATATTAACATTTACTCTATGAGCACCACTTTTCGGATACATGTAAGCTACAGAGTGAATGACTTTACATTTTCTTGCCAACTATATCAACTGGAAGTCAGACCAAGAAATCATCGATTTACATTTTTTAATTACATTTTATTACACACACATAATAATAGAATTACCAGCATCTTAATATTAAACAGTAAGTATACCCAAGGTACTTAGATAGATGTTATTAACTGATAGATTTATCTGAGGTTATAACAACAGTTCAAGTGTATCATTGTGACTCCACAACAGCTAGGATTTACTTGTCACAAAATGATATCATGCTCAATAAGCCAGGTCATTGTAGATTAGGCTCCATGTTTACTGACAAATTAATAGTTCTTTCAGGTATATTAAAGTCTGGTTAGTTCCATATATTGATGATAATCTTTCCACTTTAGTAAAGATTTCCAGATCTTACTGAGCCTTGTCTTTCCGAGTCAGTGTAGTAGGGTTTGTGGTATTAACTCCCTCTGCATTCTTAGGATTCATGGTGTTACCTCCCTCTGCCACTGGTTCACCGACGTTTGTGGTATTACCTCCTTCTGCCATGCTCAGCCCTACTTTCGGGATATCAGCATATTGAATCTGTAATTTTTTTATAGCTAAAATATGCAACAGGTTACACCCAGTACATAGCAAGCCCAACAAGAGAGGGAGTGGATCTGGACTTAGTTTTAGGGAATGAAGCTGGGCAGGTGGAAGGGTAATCAGTGGGAGAGCATTTAGATGTAGTGTTCAAAATTCAGTCAGATTGAGGGTAGTTATGGAAAAGTTCAAAGGTAAACCAGGAATAAAAGTTCTGAATTGTGGAGCAGCTAATTTTGCTAAGCTGTGATGTGATTAAGACAAAGTGGACTAGAAACAGTGTCAGAGCAGTGGGAGGCATTCAAGGAGGAGATAGTGAAGATTCAGAGCAAGTAAGTTCCCTTAAGGAAAAAGGGTGGAACTAACAAATCTAGAGCCTCCTGAATGTCAAAGTGCTTACAGGGTAGGATAAAGAAAAAATGGGTTGGGGAAATATGGGCCCATGGTCTCTAATAAGCCCTACTCTTTCTTTAGTTATCCTCTTGCTCTTAATATATTTATAAAACATCTTTGGGACAGATACTGAGGGCTCAATACGACAGAAATCCAAGAGGAGTATAGAAAGTGCAGGGTGAAATTAAAAAGGAAATTAGGAAAGAAAAGAAAGGGCATGAAAAAATATTGGCAAGTAAAATCAAGGAAAATATGTTTTATAAATACATTAAGAGCAAGAAGATAACTAAAGAAAGAGTAGGGCTTATCAGAGACCATGGGCCCAAATTTCCCCAACCCCTTTTTTCGGCGCACTCTCCCCATGAGTTACACCAAAAAAACCGGTGCAACTCATGGGGAAATTTGGGCCTCATAAAGGAAAGCTGTGTGTGGAGGTGAAAGATGTGGGTATAGTTTTAAATTAATACATTGCATCTGTTTTCAAAAAGAGAGGGGCGATGCAGACAATGCACTCAGGGAGGATGTAAATGGTTTTGCCCTTGGTGGTTTCAAATCACACCCCTTACAACAGTTCTAGACTCGGGAATTATAGTAATGAACAGAATACACAGTTGTACACGGATCTTTCGGTCTCAACCGTCACAATGTTTTTATTCAAGTTAAAGCACACACCTGCATCCAATAAAGCACACCCTGGTGGGGTGAAACAAAAAAACACAGTACAACACACAACATTGGCTCATCTGAACAGGCCCCTATTGCGTAGTACCCACGACTCACCCTGCTTGGCTCAATAGGGCACCATTAAATTTGTCCAACAGGCTGTGCACATGCCTATGATCTGCGCAGAAACATCCCCACTAAACCCCTAAGGCTTGGTTGGGACACACAACACCCCTTCACACTATGCAGTGGTCTTAAGGATGTGTGGGCTGGGATAATGCTCACCAGTTACCCATCTGGCTTACTCGCTGCTTCTCCCGATGAGCGAGGCTCTCTTTGCTTGTAGATGGTAGTTTCTTCTCTCCGTACCAGATGGATTGCTCGGTCCTTGTGTGTGATGAACGAAGCAAGCAAGCATAGAAGAGGAGAGAGAGAGATGGTTGCAAACTGCCATTTCTCTTATACCTGAAAATGCTTCTGAATTCTCGCACCAAAAACCAGTCCTTTGCCTGAGGCAGCCCAACCGACAGCAATGAATCCTGTGCCTTTGTTACTGGGCTGTTCCTGGGGATAAAGGCTCCAACGAATCTGGGTGGTCAAATGGCTTCCTTTGTCCTTAGGTTCCCGCGCTCCGGGGCTCTCAGTCATTTTGATGGCTTGAGCACCGACCAGTTTACCTGATTTCTCACCGATGGGTTCCCATTACATGACAAAGGGTCCCATCAGCCATCTTCCTGCGATTTCAGCCATTGACCCATCCCTGCCCACCTCATGTGTATTCCTGTGGAACATGTCTGGACCAGTCCCAAGTCATGCTGTCTGCTCTTCTGCAGTAACAGAAAATATGGAAAAACAAAGTCCAAAACTTAAAGTCCAAAATGTTTTGAAGTCTGTCGATCTTTCCGCCGATTATTACAGGCGTCCCTTTGATATTTCAAGAATCCCTCTGAACTATCAAACACCGCTAGTGAAAAAACATTGTGGCCTCCAATCAACCCTATATACTTTACTTTTAAACACCCGGAATACTTCCCTTAAAATACAACACGAAACACATTCGTACAGCATATTTACAGAGAAAAATATTCAGGTTCAACCTTTAACCAAGGCCTCCCACCGACTTCGGAGCGCCTTGCTTCGCCTTTTGCAAGACAGCCGCAACAAATATATTACAGTGAGAAAGTGTACAATTACAAGAGTGGGAGAGCAAATCCGGATCCACGGAGGAACTTCTACATTCAAACCAAGGTCCCACCAGGCGGGGAATTTATCCCTTTAATTTCCTCCCCTGTGTTCCAGTTTGTCTGTTCCAATGTAAAATAACGTTTCTGCAAGAGCTCGACGGCTTTTATTAACGTTGTGAGGTGTTCGGGCAAAAAAGGAATCTGATATCCGAACTGTGTGATGTACTGCTGCAGATTATGAATTGTGTCATTTACCGTGATGTGTACCGTGGATAGCTCTGGTATTGGAAGGATGTGCTTTTGGGCCACTTGAATTTCAGTGTGGGATTTGAAGCAGAAAGTTGTGTGGGTGACCGGACATCAAGTGTCGCGGTGCACCTGGTACTGGTCCACGCTCGTTGTGACGCAGAACATCCCTTTGCCCGCATATGCTACCTGAGGTGAATGTGGCTCTGGGCCATCACCTCCATGGTGCAATTAATATGCTCTGCACTCTCTGATTTAAACCTGCACTCTGGCCGATCGAACGCGTTCAAGTGCTGGGGACACAATATGACTTGTGTGCCTCAGCTCTGGCACCCCTTGAGGTCAGTGTCGGTCATGGCATGCTCCCACTTTATTACAAAGGGTGGGGGCCCATGGTACCGCATGTGCACCCACTCCCGTAAGACGCCAGTGTTCTCCACCCTGTAAACCGGCGCTGACTGTGGTGTCCTGCCCATCACCGGCATATGTAACACAATCCCCATAACCAAGTGGTTGGATCGACCACAATCCACTGGGACTGGGTAGACTTCGGAAGCTAAACAGAGCTGACATGGACTCATCGAATTATGATATGGGCTGAACGCTGCGAGGTGCCAGTTGTTGACCCATAATGGGACGCGACCTTGCCGGAGGTCCCCCAAATTACAGTGTCCCTCGCCTAGCAACCAGGCACCGTACAACATTCACACTTCCTTCATGGCTGCCTTTGCCGAACATTCCTATCCTCCAGTATTAATTCATTAACCATTTTAGCATGTGTCTCCAGCTCCGCGATGACTTATTTTAAGTGAATAGTCATCGCCTGGTCCTCCTTTAGCTCTGACCCTACCACTTCATTCCCTTCCCCCAGGATCTTCCGCAGCTGGTCCTTTAAACCGCTAACCTGGATCTGTAGCTGCACATCATCCATAATACGACGAGAGATATACCTGCGCTAAACGCCATAGCGACATCATTGAGCACCCCTCGCCTCTGCCTCCCCAGACTAACGTTATCGTACACTCCCATGAGGTACAACTTTTCCCGACTCACATCCCCATAACTGAGTTCAAAGAACTGGCGGAACATTTCTTTAATGAAGGCCTCATACAGCTGCTCAGTTTCTTTTGGACACCACTCGGGCAGATGTACCCCGGTTAAGTTTAAAATGACCGACGCGACCGTGTAATGCACCCCCTGGAATAGAATCTTCCCAGTCGGGACTAAAACTAAACCATTCCCTGGGCCTGGTGTGGTGGCGGGACACCTAACTTCTGTCGCCTGTACCGGTGGGACAGTGGGCAGGGGTCTCCTCTCGTGTGCAACAAGCTCCGTGGAATTTATTGTGTTGGGAGGGTCTGGGATTACACAGGAGTCCATACTCTGATCCCATCTGATCCCAGCCCCGGCATCCTGCCATTGCCTCGAAAAAGCAATCGACACACCCGCTGGGCAGATCCGTTCCAACACCCACATACAGACAAATTTCCTGATCCTCCTTCCACCACTTGTCCCAGCACACTCCCACTACCCCCTGTGTCCCTGTAATCTGTCAGTACGTATCGTTCCCTAGTCTCTCCCAATCCGCTGTCTGGTTCCCCATTTCCTGACTCAATTTCCTGAGCCACCACCACTGTCCCAGGGGAATGTGTCCCTTGCATTTCAAGCATACGCGCTTGCCCTCGGTCACCCCAACCCATGTGGCTGTGATTTTCAGTCTGGGACACGGGATGGAAGTCCCCCCGTAAGTGAACCCGGAGTGGCCGGAGTATTTAGTCGAATTCGACCCCAGCCACCCTGTCCACCTTCCCTCGTGGAAGTAGGCTGCCATCCCGTCCGTGTGCCCTGTCCTTCCCCCCTGTGTCATGGTGGGTCCGTTCCCCCCAGTACATCCGAAGGGGAAGGACAACTCGGTGTCTCCTCTGCTGCTGTGCCCCGTTCCGGCCGGCATCCAAATCAGGCTCAGTCTCAGGTCTATCTCCATTCCATCCTCGGCTTCCTGCAAAACAAAACTAACAAGCACCTTGCTGTGAGAGGGTCTATCTCCACAGGTCTGGCTTCATTACAACGAACCAACACTTTAAAAGAAAACTATGTACAATACCACCCGTGCCGCCGGGTGGCCCCACTAGGGCAACTCTTGCCTGGTCCTTTTACGGCTACTGCTAGGTGATTAAGGAGGCGTCCACGGCCCCCATGGCCATGGGATCCTGCTGCTCCTTCTTACATCCCCCTCCACGGGATCCTCGCTGTCCCAAACTATGGGAGGAAGGCGCTGTAAACAGCATGGTGGACTTACAGTGCCTTGGTGTTTCTTTCCTTTCCTTACCCTTTCCCCGGGTTAAACAACTTACACTGGTTCACGTGGAACCACTTTGTGTGCCTTGGAAGTTTAACTGCGTAAACCATGGGGCTTGCCTTGTCCACTATACTGTAAGGTCCCATATACAGTAGCTCAAACGTCCCTATACGAGCGTAGTTTCAGACCATCACCTGGTCTCCTACCTTCCACTTGTGCGTTCTCTCGGGTTCGAGCAGCAACCGATTACTCCGGTGCTGCTTCCCCATGTTACTGGCTGCTTCAACCTCTTGTACAGATTCTTGACAAACTTATCCCGGTTTACTTCTCTCACTTGACCTTCAGTGAGTATCGGTGCCAGAACATGGGTGGGCGAGCGCATGACCCCCCCGGTGCCCTGTGTTGCTGGAGAAGCTGGCTCGGACCCCCATCAAAACTAACAGCAGGACCTCATCCCACCTTTTCAGGGATGGCCCTGTTTCCTTCCGCAGTCTTTCTTTGATGGTCCGATTAAGTCGCTCCACAACCCCGACTGTGGGTTGTGAGCCACATGCCACTTACCCTCTATCCCCAGAATCTTCAAGGTGGCTTGCATGACTTGCTCCGTGAAGTGGCTCCCTTGGTCGGACTCCACGATCTGTGGCAGTACCCACCTGGAGAACACTTCACTGACCAAAATCCTTGCCGTCACCAGCGCCGTGGCTGATTGGCAAGGGAAGGCTTCCACCTACTTGGAGAACACGTTTACTAGGACCAAACACTACTTGTAACCTCACTTTGTGGTGGGCAATGGCCCGATTTAATCGACCTGTACTGACTGCCATGGTCCCTCTACCTTCTTGTGTGCCCCATGGGAACCTTCCTACATTGCGGATCGCAGTTGTTTGCTGCACATACCAGATAGTCCGCACAATAGGTGCAGGAGTAGGCCATTCGAGCCTTCAAACTTGTACCACCATTCATTATGGATGTGGACATCCTCTCTCAGTTGTGGTCACCACCCTGCCTGTTTTACCCTTTGCCAGGTAGTCTCTGGCCCTGGGTGTCCAGCTCCTGGACCACCGTGGGCCAACTGGAGGAATTCCCTTTGGTGCATCTCGGGAACTATCCACTGATCCCCCTTAAAGAGCATCCCCTCCTTTACATACTTAAGAACATCAGAACATAAGAAAGAGGAGTAGGCCATACGGCCCCTCCAGCCGGCTCCGCCATTCAATAAGATCATGGCTGATCTGATCATGGATTCAGCTCCACTTCCCTGCCCGCTCCCCTTATCCCCTTATCGTTTAAGAAAGTGTCTACATCTGTCTTAAGGGATCAAGGGGTATGGAGAGAAAGCAGGAATGGGGTACTGAAGTTGCATGATCAGCCATGATCATATTGAATGGTGGTACAGGCTCGAAGGGCCGAATGGCTGACTCCTGCATCTATTTTCTATGTTTCTATGTAAATTTATTTAATGTACAGCTTCCACAGCTCTCTGAGGCAGCGAATTCCACAGATTCACAAACCTCTGAGAGAAGAAATTTCTCCTCATCTCAGTTCTAAATGGGCGTCCCCTTATTCTAAGTTCATGCCCTCTAGTTCTAGTCTCCCCCATCAGTGGAAACATCCTCTCTGTATCCACCTTGTCAAGGCTCCTCATAATCTTATACATTTCGATAAGATCACCTCTCATTCTTCTGACTTCCAATGAGTAGAGGCCCAACCTACTCAACCGTTCCTCAAAAGTCAACCCTCTCATCCCCGGAATCAACCTAGTGAACCTTCTCTGAACTGCCTCCAAAGCAAGCATATCCTTTCGTAAATATGGAAACCAAAACTATAGGCAGTATTCCAGGTGTGGCCTCACCAATACCCTGTACAGCTGTAACAAGACTTCCCTGCTTTTATACTCCATCCCCTTTGCAATAAATGCCAAGATTCTATTGGCCTTCCTGATCACTTGCTGTACCTACATACTAACCTTTTGTGTTTCATACACCAAGACCCCCAGGTTCCGCTGTACTGTAGCACTTTGCAATTTTTCTCTATTTAAATAATAACTTGCTCTTCGATTTTTTTCTGCCAAAATGCATAACCTCACACTTTCTAATATTATACTCCATCTGCCAAATTTTTGCCCACTCACTTAGCCTGCCTATGTCCTTTTGCAGGTTTTTTGTGTCCTCCTCACACATTGCTTTTCCTCCCATCTTTGTATTGTCAGCAAACTTGACTACGTTATTCTCGGTCCCTTCATCCAAGTCGTTAATATAGATTGTAAATAGTTGGGGTCCCAGCACTGATCCCTGCGGCACCCCACTCGTTACTGATAGCCAAACAGAGAATGAACCATTTATCCTGACTCTCTGTTTTCTGTTTGTTAGCCAATCTTCTATCCATGCTAATATATTACCCCCAACCCCGTGAACTTTTATCTTGTGCAGTAATCTTTTGTGTGGCACCTTGTCAAATGCCTTCTGGAAGTCTAAATACACCACATCCACTGGTTCCCCTTTATCCACCCTGTTCGTTACATCCTCAAAGAATTCCAGCAAATTTGTCAAACATGATTTTCCCTTCATAAATCCATGCTGACTCTGCCTGACCAAATTTTGCTTTTCCAAATGTTCTGTTACTGCTTCTTTAATAATGGACTCCAACATTTTCCCCAACCACAGATGTTAGGCTAACTGGTCTACAGTTTCCTGCTTTTTGTCTGCCCCCTTTCTGGAATAGGGGCATTACATTTGCTGTTTTCCAATCTGCTGGGACCTTCCCAGAATCCAGGGAATTTTGGTAAATTACAACCAATGCATCCACTATCCCTGTCGCTGCTTCTTTTAAGACCCTAGGATGCAAGTCATCAGGTCACAGGGATTTATCTGCCTTTAGTCCCATTATCTTTCTGAGTACCACCTCCTTAGTGATTGTGATTGTGTTAAATTCCTCCCCCCACATAGCCCTTTGACTATCCGCTGTTAGAATATTGTTAGTGTCCTCTACCGTAAAGACTGATACAAAATATCTGTTCAGAGTTTCTGCCATCTCCATGTTCCCCATTACTAATTCCCCGGTCTCGTCCGCTCAGGGAACAAAATTTACTTTAGCCACTCGTTTCCTTTTTATATACCTTTGAAACTGAACACAATATTCCAGGTGAGGCCTCACCAAGGCCCTGCACAACTGCAGTAAAACCTCCCTGCTCCTCTACTCAAATCCCCTAGCTATGAAGGCCAACATACCATTTGCCTTCTTTACCACCTACTGTATCTGTATGCCAACTTTCAATGATCGATATACCATGACACCCAGGTCTCGTTGCACCTCCCCTTTTCCTAATCTGCCGCCATTCAGATAATATTCTGCTTTCCTGTTTTTGCCACCAAAGTGGATAACCTCACATTTATCCACATTATACTGCATCTGCCATGCGTTTGCCCACTCACCTAACCTGTCCAAGTCACCCTGCAGCCTCTTAGCATCCTCCTCACAGCTCACACTGCCACCCAGCTTAGTGTCATCTGCAAACTTGGAGATATTACACTCAATTCCTTCATCTAAATCATTGATATATATTGTAAAGAGCTGGGGTCCCAGCACTGAGCCCTGCGGCACCCCACTCGTCACTGCCTGCCATTCTGAAAAGGACCCGTTTATCCTGACTCTCTGCTTCCTGTCTGCCAACCAGTTCTCTATCCACCTCAAAACATTACCCCCAATACCATGTGCTTTAATTTTGCACACCAATCTCTTGTGTGGGACCTTGTCAAAAGCCTTTTGAAAGTCCAAATACACAACATCCACTGTTTCTCCCTTGTCCACTCTACCAGTTACATCTTCAAGGAAAGACATTCTTGCTATTGAGGGAGTGCAGCAAAGGTTCAGCAGACTGATTCCTGGGATGGCAGGACTGACATATGAGGAGAGACTGGATCGACTGGGCCTGTATGCACTGGAGTTTAGAAGGATGAGAGGGGATCTCATAGAAACATATAAAATTCTGATGGGATGGGACTGGACAGGTTAGATGCAGGAAGAATGTCCCCGATGTTGTGGAAGTCCAGAACCAGGGGTCACAGTCTAAGGATGGGGGAAGCAATTTAGGACTAAGATGAGGAGAAACTTCTTCACTCAGAGAGTTGTTAACCTGTGGAATTCTCTACTGCAGAGAGTTGTGATGCCAGTTCATTAGATATATTCAAGAGGGAGTTAAATATGGCCCTTATGGCTAAAGGGATCAAGGGGTATGGAGAGAAAGCAGGAAAGGGGTACTGAGGTGAATGATCAGCCATGATCTTATTGAATGGTGGTGCAGGCTCGAAGAGCCGAATGGCCTACTCCTGCACCTATTTTCGATGTTTCTATGTTTACCTTGCCCTTACTTGGTTTGAACTCCTCCTCTGAGACGGTTTTAAAGGCCAAGCTCATGTGATGGAGCACTCCGGCCTCCATATTCACAAGGTCCTTGGAGTCAAACCAGGCCTACAATTTTACCCTTATTCGTGGCAAACTGTTCGCCATGAGGGTCCAAAGCCAATGGTTTCTCAGCCCCCCCCGCAACTGTGATCTGTCAAGCAACCCACTCGTGGCCTTTTCGTAGATGGGCCAGAGCCTGTCCGCAAATGCCTGAGGTGCTTCGCCTGCCAGTTACAGTGTCCTCTCTACCCTAGAGAACGGACTACCCTGGGTGTGACCCATGGCCTCAGGATTTCTTCCTTTATGCTGGCCGTGGTCCCCTGTCCCCATTTGGTCTCGGCGGACAGGGCCTGATACAGTTTCCCCTCCAGGGAAAACAGCAACAGCTTGTGTGCCTCGGCCTCACTACACCCGTTAATCTCCCCAAATTGGTCCACCTCGGTGAAGTGAACTACGGGATCCCCTTCTTTCTTTAACTTGGGCACCCCCGAGATCATATTTTGCAGCTGTGGAGTGGTGGATGAAACCACAAAATCACTTTGCAGCGCACCCTGACCCACGCCGTCTACGGGGGGGCCAAACTTCTCTGCCGTATGGGACACATCATTCCCTTTGGCGCTTCAGGCGGTGGTTGGATGTACTTCCCTGCCCCCAATCCTCGCTATCTTCTCCTTCCTCTTCCCAGTCCACCTGAGCTTCCCCCGGAGCCATCAAGCAAACCATGCCTTTGGCTTTGGATAGAGCTTGAGTCAAATTTTGGATTTTTACTTGGCAGTGCCCGTGATTCCCACTCTCAAACCCCCTACTGCTAGCTGTCCTGTAAGCTGACCTAATATCTCTCAGTTGCCCCTCCAGCCCATCAACTTTACCTGTTAAGTGGGCGTTCTCCTCCCGTAAAGCCTGCTTGTTGAGCTTGGCCTCGGTGACCTTGCATTGCAGGTACTCTCCGGTGTTATGGGAGGTTTCCTACTGAGTACACCTTTCCTGCCTCTCCTTGCATAACTCATCCACTAATTTGTTCCCCACTGTGGCCCTTGCGGCTGACTGCACCTCTGACTCTTGGAGCTCTGCCTTAAGCTTATTAACCTGCTCCCTGAGCAGCTGGACTTGCTTCTGCAAACACAGGAGCCAAATGGTCTTTTCTTTTGCCTTTTTGTGCTCCTTACTCCACGTCCACCCGTAGCTTTGTCCTCTGGACTCTCAGCCTGCAAGAGGTCTAACACCCACTGCTGTGTTACATTAACTTTACCGAATACATACGAGGAAATCCTATCCCCCATTGCTGACCTTGAGATCTTCCATATCTGTCTGTTCACTCAATCCGGTGTCCCTTCATGGTCGCCAGATTCTTTAAGTGGTTTTGCCCCTGGTGGTTTCGAATCACCCCCCTTACAACAGTTCTAGACCCGGAATTATATTGATGTACAGAATACACAGTTACAGACGGCTCTTTCGGTCTCAACCATCACAATGTTTTGATTCAAGTTAAAGCACATACCTGCACCCAATAAAACACACCCTGGTGGTGTGAAACAAAAAAAATCCAGTATAACACACAACATTGGCCCGTCTGAACAGGTCCCTATCACGAAGTACCCATGACTAAAACACCCCTGCTTCGCTCAATACGGCACCACTGAATCTGTCCAACAAGCTGTGCATACGCCTATGATCCACGAAGAAACCTTTCCACTAAACCCCTAAGGCTTGGTTGGGACACACAACACCCCTTCACACTATGCAGTGGTCTTAAGAAAGTGTGGGCTGGGATAATGCTCACCCGTTACCCTTCTGGTTTACTCGCTGCTTCTCCCGATGAGCGAGGCTCTCTTTGCACATAGATGATGGTTTCTTCTCTCCCTTCCAGATGGAGTGCTCGGTCCTTATGTGCAGTGAATGAAGCAAGCAAGTATAGAAGAAGAGGGAGAGAGAGAGATGGCTGCAATTGCCGTTTCTCTTATACTTGAAAATGCTTCTGAATTCTTCGCAGCAAAAACCAGTGAGGTCATGCACTTTGGCAGAAAAAAATCGAAGAGCAAGTTATTATTTAAATGGAGAAAGATTGCAAAGTGCCACACTACAGCGGGACCTGGGGGTACTTGTGCATGAAACACAAAAGGTTCGTATGCAGGTACAGCAAGTGATCAGGAAGGCCAATAGAATCTTGGCATTTATTGCAAAGGGGATGGAGCATAAAAGCAGGGAAGTCTTGTGACAGCTATGTAAAGTACTGGTGAAGCCACACCTGGAATACTGCGTGCAGTTTTGATTTCCATATTTACGAAAGGATATACTTGCTTTGGAGGCAGTTCAGAGAAGGTTCACTAGGTTGATTCCAGGGATGAGGGGGTTGACTTATGAGGAAAGGTTGAGTAGGTTGGGCCTCTACTCATTGGAATTCAGAAGAATGAGAGGTGATCTTATCGAAACGTATAAGATTATGAGGGGGCTTGACAAGGTGGATGCAGAGGGGATGTTTCCACTGATGGGGGAGACTAGAACTAGAGGGCATGATCTTAGAATAAGGGACCACCCATTTAAAACAGAAATGAGGAGAAATTTCTTCTCTCAGAGGGTTGTAAATCTGTGGAATTCGCTGCCTCAGAGAGCTGCGGAAGCTGGGACATTGAATAAATTTAAGATAGAAATAGACAGTTTCTTAAATGATAAGGGGATAAGGGGTTATGGGGAGCGGGCAGGGAAGTGGAGCTGAGTCCATGATCAGATCAGCCATGATCTTATTAAATGGCGGAGAAGGCTTGAGGGACCGTATGGCCTACTCCTGTTGCTATTTCTTATGTTCTTATATTCTTATGAGTCTGGGTGGCCAAATGTCTTCCTTTGTCCTGAAGTTCCCACGCTCCGGGATTCTCAGTCATTTTGATGGCTTGAGCACTGACCAATTTACCTGATCTTTCACTGATAGGTTCTCATTACATGGCAAAGGGTCCCATCAGCCATCTTCCTGCAATTTCAGCCATTGACCGATCCCCGCTCACCTGATGTGTATTCCTGTGGAACATGTCTGGACCAGTCCCAAGTCATGTTCTCTGCTCTTCTGCAGTAACAGAAAATATGAAAAAGCAAAGTACAAAACTTAAAGTCCAAAATGTTTTGAAGTCTGTCGATGTTTCCGCCGATTCTTACAAGGAGGAGTGTGAAATATTAGATGAAATCAATGTAGTGAGAGAGGGGTTTAGCATCTTTGAAAGTGGATAAATCCCTAGGCCCGGGTGAAATGTATCCCAGGCTGTTAAGAGAAGCAAGAGAGGAAATAGCAGAGGCTCTGACCATCATTTTCTCACTGGTTACAGGTGTGATTCCAGAGGACTGGTGAACTGCTAATGTTGTACTGTTGATTAAAAAGGGAGGAAGGGATATAGCGAGTAATTACAGGCTAGTCAGCCTAACCTCGGTGGTGGGAAAGAAACGATTCTGAGGGACAGGATAAATCTTCATGAAGTGTTTGAAGTGTTTCTCTGCCCTCCTGGGACTCACTTGTTGTGATTGAGCTCGGAGTAGAGTGCTTGTTTTGGGAGTCCAGTATCGGGCATGCAGACAATGTGCCCCATCTATCGGAGCTGATCGAACGTGGTCAATGCTTCGATGCTAGGGATGTTGGCCTGAGAGAGAACACTGAATGTGAATGGATTTGCAGGATTTTGCAGAGGCAGCATTGGTGGTACTTCTCCAGTGCTTTGAGGGGTATCACTACTGCTCTGTAGATCATGAGCTTGGTGTTGGGTTTAGATCCTGGTTTTCGAACACTCTTTCCTCAGGCGACCCAAGGCTACACTGGCACACTGAATATGGTGTTGGACTTCATCTTCAATGACTGTCCTAGCTGACAGTAAGCTCCCGAGGTATGGAAAGTGGTCCACATTGTCCAAGGTCTTGTCAAAGCACTAGTTAGGCCACAGCTGGAGTACTGCATGCAGTTCTGGTCACCACATTACAAGAAATATGTGATTGCACTCGAGAGGGTACAGAGGAGATTTACAAGGATGTTGCCTGGACTGGAGAATTTTAGCTATGAGGAAAGATTGGATAGGCTGAGTTTGTTTTCTTTGGAACCAAGGAGGCTGAGGGGAGATCTAATTGAGGTATATAAAATTATGAGGGGCCTAGATAGAGTGGATAGGAAGGACCTATTTCCCTTAGTAGAGGTGTCAATAACCAGGGGGCATAGATTTAAAGTAAGTGGTAGGAGGTTTAGAAGGGATTTGAGGGGAAATGCCTTCACCCAGAGGGTGGTGGGTGGTTTCAAATCATCCTCGACTCCGAGAGACTGCCTAACAAGAAGAAGAGGGGGTCTGGAACTCACTGCCTGAAAGGGCAGTAAAAGCAGAAACTCTCGTAGCATTTAAAAAGTACTCGGACATGCACTTGAAGTTCTGTAACCAACAAGAGCGGGAAAGTTGGATCAGGCTGGATAGCTCTTTGTCCGCTGGCGCGGACATAATAGACCGAATGGCCTCCTTCTGTGCTGTAAATTTCTATGAATCTATGATACATATTTAACAGAAAAAACAGTGATAATTTAAAATACCTGAAAGTTGAGCAATAGAGTTTAGATGCTATCAATGTATTCAAACTCAAGTAAAGGAGGTGGTTGTAAAGGATCAATCTGTATGAATCTATATTCTCTGGGATCTATTAGTTTTACCTGTCTCTGTGATCAAAAAGCTCAGTTTGTGCTTGGCAACTGTAAGTTGTGCCTCAGCTTTCATTGGATTGCCACACTACTGTTGACAAGAAAGTGTAATCTTCCCATGTGTTCGATCATTGTCCGTCTTGCATGAACTATTCCTTTATTGATGGCCCTAACAGCTAGCAGCAGAAACTTGACCCCTGGAAAAGGTTAATTCTGTTAATGTCCCTTTCAGTAATTTAAAGTGTGTTCACAGATCATTGGATTAATACTGAAACTACAGAGAAAAGCAAACATAGAGTTCAACTCCAAATGACACAATATCCTGATCTCTAAATGACTCCACATAACTCAAACACAAACTATAAGCAATCACTGAAGAATATTTTCGTTACTTTTCTTGGCATGGACAGTAAATGTCTGGCCAAAAGGACACAACCGGTGTTATTAAAGAATTTGAGAAAAGCTTGGTTATAACCCAACCTGTTCAAATCAAATTTAGATTTGTACAAATTTCTGACCCAGATTTGTGGTTGTCCCAATTTAGCAGCAATAGTCTCTACATATTATGCTGCATTGATCAATAACCTCAACATTAAAATTGCCCCTTGTTGCAGCACTGATAAAGCATGATCTCTGTATAGCATGCATGAATTATGGTTCCCTCAAAAAGAGAGAACTTGGGGTTGAAAGTCTTCATGGGGTGAATTGTGTGTAAATACCAGGATGTGACCACTAAGAACCTTTGTTGCTGATCATAGGAGCATTTCCAGGGTGAGGGAGAGGTACCATCCGTGCCCTACCAATGGAAGGTGCACACACCATTTGGCGTGGGCCTCTGGACCTACCCACTGAAGCAGGCTACAAATTGAGGCACTGGTTGCTGGGTTGGTGGGGGTGCAGGGTCCCTTCTGGAAAGATCAGAGACATGCTCCCTTACTAAGGGAGCTGATTGAATCTTTAGGGGTTCAGGCCTGGACCCCATGTGGAGACCACATTCACAATTTAATGACTTGATACCAGCTATCCATGTTCTACCTGGCTACTGATAGAGCCAGGGACACAGGAATTCCTGCGATATGAGTCCTTGCTTTAGCCCCATCCTCTGCTATGCTGCTGGCTTTATTTGTGGCAAGTGGTGGCTCCACTCCTTACAAGGTCCTGCAGAATCGCAAACACAAGGACTAATTTTTGGCCTTCCCGATCTTTTTGTCTCAAACCTCCTTTTGATATACTATGCTTTCATATAGTTTCCATGGGAGTGTCATACATTATCTGCTGTACATATATTTATATATTTGCATAATTAACACAAAGACAGACAAGATGACTCCCAACCTCCCCAAAGATTGTGAGGAGTTGGTTATTTATAATTTTCCAATTCTGGTACCACTAAGAACCACTGAATTAATTACATTGACATAAAGGTTCCATTGTATGATCCGTGACTGCATTCAATAAATTACATTTGATGGCTTCAATATAACTGCAGAAAAATTAAAGCATGAAAGCAGGCCTATGGGAAAAGAGCGGGGGAGTGGGACTAATTGGAAGATTTTTCAAAGAGCCGGCATAGGCACAATGGGCCAAATGGTCTCCTTCTTGCTGTATTCTATGATTTTATGATTCTATAAAGTATCATTGATAAAATGTAAAATTATTGATAAAATCGCAATAAACTGTGTAAAGTTACCGGTAGAATCTCAATCCTATCACTGAAAAAGGAAGGTTTCTGTGGTTACAGATCTAAATATGTTTATTTTTTACATGTGTACCAAATGTTGTGAGCAGCTGCAGAACCTTGTGCCCTTTAGTCCAAACCCTTTCTTTAAAATATTCCTTGATTTCAGTTTAAATAAATAAGAAAGCAAACTTGATGTGAGATGTATGACTCATGCATCAAAGAGCTTCTGAAACCATCCGATATGAAGAATTCCTCACCTTAGGGAAATGTGGACTACATATTGTAGTTTTAAATTATTAATTGGCAAATGTGAAACATCTAAATGTCTAACTAAATGTAAGCTTACTTGCTTGTACTTTTGTTTCTCTGCATGGCCTCGGTAATATAGTCTAGTTCTATGTTTTCAATTACAGTAATTAAACCCATATTTTCTGTGTTTTTATATAAATTTAAATTTGACCACTGCTCAGATGTCTCTTGAAACCATTAGTTATTTAAACATAAATTACATCCAAAGAAATTAAAGAAAAAAAATGCTGGCTTGTTCAGTTACAAACTGAAATCTAATTTTGATAAACATGTAATTAATTTTTAGCACTTCTGTAATTAACCCCATTTTTCAAATGGGGACACATTAAATATCAATCTAAGCAATAAATGGCCTCTTCAAACTAGAAAATATGAATCAAATATTCTCTGTATTTAGAGAGTTTATTTTGAAATAAACTTTGGGAGCTGAGTTATGCATTGGGTGAGGACTTCTAGAGTTTGAGTTCATTGGTAGTTCATACAGATGTGTTAAAATCTCTCATTTTTGATAACTACTAGGACCCTCAAAGAAACTAAATTGTCTGTATATAAAATGTGAAATGACAGTAAAAAACAGGGAGGTAATGTTAAATGATTATAAAACCTTTGTTAGACAACGCTTGGAGTTTTGCGTGCAGTTCTGTTTCTCATACTACAAAAAGGATATTGTAGCACTGGAGAAAGTGCAAAAAAGATTGACAAATATGTTACCAGAATTGAGATGATGCAACTCTCAGGAAAGATTGAGCAGGCTGGGGTTGTTTTCTCTGGGAAAGCTAAGACCAAGAGGAGGCCTGATGGAAGTCTTTCAAATTATTAAGACTTTTGGATGAGTCCAGAACAAGACGGCATAAATATATGATAGCCACTAACAGATCAAATGAAGAGTTTAGGAGGGACTTCTTTACACATAGTGTGGTGAAAAAGTGGAGAAGTTGATAGCACTGACACATTTAAAGGAAAGTTTGATGCATAGATGAGGGAGAAGGGAATAGAGGGAGACGGGGAAAAGATGGAAGAAGTAATTAGAGTAGGAGGAGGCTCTTGTGGAGTATAAACACCAGCATAGACCAGTTGGCCAAATGGCCTGTTTCCATGCTGCAGATGCATCTAGGGAACTGCGTAAGCAACTCATAATTGGCACAAAAGGAATCCTGAGACTCAAGGCTACACAGAACTTGACGTAAAGAGAAGCAGTTCGGTCAAAACCAGAGTGACTGCACAGTAGCACAAACTCATCACTGGAAAAACCCTGCACTAGTATATACTCCAATCTTACAGATGAAGTTCTTTGTTTTCAAAAAAGAAGTTTTTGTTTTCCAGAAATATTTCACCTTTTATTTAAAAGAGATCCTCACAAAAATTGTGGGCCGATGTTACATTTTCAAACGAAAATCAGGGAATTCAGTGGTGCAAAAAACTTACTACAATTGTTAAAGCTCAGTTTTTTGACCTTTGCGCCCAAGGACCGCTCATATTAGGGCACAAAGATCACTAAACTATAGAGATACATTTTATCAGCCCCCTATTATCCCTTTTACATTGCATCAACATTTTTAGAGCTTCCTTGGAGAGGGGAACAGAACTTCATCTGTCCCTGCAGTAGGCACAAGATTAGTATTAATATGCACAAGAGACAGGAGGGGATGTTCTTTGCCTACTCTATGTACTTAGCTGTGTGAACAACTGTGGGGTTCCCAAAGAAAGGGGCACCTTAAAAATCTGGCAGCAGGAACACTCCTCATATTGGAGGATCCACAGGGGTCCTAGAATCAACCTAAACCTCCCTGGTAGCAGTAAGTGAGGTTTAATTTGGTTCTCCTAGTTTGATTTGAGGCACTCGGGCCTTCTGACGGCCATTCTCTGTCAGAATGCTCTTATCACCGAGGTCTGGTACATAGTTGCAGGCCTCTTAGACCAGTGGCTGTGCTTAAATTTGCTGATGCAAGGGCCGGGCCAGAGAGCAGACCTATGCCTAGGGTCACCCAATGTTATTATTATGGCCCAGGACATGAAATAGCAGTGCTTCTGGGCCTGGACAAAGCAATGTATTTTAGAACATGGCTCCTGGTTACTTCCGGGCCTGCCTGGAAAATTGACCCATTTTGCTTTTACAGCTTATCTATTGTAATATTTTTTCTATTCTGATTTATTTTTGTAAAACACATTAAGCTAATTTAAAAAAAAACTTGATGAACAGGGTGTTTTAATACACTTTGCAAAATTCCCTTATTTGGTTAATTTATAGCTAGGTGATACAAGAACATAAGAACATAAGAAATAGGAGCAGGCATAGGCCATACCGCTCCTCAAGCCTGCTCCACCATTCATAAGTTTTCATGGCTGATCTTCGACCTCAATTCCACCTTCCTGCACTATCTCCATATCCCTTGATTATTTAGTATCAAAACTCTATCAATCTCAGTCTGAATATACTCATGAACTGACTATTCACAGCCCTCTGGGGTAGAGAATTTCAAAGATTCATGACCCTTTGAGTGAAGAAATTTCTTCTCATCTGAATGACTGGCCCCCTATTCTGAGGCTGTGAACCCTGGTTCTAGACTCCCCAGCCGAGGGAAACATCCTCCCAGATTCTACCCTGTCAACCCCTTTAAGAATTTTATACATTTCAATGAGATCACCTCTCATTCTTCTAAACTCTAAACTGTAGGTCTAATCTACTCAATCTCTCCTCATTGGGCAATCCCCTCCAGTCCAGGAATTGCTCTAGTGAACCTTTCTTCTCCTTCCTTCGGTGAGAAGACCAGGGAGCCGCCTTTACCTTCGCCTGAAACGAGTCGCACCTACTGATCCTGAAGTGTTTTTTCCGCTGCGTAGGATGAGGTCGCCTTTTTCAGTAAATTCAGCTTTGTCGTACTTTTTTCGGCGGACCGAAAGTCAGTCATAATGGGGCCAGAAGTGGAGCAGTGAGTACTGTAGAGGGGCAGAGGTGGAGGTGGGATGGAGTCTCCGCCACTGTCAGTCAGCAACGGAGCGAAGATAACATCACAAAGCATGTACATCACCACTTAAAGGGGAGAACCTTCGGCATTTTGAAACTTCGGTCCACTGGGCCACCAGGGAGGGTTTCAGCTGGACCAGTGGCCTGGCATCCAATAGAGGGTGCCAGGCTGCCTGTAGGCGGCCCGGCCGAACCCAGGGACATAATTGTTGGCCCAACCTGGCAGTCGATTGACAAAAAAAAAACATGGCAGCCATGGCAGTGTGCCCTCCCCTTGAAGGGCCGCCACAATTCCGTGGCTCACAGAGTGAAAGTAAGGTGCACCGACAGAAAAAGCTGTCAGGGGCGGATTTATGATTTTTGGACCTATATTTCGCGGGAGACACGATGCAGATGCAGGAGATTGGCAATGCGCCCTTTGATGATGCAGTTAGGATGGTCGGCAACAGCGGGGCGGAAGTGGGGACCGCCAGAAAAATCCCCGAGGTGAATTTTGCTGGCAGCGGCCATTGGATCTGAAGTCAGCGGCCGCTCAACTCCATCGCCTGGCCACCGCTTTCTGGCAGTAAGTGGCCTTTTTGGGGACCTGAATTTCGGCCCCCAGAATGGTACACAGTACTCCAGGTGTGGTCTTACCAAGGCCCTGTATAATTTCAGTAAGACTTCTTTATTCTTATGCTCCAAAATCTAACATACCGTTTGCTTTCCTAATTGCTTGCTACACCTGCATGCTAACTTTCTGTGATTCATATACAAGAGCACCCAGGTCCCTCTGAACACCAACATTTCCCAGTCATCCACAATTTAACAATATTCTACTTTATTATTTTTCCTACCAAAGTGGATAACTTCCCATTTCTCCACATTTTATTCCATCTGCCACGATCTTGCCTGCTCAACTAACCTGTCAAAATTACTTTGCAGCCTCTTTGCATCCTCCTCACAACTTTCGTTCCCATCTAGCTTTGTATCGTCAGCAAACTTGGTTACATTACACTCGGTCCCCTCATCTAAGTCATTAATATAGATTGTAAATAGCTGAAACCCAAGCACTGATCCTTGTGGTATCCTACTAGTTAAAGCTTGCCAATCTGAAAATGACTTGCTTATTCCTACTCTCTGTTTTCTGTCTGTTAACCAATCCTCAATCCATGCTAATATATTACCCCAATACAATGAGCCCTAATTTTATGTAATAACATTAGGGGCTCAATTTTCCCCAGTAATTTGCGGCGTTTTTTGGCGTGCACGCTTTTTTTGACCTAAATTTAAAAATGATAACTCAGTTAGTTACGATTTTTTTAGTTTTTTTTTTGCGTAACCTGATGTCTGCGCCAGTTTTTCACAATTATGCAAGTTTGGCCAATTTACATTTCTCCTAGAATGGCGTATGTGACCACTCCCGAAAAACCTTCTGGGCACTTAAGAAAAACCAGCGCACATTAAAAAATCAGCGTAGAAAAATGCCATTGCTTTTAGCCGAAGTTTTGGAGGGAGTCAAGAACACATAAATATGCATAATCAAGCTTAAATTTTTTAAACTTAAAACGTAGAAAATGAAAGTTTAATGGAATTCTTTAAGTTTTGATTTTATTAAAACTGACATGCCACCACCGAACGTCTCCAAACCGGGCTCGAGGGTCGGAGCTTCAGCCGGCAGAATCGGTCTCCACTTCCCGGCTCCGCCCCCTTGGTGTCATTGACCATGTAAGGGCTGGAAGGACATTCCGTCCCTTACAGGCCGACTGGGAACTCCCTGAGCTGGTGGGATCCCAGCATAACCGTGCCACTGCCTTTTGTCCAGAGGTTGTGCCAGATTTCTGTCAGGAAATTTGAGGATTTTTGAGAAATTTTATTTAATGATCCAATAACAATAGACATTTTCGTGTTTACATGATTACATCCAGAAAGCCCTCATGGAAAATCCCAATGTCCGTTTAAATTCTCCTCTAACTCACTGGATATGTGCCGGATAGTGTCAGGCTGTGTTTTCGATTATGATTACCATCAACCAGCACAGAAATTGAGCTGCTTTAACAAAAATATTAGTATTGTAATGCAAGGTTTTTGAAACTGTATCACGTACTCCATTGGTCAAATCTAACTGGTCAAAAGGTAGTGACTTACCTACTTCCTCTGTGAATATATGCTCTCTGTAAAAAAATATGTGGTCAAATTTTAAACCACAGTTTTTCTGTAAGTCACAATGGCTGTTTGGGAGCAACTTTGTTAGCAATTACAATGTGATAGGCTTTACTGTAATCTCTGTTAGTGAGTTCAAAAAGGAGGTAATTATAGGAAAAAAATTCCCAATCCTATAATTAGTTAGCGCCAAAGTCAAAACTAATTCACGCTCCCACAAAGCATGCTTTTTTCACCACTTGGGTGACTCATGCTGACTGCTACAGAAACAATATCGTGAATAAATTGGACTGAAAGGGACAAGGAGTAAGTTCTTCACTCTAGCTTTCTCACTCCCCTTTACCGAAGAAGGTAGGTACATAGCCTGCTTCAGGGCTTTAATCAATGTATCCCCATATATGGACACCAGGCCAAACGTGAAAGTGGTTCAGGTTAACTTGCACTGTGGTCTTTTTTCCCTCAGAGGAACTGACTTACGTCTCATGTCATCGAACCCAGATGGTTCAGCTCAGATTGATAACTGACATAAGAGTTCGATGCCGTTGACTCAAAGCTAGGTCTTACAACTGCATGATATAGCATGCTGATATACCACTCTCCCCCTGTATCACTAATTTACTATTAATTTTCGACATGCTGGGGGTGAAATCCACCTTGAGCGATAGCATAAAATGAGCAATAATGTATTGGCAGTTTGTTTTGCACTCCGCCTGATTTACTTTTCGAAAAGAATATGGGCAGAGTGTAAAATGAGCTGCCAATTCAGTATCGCCCATTTGCGCCAACACAAGAAGAATTTAACCTCCACTAGCATTTGAAGTTCTGCAGTGGACCTCCTGGACTTTACCTTTGAAGTCTTCTGCTGCAGGATTTAGAATTCATCACAGCCAGATGTAGCAGCCTTGGATTATTCTCTCTGATTAATTTATTCAAAAGGTAAATATGAGTAAAAAATTGTCAACTCATGGGGGAAAGCTTCAAGAGATGATTCTAAGGAATGAGGGGGGAGAAACTGGGCTCTGTAGCGGCCATTTCTTAGGTGCTATGCAACCTCCTAATGCTCAAAATGGAGTCTAAAATGCGAATGCACACTTCTGACGGGAAGTGCGCTAGACACCATCTTGGTAAAGGACAAACAAGAGATGCCCTTTACCCATGTCTGAAGCACAAACAAGAGGCGTCCTTTGCCTATGTTAGGCTCCTTGAATATGCAAATCAGTGCCTAACACCTGCTTCTGCTCCCTGCTGCAACTTTGGTTTGCCCTGAGGCAGCCAGTGCCAGTGCTGGTTGTCTCTTGGAAAACCAGCTTTAGAGCTAGAAATTCATTATAGCCAAGAAATGGGCAGTGATTAGACTAAAAAAGGATAAGCTGCCACCTGAAAATCATCTGGGATGCACACAAAATTTGTGCTTACTCCTCATTAAAATGTCGAGGAACCAAATAGAGGGCTGGCCATCCTAGACTGGGCGATGTGTAATGAGAAAGGACTAATTAGCAATCATGTTGTGCGAGGCCCCTTGGGGAAGAGTGACCATAATATGGTAGAATTCTTTATTAAGATGGAGAGTGACACAGTTAATTCAGAGACTAGCGTCCTGAACTTAAGGAAAAGTAACTTCGATGGTATGAGGCGTGAATTGGCTCGAATAGACTGGCGAGTGATATTTAAAGGGTTGACGGTGGATAGGCAATGGCAAACATTTAAAGATCACATGGATGAACTTCAACAATTGTATATCCCTGTCTGGAGTAAAAATAAAACAGGGAAGGTGGCTCAATCGTGGCTAACAAGGGAAATTAATGATAGTGTTAAATCCAAGGAAGAGGCATATTAATTGGCCAGAAAAAGCAACAAACCTGAGGACTGGGAGAATTTTGTAATACAGCAGAGGAGGACAAAGGGTTTAATTAGGAGGAGGAAAATAGAGTATGAGAGGAAGCTTGCAGGGAACATAAAAACTGACTGTAAAAGCTTCAATAGATATGTGAAACGAAAAAGATTAGTGAAAACAAACATAGGTCCCTTGCAGACAGATTCAAGTGAATTTATAATGGGGAACAAAGAAATGGCAGACCAGTTAAACAAGTACTTTGGTTCTGTCTTCATGAAGGAAGACACAAATAACCTTCCCGAAATACTAGGGGACCGAGGGTCTAGTGAGAAGGAGGAACTGAAGGAAATCCTTATTAGTTGGGAAATGGTGTTAGGGAAATTGATGGGATTGAAGGCCAATAAATCCCTGGGGCCTGATAGTCTGCATCCCAGAGTACGTAAGGAAGTAGCCCTAGAAATAGTGGATGCATTGGTGATCATTTTCCAACAGTCTGTTACTTTGGATCGGTTCCTATGGACTGGAGAGTAGCTAATAAAACACCACTGTTTAAAAAAGGAGGTGGAGAGAAAATGGGTAATTATGCACTGGTTAGCCTGACATCAGTAGTGGGGAAAATGTTGCAATCAATTATTGAAGATGAAATAGCAGCACGTTTGGAAAGCAGTGACGGGATCGGCCCAAGTTAGCATGGATTTATGAAAGGGAAATCCTGCTTGACAAATCTTCTGGAATTTTTTGAGGATGTAACTGGTAGAGTGGACAAGGAAGAACCAGTGTATTTGGACTTTCAAAAGGCGTTTGACAAGGTCCCACACAAGAGATTGGTGTGCAAAATTAAAGCACATGGTATTGGTCGTAATGTACTAGCGTGGATAGAGATCTGGTTGGCAGACAGGAAGCAGAGAGTCGGGATAAATGGATCCTTTTCGGAATGGCAGGCAGTGACTAGTGGGGTACCACAGGGCTCAGTGCTAGGACCGCAGTTATTTAAAATATACATTAATGATTTGGATGAGGGAATTGAGTGTAATATCTCCAAGTTTGCAGATGACACTAAGCTGGGTGGTGGTGTGAGCTGTGAGGAGGACGCTAAAAGGCTGCAGGATGAACTGGACAGGTTAGGTGAGTGGGCAAACGCATGGCATATGCAGTATAATGTGGATGAATGTGAGGTTATCCACTTTGGTGGCAAAAACACAAAGGCAGAATATTATTTGAATGGTGGCAGATTAGGAAAAGGGGAGCTGCAGTGAGACCTGGGTGTCATGGTACATCAGTCATTGAAAGTTGGCATACAGGTTCAGCAGGCAGTGAAGAAGGCAAATGGTATGTTGGCCTTCATAGCTAGGGAATTTGAGTATAGGAGCAGGGAGGACTTACTGCAGTTGTGCAGGGCCTTAGTGAGGCCTCACCTGGATTATTGTGTTCAGTTTTGGTCTCCTAATCTGAGGAAGGACGTTCTTGCTATTGAGGGAGAGTAGCGAAGGTTCATCAGACTGATTCCCGAGATGGCAGGACAGACATATGAAGAGAGACGGGATCAACTGGGCCTGTATTCACTGGAGTTTAGAAAGATGAGAGGGGATCTCATAGAAACATTTAAAATTCTGACAGGACTGGACAGGTTAGATGCAGGAAGAATGGTCCTGATGTTGGGGAAGTCCAGAACCAGGGTACATAGTTGAAGGATAAGAGGAAAGCCATTTAGGACTGAGATGACGAGAAACTTCTTCACTCAGATAGCTGTTAACCTGTGGAATTCCTATTGTGTTCCTAACACAGATGAGGCTGCACAGAGGGAGGTTAAAGTAACAGTGACCTCAGTCTTTAATAAGACACTCCAGATTGAGGAACAGGTCTTAGGGGCCGGCTTATATATAGTGCTCTCAAGAGATGCTGGGATCCCTTGGGACTTCAGGGGATGAGCTCCTTGGTGGCGGAACATGGGAGTGCATGCTTTACAGATACACAACGTCACTCACCCCGCAAAGTCAAAGTGAAAACTATTTACAAGGTGAGGTGGTCGGGAGCCTTTCTTTCCCTGGTGGACCGCCTCGGTACAAATGTCTGTTCTGGTGTGTTGGCTGTGCCCTCACTGGGCTGGCGTGTTGTTGGCCCTGCAGGGCTGCGAGGTGAGCCTGGCCTTGCTGGGCTATTGGGTGTAATGGGTTTGATTTCCTGATCCAGCGTGGTGTCGTTGATCCTTTGGGTGTGTGTTGTGGGCTCGAAAAAGGTGGTGTCTGCTGTGGGTTGTTCAGGGCAGTCTGTGAACCGCAGCCTCGTTTGGTCCAGGTGCTTTCTGAAAATTTGTCCATTGTCTAGTTTTATTACAATCACCCTATTCCCTTCTTTAGATATCACCGTGCCTGCGATCCACTTGGGACCATGTCCATAGTTTAGCACATATACAGGGTCATTCAGATCAATTTCCCGTGACACAGTGGCGCGACGATCTTTTACATTTTGTTGCTGCCGCCTGCTCTCTACCTGATCATGCAAGTTGGGGTGAACCAGCGAGAGTCTGATTTTAAGTGTCCTTTTGATGAGTAGCTCAGCCGGGGACACCCCTGTGAGTGAGTGGGGTCTCGTGCGATAGCTGAGCAGTACTCGGGACAGACAGGTTTGGACTGAGCCTTCTGTGACTCGTTTAAGGCTCTGTTTGATTGTTTGTACTGCTGCTCTGCCTGCCCATTGGAGGCTGGTTTAAACGTGGCCGAGGTGATATGTTTGATCCCATTGCAGGTCATGAATTCTTTAAATTCGGCACTGGTGAAACATGGCCCGTTGTCACTGACCAGTATGTCAGGCAGGCCGTGGGTGGCAAACATGGCCCAGAGGCTTTCAATGGTGGTGGTGGCGGTGCTTCCCGAAATTATTTCACATTCAATCCATTTGAAAAAGCATCCATCTTTACCAGGAACATTTTACCGAGAAATGGGCCCGCATAGTCGACATGGATCCTCGACCATGGCCTGGAGGGCCAGGACTACAAACGTAGTGGTGCCTCTCTGGGCGCGTTGCTCAATTGAGCACATACACTGCACTGCCGTACACAGGACTCTAAGTCAGAGTCGATACCGGGCCACCATACGTGGGATCTGGCTATTACTTTCATCATTGCTATACCCGGGTGTGTGCTGTGGAAATCCGAGATGAACGTCTCCCTGCCCTTTTTTGGTAGCATTACGCGATTACCCCACAACAGGCAGTCTGCCTGAATGGACAGCTTGTCCTTTCGCCGTTGGAACGGCTTGATTATCTCTTGCATTTTAACGGGGATGCTGGCCCAGCTCCCATGCAGTACACAGTTTTTTAACTACGGACAGCAGAGGATCTTGGCTGGTCCAAGTCCTAATCTGGCGGGCCGTGACAGATGATTTATCATTTTCAAACCCTTCCATGACCATCAACAAATCTGCGGGCTACGCCACCATCAACAAGTTTGCAGGCTTTGCCATTTCCACCCCCATGGTGGGCAATGGTAGCCGACTGAGAGCATCCGCACAGTTCTCAGTGCCTGGCCTGTGGCGGATGGTACAGTTATACGCTGATAGCGGGAGTGCCCACCTTTGTATGTGGGCTGAGACATTAGTATTTATCCCCTTGTTTTCAGTGAACAGGGATGTGAGGGGCTTGTGATCGATTTCCAGCTCAAATTTGAGGCTAAACAGGTACTGATGCATTTTCTTTACCCCGAATACACACGCTAATGCCTCTTTCTCAATCATGCTGTAGGTCCTCTCGGCCTTAGACAAGCTCCTGGAAGCATAGGCGACAGGTTGCAACTTCCCCGCAATGTTAGCTTGTTGTAATACATGCCCGACTCTGTACGACGACGCGTCACATGCTAGCACAAGTCTTTTACACGGGTTATACAATACAAGCAGCTTGTTGGAGCTTAACATTTTTCTGGCTTTCTCAAAAGCAATTACATGTTTTGTTCCCCATACCCAGTTCACACCTTTACGCAATAACACATGTAGGGGCTCTAAGAGGGTGCTTAACCCCGGTAGGAAGTTACCAAAATAGTTGAGGAGTCCCAGGAACGACCGCAGCTCCATGATGTTCTGTGGCCTGGGCGCGTTCCTGATAGCCTCTGTCTTGACGTCTGTGGGCCGAATGCCGTCCGCCGTGATCTTTCTCCTCAAAAACTCCACTTCTGTTGCCATGAAGATGCATTTCGACCTCTTCAGCCACAGCCCTACGCAATCCAGTCACTGGAGGACCTCCTTCATGTTTTGTAGGTGCTCAGCGGTGTCCTGACCCGTGACCAATATGTCATCCTGAAAGATCACCATGTGTGGTAACGACTTGAGTAGGCTCTCCATATTTCTCTGGAAGATCGCTGCAGCCGACCGAATTCCGAATGGGCATCTGTTGTAGATGAACAGTCCCTTGTGCGTGTTGATGCAGATGACGCCCTTCGAAGACTCCTCCAGCTCATGCGTCATGTAAGCTGAAGTCAGGTCGAGCTTGGTGAACATCTTGCCTCCTGCCAGCGTCGCAAATAGGTCGTCTGCCTTACGTAGCGGGTATTGGTCCTGTAGCGAGAAACGATTAATAGTTACTTTATAATTGCCGCAAATCCTGACCGTGCCATCACTTTTGAGGATTGGAACAATCGGGCTGGCCCACTCGCTGAATTCCACTGGGGAGATGATGCCCTCGCGTTGCAGCCTGTCCAGCTGGATTTCCGCTCTCTCCCTCATCATGTGAGGTGCCGCTCGCGCCTAGTGGTGAATGGATCGTGCCTCTGGGACCAAGTGGATCCACACCTTTGCCCCGGAAAAGTTTCCAGTGCCTGGCTCAAAAAGGGAAGGAAATTTGTTACGAACCTGGGGACATGAGGCCTCATCGACATGCAATAGCGCGCGGATGTCATCCCAGTTCCAGCGGATTTTGCCCAGCCAGCTCCTTCCACGCAATGTGGGGCCATCGCCCGGGACAATCCAGAGTAGCAGTTCGTGCACCGTGCCCTCGTAGGTGACCTTGACCATGGCGCTGCCCAGGACAGTGATAAACGCTTTGGTGTACGTTCTCAGTTTCGTGTGGATGGGGCTCAGGGCTGGTCTGAATGCCTTGTTGAACCACAGTCTCTCAAACATCTTTTTACTCATGATGGATTGGCTGGCGCCAGTGTCCAGTTCCATGGCTACGGGTACATAAGAACATAAGAACATAAGAATTAGGAACAGGAGTAGGCCATCTAGCCCCTCGAGCCTGCTCCGCCATTCAACAAGATCATGGCTGATCTGGCTGTGGACTCAGCTTCACTTACCTGCCCGCTCCCCGTAAACCTTAATTCCCTTATTGGTTAAAAATCTATCTATCTGTGACTTGAATACATTCAATGAGCTTGCCTCAACTGCTTCCTTGGGCAGAGAATTCCACAGATTCACAACCCTCTGGGAGAAGAAATTCCTTCTCAACTCGGTTTTAAATTGGCTCCCCCGTATTTTGAGGCTGTGCCCCCTCGTTCTAATCTCCCCTACCAGTGGAAACAACCTCTCTGCCTCTATCTTATCGATCCCTTTCATTATTTAAAATGTTTCTATAAGATCACCCCTCATCCTTCTGAACTCCAACGAGTAAAGACCCAGTCTACTCAATATATCATCACAAGGTAACCATCTCCGGAATCAGATGAGTGAATCATCTCTGTACCCCCTGCAAAGCCAGTATATCCTTCCTTCAGTAAGGTGACCAAAACTGCACGCAGTACTTCAGGTGCGGCCTCACCAATACCCTGTACAGTTGCAGCAGGACCTCCCTGCTTTTGTACTCCTTCCCTTTTGCAATGAAGGCCAACATTCCATTCACCTTCCTGATTACCTGCTGCACCTGCAAACTAACTTTTTGGGATTCATGCACAAGGACTCCCAGGTCCCTCTGCACCACAGCATGTTGTAATTTCTCCCCTTTCAAATAATATTCCCTTTTACTGTTTTTTTTCCCAAGGTGGATGACCTCACACTTTCTGACATTGTATTCCATCTGCCAAACCTTAGCCCATTCGCTTAACCTATCCAAATCTCTTTGCAGCCTCGCTGTGTCCTCTACACAACGCGCTTTCCCACTAATCTTTGTGTCATCTGCAAATTTTGTTACACTACACTCTGTCCCCTCTTCCAGGTCATCTATGTATATTGTAAACAGTTGTGGTCCCAGCACCGATCCCTTTGGCACACCACTAACCACCGATTTCCAACCCGAAAAGGACCCATTTATCCCGACTCTCTGCTTTCTGTTCGCCAGCCAATTCTCTATCCATGCTAATACATTTCCTCTGACTCCACGTACCTCTATCTTCTGCAGTAACCTTTTGTGTGGCACCGTATCGAATGCCTTTTGGAAATCTAAATACACCACATCCATCGGTACACCTCTATCCACCATGCTCGTTAGATCCTCAAAGAATTCCAGTAAATTTGTTACACATGATTTCCCCTTCATGAATCCATGCTGCGTCTGCTTGATTGCACTATTCCTATCTAGATGTCCCGCTATTTCTTCCTTAATAATAGTTTCAAGCATTTTCCCCACTACAGATGTTAAACTAACCAGCCTATAGTTACCTGCCTTTTGTCTGCCCCCTTTTTTAAACAGAGGCATTACATTAGCTGCTTTCCAATCTGCTGGTACCTCCCCAGAGTCCAGAGAATTTTGGAAGATTATAATGAATGCATCTGCTATAACTTCCGCCATCTCTTTTAATACCCTGGGATGCATTTCATCAGGACCAGGGGACTTGTCTACCTTGAGTCCCATTAGCCTGTCCAGCACTACCCCCCTAGTGATAGTGATTGTCTCAAGGTCCTCCCTTCCCACATTCCTGTGACCAGCAATTTTTGGCATGGTTTTTGTGTCTTCCACTCTGAAGACCGAAGCAAAATAATTGTTTAAGGTCTCAGCCATTTCCACATTTCCCATTATTAAATCCCTCTTCTCATCTTCTAAGGGACCAACATTTACTTTAGTCACTCTTTTCCGTTTTATATATCTGTAAAAGCTTTTACTATCTGTTTTTATATTTTGCGCAAGTTTACCTTCGTAATCTATCTTTCCTTTCTTTATTGCTTTCTTAGTCATTCTTTGCTGTTGTTTTAAAATTTTCCCAATCTTCTAGTTTCCCACTAACCTTGGCCACTTTATACGCATCTTTAATTTGATACTCTCCTTTATTTCCTTGGTTATCCACAGCTAGTTATCCCTTCTCTTACCGCCCTTCTTTTTCACTGGAATATATTTTTTTTGCGCACTATGAAAGAGCTCCTTAAAAGTCCTCCACTGTTCCTCAATTGTGCCACCGTTTAGTCTGTGTTTCCAGTCTACTTTAGCCAACTCTGTCCTCATCCCACTGTCGTCCCCTTTGTTTAAGCATCGTACGCTCGTTTCTGACACAACTTCCTCACCCTCAATCTGTATTACAAATTCAACCATACTGTGATCACTCATTCCGAGAGGATCTTTTAGTAGGAGATCGTTTATTTTTCCTGTCTCATTACACAGGACCAGATCTAAGATAGCTTGCTCCCTTGTAGGTTCTGTAACATACTGTTCTAAGAAACAATTCCGTATGCATTCTATGAATTCCTCCTCCAGGCTATCCCGTGCGATTTGATTTGACCAATCGTTATGTAGGTTAAAATCCCCCATGACTACTGCCGTTCCTTTTTCACATGCCTCCATTATTCCCTTGATTATTGCCTGCCCCACTGTGAAGTTATTATTTGGGGGCCTATAAACTACACCCACCAGTGATTTTTCCCCTTACTATCTCTAATCTCCACCCACAATGATTCAACATTTTGTTCATTAGAGCCAATATCATCTCTCACAACTGCCCTGATATCATCCTTTATTAACAGAGCTACCCCACCTCCTTTCCCTTCTTGTCTATCTTTCCAAATCGTCAGATACCCCTGTATGTTTCATTCCCAGTCTTGGCCACCCTGCAACCATGTTTCTGTAATGGCCACCAAATCATACCCATTTGTAATGATTTGTGCCGTCAACTCATTTACTTTATTTCGAATGCTGCGTGCGTTTTGGTAGAGTGTTTTAATCCTAGTTTTTAAACCATGATTTTTAGTTTTGACCCCTCCTGCAGCCCCTTTATATTCAGTGGCCCTTTTTGTTTTTTGCCTTGGGTTTCTCTGACCTCCACTTTTACTCATCTCCTTTCTGTCTTTTGCTTTTGTCTCCTTTTTGTTTTCCCGCTGTCTCCCTGCATTGGTTCCCATCCCCCTGCATATTAGTTTAACTCCTCCCCAACAGCACTAGCAAACACTCCCCCTAGGACATTGGTTCCGGTCCTGCCCAAGTGCAGACCGTCCGGTTTGTACTGGTCCCATCTCCCCCAGAACCGGTTCCAATGCCCTCGGAATTTGAATCCCTCCCTGCTGCACCACTGCTCAAGCCACGTATTCATCTGAGCTATCCTGCGATTCCTACTCTGACTAGCACGTGGCACTGGTAGCAATCCCGAGATTACTACTTTTGAGGTCCTACGTTTTAATTTAGCTCCTAGCTCCTTAAATTCGTCTCGTAGGACCTCATCCCTTTTTTCACCTATATCGTTGGTACCAATGTGCACCACGACAACTGGCTGTTTACCATCCCTTTTCAGAATGTCCTGCACCTGCTCTGAGACATCCTTGACCCTTGCACCAGGGAGGCAACATACCATCCTGGAGTCTAGGTTGCGGCCGCAGAAACGCCTATCTATTCCCCTTACAATCGAATCCCCTATCACTATCGCTCTCCCATTCTTTTTCCTGCCCTCCTATGCAACAGAGCTAGCCACGGTGTCATAAGCTTGACTGCTGCTGCCCTCCCCTGATGAGTCATCCCCCTCAACAGTACTCAAAATGGTGTATCTGTTTTGCAGGGGGATGACCGCAGGGGCCCCCTGCACTACCTTCCTTGCACTGCTCTTCCTGCTGGTCTTCCATTCCCTAGCTGGCTGTGGACCCTTCACCTGCGGTAAGATCAACTCGCTACACGTACTACTCACATCATTCTCAGCATCGTGGATGCTTCAGAGTGAATCCACCCTCAGCTCCAATTCCGCAACGCGGACTGTCAGGAGCTGGAGGCGGATAGACTTCCCGCACACGTAGTCGTCAGGGACACCGGAAGTGTCCCTGAGTTCCCACATGGTACAGGAGGAGCATATCACGTGACTGAGCTCTCCTGCCATGACTTAACCCTTGGATACATTTAAATTGGCAACAACAATGCTACAAGTTACTCACTGATATAGAAGAGAAAAAAGAAAAACTACTCACCAATCACCAGCCAATCACTTACCCCCTTGACTATGATGTGACCTTGCTTATTCTTTCTACTTCTTTTTTGCCTTCTCCCTGTAGCTGCACAAGCATTCAATTTTACGGTTTGGCATTATAGGTGGACATTTCGTCGAAAATGTGTGCACCCCGTGTACTTCAGCATTTGCCTCCTCTCTCTGAGACTCAAAATTGCTTTGATCCACCATGGACCGATCTTCCTCTGCCACGTAGTGGTTAGCAGGTTTTGCAGAGCTTGCAGCTCATTTGCTCGTTTGAGGTGCCCCATTGTTCCACAGCTCTTGCAAACATACCCTTTGAAGCAGCATGAATAGGCTGAATGGAAGCCTCCACAACGCCAACAAGGTGTGAATTGCCTTGCATTCATCCTTTGTTGGGGACTCTGAGTCATCTGGGTCACCTGAGGCCTGCTGGCAGTTGCAGACTCGTGGGTTCTGCCCTGTACATTTCTGCTTGCAAACACAGTTCCAGTTAATTTATGAACATTGCTAACACTTGTGTGCTGAGAGATTTGTTTGGTGTTATCACTGGTGGACATAAACGCCTGTGCTATCGCAATGGCCTTACTGAGGGTCGGTGTCTCTACAGTCAAAAGTTTTCGTAGGATGGTCTCGTGGCCAATGCCCAGTCCAAAAAAGTCTCTGAGCATTTGCTCCAGGTAGCCATCAAACTCACATTGTCCTGCAAGTCGCCTTAGCTTGGCGACATAGCTCGCCACTTCCTGACCTTCAGATCGCTGGCACGTGTAGAACCGATACCTTGCCATCAGCAAGCTCTCCCTCGGGTTAAGATGCTCCCGAACCAGTGTACACAGCTCCTCATCCGACTTATCTGTGGGTTTCACTGGAGCCAGAATATTCTTCATGAGGTTGTAGGTCGGTGCCCCGCAGACTGTGAGGAGGACCGCTCTCCTTTTTGCAGCGCTTCCTTCTCCGTCCAGCTCGTTGGCTACAAAGTACTGGTCTAGCCATTTGACATCGGCTTCCCAGTTCTCACCCTCCAAGAACTTCTCCAGGATACCCACAGTTTGCTGCATCTTTGCATTGGATTCGTATTCTCGTCGACAGTTTGTGTGTTCCTAACACAGATGAGGCTGCACACAGGGAGGTTAAAGTAACAGTGAGCTCAGTCTTTAATAAGACACTCCAGAGTGAGGAACAGGCCTTAGCGGCCGGCTCATATTAGTGCTCCCAAGGGATGCTCGATCCCTTGAGACTTCAGGGTATGCACTCCCTGCTGGCGGAACATGGGAGTGCATGCTTTACAGATTCACAACAATTCCCTATAGTAGAGAGTTGTTGATGCCAGTTCATTGGATATATTCAAGGGGGAGTTAGATATGGCCCTTACGGCTAAAGGGATCAAGGTGTATGGAGAGAAAGCAGGAAAGGGGTACTGAGGTGAATGATCAGCCATGATCTTATTGAATGGTGGTGCAGACTCGAAGGGCTGAATGTCCTACTCCTGCACCTATTTTCTATGTTTCTATGTTTCTATTTCAGTCATGACTCTAGTTTATGAACTCAAACTTAAAAACTTTGGCGTTACACTGAAAAGCTGGACCAATGTTGGGGACAGTTTAATTGCAAGTTATGATTGCCACACGTTTTTTTCACTACTTACATGGGAGGTTCATTGATGCTGCAGCACCTCATTCTCAGCATTATTGGGTGTGCAGCTGTCCCAACAACTATAAGAAGAAGGACAGGAGAAGGAAGAGTTGTTCACAAATCCTGATGGCAGATCGTCACCGCCGGGAAAGAGCCCAGAGGTTCTCGGATGAAGCTGTGGAGGCATTGGTTTTAGCAGTGGAGAGAAGGTGGGTGGTCCTGTACCCGCTAATTGGCAGGCCCTCATCACAAGTCTGCCGCACTATGTGGAGGGATGTGGCACACCACGTCATGGGCAGCACTGTGGTCCCCAGGTCTCATACAGTGCAGGAAGAAGTATAACAACTTTACACCCATGGTCAGGGTGAGTTAAGGCTTCAACAAATGCTGCATACACCATCAGTGATACAAGCTTCACACACTGCTCATTGCACCACCCCTCCCCCATCACTGACCCACCAACAATCTCTACCTACCAACATTAATACCAACATCTCATACCTTCCACACAATGGCAGCTATTCAACTATGGCAGGAGCATCAACCAAACACATTTCACCACACTCACTCACGCACTTTCCTTTCTCTTGCAGGCCAAGGTGGCTCACAACTGGTGTGAGCGGGCATGTACAGGCGGGTGGAGAAGAGGAGGAAGAAGAAGACACTGCATCACTGCATCTGTCACTCGCAGATACCAGCTCAGATACAGGCACTACGCGTTCTTTAGAGGCTAGTGTCATAGCGGGATCTGCATAGATTGAGGCACCAGGCATGAGTAGGCTGCAGCAAGGCCAGGGGAAAAGGGTAGTTCGGAGGCCAGCTCCCCAGAGGGCAGGTTTGAGCGCGAGTTCTGCTGCACAGGACTCAGATGAGGACCTGAATGGGGAGGCCTCCAGAAGAAGGGTGGTGGCCATGCACATGGCAGTGGCAAGCCTGCCAGAGAGCATCTCTGCAATATCAAGGAGTGTGGAGGAGTCCGCCTCTAACATTGCACGGGGCTATGCACAGAGCATGGAGCCCAGGATTTCCAGTTTGGAAATGACGGTGCACTTCCAGAAAGACCGTGGCGACCCAGACTTGAAGGCGCGCATGATGAGCGATGCCGCACTTCCAAAGCAGCACAGGCGGAAGTGATCCAATGTCTTAGTGTTGCAGCGGAAGCTCAGACTGCTTTCATGTAGTCTCTGCTTGGTGGCACCCAAGCTGTGACTGCTCTTACACTGGGTCTACCATCATCGACCGGGGCTTTCATGGTGTCACAGCGGGCCTGAATCCTGTGCTCCAACAGATTTCTAAGAATGCTGAAGTGCCGTCCCGGGGGAGTGGCAGTGGGTCAGTGGAACAGCTGCCTGTCAGCCAGACAGCCCAGAAAGCTGCCACCCATGCCGAGGTGGTGCCGTCTACAGCTGGGACTTTTAGGTCCACAGCTGGTCAAGGTTGTCTTGCAAGACCATCTGAAGACTCCCACATGGAAACTCAGTAGCCTTCCACCAGCCATGCTGCAGCCACTGGGAGAGAACTTCGTAGGAGCACGAGAGTAGGAAAAGGCAGATGAACGAAAGGCACTAAGGGATTGCACAGCTGTGATTAGTTAATCGTATTCATGTAATATGTGTGATATCTTTAGCGATAAATTTGTGAATTGTGTTTGGAATCTTTTGTGGTGCTTCTCGTTTCAGCACCAGCCTGAGATACAACAAACTTCAAATTTATTTAAAGGAGCTAGACGTTGGGGGAGAGAGGAAAGGCGTAGTAAAAGGCCAGTGGAGAGCTAGAGGCTGGGCGAGCTGTTGGAGGATGCTGGCGTGAAGCTGGAGCCTCGAGGAAGTGGAACTGTGACACCAGCACAGCAAGCCCTAGCCAGAGAATACTGGGGTGCAGGAGGGAGGAAATAAAGGAAAGAGGATAGCTAGCACAAGGGGAGTGGTTAAAGGATGGACAAGGAGAAGGGGAGAATGGAGAAGAAGGGGAGAAGAATGGAGGGTAGAAGGATCAGAAAAAGGTTGGGAGAAAGGAGGGAGGAGAAAGAAGGGTAAGGGTAGAGGGATAGAATGGGGAGAAAGAAGGCAGTGAAAAGGGAAACAGTAGGTGAGGGGAAGATGAGGAAATGGGGTACAAATGAGGAGGCAGAAACCCTAATCTCTGCCATACCTATGCATCCTGAGTTCCTTCTGTGTCCATTCGGGGCACATTTTTGTTGTCACTCTGAACTCAAGCTCGTGACTTCTATCTCCCTTTTTTTTCTCTAGGGCTCCTCCCTTCTGGTTCTCCCCCTTCCTGTCACCAATCATGCCACCTTGCATTTCTCCCCTCTAGGGTACCTTCCACCCCAGCGCCCCTAATCTCCTACATTAACCCATCATTATTGCTCTGCCTCCCTGCTCACCTGCTGCAATTCCAGGTTTAAATCCCCCTGGATAAGCTATGTTCTGTACCTCGCGTGGAATTCTCTGAAGGGCCCATCAAGGCACTCATCATTGCCTTCTTATGAGCAGCAACAACAACTGCCCCAAGGGAGCTAAACATGTCAACCTCCTTCCTTTCCTGCTTACCCAACCCACCGCCAAGTGGATTCTACCAATGGTTCAACAATTATCGCCCCATTCATATTTCGCTCCAGAATATCTGTTCACTTGTGAACGTGGCTCTTGTCATCCAGGTCTTTATTGTGAATGATTGCATTGACATCATCGCTTTAGCTGAAACCTGGCTCATAGGTGCAAAAGCTTATCTGTTAGTGAAACCTTCATGCCTGGCTACGGTCTCCAGCACTAACCCTGCCTACACCATGGCAGTGGCAAAGTGCCCCTTCTCAGCAACTTATATTTTGGTCTCTCCCTCTACTTCTCTGGAACATTTTCCTTCTCTGAATCCCTCACTTTGATCCATCCTACTCTACCACCCTACTCCAAAGACCCACTCCGAGGTTCTCCCAAAGGTATCCTCCCTCATTTCCTCTCTCAGCATTGCCGCTCAGTGACTTTGCATCAGCGGTGATTTCAATCTCCATCTCAACTCCTGTTGCCCTCGTCTCTGAATTCACTATCTACTTGTTCTCCCTAAAGCTCTACCTTCATATAAACTCACCTACCCATTTCCAAAGCCTATCTCTCAACCTTGTCACCTCCCACAACCTCTCTATTCCCATGGTCTTGATCACTTGACAAGGCCTCTGGTCTCTGACCACTTCCTTCAATTCCTCACCACCCAACACCCTTCTACCATCTTCCAATCCCACTTCCTCTGCATCTAGCCCTGGAAAAACTCTTACCCAAGCAGGTTTTCTTCCCAAAAAGACATTAGTGAATCAGTTAGGTTTTTACTGCTGAGCAGAGTAGTGCAACGGAAGTATGCTGGGCTCATAACTGTAAACATCGGGTCCCCAAGCATTGTTGGACATTATCTGGACATTGCATTTTAATATTTTCTCACTGCAGAAAAAAACTGGAATCCTGTTTGTGTGAGGGGCCCAGGTACTTTTCCATGTTGGACTTGAAATGATGGGCAGGGGTGGTCTGTGAAGACAATGGCCAGGATAAGGCAAATCACCACAGGTAATGGACAAATGGAGGGTCCATTGTTAAGCAATGTGAACTCGTCAGTGTTCGATCAGATGAACTGATCAGTGATCAAGCCATTATCTGGATGAGATAAACCCGAGAGGCGTGAATACTAGAACAATAAAAAGCCAATAAGTCCCAGATCGGTCGGAAGCGAAACACCACACCAGTCATCAGTGGAATACCCAGAAGCCACACAAACAGGAAGTTTCAAAACAAGGACAAACTTTATTGGGCCAGAAAAGGCAAACGAAATGGGGATATAAAAGGGGCCGTGTGGCCACAGCTCTCTCTCTCTTGCTCTCGCTGCTTCACCTCTACAAGAACAGAGCACTCTGCGTGGGACGGAGAGAAGAAATCAGAAGAGACATGTTTTCACCAGGAGAAGCAGCGAGTAAGCCAATGAATTGGTGAGCATATTCTTTGCCCACTCAATTTTAAGATCACAGCCACCGTGTGAGGGGGTATCGTGTGTTCTCCCAACCAAATCTTAGTAAGGGTTTTAAGGGAGAAGATTTAAATGTTGGGTACTTCACGATAGGGGCCTGTCTAGATAGGCCAAACTGTGTGTTGTACTGTGTTTGTTTGTATTACATTACCAGGGTGAGTTCTTACTGGGTGCAGTTTTAACTTGAATAAAGCATTGCCAGTTGAGACCAGGGTATTTGTCCGTAACTCATTCATTTGTTCAGTACAGTAATCACTCCCAGGCCTAGAACTATTGTAACGTGGGGGTGCGTCGGAAACACCTAAGGGAAACCGCTTACATAACCCAGAGGTTGATGGATCAAAATTGTTCTCTGCTAGCAGCAAGATCACCTTTCCGAGTGTAATGTAGACAAGTTTGCTGTTGATACAAAGATGGGTGCAAAAGCAAGTTGTGAGGAGGATGCAAAAAATCTGCAAAAGGATATAGACAGGCTAAGTGAGGGGGCAAACATTTGGCAGATGGAGTATAATGTGGGAAAGTGTGAGGTTATCCACTTTGGCAGGAAAAATAAAAAATCAAATTATTATTTAAATGGAGAGAGATTAAGAAATGCTGCAGTATAGAGGGACTTGGGGGTCCTTGTGCATGAAACACAAAACGTTAATATGTAGGTACAGCAAATAATCAGGAAGGCAAATGCAATGTTGGCCTTTATTCCAAAGGGGTTAGAGTATAAAAACAGAGAAGTATTGCTGCAATTGTACAGGGTATTGATGAGACCACACCTAGAGTACGGTGTACAGTTTTGGCCTCCCTATTTAAGGAGGGATATACTTGGAGGCAGTTTAGAGAAGGTTCGCTAGGTTGATTCCTGAGATGAGGGGATTGACTTATGAAGAAAGGTTGAGCAGGTTGGGCCTATACTCATTGGAGTTTAGAAGAATAAGAGATGATATTATTTCAACATATAAGATACCGAGGGGGCTCGACAAGCTGGATGCACAGAGGATGTTTCCACTTGTGGGAGCATCTAGAACTAGGGGGGAATAGTTTAAGAATAAAGGATCACCCATTAAGAACTGAAATGAGGAAGTAGTTCTTCTCTCAGTGGGTCATAAATCTGTGGAATTCTCTGCCCCAGAGAGCAGTGGAGGCATTGTCATTGAATATATTTAAGGCGGAGATAGACAGATTTTTGAGTGATAAGGGAGTGAAGGGTTATGGGGAACGGGCAGGGAAGTGGAGTTGAGCCCAAGATCAGATCAGCCATGATCTTATTAAATGGCGGAGCAGGCTCGAGGGGCCAAATGGCCAACTCCTGCTCCTATTTCTTATGTTCTTATGTTTTTACAACAGCTTCATGACTACTTTTTCTGATACCAGTTTTTTTGTTTCCAGATTTTTCTTTTAAACTGAATTCAAATTCTTAAACTGCCATGGTGAGACATGAATTCACATCATTGGATTATTAGTCCAGTCTTCTGGGTTACAACTCCAGTAACATAACCACTATACTACCATACCATATGATGATGACTACCATACCCATTGCACAGTATCCCATTTCTGGGTTTTTTACCATTTTTTCATGGAAAGGTTCCAAATGTGCTTTTAAAGTGCAGCTTCCTCTAAAGTGCTTACATTTGTAGGACAGCAGGGCTGGACAGTATGTCTGAACCTGACAACGTGGAGGCAATGAAATATACATCATCATCATCATAGGCAGTCCATCGGAATCGAGGAAGAATTGCTTCTACTCTAAAAATGAGTCTTAGGTGGTTGAACAGTCCAATACGAGAACCATAGTTCCTGTCACAGGTCGAACTGATGGTCGTTGAGGAAGGGGTGGGTGGAATTGGTTTGCCGCATGCTCTTTCCGCTGCCTGCGCTTGATTTCTGCATGCTCTCAGCGATGAGACTCGAGGTGCTCAGCGCCCTCCCAGATGCATTTCCTCCTTTAAGGGTGGTCTTTGGCTAGGGACTCCCAGGTATCGGTGGGGATGTTGCACTTTATCAGGGAGGCTTTGAGGGTGTCCTTGTAACGTTTCCTCTGCCCACCTTTGGCTCGCTTGCCGTGAAGGAGTTCAGAGTGGAGTGCTTGCTTTGCGAGCCTCGTGCCTGGCATGCAAACAATGTGGCCTGCCCAGCGGAGCTGATCAAGTGTGGTCAGTGCTTCAATGCTGGGGATGTTGGCCTGGTCGAGGACATGAACGTTGGTGTGTCTTTCCTCCCAGGGGATTTGTAGGATCTTGTGGAGACATCGTTGGTGGTATTTCTCCAGTGACTTGAGGTGTCTACTGTACATGGTCCATGTCTCTGAGCCATACAGGAGGACGAGTGTTACTACAGCCCTGTAGATCATGAGCTTGGTGGTGGATTTGAGGGCCTGATCTTCAAACACTCTTTTCCTCAGGCGGCCGAAGGCTGACCTGGCGCACTGGAGGCGGTGTTGAATCTCGTAGCCAATGTCTGCTCTTGTTGATAAGAGGCTCCCGAGGTATGGGAAATGGTCTACATTGTCCAGGGCCGCGCCATGGATCTTGATGTGTGGAGGGGGGGGGATTGCTGTGCGGCGAGGGCAGGCTGGTGGAGGACGTTTGTCTTACAGATGTTCAGCATAAGGCCCATGCTTTCGTACGCCTCAGTAAATACGTTGACTGTTCACACTCACTGCAGTGGCCATCTTGTTCATTGGAACTCAGCAGGGGTCAATGCGAAGTTAGATTGGTGGATCCTGCTCTTGGAGAGGAGGTCTACAGTTACTCGGACTGGAGGAAGGTATACAATGGTGTGACCCAATGGTTTGTACTAGGACTACTGCTTTTCTTGCTTTATATTATTGACTTCAATTTGGGTGTGCAGGGTAAAATTTCAAAGTTTTCATATGACACATAACTTGGAAGTATAGTGAACAGTGAGGAGGATAGTGATAGACGTCAAGAGGACATAGACAGGCTGGTGGAATGGGCGGACACGTGGCAGATGAAATTTAATGCAGAAAAGTACAAATTGATACATTTTGGTAGGAAGAACAAGGAGAGGGTACAATTCTAAAGTGAGTGCATGAACGGTGAGACCTAGGAGTATATTGCACAAATGATTGAAGGTGGCAGGACAGGTTGAGAAAGCGTTTTAAAAAAGCATACGGGATCCTGTGCTTTATAGAGGCATAGAGTCCAAAAGCAAGGAAGTTTTGATGAACATTTATAAACCACTGGTCCGGCCTCAACTGGAGTATTCTGGGGACTGCACTTTAGGAAGGAGGTGAAGGCCTTAGAGATGGTACAGAAAAGAGTTACGAGAATGGTTCCAGCGATGAGAAACTTCAGTTACGTGGATAAACTAGAGAAGGTGGCAGGGAAGGATTAGAAGAGATTTGATAGAGGTCTACAAGATCATGATGGGTGCAGACAGAGTAGATAGAGAGAAACTGTTCCCATTGGTGGAATGGTTGAGAACCAGAGGACACAGATTTACAAATGATTGACAAATGCACCAAAGACGACATGAGGAAAAGCTTTTTTACGCAGCGAGTGGTTATGATCTGGAATACACTGCCTGTAAGTGTGGTGGTGAAGACTCAATCATGGCTTTCGAAAGGGAATTGGATAAGGAGTTGAAGGAAGAAAAAAATCTGGGCTACGGGGAAAGGTCGGGGGAGTGGGACTAGCTGAAGTGCTCTTGCAGAGAGCTGGCATGGGCTCGATGGTCCAAATGAGTTCCTTCTGTTCTGTAACCTATCTATAATTCTATGATTCTATAGATAATCAGTTTGCAGTAAAAGTCAATAAAACATAGAAACATAGAAATATAGAAAATAGGTGCAGGAGTAGGCCATTCGGCCCTTCGAGCCTGCACCATCATTCAATAAGATCATGGCTGATCATTCACCTCAGTACCCCTTTCCTGCTTTCTCTCTATACCCTTTGATCCCTTTAGCCGTAAGGGCCACATCTAACTCCCTCTTGAATATATCCAACGAACTGGCATCAACAACTCTCTGCGGTAGGGAATTTCACAGGTTAACAACTCTCTGAGTGAAGTAGTTTCTTCTCATCTCAGTCCTAAATGGCTTACCCCTTATGCTTAGACCGTGTCCCCTGGTTCTGGACTTCCCCAATATCGGGAACATTCTACCCGCATCTAACCTGTCGCGTCCCTTCAGAATCTTATATGTTTCTATGAGATCACCTCTCATTCTCCTAAACTCCAATGTATAAAGGCCCAGTTGATCCAGTCTCTCCTCATATGTCAGTCCAGCCATCCCGGGAATCAGTCTGGTGAACCTTCGCTCAATAGCAAGAACATCCTTCCTCAGATTAGGAGACTAAAACTGAACACAATATTCCACGTGAGGCCTCAACAAGGCCCTGTACAACTGCAGTAAGACCTCCCTGCTCCGATACTCAAAACCCCCAGCTATGAAGGCCAACATACCATTTGCCTTCTTCACCGCCTGCTGTACCTGTATGCCAACTTTCAAAGACTGATGTACCATGGCACCCAGGTCTTGTTGCACCTCCCCTTTTCCTAATCTGCCACCATTCAGATAATAGTCTGTCTTCGTGTTTTTGCCCCAAAGTGGATAACCTTACATTTATCCACATTATACTGCATCTGCCATGCATTTGCCCACTCACCTAACCTGTCCAATTCACCCTGCAGCCTCTTAGCGTCCTCCTCACAGCTCACACCGCCACCCAGTTAAGTGTCATCTGCAAACTTGGAGGTATTACACTCAATTCCTTCATCTAAATCACTAATGTACATTATAAATAGCTGCGATCCCAGCACTGAGCCGTGCGGCACCCCACTAGTCACTGCCTGTCATTCTGAAAATGATCCGTTTATACCGACTCTCTGCTTCCTCTCTGCCAACCAGTTCTCTATCCACGTCAGTACATTATCCCCAATACCATGTGCTTTAATTTTGCACACCAATCTCTTGTGTGGGACCTTGTCAAAAGCCTTTTGAAAGTCCAAATACACCACATCCACTGGTTCTCCCTTGTCCACTCTATTAGTTACATCCTCAAAAAATACCAGAAGATTTATCAAGCATGATTTCCCTTTCATAAATCCACGTTGACTTGGACCGATCCTGTCACTGCTTTCCAAATGCGCTGTTATTTCATTTTAATAATTGACTCCAACATTTTCCCCACTACTGATGTCAGGCTAACCGGTCTTACCCATTTTCTTTCTCCCTCCTTTTTTAAAAAAGTGGTGTTACATTAGCTACCCTCCAGTCCATAGGAACTGATCCAGAGTCGATAGACTGTTGGAAAGTGATCACCAATACATCCACTGTTTCTAGGGCCACTTCCTTAAGCACTCTGGGATGCAGACTATCAGGCCCCAGGGATTTATCGGCCTTCAATACCATCAATTTCCCGAACACAATTTCCCGCCTAATAAGGATAAGCTTCAGTTCCTCCTTCTCACTAGACCCTTGGTCCCCTAGTACTTCTGGTTATTTGTGTTTTCCTTCGTGAAGACAGACCAAAGTATTTGTTCAACTATTCTGCCAATTCTTTGTTCCCCATTATAAATTCACCTGAATCTGACTGCAAAGGACCAACGTTTGTTTTCACTAATCTTTTTCTCTTCACATATCTATAGAAACTTTTGCAGTCAGTTTTTATGACCCCGGCAAGCTTCCTCTCATACTCTATTTTCCCCCTCCAAATTAAACCTTTAGTCTTCCTCTGCTGAATTCTACATTTCTCCCAGTCCTCAGGTTTGCTGCTTTTTCTGGCCAATTTATATGCCTCTTCCTTGGAGTTAACACTATCCTTAATTTCCCTGCAATCAGGCTTGTAAAAAAAGGAGACCAAAAGGCAGTCTGGCATTTGGAAACAGGGAGATAGTGTCATGTTCTTTATTTTAGATCGTTGTGTGTAGCCAAGTTGTATCCATTGAACGAAGAGACTCTGATCATATCTATGTATATTTCAATTTCAATTTAACATTTAAATTAAATTCTCATTGATCTCGTGTTAATCAGTCTGCTGTTGGTGAGATTGAAGAAGTACACATAAGATTCAGTCCAGATCACAAGACGGTTTCATTGTTACACCCCTGTATCCTACTACCAAAACAAGTAGATTCCCATAAAAGTAAATGCTCAGACCACTTATGGCAGCAACTGACACCATTGAGCTTGTAAAATATTTACTCTACACAAATTGTACACACATGAAAACACGATGGGGCCAAAATTGCCCACCGCCAGAAATGGGGCGCACCCTCCCTTTTTTAAATATTCGGCACTTTGAAATTTTATTCGGTTGGGGCGGATGTTGTGGCGGCTGAGGGGCAGAAATGCCCTTGCAGTGGCTCGGTCATCCCGACCAGCCATCAACTGGTAACAACGTCCCTCCCCTTCCATTAAAGGGGAGCACCGCTGTGAAGTCTGCATAGTTTTCATATCGGTTCACTGGGCCACCATCGAGTTTTTCGGCCCGGCCAGCGGACTGACACCCAGGAGAGGGTGCCGGGCTGCCCGTTGGCGGCCTGGCTGAATGCAGGGGCATAATTGTTGAGCAGACGTGGCAGTCGGCCGACAATAAAAATTAAAAGGGCGTTGCCAGCAGCGCTATCTGCCCTTTAAGGGCGGCCGCGCCACTGACCAACAAGAATTGATCAACAGAAAAAGCTGTTGGATGCACCACCATGGCAGGAAAACGGGTGGAGGAGTCCCCTGCACTGCTCCAACCCTGAGGAAGGACAAGTTAAAAAATGGCAGCACCTCTGTGGAGACTTGGCGGCCATTCCGCGCCGCCTCGTGGCCATTGCTTTCAGGTGGTTAGAGGGCTTATCGGGAGGGACAATTTCGGCCCCGTTTACTTACATAAATAGATGTTATCATCGAATCATAGAAATTGACAGCACAGAAGGAAGTCAGTTTGGCCCATCTTCTCCGTGCCGGTCAATAAGAGGCTATCCAGCCTAATCCCACTTTCCAGCTTTAGGTCCATGGCCTTGCAGGTTACAGCACTTCAAGTACACATCCAAGTACTTTTTAAATGTGGTGAGGGTTTCTGCCTCTACCACCCTTTCAGATAGTGAGTTCCAGACCCCCACAGCCCTCTGGGTGAAGACATTTCCCCTCAAATCCCCTCCAAACCTTCTACCAATTAGTTTAAATTTATGCACCCTGGTTGTTGACCCCTCTGCTAAGGGAAATAGGCCCTTTCTATCCACTATATCTCAGCCCCTCATAATTTTATACACCTCAATGAGGTCTCCCCTCAGCCTCCTCTGTTCCAAGGAAAACAAACCCAGCCTATCCAATCTGTCCTCATAGCTAAGATTCTCCACTCCCGGCAACATCCTCGTAAATCTCCTCTGTACCCTCTCCAGTGCAATCACATCTTTCCTGTAATGCGGTGAGCAGAACTGCGCATAGTACTCCAGCTGCAGCCAAACTAGTGTTTTATACAGTTCCAGCATAATCCCCCTGCTCTTGTATTCTATGCCTTGGCTAATAAAGACAAGCATTCCGTATGCCTTCTTAACCACCTTATCTACTTGGCCTGCTACCTTCAGGGATCCGTGGACATGCACACCAAGGTCCCTTTGTTCCTCTACACTTCTCAGTGTCCTACCATGCATTACCTCACACTTCTCCAAATTAAACTCCATTTGCCACTGTTCTGCCCACCTGACCAGTTGATTGATATCTTCCTCCAGTCTATAGCTTTCTTCTTCATTATCAACCACACAGCCGATTTTAGTATTATCTGCAAACTTCTTAATAATAGCCCCTATATTCAAATCTAGATCACTGATCTATACCACAAAAAGCAAGGGACCTAGTACTGAGCCCTGCAGAACCCCACTGGAAACAGCCTTCCAGTCACAACAACACTCATCAACCATTACTCTCTGCTTTCGACCTTTGAGCCAATTTTGGATCCAACATGCCACTTTGCCCTGGATCCCATGGGCTTTTATTTTCGTGACCAGTCTGCAATGTGGGATCTTATCAAAAGACTTGCTGAAATCCATTTACACTACATCAAATGCACAACTCTCATCGACCCTCCTTGACACTTCCTCAAAAAATTCAGTCAAGTTAGTCAGGCACGACCATCCCTTAACAAATCCGTGCTGACTGTCCTTGGTTAATCTGTGTCTTTCCAAATAAAGATTTATCCGGTCCTTCAGAATTTTTTCCAATAATTTTTAGTTATTATTTAATATATTTCACTTTAATTTATTTTAATTCTCATTCTCTTTATGCATAAAATTCCACAATTATACATAGACCTTCCAATTTTAAATTACTTTTCATGTAATTAGTTAATAAAATTGAAAGAATTTTATATAACCTTAAATTGCTACCAGTACCACGTGCTAGTTAGAGTAGGAATCGCAGGATAGCTCAGATGAATACGTGGCTTGAGGAGTGGTGCAGTAGGGAGGGTTTCAAATTCCTGGGACATTGGAACCGGTTCTGGGGGAGGTGGGACCAGTACAAACCGGACGGTCGGCACCTGGGCAGGACTGGAACCAATGTCCTGGGGGAGTGTTTGCTGGTGCTGTTGGGGAGGAGTTAAACTAATATGGCAGGGGGATGGGAACCTATGCAGGGAGACAGAGGGAAGCAGAATGGGGGCAGAAGCAAAAGATAGAAAGAAGAAAAGTAAAAGTGGAGAGCAGAGATACCGAAGACAAAAAGCAAGAAGGGTCACATGACAGCAAAATTCTAAAGGTGCAAGGTGTATTGGAAAGACAAGCCTGAAAGCTCTGTGCCTCAATGCGAGGAGTATTCGGAATAAGGTGGACGAATTAACTGCGCAGATAACAGTTAACGGGTATGATGTCATTGGCATCACGGAGACATGGCTCCAGGGTGACCAAGCTGGGAACTCAACATCCAGGAGTATTCAACATTTAGGAAGGATAGACAGAAAGGAAAAAGAGGCATGGTGGCATTGCTGGTTAAAGAGGAAATTAATGCAATAGTAAGAAAGGACATGAGCTTGGATTATGTGAAATCGGTATGGGTGGAGCTGCGGAATACCAAGGGGCAGAAAACGCTAGTGGGAGTTGTGTACCGACCACTTAACAATAGTAATGAGGTTGGGGACAGCATCAAACAAGAAATTAGGGATTCATGCAATAAAGGTACAGCAGTTATCATGGGTGACTTTAATCTACATATTGATTGGGCTAACCAAACTGGTAGCAATGTGGTGGAGGAGGGTTTCCTGGAGTGTATCAGGGATGGTTTTCTCGACCAATATGTCGAGGAACCAACCAGGGAGCTGGCCATCCTAGACTGGGTGATGTGTAATGAGAAAGGCCTAATTAGCAATCTTGTTGTGCGAGACCCCTTGGGGAAGAGTGACCATAACATGGTAGAATTCTTTATTAGGATGGACAGTGACACAGTTAATTCAGAAACTAGGGTCCTGAACTTAAGGAAATGTAACTTTGATTGTTTGAGGCGTGAATTGGCTAGAATAGATTGGCAAATGATAATTAAAGGGTTGACGGTGGATCGGCAATGGCAAACTTTTAAAGATCACATGGATGAACTTCAGCAATTGCACATTCTGTCTGGAGTAAAAATAAAACGGGGAAGGTGGCTCAACCGTGGCTAACAAGTGGAACTAAGGATAATGTTAAATCCAAGAAAGAGGCATATAAATTGGCCAGAAAAAGCAGCGAACCTGAGGACTGGGGAAAATTTAGAATTCAGCAGAGGAGGACAAAGGGTTTCATTAAGAGGGGGAAAATAGAGTAGGAGAGAAAGCTTGCCAGGAACATAAAAACTGACTGCAAAAGCTTCCATAGATATGTGAAGAGAAAAAGATTAGTGAAGACCAACGTAGGTCTCTTGCAGTCGGATTCAGGTGAATTTATAATGGGAACAAAGAAATGGCAGACCAATTGAACAAATGCTTTGGTTCTGTCTTCACAAAGGAAGACACAAATAACCTTCCGGAAGTACTAGGGGACCAAGGGTCTAGTGAGAAGGAGGAACTGAAGCTTATCCTTATTAGGCGGGAAATTGTGTTCGGGAAATTGATGGGATTGAAGGCCGATAAATCCCTGGGGCCTGATAGTCTGCATCCCAGAGTAAGTGAGGAAGTGGCCCTAGAAATAGTGGATGCATTGGTGATCATTTTCCAACAGTATATCAACTCTGGATCAGTTCCTATGGGCTAATGTAACACCACTTTTTAAAAAGAGAGGGTGAGAGAAAGTGGGTAATTATAGACCGGTTAGCCTGACATCAGTTTTGGGGAAAATGTTGGAATCAATTATTAAGGATGAAATAACAGCGCATTTGGAAAGCAGTGACAGGATCGGTGCAAGTCAGCATGGATTTATGAAGGGGAAATCATGCTTGACAAATCTTCTGGAATTTTTTGAGGATGTAACTAGTAGAGTGGACAAGGGAGAATCAGTGGATGTGGTGTATTTGTACTTTCAAAAGACTTTTGACAAGGTCCCACACAAGAGATTGGTGTGCAAAATCAAAGTACATGGTCTTGCGGGTAATGTACTGACGTAGATAGAGAACTGGTTGGCAGACAGGAAGCAGAGAGTCGGGATAAACGGGTCCTTTTCAGAATGGCAGGCAGTGACTAGTGGAGTGCCGCAGGGCTCAGTGCTGGGACCCCAGCTCTTCACAATATACATCAATGATTTGGATGAAGGAATTGAGTGTAATATCTCCAAGTTTGCATATGACACTAAACTGGGTGGTGGTGTGAGCTGTGAGGAGGCAGCTAAGAAGCTGCAGGGTGACTTGGATGTTAGGTGAGTGGGCAAATGCATGGCAAATGAAGTATAATGTGAATAAATATGAGGTTATCCACTTTGGGGGCAAAAACGCGAAGACAGAATATTATCTGAATGGTGGCAGATTAGGAAAAGGGGAGGTGCAACGAGACCTGGGTGTCATGATTCATCAATCATTGAAAGTTGGCATACAGCTACAGCAGGCGGTAATGTAGGTAAATGGTATGTTGACCTTCATAGCTCGGGGATTTGAGTATAGGAGCAGGGAGGTCTTACTGCAGTTGTACAGGGCCTTGTTGTGGCCTCACCTGGAATATTGTGTTAAGTTTTGGTCTCCTAATCTGAGGAAGGATGTTCTTGTTATTGAGGGAGTGCAGCGAAGGTTCACCAGACTGATTCCCGGGATGGCGGGACTGACATATGAGGAGAGACTGGATCAACTGGGCCTTTATACACTGGAGTTCAGAAGGATGAGGGGGGATCTCATAGAAACTTACAAGATTCTGATGGGACTGGACAGGTTAGCTGCGGGAGGAATGTTCCCCATATTGGGGAAGTCCAGAACCAGGGGACACAGTCTTAGGATAAGGGGTAGGCCATTTAGGACTGAGGTGAGGAGAAACTTCTTCACTCAGAGAGTTGTTAACCTGTGGAATTCTCTGTAGCAGAGAGTTGTTGATGCCAGTTCATTGGATATATTCAAGAGGGAGTTAGATATGGCCCTTACAGCTAAGGGGATCAAGGGGTATGGAGAGAAAGCAGGGAAGGGGTACTGAGGGAATGATCAGCCATGATCTTATTGAATGGTGGTGCAGGTTCGAAGGGCCGAATGGCCTACTCCTGTATGTATTTTCTATGTTTCTATGCTACCAGCCCAATAATACATTCTGTAGTTCTCAGAAAAAAATTAGTTGAATTTTGGAAGCCTCTATTTATCACTTGATTATGGCACTTGTAAACAATTTAATTACTGATCCTGTGCGACATGGAGAGAAACAGAAGCAGTGAAAGTTAGAGCGACGGGAGAGGAAGCGAGAACAAAAGATAGAGATCAGATAGAGACTTCAAATATGACCGACTGGCCTGATGACATACCTTTGCAATTTATATTTATAGTCAATATCCAAACATGCAATTATTTAATTTTCTCAGTGGAAAAGAGAAATGGTGTTCTGTGCATGCCAATTCTTTCATTTGTTTGTATTTGATAATGAGCTAAATAGTTTTCAGAGAAACTTGAAAATAAAAACTTTTATTTTCACTTATATGTGTGTTATTCTGAGAGAGGGCAAAAAGCAGAAAGAAGCTGACCCATTCTTTACACTTAATCACTGTTTAGAAAATATTTTTTATTCCGGTTTAAATTAGGGAAATTGTATTAATTTCCTGTTTAGTGGAAATTACCAGAAGCTGCGTAAGATTTTTTTAATATATTAATCTGATAACAACATAATCAATTTGTTTTTATCTGGGATTTAATTCCAAAAATGCATTGGGCCTTTTAACTCAAGTAAACAATGTTTTCTGACGTAATTTCTGGAGATATTTTGAATAACAGGAAGACTGGTCATTTACAAAGAATAAAAACAGAAAACTGTGATATCTTGAGACACAGCTAAACACACACACTTGCACAACATGGCTCCCAGGTAGAACTGTGATTAACACATGGCTTTATTATTATTACATCAATAGTCCATCAGCATCATAGGCAGTCCCTCGAAGTGAGGATGACTTGCTTCCACGCCAAAAAGGGATGAGTTCACAGGTGTTTCAATGAAGGACCTGATATTCCAGATCCTGAATTACATCGTGAAGGGTGGAAGATGCCTATGCATGGGATTTTTAACGTGTGGTGGCCGTTGCACACCAGCCACCACACAGGCTCGACAGACCTAGGTCTTGGTCCAGTAGCAAGGGTTATTCAAGATGACTGGAGACCAACTCTGCTGCATGGACCTAGCGCGCACACATATCATTATGTGGGTTGGGTCCCGGTCACTTTCATCTACAAATTTGTGCCGTTCCTTCACCCTTCCTGCTGTGCTTGCCTGCACTGCAATCAGCGACCTGGCTTCGCAGCCATTGCCCTCCTGCAGCAGCACGTGCTGCTCCCTGAAGTGGGATAGAAACATAGAAACATAGAAAATAGGTGCCGAAGTAGGCCATTCGGCCCTTCGAGCCTGCACCACCATTCAATATGATCATGGCTGATCATGCATTTCAGTACCCCATTCCTGCTTTCCCTCCATACCCCTTGATCCCTTTAGCCGTGAGGGCCACATCTAACTCCCTTTTGAATATATCTAATGAACTGGCCCCAACAACTTTCTGTGGTAGCGAATTCCTCAGATTAGGAGACCAAAACTGTACACAATATTCAAGGTGTGGGCCTCACCAACACCCTGCACAACTGTAGTAAGACCTCCCTGCTCCTGTACTCGAATCCTCTCGCTATGAAGGCCAACATGCCATTTGCCTTCTTCACCGCCTGCTGTATCTGTATACCAACCTTCAATGACTGATGTACTTAGACACCCAGGTCTCGTTGCACATCCACCTTTACCAATCTGTCACCATTCAATTAATAATCAGCCCTCCTGTTTTTCCCACCAAAGTGGATAACATCACATTTTATCCACATTATACTGCATCTGCCATGTATTTTCTCACTCACCTAACCTGTCCAAGTCACCCTGCAGCCTCTTAGCATCCTCCTCACAGCTCACACTGCCACCCAGCTTAGTGTCATCTGCAAACTTGGAGATATTACATTCAATTCCTTCCTCTAAATCATTATTGTAAATAGCTGGGGTCCCAGCACTGAACCTTGCGATACCCCACTAGTCACTGTCTGCCATTCTGAAAAATACCCGGCTTTTACTCTCTGCTTCCTGTCTGCCAACCAGTTTTCTATCCACCGCATGTGCTCCCTCCAATGGTCCCGGCCTGCTGATGGTCTTGCACTCTGAGAGTCTACTGGGTGGCTCTATGAAACTTCTCCCTTCTTATTCAAGAAGTTAATCATAAACAAATAATCATTGGATAAGACTTGCATTTTATACTCAACTCTTGATAAACATTTCTCAAATGGAACCCATTTTATGTTTTCAAATTCTACTATAGAATTCTGCAACACAAACAAAAGATATGGGCCCAGAAATCGCGGCCTCCCCGTCTGGAGTTTCTACAGACCTGGGAAGGCATCGGAAAAGCCGTTTTTGGCGTGCAATGCACATGCGCTGAAAACTGGCTTTTCCGATCTGTTAAGTTTCTGGCTTGACAGATCTCCCGCATATTGGGAGCGAGGACATTCTCACGGCAGAGATTGGGCTATTTGCCCATCTCTTGCCCTGCGAATGTTCTTAAAACTCTTGCACCTGGTGAAAGCAGGCGCATTGCCTACTTTTACCAGTGTAAGAGTTTAAAAACATATCAAACATATATTAAAATAAAATTTAAAAATACGTATTTATGTTAAAAACCCTGCCCACTAAGGTAATTTTATTTTAAACCATAATTAAAACTTTTAAAAAAAATCAACAAATATTTTTTTTTTTAAACATTTCTATCAATTTTAATTTCGATAGTGTATTTATGTGAGGTGTTTTTTTAATGTTTTATGTCGTGTTTGGTGGTGTTTCTCATTTATAGTAATAGGAGTTTCGGATTTACGAAACTCCGATTACGATGAATGAGAATATACTATACCTGATTGCTGCCCAGAGCCATGTGACTCCAGCTCCAGGCCTGCACACGTCCTGACGTGCACGCGCTGCAATGCACAGTCAGGAAAGGCCGCAGCAGCTTCAGGAAGGTGTGCATCTTTTTTCTATAATCCATTCACACACCCACGGGAAGGAAAACACAGGATTTCTTGCCATGAATTTATTTTCCATATTTACAGATTAAACTTAACTACTGGCTTTTTGTTTCAAAGAGGATACCTTCTTTCTTGAACAAAACTTTTTGATCTTTTGTAGGACTTTGACTCATTCTAGACTGAGCCTGAGGAGAGTTTTTCTCCAAGAACTGACCTTGATCTACATTTGGACTCTCTGCACTTTCAGACTGTTTGTCTGTTTGACTTGGACTCAGACTAAAATTTTGACTTTCTCTTGGACTTGTTTCTGGTACATCTGATGTAGGATTTGCTACTGGTACTCTACTTGTAACAAGACTATCTGACTGATCAGAATAAATTGAATCATCCCAACTTAAAACTCCTTCCACATCTGTCGGTAAAATGTGATCTATGTGAACAAACCTAACCTTTCCACGATCAAACACCTTGACCAAATATGTGTGAGGGCCACATATCTTCACTACTCTTCCTGGTAACCACTTTAACCATTTATGGTGAGGGTTCTTCACTCTAACCTTCTCTCTCTTACTCTAACTTCATCATGATGTTCTTTCTGTCTTAATTGTTTCTCTTTTACTGACTGTGCCAAGTTTGGCTTTAACAATGAGAACCTGGTTCATAGGTGTCATTTGAGGCACAACTCTGCTGGTTTTCAACTAGTAGTGGTATGAGGAGTATTCCTATAAGTAATCAGAAAATTTGCCCGTTTGTAGTCCAATGACAACTGCTGTTTCTTTGGATTTGGATCCAACATTTGATTGACGTGGGCACGTTTTACAATTTGTGCTGTGCGCTCTGCTGCACCATTTGAAGCAGGGTGGTACTTTGTGTACGAAGCAGTCACTAGTTACCTATGTGAAACTCTACCTCTGGCCCTTCCTTCCACTTGTTACTAGTGTGTCCACTTTGCCCGTGGGATATTGAAATCCCTCATAATTCCCACAGTCCAATTCTCGGCAGCTTCTCTTGCCCAGCTTGCAGTTTGATATTTTAAACAGAAAGTTTTACGGTCAGAAAGATTGAGATCGACAGCTGGAATGTTGTAGAAAAGTAGCAGGTTGCCCTTCCCGACAGAGTTTAGTTTCAGCTAGTCCCTGCCTAGTTTTGGAACAGTGCTCGGTTTTTTTTTGAGTGGTGTCTTAACTGTGGTGTTGTGCTCTCTTGTTTTAGGCTTTTTAATGTGAGAAAAAGCAGGGAAGTGTGCTGGGAGCTCACTGAAAATATTCCAATGTGTTGCACCCAATGGAATCAGACACATACACTTACCCAAGTAGTTTTAAAAGTCAATAGTAACATAAAATCCCACCTTAAAACTGCAGGGGGCCCTGGAGTACCATATTAGTGATCTTCAGGGACAGGTGTTGTGTCAGGGGTGGTTTCAGGTGTTTCAGGCAGTCATGAACTGCCGGTATCACATATAATGCATTTATAATCACAGGTTCATGAGCTGCAGCTGTATTTGATTTCAAAATCACTGGTATTAGAGTCATTTTTGGGATCAGAAAATGCATCACAATGCAAAATGCTCAGGCTGAATGAAAGAGCAACAGTAAGGAAGGAGCTTGAGAACCCCACAATATTCAGATCTTACTTTTTGAGGATGAAATACCCTGTCTTTTAAGGCATTTACATTCCCTGTTTGTTCTGGATGTTGCAGTTCTGTAAGCAACCATTATTGAGACTGCAGGTGACCTGTGGAATGAGAGGTGGGAGTGGAGAGTGAGAGTGAGACGAAAGGAGGGGAGAGAGGAAAGAGAGGGAGAGGAGGAGGAATGGGAAAGCAGACCAGGCATGAGGAGTGGGACAGGTAATGGGGAAGGGAATGGGAGATGGAACAGGGATAGGGGAGTGGAGATGGAGAGGGGTCAGGGAGGGGGAAGAAGAGTGGAAATGGGGGAGGAGATGGAAAGAAGAGCAGAAATGAATGGAGGAGGTGAGGGGGTTTACTTTCATCACTTATCTGTTTTCTACTCTGTTACCTTAAGCTTTGAGGTGTTTTCTATTCTAGTTTATGAAAATGCCTAAACCACCTTTTGGACTCAATGGATTTTTGGGTTTTTGCGATTTTGCCTGTTTCCGGGCGCAAATTAGAGCAAAACATTTTTTTAGCGCCGGCTTAGCTTTAGCACCAGAGTGCGCAACTTTTACCAAATTAAAGTTGTCGATGAGCTAGCTCTGGTGTTGCACAACAGATTTTGTGCGCCGGACCCGAAACTTCCCCCCCCCAAAAAATCGGCACTTCTGCAAATGCAAAAAAAAAATTTGTTTGTTTCTTCCAGTGCTTCTGGTCAGCTGTTCGATTACAAACGCAATGCAGGCAGGGAGGGAACTTGCACATGTGCAGTACACCCGGGGCTGAATCAACCACTTTAATTTTGAATTTGATAATGGAGGAGCAGATCATGATTGAGGAGTCCAGAAAATGTGCTAAGAGCTTCATACCAGAGGAAAACAGGGCTCTAGTTGGGACTGTGGAGAGGAGATGGGGTCAGTTGCATAGGAGGGGTGAACCTAGACCCCTCCCAGCAATGTTTAACAAGATCTGGAGTAAAATAGCTGAGGAGGCCTCTGCCTCCGACACTGTGGTTCAAGTAGCACCCAGTGTCGAAAGAAATTTAACCATCTCACCAGGGTCGTCAGAGTGAGTACCATTTTCATTCATGCACTCCTTCATTACTGGAATTATAAATCTGACGCACTATATGTTCTGATGCTGTTGCTGTCTCTGAGCACTCTGTGGGTTGCCTCCTAAAATGCGTGACACGTAGGTAGGCTTAGTTTAGCACCCTATTTGCCATGAATGATCTTTACACATTATTAAGATTGCTTTCTGGGATCTCATTAGATGTTTCCGTACTTCAATGTCCTCCTCCTGATGAAGCACGTGCAACTTCCAAGGCCATTAAACAGAGGATCGAGGAGGCGCGTGTCCGGGGTCGGAGGCCTATAAAAAGGCCGCAAGTTCAGCAGTCGGGAGTTTGTGATCGAGGAGGCCAGCCAGTGCAGCTGCACGGAGAGGGCAAAAAAGAAGCAGAAAGAAATCGAAAGGTGACGTCACAGCCAAGGGGGTAAGTGATTGGCTGGTGATTGGTAGTAGTTTTTTGTTTTCTTTTCTATATCAGTAAGTAACATTCAGCATTATTGTTGCCAAATTAAGTTAATCTAAGGGTTAAGTCATGGCTGGACAGCTCGGACACATGTTATGCTCCTCCTGTACTATGTGGGAAGTCAGGGACGCTTCCACTGTCCCTTTTGACTACGTGTGCGGGAAGTGTATCCGCCTCCAGCTCCTGACAGACTGCATTGCGGCCATGGAGCTGCGGGTTAATTCACTCTGGAGCATCCACAATGCTGAGAATGACGTGAATAGCACGTTTAGCGAGTTCGTCTCACCGCAGGTAAAGGTTACACAGCCAGATAGTAAATGGGTGACCAACAGGAAGAGCAGTGCAAGGAAGGTAGTGCAGGGGTCCCCTGCGGTCATCCCCCTGCAAAACAGATGCACCTCTTTGGGTACTGTTGAGGGGGATGACTCATCAGGGGGGAGCAGCAGCAGCCAAGTGTGGGTGGCTCTGCTGCACAGGTGGGCAGGAAAAAGAGTGGGAAAGCTATAGTGATAGGGGACTCGATTGTAAGGGGAATGGATAGGCATTTCTGCAGCCGCAACCGAGACTCCGGGATGGTTTGTTGCCTCCCTGGTGCAAAGGTCAAGGATGTCTCGGAGCGGGTGCAGGACATTCTGAAAAGGGAGGGTGAAAAGCCAGTTGTCGTGCACATAGTTACCAACGATATAGGTAAAAAACGGGATGAGGTCCTATGAGACGAAGTTAGGGAGCTAGGAGCTAAATTAAAAAATAGGAGCTCAAAAGTCGTAATCTCAGGATTGCTACCAGTGCCACGTGCTAGTCAGAGTAGGAATCGAAGGAAAGCCCAGATGAATATGTGGCTTAAGGAGTGGTGCAAAAGGGAGGAATTCAAATTCCTGGGACATTGGAACCGGTTCTGGGGGAGATGGGACCAGTACAAACCGGACGGTCTGCACCTAGGCAGGACAGAACCAATGTCCGAGGGGGAGTGTTTGCTGGTGCTGTTGGGGAGGAGTTAAACTAACATGGCAGGGGGATGGGAACCTATTCTGGGAGACAGGGGAAATAAAATGGAGGCAGAAGCAAAAGATAGAAAGCAGAATAGTAAAAGTGGATGGCAGAGAAACACAAGGCAAAAAGCAAAAAGGGTCACAATACAGCAAAATTCTAAATGGGCAAAGTGTGTTAAAAAGACAAGCCTGCAGGTTCTGTGCCGCAATGCGAGGAGTATTTGGAATAAGGTGGAAGAATTAACTGCGCAAACAGCAGTTAACAGATATGATGTAATTGGCATCACGGAGACATGGCTCCAGGGTGACCAAGGCTGGGAACTCAACATCCAGGGGTATTCAACATTTAGGAAGGATAGGCAGAGAGGAAAAGGAGGCGGGGTGGCGTTGCTGGTTCAAGAGGAAATTAACGCAATAGTAAAGAGGGACATTAGCCTGGATGATGTGAAATCGGTATGAATAGAGCTGCGGAATACCAAAGGGCAGAAAACACGAGTGGGAGTTGTGTACAGACCACCAAACAGTGGTAGTGAGGTTGGGGACAGCATCAAACAAGAAATAAGGGATGTGTGCAATAAAGGTACAGCAGTTATCATGGGCGACTTTAATCTACATATTGATTGGGCTAACCAAACTGGTAGCAATGCGGTGGAGGAGGATTTCCTGGAGTGTATTAGGGATGGTTTTCTCGACCAATATGTCGAGGAACCAACTAGAGAGCTGGCTATCCTAGACTGGATGATGTGTAATGAGAAGGGACTAATTAGCAATCTTGTTGTGCGAGGCCCCTTGGGGAAGAGTGACCATAATATGGTAGAATTCCTCATTAAGATGGAGAGTGACACCATTAATTCGGAAACTACGGTCCTGAACGAAAGGAACAGTAACTTTGACGGCATGAGGCGTGAATTGGCAAGAATAGACTGGCAAAGGATACTTAAAGGGTTAATAGTGGATAAGCAATGGCAAACATTTAAAGATCACATGGATGAACTTTAGCAATTGTACATCCCTGTCTGGAGTAAAAATAAAAAGGGGAAGGTGACTCAACCGTGGCTAACAAGGGAAATTAAAGATAATGTTAAAACCAAGGAAGAGGCATATAAATGGGCTAAAAAAAAATAACAAACCTGAGGACTGGGAGAAATTTAGAATTCAACAGAGTAGGACTAAGGGTTTAATTAAGAGGGAGAAAATAAAGTACGATGGAAGCTTGCAGGGAACATAAAAACTGACTGCAAAAACTTCTTTCAATATGTGAAGAAAAAAAGATTAGTGAAGACAAATGTAGGTCGCTTGCAATCGGATTCAGGTGAATTTATAATGGGGAACAAAGAAATGGCAGACCAATTGAACAATTACTTCGGTTCTGTCTTCACGAAGGAAGACACAAATAACCTTGCGAATGTACTAGGGGACAGTGGGTCTAGTGAAAAGGAGGAACTGAAGGATATCCTTATTAGGCAGGAAATTGTGTTAGGGAAATTGATGGGACTGAAAGCTGATAAATCCCCAGGGCCTGATAGTCTGCATCCCAGAATACTGAAGAAAGTGGCCCTAGAAATAGTGATTGCATTGGTGATCATTTTCCAACAGTCTATTGACTCTGGATCAGTTCCTATGGACTGGAGGGTACTAATGCAACACCACTTGTTAAAAAAAGAGGGAAGGAGAAAACGGGTAATTATAGACTGGTTAGCCTATCATCGGTAGTGGGGAAAATGTTGGAATCAATCATTAAGGATGAAATAGCAGCGCATTTGGAAAGCAGTGACAGGATCGGTCCAAGTCAGCATGGATTTATGAAAGGGAAATCATGCTTGACAATTCTTCTGGAATTTTTTGAGGATGTAACTAGCAGAGTGGACAAAGGAGAACCAGTGGATGTGGTGTATGTGGACTTTCAAAAGGCTTTTGACAAGGTCCCGCACAAGAAATTGGTGTGCAAAATCAAAGCGCATGGTATTGGGGGTAATGTACCGACATGGATAGAGAACTGGTTGACAGACAGGAAGCAGAGAGTCTGGATAAACGAGTCCTTTTCAGAATGGCAGGCAGTGACTAGTGGAGTGACGCAGGGCTCAGTGCTGGGACCCCAGCTCTTTACAATATACATTAACGATTTGGATGAATGAATTGAGTGTAATATCTCCAAGTTTGCAGATAACACTAAACTGGGTGGCGGTGTGAGCTGTGAGGAGGATGCTAAGAGGCTGCAGGTTGACTTGGACAGGTTAGGTGAGTGGGCAAATGAATGGCAGATGCAGTATAATGTGGATAAATGTGAGGTTATCCATTTTGGGGGCAAAAACACGAAGGCAGAATATTATCTGAATGGTGGCAGATTAGGAAATGGGGAGGTGCAACGAGACCTGGGTGTCATGGTTCATCAGTCATTGAAGGTTGGCATGCAGGTACAGCAGAAGGTGAAGAAGGCAAATGGTATGTTGGCCTTCATAGCTTGGGGATTTGAGTATAGGAGCAGGGAGGTCTTACTGCAGTTGTGCAGGGCCTTCGTGAGGCCTCACCTGGAATATTGTGTTCAGTTTTGGTCTCCTAATCTGAGGAAGGACGTTCTTGCTATTGAGGGAGTGCAGCGAAGGTTCACCAGACTAATTCCAGGAATGGCTGAACTGTCATATGAAGAGAGACTGGATCAACTGGGCCTTTATTCACTGGAGTTTTGAAGGATGAGAGGGGATCTCATAGAAGCATATAAGATTCAGATGGGACGGGACAGGTTAGATGCGGGAAGAATGTTCCCGATGTTGGGGAAGTCCAGAAGCAGGGGACACAGTCTTAGGATAAGGGGTAGGCCATTTAGGACTGAGATGAGGAGAAACTTCTTCACTCAGAGAGTTGTTAATCTGTGGAATTCCCTGCCGCAGAGAGTTGTTTATGCCAGTTCATTGGATATATTCAAGAGGGAGTTAGATATGGCCCTTACGGCTCAAGGGATCAAGGGGTATGGAGAGAAAGCAGGAAAGGGGTACTGATGGAATGATCAGCCATGATCCTATTGAATGGTGGTGCAGGCTCGAAGGGCCGAATGGCCTACTCCTGCACCTATTTTCTATGTTTCTATGTTTCTATATTACATTCACACAGTATGGTGTAAGGGCTTTGATGGATATCTATATGTGCCACAAGAGCAGATGGACCCTCTGGTAACTATTTCCATTTCCAACTTTGCAGGCAAAGAAGGTGCACTATCAGTGGGAGCAGCTGTGCACAGACAGTGATCCGGCTCACACCCTACCACTCACTGACCTGGAGGAGCGAGTGGCAGGTCTTATTGGCGTCTCTGGTCAGGCAACGGCTGGTGTGGGTGCTGATCCTCGATTGGAAAGTTAGGGTAAGTCCTGCAGACTCCCTGGACTGGGTTGGGGCAATGTGATGCAGTATCTGTGGAATAGGGTTGGGACAATGTGATGTAGGGTTTGTGGAGTAGGGTTGGGGCAATGTGATGCAGTGTCTGTGGAGTAGGGTTGGGGCAATGTGATGCAGTGGCTGTGGAGTAGAGTTGGGACAATGTCATGCAGTATCTGTGGACTACATATAATGGAGTAGCGGTGGTCCTTGAAATGAGCCTTTGCTATGTGACCTTCCTCATGTCACCCTGCCCCTTCCCCTGCTGCTAACCACTCATTTGTTGCTTTCTACTTCCAGATGACCAGTCATAGGCGCCGCATCCCTCTGATGAACCCTTCACATCAGGGGGTTGTGTTGGGGGGAAGGAGGAGGAGGAAGAGGAGACCCGTGACCAGCTGACTGCGGGGGGCGGTGGGGGGAGGGGGGGCGCAGATGCACTTGACACCTCATTTGCCACCAGCAAACATGTCGTCAGAGGATGATCGCACATTCTTGGACTTTGACATATCCTAGGCTTCTGGGACTAGTGACATGCAGCAAAGCAGTTCTGGGGTTGAATCCCTGTGCCATCTCTCCAGAGGGTGAGTTGGCAAAGTCAGTCTGCTGACAGACAAGCAGAAGCAGAACTGGACATGGTGGGTTTGTCCAGGAAGAGCATCCAGCACACCCGACAGCTCCTTGATGTCCTGGGTAGGCAGAGCAGGAGTAGGAAGGCAGTGCAGGAGTCCCCTGCGGTCACCTCCCTCCAAAAGAGATATACCGCTTTGGATATTGTTGAGGGAGATGGCTCACCAGGGGAAGGCAGCAACAGCCAAGTTCATGGCACCGTGGGTGGCTTTGCTGCACAGGAGGGCAGGAAAAGAAGTGGGAGAGCTATAGTGGTCGGGGATTCTATTGTAAGGGAGATAGATAGGCATTTCTGCAGTCGCAATTGAGACTCCAGGATGGTATGTTGCCTCCCTGGTGCAAGGGTCAATGATGTCTCGGAGCGGGTGCAGAACATTCTGGAGGGGGAGGTTGAACAGCCAGTTGTCATGGTGCTTATAGTTACCAACGATATAGGTAAAAAGCGGAATGAGGTCCTACAAGCTGAATTTAGGGAGCTCGGAGCTAAATTAAAAAGTAGGACCTCAAAGGTAGTAATCTCAGGATTGCTACCAGTGCCATGTGCTAGTCAGAGTAGAAACAGCAGGATAGCTAAGATGAATATGTGGCTTGAGGAATGGTGCAAGAGGGAGGGATTCAAATTCCTGGGACATTAGAACTTGTGGGACCAGTGCTAACTGGACGGTCTACACCTGAGCAGGACCGGAACCAATGTCCAAGGAGGAGTGTTTGCTTGTGCTGTTGGGGAGGGGTTAAACTAATATGGCAGGGTAATGGGAACCTATGCAGGGAGACAGAGGGAAATAAAATGGGGGCAGAAGCAAAAGATAGAAAGGAGAATAGTAAAAGTGGAAGGCGGAGAAATCCAAGGCAAAAATCAAAAAGGTCACATTACAGCAAAATTCGAAAGGGACAAAGTGTGTTAAAAAGACAAGCCTGAGGGCTCTACCTCAATGTGAAGAGTATTCGGAATAAGGTGGATGAATTAACTGGGAAGGCATCTATTAACGATTATGATATAATTGGGATTACGGAGACATGGCTCCAGGGTGACCAAGGCTGGGAACTCAACATCCAGGGGTATGCAACATTCAGGCAGGATAGACAGAAAGTAAAAGCAGGTAGGGTAGTGTTGCTGGTTAAAGAGGAAATTAACGCAATAGTAAGAAAGGACATTCGCTTGGATGATGCAGAATCTGTATGGGTAGAGCTGCGGAATACCAAGGGGCAGAAAACGCTAGTGGGAGTTGTGTACAGACCACCAAACAGTAGTGCTGAGGTTGGGGATGGCATCAAACAAGAAATTAGGGATGCGTGCAATTAAGGTGCAGCAGTTATCATGGGCGACCTTAATCTACATATAGATTTGGCTAACCAAGCTGGTAGCAATGCAGTGGAGGAGGATTTCCTGGAGCGTATTAGGGATGGCTTTCTAGACCAATATGTCAAGGAACCAAAAAGAGAACTGGCCATCCTAGACTGGGTGTTGTGTAATGAGAGAGGACTAATTAGCTATCTTGTTGTGCGAGGCCACCTGGGGAAGAGCGACCATAATATGGTAGAATTCTTTATTAATATGGAGAGTGACAGTGTTAATTCAGAGACTAAGGTCCTGAACTTAAGGAAAGGTAACTTCGATGGTATGAGACGTGAATTGGCGAGGATTGACTGGCAAATGATACTTAAAGTATTGACAGTGGCTAGACAATGGCAGACATTTATAGATTACATGGATGAATTTCAACAATTGTACATCCCTGTCTGGAGTAAAAATAAAACGGGGAAGGTAGCTCAACTGTGGCTAACAAGGGAAATTGGGGATAGTGTTACATTCAAGAAAGTGGCATATAAATTTGCCAGAAAAAGCAGCAAACCTAAGGACTGGGAGAAATTTAGAATTTAGCAGAGGAGGACAAATGGTCTAATTAGGAGGGGGAAAATAGAGTATGAGAGGAAGCTTGCAGGGAACATAAAAACTGACTGCAAAAGCTTCTATAGATATGTGAAGAGAAAAAGATTAGTGAAGACCAACGTAGGTCCTTTGCAGTCAGAATCAGGTGAATTTATAATGGGGAACAAAGAAATGGCAGATCAATTGAACAAATACTTTCGATCTGTCTTCACTAAGGAAAACACAAATAACCTTCCGGAAATACTAGGGGTTTGAGGGTCTAGCGAAAAGGAGGAACTGAAGGAAATCCTTATTAGTTAGGAAATTGTGTTAGGGAAATTGATGGGATTGAAGGCCGATAAATCCCCAGGGCCTGATAGGCTGCATCCCAGAGTACTTAAGTAAGTGGCCCTAGAAATAGTGGATGCATTGGTGATCATTTTCCAACATTCTATTAACTCTGGATCAGTTCCTGTGGACTAGAGGGTAGCTAATGTAACACTACTTTTTGAAAAAGGAGGGAGAGAGAAAACAAGGAATTATAGATCGGTTAGCCTGACATCGGTGGTGGGGAAAATGTTGGAATCAATTATTAAAGATGAAGTAGCAGCACATTTGGAAAGCAGTGACAGGATCGGTCCAAGTCAGCATGGATTTATGAAAGGGAAATCATGCTTGACAAATCTTCTAACATTTTTTGAGGATGTAACTAGTAGAGTGGACAAGGGAGAACCAGTGGATGTGGTGTATTTGGACTTTCAAAACACTTTTGACAAGGTCCCACACAAGAGATTAGTGTGCAAAATTAAAGCACATGGTATTGGGGGTAATGTATTGACGTGGATAGAGAACTGGTTGGCAGTCAGGAAGCAGAGAGTCGGAATAAACTGGTCCTTTTCGGAATGGCAGGCAGTGACCAGTGGGGTGCCTCAGGGTTCAGTGCTGGGACTCCAGCTATTTACAATATACATCAATGATTTAGATGAAGGGATTGAATGTAATATCTCCAAGTTTGCAGATGACACTAAGCTGGGTGGCGGTGTGAGCTGTGAGGAGGATGCTAAGAGGCTGTAGGGTGACTTGGACAGGTTAGGTGAGTGGGCAAATGCATGACAGATGTAGTATAATGTGGATAAATGTTAGGGTATCCACTTTTCTGGCAAAAGGAGGAAGGTAGAATATTATCTGAATGGTGACAGATTAGGAAAAGGGGAGGTGCAACGGTACCTGGTATCATGATACATCAGTCATTGAAGTTTGGCATGCAGGTACAGCAGGCGGTGAAGAAGACAAATGGCATGTTGGTCTTCATAGCTGGAAGATTTGAGTATAGGAGCAGGGAGGTCTTACTGCAGTTGTACAGAGCCTTGGTGAGGCCACACCTGGAATATTGTGTTCAGTTTTGGTCCCCTAATCTGAAGAAGGACGTTCTTGCTCTTGAGGGAGTACAGCAAAGGTTCACCAGATTGATTCCCGACATGACAGGACTGACATATGAGGAGAGACTGGACCAACTGGGCTTGTATCCACTGAAGCTTAGAAGAAGGAGAGGGGATCTCATAGAAACATATAAAATTCTGACTGGATTGGACAGGGTAGAGGCAGGAAAAATGTTCCTTTGCTGGGGAGTTCCAGAACCAGGGGTGGTTCTGCAATATCCATTGGTAAATCCTGTCCCCTTATGATGGCCATGTTATGTAGCATGCAGCACACCACAATGAACTCAGAGACCTGCTGAGGGGAATATTGCAGGCAGCCTCCAGAGTGGTCCAGGCATCGGAAGCATGTGGCTGCATGGCTCTCATTACAGCGATGCTCGGCTTCTGTCTGAGGGTTCCGGAGGGGGGTCATGAGCCAGGAGGCGAGGCTGTAACCTTTGTCCCCCAGCATCCAGCTCTTGCCTTGTGGTTGACGCTGGAACAGGCCTGAGACAGTGCTCTCACACAAGATGAAAGCATCATGGATGCTCCCTGCATATTGGGCATTGACTACCATGATGTGCTGAGTATGGTCGCAGATGATCTGTACGTTCATGGCGTGGAATCCCTTTCGGTTTCAGTAAACCTCTGGATTGTGCAAAGGTGCTCGCAGGGTGATGTGCGTACAGTCAATGGCAGCCTGAACCTTGGGGAAGCCAGCAAATCATCCAAAACCTACAGCCCTCTCATTCTGGGCCTCCCTGGTCATTGGGAAATTTGAAGTCCATCCTGCGTGCGTACAGTGCAGTAGTCACCTGGTGACTGCTGCAATGTGCAGCGTGCTGGGAGATGGAGCGTATGTCCCCTGCTGATGCCTGAAAGGAGCCGGAGGCATGGAAGCAAGTGCTGCAGTCACCTTTACATCAACGGGCAGTGCAGTCCTGTTGCTGCTGGTTGGTTGTAGGTCTGCCTTTATGAGCATATCTCTGTCATCATTTCTTTTCGGTAGCGCAGCCTTCTAACGCACTGTGCCTCAGAGAGCTGCAGGTATGAGCGCTGTTACCTGTAACTATGTTGGGGGTAAGGTCTGTGACCTCTTCGATTACTTTCAAAATGATCATCAATAAGCCTTCTTGTAGCTTGATGTCGTTTCAATAATGGTTGACATAGTATAGGTTCTATCTTTTAAAATGTTCTCTAAAACAAACTATAAACTCATATAAAACTTCACTGTGGAAAATGCAGCCTTCTCCTCTCAATCCTTTTCGATATTGAATTAGTCAAGACAGCAATGGCCACTTTAGCATTGATTATGTCCCAAGACAATGACAGATGGTTTAGTGTCCCTTCTGGAAAGTGCACACGTATGGATGCTGAGTGAGAACAGGCTGCACCTGGCCGTGCCTTTCCCTACCCCTCCCCAAACAGCCGGCTCTATGGAGGCTAGGCGAGGGAATGGAGGAAAGCTGAGGAGGGTGCAAAAAGGAAATGAAAAGATGGTCAGTGGACAACTGAGATTTCTTGCTCTTTACAACTGAAATAAGATAGGTACAATTTATTAGCTGCACGAGACATCGATTGAAAAGGAGCCTTAAGCATTATCAAACAAACATCAATGACACACAACCTCGGGACATAAATTCAAGTGACAAGCAGAGCACCATTAAATGCCATTAAATATGGCATTATTTTTTCTTTAACCAATTGTTCAACAGAAAATTGGATGAGATTTAAAGATGGTGTTTCAAAGATCCGTCTTAAAGATGGTGCCGTTATTGCTGGGTGTGCCCTGGGTCCGACCTGGATGCGACTGCTTTTTGCTGGCAGGTTTCCGGGCAGATGCTAAATCGGTTCGATATGCTCGAAAGTTTCTCCCGGGGTGCTAGCACAATGTTGCACGCCCATTGACATCATCCAAACACAGAAAACATCAGGCTGGCGCTAATTTTAGTGCCGCCGCAAAACCACTGCCACAAGTTCCGCCCAGGTGCAAAATGTTGTGCACCCTGTTTTGCGGCCTCAAAAAATCATTTTTGCGTCCCGCCCAGACGCTAAACTGGTCGCAAACCCCTCGAAAATCCAGCCCCATTGGCTAAATCTTTTTGTGAATGTTATTGGCACACAAATTCAGGCATTTGCTGGTTACATTGCAAATTACACTGGCATATTTAGGATATCACAATTCAATCCGCTTACAGCTGACGTGGGTCAGGAGAGACCATCTTGGTCCCTGCAGTGCGGAAATAATAGGGCAAAATGCCTGCCTTGTACAAAATCCATTCATTCATTTGCTATGAGTAGAACAGAAGTGAGACCATAAAATGTATAATTCTCAATTGTCTGCTTCTGATGTAATATAACTTTTGATAAAATAGTACTGTTCTATTCTTATCTTGTGTGACAGACACATAGGTATAAACACCAGTAAAAGGAGTTTAGGTGGGGTAACATCTTTTAAAAATGGGCATGCCTCTTCAGCTTCTGTTTAAATCTGCACTTGAACCCAATTAGGTTTAGGTCCCTTAAATCTACAGCCTTTTCCATCTCAGCCTCATTTTGAGGGTGAAACCCTCAATTCTAAATAATCACCTCTATTTTCTAATGTACATATATTTAATACTTGTCTTGGATTACTGATACAAATTGAATCAAACGGTTACATTGACACCTGAAGACGACCATACGGTAACAGCTAGTCAACTATGCAAGGCACTTCGGACAGATGGATAGAAGCACACTAACTCAGACGTTCTGTTTCTTCTTGCAGACCAAGCTAGCTCATAACCGCCGGGACCAGATGCAGACCAGAGGATGGGACCCTGACCTCCAGGCCCTCAGCAAGGTGGAGGAACTGTGTCCGCTCTCATGGGCGCACAAGTGGGTGCGGTGGCGATGGGTGAGGCTGAGCCCCCTGGGTACAGTGACATGTTGAGCATCTTTGCATCTTCTATCAGACCACTTAGCCCTGATACCATAATCCTTCCCCACTTTCCATGATACTGGCATATCTGAAAACCTTTTCCATTCCTGGCCCCTTCTCTTGCAGGTAATCACTCTTCTCTGGCTTTGTGCTTTCAGATAATGAACCAGAGGCTGAGGTGCCTGTCCGTGAGCCGTTGAATACTGGTGAGGGTGGAGTTGAAGAGGAGGCAGAGGACACCTCTCTCCCAGTCACTGAGGAGCCAGCAGCCTCAGCGAGCGGGGATACCACCTCCGCGGATGAGGGCATGTTTGGGGACTTGGAGGTGGGTGATGCTCCAGGTCCCAGTTGCCTGCAGCAATGCCAGGGGGGGAAGGGAAATTCTGGGGCCAACTCCCCAGAGGGTGAGTGCATGCCTGAGTGCTGCTCAGCAGCAGTATAATGAGGACTCCAAGCTGGAGGTTGTCGCAAGTCAATCTTTGAGAATGCACAGTGATCTGTTGGGTGTATTGGCAAGGCTGCCCGTGAGTCTCGATGCACTTGCTGTTAGGATGGAGGAGTCCACCTCAACCTTTGCACTTGCCTCTCAGCAGCCCATTGAACCCATCCTTGGTAGATACCAATGGATGTTGGAAGCCACAAGTGACCATTGAACACCAGGCCAAAGCCATACTATGCCTGCATTCTGCCTTGTCTTCAGTGCGTGGTGCCATCAATGCGCTGTCTGCTCTGATGCAGACTCATTCTGCTCTGATGCAGACTCACTCTGTTCTGATGCAGAGTCAAATTGATGCCACGCAAGCACTGACTGCTGCCATCGTGTCTGGGTCCCCATCAGTCCAACGGGGAGCTTACAGTGCCGAAGCACTCCAGCAATCTGTGCTCCACCAGATTGCTCTGGATGCTGAGGCTCCGCCCTGGGGGAGTGGTAATGTGTTGGTTGAGATGGAACGTGATCTCTTTCAGGAGGACATCATTCGGGCTCCCAGCACTGCCACTTCGCCTTTGCACCTGCCGCTGCCTGCACCTGTTCAGCTGAGGCTGCTGCTGCCCATTCTGAGGTGATGCAGTCCACAGCCGGGCCTTCTAGGGCTCGAGCTGGTCAGGGACATCCTGCTAGGCTATCAGTAACCTCTGCGGCACTGTCAGAGCAACTTTCAACCAGCTTTGATGCAGGCATTGAGACCCCATTAAGGGGGAGCAATAGGTGTGGGAGGGGGGAAAAGGGAAGGGTTGGGAAATCTCTGCAGAAGTCCCATTAAGGAATCATTGGTGCATGGCTATAACTGGGGACCTTATTGGAATATTAAGGCAAATATATAGTTGTTGGTGTTTAATCGTTATTGTGTGTGCAAGGCTGGTTTCAGCAATCTTGATCATGCCCGTTTGTTGTTATTTCAGACTGGAGGGTTGATTTTTGTATATAGCACTTGCCTGTGGGTTACTATGTTTGCGGAGGTGTTGCTCATTCATAATTTGCTGCTGCTGATGGATCTGTGTTGTGCTTATGTATGATAAATTCTTGTTGATGTCAATGAAGTTAATTTGCGCCGTTACATTATTGTGGTGTGATTTATACATTTGGAAGCTTGCAGAGTGGGATACGATGTCTTCAGCACATTGTCAGATGACTAGGCTGGGCACTCAGCCTGTGTCGCGTCATTTACTGGAATCACTGTGAGATGAGTCTCTGACGAGCAGCCCTTTCAGCCGCAACAGTCTCAGGCTGCCTCCTCCACGGCTGATGCTCCTTGTCTTCCTCCTCGTCGTCCTCATCCTTGTGAGGTGCAGCTGCCATCCCTGGTGGCAATGGCTGTCTCCTCATGATGGCCAGGTTGTGCAGCATACAGCACACAACGGTGGACATGGGCACTCTATCAGGGGAGTATTGAAGGGTCCCTCCAGAGCAGTCAAGGCAGCAGAAATTCTGCTTCAGCACCCTGAAAGTTTTCTCTATTATGGCCCTGGTGGCAGCCTAATGGTGGTTGTAGTGCTGCTCGGCAGGGGTGGTGGGGTTGCGGAGTTATCAGCCAGGTGGCTAGATCATATCCTTTGTCATCGTGCAGCCAGCCAGGCCCTGCATTGGTGGCTGGAACAGTCATGGCACACTGCTCTCCCTCAGGATATAGGCATTGTGGCAGCTATCGGGCATTCATAGCGAGGATCATCTGCCTGTGGTCACACATCAACTGGACTTTGAGGGAGTGCTAGCCCTTGCGATTGCAAAACACCTTTCCATTGTGAGGCGGGACCTGCAATGCCACATGCATACAATCAAAGGCTCCCTAAACCATGGGGAAGCCCGCTATCCTGGTGAAGTCCTGGCAGCGCTCATCCTGGTTCTCCCTGGACATGCTGAACTTTATGTAATCAACTTGTCAGCTGTGGAGAGCGTTGGTCACCTGGCAAATGCAGCAATGTACTGCAAACTGTGAAATGTTGCCTATATCGCCTACAGGAGCCTGGATGGACTCGGTCACGTACAAGTTCAGCTCTACGGTCACTTTCACTGCCACTGACAGCGAGGTCCTAGTGCCGCTTTGAGCTTCAAGGTATGTGTGCAGGAGGTGGCAGAGCTCGGTGACCACTTCCTTGCCTAACCGCAGCCTTCTTATGCACTGCTCCTCGGACATATCAAGGTACGAAGAATGCGCACGGTAAACCCTGGGGGTGTAAGACTTCCTACCCCGATGTCTGTGGTCTCTCCTCAGGCGTGGACCCACATTGGCCGTATCCCGTCTGTGTAGCCGCCGCTTTCGAAGCAGTCGCTGCAGCATGACGTGGTGTCCCAGCGCTGCCCCCATCAATGTGTTGAAAGTAAGAGCGAGATGGTACTCGTCAATGGAGCCAAAATGGTAGTTGTTAAGGGAAGAACCCAGCAGCCACAGCACACAAAAACCTACACACTCTGCTAGGAGAATACATAGCAGTCACCACGACCTCTGTACCCCAGTTGCTATTCCCTTTATATACCGACCCAGCATCGCCACCATCAGTTGTGAGCGCCAGCTTTCTTTGATGAGTTCACTGTCAGCCGGTAAGTGAGGCGCAAAACCCAAAGTTCGTGTCAGGGGCGTTGCACGCGTACTGACATCATGATTTGCTTGGCGGTGAGGCGGTAATACTTTGCACCATCGCAAAAACTCAACTGAAGTTTGCCGCGGTGACATTGCCGAACACAGGCACTAAGCCATTAGTGGTGCAGTAACAGCCAAATTTCGGCCCTAGTGTTTCATGTACGAGGGCACCCAGATCCCTCTCTACCATAGCATTCTGTAGTCTTTCTCCATTTACATAATATTTTGCTTTTCTATTCTTCCTACCAAAGTGGATAACCTTATATGAAATAGAATGCAAATCAAGCAAATTACTTTTAACTTCCTAATGCATATAGCAATGGTTTACTATGGCTCCTTACCTGCTTTCTCTCTTACGTTACCATAAATTTACACTGTGCGGCATTCCCAAATCTTTCATCACCAACTCAACTCAACTGTAATTTCCATCTGAATGCAGACAGGATTATACCAATAACTCAGCAGCCATAACTCAATCCTGCCACATCCAGTCGTGAATGGTGGTGAACAATTAAACAACTAATGGGAGGAGGAGGCTCCATGAATATTCCCATCCTCAATGATGGTGGAGCCCAAAAAGACAAGGCTGAAGCGTTTGCAACCATCTTCAGCCAGAAGTACCGAGTGTATGATCCATATCATCCTCCTCCTGAGGTCCCCACCATCACAGAGGCCAGTCTTCAGCCAAATTAATTCACTTCACGTGATATCAAGAAGCAGCTGAGCACACTGGATACAGCAAAGGCTATGGGCCCCGACAACATCCCGGCTGTCGTGCTGAAGACTTGTGCTCCAGAATTAGCCGCGCCTCTAGTTAAGCTGTTCTAGTGCAACTACAACACTGGCATTTACCCGACAATGCGGAAAACTTCCCAGGTATGTCCTGTCCACAAAAAGCAGGACAAATCCAATCTGACCAATTACCATCCCACCAGTCTACTTTCTATTATCAGCAAAGTGATGGAAGGTGTCGTCGACAGTGCTTTTAGGCGGCACATACTCACGAATAACCTGCTCACCGATGCTCAGTTTGGGTTCCACCAGGAACATTCAGCTCCAGACCTCATTACAGCCTTGGTCCAAACAGGGACAAAAAAGCTGAATTCCAGAGATGAGGTGAGAGTGACTGCCCTTGTCATCAAGGCAGCATTTGACCAAGCAGCATCAAGGAACCCTAGTAAATTTGAATTCAATGGGAATCAGGGGGAAAGCACTCCACTGGCTGGAGTCCGTGCAATAAACACACAGAGTATGAACACAACAACCTTCACCATAAGGACTGCAGTAGTTCAAGAAGGCGGTTCACCACTACCATCTTCTCAAGGGCAATTCGGGATGGGCAATACTGCTGGCCTTGCCAGCGATGCCCACATCTCAGAACACATTTTTTTAAACTCCTCAGTAAGAGTGATTATACTTTATCGAATAGTTGCTGTCTTGTTGAGTGACATGGGTAAGTTTTGCTCCCATCAAAATAAAACTCTCTTGACTTGTTATAGTATCTGTTCAGTGGCAGCTGAGAAATAAAGCAGAAAGGAGAAAAAATAATAAAAAGTAAAAGGGAATCAAAGTAAGAAATTAGAGGAAAAAGGTAACAAGAATTCAAAGCAAGTATTATACATGCTGGGTGACAATGCCCACCATTGTACTCTGCACTAAAGGCCTCAACTACCTGAGATCTGCTATTCTCCATTCCATGTGTCTCTTCAGCATAATGCTTCACATTTTTAAATTTGACCTTTTCTCCAGTAATATCTTATCTGTGTTATTGGAGGAAGAGGTTTTGAGATCGATTATTTGTTTAATCATCTAATGGGAGCTGGAGGATTCAAATGATAGGTTTGTTCAGACACTTATTTAGTACTTCAGAACTTTAGGTGTAAAAAGTATGGGCGAAAAATTGAATAGATTAGCACCACTGTTAGCGCTGGCGAGGGGCGATGCTGGAGCGGTAAAGGTTATCGCCCGGGTGCAGCGATATTAGTGCCACTTGCCAACTTGATTAGTGTTTTAGTAGTGGCGCCAGAACATAGCGCCAGAGAATGCTGTGCGAATGAGACCGTGGCGTCAATGAGTGTGCATCTCCCCGCTAGCACCCCGAGCGCAATGTTGATTGGTATTTCATTAGTTACTGCTTGGCACTAATAACACCAGAAAAAGCAGGCGGTGAGACATGAGATTGATGCTAACATGACAATATATAAAGCAATGAGCAACCGGGTCATTGGGCGGTCAGATTGATTACTACATTTCCAGGGATCGTTTTGACTGCTTTCATATTGTGAACATAGTTGCTTTGTTGCTAGTGTTACAGTTTGTTCATTAGCATTTCTCAGAACTTTTGGACTGCTGCTTTCACTCAGTCACAGGGCCTGTGTGCTGGCAATACACCTTGGCATTCGGCATCTACTATTAATGTGGCGGCTGCAGAGACAGATCATGCCAAATGGGCCCAGAGGCAGGGGGAGGGCATGCAAACGTCGCAACAGGAGGCCTTACCCTCCAGGGTTTTCCAGGAGCAGTTCTCGTAAATTCACCTGTCAGAAGAGCAGTGCCTTAGAAGGCTACGCTTCAGCAAGTAGGTGGTCACAGAGCTGTGCCACCTGCAGCAGCAAGACCTCCAGCCATTTATCAGGAGGACCCACTTCGCTCTCAGTGGCAGTCAAGGTCACAGTAGCTCTCAATTTCTATGCTGGTGGTTCCTTCCAGGCTACATCAACGTATATAGCAAACATTTCCCAGTTTGCCGTCCATTGCTGTATCCGGGATGCTCTGTACAGCAGGAGAAGGAACTACATCTCATGGAGCATGTCTACGGAGAAGCAACAGGAACACACATGTAGATTTGCAAGGATAGCGGGCATTCCTATGGTTCAGGGCGCCATTGACTGCACTCACGTGGCATTGCGGGCACCTCATCACAACACAATGGTGTTCTGTAACAGCAAAGACTACCACTCTCAGAACATTCAGTTGGCGTGCGAATACAGGCAGCGCTTCCTTGCCGTGAATGCCCGCTATCCTGGCAGAACCAATGATTCATTCATCCTTCGACAGGTCACTGTCCCAGGATTCTTCAATCTACCACATGGAGCTCGCGGATGGCTACTCAGGTACAAGGGGTATATCCTCGCCACCTGGTTGATGACACCCTTCCACAACCCCAACACTCGTGCTCAGCACTCATATAATGAGAGCCATGCTGCAACCAGGAACTGCATCAAACAGACTATTGGGGTGCTCAAACAACGGTACCGATGCCTTGACCATTCTGGTGGAGCCCTGCAGTATTCCCCTGATCGAGTCTCCCTTTTTGTTGTTGTGTGCTGCTTGTTGCACAACCTGCCTATTGAGAGGGCCCAGCCATTGCGACCAAAGAAGGCAGGTCCACCTCAGGAGGAGGATGAGGAGGAGGAGGCAGAAGACAACATAAGAACATAACAACATACAAAATAGGAGCAGGAGTAGGCCATTTGGCTCTTCGAGCCTGCTCCATCATTCAATAAGATCATGGCTGATCTGATCATGGACTCAGCTCCACCTCCCTGCCCGCCCTGCATAACCTTTTACTCCCTTATCGCTCAAAAAAATCTGTCTATCTTCGCCTTAGATATATTCAATGACCCAATCTCCACAGCTCCCTGGGGCAGAGAATTCCACAGATTTACAACCCTCTGAGAGAAGAAATTCCTCCTCATCTCTGTTTTAAATGGGCGGCCCCTTATTCTGAGACTATGTCCCCTAGTTCTAGTGTCCCCTATCAGTGGAAATATCCTCTCTGCATCCACCTTGTCGAGCCCCCTCATTATCTTCTATGTTTCAATAAGATCACCTCTCATTCTTTTGAACTGGACAAGGAGGAGGAGGAGAAGCAGCAATGGGAGAGGGAGCGTGCCAATGTTGCTGCTGCAAGGGAGGTGTGTCAACACCTCATTATGCAGCGTTTCCACTAAAGCACATATCACATGATGATTGCGCTGCACCAACAAATGGCTATGTGCACAGCGCAGAGCCTATCACCCTGCCCATGGCAAATGAAAAACACGATCAAATATGAACTTTAAAATGACCCATTTATTACAACCCCTGACACCCATAAGTACCTACAATCAACAACAACAACAACAATAAATTTGTCCAAACAACTGCTTGCTAATTAAAATAACAAAGCAGAAGCAGCATCAAGAATATCAAGAATATATTTACAAAGTAATCATCTGACCATGTCAACAAAAATGGGTTACATCCCTTTTCTGGCATATTTCCCTCCCGGCCCCTTCTCCCCGCTCCCTGACCTACTGCTCCTCCTTAATGGGGCCACAGTGTCTGCAGCAAGGCTGCTTACTCTGCAACACAGAGATTGCAGATGGCCAAGCAGGACGGCCTAGACCAGCTCTGGCTTGGAAGGCCCGGCTGCAGACGACATCACCTCGGCATGGGCGGAGCAGTCTCGGATAGCTGAAGGGCAGACAGCGCCAAGAGCAATGGTGAAGACCTACAATCAACGCTGGACTGATCATCTGCGAGTGGTTGTATGTATGAAGTCTTGTAACATTATTAGTGTACTGCTCGAACTGGGATTTTGAATCTGTCTTGGGAACATTAAAATTTTAAAGGCAGAGCTCGTGTGCCATATGTAATTTCTCATGTCTCAAATCTGAACTTTATAACCTGCTTGACGGGACGAGGAATAATTCCACACATCCTGCACCCTCCAGAGATCTGCAGCTGCAGAGAGAAGAGGCCAGAGGAGAAAAGCTCACACTCGGCCTTAACAAGCTCTGTTACTGAGTGTTCATAGAGCTGATCACACGCTCCCTGATTGACTGAATGTTCCCTTCAAGCTGTGTGGTCGGCTCACCGGCTCTCCGGCTCACTGGCTTTTAATTAGTAAAAAACGTGCATGTGAGGAATTTTGAATGGGCCGCACAGCTGCTTAAAAGGGCTGCGCATGCAATAAAAATTAAAAGGAAAATTGCTTATGACCCTGCACAAATTGGAAGTGTACTCCCTCACACTGTCCTCCTGTTGCACAATGTTCCTGGAAAATGTACTTTAAGTAAATTATCGGGGCTTGGTTTGTGGCTTGTGACATATTTATCTACTACAATCATATTTTAGAACAACCAATCCTTAGCCCAGAGGCAATGGAGATAGAGAGATGGCGGGGGGGGGGTGGCGCGATACAAGAAAATAAACAAGGCACCAAACATTTTAACACTCTTTACAGAAAAGTTGCAGTATAAGAACATAAAAACATAAGAAATAGGAGCACGAGGAGGCCATACGGCCCCTCGAGCCTGCTCCGCCATCTAATACGATCATGACTGATCCAATCATGGACTCAGGTCCACTTCCCTGCCCGTTCCACATAACCCCTTATTCCCTTATCGTTTAAGAAACTGTCTATTTCTGTCTTAAATTTATTCAATGTCTCAGCTTCCACAGCTCTCTGAGGCAGTGAATTCCACAGATTTACAATCCTCTAAGAGAAGAAATTTCTCCTCATCTCAGTTTTAAATGGGCGGCCTCTTATTCTAAGATTATGCCCTCGAATTCTAGTCTCCTATCAATGGAAACATCCTTTCTGCATCCACTTTGTCAAGCCCCCTCACAATCCTATACGTTTTGATAAGATCACAGCTCATTCTTCTGAACTCCAATGAGTAGAGGCCCAACCTACTCACCTTTCCTCATAAGTCAACTGCCTCATCTCCAGAATCAACCTAGTGAATCTTCTCTGAACTGCTTCCAAAGTAAGTATATCCTTTCGTAAATACAGAAACCAAAATGGCATGCAGTATTCCAGGTGTGGCCTCACCAATACCCTGTATAACTGCAATATGTTTCATATTGTACTTAAAACACGAAGGGCGAGAAATTGAATAGATTAACATCACCTGTTAGTGCTGGCGAAGGGCGCTAACAAGGCAATAAAGGGTTATTGCCAGGAGGCAGCGATATTAGCGCTGCCCGTCAACTTGAATAGCGTTTTAGCAGCGGCGCAAAAACATAGCGCCAGGGAATTCTGTGCCAATGAGACTGTGACGTCAATGAGTGTGCCATGTCCCGCTAGTGCCCCAATCACAATATTGATCATTTTTGCTGCATTTACCGCTTGCCGCTAATCACACCAGCAAAACCAAGCGTTCACAAATGGTATTGGTGATATATAAGGCAATGAGCAACCAGGTCATTGGAAGGTCAGATTGATTGTTAGCTTCCCAGAGATCGTTTTGAATGATTTCAGATTGTGAACATAGTTGCTTTGTTGCTTGTTTGTTCATTTGCATTTCTCATAACCTTTGGACTGCTGCTTTCACTCAGTCACGGGGCCTGTGTGCTGGCAATGTACCTTGGCATCCGGCATCTACTATTAATGTGGCGGCTGCAGAGACAGATCATGCCAAATGGGCCCATAGGCAAGGGGAGGGCATGCAAATGTCGCAACAGGAGGCCTTACTCTCCCAGGGTTTTCCAGGAGCAGTTCTTGTAAATTTACCTGTCAGAAGAGCAATGCCTTAGAAGGCTACGCTTCAGCAAGTAGGTGGTCACAGAGCTGTGCCACCTGCAGCAACAAGACCTCCAGCCTCAAATCAGGAGGAGCACTTCACTCTCAGTGGCAGTCAAGGTCACAATAGTTCTCAATTTCTATGCTGGTGGTTCCTTCCAGGTGATGGCAGGGGATATAGCAAACATTTCCCAGTTCGCCATCCATTGCTGTATCTGCGATGTAACAGACAATGCCTTGACTGCTCTGGTGCAACCTTGCAGTATTCCCCTGATCCAGTCTCCCTTTTCGTCATTGTGTGCTGCGTGCTGCACAACCTGCCCATTGAGAGGGCCCAGCCATTGCCACAAGGAAATGCAAGTGCACCTCAGGAGGAGGATGAGGATGAGGATGAGGATGAGGAGCAGGAGGAGGAGGAGAAGGAAGAGGATGAGCAGCAGCAACGGAGGAGGGAGCGTGCCAATGTTGCTTCTGGAAGAGCTGTGCGTGACCGCCTCATTATGCAGCAGTTCCAGTAAAGCACAGATCACATGGCGATTGCTATTCAAAAATAATAAACCACAAGCAGCACCAAGAATACATTTAGAAACTTATCAGCTGCTCATGTCAGCAAAAGTGGGTTACTTCCCTTTTTTGGCATATTTCCCTCCAGGGCCCTCTCCCCACCTCCCAGTCCTATTGGCCCTCCTTAATGGGGCCCCAGTGGCTGCAGCAAGGCTGGTTGAAGGCTGCACATTCTGCGACACAGAGATGGCAGATGGCCTACCAGGACGTCCTCAACCAGCTCGGGGCCTGGAAGGCCCAGCTGCAGACTGCACCTCCTCAGGCTGGGCGGCAGCAACCTCGGATGGCTGGGGTGCAGAGAGCGTCAAGTGTAATGGTGAAGTGGCAGTGGTGGGAGCTGGAATGCTTTCAGCCTGAGAGAGGACAGCACCTTCCGTTTCAACCAACATACTGCCACTCCCCTGGGGCAGCGCCTCAGCATCTGGAAAAATCTGCTGGAGAACAGATTGCTGGCCTGATGCAGCACTGTGACTTCCCCGTTGGACTGCGGGGAACCCAGAATCTGAGCCTGCTTGAGAGCAGACTGAAATTGGATGACACCAAACACTGACTCCATTACAGCACTAAGCCGTTGCATTGCTTCGGCCTGTGCTGAAATAACTGCTGTCATCTCACCCTCTCTGCAAGTACGTCCATGCTCTTGGGCACACTTGCCATTGCACCCAGAAGCTCGCTGTGCATTTCCACTGACCGTCTGACCAAAGCCTTCACATTGAAGTCCTCATCTGAGTCTTGCTGAGCGGAACGCGCGCACGAACTCACCCTCTGGGGTGCAGACCCTCAAGCTTCCCTTTCCCCGTGACATTGCGGCATTCCGCTGTGTTCCAGAGCATCACCCTCCTCGAACCCCAGGAAGATTGCCTCCTCCACCGATGTTGTCTCGGCAGACTCGGAGGAAGCTTACTGAGTGGAATGTCTCTGTGCTGGCGTCTCCTCTCCTTCCTCCTCATCTCCCTCATCACTCTCAGTTGGAGGCTGAGAAACAGGCTACTGCTGTGCTGGCTCATCATCTGAAAGCATAAAAGCACAAGAGTGTGGTTAAGTTCGTGGAGGGGAAGGTGGGCAGGAAGGGAGCAAGGAATGGAGATAGTATGTTATTTATGTAAACATTACCAATGTGTATGACTTGCCACCAGGGAGCGCACATGTGGGAGACCCTAGGCAAGCAGGTATAAAAGGCAGTCTACCATGCTGCTTTCTCACTCTGGAGTTACATTAAAGAGACCAAGGTCACAGCAGTTTGAGCTACAATATAAAGTCTTGTGGAGTTATTCTGAACATAACAATTGGCGACGAGTAACAGATCAAGAACTTTCAAGTGGTTATAGCTGCCATCGGTATTCTTGAGAGATTCGTTGAGGGTGATGATTGGGAAGCATTCGTTGAGTGTCTCGACCAGTACTTCGTGGCCAATGAGCTGGAAAAGGATGAAACCGCAGTCAAGCGCAGGGCGATTCTTCTCACCATTTGCGGGTCCACGATATATGGCCTCATCAAAAATCTACTAGCACCAACGAAACCAACGGAGAAAACATATGAACAGTTGTGCACGCTGGTTCCGGAATGTTGTTTATCTGTAAAGCATGCACTCCCATGTTCCCCCACTAGGGAGCGCATCCCCTGAAGTCCCAAGGGATCCCAACATCCTACGGCCTGTTCCTCATTCTGGAGTGTTTTACTAAAGACTGAGGTCACTGTTACTTTAACCTCCCTGTGTGCAGCCTCATCTGTGTAAAGAACACAATAACTGGTGAAGAGTATACGAATCCAACGCAAAGATGCAGCAAACTGTGAGCAACCTGGAGAAGTTCTCAGAGGGTAAAGAATGGGAAGCCTATGTCGAACAGTTAGACCAGTACTTTGTAGCCAACGAGCTGGACGGAGAAGGAAGCGCTGCAAAAAGGAGAGCGGTCCTCCTCACGGTCTGCGGGGCACGACCTACAGCCTCATGAAGAATATTCTGGCTCCGGTGAAATCCACAGATAAGTCGTATAAGGAGCTGTGTACTCTAGTTCTGGAGCATCTTAACCAGAGGGAGAGCATGCTGATGGCGAGGTATCGGTTCTAAACGTGCCAGCGATCTGAAGGTCAGGAAGTGGTGAGCTACTTCGCCGAGCTAAGGCGACTTGCAGGACAATGTAATTTTTATGGCTACCTGGAGCAAATGCTCAGAGACTTTTTTTTTACTGGGCATTGGCCAAGAGACCATCCTACGGAAACTTTTGACTGTAGAGACACCAACCCTCAGTAAGGCCATTGCGATAGCACAGTCGTTTATGTCCACCAGTGATAATACCAAACAAATCTCTCAGCACACAAGTTCATAAATTAACTGGAACTGTGTTTGCGAGCACAAATGTACAGGGCAGAAACCATGAGTCTGCAACCGCCAGCAGGCCTCAGGTGACCAGATGGCTCAGAGTCCCCAACAAAGGATGAATGCAAGGCAATTCACACCTTGTTGGCATTGTGGAGGCTTCCATTCAGCCTATTCATGCTGCTTCAAAGGGTAGGTTTGCAAGAGCTGTGGAACAATGGGGCACCTCCAATGAGCTTGCAAGCTCTGCAAAATCTGCTAACCACCACGTGGCAGAGGAAGATTGGTCCTTGGTGGATCAAAGCAATTTCGAGCCTCAGAGGGCAGAGGCAGATGCTGAAGTACACGGGGTGCACACATTTTCGACGAAATATCCACCTACAATGCTAAATGTAAAAGTGAATGGCGTACCCGTAGCCATGGAACTGGACACTGGCGCTAGCCAATCCAGCATGAGTAAAAAGATGTTTGTGACACCGTGGTGCAACAAGGCACTCAGACCAGCCCTGAGCCCCATCCACACAAAACTGAGAATGTACACCAAAGAGCTTATCACTGTCCTGGGCAGCGCCATGGTCAAGGTCACCTACGAGGGCATGGTGCATGAACTGCCACTCTGGATTGACCCGGGCGATGGCCCCACACTGCTTGGAAGGAGCTGGCTGGGTAAAATCCGCTGGAACTGGGATGACATCCGAGCGCTATCACATGTCGATGAGGCCTCATGTACCCAGGTTCTTAACAAATTTCCTTCCCCTTTTGATCCAGGCATTGGAAACTTTTACGGGCAAAGGTACAGATCCACTTGGTCCCAGAGGCATGACCCATTCACCACAAGTCGTGAGCGGTACCTCACATGATGAGGGAGAGAGTGGAAATCGAGTTGGACAGGCTGCAACGCGAGGGCATCATCTCCCCAGAGGAATTCAGCGAGTGGGCCAGCCTGATTGTTCCAGTACTCAAAAGTGATGGCACGGTCAGGATTTGCGGCGATTATAAAGTAACTATTAATCGTTTCTCGCTACAGGACCAATACCCGCTACCTAAGGCAGATGACCTATTTGTGACGCTGGCAGGAGGCAAACTTGACCTGACTTCGGCCTACATGACGCAGGAGCTGGAGGAGCCTTCGAAGGGCCTCACCTGCATCAACTCACAGAAGGGGCTGTTCATCTACAACAGATGCCTGTTTGCAAGTCGGTCGGCTGCATGGAGAGCCTACTCAAGTCGATACCATGCACGGTGGTCTTTCAGAAAAACATATTGGTCACGGGTCGGGCCACCGTCGAGCACCTACAAAACCTGGAGGAAGTCCTCCAGCGATTGGATCGCGTAGGGCTGCGGCTGACGAGGTCGAAATGCATCTTCATGGCAACAGAAGTGGAGTTTTTGGGGAGAAAGATCGCGGCGGATGGCATTCGGCCCACAGACGCCAAGGCAGAGGCTATCAGGAACGCGCCCAGGCCACAGAATGTCATGGAGCTGCGGTCGCTCCTGGGACTCCTCAACTATTTTGGTAACTTCCTACCGGGGTTAAGCACCCTCTTAGAGCCCCTACATGTGTTATTGCGCAAAGGTGAGAACTGGGTATGGGGAAAAAAACCAAGTAATTGCTTTTGAGAAAGCCAGAAACATTTTATGCTCCAACAAGCTGCTTGTATTGTATAACCCATGTAAAAGACTTGTGCTCGCATATGATGCATCGTCGTATGGAGTCGGGTGTATATTACAACAAGCTAACGTGAGGGGAACTTGCAACCTGTCGCCTATGCCTCCAGGAGCTTGTCTAAGGCCGAGAGTGCCAACAGCATAATTGAGAAAGAGGCATTAGCGTGTGTGTTCGGGGTAAAGAAACTGCATCAGTACCTGTTTGGCCTCAAATTTGAGCTGGAAACCGATCACAAGCCCCTCATATCCCTGTTCGCTGAAAACAAGGGGATATATACTAATGCCTCAGCCCGCATACAAAGGTGGGCACTCGCGATATCAGCATATAACTATACCATCCGCCACAGGCCAGGCACCGAGAACTGTGCGGATGCTCTCAGTCGGCTACCATTGCCCACCACGGGGGTGGAAATGGCGCAGCCTGCAAACTTGTTGATGGTGGCGCAGCCCGCAGACTTGTTGATGGTCATGGAAGCATTTGAAAATGATAAATCACCTGTCACGGCTCGCCAGATTAGGACTTGGACCAGCCAAGATCCTCTGCTGTCCCTCGTAAAAAACTGTACTGCATGGGAGCTGGGCCAGCATCCCCGTTGAAATGCAAGAGCTAATCAAGCCGTTCCAGCGAAAGGACGAGCTGTCCATTCAGGCAGACTGCCTGTTGTGGGGTAACCGCGTAGTGGTACCCAAAAAGGGCAGGGAGACGTTCATCTTGGATCTCCACAGCACACACCCGGGTATAGTAATGATGAAAGTGATAGCCAGATCCCACCTGTGGTGGCCCTGTATCGACTCTGACTTAGAGTCCTTGTACAGCAATGCAGCATAAGAACATAAGAACATAAGAATTAGGAACAGGAGTAGGCCATCTAGCCCCTCGAGCCTGCTCCGCCATTCAATAAGATCATGACTGATCTGGTCGTGGACTCAGCTCCACTTACCCGCCCTCTCCCCGTAACCCTTAATTCCCTTATTGCTTAAAAATCTATCTATCTTTGACTTGAAAACATTCAATGAGCTAGCCTCAACTGCTTCCTTGGGCAGAGAATTCCACAGATTCACAACCCTCTGGGAGAAGAAATTCCTTCTCAACTCGGTTTTAAATTAGCTCCTCCGTATTTTGAGGCTGTGCCCCCTAGTTCTAGTCTCCCCCACCAATGGAAACAACCTCTCTGCCTCCATCTTGTCTATTCCTTTCATTATTTTAAATGTTTCTATAAGATCACCCCTCATCCTTCTGAACTCCAACGAGTAAAGACCCAGTCTACTCAATCTATCATCATAAGTTAACCCCCTCATTTCTCGAATCAGCCTAGTGAATTGTCTCTGTACCCCTTCCAAAGCGAGTATATCCTTCCTTAAGTAAGGTGACCAAAACTGCACGCAGTACTCCAGGTGCGACCTTACCAATACCTTATACAGTTGCAGCAACACCTCCCTGCTTTTGTACTCCATCCCTCTCGCAATGAAGGCCAACATTCCATTTGCCTTCCTGATTACCTGCTGCACCTGCAAACTAACCTTTTGGGATTCATGCACAAGGACCCCCAGGTCCCTCTGCACCACAGCATGTTGTAATTTCTCCCCATTCAAATAATATTCCCTTTTACTGTTTTTTTCCCAAGGTGGATGACCTCACACTTTCCGACATTGTATTCCATCTGCCAAACCTTAGCCCATTCGCTTAACCTATCCAAATCTCCTTGTAGCCTCTCTGAGTCCTCTACACAACCCGCTTTCCCACTAATCTTTGTGTCATCTGCAAATTTTGTTGCACTACACTCTGTCCCCTCCTCTAGGTCATCTATGTATATTGTAAACAGTTGTGGTCCCAGCACTGATCCCTGTGGCACACCACTAACCACTGATTTCCAACCGGAAAATGACCCATTTATCCCGACTCTCTGCTTTTCTGTTCGCCAGCCAATTCTCTATCCATGCTAATACATTTCCTCTGACTCCGCGTACCTTTATCTTCTGCAGTAACCTTTTGTGTGCCACCTTATCGAATGCTTTTTGGAAATCTAAATACACCACATCCATCGGAACACCTCTATCCACCATGCTCGTTATATCCTCAAAGAATTCCAGTAAGTTAGTTAAACATGATTTCCCTTTCATGAATCCATGCTGCGTCTGCTTGATTGCACTATTCCTATCCAGATGTTCCACTATTTCTTCCTTAATGATAGTTTCAAGCATTTTCCCCACTACAGATGTTAAACTAACCGGCCTATAGTTACCTGCCTTTTGCCTGCCCCCTTTTTTAAACAGAGGCGTTACATTAGTTGCTCTCCAATCCGCTGGTACCTCCCCGGAGTTCAGAGAATTTTGGTAGATTATAACAAATGCATCTGCTATAACTTCCGCCATCTCTTTTAATACACTGGGATGCATTTCATCAGGACCAGGGGATTTGTCTACCTTCAATCCCATTAGTCTGTCCAGCACTACCTCCCTAGTGATAGTGATCATCTCAAGGTCCTCCCTTCCCACATTCCTATGACCAGCAATTTTTGGCATGGTTTTTGTGTCTTCCACTCTGAAGACCGAAGCAAAATAATTGTTTAAGGTCTCAGCCATTTCCACATTTCCCATTATTAAATCCCCCTTTTCATCTTCCAAGGGACCAACATTTACTTTAGTCACTCTTTTCCGTTTTATATATCTGTAAAAGCTTTTACTATCTGTTTTTATATTTTGCACAAGTTTACCTTTGTAATCTATCTTCCCTTTCTTTATTGTGTGCTCAGTTGAGCAATGCGCCCAGAGAGGCACCACTAAGTTTGTGGTCCTGACCCTCCAGACCATGGTCGAGGATCCATGTCGATTATGCGGGCCCATTTCTCAGTAAAATGTTCCTGGTGGTGGTGGATGCTTTTTCAAAATGGATTGAATGTGAAATAATGTTGGGAAGCACTGCCACCGCCACCATTGAAAGCCTGAGGGCCATGTTTGCCACCCACGGCCTGCCTGACATACTGGCCAGTGACAACGGGCCATGTTTCACCAGTGCCAAATTTAAACAATTCATGACCCGCAATGGGATCAAACATGTCACCTCGGCCCCGTTTAAACTAGCCTCCAATGGGCAGACAGAGCAGGCAGTACAAACAATCAAACAGAGCCTTAAACAAGTCACAGAAGGCTCACTCCAAACCTGCCTGTCCCGAGTACTGCTCAGCTATCGCATGAGACCCCACTCGCTCACAGGGGTGACCCCAGCTGAGCTACTCATGAAAAGGACACTTAAAACCAAACTCTCGCTGGTTCACCCCAACCTGCATGATCAGGTAGAGAGCAGGCGGCAGCAACAAAATGTAAATGATGGTCGCGCCACTGTGTCACGGGAAATTGATCTGAATGACCCTGTGTATGTGCTAAATTATGGATATGGTCCCAAGTGGATTGCGGGCACGGTGATAGCTGAAGAAGGGAGTAGGATGTTTGTAGTCAAACTAGACAATGGACAAATTTGCAGAAAGCACCTGGACCAAACGAGGCTGCAGTTCACAGACTGTCCTGAACAACCCACAGCAGGCACCACCTTTTTCGAGCCCACAACACACATGCAAAGGATCAACGACACCACGCTGGACCAGGAAATCGAACCCATCATGCCCAACAGCCCAGCAAGGCCAGGCTCACCCAGCAGCCCTGCAGGGCCAACAACACGCCAGCCCAGCGAGGGCACAGCCAACACACCAGAACGGACATTTGTACCGAGGCGGTCCACCAGGGAAAAAAAGGTTCCCGACCACCTCACCTTGTAAATAGTTTTCACTTTGACTTTGTGGTGGAGTGATGTTGTGTATCTGTAAAGCATGCACTCCCATGTTCAGCCACCAGGGAGCGCATCCCCTGAAGTCCCAAGGGATCCCAGCATACCTTGTGAGCACTGTATATAAGCCGGCCCCTAAGGCCTGTTCCTCACTCTGGAGTGTCTTAATAAAGACTGAGTTCACTGTTACTTTAACCTCCCTGTGTGCAGCCTCATCTGTATTTGGAACACAATAGGGAACACCTCAAGTCAAAGGAGAGCATTTTGATGGACAGATTTTGCTTTTATACGCACCATCGCTCTGAGGGCCAGGACGTAGCGAGCTATCTCGTTGACCTCAGACGCTTTGCAGGACCGTGCGTACTTGCTGGATTTTTGGAGGAAGTGTTGCAGGACTTTTTCATGCTTGGAAACGGCCACGAGGTCATTTTTCGCAAAGTGCTGTCTGCTGAATCCCTAGATCTGAGCAAGGCCATCACGATAGCTCAGGCTTTCATGTCCACGAATGATAACACTAAACAGATATCATTGCAGCATCGGAACTCACCGGCAGTACTGTGCATAAAATAACACCTTCAGCAGGCACAACTGTACATGGCAGAGCCTACACGCCTGCAGAGGCCAGACCTAGGATGACTCAGAGCCCACCGTGGGGCGTGAATGAGATCCATTAGCACCATGTTGGCGCTGCAGGGGTAATCATCGAGCCCATCAATGTCGATTCAAGCACTACATGTGCAAGGGCTGTGGAACAATCGGGCACCTCCAACGAATGTGCAGATGTGCTGCGACTCACCACGTGGCAGAGTGGGCAGAAGTTGACCGATCCGGCGCGGATCATGCTGAACGAGTAAAGAGGCAACTCAACCCAAGGCTGAAGAGGAAGTGTATGGGGTACATGCCTTCACCACAAAAATCCCTTCGATAACGTTAAAAGTCAAATTAAACAGCATTCCAGTTTCCATGGAATTGGACACGAGGTGAGTCAATCAATTATGAGCCAGAAGGCTTTTGAGAAACTGTGGGGCAACAAGGCACAAAGGCCAAAACTAAGCCCGATCCACACCAAGCTGCGCACTTACACCAAAGAGCTCATACCAGTCATTGGCAGTGCAGCAGTGAGGTATCGTACGATGGAGCTGTGCAGGATTTACCACTATGGATTGTACCAGGCGATGGCCCAATGTTGTTCGGCAGAAACCTAGAAGCATAGAAACATATACATAGAAAATAGGTGCAGGAGCAGACCATTCGGCCCTTCGAGCCTGCACTGCCATCCAATATGATCATGGCTGATCGTGCAACTTCAGTACCCCACACCCGCCTTCTCTCCATACCCGTTGCTCCCCTTAGCCGTAAGGGCCACATCTAACTCCCTCTTGCATATATCCAACGAACTGGATTCAACAACTTTCTGTGGTAGAGAATTCCACAGGTTCACCACTCTCTAGGTAAAAAGGTTTCTCCTTATCTCGGTCCTACATGGCTTACCGCTTATTCTTAGACTGTGACCCCTGATTCTGGACTTCCCCAACATCGGGAACATTTTTCCTGCATCTAGCCTGTCCAGTCCCGGCATAATTTTATATGTTTCTATCAGATCCCCTCTCATTCTTCTAAATTTCAGTGAGTATAAGCCTAGCCGATCCAGTCTTTCTTCATATGTCAGTCCTGCCATCCCGGGAATCAGTCTGCTGAACCTTCGCTTCACTCTCTCAATAGCAAACATGTTCTTCCTCAGATTAGGAGACCAAAACTGCACATAGTACTCAAGGTGTGGCGTCACCAAGGCCCTGTACCACTGCAGTAAGACCGCCCTGCTCCGATACTCAAATCCTCTTGCTATGAAGGCCAGCATGCCATTTGCTTTCTTTACTGCCTGCTGTACCTGCATGCCTACCTTCAGTGACTGATGTACCATGACACCCAGGTCTCGTTGCACCTCCCCGTTTACTAATCTGTCACCATTCCGATAATAATCTGCCTTCCTGCTTTTACCACCAAAGTGGATAACCTCACATTTATCCACATTATACTGCATCTGCAATGCATTTGCCCACTCACCTAACCTGTCCAAGTCACCCTGCAGCCTCTTGGCATCCTCCTCACAGCTCACACTGCCACCCAGCTTAGTGTCATCTGCAAACTTGGAGATATTACATTCAATTCCTTCGTCCAAATCATTAATCCATATTGTAAATAGCTGGAGTCCCAGCACTGAAACTTGCGGCACCCCACTAGTTACTGCCAGGCATTCTGAAAAGGAGCCGTTTATCCTGACTCTCTGCTTCCTGTCTGCCAACCAGTTCTCTAGCCACATCAATACATTACCCCCAATACCATGTGCTTTAATTTTGCACACTAATTTCTTGTGTGGGACCTTGTCAAAAGCTTTTTGAAAGTCCAAATACATCACATCCACTGGTTCTCCCTTATCCACTCTACTAGTTACATCCTCAAAAAACTCTATAAGATTTGTCAAGCATGATTTCCCTTTCATAAATCCATGCTGACTTGGACCGATCCTATCTCTGTTTTCCAACTGGGTTGCTATTACATCGTTAATAATTGATTCCAGCATTTTCCCCATCACCGATGTCAGGCTAACCTGTCTATAATTCCCTGTTTTCTCTCTCCCTCCTTTTTTAAAAAGTGGGGTTATATTAGCTACCCTCCAATCCATAGGAACTGATCCCGAGTCCATGTAATTTTGGAAAATGACCAACAATGCATTTACTATTTCTAGGGCCACTTCCTTAAGTACTCTGGGATGCAGACTATCAGGGCCTGGGGATTTATCGGCCTTCAGTCCCATTACTTTCCCTAACACCATTTCCTGACTAATTAGGATTTCCTTCAGTTCCTCCTTCTTGTTAGACCCTCGGCTCCCTAGTATTTTCGGGAGGTTATTCGTGTCTTCCTTAGTGAAGACAGAACCAAAGTATTTGTTTAATTGGTCTGCCACTTCCTTGTTTCCCATTATGAGTTCACCTAATTCTGACTGAAAGGGACCTACATTAGTCTTCACTAATCTTTTTCTCTTCACATATCGTTTGCAGTCAGTTTTTATGTTTCCTGCAAGCTTACTCTCATATTGTATTTTCCCCCTCCTAATTAAACCTTCGACCTCCTCAACTGAATTCTAAATTTCTCCCAGTCCTCAAGTTTTCTGCTTTTTCTGGCCAATTTATATGCCTCTTCCTTGGATTTAACACTATCCCTAATTTCCTTTGTTTCCCACGATTGAGCCAGCTTTCCTGTTTTATTTTTACACCAGACAGGGATGTACAATAGTTGTAATTCATCCATGTGATCTTTAAATGTCTGCCATTGCTTATCCACCATCAACCCTTTAAGTATCATTCGCCAGTATATCCTAGCCAAATCACGCCTCATACCATCAAAGTTTCCTTTCTTTAAATTCAGGACCCTTGTCTCTGAATTAACAGTGTCGCTCTCCATCTTAATGAAGAATTCTACCATATTATGGTCACTCTTCCCCAAGGGGTCACGCACGACCAGATTGCTAATTAATCCTCTCTCGTTACACAAGACCCAGTATAGGATGGCCTGCTCTCTAGTTGGTTCCTCGACATATTGGTCTAGAAAACCATCACTTATACACTCCAGGAAAGCCTCCTCCACAATATTGCTACCAGTTTAGTTAGCCCAATCAATATGTAGGTTAAAGTCACCCATGATAACTGCTCTACCCTTATTGCATGCATCCCTAATTTCCTGTTTGATGAAATCCGCAACCTCCCAACTACTGTTTGGTGGTCTGTCCTTTGGTGTTTCGCAGCTCTACCCATATAGATTCCACATTATCCAAGCTAATACCCTTCCTTACTATTGCGTTAATCTCCTCTTTAACCATTAACGCTACCCCATCTCCTTTTCCTTCCATCTATCCTTCCTGAATATTGAATACCCCTGGATGTTGAGTTCCCAGCCTTGGTTACCCTGGAGCCATGACTCCGCAACCCAATTACATCATACCCGTTAACAGCTATCTGCGCAGTTAATTCGTCCACCTTATTATGCACGCTCCTTACATTGAGACTCAGAGCCTTCAGGCTTCTTTTTTTAACACTCTTTCTCCTTTTAGAATTATGTTGTAATGTGGCCCTTTTTGATTTTTGCCCTTGATTGCTCTGCCTTCCATTTTTGCTTTTCTCCTTCCTACCTTTTGCTTCTGCCCCCTTTTTACTTCCCTCTGCCTCCCTGCATAGGTTCCCATCCCCCTGCCATATTAGTTTAACCCCTCCCCAACAGCACCAGCAAACACTCCGCCTAGGGCATAGATTCCGGTCCTGTCCAGGTGCAGACTGTCCGGTTTGTACTGGTCCCACCTCCCCAAGAACCCAATGCCCCAGGAATTTGAATCCCTCCCTCCTTGTACCTTTCCTCAAGCCTTGTATTCATCTGAACTATCCTGCAACTCCTACTTTGACTAGCACGTGGCAGTGGTAGCAATCCTGAAATTACTACCTTTGAGGTTCAAGATTTAAATTTACCTCCTCGCTACCTAAATTCAGCTTGTAGGACCTTATCTCATTTTTTAATCTATATTGTTGGTACCTGTATGCGCCACGACAGCTGGCTGTTCCCCCTCCCCCTCCAGAATGCGCTGCAGCTGCTCTGAGACATCCTTGACCCTTGCACTAGGGAGGAAACATACTATCATGGAGTCTCGTTTGCGGCCGCACAATCGCCTATCTATTCCCCTTACAATAGAATCCCCTATCACTATAGCTCTCCCACTCTTTTTCCTGCGCTCCTGTGCAGCAGAGCCACCCATGGTACCATGAACTTGGCTGCTGCTGCCTTCCCCTGGTGAGTCATCTCCCCCAACAGTACCCAAAACAGTGTATTTGTTTTGGAGGGAGATGACTGCAGGGGACCCCTGCACTACCTTTCTTCCTGCTCTGCCTGATGGTCACCCATTCCCTATCTGCCTGAGTAACCTTTACCTGCGGTGTGACCAACTCACTAAATGTGCTATTCACGACATCCTCAGCATAGCTGATGCACCAGAGTGAGTCCATGCACGGCTCCAGTGCTGCAATGCGGTCTGTCAGGAGCTGCAGCTGGACACACTTCCTGCACACATAGTAGTCAGGGACACTGGTAGCATCCCTGATTTCCCACATAGCACAGGAGGAGCATGACATGGGTCTGGACTCTCCTGCTTTGACTTAACCCTTAGATTAACTTAATTTGGCAACAATGCCAAAGGTTTCCTACAGATAAGAAAAGAAGATAAAGATCAAATACTCAACAATCCACCAGCCAATCACTTACCTGCTTGGCTGTAATGTCACACTTCAATTTCTTTTTACTTCTTTGTTTACCTTCTGCCCCTGCACCAGCTGACCTCTCCGACTGCCGCTGGCTGCACCTGTGGCCACTCCCCAATGGTCGCGCCCTTTTATGGACCTCTCCGACTGCCGCTGGTTGTTCCTGTCTAGGAAATATCCGATGAAACTGGGACGACATCAAAGCACTTTCTTCGGTAGATGACGCCTCGTGCACCCAAGTGTTAAACAAATTCCACTCGTTATTCGAGCCAGGCATCGGCAACTTCACAGGTGCCAAAATGCAGATCCATTTAGTCCCTGATGTATGACCTATTCATCACAAGGCCCAAGTGGTTCCATACATGATGCGAGAGAAAGTCGAGATCGAGCTGGACAGACTTCAACGAGAGGGGACCATATCACCAGTCGAATTCAACGAGTGGGCCAGTCCAATTGTTCCGATGTTGAAGAGCGATGGGACGGTCAGAATCTGCGGGGACTACAAGATAACGATCAACCGAGTCTTGTTACAAGACCAGTACCCACTACCCAAATCGGATGACCTGTTCGCAACACTAACAGCGGGAAAGTCGTTCACCAAGCTGGATCTAACCTCTGCTTACATGACACAGGAGCTGGATGAACCTTCGAAAAAATTGACGTGCATCAATACGCACAGAGGACTGTTCATATCGCACAGATGCCCCTATGGGATTTGCTCGGCTGCGGCCATCTTCCAGAGGAACATGCGGAGTCTGCTGAAATCAGTTCCACACACCGTGGTGTTTCAGGATGATATCTTGATCACTGGCCGCAACACCACCGAACACTTGCACAACCTGGAAGAGATTCTCAAGCGACTGGACAGAGTGGGACTCAGGCTGAAACACTCCAAGTGTGTTTTCCTGGTGCCGGAGGTTGATTTTCTGGGGAGAAAGATTGCGGTGGGCGGCATCAGGCCCACGGACTCCAAGGCGGAGGCCATCAAGAATGCGCCCAGACCACAGAATGTGACAGAGCTGCGTTCGTTCCTGGGACTCCTCAACTATTTTGGTAACTTTCTACCAGGGTTGAGCACTTTGCTAGAACCATTGCATTTATTGCTAAGCAAGGGTGACGACTGGGTTTGGGGTAAATCTCAAGAGACAGCTTTTAACAAGGCCAGAAATCTGCTATGTTCTAACAAGTTACTTGTATTGTATGACCCGTGTAAACGTTTATTACGAGCTTGTGATGCATCTTCATACGGGTTCGGTTGTGTGTTGCAGCAAGCCAATGTGTCAGGCAAACTGCAACTGGTTGCATATGCATCCAGAATCTTATCAAAGGCTGAAAGAGCCTACAGGATGGTTGAAAAAGAAGCAGTAGCATGCGTATACTGAGTAAAGAAAATGCACCAAAACCTATTAGGACTCCGGTTCGAGCTTGAAACCGACCACAAGCCACTCATTTTGCTGTTCTCAGAAAGCAAAGCTATTAACACCAATGCTTCGTCCAGCATCCAAAGATGGGCACTAGCGTAATCTGTGTATGACTATGTAATCCGCCACAGACCAGGCACTGAGAACTGTGCTGATGCCCTCAGTTGGCTACCACTGCCCACCACCGGGGTGGAAATGGCGCAACCCACAGACTTGTTTCTTGTGATGAATGCTTTTGAGAGCGAGGGGTCACCCGTCATGGCTCGCCAGATCAGGACCTGGACTAGCCAGGACCCTGTGCTAACACTGGTAAAAAGCTGCGTCCTCAATGGGAGCTGGTCGGTGGTTCCCAGGGAAATGCAAGCCAAAATTAAGCCATTCCACTAACATAAGGAATCGTGTAGTTTTTCCAAAAAAAGGCAGGGAAACATTTATACACGACCTTCACAGTACCTACCCAGGCATAGTGATGATGAAGGCTACCTTCAGGTCGCACGTTTGGTGGCCCGGCATTGACTTGGAATTGGAGTCATGCATACACCAATGTAACACTTGCTCACAATTCAGCAATGTACCAAGGGAGGCCCCACTGAGTCTGTGGTCATGGCCCTCCAAAGCTTGGTCCAGGGTCCACTTAGATTTCGCTGGCCCCTTTCTCTGAAAGATGTTCCTAGTAGCAGTGGACACTTACTCTAAATAGATTGAATGTATAATAATGTCATCACGTACGTCCACTGCCACCATTGAAAGCCTCAGAGCCATGTTCGCTACCCATGGCTTGCCCGAAGTCCTTGTTCGTGACAATGGACCATATTTCACCAGCTCGGAATTCAACGAGTTCATGACCCTCAATGGCATCAAGCATGTCAAGTCTGTGCCGCTTAAGCCCACATCCAATGGTCAAGCGGAATGGGCAGTTCAAACCATCAAGCAGAGCTTGAAATGCGTGGCGGACGGTTCCCTGCAGACCCAGTTATCTCGGATTCTGCTCAGCTACTGCATGCGACCCCACTCGCTTACCGGGGTTCCCCCTGCAGAATTGCTAATGAAGAGCGCACTCAAAACTAGGCTCTCCTTAATCCACCTGGATCTCAATGATCATGTAGAAACCCAGTGTCACCGGCATAACGTGTACCACGATCACGCAGCTGTATTGCATGACATTGAGGCTAATGATCCTGTGTTTGTTCTTAATTACGGTCATGGTCCCAAATGGATTGCTGGCACTGTGTTACCCAAGGAGGGGAATAGACTTTTTGTTGTCAAACTTTTGAATGGACAAACGTGCAGAAAGCACTTGGATCAGACCAAACTGCGGTTCACTGACAACCAAGAACAGTTTGAACAGGACATTACCACCATTGATCCACCCACACACACCCAACCAGCAATCGACCTCGCGGTCAACTATGAGGATGAACCCACCATGCCCGACAGTCCGACCAGACCAGCCATACGGCAGTGCAGCAAGGATCTGACCGACTCACCCATGCCAGGACTTCAACTCAGGTGATCAACCCGGGAACACAGAGCCCCGGATCGCCTCAACTTGTAAAGAACTTTATCTAAGACTTTGGGGGAGAATGATATTATGTATGCAAACATTACCAATGTGTAAGACTTGCCACCAGGGGGCACACCTGTGGGAGCCCCAAGGATCACCTGCACACCCTGGACAAGCAGGTATAAAAGGCAATCTACCATGTTGCTTCCTCACTCTGGAGTTACATTAAAGAGACCAAGGTCACAACAGTTTGAGTTTACAATATACAGTCTTGTGGAGTTTTTCTGAACATAACATAGTATACTTCAATGCAAAATGGGAAAGGCTTGTGGTTTGAGGGGGAAGTGGCATGAGGAAAGGGAGAGAGGTGAGGAACATACCAGTACTGTCCCCATGGGGGTCGACCTGGCCATGTGCTGCAGCTCCCACGGACTTGTGGCCTGATGATCTGCTGCACTCTCTCCTCGAGGTCAGTGAAGAGCCTCATGTTTACCTCACCGCCTCCTCTCCTTTCCTGCTTCCTCCTATTGTGTGACAGTTTGGTCTGCAAGACAAAATAAAGCCTTTAAGTGACTGTGCAGCTATGTGGTTGTCAGATGCGCCTTCCGTATTTGAATAGCTGGAAGTGCTGCGATGTAAATGTGACTTTCATTAGGTGGGCACATTTTGTGTGTGAGTGCTGCGATGTGGCACTTTCTAGATTGTATAAAATAATTGGCTTGACATTGTGAAATGCAGAGGTTGTGGAAGAATGTACTCACCCTGACCACCCGAGTGAGTCCATTGAACTTCTTACGACATTATGTTGCAATCCTGTCAATGCCACTTCTGGTTGACATATATTCTGCTACCGCCTTCCATAGTTGCCTAAGTACATTTGGCATTGGCCTCCTGCCAGTGTGAGGAAACATGGAGGCCCATCGCCTTTACACTGCCTCCACGAGAGCCTCCAGGGCAGCGGTGCTAAATCGGATGGCGCGCTGGTGTTGCCACTGAGCAGCCATGTTGCTCCTTCCACGTTGACTGCAGAGGCTGGAATGATGACTTTGAGGCTATGCTGCACCATTGCCACTCCCCTTCAAGATCCGGTTGGTGCCAACATGTCTGATGAGTCTGGACATGTCTGAAATTGATTAACACTAAGGGTAGCGCCCCGCTTGGCGATACTATCACCCTAAGGGAAGTGTGCAGCACTTGATTTAGCGCCCCTCATCCCTCTTCGAGCGTTAAAAATGTATTTGTCAGTCGCCGACTCAAATTATCACCAGACGGTAAAATGACCAACCAAATGATGTTAGTGCCTCAAAATGGAAATTAATCAATTTTTCCCCCGATATATTTTTGATTTTCATGCCAGAGAAATAAAGGCAGCAGAAAGGCAGAGGTGAGCTTGTTCAAGACCAAAGATTTTCATAAGGATTGGAAAGTTATTGAGAGTAGGCTAGGTCAAAGGTTACAAATACATTTCTGGTAGTGTGAAGGATAAAAACCCCCTTGAAATAAATTCCACGGACCATTGTATAATGGCAGCGTTTTTCATTTAATACTGTTAAAACTTTCTAAAATAAATATAAGTATTGAAGGGATTATCCACTCCCATAAAATGAATGGAATATTTCACCAATAACGGTGATTTCAAAGTATTTTTCCACAAGGTTGATGACTGTCAACAACTCATTCATTTTTTTTGCGTTGCCCTTATTTGAAGTTTGGCTATTTGAAACTGATCACAGTATCTTTACCATTCTGTGACACTAAAATGCACCCTCCCTCTCTATTTTTAACCAAAAAGGTGCTATCATTTTCTAGCTTCAGTAATCCAAGGTTACTGAAGCTTTGTTAAACCAACAGGCCACCTTATAGTAATGTTTGATTATGGCAAATGATTCCATTATAATGAATACACCTTGTGAACCCAGACATCTGAGCCAAGTCACACTCGTATGTGAAAGTTTAAAAAAAAATTTTCCTCACTAAACCAACATGTGTATTAATTAGTCTGAATAATCTTTATGACATTCCCTATTTATTTTTATACAAATTATTCTTTCTTTTCTCAATCTCAGAGTTACTTGCCCTTATACAAGCTCCTTCAGCTTTGCTCCACAATATTCAATATCAACATTGCCTGTGGCATGAGGTGACCTAGATTGTTGGACGGATAGGTAAGAGTGTTATTTTTAGCTCATACTCTCAAGCCACACCCAGCAGCACACTGACAACAGTGTAAAATAATTGCACACCAGTCTTAGAAGTTAATGTTATCCTTAGTTTTGACTTCAACTTTAGCTTTGGAATCCATAAAAATTGATTTGTGAAGCTGGAGTCCAATCCTGAACAAATGACGTTCAGAGATCACAACTGGTGTACCTGGAAAGGTGCCCGTAAAAATGCAACAACAATAGTAACTTGTAATTATATAGCGCCTTTAATGTAGTAATACATCCCAAGACGCTTCACAAGAGCAATATAAAACAAAATTTTAATCCTCATCAAAAAACATATCTACGTGGTAAAAGGTTTCCAATATTTTTTCAGTACCAATACTAAATTTTCAAAGTGAATCTAAATATCCTGAAAAAATACTGAAATTCAACATTAAATCCTTTCACAGTACTGCTGACAGCTTTTATAGCAAGATTTTGAGGCAAGGTTAAATTATCGAGAGAAAAATCCCTTCCAATGTTATTGCTGTTGATTGATGTACTGAGCATTTTTTACATAGTAGTACATAGTATTTACAGCACAGAAACAGGCCATTTGGCCCAAAAGGTCCATTCTGGTGTTTATGCTCCACACAAACACCCCACCCTTCTTCATCTAACCCCATCAATGTATTCTTCTATTTCATTGTCCCTTATGTGTTTATCCAGCTTCCTTTTAACTGCCTTTATGCTAGTCTCCTCAACTATTCCTTGTGGCAGTGAGTTCCACATTCTAACCACTCTCTAGGAAAATAAGTTTCTGCTGAATTCTCTATTGGAGTTGTTCGATTCATCGGTACAGTGTGTGCCATCCAAGCCTGGGATGGGGAAGAAGTGGGGAGGGAAAGAAGAGACCAGAATGAAGCTGGACAAAGCTGGCCAATGCAATTTTTGAATGGAGTGCAGCCAACATTCTATCACCCATCATTCTATCTGCCATTGAAATAGGTTGAATTCTGAGGACAAGAGTTAGTAACGTGGCGGGGGAGGGGGGAGGGTTGGAATAAAGGACTGAATACCAAATTCACTGGCAACATAACCATAGTCCTAAAGTATGTTGGCTTATAAAGTATAAGACGTGTTCCCTGACTAAAATGATAGGATAGATTTAGTGATCCCGTTGCGATGTCTGTAAAGCCACAGGGCAAGAACACATACTTTGTACATATGTCATAAATCCCAGGTCTCCTGGTTTCTTGCAAGGTCTGCTCACTTAAATATTATTTTTGCATACTCAATAGGGTAGGGTATTGTGCAGGTTATGTAGCTGCTCCGGGCGATGAGCGGACAGCATAGCAACAGATTTAATGAACACCTGCTGTGGCTTAAAGGAGACCTGGCCAGCATATAACTGATCCAACAATTCAGCTGTGAACTTGGAAACAGAAGGATGCGGCTGAAGGAAATGGGGGCAACCACGGCAAAGGAAGAACTGCTTCTTTTACAGAGAGGGACCTGCAGGTGATGCTGTGAGAGGTGCACCAAAGAAAGGTTTCCATCTTAGGATCGAGGAACACCTTTCTCAGGAGAATGCAGTGAAGCAATTGGGGGAGGAGGTGACAGTGCAGGATCCCCAGTGAGAATAGCCACTCAGATTCACAAGAAATGTTCCAACCTCTTGAAGTAAGTTTCCAGAGCAAGTTAAATGGTATGGCATGTTGCAACAAGCAATTTAATCTCAAACAGTTACACCTTGACTTTCCATCCATCGGTTCACCATTTGAAAAAATTAGCTGTGACTCACTATCACAGGACACCCTGCATCGTGATGTATAATGCACTTTGCATCTTTAATTGAAAAGCTAGTGTTCATCTATGTCAACACAGAAAACTAACTCAACCTGGCCAACAACTTAAAAAAAAGCTGACACAACCCTTAAAAAACTGACAGTTCAAAATCAGTTCTGATTATAGATGGATGACATGTGAAAACAAGAAGGTAAACTGAGAGTGCAGTGGGAAACAGGTTTTTCTAACCTGATCTGCAGATATACCCAACATTCCATTTTTTTTTTGCTGCACACAAACACACAGTTAGCAGCAGTGGTTATTTAGAAATCAGTGAAGAAGGATGTAAGAGCTGAAGGCACCCAAGGACAAAACTTAAGATATAATGAGATGCATGCTGCGAGCAGGGTTTTGGTGGTGCTGACCATTCTCATCAATAAACAAAGATCGAGATGCCTGAACCAATCAAGTGAGAGTTCTGCGGTAAAGCTCGGTGAAGGATCCCAAGATTATTGTTGCTTACTGTACCTTATACAATATAGCTTTGCAAAGGGGCTTTACCATGGGACAGACAGGAGAAGACAAACAGTGGCAACCAGGCACATAGATGATCATGACAGAGACTCAAGGCATATCTGCACACACAGTCAATCATTTAGCAAGAGTTTTAAGGCAGAGTTTAGTAGAAAATATGGTCAGTTAATTGCCTGAAGCACCCAATACACAATAGTCATCTGTACATGTGCCCCATAACATGGTCAATTGAATCCCAGACTTACATTAGCAGCCACAACCACAACAGCATTTTTGTACAATGACCTTATTCTGCCCCATCCCAAATAAACTGTCATGACTCATTAGAATGTCAGTTAGCCCAAATTGTATTCACCCAAACAGTGTAACAATGTATGTGTGTGTGGCAGGGATACTCAGTGTGGTTTTTTTTTACTGCATTATTCTCCTGAAAATGTATGGTGTGTGTCTTCTACTTCCTAAATATATAAGCTCCTTCCAACTTGTTCCTCAGTGGGAGGAGGAAATGAGGTGTATGGTTGCTGGCAAGTACAGGTGCCACAAGTGTCCATGTGATGTTTGTCTGTAGCTGCATGCTATCCCTTCCTGGCCCCCATGTCCACAAACAGCAGGACAAAACCAATCCGGCTAATTACCGCCTCATCAGTCTACTCACAATCATCAGCTCAGCGATGGAAGGTGTTGTCGACAGTGCTATCAAGCAGCACTTACTCACCTGCTCACCGATGCTCAGTTTGGGTTCCGCCAGTACCACTCGGCTCCAGACCTCATTACAGCCTTGTTCCAAACATGGACAAAAGAGCTGAATTCCTGAGGTGAGGTGAGAGTCCCTGACATCAAGGCAACATTTGACTGAGTGTGGCATCAAGGGGCACCAGTAAAATTGAAGCCAATGGGAATCAGGGGAAAAACTCTCCACTGGCTGGAGTCATACCTAGCACAAAGGAAGATAGTTGTGGTTGTTGAAAGTCAGTCAGCTCAGCTACAGGACATTGCTGCAGGAGTGTCCTAAGCCCAACCATCTTCAGCTGCTTCATCAATGACCTTCTCTCCATCATAAGGCCAGAAGTGGGGGTGTTCACTGATGATTACACAGTACAAAAGCAAAATACCGCGGATGCTGGAATCTGAAATAAAAACAGAAAATGCTGGAAATCTCAGCAGGTCAGGCAGCATCTGTGGGGAGAAAAGCAAATGATTACACAGTGTTCAGTTCCATTCACAACTCAGACAATGAAGCAGTCCCTGCCCACATGCAGCAAGAACTGGATGACAGTCAGGCTTGGGCTGATAAGTGGCAAATAACATTCGTGCGACACATGTGCCAGGAAATGACTAACTCCAACAAGAGAGAGTCTGACACCGCCTTTTGACATTCAATGGCATTACCATCGCTGAATCAACATCCTGGGGGCACCATTGATCAGAAACTGAAATGGACCAGCCACATAAATACTGTGGCTAAAAGAGCAGGTCAAAGGCTGGGTTTTCTAAGATGAGTGTCTCACCTCCTGATTCCCCAAAGCCTTTCCACAATCTACAAGGCACAAGTCAAGAGTGTGATGGAATACTTTCCACTTGCCTGGATGAGTTCAGCTCCAACAATACTCCAGGACAAAGCAGCTCACTTGATTGACCCCCCCAATCCACGACCTTAGAGATTCATGGCGTAGCATGGCTGCGGTCTGTACCATCCACAAGATGAACTGCAACAGCTTGCCAAGGCTTCTTTGACAGAACCTCACAAACCCACAACTTCTACCACCTGGAAAGGCAAGGGTAGCAGACACATGAGAACATCATCACCTCAAAATTCCCCTCCAAGTCACACACCTTCCTGACTTGGAAATATATCGCCATAACTTCATTGGCGGTAGGTCAAAGTCCTAGAACTCCTTCCCTAACAGCACTGTGGACGAACCTTCACCTCAAGGACTGCAGCAGTTCAACAAGACAGCTCCCCACTACCTTCTCAAGGGTATTAGGGATTAGCAATAAACGTTGGCCTTGACAGCAACACCCACATCGTAAGAATAAATAAAAAAAATGTTAGCTGATATTGTTAACGGTTCCCTCTCATAGAAACATAGAAACATAGAAAATAAGTGCAGGAGTAGGCCCTTCGGCTGTTTGAACCTGCACCAACATTCAATAAGATCATGGCTGGTCATTCCCTCAGTACCCCTTTCCTGCTTTCTCTCCATACCCCTTGATCCCCTTCGCCGTAAGGGCCATATCTAACTCCCTCTTGAATATATCCAATGAACTGGCATCCACAACTCTCTACGGTAGCGAATTTCACAGGTTAGCAACTCTCTGAGTGAAGAAGTTTCTCCTCATCTCAGTCCTAAATGGCCTACCACTTATCCTTTATCCCCTAGTTCTGGACTTTTCCAACATCGGGAACAATCTATCTGCATCTAATCTGTCCTGTCCCGTCAGAATCTTGTATGTTTCTGTGAGATCCCCTGTCATCCTTCTAAACTCCAATGTATAAAGGCCCAGTTGATCCAGTCTCTCCTCATATGTGAGTCCAGCCATCCCTGGAATCAGTCTGGTGAACCTTCGCTGCACTCCCTCAATAGCAAGAACGTCCTTCCTCAGATTAGGAGGAAACTGAACACAATATTCCATGTGAGGCCTCACCAAGGCCCTGTACAACTGCAGTAAGACCTCCCTGCTCCGATACTCAAATCTCCTAGCTATGAAGGCCAACATACCATTTGCCTTCTTTACCACCTGCTGTAGCTGTATGCCAACTTTCAATGACATGACACCCAGGTCTCGTTGCATCTCCCCTTTTTCTAATCTGCCACCATTCAAATAATATTCTGTGTTCACGTTTTTGCCCCAAAAGTGGATAACCTCACATTTATCCACATTATACTGCAACTGCCATGCATTTGCCCACTCACCTAACCTGTCCAAGTCAACCTGCAGCCTCTTATTATTCCCCTCACAGCTCACACCGCCACCCAGTTTAGTGTCATCTGCAAACTTGGAGACATTACACTCAATTCCTTCATCTAAATCATGAATGTATATTGTGAAGAGCTGGGGTCCCAGCACTGAGCCCTGCGGCACTCCACTAGTCACTGCCTGCCATTCTGAAAAGGATCCGTTTATCCTGACTCTCTGCTTCCTGTCTACCAACCAGCTCTCTATCCATGTCAGTATATTACCACCAATACCATGTGCTTTGATTTTGTACACCAATCTCTTGTGTGGGACCTTGTCAAAAGCCTTTTGAAAGTCCAAATACACCACATCCACTGGTTCTCCCTTGTCCACTCTACTAGTTACATCCTCAAAAAATTCCAGAAGATTTGTCAAGCATGATTTCCCCTTCATAAATCCATGCTGACTTGGACCGATCCTGGCACTGCTTTCCAAACGCGCTGCTATTTCATCCTTAATAATTGATTCCAACATTTTCCCCACCACTGATGTCAGGCTAACCGGTCTATAATTCCCCACTTTCTCTCTCCCTTCCTTTTTAGAAAATGGTGTTACATTAGCTACCCTCCAGTCCATAGGAACTGATCCAGAGTCGATAGACTGTTGGAAAATGATCACCAATGCATTCACTATTTCTAGGGCCACTTTCTTAAGTACTCTGGGATGCAGACTATCAGGCCCCAGGGATTTATCGGCCTTCAATCCCATCAATTTCCAGAACACAATTTCCCGCCTAATAAGGTTATCCTTCAGTTCCTCCTTCTCACTAGACCCTCGGTCCCCTAATACTTCCGGAAGGTTATTTGTGTCTTCCTTCGTGAAGACAGAACCAAAGTATTTGTTCAATTGGTCTGTCATTTCTTTTGTTCCCCATTATAAATTCACCTGAATCCAACTGCAAAGGTGCTATGTTTGTTTTCACTAATCTTTTTCTCTTCACATATCTATAGAAGCTTTTGCAATCAGTTTTTATGTTCCCGGCAAGCTTCTTCTCGTATTCTATTTTCCCCCTCTTAATTAAACCCTTTGTCCTCCTCTGCTGAATTCTAAATTTCTCTCAGTCCTCAGGTTTGCTGCTTTTTCTGGCCAATTTATATGCCTCTTCCTTGGATTTAACACTATCCTTAATTTCCCTTGTTAGCCACGGTTGAGCCACCTTCCCTGTTTTATTTTTACTCCAGACAGGGATGTACAATTGCTGAAGTTCATCCATGTGATCTTTTAATGTTTGCCATTGTCTATCCACTGTCAACCCTTTAAGTATCATTTGCCAGTCTATTCCAGACAATTCATGCCTCAAACCATCAAAGTTACCTTTCCTTAATTTCAGGACCCTAGTTTCTGAATTAACTGTGTCACTCTCCATCCTAATAAAGAATTCTACCATGTTATGGTCACTCGTCATCAAGGGGTCTCACACAACGCGATTGCTAATTAGTCCTTTCTCATTACACATCACCCAGCCTAGGATGGCCAGCTCCCTGGTTGGTTCCTCGACGTATTGGTCTAGAAAACCATCCCTAATACACTCCAGGAAATTCTCCTCCACCGCATTGCTACCAGTTTGGTTAGCCCAATCAACATGTCGATTAAAGTCACCCATGATAACTGCTGTACCTTTATTGCATGCTTGTTTCTTGTTTGATGCTGTCCCCAACCTTACTACTACTGTTTGGTGGTCTGTACATAACTCCCACTAGCGTTTTCTGCCCCTTGGTATTCCGCAGCTCCACCCATACCGACTCCACATCATCCAAGCTAATGTCCTTTCTTACTATTGCATTAATTTCCTCTTTAAGCAGCAATGCCACCCCACCTCCTTTTCCTTTCTGTCTATCCTTCCTCAGGTACTGTCCCACTACCCCTTACTCCTGCCATCATCACCCCTCTCCTCAAAAAAATCCCTTGATCCCTCCGTCCTTGCAAACTACCATCCCATCTTTAACTTCCCTTTCCTCTCCGAAGTCCTTGAATATGCTGTTGCTTCCCAATTCCTTGCCCATCTTTCCCAGAAATTCTTGTTTGAATACCTCCAATTTGGTTTCTGCCCCTGCCACTGTACCGAAACGGCTCTTTATCAAAGTCACAAATAACATCCTGAGTGACTGTGACCATGGTAAACTATCCTTCCTTGACCTTCTCAACCTGTCTGCAGATTTTGACACAGTTGACCACACCATTCTCCTCCCATGCCTCTCCTCTATCATGCAGCTGGGTGAGACTGCATTCGCCTAGTTCCATTCTTATCTATCCAGTCATAGCCAGAGAATCACCTGCAATGGCTTCTCTTCCCATTCCCACACCAATACCTCTCGAGTCCATAATTTTTTGGTGGCCCCCTTTAATGGGTTGCAGGCCCATTCGAAGATCCCCAGCTGTGCAACTTAGAGGGAACATTGCTTTGGTGTCTCACATGGATCTGTCCTTGGCTCCCTCTTGTTTCTCATCTATTTACTGCTCCTCGGCGACATCATCCGAAAACACGTCAGGTTTCACATGTATGCTGATGACACCCAGCTCTACAATCACCTCTCGCGATTCATCCATTGTCTCTAAATTTTCAGACTGTTTATCTGACATTCAATGCTGAATGAGCAGAAATTTGCTCCAACGAAATATTGGGACGACTAAAGCCATTGGGCCAGATTTTACCAACCTCGGCGGGTCCATGGCGGGTGACATGCGTGGCGGGTCCTGGCTTCACTGCTGGCTACAGCCCACTCTGTAGAATAATTTTACCTTGATTGGTCTTGTTAAGCTCGTCCAGCGCTTTTGCCGGCCAATTAGAAGAAGCGGGTCTGGTGACGTGTCATCAGCCGGTTTCCTTAAAGAGACCACATGCAAATTTATTTTGACAAGTGTACAGTCAGTGTTCTACAGCATTGATACATAAGAACATAAGAACATAAGAAATAGGAGCAGGAGTAGGCCATACGGCCCCTCGAGCCTGCTCCGCTATTTAATACGATCATGGCCGCCCGATCATGGACTCAGGTCCACTTCCCTGCCCACTCTCCATAACCCCTTATTCCCTTATTGTTTAAGAAACTGTCTATTTCTGTCTTAATTTTATTCAATGTCCCAGCTTCCACAGCTCTCTGAGGTAGCGAATTCCACAGATCCACAACCCTCTGAGAGTAGAAATTTCTCCTCATCTCAGTTTTAAATGGGCAGCCCCTTATTCTAAGATTTTGCCCTCTAGTTCTAGTCTCCCCTAACAGTGGAAACATCCACTCTGCATCCACCTTGTCAAGCCCCCTCATAATGTTATACGTTTCGATACGATCACCTCTCATTCTTCTGAATTCCAATGAGTAGAGGCCCAACTTACTCAACCTTTCCTCATAAGTCAACCCCCACATCTCCGGAATCAACCTTGTGAACCTTCTCTGAACGGCCCCCAAAGCAAGTATATCCTTTCGTAAATATGAAAACCAAAACTGCACGCAGTATTCCAGGTGTGCTGCAAACACTGACAATGACTGCACAGAGGCACATGGCTACACCCAGGTTCTCCCAGATGCATATGGAGGGAGTCACAGTATGCAGGAAAGTTCTCTTCCCTTCCAATGGGTAGAAGAAACCTCCACAGGAAACCAATGCAGCCTGGTTGCACATTACACATGAGGACACAAGCAGGGATGTTGTCAGGAGGACCAGGCTGCAGTGGCGCAAACCTTTTAATTATCTCAGTCGATCACGAAACGTTACTGCAAAGCCTCACGCAATCTTATCCTGCTATGCCTCTCATCACATCCCCATCATTCTGCCTTCCCTCCCCTACTCCTGCACATCCTTACACCAACTTATTTTGCATCTCCACCCATCCCTCGCTATCTACATTATCACTTCCCCATCTCACTAGCCACCCTTCACACTCACCCTCATCCTAGTCTCATCATACCAACTAACAACACACAAGGGTAGGCACTTATGTGTTTTAGTCAATGTTCATGTGAAATTTCTGTTAATGTGCTGTAAACACTTTGCTTTCTTGGACAGATTGGTGTGCACCTTTGGAGGTGGCTTAGTGAGTTGCAGTTCATGGTGAGACATAAATATACACCACTCATGAGTGAGAAAGGAATAGCTTGGGCATAGTAGGGATGCTTTATGGTGCTGGTTTGGGGTGGTGCCAACCTGGCGCATCATGTGGCAGCCAGGGTGTGCAGTGTCAAGTGAACTAAATATGACTATGGTGAGGCCATCCCTGCCATCCCGGGCAGCAATGTGATCGGGTGCTGTTGCTCTCTGTCCTGTGCAGCATCAGTTGATTGTGGAGAAGATTGGTGTTGTTGTTGGTGCTGCTGATGTGCCTGGTGGGGCTGATTGTGGTAGGTTTCTGAGTAGCAAGTTGAATTATATAGTGGATGGCAGGTGAACTTGAGATGACAGAAGCAATCTATAATTAGTAAGAGAGGTTGTTCCAATGAGGTAACACTGGATCGAGAATTTGCTCCAAACACTTGCAACCTGCCTAAAGCTCAATCTATCTTCCAAATGCAGTGAGCAACAGTTTCGGAGCTTGAAAACTAAACAGTTGTGAGAAGCAAGCTTTTATAGCACATTTCTATCTGTCAAGTAATGAAATGATTCCATGGCCATACAACTTCTGCCCTGCTTACCTGATGTGATTCCTGAGCAGCGTGGGCCTTATGGGCGACCTGGGAAACTCTGAAGGTGGGCTCAAAACAGTTGTGAATCCTCTGTTAACAAGGTCATAATGATCTGAATTGCCTGCCCCGCCGCTGTGTGTTGGGTCTGCTCAGCCCCCATATTTGGGTAAAGGTGCATGGCAGCAGTTTGACAGCGATTGTGTCCACAGAACCTCCGTAAAATTTGATCCCCGCCACAAACTCTGTTCCCGAGCCACCAAATCCATCCCTCTCCCTGCCAACTGTCTGAGTCTGATCTAGGGTGTTTGTAACTGTGATGTTGTATTTGACCCTGAGATGAGCTTCTGACCATGTATCCCTCCCATCACTAAGACCGTCTACTTCCACCTCTGTAACATTTCCTGACTCTGCGCTGCCTCAGCTTATCTGCTGCTCAAACTCTTATTTTGGCCTTTGTTACTTCTAGACTTGACTAACCCAATACTTCTGGCCAGCCTTCTTTTCTATACTTCATAAGCTTATGCTCATCTAAATATCTGCTGCAGGCGTATCCTAACTCGCACCGAGTCCCATTCACCCATCACCACTGTGCTCGCTGACCTACATTGGCTCCCGGTTGAGCAATGACTTGATTTTAAAATTCTCATCCTTATGTACAAATTCCTCCATGGCCTTGCCCCTCCCTATCCCTGTGGCTCCTCCAGCCCCACAACCTTTCGAGATATCTGCACTCCATTCATTTTAGCCTCTTGCGTACCTCCTATTTTAATTGCTCCACCACTGGAGGCCGTGCTTTCAGATGCCGAGGCCGTAATCTTTAGAACTCCCTCCCTAAACCTCTCTGCCGATCTACCTCTCTTTCTTCCTTTAAAACGCTCCTTAAAATCGACCTCTGTGCCGAGTGTCAAATTTTATTTGATACAATTCCCGTGAAAGACCTTGGGACATTTTACTACGGGAAAGGTGCTATATAAATGCAAGTTGTTGTTGTATAGTGACTTAGGACTGGGCAGTATGGATTAGATATTGCCCTGAGAGACAGCTTCATCATCTATGCTAAGTCCTGACATTCTCCTGCTGCAGAGCATGACCAGAAACGTGTGGCCCTCTGGGCACCAGCGCATTTATTGACTCCCTGCATTATCTGGTTTAAGAACAGAAAATGCTGAAAATGCTCGGCAGGTCAGGCAGCATCCGTGGAGAGAGGAACAAAGTTAATGTTTCAGGACAATGACCTTTCATCAGAACTGGAAAAAGTTAGAGATCTAACAGGTTTTAAACAAATACAGAGACAGGAAAATAGGGGAGGGGAGGAAAGAACAAAAAGAGAAGTTCTGTGATAGGGTGGAAGGCAGGAGAGAGTAAATGACAATAGGGATGATGGTGAAAGGCAAAAGGGGGTAGTAATGAGATAAGTAAAGAACCAAAAGATGAGTCTAGAGGAGCTGTAAATGGCAATAGCATAATTATTACCAACAGTTGCTGTCCGGAAAAATGGGAGCAGTGAATATTATCGGAAATTGTTGAATGTTGAGTCCGGAAGACTGTAAAATGCCTAATGCAAAGATGAGGTGCTCGAGCTTCATTGGAACAATGTAGGCGGCTGAGGACAGAGAGGTCAAAGTAGGAGTGGGGCGGATAATTAAAATGACAGCCGACCGGAAGCTCGGGGTCATGCTTGCAGACTGAACACAGGTGTTCCGCAAAATGATCACCCAATCTATGCTTGGTCTCCACAATGTAGAGGAGACCACATTGTGAGCAGCGAATATAGTGTACTAAATTGAAAGAAGTACAAGTAAATCACTGTTTCACCTAGAAGGAGTGTTTGGCACCCTGCAAAGTGGGAAGGGAGGAGGTAAAGGGCAGGTGTTGCTTCTACTGTGCTTGTATGGGCATGTGCCATGGAAAATGGGAGGGTGGGGAGGCTGTTGGGGGTGATTGAAGAGTGGCCCAGGGTGTTGTGTAGGAAATAGTCCCTTCGGAATGTTGAAAGGAGAGGGGAGGGGAGGGGAAGATGTGTTTGGTGGTAGGATCGTGCTGGAGTTGGCGGAAATGATAGAGGTTGATCCATTGAATGTGGAGGCAGGTGGGGTGGAAGATGATGACAAGGGGAACCCTATTGTGGTTCTGGAAGGGAGGGGAAGAGGTGAGAGCAGATGCACAGGAAGTGGGACATGGTCAAGGCCCCTGTCAACCATGGTGGAGGGGAATCTCGGTTGAGGAAAAAGGAAAACGTATCGGAAACATGGTATGGAATATGGCATCATCAGAACAGATGTGACGGAGATGGAAAAGCTGGGAGAATTGAATGGAGTCCTTACAGGAAGTGGGGTGGGAGGAAGTGTAATCCAGATAGCTGTGGGAGTCAGTGGGCTTATAGTGGATATTGGTTGATCTGGGGCTCTAATCTACAGCAGCTTGTCTTGTATTGATTCCCATGTTGGAAAACCAGATAACTTTCTCCCTCTGAATTGCAGTACTCCATTCTCTCAGGTTTAACCCTAACATTGTCATTAAACCTGCTGACGAGGGTGGCACTCTTGTTGTTTGCTGATTATAGAAAAATAGAATCATAGAAAATTACAACACAGAAGGAGGCCATTTGACCCATCATGTCCATGCCATTGAAAAAGAGTTACCCAGCCTAATCCTACCTTCCAGCACCAGGTCTGTAGCCCTGTAGGTTACGGCTCTTTAAGTGCACATCCAAGTACCTTTTAAATATGATGAGGGTTTCTGCCTCTACCACTCTTCCAGGTAGTGAGTTCCAGACTCCCACCACCCTCTGGATGACGAAATGTTTCCTTATCTCTCCACTAATCCTTCCACCAACTACTTTAAATCTATCCGACCTCTACCTTGCGGAGTCTGAACACCAACTCTCTGACATCACCTCCTACCTCTCCCTGGATCATGATCCCCAACATCAAACTTCAAACCATCGTTTCCCAGACTGTCACTGACTTCAGCTCCTCTGGAGATCTTCCCTCCATAATCTCCAACCCCATACAGCCCACTTCTACCTCCTTCTGAAGATCCACAAACAGGACTGCCCTGGTGGACCCATTATTTCAATATGTTTCTGCCAACGGAACTGATTTCTTCTTATCTCGACTCTATCTTTTCCAGTCTCTTCCTACCCATCTCCGTGACTCTTCTGACACCCTCTGCCACTTAAACATTTTCTAGTTTTCTGGCCCTAACTTTTCACCATGGATGTCCAATCTATCTGACCGGAGGGGAGTACCGCCGGGAACAGCCCACTGATGCCCACTGACGGCCTCTGGCGGCCAAGTCGCGTAAGTGACCTGCCGCCCACCGAGCTGGCATATTGGTGTGGGTGGGAAACGGTGAGAGTCGGAGGCAGCAGGGGGAAGGACCACTGCATGGAGGCAGGTCTAACCCAACGGTAAGTATGAACACCTGCAAAAAAAGTGAGTGATTATTTTTTTTATTTTTTTTCTTTTAGCGTTTTACCTCTATAGGGTTGCCTGAAGGTTTTCCAGTGGGTTTTTTTATGTGAAGATTTTTATTTTTCAGTGTTCCGCTTTCCCTGGGCCCAACTCAATCCTCGGCAGCACTTTGGCGAGGATCGCATTTGCCGCCGAGATTGAGAGCTCCCGCCCACTCAGATTGACGGTGTAAGCCATCATTTTGCCACCAGGTGGTACTGCCATCTCTTTTAGAGGGATCTTTCTGGCAAAGTACCGCCCAGTCTCTCGGCGGCCATCGGCTATCGTTTGGGCGGCACTTGGGCGGGCCTTGGCTTCCACCAAGTTCGGGTCCATGGAATTTAAAAAAATGAAAAATGACAGGGAGGAATATGAAGGACAGGAAAAGAAGAAATGGCAGAGGGAATGAAAGAACTGAATTCTGAGAAAAAGGGAATTAGAGATAGTGGGGGAATTGGACAAGAGAATGAAGGAATACGTGCATATAAGAGAGAGTGTAATGCAGATGTCAGACAAATATTTGGAAACAAAGCATCTGCACAAACACATTGACAAGCTAGGTGTCAAAGTTTTTTGCATGGTATACCTATAATTACTGTGAGATTATCAGGATACACGTATACTATTGGAACTTGTTTCTTTTTATCGGTACATAATTTCTTTGTCCAGGTCTTAAGCATTGAAAGTTTGACTGCACTGGCCATAGGGACAACTTTCTCGTTATCAACAACTTTGATTGCCACCATGAAGATTATTTTGAAAACAAATTTTGAAAATAATAAGTTTGCCTGATTGATTCTCTTTCCAACTGCATCGATCTAGCACGGCCTGACTCTCCCAATCACTCTGTTTATATCCACTCAAAAAAACAATCTGACCACGATGAGGTCTGTAACCGAGTGGCTTATTGTTTGTGTCTTGAAAGGTTTGGTTGTATTATTGAGCCAATTAGAATAATTTCAGGCAGGAAATTTGTACCTAAGACTGGCAACTTTACTAGATGAAATAGCTGGCCAGAAAGTTTAATTGGAGAAAGATCAAGTTAAAAGATTCGAACTACATCTGGGCTGAGACCAAACAGACTATATTTAGTGCTGTCAAGTGCTGTAGCCCATCAAAGTGCATTGGCTCATGGACCTAGTTTGATGAAAGATGTGCTGTAGCATGAGCCAAAATGTAGAAATTATTTGGTAGATAGAACAAAAGGAAAAGGAAACCAGTCCCCACGCCGAATTGGAATATTAGATGATCCCATCATCAGCTTGCTAGACATGAGCTGTAAGAAGTACAATCCTTAGTTAGGCTCCAACGATGTGAAAGGTAATCAAATCTGTTTTAAGCATTAGACCTAACCCCAATACCAATCCTCTTGAGAAGGCACAGTCACTTCCTACAGCTCTGATTTCAGGTTTCATTCTTTAACATTATATGGTATAGTTTCCGGTTATGGCTCGGAGGAAGTGGAACCACAGCGTAGCAAGCTCTGCGCTCCCTGAAATTACACATAGTGAGCCTTGCCTAAATAAATATTCATAATGAGATTCCAGACTGGATTGGCCCTGCCTGTGTGAGTTCGCTATCAGCACGTGTTAGGAGATTTACATTGCATTCTTCCTGGAAAGTGATCGAATCAAAGGCCTGAAAGTTTTGTTGGCGATAAGAACAGATGGCTGCGGAACACTGCAGAACAACTCCCTTTTGAATTGCTGCATTAGAGGTGCTTCTGGGGAATTTGGAAAAGAAAAGTTGCCTGTTTAGATCACCAGCATATCCTTCTCACTGAAGAAATGTGCTCTACTGTAAGAGTTATTGTTATGCCCAACATCCAAATGACAAGGAGGCAGCTGAGAAGAAAGCTATGATTTGATTTCATTCCAGGCCCAGAGACGGTACTGTGTGATTAGCACGCAAACGAAGCAAGAGGCCAAAGGAACAGTAGAGATTGGTCGTAGGATTCATCTGCATTCTCGGGTGAGCTGCCTCCACGGAGTTGGTCAATCGCAATGCCTCTGGAGTCACACCTGCTCCTTCTGCCTCCACAGGAAAGTTTTGAAAAAAATCTCCACACTTAACTTAATTGGGGGGCACAGGGGTCAATGCAGAATCTTGAACTAATTTTCTCAAGGGATCATCAACAACCATTAGGCCCATATTTAACATATTCAAGGGGCCTAACACTTGCTCTAGACATCTGCCCAGGACCCCTAAAAAATCAGTCCCACAAGTTTAGCAGTGGGAACAATTCCTATACAGGTTGGCTGTCCCACTGCTAAATTGCTATGCTTTGTACCTGTTTTATGCATGTAAAATGGTCATAACTCATACCAATTTCTAGCCCATGTGCTCATGTCCTGGAGTGGGACCGTCTATCTCATGAACAGGTCTGAGGAGCAGTGCATTAGAAGGCTGCGGTTCTGTAAGGAGGTTATGACTGAGCTATGCCATCTCCTGCAGCAAGACCTAGAGGCTGACATCGGGACCGGGACTTCGCTGTGGTGCTCAGCTTCTATGCCTCCGGATCATTCCAGGCTACAGCTGGGGATATCTACAGAGGCAGGATTGTTATCACTTAGCCAAGCCAATACATAAATATACCAAATAGATAGGTACGGTATACATGTCACAAAGTGTTTCTTTTCCACCTGTTGCACCATGACTGAGGAGAAAAGTGTAGGGCGCAAAATTCAGTTGGTTATCGCCTCCCGTTAGCGCCCCTGAGTGGCGATAAAGCTCAACGCTGGTTTGCAGCAATTTTAGCGGCACCCGCGAAATTCGGTTCATTTTTACCGCCGGCGCTAACAGTTGGTGCCTCGCCCTCTAGTGCCAGCCAGATCATGATGTCAGTACGCGTGCAACGCCATGCTAGTGCCCCGGACGCGGAATTCAGTTTGTGCGTCTCATTTACTACCAGCCGCTGAACACACCAGAGAAAGCAGGCGGTCCCAGCTTCTTTGGCCGATGCCGGGAGGGTATTTAAAGGGATGAGCAATCGGGTTACTCAGAGGTCACAGTGAGTGCGATGTTTTCACATAGCACAGTGTGTGTATCTCTTGGAATGCTGCGGCAGATATAATCTTGCAATTTACACTTACCTCGCGATTTGAGTGTGTGCATTTTGATAAGTGCAGTGTTAGCAGGGTACCTTCGTACCTTCCAAGCAATTGGAAGGCAGCTTCTACAGAGAAGGGAGATTGGGAATGTGAGGCCATGAATGAGGAGACCCCGTAGACGCCGAGACAGGAGGCCTTACCCCACCCGGATTTATCGGGACCACTTGTCATATGTGAACAGGTCTGAGGAGCAGTGCGTTAAAAGGCTGTGGTCCTGTAAGGAGGTTGTCACCGAGCTATGTCATCTCCTGCAGCAAGACCGAGAGGCTGACATCGGGACCACGACTTCGCTGTGGTGCTCAGCTTCTATGCCTCTGGATCGTTCCAGGCTACAGCCGGGGATATCTTCAGCATTTCGAAATTTGCTACTCATTGCTGCATCCACCAAGTCACAGGCGTTTTGTACTGTAGGTGCATGCACTACATAAAGTTTCCAATGACGAGGGAGAAACAGGAGCAATGGTCATGTGGCTTTGCTAGGATAGTGGGATTTCTGATTGTTCAGGGCACCATTGATTGCACCCACGTGGCATTGCGTGCACCACACTAAAATATGGAGGTGTTATGGAACCGTATACTCTCTCAATGTACAGTTGGTGTGCAACCACACGCAGCGCATCCTTGCTGTGAATGGCCACTATCCTGGCCGTACACATAACACTTTCATCCTGCAGGAGAACCATGACTCTTCCAGCCACCACATAAAGGTCATGGCTGGCTACTTGGCAACAAAGGCTATGGTCTAGCTGTTGTATATGAATAAAGAGTCTGCCTGGATACTGTGAGCTCAAAGTAAAGTGTGACCTTAGCCTTTTATTGCAGGTCTCCAGAGTGCCTCTCCAGTCTCTGAGGCCTCCTTAAGTACCTGTGCTCCCAAGGGATTGTGGGATCCCTTGGGACTCCAAGGGATCAGCCCTCTGGTGGCTGTACAAGGTATATACAAGTTTACATACATAACAACACTTCCCCCCCCCCCCAAGTCAATAGTGTAACTATTTACAAGGTAAGTCGATCTGGAGCCTTTTTTTCCCTGGTTGATTGTCTTGGTGCAAATGCTGGTATTGTTGAATCATTTGTTGGGCCCTCGCTGGACTGCTGTGCAGCTGGCCTTGCTGGGCTGCCTGGTGTGGTGAGTCCTGCTGGGATGCTGCGGGTAATGGGTTCTGCTTCGTGGCCAACCGCGGTGTCAGTTGCCACTGGTGTGTATGTTGGGGGCTCAAAGAAGGTAGGGTCCAAAGTGGGTTGCTCAGGATAGTCCGTAAATCTGAGTTTGATTTGGTCCAAGTGTTTCCGGTGAATGAGTCCATTTGAAAGTTTGACCCGAAACACTGTGCTCCCCTCTTTGGCCACAATAGAGCCGGGAAGCCAATTGGGACCTTGTCCATAATTCAATACAAATACTGGATCATTGATTTCAATTTCGCGTGACACATTTGCGCTAACATGATATGTACTTTGTTGAAGCTGCCTGCTCTATACCTGTTCATGTAGATCAGGGTGGACTAACGAGAGCCTTGTCTTAAGTGCTCTTTTCATGAGCAGTTCAGCAGGTGGAATCCCAGTGAACGAGTGGGGTCTCGTGCGGTAGCTAAGCAGAACTCGGGATAGGCGAGTCGGCAGTGAGCCTTCAGTTACCCTCTTCAAGCCTTGCTTGATTAGTTTGCACTGCTCTCTCTGCCTGACCATGAGATGCTGGTTTGAACAGAGCAGATGTAACATGTTTGATCCCGTTACGGGTCATGAACTCTTTGAACTTGGCACTGGTAAAACGTGGCCCGTTGTCGCTCACAAGGACATCAGATAGTCCGTGCATGGCAAACATGGCCCGCAGGCTTTCAGTGATGGCAGCGGACGTGCTTGCCGACATTATCTCACATTCAATCCATTTGGAGTACGCATCTACCACCACAAGGAACATTTTACCCAAAAACGGGCCTGCATAGTCGATATGGACCCTGGACCTCGGTTTGGAGGGCAAAGACCGTAAACTTAGTGGCGCCTCCCTGGGTACATTGCTTAACTGCGAGCATGTGTTACATCTGTGCACGCAGGACTCTAAGTCCGCATCGATACCGGGCCACCACACGTGGGATATGGCTATCGCTTTCATCATTACGATGCCTGGGTGGGTACTGAGGAGGTCACTGATGAAAGTCTCTCTGCCCTTCTTGGGGACCACTACCTGATTGCCCCACAGAAGGCAGTCTGCATGTATAGACATTTCAACTTTGCACCGCTGGAACGGCTTTATCTCTTCCTGCATTTCCACTCGACACTGGACCAGCTCCCGTGAAGTACACAGCTTTTGACTAGAGATAATAAGGGGTCCTGGCTTGTCCAGGTTTTGATCTGCCGGGCAGTGACGGGTGATTGCTCACTCTCAAATGCTTCCATAAATATGGCTAGATCTGCGGGCTGCACCATTTCCACCCCCGTAGTGGGCAATGGCAGCTTACTGAGAGCTTCGGCGCAGTTTTCTGTGCCTGGCCTGTGGCGGCTCCATTGACATCGGGAGTCCATTTAGTTCAACATTCAGCATTATCAGGGGACAATTCATGACGAATGTGTGTACCCCATGTACCTTTGCCTCCTCTATCTGAGGCTCTGTTTTGTCATGATCTTCCTCTGCAACCTGGTGGTTTGCAGGTTTAACAGGCTTAGCAGCTCACCTGCACATACGTTGGAGGTGTCCCATTGTTCCACAGCTCTTGCAAACGTACCCTATGAAGTGGCATGAATGGAAACGATGATCACCCCCGCAGCGCCAACAAGGTGTTAATGGCCTTGCATTCATCACCCTTGATAGTGGACACTGAAACATCTGCGGACGTGCAGCTGTAGGCAAATGGCGCCTGCCCTGTATGTTGCGATTTGAAAACAACATCACTTTGTTCACAGTACTTGTAGCAGCATTCGTGTGCTCAGAGGTTTGCTTTGTATTGTCACTGGTGGCAATGAACGCCTGGGCTATCGCTATGGCCTTACTCAAGGTTGGGGTCTCTACAGTCAAAAGTTTGCGAAGTATCACTTCATGGCCAATGCCAAGTATGAAAAAGTCTCTGAACATCTGCTCCAAATGTCCTTCAAATTCGCAATGTCCTGCAAGGCGTCTTAGCTCGGCGACATAACTTGCCATTTCCTCGCTGTCAGATCTTTTGTAAGTGTAGAACCGGTACCTCGCCATCAGAACGCTTTCCTTCGGGTTCAGATGCTCCTGGACCAGTGTGCACAAAACATCATACGATTTCTTTGTGGGTTTCGTTGGAGTGAGCAGATTTTTCATGAAGCCATACGTTGTGCCCCGCAGAGGGTGAGGAGAATCGCCTTTTGTTTGGCAGCGTTCGCTTCTCCTTCGAGCTCATTGACCATGAAGTATTGGTCGAGTCACTCCACAAATATTTCCCAATCATCTCCCTCCGAGAATTTCTCCAGGATGCCCACTGTTCTCTGCAACGTTGGGTTCGTCATCTGTATTTCGTCGCCAGTTGTATATGAATAAAGCATCTGACTGGATACTGTGAGCTCAAAGTAAAGTGTGACCTTAGTCTTTTACTGCAGGTCTCCAAAGTGCCTCTCCAGCCTCTGAGACCTCCTTAAGTACCTGTGCTCCCAAGGGATTGTGGGATCCCTTGGGACTCCAGGGGATGAGCCCTTTGCTGGCTGTACAAGGTATATACAAGTTTACATACATAACCCCTCATCATCATCATCATCATCATAGGCAGTCCCTCGAATCGAGGATGACTTGCATCCACGTCAAAAAGTTTACAGGTGTTTCAATGATGGACCTAAAATTCCAGGTCCCGAACTAAATTTTGAAGGGTGGAAGATGCCTGTGCTTGGATTTTTTTAATATGTGGTGACAGTTACACACTAGCCACCACACGGGCTTGACAGAGCTAGATCTTGGTCCAGTAGCAAGGATTAACCAAAACGACTGGAGACCTGCTCTGCTGCATGGACCTAATGTGCACACATATCGCAGTGTGGGCTGGCCCATGCTGCCCCAGGCCCTTGCCTCTCCTGGGCCCCGATCACGTCCCTCTGCAGTCTCTCGCCGCTCCTTCGCCTTGATCTCACTGCTCCTGATGTACCTGCCCACGCTCCAATCACCGACCTGGATCGTGGTGACATCCCTTTTCACTACCGTTGCTCTCCTGCTCCAGCGTGTGCTGCTCCCTGGAGTGGTATGCTGCCATGCTGCTCCTTCCACTCCCAGGTCTTCTCCGATGGTGCTCACAGGCCGGGGGCTGCGCAGACTTCTGGGCTAGGCTGCCACGCTGCTCCTTCCACTCACCTGTCTCATGACACCCCTCCGCAACTCCAACACCCGTGCTGAGCATCGGTACAACAGAAGTCATGCGCCACCCGGAACCTCATAGAACAGACTACTGGGGTGCTGAAGCAATGTTTCTGCTGCCTTGACGATGCACAGCATGGCGAGGCAGACAAGTAGGAGGATCAGCACATATGCCGTTGTAAGGGTCGCACGTCAGTGTCTCATCCTCCATTGATTCCGTTGAATCAACCAACAGATGTCAACTGGCCCTCATAGTCACATCGCTATGTGCTAGGCTCATGGCACAGCTCCGTGAAATTCTCAATTAATACACACGACGGCAATGCAAAGGGTCAAATAAACATTTTATTATCTGTAACAAGAGTGTGCTCTCAAGCAGCGACCAATAATCCATCACCAGGAACTAATAAAGAATGTAACAAATGTCCCTTGAAACAATACAACACACCAGCAACTTCATGAATATATGCACAAACACCCCTCCCATCTGAAATGCAAGACCAGCTCCCATGAAGCATATTATGCCAAGTACCTTGCACAAATAACAGGCGTCAAACATCACCCGCAAATTATGCATGATTCTATTTACTAGATGTGGATATATGGCCATGGTGGGAAACACCTTAGTGTGACTTGCTGACAGACTTGCTAGACCTTCCCTTTTCCCTCCTTTCATGCCTACTGCTCTTCCTTAATGTGGCCGCAGTGTCTGCAGCAAGGCTGCTTGAAGACTGTTGTTTCTGTGAGGCAGAGACTGCAGATGGCCTAGCAGGACACCATGGACCAGCTGTGGACTGCAACATCTCAGCATGGGCGGTAGCAGTCTCGGTTGGGTGCAGACCGCGACAGGTGCAAAGGCAGAGTGGCAGTGGTGGGAGCCGGAATGCACCTTCCATTTCCATCGACATACTGCCACTCCGGGGCAGAGCTTCAGCATCCGGAGTAATCTGCTGCAGCACAATTGCTGGCCTGGACTGTGAGGAACCCAGAGACGATGACAGCAGTCAATGTTTGCGTGGCATCAATCTGAGTCTGCATGAGAGCAGACTGAATCTGCATGAGAGCAGACTGAGTCTGAACCACAGCAGACTGAGAATTGATGCCACCAACCAGTGACTGCATCACATTATGAAGGCCTTGCGTGGCTTTGGACTGTGCTGTAATAGCTGATGCCTCGTAGGCCATAGCACATGCCATCGCCTCTGGGTCCCAATGGTCGCTCGTCGACTCCAACATCCATTGGTAAGTGCCAAGGATGGGCTCTATGGACTGCTGCAAGGCACGGGCAATGCTTGAGGCAGTCTCCCCCAACCTCACAGCAAGTGCATCCATGCTCTGCGGGATCTTTGCCAATGCACCCATAAGCTCGCGATGCATCCTGAGACTCTGGCGCCAGGTCCATACTCAGTAGGACTCAGGCGCCGACTCACCCTCTGGTGAGCTGGCCCCCGAACTTCCCTTCGCGCTTGGTGTTGCTGCAGGCCACTGGGTACAGGAACATCAGGCTCCTCAAAGCCCATGAAGATCGGCTCGTCATCCGAGTTGGTGTCCCCACTGTCTGCAGCAGATGGATCCTGCCAGACTGATGCAGAACTGTTGTCCCCTTTCTCCTCTTCTATCCTGTCATTGGAAGTGGACGGCTCATGGACAGGTTGTTGCGCTTCTGGCTCATTATCTGTAAGCACAAAGCACAGAAGTTTGGTTAGCTGCAGAGGAAGGGGCAGGAAGGGAACAAGGAGCTGACATACGACAGTTACATGTAAAGTTGGAAAGGCATGTGGTTTCAGGGGTAAATGGTCTCGTATAAGAGGGAAAGGGGATGAACATACCGGCGCTGTCCCCAGGGTGCTTGGCTTTCCCAACAGCTACCACACCCACTTGTGCGCCCATGAGGACGGATACGCGCTCTTCCACCTCCGTGGGGACGTGGAGGTCAGGCTCCTCTTCCTCCGGTCCGCATTTGTTGGCGTTGTTGTGAGCGAGTTCTGCCTACAATAATAAACAGAAGAACATCTGAGTAAGTGTGTAGCACATGTGCCTTGCATAGTTCAATAGCTGCTACTGCAGATGTCTATTTCACTGTCAATAGCTGCGCAGGGTGGCTGTGTGAATGGTGGGATTTGAGGCTACCAGCTAAGATTAAGGGTAAGGCTAAAGTTTGCAAATGCATATAAAGAGTGAAAAGATAGTAGGAGAGGTGGGGTTGAGTAGGGCCCAAGAAAGATAGCTACTCATGGAGGCCCAGGATGTGGCTGATGAACTGAGGCGGAACTTTGCAGCTCTCTTCAGCAACGAAGACTGTGGCCTGGTACACATAGTGCAGGAGCAGCTACTGCACAGACTGTACACTGTGTGAGACAGTGAGGTTCAACTTATGGTATTGTAAGGTTAATAGAAAGGGTACTCACCCTGAAACCCAAGTGATGTCGTTCAACTTCTTGCGACATTTTGTCGTAGTTCTCGGCACCCAGCTCCTTGCAGACACGTGCTGTGCCACCTCCCTCCACAGATGTCTAAAAACTATAGGCGGTGGCGTCCTGTCACTCTCAGGCTGCAGGACATCTGTTTGTCTCTTCACAGCCTCTATTAAAGTGGTGGGCATGCTGCCGAGCTCCACCCACAGCCATGTTGCCGCTCTGAACAGACTGCGATAGTGAGACAGCACCTGTGCACAGTCATTTTACATCCCCTTTAAGAAGTGGCTGGCGCCAGACTGTCTAATGACTATCGCCTCATCCACATTTGCTCTGGGGAGTTAGCGCAACAATTTTCGGCTTCACCGCCATAAGAGAATTGTGCAACGCCTGATTTACCACTCCATTTCCCTCTTGGGGCGCTGAAACCAAATTTTGTGGTAGCCGGCGCTAACTTTTCCAAGGCGCTAAATTTACCGCCTCAAAATGGGCAATACCGAATTTCCAGCCCTAAGTCTTTAGAAAAATATTCAAAAGTAGATTTTCCTCTTATTGTCGTCAGGATTAAAGGATTGTCTGGGTGCAACATGTGGAGGGAAATCAGGCCGAGAGGATTGCATGCCGCTAACAGCTCTGCTGCTCACCGTTTGTCCTGGCATGCCTTTTATGTTGTCCCACTTTAACCATGAAATACTTGCAGCATTTGAAAGCAGCCCCAATCATTTATCTTAACTTGCCAACCAACATGTCTGCAGATGCATTTTTGCTCTGTGAATTTTGTATTATAAAAATCTCTTGACCTGTCCCTTTTGTAAGCTCTTCCTTTTCTGCTGAATCATTGTAAATGCTTCAATTATAGTCACTTTTCTATTGATCTTTGCAGACATTTTGTTCTTTGTATGTCAACATAAACATTCTCTATATGGTCTGAAACAAAAAAAGCTACAAATGAATATTTAATTTTTTTAAAACAAATTAAAAAAAATAGAATATTGCAAAATACTGAAAACAGAAATTGCGCTGTAAACTGAATGAAAATCTGAATTTTTAGAAACCATTAGCTGGCTTTTTAGAGCTTTATTGCTCATCTGTCAACTTCTGATGGGTGAACAGAGCACAGAGAGTGACCCCATCCGAAATAGATGGAAAACCCTGTGCTTGATTTATATTTAAAGCCAAAAGGTTAGTCAGAAGATTCTAGAACATAGGAAAAGGAGGAAACCACCCTGTTCCTCGAGTCCATTCTGTCATTCATTTAGATAATGGCTGATCTGTACCTCAACTCCATTCACCTATCTTTGTTCCACATTCCTCGATACCCTTACCTAACAAAAGTCTATCTATCTCAGTCCTGAAAGCTCCAATTGTCCCAGCATCCACAACCATTGGTGGAGCAAGTTCTGAATTTTCAATACCCTTTGTATTATAAAGTGCTTCCTGATTTCACTCCTAAATGACCTCACTCTAATTTTAAGAATATGCCCTCTTGTTCTGGATTCTCCCAGCAAAAGATATAGTTTATCGGCATCTGCACTATTGAATTCCTTCATAATTATAAATACCTTGATTAGATCACCCCTCAACCTTCTAAACTCAAGATGATACAAGCCCTGTTTATGCAACATAATTTAACCCTTTAAGCCCCGGTATCATTTTGGTGAATCTACACTGTACCCACTGCAAGGCTAATGTATCTCAATATATTGGTTTAGTGCCCAAAACTGAACACTGTTCATATACACAGATCACTAAAAGCTTATGGACAGGTACAAACAGTAATCAAACAGGCAAATGGAATATTGGATTTTACATGAAGGGGGTTGGAATTTAAAACTGAGGAATTGATGCTTCAATTGCACAGAGCGTTGGTTAGATTTCCTCGAGAGTACAGTGTTCAGTTTTGCTGGAAGAGCCAGTGAAACCCTGAAAGACAACTTAAACAGCCAAAGTTATGATGGACGAGTGGGAGATCCTTCACAGAAATTCACCCTCCCTGCCCCAAGTCAATAACTGTGTGGAGAAAGATTAAATGTAAGGGCTCATTTCCTAACTTTGTGCAATGTCTCTGCACCTCCCTTGCAGGATTGCGATGGCAATGATGCCTCTTGGGAGGGTGACGATGGGGATCCTGGTCCTCCTCCTCCTCCTGCGTCTACTCCTCCTCCTGCTGCTGCGTCTCCTCCTCCTCATGTGGTACTGCTGGTTCGACCTCCAGCGGCTGTCCCCTCATGATGGCCAGGTTGTGCAGCATGCAGCAGACCACCGCGAATATGGAGACCCATTGAGGAGAGTACTGCAAAACACCACCAGAGCGGTCCAAGCAATGGAACCTCTGTTTGAGCATCCCGACGCAGTGCTCGATGAAGCATCTGGTGCCAGAATGAGCGTCGTTGTATGCATGCTCGGTCAAAGTCCTGAGGTTCCGCAGTGGAGTCAGCAGCCAAATGTACAGGGGATATCCCTTGTCCCCAAACAGCCATCCACAATACTGATTTGGCCCAGTGAAGAGGGCGGGCACACTGGTCTGGTGCAGGATGAAGGAATCGTGGCTGTTGCCTGGATACCTGGCAGCAATTGCCAGGATCCAATGCTGGTGGTCGCACACCAGCTGCACATTCAGGGAGTGGAATCACGTTCTGTTGAAAAAGTGTTCTGGATGGTGTTGCGACGCCCTCAGGCCAACATGTGTGCAGTCAATGGCACCCTGCACCCTGGGAAACCCTGCAATCCAGACAAATCCGGGATGCTGCTCCACCTGCTTCTCTCTGGTCATGGGGAAGGAGATATATTTGACTCTTCTCCTTTTTTACAGAGCATTGGTTACCTGCCGGATGGAGCGATGGGCAGAGAATTGGGATATGCTCGCTATGTCTGCAGTGGCAGACTGGAAAGACCCCATGGCGTAAAAAGTTGAGAGCTATGGTGACCATGTTCTCAACGGTCAGAGCGGCCTTGAGGCTTGTGTGAGGCTCCAGATCTGGCCGCAGGACATCGCACAGCTCCCTCAGTACGTCCTTTCTAAATCTGAGCCTTCGCATCACTGAGCTCCAGGAAGGAAAACTGATGCTGGTAAACCCTTTGGCGGTAGGGCCTCCTTCCCCCAGGTCTATGCTGGGGCCCTCCGATGGCATTTTGCTGATTGCCTTCTCCCTGTTTCTGCTGATGGTCTGTGTTATATCTTCAGTACAATTCACAAACACACATAACAAAGATGGCAGAACACTTCAGGAAGCTTGTCAGCTGACCTGACTGTTTATTGTTGTAAACAGCATTGGCTGCAGTCCCACAGTAGTCCACAGGTGGAGCTATATATATTACACTTCTCCCTCCTTAATGAAGAAGTAATTCTAACAAAACAATCATCATACATAACTTGAATGGTTACACATAACAAAAGATATGGGGCTAGATTTTTCATTATTTGTGCAAGCATAATGCCCACTTAATGTCCATTTTAACGCTGAAATGAGTTGTAACACCCAGATATCGCCCATTTAGCCACAAAATTGAAACTGACGCCTATTTTCGGACAGTTATCGGCAAGTGTTACTTTTGCCATGTGCGTAATTCCGGGAAAAAATAATACCGCCCGCCCACTTTTTTTCGGGGCGGAATCATCAGAATGGACGAACCCAACGCCCATAATATCGCCCAGCATTACTTTCGGCATGTAATTAACGCTGAGATTCAATAATACCAACCGCCCACTTTTTTTGTCGTGAAAATCACATTTGCCGAAACTAGCACCCAGTATATCGCCCAGCGTCACTTTCAGCACCTTGCACACATCTTGCCCACAATATCGCTCGCCAAAAACACCGCTCTGAAGAAAGTGAACTGTTCTGAACTAATCACAGTGGCATTTTTCAAATCGCACGTTGCTTCATTGAAAAGGCTGCTTCAACATCGGGGGAGTTTGGATTGACTCTGGAGTTCTTCTCAGGTGATGTGACATCTGAACAGACATCTTTTCATACTATGGAGATTGGGTTTTACTGTAGGTGTCTTTTAGTGTGGACATTTATTGCTTAACAGTAGGCATTATATTTTTATTGGAATGGGCCAGCCATTTCTCAGCCTGCATCGATTACAATGCAGATGCTGCAGAGTACAAATGGCACAACATTTAATCCACAGCGATATGTGCCCAATCTAAGATGTGCCAGACTGAGGAGGAGGTCCAGATCATACATATCCCGCACTTACAGGGAGAAGTGGTCTTACCTCGACTTATCCAAGAACACCTGCCTTTGGAGAATGCGCTTCCACAAAGTGGTTATCAGGGAAATATGCCAGCTCATCAGGTCAGATCTGCAGCCTGCCAGCACCTTCAGGACATCACTGTCTATCGAGGTCAAAGGTCACAGCGGCACTGTCGTTCTATGCGTCCAGTTCCTTTCAGGCTTCTGCGGTCGACATTTCCCCTCTTTCTCAGCATGCATTAGACAGGTCACGGAGGCTCTGTACACATGTAGGATGGACTTTATCAGCTTCCCTATGACCATGGAGGCTCAGACTGACAGGGCTGGAGCATTCTACCGCATTGTTAATTTCCCCAAGGTGCAGAGAGCAATATAGTGTACTCACATCGCCATGCAGGCAACTTCTCAGGGCCCAGAGGTTTTTCGCAACAGAAAAGGATTTCACTCCCTGAAAGTCCAACTAGTTGTCGACCACAACCAGATAATTGTGGCAGTGAATGCCAAATATCCAGGCAGCTTTGATGAGGCTCACATCCTGCGTGCGAGCGCTGTCTCTGACATGTTTACCAGTCAGCCACAAGGACAATGCTAGATGCTTGGTGACAAACGATATGGCCTAGCTACTTGGCTCATGAACCCCCCCTGCATGACACCCACACCGAAGCCGAGAAGCGATACAATGAGAGCCACAGAGCCACATGTAATGTGGTCCAGAAAACAGTAACTGTGCTTAAGCAGCGCTTTAGATGCCTGGAGTACTCAGGAGGGGAGCTAAAATACAATCCTGATCAGGTAACTCAATTCGAGGTCATGTGCTCGATGCTGCACAACCTGGCTATCAGGAGGGGATAAGAATTGTCAGAAGGCACTGATGGTCCACCTCAGGAGAGAGAGGAGGAGGAGGACGAGGGGCTGTTCGCTGACCTCGGGCCAGACAATCAGGCTGACTATGCAACCATGCCCTCACCCCTCTCCAGACCACAGGAAAGGGCCCGTGGTGGCTACATAGCTGAAAGACTCTCACGTCAGCAGCTCATAAATGAGCAATTTGCCTGAAAGAACATTGCTTTATTGACAAAGTTGACACACTGCTGTGTGTGCAGCTCAGACATCAATGGTGGGCATCACCTTGGTTCCAGTTAAAGTTTAAGTTGATTGAAGTTAAGTTTTATTTCACCCTTTCATGTTAAGAAATCACTAGTGTGTAACGGTCCAGCTATCTGAAACAATGCACAACAAGGTTATGTTGAATAAAAAACATTAAAGATGACCATTGGTCTGAAATCACAAATATCACTGGCAAAACACCCCAACCCCACCCCATTGACATCAATCAAATAGTCAACATGTCCAGCAACACAGAACACAAATACAAACCAAAAGGATGGCCCGCTTCTCCCATACATTCCAACAAACTGCATACACTGAGATGGAGATATAACAAAGCCATCACCTGCGGACATGCACCTCACTTTCCTTCCCCCCTCCCTTTCTTCTCCCAACATCTACCCCTTCCCCTCCTTGCTCCATGCCGCCTGGCCAAGGCGCTCCTCAGGCGGTACCTCACTGGGAGGGATGAAGGCAGAGCCGGTGGTTGCACGGATATGGGAGCGGGCGGTACGGAGTTGGAAACATTCTCGGATCCAGAAGTAGGATCTTGCTCCTGCCTCTCATGTGTCATTGGCACTGGGGGTGCAGAACCTAGGGGTGGAGTGCCGTGCTCCGGGACCACCGGGAGACCTGTGCCACGAATGTTCCTGGCTATCGCCTCCAGGGTCTCCGCCATCAGCGGAATGTAATCCGTCATGATGCCGGAGGTGCTGGCCAGCTGTCGGGATATGCCCCCCAATCCATGTAGGATCTGGTCACCTATGTCTACCTTCCTCCTGGACAACTGTACCATCTCTCCACTTTCATCTGGTGCTTGTGGAGAAGACCTGCCATGTCCATGAAACCTCCGTGGGGTTGGCACTGTCCTAGGTACAGCTGGGGTGCCCTGTGGCAAGGTGCTTGGGTCCGGTACCTCCAGAGTGGAGATGGGAATGACTGGAGGATCAATAGATGGCCTGGCCCAGAATGCCTTCTGGAGCCTGGCGATGCAGACTACTCAAAGATGGTGCTCTCATCCACGGAGAACAGACCCAGCTGATTGACGGGCAGAAATCGGGCCTCCTCAGCACCAGATGTAGGATCATCCAACGAGTCCGGCCCCGCGCCCCCACCTTTTGGCCTCTCTGGTCTTGCCTTATTATTAGCTATTAGAGAAGGAGATGTTAGGGATACAGGGTGAGGTTATTAGAGAAGGAGATGCTAGGGACACAAGGTGAGTCCAGCGCTACACACAGCACATGCACGACAAAAGCATCACCGCTATCAAAATCATCACAGACATCACATTTCATGACCATCAATTTCAGGACCGAGATGAGGAGAAACGTCTTCACCCAGAGAGTGGTGAACCTGTGGAATTCTCTACCACAGAAAGTTGTTGAGGCCAATTCACTAAATATATTCAAAAAGGAATTAGATGTAGTCCTTACTACTAGGGCGATCAAGGGGTATGGCGAGAAAGCAGGAATGGGGTACTGAAGTTGCATGTTCAGCCATGAACTCATTGAATGGCGGTGCAGGCTCGAAGGGCCAAATGGCCTACTCCTGCACCTATTTTCTATGTTTCTATGTTTCTAACACATTCTGCATTGCAATGATTACTATGAGGCCAGCATTATTTATAGGGCACTTTTAGAAATCATCGAATCTATCATATAATATTGGTCAGATATGAGTGGGTGTGGCATCTAATGACTTTACATTACGCAATGGTGTATACTTTACTCATATGGCATCACTTCAGGGTCTGCAGCTGTCTGCTTGGCCATCCGGGGGTTGCTCCCCACTGGTGCGAGCACCCGCTCCTCAATGTCAGTGAGATCGCTAAAGACTGTGGCCCCCCACCGTTCGCCTCTGCTCGGACCTATTCATCGCTAGCTTCTTCTGTAAAAGGTATGTATTTAACCCTTTGTAACCTGCATTACACATGACCATCAGAGGGCCCACCTGTTGGAGTCCCAAGGGATCCCAGCATCCCTTGGGAGCACAGTATATAAGCAGGCCACCCACAAGGTACCTGCACTCTGGAGTCTTAGTAAAGGAGCTAAGGTCACTCTTGCTCATTACACTCAATACTCAGTCTCACCATTTATTATGAGTGTAACAATTGGCGACGAGGTAATGAACAACCGCGCAAAAATGCAAAGAACAGTCAGTATCCTGGAGAAGTTCTCAGAAGGGGGTGATTGGAAGGCCTTCCTGGAGAGACTCGACCAATACTTTGTGGCCAACGTGCTAGAAGGGAACGAGAATGCTACCAAACGAAGGGCGATCATCCTAATTGTCTGTGGGGCAACAAACTATGGCCTCATGAAGAATCTCCTGGCCTCGGCAAAACCAGCAGAGAAATCCAATGAAGAATTGTGTACGCTGGTCCGGGAGCACCTAAATCTTAAGGAAAGCATTTTAATGGCGAGATATCGGTTCTACACGTGTCAACGATCGGAAGGCCAGGAAGTGGTGAGCTACGTCGCCGAACTAAGGCGCCTCACAGGACATTGTGAGTTTGAGGGATTCCCAGAACAAATGCTCAGAAATTTTTTGTAGTGGGCAATGGACATGAGAGATTCCTTCGCAAACTGTTGACTGTAGAAGCTCCGAATCTGAGTAAAGCTATAACGATAGCCCAAGCATTTATGTCCACCAGTGATAACACCAAGCAGATTTCGCAGAACAAAGACATTTCGGCCAGTACTGTGCATAAAGTAACGTCGGTTTTGAGTAGAAATGTACATGGCAGAATGTACACGCCAGCTGCTGTGGCCCAACCTCAATTGACCCAGAGTCTGCCATCATCTGTTAATATGAGGCAGTGAACACCCTGTTGGTGCTGCGGAGGTGATCATCGGCCCCATCGATGCTGGTTTAAGCACTATGCGTGCAATGGTTGCAGAACAATGAGACACCTCCAATGAATGTGCAGGTGAGCTGCAAACCCTGCGAACCACCACGTTGCAGAGGAAGATCGATCCATAGTGGATCAGATTGAATTGGAAACTCGTACTGAGGAGGCAGAAGTGTACGGGGTACACATGTTCACGATGAAATGCCCACCAATAATGTTGAAAGTTAAGCTGAACGGCATTCCAGTATCTATGGAGTTTGACACAGGGGCAAGTCAGTCCATTAGGAGTAAAAAGGTCTTGGACAGGCTGAGGGGAAAGAAGGCACACAGGCCCAAGCTTAGCCCCATTCACACCAAACTAAGGACTTACACGAAGGAACTAATCCCTGTAATTGGCAGTGCAGAAGTCAAAGTCCCAGTACACAAACTCCCACTGTGGATTGTGCCAGCGGATGGCCCCACATTGTTTGGCAGAAGCTGGCTGGGAAAAATCCGCTGGAACTGGAACGACATCCGAGCACTTTCGTCCGTCAACGACGCCTCATGTACCCAGGTTTTAAGCAAGTTCCCATCATTATTCGAGGCAGGTATTGGCAGCTTCTCGGGAGCGAAAGTGCAAATCCATTTGGTTCCCGGTACGCGACCCATCCACCACAAGGCTTCGGTGGTACCGTACATGATGCGTGAAAAAGTGGAAATTGAGCTGGACAGGCTGCAACGTGAAGGCATCATTACACCGGTGGAATTCAACGACTGGGCCAGTCCTATTGTCCCGGTATTCAAGGAGGACGGTACGGTTAGAATTTGCGGGGACTGTAAAGTAACGATTAAACTTTTTTCGCTGCAGGACCAGTACCCGCTACCCAAGGCAGATGACCTATTTGCGACCCTGGCTAGAGGGAAGGCGTTCACCAAGCTGGACCTGACCTCGGCCTACATGACGCAGGAGCTGGAGGAGTCTTCGAAAGGCCTCACCTGCATCAACACACACAAAGGTCTGTTTATCTACAACGGGTGCCCGTTCGGGATTCAGTTGGCTGCAGCGATCTTCCAGCGGAACATGCAGAGCCTGCTAAAGTCGGTTCCTTGCACAGTGGTCTTCCAGGATGACATATTGATTGGTTGGGACACTATTGAGCACTTTGAAGATTCTGGAGGAGGTTCTTAGTTGGTTGGATCATGTGGGGCTCAGGTTGAAATGCTCGAAGTGTGTTTTCCTGGCACAGGACGTTGAATTCTTAGGAAGGAGAATCGCAGCAGACGGCATTAGACCCACCGATGCCAAGATGGAGGCCATCAAGAACGCGCCGTGACCACAGAACGTGGCGTAGCTGTGGTCTTTCCTGGGACTCCTTAACTATTTCGATAATTTCCTACCTGGGTTAAGGATCCTGATAGAACCCCTACATGCGTTACTGCGCAAGGGAGACGACTGGGTATGGGGGAATTCACAAGAGGCTGCCTTTAAGAAAGCCAGAAATTTATTGTGTTCTAACAAACTGCTTATCCTGTATAACCCATGTAAATGATTAGTGCTAGCTTGCGATGCGTCGTCATACGGGGTCGGGTGTGTGTTACATCAGGCTAATGAATCTGGGATTTTGCAACCGGTTGTGTATGCATCCAGGAGTTAGTCCAAGGCCGAAAGGGTCGACAGCATGGTTGAAAAAGAAGCTCTGGCATGCCTTTACAGGGTAAAAAAAATGCACCAGTACTTATTTGGCCTCAAGTTCGAGCTTGAAACTGACCACAAGCCGCTCATATCGCTATTCTCGGAGAGCAAAGGGATTAATACCAATACCTCTGCCCGCATCCAAAGGTGGGCGCTCATGCTATTGGCATACACCTATGTAATCCGCCACAGACTGGGCAAAGAGAACTGCGCAGATGCTCTCAGTCGCTACCGTTGCCCAGCACCGGGGTGGAAATGGCACAGCCAGCGGACTTGCTTATGGTCATGGAGGCACTTGAGAACGAGAAACCCCCATTACGGCCCGCCAGATCAGGGCCTGGACCAGCCAGGATCTGTTACTGTCCTTGATAAAAAAAACTGTGTCCTCCATGGGAGCTGGTCCAGTGTCCCAATGGAGATGCAGGAGGCGATTAAGCCGTTCCACAGCCGCAAAGACGAGTTGTCCCTGCAGGCGGACTGTCTTTTGTGGGGCAATCGCGTGGTCTTGCCCAAGAAAGGCAGAGACATGTTTATTTAAGAACTGCACATCACCCACCCAGGCATCGTAATGATGAAAGCCATAGCCAGATCTCACGTGTGGTGGACCGGCATCGAATCAGAATTAGAGTCATGCGTGCGCCAGTGCAACACTTGCTCTCAGTTGAGCAATGCACCCAGAGAGGCACTGCTAAGTTTATGGTCATGGCCATCCAAACCGCGGTCGAGGATCCTGTAGACTATGCAGGCCCATTCCTTGGAAAAATGTTTTCGGTTGTCGTGGACGCTTACTCAAAATGGATTGAATGTACAATAATGTCTTTAAGCACATCCACGACCATCATTGAAAGCCTACGATCCAGGTTTGCCACGCACAGCTTGCCTGATGTCCTAGTCAACGGCAATGGACCATGCTTCACCAGTGTTGAATTCAAGGAATTCATGACCCGCAATAGGATCAAACATGTCACATCTGCCCCATTCAAGCCCACATCCAATAGCCAGGCAGAACTGGCAGTTCAGACCATCAAGCAAAGCTTCAAACATGTGTTGGAAGGCTCCCTGCAGACCCGGTTGTCCCGAGTGCTGCTCAGCTACCGCACCAGACCCCACTCACTCACAGGGATTCCTCCATCCGAGCTGTTCATGAAAAGGGCGCTTAAAACAAGGCTCTCTCTTGTCCACCCTGATCTCCATGATCACGTGGAGGGCAAGCGGCATCAACAAAGTGTGTACCATGACCGCGCAAATTTGTCACGCAATATTGAGATCAATGATCCTGTGTTTGTGCTCAATTATGGATATGGTCCCAAATGGCTCACTGGCATGGTCACAGCCAAAGAGGGGAGTAGGGTGTTTCAGGTCAAACTGACCAATGGACAAATGCACAGAAAACATTTGGACCAAATCAAATTGCGGTTCACCAACAGCTACGAACAACCCGAAGTGGACACCACCAACTTTGACCTTCCAACACACACACAAGCGGCAACTGACATCATATTGGCCACAAAACCGAACTCATCATCCCCAGCAGCCCGGCAATGCCGGCTGTCCAACAGCCCAGTGAAGAACTGACCAATCCACCCACACCATCCTTTGTATCGAGACGATCGACAAGGGAGCGCAAAGCCCCAGATCGTCTCACCTTATAAATAAGTATACTGTTAACTTCACGGGGGAGTGATGTTATGTATTTAACCCTTTGTAACCGACATTATACCTGACCACCAGAGGGCCCACCTGTTGGAGTCCCAAGGGATCCCAGCATCCTTTGGGAGGCCAATATAAAAGCAGGCCACCCACGAGGTACCTGCACTCTGGAATCTGACTAAAGGAGCTAAGATCACACTTGCTCATTACACCCAGTACTCAATCTCACCATTTATTATGAGTGCAACAGTAACAAGATGACATGGCATGAGATCATTGCGTGATATCATTGCTAAGTACTATCACAGAGACTGATACAATACATAACCGACAGAAGTAATCATGATTATTATGATAATTATCATTCTATACCTAAAGACGTGCACCGTGACTGCAGTCTTTGAGTACAACATTCCCGGTAAAAGTGAAATACCTCACATCTGATGATAATCACTCATGACTCTTACAAATCAAATTATATAAAAACATAAGTACATGTAAATAAATGTAATACTTGCTCTTGTGGATCCGACAAGATTGTTCCATCGCTTGCGGCATTGGTTGCCCTCACGCACCTCGTTGGTCGCCGATGAGACCACCTCTGCTATCTCAGCCCATATCCTCTGGTAGGCCTTTGGAGTGGGCTTCCCACGCCCTCCCTGTGTCAAATCATCCCAGCGTGACGCGATGTCCTGCATGAGGGAGGCATTAGCCTCATCCGAGAACCTCCTCGCTCTTTTGCGGCTTCCATTGTGCTCCTCTCCCAGCTCACTGCTCTCACCAGCTTCAGTCTCCACAGCGTGCTGTGTCACCTCCTCCTCTCCCTCCATTATAGGCACCATATGCAGGAAAATATCTGGCTGGTAACAGCTAAGTTTTTTGGCACAATTTGCTATAAAGCTCGAAACTCTCCCTCCTTCCTCCCAAGGCAGCCATACACGCCTTCACTCCCTCTCAGCTCCTCCTCTCTCTCTGTCTCCTCTTATGCGCATGTCATGATGACCCTTGACCTCCTGAATCACGGGAATCGAGCGTTGCCATGCCGTTGCTAAGGACGGCGACACTTTATGGAAGACGGTCAGAGAGATTGAATGCTAACGTCCATTTCAGATCACTCGCAGTAACGCCCAATTTTTAAAATGGAGATTAGTGGCTTTGAAAACGGGTGACAAACTGGCGATCTGAAAACCCATTTTTACCGCCCACGCCGGAAATAATGCCCATTTTTGGGCAATCTGCACAAAAGTGTAAAATCTAGCCCATGGACTTATTGTGCCACATTTACAAATCAAGCTTAACCACTTGTTTTCTGTTTCGATGAGGATACCTTCGCTCTCGAACAGAACCTTCCAAACATGGTGTTGAATTTAAACTCATTCGAGGCTGATCCTGAGGAAAGTTTTCCTCCAAGGAATGCCCTTGATTTCCATTTGAACTCTCTCTAACTTCAAACTGTTTGTCTGCCTGACTCGGACTCAGACTTAAATCCTGACTTTCTCTTGGATTTGTTTCCAGTACATTTGATGTAGGATATGCTACTCGTACTTTACTTGTATCAAAACTATCTGAGGAGTCAGAAATAATTGAATCATTCCCATCTTCAACTACTTTCACGTCTGTGGGTAAAACATGATCAATGTGAACAAACCTAACCTGTCCATGCTCAAACATCTTGACCAAATATGTGCAAGGACCACATATTTTCACCATTCTTCCTGGTAACCACTTTAACCATTTATGGTGATGGTTCTTCACTCTCAACTTCTGGTTTAATTTCATACTTCTCTCTTTTACTCTACCTCTATCATGATTCTCTTTCTGTCTTAATTGTTTCTCTTCTACGGACTGTGCCAAGTTTGGTTTTAACAACGAGAACCTGGTTCGTGTCTGTCATTTGAGAAACAACTCTGCTGATGTTCTACCAGTAGTTGTATGAGGAGTATTACAATACATAATTAGAAAATTAGCCAATTTGTGGTCCAATGACAACTGTCGTTTCTTTGCATTTGGATCCAACATCTGTTTGATGAGGGCATGTTTTACCATTTGTACTGTGCGCTCTGCTGCACCATTTGAAGCAAGATGCTACGGTGTAAGCTTGTTATGTTTCACTCCATTTTTGCTCGTGAACTATGCAAATTCTTCTGAACAAAATTCTTCTGGGAGGCCAAATGAAGAAAATAATCTTCGTAAAATGTCTAATGTTTTACTTGTTGTTATTTTCCACATTGGAAACACCTCAACCGATTTTGAAAGGCTATCAATCACAATGAACGATTGTTATCCTACTAGCTCAGCAAAATCAGTATCTAGCCTTTGCCACACCCTGGGAGGCCATTTCTATGGCTGTAATGGTACAGATGGTGGTTGCTTGCTTACCGATTGACATGTTGTAACTGACTGACGATGTACTCTATATCTTTGTCTAGACCTGACCACCATAAGTAACTGCAAAACTCTTGGTCAAGCACATTCTGTAGAGGGTGGTGTGTGGGGTCAGGTTCACCTCTGACCTTCTGAGCGGTTCGAATCACTCCCACTCCCTGGGTTCTAGACTCTGGATTTATTTGGGGGATGTGATAAAGTGCAAGAGACAACTGGTTTGGTGCAAAAGAACTACGATTTTATTAAAGGCAAGAAAATACAATGTCAAACTTATAATCACTTAAGTAAAGAACAGTACATCACACATTCAAAGGGGTTACAGTGAATAATACACCTCCCACCTCCCAATGCCTAACACTGACTAAGTTAAACTCCAGGGCAAACAGGGACTATGCTCACCAATCCTTTACTGGTAGTTGGTGGTGGTTCACGATTTTGGGGTTCGCTGGATTCTGTAGGTTCTGCTTGCCATATCCCGAACATCGTAGAAGACATCTTACTGCGCAATCTTCAGTTGGGTGGTGTCTGCTGATGCGGTAGGGTGCGTTTTGGACTTATGGGGTAAGTACCCGTTTTCTTTCATTAGAAATAGGTTTCAAAGTATTTTTAGATAATGTTTTCACCTGTTGGTAGTCAGGCCTAGCTTGTAGAGTGGAAACTTTCAATTCTTCGGTTTCTTCCTTGTGGAGTTTTGTTTCGAAGTTGGTCAATTGCGGTGATTTTGGTGGTTCCATGTTGGCTGTGGTCGGTTACTGCCGCGATGGTGATGTTCTTCCTTCCCTTTTCCGATTTCAGGACATTGAGGCTGGAGATGCGGTGATCTTTCTCCCTTCTTGGTCTGATGCACAGCATAACATACCATAGCATAAGCATTGCAGGGCCCAGTTATACCTTTGGAGCTATTCTAATCTCCGCGCCAAATCAGCCCGGATTCTTTGTTTAATTTTGGCGGGCTTGATATTTCTTTGTCATATTTTGGCGGACTCATTAAATGTTAACCTGTCTCGGATGTGTCAATCTTCTAAATTTGTTTCTTGATGGAAATATTAGCTTTGGTATTTGCAGTGTCTGTCTGTGCTTGGGGTTTTCATGCAGGTTGGATGTGCCAATGTTATTATGTATGGGCTGGAGTGGTTTTCCAGATCAGGATGATGGTTAGCTATCTCTGGGTTAATTCTTGCTATGTTAATGTCTCCTGGGGAGAAGGGTTTTTGAGTATCCACAATTCTCCAGACAATTTGCTTTAATTTCAATACCCCAGACAGCTTCAATACTTAAAACTGGCTTCTTTGAAGGATAGTTCCTTTAGTTCTTAGCCCTGCCCACACAAACTCAATCTGCTTTGTAAAATCCCAAATTCGATTAAGGTTCGTAGTTTCTTCCATGTGCACTTTACGATCTCAAACTTTCTGGTAGATAGTTCCAAATTAAATTTCCTTTCCAATGAGTCCAAACACTGGAGGTTGGGTTTTCACACGAATTTTGCAATCCTTCATTCCCAGGTGCTGGTCTTGGAGGTCTCCTAATAATTTGGACCTGAATTTATTTGGTATAACCACTCTTGCACCCTACATGATACAATCTTTATTGACTGATAATTCATTCCTATGAATGAAGAATGGAAGAATATCTCTGTCTGTTGCTTGCTTTGGCCAGCCATTTGCAATATAATCATACACCTTTGACATAACTGGGTCACGTTTGGTTGCTCTACCAATCTCTTCAGCTGTTACTGGCAATTCATCAATGTATGAAAAATAGAACACTTCTTCCTTATCGGGTGTAACTTGTGACGGGAAAGGCAATCTAGACATAGCATCAGCATTACTGTGATCAGCTGATCATCTGTATTCAATATCATATGTATATGCTGACAAAATCAAAGCCCATCTCTGCATTTGGGGTGAAGCTCTATCCATCTATTTCAATACTCACTCGCGCGTGGCACCTGGAGTAACCCGGAGATTACTACCTTTGAGGTCCTGCTTTTTAATTTCTTGCCTAGCTCCCTAAAATCTGCCTCCAGGACCTCATCCCTTTTTCTACCCATGCTGTTGGTACCAATATGGACCATGACCTCTGGCTGTTCACCCTCCCCTCAAAATGTTCTGCAGCCACTTGGTGACAACCTTAACCCTGGCACCAGGGAGGCAACATACCATCCTGCAGTCACGTCTAGGGCAGCAGAAAAGGCTGTCTGCTCCCCTGACTATTGAATCCCCTACCACTATTGCTCTCCCACCCATCTTGCTTTCCCCCCCTGTACAGCTGAGCCACCCGTGGTGCCGTCGACTTGGCTTTGGCTGTACACCCCAGATGAACCACCGCCCCCACCAGTACTCAGAACAGAATACTGGTTGGAGAGCGAGATGCACTCAGGGGATTGCTGCACTCCCTGCCTGGTTCTACTTTTCTGTCCAGCGATCACCCATTCCCTCTCTGCCTGCACAATCCTTATCTGCAGGGTGACTATCTCCTGAAACATACTATCCACGAAGCTCTCAACCTCGCAGACGCACTGCAGCGACCCCAGCTGCTGCTCAAGCTCCGAAACACGGAACTCGAGCTCTTCCAGCTGACGATACTTCCTGCACATGTGGTTGACCAGGACATGCGAAGTGTCCTGGAGTTCCCACATGGCACAAGATATGTATTCCACCATACTGAGCTGCCCTGCCATGCTTCTATTTATTCAACTATTAACTTGCTTTACAAAAACTTAAGTGTAAGATATATCTAATTCAAATTCTTAATATAATATGGTATTAAAGTTAATAATTTAATCTAGTATTATCAGTTACTAATTTAATACTCTATTAACAGTTACCAATCTCTAAGCTTTTGTTTTATCACTAACCAGCTATTTAACCTCAACCCCTTGAAGAGTAAAAAAAAAATTGGTGTGACCTTTACCAGCCAATCAGTTACCAGCTATCCTGAAAGATGCTGAGATCATTCTGAATATTGTGCTGTGAAAGAATCAACAATGGCTGACCATGGGAGAGAGCGTGCACCAAGGTTTTTGGGCATTGCACTGGAGGTCTTGGTGGAAGAGATGGAAAGAAGGAGAAATGACCTGTATTCTCAGAGTCCCCAGAGATACATGCAATGGAAAGAGATAATAGCAGAGGAGTGTAGCCTCAAGGACCTGGATGCAGTTCAGGAAGAAGTTTAATGATCTCACATAAGTTGTAATGGTCAATGAGTGCATCTTTAAATGCCATATCCTACCAACTGCACCACTAGCCTCATCCACTGCTCAATTCACTATACCCCCTTCACTCACCCACCAACAATCGCTATCAATCTGACATTCATATGGTTTACCACACCCTCACAAACTTAGCACTGTTGCAAGCCTCGTACCCACACCTCACAGCTTGCACGCACTGGCACTTATTGCCATTGACAATACTATCAAGTGACACTTAAGCTCCAATAATCTGCTCACCGATGCTCAGTTCGGATTCCACCAGGACTACTCAGCTCCAGACTTTATTACAGCCTTGATGCAAACATAGATAAAGGAGCTGAATTTCACAGGTGAGGTAAGAGTGACTGATGTTGATATCAAGGCAGCATTTGGCCAAGTGCAGCATCAAGGAGCCTTAGTAAAATTGAAGTCAAATGGGAATCGTGGGGAAAGCTCTCCACTGGCTGGAGTCACAACTAACACAAAAGAGGATGGTTGTGGTGGTTGGAGGACAATCATCTCAACCCCAGGATATCGCTGCAGGAGTTCCTCAGGACAGTGTCCCAGGCACAATCATCTTCAGCTGCTTCATCAATGACCTTCCCTCCTTCATAAGGTCAGAAGTGGGGATGTTCATTGATGACTGCACAATGTTCAGTGCCATTCGCAACTCCTCAGATAATGGAGCAATCCATGCCCGCATGCAGCAAGACCTTGATGACATTCAGGCTTGGGCTGATAAGTAGCAAGTAAAATTCGTGCCATACAAGTGCCAGACAATGACTATCTCCAACAAGCGAGAGTCTAACTGCCATCCCTTGACATTCAACAGCATTATCATCACCGAATCCCCCACCACCAACCTCCTGGGGATCACCATTGACCAGAAACTTAACTGGACCAGCCACATAAATATTGTGACAACAAGAGCAGGTCAGACGCTGGGTATTCTGTGGTGAGTGTCTCACCTCCTGACTCCCCAAAGCCTTTCCACCATCTACAAGGCACAAGTCAGGAGTGAATACTCTGCACTTGCTTGGATGAGTGCGGTTCCAATAACACTAAAGAAGCTCGACTTCATCCAGGACAAAGCAGCCCATTTGATTGACACCCCATCCAACACCTTAAACATTCACTCCCTCCATCACCGGTGCACTGTGGCTGCAGTGTGCACTATCTACAAGATGCACTGCAGCAACTCACCAAGGTTTATTTGACAGCATCTCCGAAGCCCGCGACCTCTACTACCTAGAAGGACATGGGCAGCAGGCGTATGGAAACACCATCATCTCAAAGTTTCCCTCCAAGTCACACACCATCCTGACTTGGAAATATATCTTTCACAGTCGCTGGGTCAAAATCCTGTAACTCCCTCCCGAACAGAACTGTGGAAGTGCTTTAACCTGCAGACTGCAGCGGTTCAAGAAGGCTACTCACCACCACCTTCTCGAGGGCAATAAGGAATGGGCAATAAATGCTGGCTATGCCAGTGATGCCCACATCCCAGGAATGAATAAAAAAATCCCAAGACTAAACATATTACATGACACTAACTGACATTCACTTCTCTCTTTCTTGCAGAAGAAGGTGGTGCATAACAGGAGGCAGCAAGAATTTATGGGAGATGGAGAGGCGCACCTGCATGTTTTAACCTCCATGGAGAAGAAAATGCTGGCAATTATGGGAAGAACCATTGCAGAGGCCATCTCCACCATTGAGGCTGAAGCAATTAAATATGAGCGTATCCTCTTAACGAATCCTCCTCCCTCAATCTCTTCTGACTTACAAGCTGTAGATGGTGTAACCATGCACTTCTTACTTTCTCCTCTCCCCTCACCACAACCCAATCCTTGTTGCTTTTTCATTTCAGATACTCAAGAATTGGAAACTGCCCAGGCAGTGAAGGAAGACAAAGGAGAAAGTGAAGATGAAAGGACACCATCACTCGATTTCACAGTTGCAGCCACTAGCTCAGATATTGACACAGCATGTATTTGAGAGGATAGGATAGAGTTGGGATCTGCACGTGACAATGGGCACAAGTGCACTGGAGCCAGGGCTAAGAAAAAGGATAACGCAGGTGCCAGCTCGCCGGATCAAGGTCGCACACTAGTTCTGCTGTAGAGGAGTCAGATGAGGATTCGATAGGCAAGGCTACAGAACAAGGCTAATACAAGTGTATACACACCAAACAGAACAAGGCTAATACAAGGGTATACACAACAAAATGCTTGGTACACTGGGACGCCTGCTGGAAAACCTACGTTCAATGTCAAGGGACATGGAAGTTCCCAGAAGCAACTTGGCACAGGGCTTTGTGCAGAGCTTGGAGTCCATCCTTTCCAACATGGGACGGGTGGGTATATCGATTAACACATCTGTGGAGCAACCACGATGCAGGGTCTGATGGCCGATGTCTCAGCTTCAAGTGCAGCACAAGTAGCATCCACCCTATGTCTGAGTGCTGCAGTAGAAGCTCAGACTGCTGTTGTGCAATTTCAGCTTGCTGCCATGGAATCTCAGACTGCTCCCATCATGGCTGTGGATGCCAGTGTTCTAAGAGTTTCCAGAGCATGACAGCACTCCAGCAATCTGTTCTCTAACAGAATACTAGGATTGCTCAGTGCTGCCCTGGGAGAGTGACAAGGGCTCCATGGAGTATGAACCTGCTATCCTCTCTCAGGATGACACCATTCATGCCACTCTGCCAGTGCCCTTGCTGTTGCCTGTCAGTGGGCCAGCCCAGACTGCTGCAGCCCAGGCCAAGATGGTACAGCTTGCAGCCAGGCCATCTGAGCTCAGAGCTGCTCGAAGTCACCCTCCAAAGCCCTCTGCAGTCTTCTCCACTGAAAGTCAGCAGCCTTCCACCAGCCATGCTGCCGCCATTGTGGAAACACCTCATAGGAGCAGAAGGACAGGCAAAGTCACACGGAAGAGATATTAAGGGAATGCACAAGGGTGATTAATTTATGTTTGCATGTGCTATGAAATGATTTAATTTATAAATTTTGATTGCAATGTGTATTTTGTGTTGGCTTTTAATTTTGCATTGTGTGAAAAAGGACGATGTGATGGTCAATGATGGAAGAAAGGTAAGGAGTGTGGGACTGTTGGTGATTGGGGAGGTGTGGTTGAGGTTACTGGTGCCTATATCACTCAGGAATTATTTGTTCATGTGGAGCCCGGATAGAAAGGGGCTGTTTAGGTTGCAACCTCTCTTCCTCTTCCACCTCTTCCTCCTCCCAATCCTCCTCCCTCTTCTTGCAACTTGTCCTGTTCTGCGTGCCTCTGGTTATTCTCCCAATCATGCTCAATGCCAAGAGGAAGTTCTACGAACCACCCATGTCTGGATGCAACTAGTTTTTGAACAAGCCTACAAGTCACCAAAAGAATACTTCAGCCCCAGCCAGACCACTATTGAAACTTTAGACAAATATGCAAAAGCTCACCAAAATATGTAGAATTACACCAACAGCCAGAAGAAATAATCCAACAACTAACCTGCAACACCTGGATGTCTAGGAACTTACATGGGAGGATTAAGAAAAAAGGGATGTTTATGTCATATATCAACTGTAAGGGGTTCTCGGGGAGTGTTGTTGTGCCTTGGGTGTCTCTCTTTGGGCTTCTGCCCTCACAGCTTATGCCTGGCCTGTGAGGTACCCTGAACGCTGCAAGAGCACCCCTGGAGAGACTGTGTCCACAGCTTATGAAGCAGGTTTTGAGACTCGTGCGTCCCCACAGCTTATGCCTAGCCTGTGAGGCACCTGTGAGTGTCAAACACTCCTAACCCCTTCTTCCCTAGCCTGTGACACACAGTTGAGCATTTTTGAGGCGCTCCTAGCTTCCCTTACATTGTTCTGACATAAGACTCATGATCAGGAGATGTAATACAATAGAACTGAGACAAGGTGATTCCAAGAGGAACTTAGGCTTCCAATTTATTTGACAAGGTGTATCTCAACAAACATCAATACACCAACAAAACAATCCCCCTAAATCCCACTAAACGGACACAACGAAAATCTTTACACAAGCTTAGCAGTACAATGCCCAACCTCCCACCTTTTCTGGCCTAACTGAGTTGGGAGTTCCGGGGACCAGAGGTTATACTCACAACTGTGTCTTCTGCAGTCTGGTGGTTTGTTTCTTCTATCTTCGGTGTCTTCAGACACTGGTTTTCTTTCAGTGTCGAGAGGCTTGCTGGTTGTTGGATCACGAGAGCAGGGAACCACACACACTGCATCAGAAACCACTTTTTATAGCCAGATTATCCAGTCCGCCTCTCCTGCTGAAATCAATTCTTCCCATTGGTGGGCTTTGTGATTTTGAAAAATGCAGCAGTTTTAGATTATTGCGGGTTTTTTCCACTGATGTTAACCTACTCAAGGTTTAAGTAGGTGTTGATTGGGTTGGCCTCCTGTAGCCATTGTGTAGGCCCTTGGTTTGTTTTGGGTTCCCTAGTTTGCTGAAGGTCTGCATAATTTCCTTCCATAGTGTAAACATGGGGAAGACAATAGCCCGATAATGGCGATGAGTCAGTCCCACAGTTTTCGAGCAAGTGCTCTCCCATTGGCTTGAAAGCCCCATGCTTCGGGCTGACTCTGTCCCACCATTGGACCTCTGGTGTCCTCCCCCGTCCAATCACTGCTTTGCCAAGGTCAAACTGTCTCGGTTTCAATTTCACATTGCAGCACAGACTGATCCCACAGCCCTTTTCCTTCTGGGTAAAATGAGGGGGTTTTTGTCCTCCCCTACATAATCCCCCATCTGACACAGTCAGACACCACTTGAGTGTGTCAAAGTTCAGGGTGGTTGAGAAAACCCTAGGTCTCCCAAATTGCCCAACTTTCCCCAGTTTAACTCTAAACTCATCCCGTCGATATATATCGTAATTCCTTTTAACTCGGTACAAAACACAGAATCCAACAGGTTACAATATCCGACAGCAATATACATATATGTACATAAGGTTACAGCAGTAATTGTACATTGAGTCTCATTTCAGTCTTAACCGTAAAACAAAGAAACCTGCCCTGCAAACTCCCCAGGGGCCATGTATGAAAACGCAGTCATCCCTGGGAATAACAAAACCGCCTAAGTGTTGCGGTCAAGCTTTGTTTACATGCCTTGAGTGTTTAGCAACGGCTCTCCTGTCTGTGTAGTAGCCTGAGGAACTGCTTTCTTTTTCTTTTTCTCCTGAGTTTACAGCTTGTAACTAGCAGATATGCTACAATCAGGAATTGGCCGATTACTAAGGCATGCGATCCCACCCGGATCCATGCAGGTATGTCTGTCCGTATCCCCAAATCCCACCATGCTGGAGGTTTAATCTGGGCAATATCCTCTGCTAGAATTTCAGTTTTCTGCTCCATGGTGTAAAAATATTTTGAGACAAATCCACTGCCTGGAGGAGGGCTGTGAGTTTCTCAGGTAGTGGGGCAATGGGATAGCCAAAATGGGCGACATATTGTTGTAGGTTGTTTTGTACCGTGAGGTGAATCGTGGAAGGTTCAGGGATGGGTGTGATTCTGGTGTGTGCCACTTGAACCTCTGCCCTGGGTTTAAAGCAAAAGCTGCTGTACGGTATTGGACACCACCTTCCCGGTCCGTGTTCATACTGTTGGGCACTTGTGGTGACACAATATGTCCCACCGCCTACATATGCTACCTGTGGAGGCATGTGGTTATGGGCCATTACCTCCATTGTGCAATTTATAGGCTCTGCCCCAGCAGTGCTGAACCCGCATTGTGGCCTTGCAAAAGCGTTCAAGTGCTGGGGGCACAGGATTACCTATGCTCCCCTGCTCCAACAACCCGAGAGGTCTGTACCGTCACAGTGTGCTCCCACATTGTGACATAAGGTGGGACCTCTTGGAATCGAACATGCACCCCTCCACGAATGATTCCCACATTCTCCACTTGGTACAGGGGTGCTGGTCATGGGGACGCCCCTATCACGGGCATCCTGACCATCACACCCATGATGGTATGATTTGACTTTCCACAGTCCACCGGTACCGGGTCGGCTTCCGACGCTACATGAAGGACTCAAAACATTATCATAACGGTGCAGTGCTGCTAAGTGCTGGTTGCTGATCCAGGAGGGGACCTGTCCCTGTCTCAGATCCTCGGGATTGCTCCATCCCTCTCCCAGCAACCAGGCCCCATAGAGCACGCACACCTCATTTTGGGCGGCTTGATCGGAGGCATTTCTATCCTCCCGAATCAAGGTGTTTACAGCCCTGGCCTGTGCCTCCAATTGAGAGATAATCTCCTTTAAGTGAACTGTCATTGCCACCTCTTCGTGGAGCGCGGATCCCACTACGGTATTCTCGTCCCCCAGGAGTTTGCTGATTCTTTAACCCAGTTATCTGGGTTAGCTGCATGTTATCCAAACTGTTTATGGCGGACGCCCCGGTGTTAAACCCCGTGAAAATGTCATTTAAAGTGCCATGCCTCTGCCTGCCCGGTTCGGTCCTATCCCACTGTTTATACAAGTCTGTCACTTTGACATCCCCGAAGTCCAGTTCATTGAATTTCCGGAACATCTCCCGCAGCAGAGCCTGGTATAACAGCTCGGTTTCCCGGGGACACCGTAGGTAGGCGGACTTCTGTCAGATTTAGCACCACTGATGCCACCACGTAGTGTACCCCATGATAAAGTAGTTTCTCGGTAGGGACCAATACTAAACCATTCCCCGGCCCCCTGGTTGTTGTCGGGCACCCGTGTGGAACGGTGGGCTTGGCCGTGGGTGGGGGTTTTCTTTCCTGAATTGCAAGTTCAGTGGCGTTTACTGGTACCCGGAGATTGGGGATCACACACGCCTCCCCGCTGCGATCCCATACCACCCCATCCCTGACATCCTGCCACCACCTACAGAAAACAATGGAGACCCCCTCTGAACACACGCGAGTGGTTCCCCAGGAATACACAAATAAATTCCTTGGTCGTATGCTCACCATTTCTCCCAGTACACCGTGACCCCGCCAGATGACCCCCATGATGGTTCGGTAGGTATCATTATCCAGACGTTCCCAGTCCGAGTGTCGGTCTCCCACATCCCCCTTGAGCTTTCTGAGCCACCTCCACCGTCCCAGAGGTATGTCCCCTTGACAAGTTAGGCGTACCTTCCTGCCTTCTGTCATTCTCACTCTGGAAGTGGCCACAGTGATCTCCGGGCAGGGGATGGAGGCCTCTCCGTAGGTAAAGTCCTTATGTTTGGAGTACTTGGTGGAGTTCGATCCCAACCACCCAGGCCATCTCCCCTCGTGGAAGTAGGTGACCCGGCCTTCCGCCGCCGGAGTCCCTTCTCCTGTGGTCACTGTCGGCACTCTGCCCCCGGAGCATCCGAAAACCAGGGAGTCCTCGGTGTCCCCTCGGTGCCCGGTGCAGATCCTTAGCGATACCAGCATCACTAATGTCCAGTAGGGAGGTGTTGACATCTGAAAGGCAAGAAGAACATGGCCCTGCCTTGAGAGACCTCTCCAGGCTCGGCCCGCTTAACATGTTCCGAACATAAAATGCTGTACCCAACCGTCACTGCCTTACCTAAACACATATGCACACAACACAAAGTAACAAAACAGGAAGGGAAAATATATACACCGCCACCCGTCCTCGGGTGGCCAGGCTACATCCTGTCACTGTACAGGCGTCGTCGACCACTCGGCTGACCGTACCCTGGGGACCAGGATGCCCTCCGCTGAGGGGCTCGTATAGTTCCCCTTAATGAGTTTTGTGCTGCCCTCCCGAGCCCCGGATAATCGGTGGAGACCCTTGCTAGCGCAACAGAATACCCTCCCTGTTGTCTTTCGTCTTCTCGGTCTGGGGCGGGAGGCTAAGTAAACAGCGGACCACGGCGCCCTGGTCTGTGGCACTCTGTTACTCCTCCTTACTGTCAGTGCAGAGTCCCATGTTATGGGCTGCAATGCCATCTCCTCCACCTCTTGGGCTAGCCCCAACTGATCCACCATGGGAGGTTCAGCTTCCCCTTGGAGCCTTTCTCCCTACTTCTGTTAGTGGGCTGGGAAGCTGGGAACCTCTACCCAGTGGTGGGATAGCCTTACTGGAGCAGTCAACCATTGCCCGGCTGTAGAGCTTCGGGGCCCGCTGCCTCCTCCGGAGCCTCCAAATCCACCGGGGCCTGTTCTTCCCCCAGTGCCTGATTCCCTTCCCTTGCTCATCCCCTCTGTTTTTTACCTCTTTTGGAGTCAAACAATTTACACTGATTAATGTGATACCACTTCACCCGGCGAGGCAATTGAACCGCATAGACCATAGGGCTAGCCTTGTCGACTATGCTGTATGGTCCCATATACAGTGGTTCAAATACCCCGACCCGGGCAAAGCTTCTCACCATCACCTGGTCGCCCACCTCCCAATCATGGTGACTGCGGGGTTCCAGCAGCAGCCGATTGGCACGGTGCTGTTTACCCATGTTGTTGGCCGCCTGCCAGTGAATCTGTTGAAGCTGTTCAAACAGGTTCCTGATGAAGTGGTCCTGGTTCACCTCTCGAAGCTGCACTTCGGTGAGAACCGGCGCCAACACATGCACTGGGGTTCTCATGATCCAGCCAGTCATCAGCTCATGGGGTGAGTACCCTGTGCTCTTTGACTGACTTGCCCGGATTCCCATGAGGACCAACAGTAAGACCTCCACCCACTTGTTCGGTGAGTCTCCCGTCTCCTTGCGCAGCCTTTCCTTTAGGGTCCGGTTCAGGCGTTCTATGGGGCCTGAGGACTGAGGGTTGTAGGCGACATGCCATTTAGCTCTTATCCCCAGCACCTTTAGGGTGGCCTGCATCACCTGGCCGGTGAAGTGGCTTCCCCGGTCGGACTCCATGATTTGAGGTAGACCCCACCGAGAGAACACCTCTCTTACCAGGATTTTTGCAGTCCCCACCGCGGTAGCTGTTCGGCAAGGAAAGGCTTCCACCCACTTGGAAAACACATCCACCAGGACGAGACAATATTTATAACCTCCCTGGGCGGCCGGTAGGGGTCCGATGTAGTCAATCTGGATCGACTGCCATGGTCCCTCTACCCGCCTGACATGTCCCATAGGCACCTTCCTTTTCTGAGGGTCTGGGTTGTTTGCAGCGCAAACCAGACAGCCCGCACAGAAGTCGCGGACATCTTCCCGGAGGCCTGGCCACCACCCTGCCTTTTCTACCCGTTGCCAGGTAGATTCTGGCCCGGGGTGTCCCGCACCTGAACCCTCATGGGCCAACTGAAGGAATTCCCTCCGGTGTTGTGGCGGCACTACCCATTTGTCCCCTTAAAAAACATGCCTTCCCGCACAGCAATATCTGCAGCACTGTATGGGCCCTCCGCCTTTTCCCCCTTTTTGATAGCAGCCAAGGCAGTCTTCAGGATCGGATCCTCATCTGGACTACTTTAAGGTCCGGGGCCGCAGCCGCCCCTACGCTCCCTTGTGTCCCTGGCTTGCTTCTTGCTGCTGCTATCCTGCCTGCCTCGTATGGGTCCCATGGGCGACCTGTACGAGCACCTTCCCTTGCCAGCAGGTCTGCCTGCTAGTTACCTTCCTCCCGTGGCTCAGTTTTGGAGTGGGCCTTTATCTTATGGATATATACATCCCCGGTTTCTCCCACTGCAGCCACGATCTTTTCTAGCAGGGGTTTGTTAAAAGGGGCTTCCCATCCGCAGAGGTGTACCCCCGGCGTGACCAAATCGCCAGATACTCTGTACACGAATTGCAAGTGAACATGCTGTCCGAGCAAATCGTGTATGGGGTAGGGAATTCCTCGGGGTATGTGACCACATACATCACCGCCGAGAGTTCCGCCTGCTGGGCGCTCAGGGTGCATGGGAGTTTAAGAGCCAAGGCAATCCCTGCCTTGGGATCCCAAACTCCGCAGCCCGTGAGTCTTGTACCCACGGACACTGAACTGGAGCCATCAACGTAGATCTCGCGGCCTGTGGGGTGTATCCCTGCCCGAAATCCAAAGTTGATGTCCCATACCCCCTCCACAGAGCATCTATGCGGCTGCCCTGGATAGATTAAATTTGCTGCGAGCCTGGGCTAGCAGAGGCCCTTGACCTTTAAAGTCATTTGGGAGAGGAGGAGGGTCCAGCGAGTGATTCTAGGACTGCTCACTGTCCTGTCCTTAATCCTCCCGTCTAACAGCATCTGCGTCCGGTAAAGATCTGAGCTCTCTTTACTGCCCAGTGGGTGGCAAGCAAGTGCCTCTCACAATTGGAGTATCCCTTTTCTACCTCCGTGAGGATCCTGGAGGAGTACGCCACTGGTCTCAGCTGACCGTTTCGCTCCTGGAGCAACACTGCACTTAAGCTGTCGCCACTGGCTGTCACCTCCAGGAAGAATTCCTCCCCCCGCATCAATTGCCCCGAGGGCTGGTGCTACCTGCAGGTCTCTCTTAAGACGGACAAATGCTGCCTCACAGCCCTCGTCCCATTCCCACTCGACCCCCTTATGTAGGAGTCTGAGCAGAGGGGCGGCAGTGGCTGTATAGTCCTCGATGAAGTCCCTACAGTAGCCAATGATTCCCAGGAAAGACCTTACCCCCGACACATCCCTAGGGACAGGGAGTTCCTGCACTGCCTTTCTTCTAGCCTCATCAATGGCCCTTTCTCCTGCCCTTATCGTCAGGCCCAGGAATTTTACTTCTCCTAGACCTATCTGGACTTTTTTGGGGTTAACTTTAAAACCCCCTTCCTTCAGTAAGACCAGCAGCTCGGCCAGCAGTGGACCGTGTTCCTCACTGCTGTCTGTGAACAACAACAGGTCGTCCACATACTGGACCAGCTGGTGTGGTTGGCTGAAGCCTTTTAAGCAGTTCGCCATGCATTGATGAAAGATGCTGGGACTATTATGAAAGCCCTGTGGGAGGCAGCTCCATGTATACTGCTGTTCCCGGAAGGTGAAGGCAAACTTGTACTGGTCTTCCCTCCGTACAGGGATAGACCAGAACCCGTTGGATATGTCCAACACTGTGAACGTGGTTGCGGATGCAGGGATTTCCCCTATCAGATCCGCAACCGCCGTTACTGTGGGGGCACAAGCTGGGATGTTTTTATTGAGCACCCTATAATCCACCGCAGCCCTCCAAGAATTGTCCGGTTTCCTAACCGGCCAAAGCGGGGAGTTGGCATGGGTGGCTATGGGTCTCAAAACACCCTGCTCGACAAGCGAGCTTAAAACTGTCTCCAAGTCTGCTTCTGCCTCTCGGCGAAAGCCATATTGCTTTTGCGGGCGGGACATGGGATCCCCATCTATTCTAACCTCCACTCCTGTGACTCTCCCACAATCGTGTTTATGGGTGGCAAATGCTGCAAGATTTGTTTGCACATAGGCCCGGTACTCGGCCGGGGTGTTACCGACCAGAACCTCCAGGTCATAACCCCCTTTTGACTTCATTGTACACAGAGTCCCTTTTCCCTGTTTCTTATCAATAACCATGACTTCTCCCTATGCTCCCATGCCCACTGTGCCCCATAGACAGTGACTCCTCAAGTCTACTAGGATCTGGCGAGCGATGATGAAATCAGCCCCCAAGATCCCTTTTCCCACCTGCTCCCAGTTCATCAGGACGCACTTCCATTGTATTTGGAGTGCTTCGAAACGAACTGCGAGTGGGACTGAGAAAACCCCAGCCTTCTCATTTCCTGTGAACCCAACTAGTTGATACGGCACCCCGTTTGATAGAGGTGAGGTCGCGGGGTCCTCCGAATGGACTATCGTGCTGGAAGCACCAGTGTCCAAAAGGTAAGTACCCAATGCACCCTCAACCTCCATCTTGACCCAGGGTCATCCCCAGGGGTCGTATTCTAGTGGGCACAGGTATGCAGGCTGGGTCTGGGCTAGTCACAGCCTCTGTACTGGCAGGGTTGCTGGTGCTTCCCTGCCTGTTGTCATGGCTACCTTCCCAGTCCCCTCCAGCGCTGTCCTCACTGCAGCTACTATCTCATTAAGGGATGGTGAGGAGCTGCCTCCACTTCCCCCACTCTGGGCGGCTCTTGAAGGACCTCCCCCCATATCTCTTTACTGAACTCCTGCAATCCCTTTTAAAATGCCCAGCTTTCCTGCACCCGTAGCACACTCCCTCCTTATCAATCGAGCGGCCACCCTCCTGGTGCCATTCCCTTTTGGGAATCGAGTTGGGTTTTACTTCATATACCCGACCTTTGGAGGTTTTCTCCTCCTCCCCTCCTCCATTCCATTGGACCAGTGCCAGTTGCCTGACCACTGTTTCCTCGGTGAGATTGGGGTCCTGGGAATCGAACTACAGTTCTGCCCAGGCCTTGAGCCGGGGCAAGCAGTTTGCCACCAGCATCCTAAGCCAGCGGCCAGTCTGTACCGCGGAAAGATTCGCCCGGTCGAGGAGCTCCCCACAGGCTGCGTGATATACCACCCACAGCCTGTCTGCAAATGCCTGCGGGGTTTCCCCTGTGAGCTGCCTTGTCCTTTCGACCCGTTCGAAAGGACTGCTGTCATCGAAGCCCATAGCCTCAAGGACGGCCCTCTGGACCTCAGTAAATGTGCGCTCCCCCTTCCGGCATTCTGACGGTAGGGCCTGGTACAATTTGCTGTCCAGAGAAAAGAGCAGCAGCTTGGCTGTCTCTTCCTCGTCGCACCCATTAATTTCCCCTGCCTGCATCACCTCCATGAAGTGGATAGACGGGTCCCCGCTGCAAATGGGTTTGGCCAAATGGGCCACCATGCCCCTGAGTGATTGAACTCCATGAGGAATAATAAAATTGTTCTCCAGCGCTCCCTGACCTTGGCCACCTCCCTGTGGAGGACCGTACTTGCGCTGCCTGACTGGTAACATCCGCCCTGGTTCAGGATCTTTCTGCGCTGGTCCCTCTACCGGCTGTCCCACCAAACCCGGTGCAGTAGACAGTGCCTGGTCGCCTGATCCAGCGCTTAATTGACCCTCGGCGGGAGCCTCACCTCCCTGCTGCTGAGCAGGACACATTGGTCCTGCCCCCAGCCCTGGGTATGCTACTACCTGCGTGCCCCGCTCCTCCTGGTACCCCACCGGACAAACCACCGGTGCCTCAGGAGGTGGTCGGGCATCTCTTGCCTTTGGATTCTCCTCTTCTTTGCCCCCTGTGGACCCTCCGGGTCCTATCAGGGCGACCATCCCCTTTGCCTGGGATAGAGCGTGGGTGAGAGTTTTAATCCTCTCCTGGCAGGGACCGTGATCTGCAAACTCACTGCTACTGGCCACTTTATAGGCTGCCTGTACATCTTTTAATTTATTCTCTAGTTCCCAAATTTTCTGGGTGTACCGAGAGTTCTGTTCCCGGAGGGACTCCTCACTACCCTTGGCCTCAGTGACCTGACTGAAGATAGTCCCGGCTATTTCGGAAGGTCTCCTCCAACTGCCTGTTCCCTTGCTGCTCCTCAGCTAATTCGGCCAGCAGGTTGTTCCCAACTGCAGCCCGGATAGCAGAGAGCTCCTCTGATTTCTGAAGACTCTGTTCCAAGTCCTTCACCCGCTGGTCGAGCTTTCGGATTTGGCGGGTGAGGCAGATAAGCCAGATGGCCTTTTCCACCCTGTGGTTGTGGTCCTTCCCTGCTGTCCACTGAGCAGCAGCATCCACTGGGCGCTCTGCCCAAGCGAGGGCTTGCACCCAAGGTTTGGTGAGGTTCACCTTGCCAAAAATGTATGAGGAAATTCTCTCCTCCATTTTAGTTTCCTCTCTTGTCACCTCATCTGTTATATTAACATCTCCTGTTTGCTTATGTCCTGCCACGGTCACCATGTTCTGTAAGGGGTTCTCGGGGAGTGTTGTTGTGCCTTGGGTGTCTCTCTCTGGGCTTCTGCCCTCACAGCTTATGCCTGGCCTGTGAGGTACCCTGAGTGCTGCAAGAGCACCCCTGGAGAGACTGTGTCCACAGCTTATGAAGGGGGTTTTTGAGACTCGTGCGTCCCCACAGCTGATGCCTAGCCTGTGAGGCACCTGTGAGTGTCAAACACTCCTAACCCCTTTCTTCCCTAGCCTGTGACACACAGTTGAGCGTTTTCGAGGCACTCCTTGCTTCCCTTACACTGTTCTGACATAAAACTCACGATCAGGAGATGTAATACAATAGAACTGAAACAAGGTGATTCCAAGAGGAACTTAGGCTTCCAATTTATTTGACAAGGTGTATCTCAACAAACAGCAATACACCAACAAAACAATCCCCCTAAATCCCACTAAACGGACACAACGAAAATCTTTACATAAGTTTAGCAGTACAATGCCCAACCTCCTACCTTTCCTGGCCTAACTGAGTTGGGACTTCCGGGGACCAGAGGTTATACTCACTACTGTGCCTTCTGCAGTCTGGTGGTTTGTTTCTTCTATCTTTGGTGTCTTCGGACACTGGTTTTCCATCAGTGTCGAGAGGCTTGTTGGATCACGAGAGCAGGGAACCACACACACTGCGTCAGAAACCCCTTTTTATAGCCAGATTATCCAGTCCGCCTCTCCTGCTGAAATTGATCCTTCCTATTAGTGGGTTTTGTGATTTTGAAAAATGCAGCAGTTTTAGACTATTGCAGGTTTTTTCCACTGATGTTAACCTACTCAAGGTTTGAGTGGGTGTTGATTGCGTTGGCCTCCTGTAGCCATTGTGTAGGCCCTTGGGTTGTTTTGGATTCCCTAGTTTTCTGAAGGTCTGCATAATTTTCCTCCAATTCAGTTTTTCTAACCTACTCAAGGTTTGAGTAGGTGTTGATTGGATTGGCCTCCTGTAGCCATTGTGTAGGCCCTTGGTTTGTTTTGGGTTCCCTAGTTTTCTGAAGGTCTGCATAATTTCCTTCCATAGTGTAAACATGGGGAAGACAATAGCCCGATAATGGCGATGAGTCAGTCCCACAGTTTTCGAGCAAGTGCTCTCCTATTGGCTTGAAAGCCCCATGCTTCGGGCTGACTCTGTCCCACCATTGGCCCTCCGGTGTCCTCCTCCGTCCAATCACTGCTCTGCCAAGGTCAAACTGTCTCGGTTTCAATTTCACATTGCAGCACAGACAGATCCCACAGCCCTTTTCTTTCTGGGTAAAATGAGGGGGTTTTCGTCCTCCCCTACACAATGGCTAAATACTATAGAATCTTTAGAGGAATATGGAAAGTTAAGAGGCAAAATTAAAAAGGATATTAGAAATGCTAAGAGAGAGAACGAGAAATTCTTGGCCAGTAAAATTAAGGAAAATCCTAAGATGTTCTTTAAATATATTGAGTAAGAGTGTAACTAAAGAAAGGGTAGGGCCTATTAGAGACCATGAGGGTAATCTTTGTGCGGAGGCGGAAAATGTTGGGAAGGTTTTTAATGAATACTTTGCATCTGTTTTCACAAAGGAAAGGGACAATGCAGATACTGCTATCGAGGAGGAGTGTGATGTTCTGGATGAAATATATATAGTGAGAGAGGAAGTATAAAGGGGTTTACCAGCTTTGAAAGTCGATAAGTCCCCAGGCCCAGATGAAATGCATCCCAGGCTGTTGAGCGAAGTAAAGAGAAAATAGCAGAGGCCTTGACCATCATTTTCCAGTCCTCTTTGGATGTGGGCATGGTGCCGGAGGATTAGAGGACTGCTAATGTAGCACCCTTATTTAAGAAGGGAGAAAGGGATAGGCCGAGTAATTACAGGCCTGTCAGCCTAATCCAAGTGATGGGAAAATTATTGGAAAAAATCCTGAAAGGCAGGGTAAATCTGCATTTGGAAAGGCAAGGATTAATTAGGGACAGTTAGCACAGATTTGTTAAGGGAAGGTCGTATCTGACTAACCTGATTGAATTTTTGGAGGAGGTAACCAAGAGGGTCGATGAGGGTATTGCGTACGATGCAGTATATATGGACTTTAGCAAAGCTTCTGATAACGTCCCACATTGTAGGCTGGTCATGAAGGTTAAAGCCCATGGGATACAGGGCAAAGTGTCAAGTTGGATCCAAAATTGGCTTGGAAGTAGGAAGCAAAGGGTAATGATTGATGGATGTTTTCGTGACTGGAAGGTTGTTTCCAGTAGGGTTCCGCAGGACTCAGTACTGGGTCTCTTGCTTTTTGTGGTATATATCAACGATTTAGATTTGATTTTGGAAGTATGATTAAGAAATTTGCAAATGACACTAAAATTGGCTGTGTGGTTGATAATGAAGAGGAAAGTCATAGGCTGCAGGAGAAAATCAATCGACTGATCAGGTGGGCAAAACAGTGGCAAATGGAATTTAATTCAGAGAAGTGTGAGGTGATGCACTTTGGGAGGGCTAATAAGGAAAGCTGTAGGCCACTTAATAGTGTAGATGAAAAAAAGGACCTTGGAGTGCTTGTCCACAGATCCATGAAAGTAGCAGGCCAGGTCGATAAGGTGGTTAAAAATGCTTGTCTTTATTAGCCGAGCCATAGAACATAAGAGCAGGGAGGTTATGCTTAAATTGTATAATAGTTTGGTTAGGCCACAGCTGATGTACTGCGTGAAGTTCTGGTCGCCGTATTATAGGAAGGATGTGATTGCACTAGAGAGGGTGCAGAGGAGATTTACTAGATTGCTGCCTGGAATGGAGAATCTTAGTTATCAGGGCAGATTGGATAGGCTGGGTTTGTTCTCATTGGAACAGAGGAGGTTGAGAGGAGACCTCATTGAGGTATACAAAATATTGAGGGGCCTGGACATAGTGGATAGAAAGGATCTATTTCCAATGGTGGAGGGGTCTATTATGAAGGGCCATAATTTTAAGGTGGTTGGTGGAAGGATTAGAGGGATTTTGAGAGGGGGGCTTCTTTACGCAGAGGCTTGTAGGGATCTGGAACTCACTGCCTGGAAGAGTGGTGGATGCAGAAACCCTCACCACTTTTAAGAGATGGTTGTATGGGCACTTAAAGTGCAGTAACCTGCAGGGTTATGGACCTAGAGCTGATAATTGGGATTAAACTGGATGACCTTTGTTGTGTACATGTAAAGCATGCACTCCCATGTTCCGCCACCAGGGAGCTCATCCCCTGAAGTCCCAAGTGATCCTAGCATCCCTTGGGAACACTGTATACAAGCCAGCCCCTAAGGCCTGTTCCTCACTCTGGAGTGTCTTATTGAAGACTGAGGTCACTGTTACTTTAACCTCCCTGTGTGCAGCCTCATCTGTGTTAGGAACACAATAACTGGCGACGAGAATACGAATCCAACGCAAAGATGCAGCAAACTGTGGGCATCCTGGAGAAGTTCTCGGAGGGTGAGGACTGGGAAGCCTATGTGGAACGGCTAGATCAGTACTTTGTAGCCAACGAGCTGGACTGAGAAGGAAGTGCTGCAAAAAGGAGAGCGGTCCTCCTCACAGTCTGCGAGGCACCGACCTACAGCCTCATGAAGAATCTTCTGGCTTTGGTGAAACCCACAGATAAGTCATATGAGGAGCTGGGAACACTGGTTCGGGAGAATCTTAACCAGAGGGAGAGCGTGCTGATGGCGAGGTATCGGTTCTACATGTGCCAGCGATCTGAAGGTCAGGAAGTGGCCGAGCTAAGGCGACTTGCAGGACAATGTGAGTTTGATGGCTACCTGGAGCAATGCTCAGAGACTTTTTTGTACTGGGCATTGGCCACGAGGCCATCCTATGAAAACTTTTGACTGTAGAGACACCGACCCTCAGTAAGGCCATTGCGATAGCACAGGCGTTTATGTCCACCAGTGATAACACCAAACAAATCTCTCAGCACACAAGTGCTAGCAATGTTCATAAATTAACTGGAACTGTGTTTGCGAGCAGAAATGTACAGGGCAGAAATCACGAGTCTGCAACTTCCAGCAGGCCTCAGATGAGAGGTGACTTAGAGTCCCCAACAAAGATGAATGCAAGGCAATTGATACCTTGTTGGCATTGTGGAGGTTTCCGTTCAGCCTATTCATGCCACTTCAAAGGGTATGTTGGCAAGAGCTGTGGAACAATGGGGCACCTCCAACGAGCTTGCAAACGAGCTGCAAGCTCTGCAAAGCCTGCTAACCACCACGTGGCAGAGGAAGATCGGACCATGGTGGATCAGAGAGAGGAGGCAGATGCTGAAGTACATGGGGTGCACACATTTTCGACGAAATGTCCACCTATAATGCTAAACGTAAAATTGAATGGCTTACCCGTAGCCATGGAACTGGACACTGGCGCAAGCCAATCCAATATGAGTAAAAAGATATTTGAGAGACTGTGGTGCACCAAGGCATTCAGACCAGCCCTGAGCCCCATCCACACGAAACTGAGAACATACACCAAAGAGTTTATCACTGTCCTGGGCAGCGCCATGGTCAAGGTCACCTACGAGGACATGGTGCATGAACTGCCACTCTGGATTGTCCCGGGCAATGGCCCCACACTGCTTGGAAGGAGGTGGCTGGGCAAAATCCGCTGGAACTGGGATGACATCCGAGCGCTACCACATGTCAATGAGGCCTCATATACCCAGGTTCTTAACAAATTTCCTTCCCTTTTTGAGCCAGGCATTGGCAACTTTTCCGGGGCAAAGGTGCAGATCTACTTGGTCCGAGAGGCACGACCCATTCACCACAAGGCGCGAGCGGTATCTCACATGAAGAGCGAGAGAATGGAAATCGAGCTGGACTGGCTGCAACACGAGGGCATCATCTCCCCAGTGGAATTCAGCGAGTGGGCCAGCCCAATTGTTCCAGTACTCAAAAGTGATGGCACGCTCAGGATTTGCGGCCATTATCAAGTAACTATTAATCGTTTCTCGCTACAGGACCAATACCCGCTACCTAAGGCAGACGACCTATTGGCAATGCTGGCAGGAGGCAAGATGTTGACCAAGCTCGACCTGACTCCGGCCTACATGACACAGGAGCTGGAGGAATCTTCGAAATGCCTCACCTGCATCAACACGCACAAGGGACTGTTCATTTACAACAGATGCCCGTTTGGAATTTGGTCGGCTGCAACGATCTTCCAGAGAAACATGGAGAACCTACTCAAGTCGTTACCACACATGGTGATCTTTCAGGATGACATATTGATCACAGGTCAGGACACCGCCGAGCACCTACAAAACCTGGAGGAGGTCCTCCAGTGACTGGACCATGTAGGGCTGTGGCTGAAGAGGTTGAAATGCGTCTTCATGGCAACAGAAGTGGAGTTTTTGGGGAGAAAGATCGTGGCGGACGGCATTCGGCCCACAAACGCCAAGACAGAGGCTATCAGGAATGCAGCCAAACCACAGAACGTCACAGAGCTGCGGTCGTTCCTGGGACTCCTCAACTATTTTGGTAACTTCCTACCGGGGTTAAGCACCCTCTTCGAGCCTCTACATGTTTATTGCGCAAAGGTGAGAACTGGGTATGGGGAAAAAAACCAAATAATTGTTTTGAGAAAGCCAGAAACATTTTATGCTCCAACAAGCTGCTTGTATTGTATAACCCTTGTAAAAGACTTGTGCTAGCATGTGACACGTCGTCGTATAGAGTCGAGTGTGTATTACAACAAGCTAACGTTGGGGGGAAGTTGCAACCTGTCGCCTATGCTTCCAGGGGCTTGTCGAAGGCCAAGAGGGCCTACAGCATGATTGAGAAAGAGGCATTAGCGTGTGTATTCGGGGTAAATAAAATGCATCAATACCTGTTTGGCCTCAAATTTGGGCTGGAAACCGATCACAAGCCCCTCTTATCCCTGTTCACTGAAAACAAGGGGATAAATACTAATGCCTCAGCCCACAAACAAAGCTGGGCATTCACGCTATCAGCGTATAACTGTACCATCCGCCACAGGCCAGGCACCGAGAACTGTGCGGATGCTCTCAGTCAGCTACCATTGCCCACCACGGGGGTGGAAATGGCGCAGCCTGCAAACTTGTTGATGGTGGCGCAGCCCGCAGACTTGTTGATGGTCATGGAAGCGTTTGAAAATGATAAATCATCTGTCACGGCCCGCCAGATTAGGACTTGGACCAGCCAAGATCCTCTGCTGTCCCTAGTAAAAAGCTGTGTACTACATGGGAGCTGGGCCAGCATCCCCGTTGAAATGCAAGAGCTAATCATGCCGTTCCAGCGGCAAAAGGACGAGCTGTCCATTCAGGCAGACTGCCTGTTGTGGGGTAACCGCGTAGTGCTACCAAAAAAGGGCAGGGAGACATTCATCTCGGATCGCCACAGCACACACCCGGGTATAGTAATGATGAAAGCGATGGCCAGATCCCACTTGTGGTGGCCCGATATCGACTCTGACTTAGAGTCCTGTGTATGGCAATACAGCATATGTACTCAGTGGAGCAATGCGCCCAGAGAGGCACCACTAAGTTTGTGGTCCTGGCCCTCCAGACCATGGTCGAGGATCCATGTCGACTATGCGGGCCCGTTTCTTGGTAAAATGTTCCTGGTGGTGGTGGATGCTTTTTCAAAATGGATTGAATGTGAAATAATGTCGGGAAGCACCGCCACCGCCACCATTGAAAGTTTGAGGGCCATGTTTGCCACCCACGGCCTGCCTGACATACTGGTCAGTGACAACGTGCCATGTTTCACCAGTACCGAATTTAAAGAATTCATGACCTGCAATGGTATCAAACATGTCACCTCTGCCCCTTTTAAACCAGCTTCCAATGGGCAGGCAGAGCAGGCAGTACAAACAATCAAACAGAGCCTTAAACGAGTCACAGAATGCTCACTCCAAACCTGCCTGCCCCGAGTACTGCTCAGCTACCGCACGAGACCCCACTCGACAATGGACAAATTTGCAGAAAGCACCTGGACCAAACGAGGCTGTGTTCACAGACTGTCCTGAACAACCCACAGCAGACACCATCTTTTTTGAGTCCACAACACACACCCAAAGGATCAACAACACCATGCCGGACCAGGAAATCAAACCCATCACGCCCAACAGCCCAGCAAGACCAGGCTCACCCAACAGCCCTGCAGGGCCAACAACATGCCAGCCCAGCGAGGGCACAGCCAACACATCAGAACAGACATTTGTACCGAGGCGATCCACCAGGGAAAGAAAGGCTCCCGACCACCTCACCTTGTAAATAGTTTTCACTTTGACTTTGGGGAGGGAGTGATGTTGTGTATCTGTAAAGCATGCACTGCCATGTTCCGCCACCAGGGAGCTCATCCCCTGAAGTCCCAAGGGATCCCTTGTGAGCACTGTATATAAGCTGGCCCCGAAGGCCTGTTCCTCACTCTGGAGTGTCTTATTGAAGACTGAGGTCAGTGTTATTTTAACCTCCCTGTGTGCAGCCTCATCTGTTGGAACACAATAACCTTATGTTGGACGGAGCAGATATAATGGTAAGTACTGCAGGGAATAGAATACGACCAGGGTGATCTCCAGGAGTAGTTTCAATTGCCTGGATGGGTCGGAGAGGAATTTTCCTCGATTTTTTCTCCTTAAATTGGCCTGGGTTTTTATCTGGTATTTGTGTCTCCCAGAAGATCACATATCTCCGGTTGGGGTGGAGTGCAGAATGTGGAGTGCAGTATAAGGGGTGTCACAATTGTTTGTGGTGAGGTGGATTGGTTGGGCTGGATGCTCTTTGCCTTTCCATTATTGTTCATCGGTTTATGTGTAACCTTTAGGGCTGCGCACCAGGGGCTGTGTGGCTCTTTGCCAGCCGGCACTGACACAATGGGCCAGAATGGCCTCCTTCTGCACTGTAAATTTCAATGTTTCTATGTTTCTATTATGATCTGCCTGCTCTGCGTGCCATTGTTAGGTACGCAGCGCTTACCCCTTTACGAAATGTTATCCAGATGACTTCCCATTGGAAGTGTGTACATGTGTCGTGCATGCCATTTTTGTAGTTTAAGAGGCCTCGCTGCACCCCCAAAAACGGGCGTTACATTCGAGCCCAATTTCGCCACCCAAATCTTCATGAATCTTTTTTTCTTTCTTTCGGGAGACTGGCAGTATAACAATAACTGTAGCCGGTATGTGTGACCAAAACTGTTGAAACTTGTAGTATTCCTGCTCAAACTATTGCTGGTGCGAGAATTATTATACACTTGTTATGTTTGCAAAATAATAATACTTACAAATAATTTTTGGAAATTTGTGTATGTATGTGACTAAAACTGCTGTAACATGGGTTCCGCCCCCTGCAGCATTGCCAAGGGAAAACACCGGCAGCTGCAGGAGGTGTTCACCGGGAGGGCGGGCGCTTCGGGGGCGATGATTAACGGCCATGTAGCTGAGGTAAGTGGGAAACATTTTTGGGAAATCCTCTGTTTTAGGTTTTGTTGCTGGTTGCTACCCGCGATCGATCAGCCCGGCACTCTGCTGCAGTGTATCAGGTTGATTGGGCTGGAGCGTGGCTGCCTGTACAGTCCAGGTGAGTACTTTTCTTTTGCAGAGCGTGCAATGATGGCCCTTCCCTTTTAGGGAGAGAAGGGACCTGTTGTGTATAGAAAAACTCCACAAGGCTGAGTACTGTGAGCTAAACTTAGTGTGACCTTAGTTTTCTTTATTACAACTCCAGAGTGCAGCCAACCTTTTATACTGGCCCTGCACGTGTGTGCAGGTGAACATTAGGACTCTAATAGTCGTGCCCTCTGGTGGCAAGTATTACATAGTTACATACATAATATCACTCCCCCCCAAAGTCTTCGGTACAAGTTATTTACAAGTTGAGGCGATCCGGAGCCCTTCGCTCCCTGGTTGATCGTCTAAGTTCAAACCCTGGCGTGTGTGAGTTGGTCGGACCATTGCTGCACTGCACCATAGCTGGTCTGACTGGACTGTCAGGAACGGTGGGTTCATCCTCTTGATTGACAGCGAGGTCAATTGCTGGTTGGGTGTGTGTTGGTGGATCGTCGATGGTGATGTCCCCTTCAAGTCGTTCCTGGTTGTCAGTAAATTGCAATTTGGTCTGATCCAAATGCTTTCTGCACGTTTGGCCATTTAACAGTTTGATTATAAACACCCTATTCCCTTCCTTGGCCAAAACAGTGCCAGCAACTCATTTGGGACCATGACCGTAATTCAGGATAAACACAGGTTTGTTAACATCAATGTCACGTGAAACAGCCGCGCGATTGTGGTATATGTTCTGCCGGCGTCGCCGGTTTTCCACGTGATCATTAAGATCCGGATGGACTAGGAAGACCCTGGTTTTGAGGGCTCTCTTCATTAACAATTCTGCCGGGGGAACCCCGGTGAACGAGTCGGGTCGCGTCCGGTAACTGAGCAGAATGCGAGACAAGTGGGTCTCCAGGGAGCTGTACGTCATGCTCTGTTTAATTCTTTGGACTGCCCAATCCGCTTGACCGTTAGACGTGGGCTTAAACGGAGCAGACCTGATATGCTTGATGCCATTGCGGGTCATAAACTCGTTGAATTCCGAGCTGGTGAAACACAGTCGCTGACAAGGATGTCAGGCAAACCATGGGTGGCGAACATGTCCCGGAGGCTTTCAATGGTGGCTGTGGACGTGCTGGATGATATGATTATGCATTCAATCCATTTGAGTAAGCATCCACAACTACTAAAAACAGCTTTCCTAGAAGGAGCCTCCCTTGGTGCATTGCTCAGTTGCGAGCAAGTGTTGCACTGATGCACGCATGACTCCATGTCCAAGTCAATGCCGGGCCACCAAACATGCGACATGGCAATTGGCTTCATCATGACAATGCCTGGGTGGGTACTGTGGAGGTCGCGTATAAATGTATCCCTGCCTTTTTTTTGGCAAAAACACGCAATTACCCCATAAGAGACAATCCGACTGGATGGACATTTCATCTTTGCGTCGGTGAAATGGCTTAATTTCATCTTGCATTTCCCCGGGAACGGCTGACCAGTTCCCATTTAGGACGCAACTCTTTACTAATGATAGCACAGGATCCTGGCTTGTCCAGGTCCTGATCTGGCGAGTTGTGATGGGTGATCCCTCGCTCTCAAAAGCATCCATGACCAGTAACAAGTCTGCGGGCTACGCCATTTCAACCTCAGTGGTGGGTAATGGTAGCTGGCTGAGAGCATCGGCACAATTTTCAGTGCCTGGTCTGTGGCGGATAAGATAGTCATAAGCGGATAATGTTAGTGCCCATCTTTGGATGCAGGACGAAGCGTTGGTATTTATACCTTTGCTCTCTGAAAACAGCAAAATGAGCAGCTTATGGTCAGTTTCAAGCTCAAACCGAAGTCTAAATAGGTATTGGTGCATTTTCTTAACCTCATATACACATGCTAACACCTCTTTCTCGACCATACTATAGGCTCTCTCAGCCTTATACAGATTTCTAGAAGTGTATGCAACCGGTTGGTGGCTGCCCGATACATTGCCTTGCTGTAACATACAGCGACCCCGTACGATGAGGCGTCACAAGCTAGCATTAAACGTTTACATGGGTCATAGTGTACAAGTAACTTATTTCAACATAGCAAATTCCTGTCCTTCTCAAAGGCTGTGTCTTGAGATTTGCCCCAAACCCAGTCATCACCCTTACGTAGCAACATGTGCAAAGGTTCTAACAACGTGTTCAACCTGGGTAGAAAGTTACCAAAATAGTTGAGGAGTCCCAGGAACGAATGCAGCTCTGTCACATTCTGTGGTCTGGGTGCATTCTTGATGGCCTCTGTCTTTGAGTCCGTGGGCCTGATGCCATCTGCTGCAATCTTTCTCCCCAAAAGTTTGACATCTGGCACCAGGAAAATGCACTTGGAGCATTTCAGCCTGAGTCCCACTCTGTCTAGGCGACTTAGAACCTCTTCCAGGTTGTGTAGATGTTCGATGGTGTCACGACCAGTTACCAGGATGTCGTCTTGAAACACAACGGTGCGCAGAACAGATTTCAGCAAACTTTCCATGTTTCTTTGGAAAATGGCTGCAGCCGAGCGAATCCTGAAAGGGCACCTGTGGTATATAAACAGCCCTTTGTGTGTGTTGATGCACGTCAGTCTTTTCGAAGATTCAGCCAGCTCCTGTGTCATGCAGGCGGAAGTTAGGTCCAACTTGGTGAACGACTTCCCCCCCCACCCGGCTAATGTTGTGAACAGGTCATCCGCCTTGGGCAGTGGGTACCACTAGTCTCGGTTAATCGTTACCTTGTAGTCCCCACAGATTCTGACCGTGCCATCGCTTTTCAACACCGGAACAATTGGACTGGTCCACTCGTTGAACTTGACAGGCGATATGATTCCTTCGCGTTGGAGTCTGTCCAATTTGATCTCGACATTCTCCCTCATCATGTACGGAATCGCCCGAGCCTTGTGGTGGATGGGCCATGCATCGGGGCCTAGATGGATCTGTACCTTGGCGCCTGTGAAGTTGCTGATGCCTGGTTTGAATAGCGAGAGAAAGTTGCTCAGCACTTGAGCACACGAGGCGTCATCCACTGAAGATAGTGTTTTGATGTTGTTCCAATTCCATCTAATCTTTTCTAGCCACCTTCTGCTGAACAGCGTTGGGCCATTGCCTGGAACAATCCACAATGATAGGTCATGCACAGCTCCATCATACGATACCTTCACTGCCGCACTTCCAATGACTGTTATGAGCTCTTTGGTGTCGGTATGCAGCTTTGCATTGATCGGGCTCAGTTTGTGCTTTATTGCCCCACAGTTTCTTGAAAGCCTTCTGGCTCATTATTGACTGACTCGCACCCGTGTCCAACTCCATGGATACTGGAATTCCATTTAATTTGACTTTCAGCATTATAGGAGAGCTCTTGGTGGTGAATGTATGTACCCCATACACTTGTTCCTTGGGTTGAGTTGCCTGTGCTGCATGATCCGTGCCGGGTCGATCATCCTCTGCCACGTGGTATGTCGCAGCACGTTTGCACGTTTGCTGAAGGTGCCCCATCGTTGCACAGCCTTTGCACACGTAGTGCTTGAATCGACATTGATGGGCCCAATGATTACCCCCGCAGCGTCAACACGGTGCTAATGGATTCACAGTCATTTTATGCACAGTACTTGCCAGTGAGCTTCAATGTTGAGAAGATATCTGTTTGGTGTTATCGTCCGTGGCCGTGCATGCCTGGGCGATCGCGATGGCCCTGCTCAGGTCTAGGGTTTCGGCAGCCAGCAGCTTTCGAAGAATGACCTCGTGGCTGATGCCCAGCACGAAAAAGTCCTGCAGCATTTGCCCCAACGCAGCTCCAAAATCGCAAGGTCCCGCAAGGCGTCTCAGGTTGGCGACATAATCCGCCACGTCCTGGCCTCCGGAGCGATGGTGCGTGTAAAAACGATATCTGGCCATGAGGATAGTCTCCTTCGGCTTGAGGTGATCCCGAACCAACGTGCACAAATCTGTATATTCCTTCTGTTGGTTTTGTCAGTGCGAGCACATTCTTGATGAGGCCGTATATTTTAGGCCCACAGACGGTGAGGAGAACTGCCCTGCGCTTGGCCGTGTTAGTGTCTCCTTCCAGCTCGTTGGCCACGAAGTACTGGTCGAGATGCTCAACGAAGGCTTCCCAATCATCACCCTCTACGAATCTCTCTAATATTCCAACGGCAGCCATGGTTGCCTGAAGGTTCATATTCTGTTACTCGTCGCCAATTGTTGTATATAGAAGAACTCCATGAGGCTGAGTACTGTGAGCTAAACTTAGTGTGACCTTAGTCTTCTTTATTACAACTCCAGAGTGCCTAAACAACATGGCAGCCAACCTTTTATACTGGCCCTGCATGTGTGTGCAGGTGATCATTAGGACTCCAATAGTCGCGCCCTCTGGTGGCAAGTGTTACATAGTTACATACATAACAGGGCCTTCCAACGTGGCAGTGCTGCATGACCCAGAGTACAGTGCTGCACATGTGACACCCGCCTGCTGCCTCTTGTGCTCCAGGAAGCACTCCACTTCCTTCCTCGAGTGCTAACCCCAAATTTTTCAAAAGTAGAAAAAGATTGGCGTTCCGGGGGCAGGGTAATTTCGCCCCCAGAATATTTTGGATTTTCTAAGGAAATTGGGCCAGTAGGTGATAGATAACATGTTTTAAGTTGTAAAATAATCAGTACACGACTGAGGAACCAAAAGGAGCATATGTCATCAACAATAAAGACACTAGCAGAGGGATAAAGTACAAATGTAATTCTGTTGCTCTATTCTCCTTCTCTTAGGCAGTCTCTCGGAGTTGAGGATGACTTGTTTCCACATTAAAGATGAGTTCTCAGGTGACTGAAGATTCCAATGTGGGACCTACAGTCTCTGTCACAGGTGGGGCAGACATTGGTTGAAGGAACAGGTGGGTGGGGAGCCTGGGTTGCCGTGTGCTCCTTCCGCTGTCTACGCTTGGCTTCAGCTTGCTCTCGGCGAAGAGACTCGAGGTGTTCAAAGCCTTCCCGGATGGTTTTCCTCCACTTTGAGCGGTCTTGGGCCAGGAATTCCCAGGTGTCGATGGGAATGTTGCACTTTTCAAGGAGGCTTTGAGGGTGTCCTTGAAGCGTTTCCTCTGCCCACCTGGGGCTGGCTTGCCGTGGCGAAGCTCGAATAGAGTGCTTGTTTTCGGAGTCTCGTGTCAGGCATGTGGACGATGTGGCCCGTCCAGAAGAGCTGATCGAGCGTGGTCAGTGCTTCGATGCTGGGGCTATTGGCCTGAGTGAGAACACTGATGTTAGTGCGCCTATCCTGCCAATGGATTTGCAGGATCTTGCGGAGGTAGTATTGGTGGTAATTCTCCAGTGTTGTAATCTGCCTGCTGTACATAGTCCATGTCTCTGAGCCATATAGGAGGGCAGGTATCACTACTGCTCTGTAGACCATGAGCTTGATGCCGGGTTTGATGTTCTGGTCTTCAAACATTCTCTTCCTCAGACGACCGAAGGCTGCACTGGCACATTGAAGGCGGTGTTGGACCTCATCATCGATGTCTGCCCTTGTTGACAGTAGGCTCCCGAAATATGGAAAATGGTCCAAGGCCTCGTCGTGGATTTTGAGAACCGGGGGGGGGGCAGTGTTGTGTGGCGGGGACAGGTTGGTAGAGGACCTTTGTCTTACGGATGTTTAGTGTAAGACCCAAGCTCTTGTATGCCTCGGTGAAGGTGTTGATAATGGCTTGGAGTTCGGTCTCCGAGTGTGCGTAGATGCAGGTGTCATCTGCGTACTGTAATTCAATGACGAAGGATGGGGCAATCTTGGATCTGGCCTGGAAATAGTGAAGGTTGAACAGATTCCCGTTTGTCCTGTAATTTAGCTCCACTCCAGTGGGGAGCTTGCCGAGGGTGAGATGGAGCATTGCAGCAAGGAAGATCGAGAAGAGCGTTGGTGTGATGACACAGTCCTGCTTGACCCTAGTCCCAATGTGGAATGGGTCTGTGGTGGATCCGTTGGTCAGAATCATGGCTTGCATGTCATCGTTGAGCAGGTGGAGGATTGTAACAAACTTTTGAGGGCAGTCAAATCTGAGGAGGACACTCCATAATCCTTCACGGTTGACCGTGTTGAAGGCCTTTGTGAGCTCAAAGAAGGCCATGTACAAGGGTTGGTGCTGTTCCCTGCATTTCTCTTGTATTTTCCTCACAAGCGCCTTGAGTCTCATCGCCGAGTGCACGCAGAAAACAAGCGCAGGCAGCGGAAAGAACGTGCGGCAAACCTGTCCCACCCTCCCTTACTCTCAACGACTGTCTGTCCCACCTGTGGTAGGGACTGTGGCTCTCATATTGGACTATTCAGCCACCTAAGGACTCATTCTAAGAGTGGAAGCAAATCTTCCTCGATTCCGAGGGACTGCCTATGATGATGATGATCTCTTGTATTTGCCGCGCAGTGAAATCACGTCCATTATGCCCCTTAGTGGGTGGAATCCGCATTGCGACTCTGGGAGGAGCTCTTCAGCCATCGGGAGAAGGTGGTTGAGGAGGATTCTTGCGATGACTTTCCCAGTGGCCGACAGCAGGGAGACTCCTCTGTAGTTATCGTAGTCGGACTTGTCACCTTTATTGAAGGTGGTCATGATTACAGCTTTTGTCGGCAGAGCAGGATCTTTGAGTGCTCCAGCGTGATTTTCCTGCGGCATTTTTTCTGTTGCTGTTGCTGTTTTGGGGCAACGTTGATGGCAATGACAGAGCAAATTAGGCGGTGGTCCGCCCAACAGTCGTCAGCTCCCGTCATGGCAAGGGCGATGCACATGTCTTTGCGGTCCCTCGCTCGGACGATAACGTAGTCTTGCAGATGCCAGTGCTTGGAGCAAGGGTGTTGCCATGAGGCCTTATATTTGTGCTTCTGATGGAACAGAGTATTGATTATGACAGGACCATGTTCTGACCATTTTGTCAGGAGGAGGGTACCTTGGCGTTGGCTTTCCCTACCCCCTCTCTGCCGATCACACCTCCCCAGAGGTCAGTGTCCTTTCCAACTCTGGCGTTGAAGACGCCAAGGAAGATCAGCTTGTCACCCGGGACAGGGATTGTTCGAGGTTGGAGTAGAATTCCTCTTTAGTCTTGTCTGTAGCTTCCAGTGTTGGGGTGTATGCACTGAAGACCGTAGCGCACTGGTTCCAGGCGAGGGTGAGCTGAAGAGTCATGAGTAAAAATTGAGCTACTGTTGTTCCATAAGGTATTGGTCTAATACCATCTGGATAAATGTATGCACTTCTGAAACTCAAATCCTTGAAAGCATGTTTGGCCTAAAATTCTGCTACTGTGTAATAGAGGGTTTTTGTGCCACACTGTTGGCGCTGATACACCAGGTTCCAGCCCAGCCTAAGGGGTGGGAAGCCCTGATGGAGGGAGTTCCAGCCCCATGCTCCACCCACTTCTTGTCATTTGCCTTGTAAGAGGTGGACAGAGGTGCTGCCCCTTAAAAGGAAAAAGTAAACCTCTAGAAATGGTGGAGCCCTGGCCCAACTGAGTTTTAGTTGGTTTTTCTGGGTGTTCTGCTGGTTTCCTGACAGATTTATGGTAGGAGATTAGCAGAACTCCATGTAATTTCAGGGCTATAGACATAGTTTTCCAGGAATCCAAAATAAAATTGGCTTCACTCAGAGAGGCTGGAAAAACGGAATGAAAAGAAAAATTCTGTTACCCTAGGGGATGTTCTTCTTCTAGAAATGGTGATTAAACATTTGGTGAGGCAGAGTAGGGGGACATTTGGAGCCGGCTGTGCATTAACTGTCTTGGGAACACCTGTTGAAGACCTTGGCTGCTTGAAAGGGCAAAGTAATTCATCCCTCACCACTGACATGCCTTGATGAGCATAAAGATTCATCTGTAAAGTAAGCAAAGCTTTATTTATTGAAAGGTGTTTGCAATCTATCACAGTCTTTGTGATCATACATTTCATATCTAACATTTCATTATGTTGGGGGTTGAGGGTAATATATTAGCATGGATAGAGCATTGGCTATCTAACAGAAAACAGAGAGTCGGGATAAGTGGTTCATTCTAGGGTTGACAATCAGTAACCAGTGGGGTGCCACAGGGATCAGTGCTGGGACCCCAACTATTTACAATCTATATTAACAACTTAGATGAAGGGACTGAGTGTAACGTAGCCAAGTTTGCTGACAATACAAAGCTGGGAGGAAAAGCAATATGTGAGGAGGACACAAAACACCTGCAAAAGGACATAGACAGGCTAAGTGAGTGGGCAAAAATTTGGCAGATGGAGTATAATGTTAGAAAGTGTGAGGTTATGCACTTTGGCAGAAAAAAAACGAAGAGCAAGTTATTATTTAAATGGAGAAAAATTGCAAAGTGCTGCAGTACAGCGGAACCTGGGGGTCTTGGTGTATGAAACACAAAAGATTTAGTATGCAGGTACAGCAAGTGATCAGGAAGGCCAATGGAATCTTGGTCTTTATTGCAAAGGGGATGGAGTATAAAAGCAGGGAAGTCTTGCTACAGTTATACAGTGTATTGGTGAGGCCACACCTAGAATACTGCATACAGTTTTGGTTTCCATATTTAAGAAAGGATATATTTGCTTTGGAGGCAGTTCAGAGAAGGTTCACTAGGTTGATTCCGGAGATGAGGGGGTTGACTTATGAGGAAAGGTTGAGGAGGTTGGTCCTCTACTCATTGGAATTCAGAAGAATGAGAGGTGATCTTATCGAAACATATAAGATTATGAGGGGGCTTGACAAGGTGGATGCAGAGAGGATATTTCCACTGATAGAGGAGACTAGAACTAGAGGGCATGATCTTAGAATAAGGGGCCGCCCATTTAAAACTGAGATGAAGAGGAATTTCTTCTCTCAGAGGATTGTAAATCTGTGGAATTCGCTGCCTCAGAGAGCTGTGGAAGCTGGGTCAATGAATAAATTTAAGACCGAGATAGACAGTTTCTTAACCGATAAGGGAATAAGGGGTTATGGGAAGCGGGAAGGGAAGTGGATCTGAATCCATGATCGGATCAGCCATGATCTTATTAAATGGTGGAGCAGTCTCGTGGGGTCGTATGGCCTGCTCCTGCTCCTATTTCTTATGTTCTTATGTTTAGATCCCTGATCAGAAGGCTGTTGCTTCGTGAAAAAAAAAAATGTGTAGGATCCAGATGTTTTCCAATTCATTCAATGCAGGACAACAAATAGGATCACGTGTGAAGAAGGTGGGATTACAAGTCTGTACAGCCATTTTAGAATGTTTTAATAATTATACCAGACATCATGGCTGCCAAGATAATGTTTCGCTAAGACAAAACTATTATCTATTGCCCAATAGTATTTAGAATTCTGGGTTATGATACAATTTGGACTAATTGCATTTCACTTAAAATTGTGCTTTGCAGACAGATGAGTCATTTTTTCCAAACTGGAAACAAAAATTGAATTGAATTAAATTATGTGTGATGAAACTATGGGGCAATTAGACCTCCTCATAAAATAATCAACAGATGAATATGTATGAATACATTAGATTTCACAACATGCTTTCTGAGTGATTCAATTGTGGCTGCATTACCAGTTGCCTGAGGGAGGTTATGGTTGACTTGTATTTTTATATGAAAAACACTTTTAAGGATAAGTGATTTTGGCAACAGTGGCCTCATTAATATAACTGATTGAGAGAAAATGAACGTTAATCTGACAAGACACAGAATTTTTTGTGTTCCATCATTTTATGTTCAAGCTTTTGACACTGGATATTTTCTCGTTTACAATACACATTTTCCATTGTTATTAAATGTTCCGAGATTTGACATTTCTGCTTAATTTGCTGAAACTTTCCATTTCTAGGCTGTACTAATTTTAATGCATAATTTCATCATCAGCACTGCGATTCTGTGTGTCCCCACATGTATGTATGTGTGTGAGTGCCCACATGTACGTGTGTGCATGGGTGCCCACATGTATGTGTGTGTGCCCACATGTATGTGTGTGGTTGCCCACGTGTATGTGTGTGTGTGCGTATATTAGTAGTGGATGATGAAGGCATGGGTGCATGTGGATCCTGGTCAGTTCAAATGAAAATTCAGTTAATCCAGTTAACATACTTCTTCAAAACCAATACAAATTTGTTCAGCAACTACAAATCCACAACAGCTCTCATCTCTCAAAGCACCGAAATGTTTAACGTACAGCCTGCTGAGCAAGCAGGAATTACATATATAAAAAGGCAGTATTCTGTGCATTAAATATATCTGAATCAAGTTCTTTGTTTGGAAAAGTAAGACACTTATGTATTAGTCATTAGAGCATTTATAATCTTTTTTATTTTTTGAAATAAAGTAATAAAATAATGTACAAAACCACAGGTTGCCAACAGATTTTCTTAAATGGCTTGAGTGTATAGTAAATTCTTGATAAAGTTTTAAAGACATTTGAAAATATATTTGAAGCGATGTAACAAGTTGAACTATGTGGTCTTTATACATTAATCCATTTTTGCATTTATTTTATTCTCTTCTTTTTAAAGCTTACCTTCTTTTGTGCCACACACCTTTCTTGGCTGAGAGCATGAGTACCTCTCAAACCTTCCTCAGCTGGCTGGGAGGTACTTGGGATGGTTTGCAATCCAAGTTTACCTCCTTCCCTGAGAGGAAATCCCTTCTCCTGTTGATCAAATTGCCTGTAAGGAAACTCCTGTAAGGATCAGGAATCAATGATATGGGACTGGGTCAGGGTATTAGTCCCATATCCCTGCTTTTTGTGTGTAACATTGTAAGTTTCTTATCCTCAATAGCTGTCTACTCCCTTTTAAAATTGTTTCTGGAATCAGCTTTCACCCCTTGTCAGGTAGAACATTCCAGATCTGAGTAAAAAATATTCCCCTCATTCTCCTCATGATCTCCCCTTTGGATCTTTTGCCAATAATTTTAAATCGAGGACCTCTGGTTATTGACCCACTCACCAGAGGGAATAGTTTTTCACTACCTATTCGATCAAAACCTCTCATCATCTTGAAAACCTCTAATTGATCAAATTGAATGGTGGAATGGGCTCAAGGGACTGAACGGCCTACTCCTGTTCCTATAATGATGGACAGTAGTCCAGGTGGTAGCACTTTATGGTGCATATTGCCAGTGTACTTTAAACATGTTCAAGGCATTGTCATTATTAAGAGTTATTAAAAGGAAAGCTTTCCTATCACATTGGTTGGAATTCAGAAGGCATCTATATACTATTCTATTAGGAAACATCACTTCTCCTGAGACCTATGGCCTCCGAGAGCTGCTCTTCCACATTTAATGCCATTGGGGTCCCATCAGAGAACCTATGGAAAGAGATGTTTATTTTCCTGACATCCTAGCTCCATTCTTGGTACCCGTGGAAACGTGTGTGCTTGATGCTATCGGGATCATAAAGATTAGGGGAATTGATATTGTAAATAATTAGAATACTGTTGCCAGTCTATATCAACGTAAAAATGCTTGAACTTGTATGGCCTCAGTGGAACATTCCATCAGAGTACAGATGAAAAACTGGTGGAGTCAGTTGTACCAAGCAGAAGCACGCCTGCCTTCTGTTAGGTAACTAAGGACTCATAGAATCGCATGGTACAGAAGAAGGCTATTCGGTCCATCGTGCCTGTACCGACTCTTTGAAAGAGCTATATAGTTAATCCCACTCCCCTATTTTTTCCTTTACAAGTACAAAAGAAAAGCATAAATTAACCAATAAAATAAGCGGTAATAGTGAACCTTAAAATTGGGCGGTGGGGCGGGATGTAGAGGGGTGGTGGAAACAGCAAAACAATCATTATTTAAGGAACACAAACTGTTTATGATACATTTTAACTTGTTTCCCTGTTTGTTTGTTTATTTTATCATTTGATCTGTTTGCCAATCTCGGAGTTATGACAAAATAATCATTAGTTCATGAATGGTTAAAGAGGTAGGTTTTAAGGAGCGTCTTGCAGGAGGAAAACAAGGTAGAGAGGCGGAGAGATTTAGACATGGAATTAAAAAGCTTAGGACCTAGGTAACAGAAGGCACAGCCACCAATGGTTGAGCAATTATAATCAGGGATGCTCAAGAGGGCAGAATTGGAGGACCGCAGACATCTGCGGGGGGGAGGGGGGGGAGGCGACTGGAGGAGATTACAAAGATAGGGAGGGGCGAGGCCATGGAGTGATTTGAAAATAAGGATGAGAATTTAAGGAATTGAGCTTTAAGGATTAAAATTAAAAAGTTATTTTTTTCAAACCACAAGCCTGAATCGCACGAATAATGAGTTCCTTGTTCATACATCGTTTGTTTTCCAAAAAATAACCTTTTGGAGGTTTTTTTTTCAAAGCTATGCTATGGATGTGATGATACTTGTGTGGCATATTTGTGACTTATTTGCTTACAGAAAGTTGTCCAGTTCTAGTTCCAGTTCATTGCTACAGTTAACAGGTATAGTCAATACTTGTGGGAAGTTGTGTCTGAGAAGACCTCTGTCTCTGAACTATCACGTGTGAAATAAGGACAACTATGATTAATTGGTTATTTGCAACTCAATCTCTTTAAATTGCCAGGTGGTGCAAATGCGTATCGAGTGGCCAAAAGGGTGAAGTGGTATTAAGCTGAAAAATATACTCATGTGGTGAATCCATTCACATTTTATATTAAATAGTTAAATAGAGATGAGGGCTTATCACCGAAGGACTGAGGGTATTTTAATGATTATGGTATTACTCCACCTGGATTTCATTTCTGAACAAGGGAAAAGTTGACAGAGGTAGGGACAGGAGTTCAATCAAGCTGCTTGGGAAATGGGCAGCATAAGTTGTACAATGCACAGTGGAAATGAAGTTAAGTACAATCAGTAAGCCAATGCCTGTTGTGGGATACAGTCTAATGTTTAGGGCGCAGAAGTCTAAACAGAACCTCTTACAAAAGAAGTGCAGAAAATGCAGCAACATAATCAATGGCTATACAGAGGCATTGTAGCCCAAGTGCTGTTTCATGAAATAAGATGATTCAATGTTTATATCTGATTTACGATTCAGTTCACATTGCACTGAGAGAACTTTTACTTAAGGGCTACAAAATAGGAATGATTAGGTTTCGTGTAAGGGAATTCCTCTGTGAAGGTCTATTGTGCTGTCTTCACAGCTGCTGAGCTTGAAGAAATATAACAAGCCTTTTCACTGCAGCAATTAAAGACTGACTGTCACCAGAATGACATCATCCTTCTCACAGGCCCCAGGAGGCAAGTTTGCAAGCACCATGGAGCCAATGCTTTATATCACTGACAGATAAAATCTCAACATCTTAAAGTGGTTGGGGGTGTCTACCTGCCAGGACCTGTACACAGGTACATTGTCGCATTTCGTTGAAGAATCATTCCTGTGTTTAATTTGTATTTTCTCATACGGGAGTTCTGGCTGAAATTCAGTCTGTGAGCTGACTCCTGCTTTGAGCTCTGGCTGAACTTATGCACATCCAGCCTTTGTGCACCTCGGGGATTTAAAGCTCAGTGACAAGAAGCACATGACTTTGGCTGTTTCTGAAACCATGAACAAAAGACTCTATAGATGACCTAATCTTATACCTATTAACTAAGTGTAAAATAGAAGGTTTGTTAGCTGAGCACTCTAGCTGTAAAGGATTATTGTGTACATAATGCTAAATCCATCACTGATAACATTACAACTCTTTTGTTCTCCATTTATATTTTAAGGTATTACCATTTCTCGTTTCTATTTTGATGAGTTTACAGAGATTGTGAGAAAGAACAGTGTGCACCTGTTTTATACATCAAACTAGTACATTAGGGGTTACTTTAAACCCTGCCCCTTGGGAACAGTACAGCCAGGGATTTAAGGCGGTGGGGGTGTGCCCGCTGCACGTTCCCGACACGCTCCCACCCCCACCATCTTAACTTACCTGAAATCAGGTACAGAAAGGCCTCCCATCCCAGATGAATGGAGGTCTAATTTAAAGTCATGTCCTGATAGTAGCAACGGAACTGCAGGTCATTTTAATTTCAGGCCGACCAAGGGCTGCTAAGCCTCGGACCTGGCAGCAAAGGCAGCAGGAATGCTCCATCTGGACCTACAAGCATACCTTGTGCCACTCTGCATCAGGATTCCCCTCTCCCCATCACAAACTTTGACATTTCCCCAGCCCTCCCTCCACGCTCCCCCCCACCACGGCCCCCCACACACCCTGCTGGTAACACTTTCCGTGGGCCCATGGCCGTAGTTTGACCACCCCACGAAGTTCCAACCCCAGTCATCAGTTTTGACGTCATTCACACCAGCCTCAGGCGAGAGACAATGTTGGAGCATGAAAATGAGGGCTGGGAGTCAAAATCTCCTGGGCCTCACAGTCCGGGGATGGCAGACGGATTGCTGCCCACTTAAAATCAGGACTATTATGTCAAAATTTGAACTACCATTGTACCATTTAGTTGAGGGTAAACAGTATAAGATTAAAACAAGGAAAACTAATTCCCAAAGTCCTATGTGCAGCTGTAACCCCTACCTGCAGCATTAAGATCACCATACCTTAGAACTGACACTCCTCAGGGAGCATTGTAGCCTAACCATGTAGTTACCTCAACAAATCAACTTGCCTGATTTATTTTGCATGTATTGCACGGCAAGTTTAGACTTGCTACTAAACCTGCCATCTAATTCCCAAATCAAGGCCCTACCCGACTTAGAAGCAACATAGAGCGAGACACCTAGGAGGAGAGAGTCTCATACCACTTAAGTATAAATTCAGTTGAGCACCCTGCCTTTTTAAAATAACTTAACCTTTGTTTAAGTGTTTAGAGTTCTCCTTCACACCCTGTAGATGTGAAAGGTTGGGGCTGCCCCATCGAATGCCGGGTCAGGCCATTGCTGCTCCTTTGAAGGCCCCGACCTGCAAGGACCATCAGCAGGTCAGGGCCTTTAAAGGAGCATACCACTTCAAGGTACAGCGCGTGCTGGAGAGCGACAGCTGTGAAGAGGGCAACTTTACCAAGGTCCAGGTCGCTGATTGGAGCAAGGGCAGGTACAGCAAGAGCGGCGAGGTTGGGGTGCAGGAGCAGCGAGAGATTACAGAGCGACGTGATCGGGGCCCAGGAGAGGCGAGGGCCCAGGGGCAGCATGGGCCAGCCCACACTGTGATATGTGTGTGCACTAGGTCCGTGCAGCAGAGCTGGTCTCTAGTTATCTTGGTTAATCCTTGCCATTGGACCAAGACCGAGCTCGGTCAAGCCCGAGTGGTGGCTGCTGGTGTGCAACGGCCACCACACGTTAAAAAAATCCACGCACAGGCAGCTTCCACCCTTCAACATGTAGTTCAGGACCTGGAATATTAGATCCTTCATCGAAACACCTGTGAACTCATTCCTTTTTGACATGAAAGCAAGTCATCCTCAATGCGAGGGACCGCCTATGAATGAAAGATGTGAAAGGCCTGGAAATGCCTGAGCTGAAGGAGTGCAATTCTGTCATGATCCCAGGGAGGAGAGTAGGAATTGAATCTGGATCCACTGTGTTATGTCTATAGTGTACTTATGAATGACTCCACAAGGCAATATGTTGTAGTTGAACTGTAGTGACCGCGGTTCTTTATTCCAAACCCCAGAGTGCCGTGCAAGCATGGTGTGTAGCCTTTTATACAGGGCCCTGCCACCAGGACAGGAAACCCCCGGTCTCCACCAGTTGCACCCTCTAGTGGTGCCAGCATGTATGTACACGGTGTGAACCTTATTGATAGTACATCAGGCAAACAAGTCTCCATCTTATACAATCTCACAGTGACTGCACATAGAGTACATCCATAGTCAGCATTTGCAACATCACTCTCCCCCAAGTCATTTGTGCCAATTATTTTTTCACTGTGTGCTTTGGCTTAGCTCTCCCCAAACTTGACTGCCAATAGCCCTTGCACCTTGGCTGTGCTTTGGCTTGGCCCTCTCCCTGTTAACACCAAAGTCCTTTTGCCACAACGTTGGGTAGTAGTTATCAGATTGGATGGTTGGAAGATGCGGTGGAGGTTCCAGTGGGTTCTGGGTGTGATCCATGTGTGTGTGTCCATGGCTACATACATCCATTTCCCGCCCCCCCCCACCCTCCCCCTCCACAGCGAGATCATGCTGCTGGCCCGTTACATTAACAAACAGGATCAGATTCAATGCAAGTACAAAGAAAGGAAGAAAAAAAAAATTGTTTTCAGCTTGTATCGTGGCACCTAGGTTCCTGACTTACATTCATTACGTTTTATGGTCATGCGCCAGGATTGGGTAGATTGCATTCATGGTTTAGTCATGGTCAGTATGCGAGGACGCTAGTTCCAGAGCAACCGGACGGGGACCTAGTCGTCTGATGGCGATGCTGCACCCTCTGCTAGCGGGGTGGGCTTGGTTCGCTCACTGAGCCAGGACTCAGGGCCTTTGCCGTTGCCTAGTGGTGGGCAGAGCCACAGATGTGTGTGGCCTCCCTGTCCTCCTTTGAGAGCTGCAGAATCTTTTGCCTGCTCTCTCACGGCTGTTTCAGGTCCCGTTTGGGGAACTCGTTGGTTCTGACCTTTCGCTCCTGGACATGGCCGAGGTAGCGACTGGATCTGGGGGCTGCGCCGTCTCCACCCGGCTGGTGGGCAATGGCGGCCGACTGCGCATATTGGCGCCGTTTTCGTTTCCAGGTCTGTGGCAAATGGTGCCATCGGGTGCCTGCAGCGTGGGATAGACCTGGGGCAGGGTATTAGGCTCCGGCCTTTACCCTCCCGAATTCGCTCGCTTGCTGCTCTAGGGGACACTCTATTCCCGACTGGAATGCCGTTTATCTCTACTTCCATCTTCACTGGAGGACAATCGGCGGTGCAGGTATATACACTCCATCCACTTCTTCGTGGGGTTGAGCTTCCTCTCTGGCCAAATCATCATACTCCCCGCTGGATTCAAAGTCATCTACCGACTCCTCTGCTAGACGGTGAGTCGTATTTTTTTTACACATGCGCTGGAGGTGGCCCTTCACATTACAGGCTTTGCATACATACTTCGCAAACTGACACTGGTGAGCCCTATGGTTTCCTCCGCAATGCCAGCATGATGCTACTCGATTAGAACCCCTCGGCGGACTCTGAGTTCTGGACCCCTGAGGTCTGTGCTCTCTGCCCTGGGCAGAGCCACGTTCTACAGTCTTGCCTATGAAAGGCACCATTCTGTGTACAGTACTTGTCGGGTTTAAGTCCACAGGCTGAATGATTTGCTTGGTGCTGCAGGTCGAGGTCATGAATGCCTGACTGATGCCGATGGCCTTCTGCAGCTTGACTGTGGTGTCGGCAGATAGTAGCTTGTGAAGGAGGCTCTCGTGGCCAATTCCTATAACGAAGATGTCTTGCAATGCTTCGTTGAGGTGCATGCCAAAATCACATGGTGCCGCAAGTCTCCAGAGGTCGGCAGCATATTTGGCATACACCCTCAGGTCTGCGATGCGTGTAGAATCTGTGCCTAGCCGTGAGGATGCTCTCCTTTGGTTAAAGTTGGTCACGAATTAGTTCAGTCAGCTCATCGTATATCTTATCCTTGGCCTTCGTGGGTGCCAGCAACTCCCTGACCGAGGCGGTAGACCTCGGGCCCACAACTGATCAGCAGTATAGCCTTGCACTTCTCCGCAATGTGTCCGTCTCACCTTTCAGGTCATTTGCCACAAAATATTGCTCGAGCCTTTCCGTGAAGGCATCCCAATTATCACCGTCTTCAAAGTCTTTTAGTGTGCCAAAGGTAGCCATGATTGGTGAAAGTCCTTATTCTCATCGCCAATTGTTATGTCTATAGTGTACTTATGAATGACTCTACAAGGCAATGTGTTGTACTTGAACTGTAGTGACCGCGGTCCTTTATTCCAAACCCCAGAGTGCCGTGCAAGCATGGTGTGCAGCCTTTTATATAGGGCCCTGCCACCAGGGCAGGAAACCCCCGGTCTCCACCAGTTGCACCCTCTAGTGGTGGAAGCATGTATGTACATGGTGTGAATGGTGTGAACCTTATTGATAACACATCAGAAAAACAAGTCTCCATCTTATACGATCTCATAGTGACTACACATAGAGTACATCCATAGTCAGCATATACAACACACTGGGTTTCCATCCCTTTGAGACCTCAGCAGAAAATTCTGCTCAGGGAAAGGTGTGGGTGTGTAGGGCGTTGGGGTGGGGTGGGGGGGTGGGCAGAGGGAAGGAGCGGCGGGTGCGGGGGAGCATTCATCTTTCTGCTCCACTTGAACTGCTACAGCTTTTTGGACGAATTTCTGACGATACACTCAGACTTCCCCTGGGTTTCTGGCAGAGGCATCCATGATAGGCTAAGTAGGACCGATGTGTGCTGATCCTGATCTGGGCCTAGTGAAGGCCCCAGCATAGAAGCAAGCAGTTTCTGACCAGACCCGTTTATTCCCTGAGGAGTAATTAAAAAGTGCTGGCCTCTTTGTCTTCCATCCAATCTGGCCCAGGTTGTCACTCTGTGATCTATTACTTTCGCAAGTGCAGAGGGCATAATAATTTGAATTCTAGCCAGTCGGGAACCAAGTAAAGTAATGACCGATCTGCCTGGTTGGAAACTGAACTGAATCTTCTGGTCTGAGATTAGTGACTGCAATGTAAATGCACCTGCAGTTGGCTAAATGCTTTCACTATACATAGAAGTGGCTATTGATATTCTCTGATTTTTAGAACAAGTTGCTTGATTCCAATAGCCTTAATCATGATGTTTTTCCAAAGGTAGCTCTTTGTTTCAGAAGTGCTTTGCACTGAGTATATATTTTCGCCCTGGGGAAATTGCCAAAAGAATATTCCCTCTATACTGACAGCCAGCACTTGACCATAGCACCACTGGAACTGTTGTACGCAGGAACCAGAGCAAAAGCAGGACAAAGCACAAGAACTAGTGGTAACGAAAGAGAAAGAAAAGAGACACGTATACAAGGGAAAGCAAGGAACTAGAGAGCGTGTGAGACAAAGAGACAGACAGGCAGAGGGAGAGCGATTGACCTATGCCAGTTAAAAGCACTCGACTGAAAGAGTTCTCAGTGACCCTTATTGTTCTGTCTCTGTGAAACTGACTGCAACAGTCTATTTCCATGCGTCGGAAAATAATTTTGCTGGTATTAGGCAGAGCATCGCTACATTGAGCAGATAATTTCTGCAATGAGCTGGGAAGCTGGCAAGTTCATTCAGTTCTCCAGGAATCTTGAGTCAGCTGACCAGAGAGCATGACTTTTGTGCTGTTGTTTGTTTCTTCGGGTCTTAGAGTTTCTAACCTGTACACATGTGAACCTTGAACACCTTTACTCTAAGTGGCAATAACCTAGATATAATTATGAGCTACTGAGCAAACTGAGCCTTGCTTAATATTTTTCAAAGTGATTTATTTGACAGGTGAGTTAACCCTCCATTTTACTGTTTCCTGGAATTGCGGCAGAAAGGTCACTTTATGAGCCATTGGATGAAACAGTAGAATCAATGAGGGGAATTTTAATATGGGTGAGCGCATGGGATTGGGTGCGGGTGGTTAAATCGGGAAAAATTCCGAGTTCGTAGGGAAGCCGGCATTTCACTGCAGCGCATTAGGCTACGTATGCACAAACCCCTCGGGAGAGGTGACTTGTCAATTGCCATATGTTAGTCGCTCAATTAGAGTGATAATCACATGGGTTTTGCAGATTAACTTTGGGTTCACAGCTTTCCCGGGCTTCTTGCAACTCGCCAGTGAAACCAAAATGAGAACACAGTAGCATTTGAGGAGGATGAAGACATGACAGGGAAATATACCAAAAGATATTCAGTACTCAGAGCTGTGTTCCTACTTGCTTGTGTGAAAGGGTTTGTTCAAAGTACTTGTGGTGAAGGATTACTGTAAATAACTTTGGAAGTGTCATGTACACTTTGGAGGTTCAGAGGACCGATCTGCACTTTGGAGCATGATCTATCAGATCAGCTTGGATGCTGCTTACACTGTGTTACTTTGGACTTCAGATAAAGCCCAAGATGATCAGCAGCAGCACCAGCAGCAGGAACAACACCAGCAACAGCCTACTGCTCACAGACCTGCAGCTCTGCAGAGGAGTGCTGCAGCTCACAGGAGGCCATAAACTTCCTCGACATCTCAGAACACCAGTGTCTCAGAAGGCTCAGGGTGTCACGTCAGGTTGTGGCAGACATTTTCAGCCTGCTGGAACAAGACCTGCTGCCAACTGGACCTGGTGGCCACGCTTTACATGTTGCTATCAAATTCACCAGCCTCAAATCTTTTGCCACTAGATCCTTCCAGGGATCTGCCGGAGACATTTGCAGGATCTTGCAGTCGGCAGCCCACAAATGCTGTGGCTTCAGCAGAGGTAGAGTCTAGCTGCTCAGATTCCTGCTCTGATTGCTGAGATGCTCATGGCTGACATCCTATGGAGCGCGGTCGACAGGAAGTGAGCTGACACTGAGCTCGTGGCCTGGTGACGGGCCTCCTTCTTACCGTGCTGGGCTGCTCACGCTCCTGCAGTTCACCAGCCGGGCTGCTCCCCTTGCTGCTTGCGCCCATGGTAACCGGACCACCAGCTGTTGCCATCCAGACTCTCAACTTCCATGGCAACTCACCAGGCATCACTTCTGCGAAGGGACCCTAAACGGCATCAAGCACCTGAAGGAAATGGTCCCACAGACATCTTTGTCCGGGGTGACAGAACTGTTTTTGCTATCCAGAGTGTGAGTGCCGCCATATTTATGTGGGGTGGTTGTCCTGTTGAGTTGTTTATTGAGCATCTTTGTCTAGGGCATGGGTGTCGGCATCTTAGTGCGGAAGGGAGGTTTGCATTACGCAGCGGGTAGGGGCCATCTTTGTCCAGGGCACTGGTTACTTTTTCTCGCTCGTTGGGTTAGGCCCCTCCTCCTGCTCCAGCTCCCCAGCTCACTGTAGGCTTGAGAAGGCAGAGTGAGGGGGTTAGCGTGATAACCACATCGGGATGTAGGTAAATGTGCAACTGTACTCACCTTTCCTGCCCTGCTTAGGTCAGTATACAACTTCCTGCATTAGATTCAGGAGCGTGGCATTACACTCCTGCTGCTGACCTCCTGGGAAACCTCCAACCACACCTTTTTTGTGTCACCTGCAGGCTTCTTCCTTCCGTCAGTAGGGAAGAGTGTCTCCTTTTGGGCCCTTACAGCACCCAACGGCACATCCAGGGAGCAATCATTGAAGTGGGGCGCACCCTTTTCCCATCTCTGTGATATATTCTCTACGACATTTCAAATTCACTGCACTTCCAAGATGGCACCAACTCCTTTTTTTTATTTTTGTAAACAGCAATGGCTACATTACCACAGTAGTCCACTAGATGGAACTATATATTACACTTCTCCCTCCTTAATGAAGAAGTAATGATAACAAAATAATCATCATACATAACTTGCATGGTTATGTATAACAAAATATATGGACTTATTTTGCCATATTTACAAATCAAATTTAACCACTTGATTTCTGTTTCAAAGAGGATACCTTCGCTCTCGAACAGAACTTTCCAAACATGGTGTCGAACTTAGACTTATTCTAGGCTGATCCTGAGGAATGTTTTCCTCCAAGGGATGCCCTTGATTTAAATTTGGATTATCTACAACTTCAGACTGTTTGTCTGCCTGACTCGGACTCAGACTTAAATTCTTGACTTTCTCTTGGACATGTTTCTAGTGCATTTGATGTAGCTGATGCTACTGGTACTGTACTTGTAATAAGACTATCTGATGAGTCAGAAATAAAAAAATCATTCCAAATTTCAACTCCTTCCACATCAGTAGGTAAAATATGATCAATGTGAACAAACCTAACCTGTCCATGATCAAACATCTTGACCAAATATGTGCGAGGACCACATATCTTCACCACTCTTCCTGGTAACCACTTTAACCATTTATGGTGATAGCTCTTCACTGGCACCTTCTGATTCAATTTCACACCTCTCTTTTACTTTACCTCTATCATCTTCTTTTTCTGACTTAATTGTTTCTCTTCTACTGACTGTGCCAAGTTTGTCTTTAACAACGAGAACCTAGTTCGTGTCTGTCATTTGAGAAACAACTCTGTTGGTGTTCTACCAGTAGTCGTATGAGGAGTATTACGATAAGTAATCAGAAAATTAGCCAATTTGTGGTCCAACGACAATTATAGTTTCTTTGGATTTGGATCCAACATTAGTTTAATGAGGGCACATTTTACAATTTGAACTGTGTGCTCTGCTTCACCATTTGAAGTAGGATGGGATGGCAGAACCTTGGTATGTTTCACACCATTTCTGCTTGTGAACTGTGCAAATTCTTCTGAACAAAATTGTGGCCCATTATCAGACACAATTTCATCCGGGAGACCATAAGAAGAAAATATTCTTCGCAAGTTTTCCAGTAAGAACAAAAGAAATAAGATCAGGAGTAGGCCATTTGGCCCATCAAGCCTGCTCTGCCATTTAATAATATCATGGCTGATCTGATCATGGACTCAGCTCTACTTCCCGACCAATCCCCATAATTCTTTATTCCCTTATCACTCAAAAATCTGTTGTCTCCACTTTAAATATATTCAATGACCCAGCCTCCACAGCTCTCGAGGGCAGAGAATTCCATAGATTTACAACCCTCTGAGAGAAGAAATTCCTCCTCATCTCAGTTTTAAATGGTCAGCCCCTTAATCTAGGCCCCGAGTTTTAGTTTCACTGATGAGAGGAAATAACCTCTCTGCATGCACCTTGTCAAGCCCCCTCATTATCTTAGATGTTTCAATAAGATTACCTCTCATTCTTCTAAACTCCCATGAGTATCGACCCAACCTACTCAACCTATCTTCATAAATCAACCCCCTCATCTCCGGATTCAACCTAGTGAACCTTCTCTGAATGGCCTCCAATGCAAGTATATCCTTCCTTAAATATGGAGACCAAAACTGTCATGTATTCAACCAGCATTGTAACCCATGTATAAACTGACCTAAGTTGTACACCGTGAGAACACTGACCACGAGGTGGGAGACACTCCTAACCTGGACCTTCAGGTATAAAAGGGGAAGCTCTACCCACCTTCATCACTTGAGTGCTAAGGAATAAAGGACAAGTCACAGACTGACCTTCTCTCAAGCATGGGCCTCGTGTGCATTTATACTGTGTAGTAAGGACATATCAATGGCGACAAGAAACTGGGATTTAAACCACACGAGCATGGCCACTAGCAGAACAGACGAGAGGTACTGTGTTAAGGAATGGTTGGGACAGAGATTCAACATTGTTAAAGCAGCACACAGTTCTCCAGGCAGACAAGGGCAGTCAGGCATGCCCCAACATGTAGTCGAACCCAGAGGGGGAGTTCGACAGAGACAATGGCAAGCTGAACAGCGATTCATGCCATTGCAAGGGACAATGCGGCCAGTAATGGGGCCATCAACACCTGTTAATGGTGCATTCAAGGACAATAACAGGAGCAGTCAGGTACGATCGACTGGCAAGGACCTTTTTTTTCAAACCACAACTCATGCTGGAGGCATGGAGGCATACCTTCAGCCGGAGTTTGCAGAGATGAGCAAAATACCTGCAGAAATTGCAGAAATGGACACTGGGGGAAATTGCTGGAAGCTGAGGTTCAGCGAGTTCATGTGGAGCACGTATACAGTTCAAACACCAGGACGCCACCGATAATGATAAAAGTGCTCCACAATGGCATCCCAGTATCAATGGAGTTAGACACGGGTGCCAGCCAGTCCCTGATGGGTATCAAACAGTTCGAAAAGTTGTGGGCATCCAAGGTCAGGAGGCCAAAATTATCGCCGATTGATGCACAGCTACGGACTTACACAAAGCAGATCTTTCCGGTGCTAGGCAGCGCCACGGTAGTCGTGACCCACAAAGATTCGGAGAACAGGTTGCCACTCTGGATTGTCCCAGGGGATGGTCCCGCACTACTGGGGAGGAGTTGGCTTGCTGTCAGAACTGGAAATGGGACGATGTCAATGCAATTTCCTCTGTGGAGCGAGTATCATGCTCACAGGTCCTGGACAAATTTGATTCATTATTTCAACCCGGCATTGGCACTTTCATGGGGGCCAAGGTAGTGATTCACATAAACCCGGTTGCCAGACCAGTACACCACAAGGACAGAGCGGTGCCGTACGTGATGCGGGAAAAGATAGAAGGCGAATTGGACTGCCTGTTGAGGGAAGGCATCATCTCGCCAGTTGAATTCAGTGACTGGGCGAGCCCAATTGTGCCGGTTCTCAAGGCGGATAGGTCGGTCAGGATATGTGGCGATTACAAGGCCACCATCAATTGGGTGTCACTCCAAGACCAGTACCCGCTACCGAGAGCGGAGGACCTCTTTGCGATGCTATCCGGTGGCAAACTTTTTTCAAAATTGGACCTGACCTCAGCTTACATGACCCAGGAGCTGGCGAATGAGTTGAAGAAGCTGACCACCATCACGACATACAAGGGGTTGTTTGAGTACAACAGATGTCCGTTCGGGATTCGCTCGGCCACCGCGATCTTCCAACGAAATATGGAAAGCCTCCTCAAGTCGATTCCAGGGACGGTGGTTTTTCAGGACGACATCCTCATTACGGGTTACGATACTGAAGAACACCTCCATAACCTGGAGGAGGTGCTACGCAGACTGGACCGGGTAGGTCTGCGACTGAAAAAGGCGAAGTGCGTCTTCCTAGCTCCAGAGGTAGAATTCTTGGGGATGAGGGTAGCAGCAGACGGGATCAGCCCTACTGCATCCAAGACGGAAGCGATCCAGAGAGCACCCAGACCCCGTAACATGACGGAGCTGCATTCGTTCCTGGGGCTCCTGAACTATTTTGGTAACTTTCTTCCCAAATTGAGCACGCGAATGGGTCTGGGGGGACAGCCAGGAAAGGGCTTTTAATAGAGCACGCAATTTGCTATATTCCAACAATCTGTTAACGCTATATGACCCATGTAAGAAACTTGTGTTAATGTGCGATGCATCGTCCTATGGTGTCAGGTGTGTGTTGCAGCATGTCAATGCCAAGGGTCAGGTACAGCCGGTAGCTTATGCCTCCAGGAGCCTGTCCCAGGCAGAAAGGGGCTACGGGATGGTAGAAAAGGAGGCACTCACATGTGTATATGCGGTAAAGTAAATGCACCAGTACCTGTTTGGCAGGAAATTTGAGCTGGAGACAGATCACAAACCCCTAACGTCCCTTTTGGCTGACAACAAGGCCATAAATGCAAACGCATTGGCCCGCATACAGAGGTGGGCACTCACGTTAGCTGCCTATGACTACACAATTCGGCACAGACCGGGCACCGAAAACTGCGCCGATGCACTCAGCAGGCTCCCACTAGCCACCACTGAGTGGGCTACCGAGCATGGTGCTGAGATGGTCATGGCTGTTGAAGCTTTCGGAAGCGAAGGCTCACCCGTGATAGCCTGTCAGATTAATGTCTGGACAAATAGAGACCTGCTACTGTCTCTAGTCAAGAAATGTGTCCTGAATGGGGACTGGGCAGCCACGTACAGGGCATGCCCTGAGAAATTTAAACCATTTCACTGGCACAAGGATGAACTCTCAATTCAGGCCGATTGCCTACTGTGGGGAAACCGCGTAGTCATGCCCCAGATGGGCAGAGAGGTGTTCATCAGAGAACTCCACAATGGGCATCCGGGCATTGTCACGATGAAGGCAATTTCCAGGTCACACGTTTGGTGGCCAGGGATAGACGCAGATCTGGAACTTTGTGTTCGCAGGTGCAACATGTGTGCCCAGCTGGGCCATGCGCCAAGGGAAGTCCCCCTTAGCCCCTGGCCATGGCCCGCCAAGCCTTGGTCACGCATCCATGTGGGCTATGCAGGTCCCTTCATGGGGAAAATGTTTTTGGTTGTAGTAGACGCCTACTCCAAATGGATCGAGTGTGACATTTTAAATTCAAGCACATCCTCTGCCACGGTAGAAAGTCTACGGGCAATGTTCGCCGCCCACGGTCTACCGGACATCTTGGTCAGCGACAATGGCCCGTGCTTCACAAGCACTGAATTCCAGGACTTCATGGCAGGCAATGGAATTAACCATGTTAGAACGGCACCGTTCAAGCCGGCCTCAAATGGCCAGGCAGAACAAGCAGTGCAGATAATCAAACAGGGGATGCTCAGATTCCAAGGGGGTTCCCCACAAACCCGCTTATCACGCCTCCTGTTGGCCTATAGATCCCGTTCCACCCGCAGAGCTACTAATGAAAAGGACGCTCAAAACCCGATTATCCCTTATACACCCCACCATGAAAGAAATTGTCGAGAACAGGCGCCAGTCACAATATCACTACCATGACAGGAATGCGAGGGCGCAATGTATTGATGTAAATGATCCTGTTTTTGTCCTCAACTATGCTGCAGGGCCCAAATGGCTCGCAGGCACTGTGCAAATGGCTCGCAGGCACTGTGGTTGCCAAAGAGGGAAATAGGATTCTGGTAGTTAAACTTACCAATGGACAAATCTGCCGCAAACATGTGGATCAAACAAAAAGGAGGTTCAGCAACCCCATAGAAGAAGCAGAGGAAGAACACGATATAGAGTTCACTCCACCACAGGTGACTGAACACCGGAACCAAAGGGAGGAGAGCCCAGTCACTGTGGGCAGTCCGGACAGGCCTGAGGCACTGCAAACAGCAGACACTCAGGCCAGCGCCCAACAACCGGAGCCCCAACTCAGGCGCTCTACAAGGGAGCGTAAACCACCAGAGAGACACAACCTGTGATCCCAATAAGACTTTTGGGGGGGAGGTGATGTCATGTATTCAACCAGCATTGTAACCCATGTGTAAACTGTACACCGTGAGAACACTGACCACTAGGTGGGAGACACTCCTAACCTGGACCATCAGGTATAAAAGGGGAAGCTCCACCCACCTTCATCACTTGAGTGCTAAGGAATAAAGGACAGGTCACAGACTGACCTTCTCTCAAGCATGGGCCTCGTGTGCATTTATACTGTGTAGTAAGGACATATCAAAAACTTTATGCAATATTCTAGGTCTGGCCTCACCAGTACCCTGCACAGTTGTAGCAGTATGTCTCTGCTTTTATATTCCATCCCCCTTGCAAGAAAGGCCATCATTCAATTTGCCTTCCTGATTACTTGCTGTGCCTGCAGATTAGCTTTTTGTGTTTCATGCACAAGGACCCCCAGGTCCCTCTGTACTGCAGCACTTTGCAATTTTTCTCCATTTAAATTATAATTTGCTTTTCTATTTTTTGTGTCAAAGTGGATAACCTCACATTTTCCCACATTATACTCCATCTGCAACATTTTTGCCCACTCACTTAGCCTGACTGTATCCCTTTGCAGATTTATTGTGTCCTCCTCACAATTTCCACTCCCACCCATGTTTGTATCATCAGCAAACTTGGCTACATTACACTCGGTCCCTTCATCCAAGTAATTAATATAGATTGTGAATAGTTGAAGACCCAGCACCCCAATAGTTACTGTCTGCCAAGTGGAAAATGACCCATTTATCCTGACCCTCTGTTGTCTGTTAAGTGTTTTACTTGTTATTTTCCGCATCGGCAACAGCTCTACCCACTTCAAATGGCTATCAATCACAATGAACAATTGCTGTCCTTCTAGCTCAGCAAAATCTATATGTAACCTTTGCCTCGGTGTGGGAGGCCATTTCCATGGCTGTAATGGTACTGGTGGTGGTTTTTTGCTTACCAATTAATATGTTGTACACTGACTCTATGGGCTAGAACCTCCACTTTTGTGCTTAGTGCCCAAAAATGGGCATTATTTTCGGCGTGGGCATTAAAAAAGGGTTTTCAGATCGCCGGCTTCTCGCCCATTCTCAAAAGACCTAGTTTACATTTTTGAAAATGGGCGTTACCGCGAGCGGTATCAAATGGGAGGTAGCGTTAAATTTTTTGACCTACTGCCATAAAGTGTTGCCGTCCTTAGCAACAACATGGCAACGCTCGATTCCCGCGATTCAGGAGGTCAAAGGTCATCATGACATGCGCAGAAGAGGAAACAGAGTGAGAGGGAGCTTAGAGGCACTGAAAGCATGTGCGTTCAGTGTGTGTTTGTCTGGCTGTTGTCGGAGGCATGACAGAGATTCACTGGTAGCAAAAAGCCTACTAAGCACCAAGAAAATAGTTGGCACCGAGCTTTTGTCCAACAAATAAGATATAACAAGGAAGGGATGGAGGAGGCCCTGGAGCTGGTAGCGAGGAACACTGCTGCCACAGGTCTTCCAGTGGTTTCCGAGCGCGGCACTCCACCCCTAGGTTCTGCACCACCACTGTGAACGGCAGATGAGGCAAGGACCAAGATCCTACTTCTGCATCAGAGAATGTTGCCCCCTCAGCAATCCTGTTCCCGTACCCGTGCAACCACCGCATCTGCCTTCATCCCCCCGAAAGAGGCACCGCCTGAGGAGCTCCTTGGCCAGGCGCCGTGGAACGAGGAGGAGAAGGGGTAGAGGTGGGGAGAAGAAGGAGAGGGGTGAAGGAAAGTGAGGTGCATGTGTGCAGGTGATGGCTGTGTTATCTCTCTATCTGGGTGTATGCAATTTGTTGCAATGTATGGGGGCTGGGGACCACGCTCCTACTTTGCCTTTGTATTCTGTGTTGCTGGACATGTTGAACATGTGATTTATGTCAATTGAGGAAAAAGTGGGGTATGGGCGGGAGTTGGGTGTTATTGGATGTGATACTTATGATTTCAGACCAATGTTGGTATTAAACTTTTGTTATTGAACATAACCTTGTTGCGCATTGTCTCAGATAGCTGGACTATTCCATACTGGTGATTCCTTACCAGGAAAGGGTTAAAGACAACTTAACATCAATCAACGTAAACTTTAACTGGCACCAAGGTGCTGGACCCCATGATGTCTGAGCTGCACACACACAGCAATGTGTCAGCGTTGTCACTCACATCAGCGCTCTTTCAGGCAAATCTTTCTGATAACAGCTCCTCACGTAAGAGTGGGATTTAACAAATGCCAGCCACACTGCTGACATTTGTTCTGGTTAGTTCTGTTGTGTATGGAGAAAGAGTCAGACTGAACACTGTGGGCTCAAAGTAAAGTGTGACCTTAGTATTTTATTGCAGGTCTCCAGAGTGCCTCTCCAACCTGTGAAGCCTCCTTAAATACCTGTGCTCCCAAGGAATTATGGGATCCTTGCGACTCCCGGGGATGAGCCCTCTGGTAGCACTACAGGGTAAATACAAGTTTACATATATAAGAAGTTCCACTTTTTGTGGGTGGTTTTTTGAGCAAGTGATATTGTGGGTGATATGTGTACGAAATTGACGATGGACAATCTCTATGGTCGCTAGTTTGGGTAAATATGCTCTTTACGACAAAAAACAGTTGGCGGGTGTACATATTGAATCTCAGCATTAATTCCGTGCGGAAATTAATGCTGAACAATATTATGGGCATTGATTTCGCCCATTCTGCTGATTCCATCCAAAAAATGTGGGCGGGCGGTCATATTTTTTCCCGGCGTTAAGCCTATTGGGAAAATAATGTTCGGCGATAATTCTCCAAAAAAAGCCCGCCCGTTTCCATTTCGTGGCAAAATGGGCGATATATGGGTGTTATATGTCATTTCAGCAGTAAAATGGGCATTAAGCAGGCGTTAAGCATGCAAAAAAAGTCGAGGTTCTAGCCCTATATCTTTATCTAAACCTGGCCACTATAAGTAACTGCATGCAAAGCTCTTGGTCAAGCATATTCCCAGCTACTGCTCATGAAGATCTCTAATAATTTGGATCTGAATTTATTTGGTATAACCGCTCTTGCACCCCACATGATACAATCTTTATCCACTGATAATTCATCTCTACGAATGCAGTATAGATGAATATCTTTCTCTGATACCTGGTTTGGCCAGTCATTTGTTATGTAATCATACACCTTTGACATAACTGGGACACGTTTGGTTGCTCTACGAATCTCTTCAGCTGTGACTGGCATTTCATCAATGTATGAAAAATAGAACACTTCTTCCCCATTGGGTGTAATTTGTGATGGGGATGGCAACCTGGACATAGCATCAATATCACTGTGATCAGCTGATCGTCTGTACTCAATGTCATACATATATGCTGACAAAATCAAAACACATCTCTGCATTCGGGCTGCAGCTAATTTTGGAACTGGGGATAGAGGATTGCTGTCAGGGGCTTATGGTCCATAACGCTGGTAAACTTATGACCATACAAGTATTTGTGGAACTTCTTGACACCAAAAATTAATGCCAAAGCGTACCTTTCGATTTGCGCATAATTATGCTCACTGGCACTGAGAGTGCGTGAACCAAAAGCAATTGGTCTCTCCTCCCCACTACGTAGTACATGAGGGATCATTACCCCAACTCCATACAGAGAGGTGTCACATGCTAACTTGATCTCCTTCGATACAGCATAGTGAACTAACATGGTGCTCTTTACCAACTGGCTTTTACACTCCTTGAATGCTGCATCGCATTCTTCTGACCACTTCCAATGGACCTGTTTATTCACCAGTTCTTTCAGTGGATGTAACACTGTAGCCAAATTTGATAGGAACTTCCCATAATAGTTCAAAAGACCCAAAAATGATCGAAGTTCAGTGACATTCCTGGGAGTGGGTGCATTTCTAATTGCATCCAGCGTTCCCTTGGTTGGATGTAAACCATCTTTGTCTACTCTGTGCCCAAAGTACTCCACTGAGTTTTGAGATAACTCACACTTGTGAGCAGTCACTCGTACTCTGTGCTTCTCTAGCCATTTGAGCACTTCAATCAATATGTTATAATGGATTTGTCTGTTTGTTGCTGAAATGAGTATGTAATTTAAATAACATACTACCCTTCAATGCCTTGCAGAATCTGGTTCATCACCCCTTGAAATATGGCAAGGGCGGAAAACACTCCAAATGGTAGCTGATTAAATTGATATAGGCCTCGATGAGTATTTATTGTCAAGCATGACTTGGACTCTTCATCTCGTTCAAGTTGTAAGTAGGCATTTGTGAGATCTAACTTTGAGAAGATCTGACCACCTGTTAGCATTGTGAACAAATCTTCTACATTTAGCAATGTATTAGGGAGATTACCCTCTAGAATCTGGTTTATAATCACCACACAACCTTACTTTACCATCTGATTTAGGTACAACAACAATGGGTGTAGCCCAATTACATCAATCTATCTTAGAGATAATGTTCTCAGTCTCTAGTCTTTTGAGTTCTTGATCAACTCTCTCCTTGAGTGTATGTGGTACGGGACATGGCTTGCAGTAAACTGGTCTAGCATCCTTCTGTACCCTGACACTCACTTTGAAAACCTTGGATCGGATTGGCTGTTTCACTGAACATCTTCGGATACTTCTTGATGACATCATCCTTTGATGCAAATCTCGGATCAACACGAAAAATCTCATTCCAATCCAGCTTCAGTGATCCCGACCAATTTCTTCCTAGTATGGCAGGCTTGCCTCCTGCCACTACTAAGAAAGGGAAGCTCTGAAATTGATCCTTGTATTTCACCGGTACGATGATACAACCTATCACGGAATGTTCTCTCCTGAGTAGCCTCGCTGCTCTATCTTCAACATTCCCAGTAGAATATCACTCAACTTATCGAGATATAAAAATTCCAGAACGGATACGCCACTGTCAATTTCCAAGGGTATCCTGGTTCCTGCAATATCTTCTTGGATGAAGATACTTTTTGAATCACTGTTGCATACTCTCATGCTCCTGATGATGTGTATCTCTTCATCCTGTTGCTTTTCTTCCGTGCTAGGTAGTCTCTCGGGATTTCTACTTATAGCCTTGAAAGTTGGCTTACTCTTCAGTTGGCATGCCTTCGCAAGATGACCAGTTTTCCGACAGAAGAATCACTCTGCCTTCACATATGGAGAGCTTTGAGCAATATGTTGTCCCAGGCACTGATAGCATGACTTCAAGAAATTGTTACCTTGGCCAGTTGCTGAGGCTTGGGGCCCAACTGCCTTTTTCTTTTAACCTGCAGGCAATTCACCTCGGTTGTCTGATGACTGGAAATTGCTCGAAATTCTCAGGAATATTGGTCGGCCATATCCATTGACATAACTGTCTGACAAGCTAAATCAAAAGTCAAATTAGGTGTTGTCAACAACTTTCTTCTGATCGCTTCATTTTTCATCCCACAAACAAAGTGGTCATGCAATGCTCAGTCCTGAAAGTTTCCAAAATGACAGTGAATGGATAGAATTTTTAATGCTACAATGTACTGACTGATACTCTCATCAGGTAATTGATTTTGTATTCCTAAACAATAACTTTCAGCAATTTCCAGGGGCTCAGGGCTGTAGTGCTGTTCTAACTTTCTCAGGGTCTCCATAAGTGATGCGTCCTTTGGCTTGATGGGAACAAACACATTTTTCAGGTTTTCATACACTCGGGGCCTGCTTCAGTCAAGAAAATAGCCTGTTTTCTTTCTAAAACCCCCAATTACTGTTTTCATTATCGGGGACTTCGATGATACTATTTGTGGTGAAAAACATTTCTAGCCGCTCCACATATACTCCGAAAGTCTCTCGGTCACATTGTAACGCACCCAAGCACCCTATTATTTCCATAGGCACAGACTCTGGCAGTTCAGCCAAATGTCCTTGTAATTTACCTTGTATTTTTAACTGTTCTGCAACACAAAGGACTTCTCTAGTCTCTCTATTGTCTGGCTGGAATCATCCACCAACGTAAATTTCGGTTAGATTATCTAGGAATCCGATCTCACATTGCCAATGTGGTATATTCTCTACGACATCACAATTTTGACTTTATACCAGCAGGTCTGTGGCTCTCCATCCCATCTTCAAACTCTTTCAGCTTGGATGTTTGGAGTGTCCCTTTAAATACTGGTGTTGAAATTGCTTGATGCGTCATTATCACGCCTGCTGACATTAATTGAATGTGAAAGCTGGAAGTAAAATGAAAATTAGGTGGCTCAGTTAAAAAGCCACTGACAGATGCACTGCACTTACTTCCGGGTTTCCCACACGCTATCGCCCACTTCCCTCCCCCCTTACCCCACTCCCAGTGTGTCTGCACATTAAATTCTAGCTCAGTAATCCAGACAATCAGATGTGCACGAGTATTACAAGTCATTTAAACAGCTGAAATGAGTTGGGGAAGTCAAGGCAGCTGTTTACTGAGCAATATAGGTAAACGACTGAATGCTGTTGCAGACAAAAGGAGAGGAGGTTAAGGGAAGATTTAATAGAAGTGTTAAAATTGTAAAGGGTTTTGATAGAATAAACAAGGAGAAATTGTTTTCACTGAAAAAAGGGTCGGTAACCAGAGGACACAGATTTAAGATAATTGGCAAAAGAATTAGAGGGGAGATGAGGAGAAAATTTTTATGCAGTGAGTTATTATGATCCGAAGTGCACTATGTGAAAGAATGTTGGAAGTAACTTTCAAAAGGGAATTGGATATATACATCAAAAGGGCTATAGGGAAAGGGCAGGGGAGTGGGACTAATTGGATAGCTTTTTCAAAGAGCAAGAATAGGAATGATGGGCTGAATGATCTCCTTCTGTGCTTTCAGCTGCCGAGGCCCTAAACTCTGGAAATACCTCCCTAAATCTTTCTGCCTCTGTACCTCCCTCATCTCCTCCTTTAAGACGCTCCTTAAAACCTACCTCTTTGCCCAAGCTTTTAGTCATCTGCCCCAATAACTCCTTCTTTGGCAAATTATGATTGATAGCGCTTTTGTGAAACAGCTTGGGTTTTGCTTCATTAAAGGTGCTATATAAATGCTAATGGTTGATGTTGCATGATTATGATTTTATGAAGGAAAGCCAGGTTTACCGTGAGAGATGCTGGAAGGCCTATAAGGAAGAGAGGAGGGAATGGACACAATTTTTTGTTGGCTATCTCCACCCTAAAGTGCCCAGTACAGCAGGCATGGGAGAAGGTGGCAGAAAAGATGAATGCTATGTCCAAAACCTACAAGAGATGGCAAGGTATCAGATAAAAAATACTGTTCTACATGACGATTGCTTGCCCCAAGTCCATGTACAAGCAAATCCTTGCTGATAACAATTTGTTACTTGGATGCAGTTCTACCGTAATTGGACCAGTAAAGGAGAGAGGGGGAGGAAATTATGATAGTTGCTGCACTGCTGCACTGGAGGTTCAGCATGGTTACTAAATCTGCTGAAACAGCTAATGATTCACAAAACCTACTGGACTGTCAAGACACTTGAAGAGTTGCTTCAAGATTCTAGTAGTACTAGTGCGGGTCCAGCATTGTGCACTACTTCTGTTTCTTCCAGTGAAAATGGCACCAGATTCCTGACTTAAAATCTGGTGCCATTTTCAGCTCCTGTCTGCTTCAGTGAAGGCCCCGAGTAAAATGGTGGCAGGAGGGAAGGTAGTGGGAATGAATACCTGATGGATGGAGCAGATTAAAATTAACCCTCACCTTTCAGATACTTAGGGGGTAATTTTGAATTTGGATGATAATGTAAAATGGGCAATATCAATTCAGCCACCCAATATACATCTCTTCCGATTTTCCTTACCTTCCAACGAGCCATCTTATTGGCCTATCCTTTCCATCAGACCCTATCCTGCTCACTTGTGTTCTGAAATTCACCACATACAGATTGCTCTTGCCGATGACATGTTGTTCTCCAAAAACCTCCCCGTGGCAGCTCAGATTTTCAGAGTTGAATGACACATTGCTTTATTTGGGCAGGATATCCGTAATCTCTGGAAACGTGTGGGCGACCTGTCACAATGGATAGGGTTGGGATTTGAGAACTTCTGTCTCAACTACCTCTCTACTGACCATTATCTCCACCGCACCAGACTTGCCAGGGAGAGATATTTATGGCTTCAGCTGGAATACAGTTAACTATGCCAATAAATAGATTAGTTTAAATTATGAATTGTTTACTTAGCATCAGATTTCTCCACATACATAAATCTCACTTCAGGTGGCTTAGTTCAGCAAAAAGGCAGACATATAATGGAACAGTTTATGTGCACAACAGCACTACAGCCAAAACATACATTAGCTCACCCACAATCAATCTATTATCTGCCAAGCAGGCAGCTACAGATCATTGACAGCTAAAGTTCATCTCCTGCTAAGGATTCATCTGCCCAAGAGTTCATCTGCTTCAAAGGGCTAGACTTTCCTCTTCATTTTCGGCAGTTTTCTCGGCAGTACAGCTCATTTTTGGCGGAAAATCACCCGGCGAAAGTTTCCACTTCATTTTTTATAGCGTTCCGCCGGCACTTTCAAAATATCGCTGGGGAGTGCACCGCCGACAAAACGCTATCGTCCAAGTTTGGGCTCAGCGGTGATCCATAGGTAAGATTGAAAAAAACACCCATGTGAAGCAGCCGGAGCTGCAAAGTACCCTGCAAAGAAAGGTAAGTTAAAGGATTTTTTATAATTCTTTTAAAATTGCTTTACAGTGATTAAGTTAAAAAAAGTCTTAAGAACGTTTTCTGATTTTTTATTTTTTATTCTCGGAAAAAATATTTTTTGTGTTTTCCCCCCTCCCTAGGCCCAACTGCAACCTTGCTCTAAATTTGAGTAATTACCGCCCATTTTAATTAAGAACCACCCAACTTGCCCAGGATCGCGTTTAACTGCTAAGAATCTACGTGTAAGATCAATTTTCTCACCGGGCAGTATTTTTTCCCATTTTCCTGAAATTTTTCGCCAGCGTTTTTGAAGAATCTTAGCGATCTTTTTGGCCGGCAATCCGCCGATGACGGGTTTTAGGAAATTCTAGCCCTAAGGGTTAATTTCATCTCCCCAGGGGTTGGGTTTATCTCCCCTCCTAATTCACAGCTGCATCCTCTCCCTCTGCAATGTCACATCATTATTATCTTCACCCCCCCTTCCCTAATTAAGTTGTTGTTTTCTTTTCTTTCCCTTCCATAATACCTACTTCCTTCTAAGCCAAGCCCCCTTCTGCTTTGAGCAATCTGTTCCCCTCCAGAGGCTTGGGCCATTAAACAATATTGCAACAATGGGGACAATATTCTGCAAGAAGTGGGGGTCAAGTGAACTGAACTACTCTCATCAAGATACAAACCTATATTGTGACCTTGAGTGATATGACCATGTTTTTATACACTTATACCTAGTGTAAGAAGCCACATATAGTATGATTGACAGTTTAGATGGTCAATCAATAAAAAAAAATTGGGAAGAGTAAACTGGGACTGCATTCATCAGCAACAGACCCGTTAATGAAATGTAAATGAGGCCCCATCATTAAAATGTATGGGCCTCGGACTGATGATTTTGGACGGGCGGCTCAATTACTCCACCCTCTGCCCTCCCAAAAACTGCCCTCGATAGAAATAGACCCTGTGATCATACAGAGGCATATCAAAGAGTAAAGGCTATGGAAAAGGTAAATATGGAATATTACTTCAAATGAAATTGTGGGAGTAGGACAGGGGGGACATAGGCTGAAACTAGTAAAAGGTAACATTGGGGCTGATACTAGAAAGTTCTTTTTCAAACTTAAGAGTGATCAACATTTGAAAAAGGCTTCCAGATAGAGTAGATGAAGCAAAAACTCTAGATGCACTTAAGAAACTATTAGATACTGCAATAAGGAGGCTGTAGTCTGTATAAACAAATATTTTGTATCAGTCTTCACAGTAGGAGACACAAAAAAATACCAAAATAGTGTGCAAACCAAGGGGATAATAAGAATGAGGAACTTAAAGTAATTAATATCAGTAGAGAAAAGTACGAGAGAAACTAATGGGACTGAAATCCAACAAATCCTCAGGACCTGAAGGCCTCCATCCTTGGGTTCTAAAAGCGGTGGCTGCAGTGATAGTGGATGCATTGGTTGTCATCTTCCAAAATTCTTGTGATTCTATAAAGGTCCCAGCAGATTGGAAGGTAGCAAATGTAACTCCGCTATTCAAGAAAGGAGTGAGAGAAAAAACAGTGACCTACAAGCCAGTTAGTCTGACATCAGTCGTCGGGGAAAGTACCGGAATCCATTCATCATCATCATCATCATCATCATCATCATCACCATCATTATCATTATCAGAGGCAGTCCCTCGGGGTCGAGGATAACCTACTTCCACACTAAAAATGAGTACTCAGGTGACTGAGGAACTTATTTTAAACGGTGGAAGATGCCTGTACGTGAATTCTTTTAATGTGGGGTGGTTGTTGCGCACTAGCCACCACATGGGCTTGATGGAGCAAGGTCGTGGTCGTGGCAAGGGTTATCCAAGACGACTGGAAACCAGGCTCCGTTATTAAGGAATTCATTATTAAGGAAATGGTAACTGGCCACTTAGAAAATCATATGATTAGGTAGAGTCAACATGGTTTTATGAAAGGAAAATCATGTTTAACAAATTTATTAGAGTTTTTTGGGATGTAACAAATAAGATAGATAAAGTGGAACCAGTGGATGTAGTATTTTTGTATTTCCATAAGACATTTGATAAGGTGCCACATAAAAGGTTGCTATGCAAGATAAGGGCTCATGGAGTTGGAGGTAATATATTAGCATGAATAGAAAATTGGTTAATGGACAGAATACAGAGAGTAGGGACAAACGGGTCATTTTCCGGTTGGCAGGCTGTAACTAGTGGGGTGCTGCAAGGATCAGTGCTCCGGCCTCAGCTATTTACAATCTATATTAATGACTTAGATGAAGGGACCGAGTGCAATGTATCCAAGTTTGCTGATAGTACAAAGCTAGGTGGGAAAGTAAGCTGTGACGATGACACAATGAGCTTACAAAGGGATATAGCGCTAGACTTTCCCTAAAGCCCCTCAATGCCCGATTGCCCGCTGAGAAGAATCGCTAATGTTCGGTGAGTAACGCTGGTGAGAATTTCCATTTTTATGTTTAAAATAATTAAAACTAATCGCCCGGTGAGAAAATGGGCGTTGCACACTCATTGTCGGCGGTTTTCTCGGTGGTTAAGTAGAAAGTTAGTACCATGGGCGGTCGTTACCGGAATGGACGGTAAGTACTAAAATTTAGTCCGAGCCTACGGTTGGGCCTAGGGAGGGGGGGTAACTTAAAAAAAAAATTTTCAATAAAAAAATAAATAAAACGTACAAAACATTCCCAAGACATAATTGCTGTTTTAAAATTTAAAAAAAGAAATAAAGAACCTTTAACTTTCTTTGCAGGGTACTCACGTATCGCCCTGTTTAAGCAGCTTTTATAGGGCGGTTCTCTTGGCGATCTGGACATCGGCGGTTGAGGCCAAACTTACACTCTGGCAGTTGTTCTCGGCGTTGCACGTGGGCTGTTTGCTCCCGACGGGAGATGTGGGCGATACCAAGGAAAAAACTTCAGTGGAAACTTTCGCCGGGCAGAAAAACAGCTGTACCACCGAGAAAATCACCGACAATGAAGGCGAAAGTCTAGCCCATAGACAGGTTAAGTGAGTGGGCAATAAGGTGGCAGATGGAGTATAATGTGGGGAAATGTGAGGTTATTCACTTTAGTAGAAAGTATAGAAAAACAATATTTTTTAAATGCTGAGAAACGATCAAATGTTGGTGTTCAGAGAGATTGAGGTGTCCTCGTACAGCAAGCACAGAAAGTCAGCATGCAGGTACAGCAAGCAATTAGGAAGGTAAATGGCATGTTGACCTTTATTGCAAGGGGGTTGGAGTATAAGAGTAAAGAAGTCTTGCTACAATTCTACATGGCCTTGGTGAGATCACACCTGTGCACAGTTTTGGTCTCCTTATCTAAGGAAGGACATACTTGCCTTGGAGGCGGTATAACGGAGGTTCACTAGATTGATCCCTTGGATGAGAGGGTTGTCCCTGGCTGGTGACTCTAGAACTAGTGGGCATAGTCTCAGGAGAAAGGGGTCAGACATTTAAGACTCAAATGAGAAGGAATTTCTTCAATCAGAGGGTTGTAAATCTTTGGAATTCTCTACGCCAGAGAGCTGTGGATGCTGAGTTGTTGAGTACATTCAAGGCTGAGATAGATAGATTTTTAGACTCGAGGAGAATCAAGGGATATGGGGATCGAGCGGGAAAGTGGAGTTGAGTTTGAAGATCAGCCATAATTTTATTGAATGGTGGAGCAGGCTCGAAGGGCCATATGGCTTACGCCTGCTCCTAATTTTTATGTTCTTATTTTATGTTTCTGGTTGGATTACCTAATATGGGATGGAAGACCTTCTTCATCCATAATCACCTTGTGATCTTGTGAATCCAAGAAAAACATTTTGACACAATATGGAACACAATACCCCAGAAGGTGACAGATGCACTGTTAATTGATGTGTGTAAAAATGGGTAGATACTTCAGAAGAGTATTATGCAATAAGAAGAAAAGGCAGGCAGTTGGGATTAAAGAGATAGAGATGGCTTGACTAATAAAACGTTGAGCAGGTGTGAAAGACCGAATGTCATGATCCTGTTTCTATGTGGCAAAACCCAGTAATGCCTATTTTCAACAGATTACTTTGATCAGTTAATGTATAAAATCTATCTCATTGTAACCTTGTAATATTTTGTGCACCTAGCTACTGCCAGTAAAACAATTATTGATGCTGTACAAATCCTCAGGACTGAAATTGCTTGGCTGTTTCAGTGAACACCTGCCATAACTCTGGGGGAAATTTCCTGGATTGGTCGGGACACGGATACTGGGTGTGCAGGAGCTTCTTGTGGCTTTATTTGGGGGCAGAGCCTCATCCCACTCGAAACAGTTAGAGAGGATGGAATCGGGGGCAGGGACGCCCTACATTGGAAGTTCCTGATTCCAAGGCCTTGCAGGGGCCTGGCACAAGTTTAGAGCCCGTTCTGGGAAGAGTCATGCTGGCCTTCTGAAGGGTGAATGTGGGCCCTACTGGAGGGAATCGCGGCTGAGATTATGGCCTGGCCCCCCGAAGAGGATAAAAGGGCCACAATTTTAGGTTATATACCTGAACAGTTCAGCCACTTCATATCTCAGAGTTTGAACTCTTTCAGTTGCTGGGGTCCTTGTCATTTTCCCGCCATGGTAGTTCAACATAAATTTCACTCCTCTAACAATCACCTTATGTACCAGAACGTCCACTTCATCCTCTGCAAATTGAGCTTGCTTGTCCTGTGTGCTAAAGATGACATTTTCTGATTAACTCGACTGTTGTTGCTGCTACTTATAGTTATGAGTTAATTCCTGGCTTGCTCAGGTACTAAACTATGATTATAACTGGTTTCCAATGATAAGGTTACTTAAATTTCGACCAGCAACATGAGAAAAGTCAAGGGATCAACAAACCATACCTAATTGGTTCAGCATCAATTGAACAGAATTAACACTGAAGAATTCTTTTTGTGCATATACATATTCAGATCCAGAAGACCCCATTGTATTTTATAGTCTCTTGAACACTCTTGAACACTCTTAGTTCAACTTAACTCTATTTATTTGGGAGACCTCAGTCAGTCATGTGAAGCTTAAGATGTGGCGTTCCTTCACAAATCCTCTCTCTCAATACTGCTCCCTTTACCTCCGAGCTAGAGGGCGCTATACATTATATCGATACCTCCTAGCTAGATGGCGCTATACATTATCTCGTTACACCGTTCCTTTCATAAGAAACAAAAATGAATTAAAGTTAGCTTCAATATAAATGGGTAGTTAACTTCTTATGAATACATGTATTAAACAACTACAAGTTTAACAAACAGCAACAAAACTCTTGTCTTATTAATTTTTTATCCAAGTGTCCAGTGTCTGCGATTTCTTATTTCTGTACATAGTGTTCCAGGTATTTTGGTGTTGTGCGGATTCTGTTGCTTCACCTCAAACTGCTTGTTTCAGTGGTGTTCTGTGCACTGATCGCTTTAGTCCCTTTATCAGTCTCTGAGGGGAAATATCAGGCAACATATCCCTGTTTTCATGTGCTGTCATTGAAGTGCTGTTTTGCTTGTTAGTTGGCTGTGTAGTCAGCGGATCATAGGTGGGTGTCACTGAGATCTCTGGAGTTTCGGTGAATGTCTCAGTGCTGTTTCTCAGGTGTTTCCTATTTCTGCGATACTCACGGCCATCTTCTGTAATGACCTGATATGATCGAATGCCAACTTATTTCTGAACCTGAGCTTTTTGCCACTCTTTGCTTTCTCGCGTTTGTTTGTGCCTCATTGTTTCTCCTTCCTGCAGGCAGTGCTATAACTCCTCTGTTGTAGTAGTGTGCTTGTTTAGCATGTTTCCTTTCTTTGTTGACGATGACGTTGTGTATGATTCTTGGTTTGAGTAGTTCATTTGCGATTGGGATGTTTGTCTTTGTGCGGCGACCGAGTAAGTGTTGTGCTGGCGAACTATCAATGCCTTCAGTTGTGTTTCGCCAGATGAGAAAGTTCATGTAGAAGTCACCACACTCTTCCTGATTAACCACTTTGCGAGCTTTACCATGTTCTCAACCTTTCCGTTGCTTTGTGGATATTCTGGTGAGCTTGTTACGTGGTCGAATCCATATTCTGTTTCAAAGTTTTTGAACTGTTGTGAGTTGAAGGGAGGTCCATTGTCAGATTGAACCTTGTCCTGGAATACCATGGTTAGAGAAGTGTTTCTTGAGGTGTTTGATGATGACAGTGGCATCTTTCTTTCCAAGCAGATTGTCTATCTCGAAATAGTCCAAGTAGTAGTCCACTGTGCATAAGTAGTCTTTGCCATTGAGTGTGAATATATCATAACCAATCTTTTCTCACGGTCTCTGAGGGAGGTTGTGACTTATCAATGGCTCTTTTGGTTGGCTCGATTGATAGGTGTTACATGTTTCACACTTTGAAAGAATCTTTTATGTCACTGTTCAGTCCTGGCCAGTAAACAGATTCTCTGGCACGTCGATGGGTACTCTCGACGCCAGTGTGAGCAGCATGAAGTTACTGACGCATGTCAGATCTCAGGGATTTTGGTATGACATAGTGATAGCCTTTGAAGACTATGCCATCCTGTGTTGTGAGCTTATCATGAACTTTGAAGTATGCATATGTTTCAGGCGGACATTCATGTGATTCTGGCCATCCCATTGTGATTTGTTGTATGACCAGTTGTAGTGTAAAGTCGCTTGCAGTTGCGCATTGTATGGTAGTCAGTCCTTGTTTGGAGAGTGGGAGAAAGTCCACCATGTGGATGCATTTCACTGCAACTTCTGTTGGTAATCTCCCCACATTTTCAAGGTATGTGTGCAAGAGGGTGTCGACTAGGTACCTTTCTTTTCCTGGTTGATATTTTATTTTGACGTCATATTGGTTGAGCCGAATGAGCAGACATTGTAGTCGCTTAGGTGCTGCAGATAACGGCTTGTGTCATATAGCAACAAAAGGCTTATGGTCTGTCCATAGCATGATCTTGTGACCATATACATATTGATGGCTTTGTTCCATTCTGAAGACTTGAGCAAGCAGCTCCTTTTCGATTTGAGAGTACCGTGTTTCTGCTCGGCTTGCTTACACAATTGGTTGTCCCTGTTGCAGAAGGACGAATCCAAGACCCTTGCTCGAAGTATCTCCTTGACCTTCGATTGCAAGTTTGTGGTCAAAGTACCTGAGCACTGGAGAATCTGTCACGTGTTGTTTGATAGCTTCAAATTCTTTGTCTTGTTCTTTAGTCCATTTCCAGACTGTGTCTTTATGAGTAAGGCGTCACAGAGGCTCGCTGAGGTCTGAAAGATCTGGCAAGAATTTTGCCAGGTACTTTGACATGCCAACAAATTGTTGTACACCTGCGACATCCTACGGTTTCTGCATTTCGTTGATTATGATCACTTTGCTTGGGTCGGCTTTGAATCCATCACTAGACAGTATGTGTCTCATGTATTTCTCTTGGAAGCTCTTGTATTCAAACTTATCCAAGTTTAGTTTGATATTTCACTCTCTGCATCTCTGCATGAATTTGCGTAAGTATGCATCATGATCGTGATTGGCCTCTTTAAATGTCTCACTGTGTCCAGTGATCAAGATATCAACTGCAATCTTGTAGCTTACATCTAAGCCCTCGAGGTTCTGGTCTAGCTTCTGCTGGAAGATTTCCGGCGCAGGACTGAAGCAAAATGGCATTCATTCTATTTTATCAATATCATCCCCATGGAGTCTGGAAGGTCGTGAGGTAGGAGGACTCTGTGCCTAGTTCACATTGCAAGAAACCCTCCTTGCAGTCTGCTTTAGTGAAAGCCTTTACATTTGACATCTATGGCAAGATGTCATTGATCACAGGAAGTGGACAGTGTCCACGTTTCAAGGCATTGTTCAGATGTTGAGGGTCGATACATACTCATATCTTTCCATTTGTTTTTTTACAATCACTAGATTGGATACCCAGTTCGTCAGTTCAACCACTTTCGTAATGATTTGTTGTTTTTCCAAACGATCAAGTTTCTCTTTTAGCATTTGTTTGATCGCTATTGGCGCCCGTCTAGGTGGCATTACAGCTGGTGGCGCAGATTCATTGAGTTCAAGGTGAGCTGTCCCTGACATGTGTCCAAGTCCCTTGAACACATCTGGATGCGCATTGTTGACATCAGTTTTTGATGCTAGTGAGACGTTTGCCTTGTTCGTAATTTGCGATTCGCGTGGTTCATTTACCACTGCGACATTCTGATGCTACACTTTTATCAATTGTAGCTGTTGAGCAGTGCATGAGCCAATCAGTGGTGTACTTTGGCCCTCAATGATCACAAAGGGCACAACATACTTTTGCTTGTTCTTTGTATTTTCCAGTGGCACATTACAAGTCCCTACCACTGGAATGGTTGCATGGTTGTCATATAGTGACTGTAAGTAGTTTCCCTTAGGTGTTTTTGAAGCACCCCCACTTTACAATAGTTCTAACGCTAGGAGTGATTACTGTACTGAACAGATGAATGAGTCAGGGACAGGTACCTTGGTCCGAGTACCGGCAATGCTTTTATTGAAGTTAAAACACACACCTGCACCCAGTAAAACCATACACACCCTGATGTGTGAAACAAACAAATGCAGTACAATATACAGTCTGGCCCATCTAAACAGGCCCCTATCATGAAGTACCCACGTCTAAAACCTCCCCGAAAACCCCTAAGATATTGGCTGGGGGAACCCATGATACCCGCTCACACTGTGGCTATGATCTTAAAAGATGTATGTGCATAGATGATGCTCACCAATTCGTTGGCTTACTTGCTACTTCTCCTGATGAAAACGTGTCTCTTCTGGTTTCTTCTCTCCGTCCCATACGGAGGGCTTGGTCCTTGTAGAGGCGAAGCGAGCGAGAGCAAGAGAGCAAGAGAGAGAGGGAGAGTGGCCACACAGCCTCTTTTATATCCAAATACTGTCCGTCCTTTCAGGCTGAATAAAGTTTGTTTCGAGGCTTTCTGTGGGTGTATCTTCTGCTTTTACCCAATAAAGTTTCTTTGTTTTCGAGGCTTCCTGTGTTTGAGTCCAGTGATGGGTTTTCGCTTCCAACCTGTCTGGGCTTAATAGCTTTCAATTGTTCTGGTATCTCATCCAGGTAATGGCTCGATCACTGATCAGTTCATCTGATCTACCTTTGACGAGTTCACATTGCTTAACAATGGACTCTCCATTTGCTCATTACCTGCAATGAATTGCCTTACCTTGGCCATTGTCTTACCAGAACCCCTGCCCATCATTCTAAGTCCAAAATGGAGAAGCTCCTGGGCCTCTCCCACACCCACAAACAGCTAACAGCTTCCAGCTTTTTTCTGCGGTGAGAAAAATATTAAAATGCAATGTCCAGATCCTTGGAGATTCGATGCTTCCAGTCCTTACATGACAGTATTGTCTTATATTCTTAGTTTCTTTTATCTTTACGCCTTTAGGTAAGTATCTAAGAGGTAGCACATTGCATATGGTCCCACAATCTATTTTCATTTTTACCATTTGATCTTTAGTGATTGGTAGCCATAATCTTGTTAGGATACTTTCTGTCAGCTTTGTCCTTGATTGTGCGATCAACTTTACCAAACATCTTTACAGTCATGACTTTAAAATCAGAATCATAACTCTCTTCATATAATGCATGAACTTTTGGCTTGTCCTTATATTTAGGGTTATGTGTATACTTCTGCCTCGATCCAATCTGTCTGCAGTTTTGAGAAAAGTGATTTAGTTTGTCGCAACTTGTGCAGGTCTTCCCATATGCTGGGCATTTTATTTTTAACAGCTCAAGTCTTTTGCCACAATATTTGCAATTGTTCATGAGCTCTTTGTCTATGAATTCTCTCTTTGTAGGTCGGGGTTTCTGTCTGACAGCTTTGACATCTTCAGAGTTTGTTTTAGTGAGCTTCATGGATTTCAATTGCGCAACTGTGGCCTCTGTAACTTTACAGAACATCGCACATTTATCGAATGTTAGGCTTGAACCTTGCGACAGCCTCTTATGCAGAGTGTTATCAGATATTCCGCAGACTATGTGGTCTCTGATGAAATCATCCCTCAAATTGCCAAAATCACATGAAATCACTTTCATGAGATATCTGCCAAACCGCTCATCCGCTTGTACATAGATGTTAAACTGGTACCGTTCATAGATGATGTTGGTTTTACCTTTACAGTGCTCTTCCCGGAGTTTCAAAATAATCTCAATTTCCTACTTGTCTTCCTCTGATTTGTAGGGAAGATTATTGTGGATCTCTAGAGCATTGCTGCCAATGGCAGTGATAAATGTTGCGACCCTAACTCTATCTGGGTGTTCCACAATATTCGTGATAATTTCATAGCTGTCCTACAGCTGTTTGAATTTTTTCCAGTTGGCTTTCAAATCGCCAGTCACCTGCAATGGAGGTGGGAGAGGAATGCACGTGGAAGTTGGCACTGTGGTAGTCATGATAGCTTGCTACAGTTCAGGTCTTTGAGTTTGACAAATACATGTATACCCAGAACAAGTCTTATTGTAAAATATCTTGGTCATGTATTTGCAGAAATACTTTTTCAATTAAGGCTCTACAATAACTTATGCCGCTTTAAGTTTACATTACTAATGCCACTAGATTGTTTTGCAAGTTTATGACTATTTATCGGCCTTCACAGATCCACGCGCAATATATAGGAAGCACGCTCTGCACTTTACTACTTAACGTTGATTTCGATCGGCTCAAAAAAGTCTTACAGTTCCAATATTTCAGTCGTAGATATATTCGATGCAAGATCAGAAGTCTCCACTTCTGACACCATGTATTTTATATCTCTTGAACATACTTAGTTCAACTTAACTCTATTTATTTGGGAGATCTCACACAGCCATGTGGAGCTTGAGATGTGGTGTTCCCTCACAAACACTCTCTCTCAATACTACTCCCTATACCTCCCAGCTAGAGGGCGCAATACATTATCTTGTTTCACCCACCAATTTGCAGGATCTTGCGGAGACATCGTTGGTGGTATTTCTCCGGCGATTTGAAGTGTCGACTGTACATGGTCCACATCTCTGAGCCATATAGGAGGGTGGGTATCACTACAGCCTTGTTCTCGATCAGGCCAACATCCCCAGCATCGAAGGACTGACCACATTCGACCAGCTCCGTTGGGCTGGCCACATCATCCGCATGCCCAATGCAAGACTCCCAAAGCAAGCACTCTACTCGGAACTCCTACACGGCAAGCGATCCCCAGGTGGGCAGAGGTGACACCCTCAAAGCCTCCTTGATAAAGTGCAATATCCCCACCGACACCTGGGAATCCCTGGCCAAAGACCGCCCTAAGTGGAGGAAGAGCATCCGGGAGGGCGCTGAGTACCTTGAGTCTCATCGCCAAGAGCATGCAAAAATCAAGCGCAGGCAGTGGAAGGAGTGTGCGGCAAACCAAACTCCCCACCCACCCTTTCCTTCAACAACTGCCTGTCTCATCGGTGTCAGAGACTGTAATTCCTGTATTGGACTGTACAGTCACCAGAGAACTCACTTTTAGAGTGGAAGCTGACTTCCTCGATTTCGAGGGATTGCCTATGATGATGATAACACCCACCAATAAAGATAAAGGTAAAAGAGGAAAATGTGAAGAAAAATACCATGTGATTTGTCTGTTTTGTTGCATTTTATGCGAAGGCAGAGGCTGTCGGGTTTGCCAGAATGAGCACAAGCTCAGAGCTTCCTTAATGAAAATAAGTGAAAACCAGCCTGTGAGTTATTGTGCATTGATCTCACTAACTACCTAATATGGTCACTGTTTTCATGTTAACACGGAGACATTACAACCCCTGACATTGAACAAATTTGATACATTTGGCTTATGAATTGTGCTTCTCTTGCAGCTTGGTGGGAAGGAGCTGGGGCAGTTAGAAATTTTTGGTCTATAAATTCCATGGTTATTGCCAACGAGTAATTGTCAAGTTCTCAGCTGAGGGTTTCAGCCCTATGGCAAAATTCTGACAATTTTTTGGCAAGCTGGATTCAGCTTAGTGATGCCGAAGAACACACAAATTTTTTACAACAATAACAACAACTTGTATTTATATAGCGCCTTTAACATACTGAAACATCCCAAGGCGCTTCACAAAACAATTTGACACCGAGCCGCAAAAGTAGAAATTAACACAAGTGACCAGAAGCTTGGTCAAAGGCGTCTTGAAGGAGAGGTAGAGAGGTGGAGAGGTTTAGGCAGGGTGTTCCAGAGCTTGGGGCCTAGACAACAGAAGGCACAGCCACTAATGGTTGAGTGATTATAATCAGGGATGCTCAAGAGGGCAGAATTAGAGGAACGCAGACATCTCAGGGGGTATGAGGCTGGAGGAGATTACAGAGATAGGGAGGGACGAGGCCATGGAGGGATTTGAAAATAAGGATGAGAATTTTGAAATCAAGTTGTTGCTTAACCAGAAGCCAATGTAGATCAGTGAGCACAGGGATGCTGGGTGAGCGGGACTTAATGCGAGTTAAGACATGGGCAGCCAAATTTTGGATCACCTATAGTTTATGTAAGGTAGAATGTGGGAGGCCGGCCAGGAGTGTGTTAGAATAGTCAAGTCTAGAGGTAACAAAGGAATGGATGAAGATTGCAGCAGTGGAAGAGCAGAGTCAAGGGCAGAGATGGGCGATGTTACGGAGGTGGAAATAGACGTTATTAGTTATGCTGTGGATATGTGGTCGAAAGCTAATTTCAGGATCAAATGTGAAACCAAGGTTGCGAACAGCCTGGTTCAGCCTCAGACAGAAGTTGGAGAGAGTGGCCAGGGAAGCAGTTTGTGGCGGGGACCAAAAACAATGGCTTTGGTCTTCCAAATTTTCAATTGGTGAAAAAGTCAGCTCATCCAGAACTGGATGTCGGACAATTTAGAGACCGTGGAGGTGTCAAGAGAAGTGGTATTTGTTATGTATGTAACACCTTGTAACCAGCATTCTATTGCCACCAGAGGGTGCATCTTTTGGAGTCCCAAGGGATCCAAGCATCCCTTGGGAGCACTGTATATAAGCAGGCCTCCCATGCTGTGCCTGCACTCTGGAGTCAGAATAAAGAGATTAAGGTCACACTTACTCAAGTCTACAGTACTCAGTCACATTGCTTTATTTGAGACATAACAACTGGTGATGAGTAATAGATAACAAACCATCACGTGAAAATGCAGTGAACAGTTGATATCCTGGAGAAATTCTCAGAAGGTGACGATTGGGAAGCCTTCGTGGAGCGACTCGACCGATACTTCGTGGCCAACAAGCTGGAAGGGAATGAGAACACTGCCAAATGAAGGGCAATCCTCCTCACAGTCTGCGGGGCAACAACCTACAGCCTCATGAAGAATCTTCTTGCTCTGGTGAATCCAACAAACAAATCATATGAAGAACTGTGTACGCTGGTCCGGGAGCACCTAAATCCGAAGGAGAGCATTCTGATGGCAAGTATCGATTTTACACATGTCAACAGTCTGAAGGCCTGGAAGTGGTGAGCTCCGTCGCCGAACTAAGGCGCCTTGCAGGACATTGCGAATTTGGTGAATTCCTGGAGCAAATGCTAAGAGACTTTTTTGTGCTTGGCATTGACCATGAGGATATACTTCGCAAACTACTGACTGTTGAAACACCGAACCTGAGCAAAGCCATAACGACAGCCCAGGCATTTATGTCCACCAGCGATAATACCAAACAAATTTTGCAGCATAAAGATGCATCGGCAAGTACTGTACACAAAGTAACGTCGCTTTCAGGCAGGAATGCATATGGCAGAACATACACGCCTGCAGCTGCACGACCTCAGATGACTCAGAGTCCTCCAAGTGTGAATGCGAGGCATCATCGAGCCCATCAATGCCATTTCAAACACTATGTGTGCAAAGGCTGTGCAACAATGGGACACCTCTAACGAATGTGCAGACGAGCTGCAAACCCTGCAATCCACCACGTTGCAGAGGAAGACCGATCCACGGCGGATCAAACTGAACTAGAGCTCCAAACCGACGAGGCAGAAGTGTACGGGGTACATACCTTCACCACGAAATGTCCACCGATCATGTTAAAAGTTGAACTGAACGGAATTCCAGTATCCATGGAATTGGACATGGGTGCGAGGCACAAAGGCCCAAGCTGAGCCCTATTCATACCAAGCTGAGAACTTACACTAAAGAACTGATCCCCGTAATTGGCAGTGCAGCAGTAGAAGTCTCCTATGATGGAGCGATGCACGAACTCCCACTATGGATTGTACCAGGAGATGGCCCCACATTGTTCGGCAGAAGCTGGCTGGGAAAAATCCGCTGGAACTGGGATAACATTCGAACGCTTTCATCCGTCGATGACACCTCATGTACCCAGGTTTTGAGCAAGTTCCCGTCATTGTTTGAGCCAGGCATCGGAAATTTCTGTGGGACGAAGGTGCAGATCCACTTGGTTCCCGGTACACAACCCACCCACCACAAGGCACGTGCGGTGCCATACATGATGCGAGAGAAAGTGGAGATCGAGCTGTACAGGCTGCAATGAGTGGGCCAGTCCAATTGTTCTGGTTCTCAAGGGCGATGGCACGATCAGAATTTGTGGGGACTATAAAGTAATGATTAACCGTTTTTCGTTTTTCGCTGCAGGACCAGTACCAGCTACCCAAGGCTGATGACCTATTTGCGACGCTGGCAGGAGGGAAGACATTCACCAAGTTGGACCTGACCTCGGCCTACATGACGTAGGACCTGGCGGAATCTTGGAAACGCCTCACCTGCATCAACACGCACAAAGGTCTTTTCATCTACGATAGATGCCCGTTTGGGATTCGATCGGCTGCGTCTATTTTTCAAAGGAACATGGAGAGTCTGCTCAGGTCAGTTCCACGCACCGTGATTTTCCAGGACGACATATTGATCACAGGTTGGGACACTATCAAACACTTGCACAACCTAGAAGAGATTCTAAGTCGGCTAGATCGGTGGGACTCAGGTTGAAACGCTCTAAGTGTGTTTTCCTGACACCGGAGGTTGAGTTCTTAGGGAGAAGAATCGCGGCAGATGGCATCAGACCCACCGACGCCAAGACGGAGGCCATCAAGAACGCGCCGAGACCACAGAACATGATGAAGTTACAGTTATTCTTGGGACTCCTCAATTATTTTGGTAATTTCCTACCCGGGTTAAGCACCTTGCTAGAACCCGTACATGTGTTGTTACGCAAGGGAGGTGACTGGGTATGGGGGAAATCACAAGAGACAGCTTTTGAGAAAGCCAGAAATTTGTTATGTTCCAACAAACTGCTTGTTCTGTATGACCCATGTAAACATTTAGTGCTAGCTTGCGATGCGTCTTCGTACGGGATCGGGTGTGTGTTACAAGCAAACGAATCGGGAACATTGCAACCGGTCGCTTATGCATCCAGGAGTTTGTCCAAGGCCGAAAGGGCCTACAGCATGATTGAAAAAGAAGAACTGGCATGCTTTTACAGGGTGAAAAAAATGCACCAGTATCTGTTTGGGCTTAATTTCAAGTTAGAAACTGACCATAAGCTGCACATATCGCTATTCTCAGAGAGCAAAGGTATTAATACCAATGCCTCTGCTCACATCCAAAGATGGGCGCTCATGCTGTCTGCATATAACTATGTAATTCGCCACAGGCCAGGCACAGAGAACAGCGCTGATGCTCTCAGTTGGTTACCATTACCCACCACCGGGGTGGAAATGGCACAGCCTGCAGACTTGCTCTTGGTGATGGATGCATTTGAAAAGAAAAAGTCACCCGTTACAGCCTGCCAGATCAGGACCTGGACCAGCCAGGATCCTTTACTGTCCCTTGTAAAAAACTGTGCCCTACATGGGAGCTGGTCCAGCATCCCAGTGGAGATGCATGAAGAGATCAAGCCGTTCCAGGGGTGCAAAGAAGAAATGTCCATACAGGTGGACTGTCTTTTGTCGGGTAATCGTGTGGTTTTGCCTAAGAAAGGCAGGGAAATGTTCATATGTGACCTACACAGTACCCAACCAGGCATAGTAATGATGAAAGCTACAGCCAGATCCCATGTGGCCTGGCTCGACTCAGATTTGAAGTTTTGCGTGCGCCAATGCAACACTTGCTCTCAACTGAGCAATGCACCCAGGGAGGCACTGCTAAGTTTGTGGTCATGGCCCTCCAAACTGTGGTCTAGGATCCACGTTGATTTCGCTGGCTCGTTTCTCGGCAAAATGTTCTTGGTTGTTGTGGATGCTTATTCAAAATGGATTGAATGTGTAATAATGTCTGTAAGCACATCCACAGCCACCATTGAAAGCCAATGAGCCATGTTTGCCATGCACGGCCTGCCTGAGTCCTTGTCAATGACAATGGGCCGTGCTTCACCAGCGCTGAATTCAAGGAATTCATGACCTGCAATGGGATCAAGCACGTCACATCTGCCCCGTTCAAGCCCGCATCCAACGGCCAGGCAGAATGGGCAGTCCAAACCATCAAGCAAAGCTTGAAACACGTGTCAGAAGGCTCCCTGTAGACCCACCTGTCCCGAGTCCTGCTAAGTTACCACATCAGACCTCACTCGCTCATCGGAATTCCCCCTGACAAACTGCTCATGAAAAGGGCACTCAAAACAAGGCTCTCTCTAGTTCACCCTGATCTCCATGATCATGTCGCGATCAGGCAGCATCAACAAAGCATGTACCATGATCGTGCAAATTTGACAAGTGATATTGAAGTCAATGACCCTGTATTTGTACTCAACTATGGAAACATAGAAACATGGAAAATAGGTTCAGGAGTAGGCCATTTGGCCCCTCGAGCCTGCACCGCCATTTAATAAGATCATGGCTGAGCATTCCCTCAGTACCCCTTTCCTGCTTTTTCTCCATACCCCTTGATCCCCTTAGTCGTAAAGGCCATATCTAACTCCCTCTTGAATATATCCAATGAACTGGCATCAATAACTCTCTTCAGCAGGGAATTCCATAGGTTACCAACTCTCTGTGTGAAGAAGTTTCTCCTCATCTCAGTCCTAAATGTCCTACCCCTTATCCTTAGACTATGTCCCCTGGTTCTGGACTTCTCCAAAATTGGGAACATTCTTCCTGCCTCTAACCTGTCCAGTCCCGTCAGAATCTTATTTATTTCCATGAGATCCCCTTTCATCCTTCTAAACTCCAGTGAATAGAGGCCCAGTTGATCCAGTTTCTCCTCATATGACAGTCCAGCCATCCCTGGAATCAGTCTGGTGAACTTTTGCTGCACTCCCTCAATAGCAAGAATGTCCTTCCTCAGATTAGGAGAACAAAACTGAACACAATATTCCAGGTGAGGCCTCACTAAGGCCCTGTACAATTACAGCAAGACCTCCCCGCTCCTATACTCAAATCCCCTAGCTATAAAGGCCAACACACCATTTGCCTTCTTCACTGCCTGCTGTACCTGCATGCCCACTTTCAGTGACTGATGAACCATGACACCCAGGTCTCGTTGCACCTCCCCGTTTCCTAATCTGCCGCCATTCAGATAATATTCTGCCTTCATATTTTTGCCCCCAAAATGGATAACCTCACATTTATCCACATTATACTGAATCTGCCATGCATTTGCCCACTCACTTAACCTGTCCAAGTCACCCTGCAGCCTCTTAGCATCCTCCTCACAGCTCACACCGCCACCCAGTTTAGTGTCATCTGCAAACTTGAAGATTTTTCACTCAATTCCTTCATCTAAATCTTTAATATATATTGTAAAGAGCTGGGGTCCCAGCACTGAGCCCTGCGGCACTCCACTAGTCACTGCCTGCCATTCTGAAAAGGACCCATATATCCTGACTCTCTGCTTCCTGTCTGCCAACCAGTTCTCTATCCACGTCAGTACATTACCGCCAATATCACGCGCTTTGATTTTGCACACCAAAATTTGGACATGGTCCCAAATGGCTTGCTGGCACTGTCGTAGCCAAAGAAGGGAGTAGGGTGTTTGAGGTCAAAGTTGCCAATGGACTAACTTGTTGAAAGCATTTGGACCAAACCAAACTGCGATTCACAGACAGCCACGAGCAACCTGCAGAGGACACCACCAACTTCAACCCTCCGATACACACAAGTGGCAACCAACATCACGGTTGACCATGAAGCTGAACTCATCATCCCCAGCAGCCCAGCAAGGCCAGCTGCGATGCAGCCCAGTGAAGGCCCAACCAACTCACCTGCACCTGTGTTTGTACCGAGATGATCGACTAGGGAGCGGAAAACCCCAGATCGTCTCACCCTGTAAATAAGTGTACTATTGACTTTGGGGAGGAGTGATGTTATGTATGCAACACTTTGTAACCAGCATTCTACCACCACCAGAGGGCGCATTTGTTGTAGTCCGAAGGAATCCCAGCATCGCTTGGGAGCACTGTATATAAGCAGGCCTACCATGCTATGCCAGCACTCTGGAGTCAGAATAAAGAGATTAAGGTCACACTTACTCAAGTCTACAGTACTCAGTCACATTGCTTTATTTGAGACATAACAGTATTGAGGTAGATCTTGGCGACATCTGCGTACATGTGGAAACTGACGCTGTGTTTCTGGATAATGTCGCCAAAGGGCAACATGTAGATGAGAAATAGGAGGGGACCAAGGATAGATCCTTGGGGGACACCAGAGGTAACAATGCAGAGCGGGAAAAGAAACCATTGCAGTTGATTCTCTGGCTACAATTAGACAGATAAGAATGGAACCAGGCAAGTGCAGTCCCACCCAGCTGAATGACGGTAGAGAGGTCTTGAAGGATAGTGTAGTCCACCATATCAAAGGCTGCAGCTAAGTCAAGAAGGACGAGTTATGAGCATGTGGAATTCTCTACCACAGAAAGTTGTTGAGGCCAGTTCATTAGATATATTCAAAAGGGAGTTAGATGTGGCCTTTACGGCTAAAGGGATCAAGGGGTATGAAGAGAAAGCAGGAATGGGGTACTGATGTGCATGACCAGCCATGATCATATTGAATGGTGGTGCAGGCTCGAAGGACCGAATGGCCTACTCCTGCACCTATTTTCTATGTTTTTATGTTTCTATGACGAGGAGAGATAGTTTGCCTTTGTCACAATCACAAAGGATGTAATTTTTGACTTTGATGAGAGCAGTTTTGGTACTACGGCGGGCGCAGAATCTGGATTAGAGGGATTCAAACATGGAATTGCAGAAAAGATGTGCATGGATTTGGGAGGCGACAACACGTTCAAGGACTTTGGAGAGGAAAAGGAGGTTGGAGATGGGGTGGTAGTTTGCAAGGACGGAGGGGTCGAATGTTGTTTTTTTTGAGGAGAGGGGTGATGACAGTAGATTTGAGGGAGAGAGGGACAGTACCTGAGGAGGCGGAACTGTTAAAAATGTCAGCTAACATGGGAGCCAAAAAAGGAAGTTGGGTGGTCAGTAGTTTGGTTGGAATAGTGTCAAGAGAGCAGGAAGTGGGTCTCATGGACAAGATAAGCTCAGAAAGGTCATGAGGGGAGATCAGAGAAAAGTTGGAGAAAGATGTGAGGTGAGGGCTAGGGCAGGGCGGTACTTAGAGGAAGTTTGGCCCGGTGAGCTAGGGGAAGGAAGGAATGAGGCAGAGGTGGCCGATCGAATCGTCTGAATCTTAGAGACAAAGAAGTCCATGAGCTCTTCAAACTTATTGTCGGAGGTAAAGGTAGAGACTGGGGAGAGGGGATTAAAAAGTCGGTTTGTTGTGGAGAATAGAAGCGGGGGTTTATTTTTATATTCCAGACCCGATAGTGCTTTATGGGGTAAAGCCATATCTGGTGGTGAATGGTTAAACCAGTTGTCTGCCATATCCGTTCCAGTCTGTGTCCCTTGAACTTAAGGGAGTGAAGATCAGGGCTGTACCAGGGGGAATGGCCAGGGTGAGAGAGAGTAGGGACTAGGGCATCAAAGGTAATGGTAAGGCTGTGTTTGAGCAGCTCGACAGCTGCAGGAATGTCATGGTGAATGGAGGGCTAAAGGCTGGATAGTTGGGAGTTCATAAGTGTTGTAAGAGAGTCGAGAGAGAGTTTTTTTCAGGGGTGGACACAGAAGGAGGTAGTGCTGGGGGTTTGGAAGGGGGATGTGTGTAGAGAGCGATAAAAGACCTATAAAAGGCCCAACGCGGCAGTCGGGAGGTGCGTCGGCGAGAGGCGTGAGTCCGGGGTCGGCGAGAGGCCAATAAACGGCCCAAAGCAACGGCAGTCGGGAGGTGCGTCGTTGAGAGGCGTGAGTCCGGGGTCGGCGAGAGGCCAATAAACGGCCCAAAGCAGCGGCAGTCGGGAGGTGCGTTGTTGAGAGGCGTGAGTCCGGGGTCGGCGAGAGGCCAATAAACGGCCCAACGCGGCAGCAGTCGGGAGGTGCGTCGTTGAGAGGCGTGAGTCCGGGGTCGGCGAGAGGCCAATAAACGGCCCAAAGCAACGGCAGTCGGGAGGTGCGTCGTTGAGAGGCGTGAGTCCGGGGTCGGCGAGAGGCCAATAAACGGCCCAAAGCAACGGCAGTCGGGAGGTGCGTCGTTGAGAGGCGTGAGTCCGGGGTCGGCGAGAGGCCAATAAACGGCCCAACGCGGCAGCAGTTGGGAGGTGCGTCGTTGAGAGGCGTGAGTCCGGGGTCGGCGAGAGGCCAATAAACGGCCCAAAGCAACGGCAGTCGGGAGGTGCGTCGTTGAGAGGCGTGAGTCCGGGGTCGGCGAGAGGCCAATAAACGGCCCAAAGCAGCGGCAGTCGGGAGGTGCGTCGTTGAGAGGCGTGAGTCCGGGGTCGGCGAGAGGCCAATAAACGGCCCAACGCGGCAGCAGTCGGGAGGTGCGTCGTTGAGAGGCGTGAGTCCGGGGTCGGCGAGAGGCCAATAAACGGCCCAAAGCAACGGCAGTCGGGAGGTGCGTCGTTGAGAGGCGTGAGTCCGGGGTCGGCGAGAGGCCAATAAACGGCCCAAAGCAGCGGCAGTCGGGAGGTGCGTCGTTGAGAGGCGTGAGTCCGGGGTCGGCGAGAGGCCAATAAACGGCCCAAAGCAGCGGCAGTCGGGAGGTGCGTCATTGAGAGGCGTGAGTCCGGGGTCGGCGAGAGGCCAATAAACGGCCCAAAGCAACGGCAGTCGGGAGGTGCGTCATTGAGAGGCGTGAGTCCGGGGTCGGCGAGAGGCCAATAAACGGCCCAAAGCAGCGGCAGTCGGGAGGTGCGTCATTGAGAGGCGTGAGTCCGGGGTCGGCGAGAGGCCCAGCCGGTGCAGCTACAGGGAGAGGGCAAAAAAGAAGTAGAAAGAAATAGAAAGGTGACGTCATAGCCAAGGGGGTAAGTGATTGGCTGGTGATTGGTAAGTAGTTTTTCTTTTTTCTCTTCTATATCAGTGAGTAACTTTTAGCATTGTTGTTGCCAATTTAAGTATATCTAAGGGTTAAGTCATGGCAGGAGAGCTCGGACACGCATTATGCTCCTCCTATACTATGTGGGAAATCTAGGATGCCTCCAGTGCCCCTGACGACTACGTGCGCGGGAAGTGTATCCGCCTCCAGCTCCTGACGAACCGTGTTGCGGAACTGGAGCTGTGGGTGGATTCACTCTGGAGCATGTACGATGCTGAGAATGACGTGAACAGAATGTGTAGTGAGTTGGTCACACCGCAGGTAAAGGGTACACAGCCAGATAGTAAATGGGTGACCAACAGGAAGAGCAGTGCAAAGAAGGTAGTGCAGTGGTCCCCTGCGGTCATCCCCCTGCAAAACAGATACACCGCTTTGAGTACGGTTGAGGGGGATGACTCATCAGGGGGGAGCAGCAGTAGCCAAGCTCATGGCACCGTAGCTGGCTCTGCTGCACAGGAGGGCAGGAAAAAGAGTGGGAGAGCGATAGTGATAGGAGTTTCAATTGTAAGGGGAATAGATAGGCATTTCTGTGGCTGCAACCAAGACTCTAGGATGGTATGTTGCCTCCCTGGTGCAAGGGTCAAGGATGTCTCGGAGCGGGTGCAGGACATTCTGAAAAGGGAGGGTGAACAGCTAGTTATCGTGGTGCATATAGGTACCAATGACATAGGTAAAAAAACAGGATGAGGTGCTACGAGACGAATTTAAGGAGCTAGGAGCTAAATTAAAAAGTAGGATCTCAAAAGTAGTAATCTCAGGATTGCTACCAGTGCCATGTGCTAGTCAGAGTAGGAATCACAGGATAGCTCAGATGAATACGTGGCTTGAGTAGTGGTGCAGAAGGGAGGGATTCAAATTCCTGGGACTTTGGAACCGGTTCTGGGGGAGGTGGGACCAGTACAAACCAGACAGTCTGCACCTGGGCAGGACCGGAACCAATATCCTCGGGGGAGTGTTTGCTTGTGCTTTTGGGGAGGAGTTAATCTAATATGGCAAGGGGATGGGAACCTATGCAGGGAGACAGAGGGAAATAAAAAGGAGGCAGAAGGAAAATATAGAAAGGAGAATAGTAAAATTGGAGGGCAGAGAAACCCAAGGCAAAAAACAAAAAGGGCCACATTACAGCAAAATTCCAAAGGGGCAAAGTGTGTTATAAAAACAAGCCTGAAGGCTCTGTGCCTCAATGCGAGATGTATTCGGAATTAGGTGGATGAATTAACTGCGCAGATAGCAGTTAACGGATAAGATGTGATTGGCATCACGGAGACATGGCTCCAGGGGGACCAAGGCTGGGAACTCAACATCCAAGTGTATTCAGCATTTAGGAAGGATAGACAGAAAGGAAAAGGAGGCGGGGTGGCGTTGCTGGTTAAAGAGGAAATCAATGCAATTGTAAGGAAGGACATTAGCCTGGATGATGTGGAATCGGTATGGGTGGAGCTGCGGAATACCAAAGGGCTGAAAACGCTAGTGGGTGTTGTGTATAGACCACCAAATAGTAGAAGTGAGGTTGGGGACAGCATTAAGCAAGATCATAAGAACATAAGAACATAAGAACATAAGAATCAGGAACAGGAGTAGGCCATCTAGCCCCTCGAGCCTGCTCCACCACTCAACAAGATCATGGCTGATCTGGCCGTGGACTCAGCTCCACTTACCTGCCCGCTCCCCATAACCTTTAATTCCCTTATTGGTTAAAAATCTATCTATCTGTGATTTGAATACATTCAATAAGCTAGCCTCAACTGTTTTCCTGGGCAGAGAACTCCAAGGATTCACAACCCTCTGGGAGAAGAAATTCCTTCTCAACTCGGTTTTAAATTGGCTCCCCCGTATTTTGAGGCTGTGCCCCCTAGTTCTAGTATCCCTGACTAGTGGAAACAACCTCTCTGCCTCCATCTTGTCTATCCCTTTCATGATTTTAAATGTTTCTATAAGATCACCCCTCATCCTTCTGAACTCCAACGAGTAAAGACCCAGTCTACTCAATCTATCATCATAAGGTAACCCCTTCATTTCCGGAATCAGCCTAGTGAATCGTCTCTGTACCCCTTCCAAAGCTAGTATATCCTTCCTTAAGTAAGGTGACCAAAACTGCACGCAGTACTCCAGGTGGGGCCTCACTAATACCCTATACAGTTGCAGCAGGACCTCCCTGCTTTTGTACTCCATCCCTCTCGCAATGAAGGCCAACATTCCATTTGCCTTCCTGATTACCTGCTGCACCTGCAAACTAACTTTTTGGGATTCATGCACAAGGACCCCCAGGTCCCTCTGCACCGCAGCATGTTGTAATTTCTCCCCATTCAAATAATATTCCCTTTTACTGTTTTTTTTTCCAAGGTGGATGACCTCACCTTTTCCGACATTGTATTCCATCTGCCAAACCTTAGCCCATTCGCTTAACCTATCTAAATCTCTTTGCAGCCTCTCTGTGTCCTCTACACAACACGCTTTCCCACTAATCTTTGTGTCATCTTCAAATTTTGTTACACTACACTCTGTCCCCTCTTCCAGGTCATCCATGTATATTGTAAACAGTTGTGGTCCCAGCACCGATCCCTGTGGCACATCACTAACCACCGCTTTCCAACCCGAAAAGGACCCATTTATCCCGACTCTCTGCTTTCTGTTAGCCAGCCAATTCTCGATCCGTGCTAATACATTTCCACTGACCCCGCGTACCTTTATCTTCTGCAGTAACCTTTTGTGTGGCACCTTATCGAATGCCTTTTGGAAATCTAAATACATCACATCCATCGGTACATCTCTATCCACCATGCTCGTTATATCCTCAAAGAATTCCAGTAAATTAGTTTAACATGATTTCCCCTTCATGAATCCATGTTGCGTCTGCTTGATTGCACTATTCCTATCTAGATGTCCCGCTATTTCTTCCGTAATGATAGCTTCAAGCATTTTCCCCACTACAGATGTTAAACTAACCGGCCTATAGTTACCTGCCTTTTGTCTGCCCCCTTTTTAAAACAGAGGCGTTACATTAGCTGCTTTCCAATCCGCTGGTACCTCCCCAGAATCCAGAGAATTTTGGTAGATTATAACGAATTCATCTGCTATAACTTCCGCCATCTCTTTTAATACCCTGGGATGCATTTCATGAGGACCAGGGGACTTGTCTACCTTGAGATTAATTAGCCTGTCCAGCATTACCCTCCTAGTGATAGTGATTGTCTCAAGATCCTCCCTTCCCACATTCCCATGACCAGCAATTTTTGGCATGGTTTTTGTGTCTTCCACTGTGAAGACCGAAGCAAAATAATTGTTTAAGGTCTCGGCCATTTTCCCATTTCCCATTATTAAATCCCCCTTCTCATCTTCTAAGGGATATGAAATGTGTGCAATAAAGGTACAGCAGTAATCATGGGCGACTTTAATCTACACATTGATTGGGCTAACCTAACTGGTAGCAATGCGGTGGAGGAGGATTTCCTGTAGTGTATTAGGGATGGTTTTCGAGACCAATATGTCGAGGAACCAACCAGGGAGCTGGCCATCCTAGACTGGGTATTGTGTAATAAGAAGGGACTAATGAGCAATCTTGTTGTGCGAGGCCCCTTGGGGAAAAGTGACCATAATATGGTAGAATTCCTTATTAAGATGGAAAGTGACAACGTTAATTCGGAATCTAGGGTTCTGAAATTCGGGAAAGGTAACTTCAATGGTATGAGGCGTCAATTGGCTAGAATAGACTGGCAAATGATACTTAAAGGGTTGACGGTGGATAAGCAATGGCAAGCATTTAAAGATCACATGGATGAACTTCAGCAAATGTACATCCTGTCTGGAGTAAAAATAAAACTGGGAAGGTGGCTCAACCATGGCTAACAAACGAAATTAAGGATCGTGTTAAAGCCAAGGAAGAGATACATAAATTGGTTAGAAAAAGCAACAAACCCGATGACTGGGAGAAATTTAGAATGCAACAGAGGAGGTCTAAGGGTTTAATTAAGAGGGGGAAAATTGTGTACGAGCGGAAGCTTGCAGGGAATATAAAAACTGACTGCAAAAGTTTCCAGAAATATGTGAAGAAAAAAAGATCAGTAAAGACAAACGTAGGTCCCTTGCAATCGGATTCAGGTGAAATTATAATGGGGAACAAAGAAATGGCAGACCAAATGAGCCAATACTTCGGTTCTGTCTTCACGAAGGAAGATACGAATAACCTTCCAAAGGTACGAGGGGACAGTGGGTCCCGTGAGAAGGAGGAACTGAAGAATATCCTTCTTCGGCGGGAAATTGTGTTTGGGAAATTGATGGGATTGAAGGCCGATAAATCCCCAGAGCCTGATAGTCTGCATCCCAGAGTGCTCAAGGAAGTGGCCCTAGAAATAGTGGATGCATTGGTGATCATTTTCCAACAGTCTATCGACTCTGGATCAGTTCCTATGGACTGGAAGGTAGCTAATGTAACACCACTTTTTAAAAAAGGAGGCAAAGAGAAAACGGGTAATTATTGACTGGTTAGCTTGACACAGTAGTGGGGAAAATATTGGATTCGATCATGAAGGACGAAATAGCAGCCCATTTGGAAAGCGGTGACAGGATCAGATCAAGTCAGCATGGATTTATGAAAGGGAAATCATGCTTGACGAATCTTCTGGAATTTTTTGAGGATGTAACTAGCAGAGTGGACAAGGGAGAACCAGTGAATTTGGTGCATTTCGACTTTCAAAAGGCTTTTGACAAGGTCCCGCACAAGAGATTGTTGTGCAAAGTCAAAGCACATGGTATTGGGGGTAATATGCTGATGTGGATAGGAAACTGGTTGGCAGACAGGAAGCAGAGAGTCGGGATAAACGGGTCCTTTTCAGAATGGCAGGCAGTGACTAGTGGAGTGCCGCAGGGCTCAGTGTTGGGACCCCAGCTCTTTACAATATATATTAACGATTTAGATGAAGGAATTGAGTGAAAAATCTTCAAGTTTGCAGATGACTCTAAACTGAGTGGCGGTGTGAGCTGTGAGAAGGATGCTAAGAGGCTGCAGGGTGACTTGCACAGGTTAGGTGATGGGCAAATGCATGGCAGATGCAGTGTAATATGGATAAATGTGAGGTTATCCATTTTGGGGGCAAAAAACACGAAGGCAGAATATTATCTGAATGGCGGCAGACTAGGAAAAGGGGAGGTGCAACGAGACCTAGGTGTCATGGTTCATCAGTCACTGAAAGTGGGCACGCAGGTACAGCAGGCGGTAAAGAAGGCAAATGGTATGTTGGCCTTCATAGCTAGGGGATTTGAATATAGAAGCAGGGAGGTCTTACTGCAGTTGTACAGGGCCTTAGTGAGGCCTCACCTGGAATATTGAGTGCAGTTTTGGTCTCCTTGACTGAGGAAGGATGTTCTTGCTATTGAGGGAGTGCAGCGAAGGTTCACCAGGCTGATTCCAGGGATGGCTGGGCTGTCATATGAGGAGAGACTGGATCAACTGGGCCATTATTCCCTGGAGTTTAGAAGGATGAGCGGGGATCTCATAGAAACATAAAAGATTCTGATGGGACTGGACAGGTTAGATGCGGGAAGAATGTTCCCGACGTTGGAGAAGTCCAGAACCAGGGGACATAGTCTTAGGATAAGGGGTAGGCCATTTAGGACTGAGATGAGGAGAAACTTCTTCACTCAGAGAGTTGTTAACCTGTGGAATTCCCTGCCGCAGAGAGAGTTGTTGATGCCAGTTCACTGGATATATTCAAGAGGGAGTTCGATATGGCTCTTATGGTTAAGGGGATCAAAGGGTATGGAGAGAAAGCAGGAATGGGGTACTGAAGGAATGATCAGCCATGATCTTATTGAATGGTGGTGCAGGCTCGAAGGGCCGAATGGCCTACACCTGCACCTATTTTTCTATATTTCTATGTTTCTATGAGGAAGTATTCAGAGATGACCTTATCCGTGATTGACATTATGGGAGTAGTGAGGCCATGAGAGATGGCAAGGTCGAGGGGATGGCTGTGAATATGGGTTTGTGAGCTTACATGGAGGGAGAGATTAAGGAAGGATTGGAGGCTAGTGAACTTAGAGGAGAGAGAGCCTGATTAATTTAGACAGTGGTTGAAATTACTGAGGATGAAAAATTGTTCAGTGCAGAGGGAGGGAAGTAGTGAAGAAATATCGGTAATTAAATTTTTATGGTACTTGGGCAGGCGGTTGAGAATGAGAATTTTAAATGAGAGGTGAGAGGGGTGAAATAGAGTGAGATGCTCAAAGGAGGAGAAAGTGCCGGAGGAGTCGGGGGACAGACCAAGGTGTGATTTGCTGATGAGAGTCACACCGTCACCACGGTGGTCTGAGCGGGGCAAGTGATGGAAGGTATAGGCAGGTGGGGAGGCTTCATTTAAGGGTAAGGTTTCATCGCCCTTCAACCAGGTTTCCATCAGGGCCATGATATCTGTTATGTTCATAATTAAGTAATGTACCTGAATACTGTAGACATGAGTAAGTGTAACCTTAGCTCCTGAATTCAAACTCCAAAGTGTTGGTCCAACATGGGAGGCCTGCTTATATACAGTGCTCCTCAGGGATGCTGGGATCCCTTGGGACTCCAACAGGTATGCCCTCTGGTGGCGGTATGATACAGGTTGTATAGGGTTGCATACATAACATCACTCCTTCGTAAAGTCAATAGTACACTTATTTACGGGATGAGACGATCTGGGGCTTTTCGCTACCTTGTCAATCATCTCGGTACAAATGCAGGTGTGGGTGAGTTGGTTGGTTCTTCGCTGGGCTGCTGGGCAGCCAGCCTTGCCAGGCTGCTGGCGATGGTGAGTTCAGCTTTGTGGTCAACCATGATGTCAGTTGTCACTTGTGTGTGTGTTCAAGGATCGAAGTTGGTCGTGTTCTCTTCGGATTGCTCGTAGCTGTTAGTGAACCGCAATTTGATTTGGTCCAAATGCTTTCTGCACGTTAGTCCATTGGCCAATTTGACCTGAAATACCCTACTCCCTTCTTTGGCTATGGCCGTGCCAGCGAGTCATTTGAGACCATGTCCATAACTGAGTACAAATACAGGATCATTGACCTCAATATCGCGTGACAATTTGCGTGATCATGGTACATGCTTTGTTGATGCCGCCTGCCCTCGACGTGATCATGGAGATCAGGGTGGACAAGGGAGAGTCTTGTTTTGAGCACCCTTTTCATGAGCAGCTTGGCTAGGGGAACCCCGATGAGTGAGTGGGGTCTGGTGCGGTAGCTGAGCAGAACTCGGGACAGTCGGGTCTGCAGGGAGCCTTCTGACATGCGTTTCAAGCTTTGCTTGATGGTCTGGACTACCAGTTCTGCCTGGCCATTGGATGCAGGCTTTAACGGGGCAGATGTGAGGTGCTTGATCCCATTGCGGGTCATGAATTCCTTGAATTCAGCACTGGTGAAACATGGCCCATTGTCGCTGACTAGGACATCAGCCAGGCCGTGTGTGGCAAACATGGCTCATAGGCTTTAGATGGTGGCAGTGGACATGCATACAGACATTATTACACATTCAATCCATTTTGAATAAGCATCCACGACAACCAAGAACATTTTGCTTAGAAATGGGCCCGCATAGTCAACGTGGATCCGAGACCACAGTTTGGAGAGCCACGACCACAAACTTAGCGGTGCCTCTCTGGGTGCATTGCTCAGTTGAGAGCAAGTGTTGCACTGGCGCATGCATGACTTTAAATCTGAGTCGATGCCAGGCCACCACACATGGGATCTGGCTATGCTTTCATCATTACAAAGCCTGGGTGGGTGCTGTGTATGAACGTATGAACATTTCTCTGCCTTTCTTGGGCAAGACCACATGATTACCCTACTAAATATATTCAAAAGGGAGTTAGATGAAGTCCTTACTACTAGGGGGATCAAGGGGTATGGCGAGAAAGCAGGAAGGGGGGACTGAAGTTGCATGTTCAGCCATGAACTCATTGAATGGCGGTGCAGGCTTGAAGGGCCGAATGGCCTACTCCTGCACCTATTTTCTTTGTTCTATGTTCTAAAAGACAGTCCGTCTGCAAGAACATTTCGACTTTGCGCCTGTGGAATGGCTTAATCTCTTCCTGCATCTCCGCTGGGACGCTGGACCAGCTCCCATGGAGGACACAATTTTTTTTTACCAGGGACAGTAAAGGATCCTGGCTGGTCCAGGTCCTGATCTGGCGGGCCGTAACGGGTGACTTTTCGTTTTCGAATGCATCCATCACCATGAGCAAGTCTGCAGGCTGTGCCATTTCCACCCTGGTGGTGGGCAATGGCAGACAACTGAGGGCATCAACGCAGTTCTCTGTGTCTGGTCTGTGGCAAATTACATAGTTATATGCAGAAAGCATGAGCGCCCATCTTTGGATGTGGGCAGAGGCATTGGTGTTAATCCCTTTGCTCTCTGAGAATAGCGATATGATCGGCTTATGGTCAGTTTCAAGCTCAAACTTGAGACCAAACAAATACTGGTGCATTTTTTTCACCCCGTAAATGCATGCCAGAGCTTCTTTTTCAATCATGCTGTGGGCCCTTTCGGTCTTGGACAGAGGCTTGGCCGCATAAGCGACTGGTTGCAATGTTCCCAATTCGTTAGCCTATTGTAACACACACCCGACCCCGTATGACGACGCATCGCAAGCTATCACTAATCGTTCACATGGGTTACACAGAACAAGCAGTTTGTTTGAACATAACAGATTTCTGGCTTTCTCAAAGGCAGCCTCTTGTGAAGTCCCGCATACCCAGTCGTCTCCCTTGCGCACTAGCACATGCAAGGGTTCTAGCAAGGTGCTTAACCCAGGTAGGAAATTAACAAAATAGTTGAAGTGCCCAAGAATGACCACAGCTCCGTCACATTCTGTGGTCTCGGCGCGTTCTTGATGACCTCCGTTATGGTGTTGTTGGGTCTGATGCCGTCTACTGCGATTCTTCTTCCCAAAAACTCGACCTCTGGCGCCAGGAAAACACACTTCGAGCACTTCAACCTGAGTCCCACATGATCTAGCCGACTTAGAACCTCTTCCAGATTCTTCAAGTGTCCGATGGTGTCTCGACCTGTGAACAGTATGTCTTGGAAAATCACGGTGCGAGGAACCAACTTTAGCAGGCTCTCCATGTTCCATTGGAAAATTGCCATGGCCGACCGAATCCTAAACGGGCATCTGTTGTAGATGAACAGTTCTTTGTGTGTGTTGATGCAGGTGAGGCCTTTTGAAGACTCCTCCAGCTTCTGTGTCATGTATGCCGAGGTCAGGTCCAAATTGGTGAACATCTTTCCTCCAGACAGGGTTAGAAATAGGTCCTCTGCCTTGGATAGCGGATCCTGTAGCGAAAAACAGTTAATCGTTACTTTATAGTCCCCAAAAATTCTGACCGTGCCGTCACCTTTGAGTACCGGGACAATCGGACTGGCCCACTTGTTAAATTCCACTAATGCGATGATGCCTTCCAGCTGCAGCCTGTCCAGTTCAATTTCCACTTTCTCTTGCATCATATATGGTGGATGGGTCATGTACCGGGAACCAAATGGATCTGCACTTTCGCCCCCGAGAAACTTCCAATGCCTGGCTTGAACAACGATGGAAATCTGCTCAGAACCTGGGCACATGAGGCATCATTGACGGACGAAAGCGCTCGGATGTCGTTCCAGTTCTAGCAGATTTTTCCCAGCCAGCTTCTTCCAAACAATGTGGGGCCATCCCCTGGCATGATCCATAGTGGGAGTTCGTGCACTGCTCCATCATAGGAGACTTTGACTTCTGCACTGGCAATTACAGCGATCAGTTCTTTCGTGTAAGTTCTTAGCTTGGTGTGAATGGGGCTGAGCTTGAGCCTGTGTGCCTTGTTGTACCACAGCCTGTCGAAGGCATTTTTGCTTATTATGTACTGACTCGCACCTGTGTCCAGTTCCATGGACACTGGAATTCCGTTCAGTTCAAACTTTTAACATTATTGGTGGACATTTCGTGGTGAAGGTGTGTATCCTGTACACTTCTGCCTCCTCTGTTCAAGTCTCTAGTTCAGCCTGATCCACCGTGAGTCGATCGTCCTCTGCAATGTGGTGGTTTGCAAGGTTTGCAGGGTTTGCAGCTCGCCTGCACATTCGCTGGAGGTGTCCCATTGTCCTGCAGCCGTTGCACACGTAGTGCTTGAAGCGGCATTGATGGGGCCGATGATCACCTCCACAACGCCAACAATCTGTTAAGTGCCTCGCATTAACGATTGATGGTGGACTCTGGGACATCTGAGGTCGTGCAGCAGCCGGCGTGTACGTTCTGCCATGTATGTCCCTGCTCGAAAACGACGTTACTTTGTGCACAGTACTGGCCGAAACCTTTTCATGCTGCGAAATTTGTTTGGTGTTATCGCTGGTGGACATAAATGCCTGGGCTATCGTTATGGCTTTGCTCAGATTCGGTGTTTCAACAGTCAATAGCTTGCGAAGGATTACCTCATGGCAATCCTTCAGAAAAAAGTCTCAGCAATTGTTCAACCAATCCATCAAATTCACAATGTCCTGCAAGGTGCCTTCATTCGGCGACGTAGCTCGCCACTTCTTGGCCCTCTGACCGTTGACACATGTAGAACCAATACCTCACAATCAAAACGTTTTCCTTAGGATTTAGGTGCTTGGTTTTACCGGAGCTAGAAGATTCTGCATGAGGCCGTAGGTTGTTGCCCCACAGACGGTAAGGAGGATCGCCCTTCGTTTGGCAGCATTGTCGTCCCCTTCCAGCTCGTTGGCCACAAAGTATTGCTCGAGTCTCTCCACAAAGGCCTCCCAATCATCCCCTTCTGAGAACTTCCCCAGGATACCAACTGTTCTTTGCATTTTCGCGCTGTTGTTCATTACCTCGTCGTCAATTGTTACGCTCAAAATAAAGGATGAAACTGAGTACTGTAAGCAATGAGTAAGTGTAACCTTAGCTCCTTTAATTAGACTTCAGAGTGCAGGTACTGCGTGGGTGGCCTACTAATATACAGTGCTCCCAAGGGATGCTGGGATCCCTTGGGACACCAACAGGTAGGCCCTCTGGTGGTGGTGTGATACAGGTTGCCAAGGGTTAAATACATAACAATCATGGTACATGCTTTGTTGATGCCGCCTGTACTCGACGTGATCATGGAGATCAGGATGGACAAGAGAGAGACTTGTTTTGAGCACCCTTTTCATGAGCAGCTCGGCTGGGGGAACCCTGGTGAGCGAGTGGGGTCTGGTGCAGTAGCTGAGCAGGACTCGGGACAAGCGGATCTGCAGGGAGCCTTCCGACATACGTTTCAAACTTTGCTTGATGATTTGGACTGCCCGTTCTGCCTGGTCGTTGGATGCTGGCTTGAACAGGGCAGATGTGATGTGCTTAATCCCATTGCGGGTCATGAATTCCTTGAATTCAGCACTGGTGAAGCACGGCCCATTTTCGCTGACAAGGACATCAGGTAGGCCGTGCATGGTGAACATAGCTCGTAGGCTTTCAATGGTGGCAGTGGACTTGCTTACAGACATTATTACACACTCAATCCATTTGGAATAAGCATCCACAACAACCAAGAACATTTTGCTTAGAAATGGGCCCGCATAGTCAACGTGGATCCTAGACCACGGTTTGGAGGGCCATGACCACAAACTTAACAGCGCCTCCTTGGGTGCATTGCTCAGTTGAGAGCAAGTGTTGCACTGGCGCACGCATGACTCCAAATCTGAGTCGATGCCGGGCCACCACACATGGGATCTGGCTATAGCTTTCATCATTTCTATGCTTGGGTGGGTACTGTGCAGGTCGCGTGTGAATGTTTCCCTGCCTTTCTTAGGCAAAACCACCCGATTGCCCCACATAGACTGTCCGCCTGTATGGACATTTCGTCTTTGTGCTGCTGGAACAGCTTGATCCCTTCATGCATTTCCACTGGGATGCTGGACCAGCTCCCATGGAGGACACAGTTTTTTTACAAGGGACAGTAAAGGATCCTGGTGGTGGGCAATGGTCGCCGTCTGAGAACATCAGCGCAGCTCTCTGTGCCTGGTCTGTGGTGGATTACATAATTATATGCAGACACCGTAAGCACCCATCTTTGGATGCAGGCAGAGGCATTGGTATTAATCCTTTTGCTCTCTGAGAATATCGATGTGAGTGACTTATGGTCAGTTTCAAGCTCAAACTTGAGACCAAACAGATACTGGTGCATTTTTTAAAGCTCGATAAAGCTAAACTTCATAAAGTGAAAACATTTTTGGCAAACTACAGCTACTATTTTAAAAGGGGGGAAATAAAAATGCTATTCGTTCCTTAAGATTACTACCAGAAATAAGAAGAGTGTCTTATCAGTGATATGTGTTCGTTATATCTACAGATTTATATGGCACAACCTTATAAACAATAAAAACTTATATTTATATCGTACTTCTGATGCAGTAAAAGGAGCGATTCGGAAATCAAATTTGACACCGAAGCACATAAGGCGGTATTAGGATAGAAAGTTTGGTCACAGAGGTAGGTTTTATGGACCGTCTTAAAGGAGGAGAGAGCGGTAGAGAGGCGGACAGGTTTAGGGAGGGAATTCCAGAGTTTAGGGCCTAAGCAGCTGAAGGCACAGTCAACAATAATGGAGCGATTAAAATAGGAGATGCGCAAGAGGCCAGAATTGGAGGAGTGCAGATATCTCGGAGAGTTGTCTGGCTGGAGGAGGTTGGAGATAGTGTGGGTGGAGGCCATGGAGGGATTTAAAAACAAGGATGAGAATTTTAAAACTGAGGCATTGCCAGACCAGGAGACAATATAGGTCAGCTAGCACAGGGCTGATTGGTGAACGGGACTTGATGCAAGTTAGGATACGGGCAGCAGTGTTTTGGATGAGCTCAAGTTTATGGAGGCTGGAAGATCGGAGGCTGACCAGGAGAGCATAGGAATAGTTAATCTTTATGCAGTGACCAGGTATATTGGATTGGCACAGTATTCAAATACTACTAAAATCTCCTGCCCGCACTGCAGCACTTGAATCTACTTATAACTTAATTGGCCAAGTTGGTTGGAAATAATGTTGAAACGTTGCTAAAATGTTTGCAGGTCTGAATGAACAAAGAAGGAAAGAAGTTATCCTTGCCAAATAAGTTATTAGTGTAGTAATCCTACCAGCAATAGCTAATAAAATATGGAAAAATCTTATTATTAAATTTTATTGGCCCCCTGTCAAACAAGGTAAAGCAGGAAGAGAAGAATATTGGCTGAGAAATTCGGGAGCGCTGGTGAAGCAAGGTGGTGTGCTGTTCAAATGTGGCGGCACGACAGACTCCAGCAGCGGGAGTGTAAAATGTTAATGAAGCCCGAGGCCCAGGTCCGGGTTGGCATCAGGCCTCTCGGTTGGGGCGCATGCTAAAATTGAGCCCAGACTAAGTTCTACCCCAAACTCTTCTGCATTATCCGCAGAAGACAAAATATGATTGGTGATATTATTCATTGTATCCAAGTTGATTGACTTTTCTAAATGTGAAATTTCAACGGTAAAATTGCAGCCACATTAACCGGTTATTCAAATTGTTGGGATTGGAAATAGTTGCCCCAGCAGTAACAGGTTGGCAAACTTGGAATAAAGCATAGGCAGGCCATCCCCAGCAACCTGGGTGATGGACGCAGCTTACTGCTTGAATTCGGCATGTAGCTGACTGAAAGCCTCACACGCATGATTGCTCAATGTTGACAGCTCTACTTAGGTACACATTTTTTCCACATGAATGATTTTTACAAATAATTTTGTTAGAACCAAATTGAGTCGCATCTGTGAAATGTATTCCTGATTCTCTGTTCAGTATACATGCAAGAGATCATATTAAGCTGGAAATCCCGGGATCCCGGGTCCGGACGGAGTGTCTACGGACCCGGGAAGGCATCAGAAAAGCTGGATTTCAGCACACAATGCACATACGCTGAAAACCGGCTTTTCCGATCTGTCAAGCTAGAGCTCATATCTGGCCCAGCAAATGTCCTCAAAATTCTTGCGCCTGATAAAAGCAGGCATATAGCCTACTTTTACAGACCGTAAGAGTTTAAAAACATACAAAAATATAATTAAATTAAATTAAAAAATCACGTTATTTTTAAAAACCTTGCCCACATTTATTTTTAACCATCATTTTAAAAAGTTTTTAAAACTCTGAATTTTTTTTCTCTAAGATATTTATTAACCTTAATTTTAATTATGTGAGGTGTGTTTTTTATTTTTTATTATATATGTTTAGTGTGTTTGGGTTTTATTTCTCATTAATAGCAATGAGAACTCGTAGGTAACGAGTTCTCATTGCTATTAATGAGAAAGCTGATCAAGTGTGGTCAGTGCTTCAATGCTGGGGATGTTGGCCTGGTCGAGGACGCTAATGTTGATGCGTTTGTCCTCCCAGGGGATTTGTAGGATCTTGCGGAGGCATCGTTGGTGGTATTTCTCCAGCGACTTGAGGTGTCTACTATACATGGTCCATGTCTCTGAGCCATACAGAAAGGTGGGTATTACTACAGCCCTGTAGACCATGAGCTTGGTGGCAGTTTTGAGGTTTTGGTCTTCAAACACTCTTTTCCTCAGGCGGCCAAAGGCTGCACTGGCGCGTTCGAAGCCGTGTTGAATCTCGTTGTCAATTTCTGCTCTTGTTGATAAGAGGCTCCCGAGATAGGGGAAATGGTCCAAGTTGTCCAGGGCCGTGCTGTGGATCTTGATGACTGGGGGGGCCGTGCTGTGTGGCGAGGACAGGCTGGTGGAGAACCTTTGTCTGATTGATGTTTAGCGTAAGGCCTATACTTTCGTACTCATGGTATGAATGCGTGAGATATATTCCCAAATTTGGAGAACTTGTGCAGCCCATTTTATGGTACATCAGGTGAACATTTAACAGTAAACCAGTAGTAAGATTAAAAGAGGTAACTTATTGCTGATTCTGTTAACTCGTTCATTTATATACACATGAAGAACATAGCAATGATTGGCCTGAGATTGAGCAGCCTGGAGATATACATTATTCGGCAAAGAGAAGAAATATATCTTATGACCCCTGATTCCCCAAAAAATGACTTCTTGACCTTTGCCGGGGAGGGGGAGGGCAGTAGGCAAAGATTGTGTACCAGGCACAGTCAATGTAAAGGAAGAGAGAAAATCTGAGACACTCTTGTGCACCCTCTGGCAGTTTGTTACAGAGTCATATTGACAGAGATTTAGCAGCAATTTAGTACCATGGACTCTTAGCAGTAGATTGGTTGTGAGGGGAGGAGAGGAACCTAAAAGAGGAAAGAAAGTAATTATAATGTGAGGGATAAAAGTAATTATATATTTTTTAAATGATTATTGAGCAACTGGAATCATAACATGTAAACTATGGTTTGTTGTAAAGTCATGTGATCAGCACAGAACTTGACTGTGGTACTCGGAAAGCCCTGTGCTACCAATTGTGCTCTCATCACTCTCTTTAAAATAAAGCTGCTCTTCCTGTGCAATGATTATAATATCACATATCTTAAACAGTCTGTTATTTAAATCATTCTTTCACATCAAAACTACATCCCCTGTTTTGTCTTATTTTTCACATGTTTTATCGTGTGTTTTATTTTAAAACAAATAAATTAAAGACTATAGCAGTAATTCAGTAAAATGTATCATTCCTTAAATGGATGTGAAACATGTATTTTTTGTTTTTTTAGCCTGAATTTATAAAATCATAGAGGGCTTTTGAAAAATGCTCAGATACTTGTGTCTGAAATACACAGGGGTGGAAAAGGCCTGTTAATGCCTCTGAGAGCCTATAACGGGGTTGTAAAGCCTTACCGATCAGGGGCAGGCGGAGGGTGCAACCCATGCACAATTGCCCCCGGGCCGGGGCAGCGGGAACGGGTTTCCGCCGAGCCCCGTGTTTCTACCCGCCCAGCGCTCCGACCCCTTGTTGGCCACATGCCAACCCCTTACTGCCTGGCGGTGATCCCTTTTCAGCCTCCTGAGTCGGCCTGACAATGGTGGCCGCTGGTTCGGCCGGGTCACCAATGGGCAGCCCGGCACCCCCTCTGGCCAGCTGGCCTTGCCGAACCCTTCACTGGTGGTCCAGTGGGCTCCACGGATGCCTCTCCCCCTTTAAGTAAAAAGGAGGGATGTTGTGACGCGTTATCACTGCTGCGCTGACATGGTTTCCACGGCGGTGATGGACACTGCCCCAATAGCATCCCGATACCACCTCCAGCAGTGCCCGAAAGCACTGGGAGGCGATTTCTTGACCCAACAGCCGAATTTCCCGCCTCTTCCTTCTGACTCCCGTCGGGCGCTAAATTTCCAGCTAATTCGAGATGCCCTCCCCAATTTCTCGCTGAGGGCAATTTCGACCCTACAGTCTCTGCAGTCGAGTTAGAAGGGACTGTTTCTGTGAATCGGAATGTAGCTAATAGCAGGGACTGGGTGAAATTGATTAATTTAATTGTAAACTTTGTGCTTTTCAAATAATCATTATTTTCTTTTTGGATTAAAGCTAAAATTCTACTGATTTTGAGACAGAAATTTGTCCTCATTGCAACCATTTTCTGGGCATAAAATGGAGGAATAAAAGATCAATTTCAGGACGCAATGTTCCACACCCGATTGGTATCTGCATTATTGGTACTGTCATATTGGTAAAGGCAGCTTGCATGAGTCCTGGGTGGTTGCCTAAAATAGGCGGTAGGCTCCTTACATATGTAAATGAGGGGTTTAAGCTGGAGATAGACAGCTTTCTGAATGATAAAGGAGTCAAGGGTTATGGGGATGGGGCAGGGAGTGGCGATGAGGCTACGATCAGATCCGCCATGATCTTATTGAATGGCGGAGCAAGCTCGAGGGGCCAGATGGCTGACTTCTGCTCCTATTTGTTATGTTCTTATGATCTTATGTTCTTAATGCCTGTTTTAGGCCCCCTTACAGAAATGAGTTTGGATTGAGTGGAGCAGGAACCCGGACTGCTGTGCTCAGAATTCTTCAGTGGCCACTATGGTTTAAGCAGTGAACCAACAGGTAAGCCTAAATTTTTAAAAAATTTGTAAAAAGCATTGCTGTGGAGTCAGGAGAAACATAAATGACAGGTGCTGACAACTCACGCAAAAAATGTGAATGAATTCCAAGGACCAATGTCAGGCAGGCCTCGAACCTCCCAGTTGGGAAATGGAAAGGACCATAAGCTTTTTTCAATCCCTTTTCTAAAAAGAAATACATTTTAGAGAGAAATGATATCCGTTGGTTTGAGTTCCAGATTGTGAGAACCATTCAGAGCTTTAATACTTTGGCTGCCTTATAGGTTCATGAATTGAAATGTGTTCTAGCTGTGGCTCAGTGGGTAGCACTCTTGCTCCTGAGTCAGGAGTTTGTAGGCTCAAGTCCCACTTCAGGGACTTGAGCACAAAATAATCTAGGCTGACACTCAAGCACTGCACTGTCTGAGATACTGTCTTTTGGATGAAACATTAAACCGAGGCCCTGTCTTTTCTCCCAAGTGGATGCAAAAGATCCCATGTCACTATTTCGAAGAAGAGCAGGGGAGTTATCCCAGGTGTCCTGGCCCATATTTATCCTTCAATCAACATAACAAAAAAAAAAGATTATCTGGTCATAATCACATTGCTGCTGGTTGGTGCGCAAATTGGCTGCTACGTTTCCCACATTACAACATTGACTACACTCCAAAAGTACTTCTTTGGCTGTAAATCACTTTGAGATGTCCGATGGTTGTCAAAGGTGCTATATAAATCCAAGTCTTTCTTTAGCTCCAGCTCGCTCTCTCTCTTTCTCTCCTGTTAATGAAATTGCTGTGTTTCTGTCACTTTAAGCTGTAGCAGCTTTTGAACTGCAGTTAGACTTGATTTCCCTCCTCCTTCCCAGCCATGAAGAACCAATCAGGAGCAGATTCCCTTTGTAAACTCACCTGAATACTCAATTATCCATTCCCATGGAAAATTCATTGAGGTATCAGTGAGTTCACGTAGGCAGCAATCCCACTTCACTATTTCTCGAATGTGCCCAGGAAAATCTAGGCTGTTGAATCAAGTTATGTTTTAAGTTAGAGACAGGATCTAAATGGACTCTGAGGGCCGATTGTTACTGGGCCTGTTCATTGGGAACAGGGCAGCTGCAATATTACTGTTATGTATGTATGTAGACCTTACCCAAATGTAAGACTTGTCACTAGGGGGCACACCTGTGGGAGACCTAAGGGTCACCCGTGCACCCCGGGGCAAGCAGGTATAAAAGGTGATTCACCATGCTGCTTCCTCACTCTGGAATCTGAATAAAGAAACCAAGGTCACAACAGTTTGTGCTTGCGATATAGTTCTGTGGATTTATTCTGAACATAACAAATTGGCGATGAGTAATGGATCAAGAGCTTTCACGCGGTAATGGCTGCCGTTGGTATTCTTGAAAGATTTGTTGAGGGTGATGATTGGGAAGCCTTCATTGAGTGCCTCGACCAGTACTTTGTGGCCAACGAATTGGACAAGGCTGCGACGGCGACAAAGCGCAGGGCGATTCTCCTCACCGTATGTGGGTCATCGGTATATGGCCTCCTTAAAAATTTGCTGACACTGGTCAAACTAACGGACAAATCTTACACAGAGCTGTGTACGCTGGGAAGGAACACCTTAAGCCAAAGGTGAGCATCCTGATGGCCAGGTACTGCTTTTGCACGCACCGTCGCTCCGAAGGCCAGAACGTGGCGAGTTTTGTCGCCAACCTAAGACGTCTTGCGGGGCAGTGCGACTTTGCAGGATCCTTGGAGGAAATGTTGTGGGACTTTCTTGTAATTGGAATTGGCCACGAGGTCATCCTTCGCAAACTGCTATCTGTCGATTCCCGAGATCTGAGCAAGGCCATCACGATAGCTCAAGCCTTCATATCCATGAGCGATAACACGAAAAATATATCTTCACAGAATCGAAGCTCATCGGCAAGCACTGTGCACAAAATAATGTTTGCAGCAGGTAGAACGGCACAGGGCAGGGCCCACCCGATTGCAGAGGCCAGACCTAGGTCTAGAGTGACTCAGAGTCCGCCATGGGGCGTGAATGCATATCCATTAGCACCATGTTGGCGCTGCGGGGGCAGCTATAGAGCTCATGTAGATATGGAGATACGTGAGCAAGGGCTTGGGAACAATGGAGCACCTCCAGCCAATGTGCAAACACTCTCTGACTCACCAGGTGACAAAGTCAGGAGAGGACAATCGGTCCAGCGAGGATCACGATGAACGAGCAGGAGAGGCAACTGAACCTGAGGATGAAGAGGAAGTATATGGGATACACACCTTTACCACCAAAAGCCCTCCAATAATGTTAAAAGTTGAACTTAACGGCACTCCAGTCTCCATGGAACTAGACATGGGGCCAAGTCAATCAGTTATGAGCCAGAAAGCTTTCGAGAGGCTGTGGAGCGACCAAGCATAGCGACCCAAACTAATCCCGATTCAGGCAAAACTGAGCACCTATACCAAGTAACTGATACCAGTTATTGGTAGTGCGGACATAAGAGTATTCCATGAGGGAGCAGTGCACGATTTACCACTGTGGATTGTTTCAGGTGATGGGCCAACGCTGCTTGGCAGGAGGTGGATGGGGAAGATTCGATGGAACTGGGAAGACCTCCGGCGAACGAGGCCTCCCTTTCTCAAAGGCTGAGCAAACCCCCACTTTCAGCTGAACCAGGCATCGAAGTGCAGATCCATTCGCAGATCCCCAAAGCACAGGCCGTTCATCACAACCACGAGGAGGTAAAGATCAACTGAGCAGCAGTACAGGCGCGGTACCCACCACCCGAATCCGACGACCTCCTCGTGACGATGGAAGAGGCTCCAGGTCGACCATGTGGCGTGGGACCCTGGCCAAAATGATCCGAATGTGTCTTCCCAGCGCCAGAGACAAAATACCTGAGGAGGAAGATCACGGCAGTCAGCATCACGGACACGGATGAGATGGCGTCCAGACCACGGGACGAGAGTGCGTCCAGACTACGGGAGGTCGCTGCAACGGAACGGAGGAATGTGTCGCCCAGCAAGGAAGATGACTGGGTTTGGGGCAAAGTTAAAGGGGCGGCCGTGGTGAAGACCAGGAACGCACTATGCTCCAATAAATTGTGTGCACCATGTAACCCGTGCGAGCAATCTTTCGCGGCCAATGATGTACCATTGTATGGGATTGGGGATACCTTACAATAAGCCAATATATGTATCTGATAAAGTACTTGTAACAAGTGATGTGTTATCACATGGAGTCGGGTGTGTTGTGCAGCAAGCCAAAGTAGCGGGCGAAGCCCAACCAGTTCCATATGTATCTAACAAAGTATTCGTAGCAAGTGAGATGTTAGTGCACGGGGTTGGGAGTGTTGTGCAGCAAGCAAAAGTAGTGGGCAAGCCCCAAACGATTGAACATGTATCAAGTAAGTTAAACAAAGCAGCAGCTTGTGTTCATGGGACTAAAGAGACATCCCAAAGAGTGTCCCAATATGTGCTCGAGTCAGACAAGCTGCTCATCCCACAAGCTTGGGAGAGCAGAGGCACCATTATCAATGTGTTGTTTCGAGAATGTCCAACACTGTCTGTGCACTGTAACATGATCCGCCACGGGCCGAACTGAGAGCGGCACTACTGCTCTCAGTTGGCCACCGCTGCCCACCACCGGGGTGGAAACGGCACAGCCTGCAGACCCACTCGCGGTTGTGAAAGTGCTAGAAAGCGAGGGGTCAACCATAACAGCCCCCCAGCTTAGGACCTGGACCAGCCAGGATCCCACGTTACTGCCTGTCAAAGGTGAACTGCTAGACGGGATGTAGCAACCTATCCGTCGCAGAGACGATAGACCCATCCCAAGCAAAGCAAGGCAGGGCGGCTACACACAGTCGGTGGTCCAGGGTCCCCATACTATGGCCCAAGGTCCACGGTGACCACTAGGCCTCCCGCCACTACCGAATGTCTCAAGGCCATTGCGGCCATCCTGGGCTTGCCAGACTTCAGGGTCAGCGACAACAGCCAGGAGCAGGTAGCCCAAATCACTAAACCTAGCACCATGCGTGTCACAATAGACTCCCTACAGACCCAGCTATCCTGGGTGCGACGCAGTCACCAGACAGAATCACTCAGAACCGAGCCTTCCGTATGCTGTCAGCAGAGAATGCACCATAACTGCACGGCCCCTCCACGAGACATCAGAATAAGTGATGTAGACCATGTTCAGGGCCCCAGTTGGGCCATTAGCACTGCATTAGCCAAGGGGTGTATGTGATAAAAACGGAGTGTTTGATTGTGAAACCATGTACCGGGCTAACGAGTAAAGCATTTGGACAAGACCAAACTGCGAACTACAGATAACCAGGAACCACTGTGAAAGGACCTGGCCCCCAGCGACCCACTAACGCGAGGATGAACCCACCATGTCAGGACTTTAACCCACGTGATCGACCCGGGGACGCGGGGTGCCAGATCGTCTCGACTTGCGAATACCTTGCACAATAAGACTTTGGGGGGGAGTGATGTTATGTATGTATGTAGACCTTACCCAAATGTAAGACTTGCCACTAGGGGGCACATCTGTGGGAGACCTAAGGGTCACCTGTGCACCCTGGGGCAAGCAGGTATAAAAGGTGATTCACCATGCTGCTTCCTCATTCTGGAGTCTGAATAAAGAGACCAAGGTCACAACAGTTTGAGCTTGCAATATAGTCCTGTGAATTTATTCTGAACATAACAATTACAATCACCTTCAAAAACTGTTCCCGCTTGATTCCCTCTCAGCACCGGTTTAACTGTGCAGTCTTCTTACGTGGCTGAAGTGATTGCTGGGTGCAGGCGTGCACCTCATGAATACATGTAAATCGAGAGTCTGCAATATCATTCGGACCTAGATGCCTTTATAACATGAAAAACCCAGCGGTCAACCCACTGAGTAAAACCTCATGGGACCTCGAGGAAGACTTGGCTAAAGACGAGGGAGAAGCTGAAGAACGAGGGCCAGCACATCACATTGCAGCCAGAGAGGCCAGGGATTATTTGATAGCATGGCCCCTCCGGTGACCAGGAAATCTAGCATTGCTTCCCTAATTCCCCACAGAGTAACATTTGCTTTCCTCCTCCACTAAGCAACATTTCAGCCCCTGCTTCTCCACCTCCCACTGAGCAACAAATTGAGCATTGGTCACGTTCCCAGCTACTTACAAAAATTCTGCAAAGTGAACGCCTTTTCCCCCACCGGCCAGCATCTTGGCCCCCTTCCCCATGAACTAGCATATTAGTCTTTGTTCTCAAACTAAGCAATATTTCAGAAACCAGCATGCCCCCTTCCCCCGCCGCCCCATCAGATGATCAGACCTCCATTTCCCTGCTTTTACCACTGTCCTTTCCCCTGACCACCTCTCCCCAACCAATGCTGAGAATCATCCCCTAACACCCCTCGCACACCCAGCAGCACTTTTCCCACCAAATTTTCCTCCTCCCCACACACTGAGCAATACTCTGGCCCTGTCCCTCCACCCACCCCCAGTGAACAGCTTTTCCCTTCCATGAGCCACAAACATCCCTTGCTTCCTCCCCACAAGCAAGATGATGAATTGATCCAGAAACATGCTGCATTTCCTTTGCCATTTTCCTGAAGAAAATTGTTGCTGGCCCACTGTTATTCTCCCTTCCCTCCAGAAGAAAAATTGATCTTGATCGGCTCTAACTCCATGCTCCACACTGAGCAGAGAGACCTTCCCTGTCCCACTCAGCCTACTCCTCTATGGAGTATAAGCTCATTATAAATCATCCAAACATCCTCTATCCTCTCCTCCTCTTCCCGTCCCCCTCTCTCATCCCACAGGCCTATTCCCATCCTTCTCATCTCTTCATCCTCCTCACCCTTACCATCACCCGCACCCTCCCTTCTCCCACCTCTGTCCACTTTTCCCCATCCATCTTGTGTATGGAGAAAGAGTCAGGCTGAACACTGTGAGCTCAAATTAAAGTGTGATCTTAGTCTTTTATTGCAGGTCTCCAAAGTGCCTCTCCAACCTGTGAAGCCTCCTTAAATACCTGTACTCCCAAGGGATTATGGGATTCCTTGAGACTCCAGGGGATGAGCCCTCTGGTGGCTGTACAGAGTAAATACAAGTCCACATATACAACGCAGCTCCCTTACCCAGCCCCTTAATCCCATCTCCCTGCCCATCCTCTTCCTCTTCTCTCCCCTTACACCCCTATCACCCACCCTTTGGTTCCCACTCCTCACTTCCTACTCCTTTATCCCTCTTCTCTCCATCTGCCCGTTAACCTCTCCATTTCCCAGCCTTCTCCCTGCTTCTTTCTTTCCCCCTTGCTTCTCCTCCTCCACCTTTCTTTTCCCTCCTATCTTCCTGCCCTGCCTTTTTTCTCATTCCCCCCCCCTTTCCTTCCTTCCTCCCCTCCTCTCCATCGCTCCCTCTTTCCCTTCCCTGCTTCCCCATCCTCTCCTCTACCTGTTCCCATCCTTTCCTCTACTGCTCCCCTTTCTGGATCTAGTTATTCTCCCCTACCCCGAACCCTGCTTGACCTGCATACTGCAATTATTCTTGTGCCCCGCCATAGAAGATCCACTAACAGTATGTTAAAATCCTACAGTTGATAATGCTGTAATGCCCTCAGCCCATTGAATGCAATGGGTAACACTGCAATGGTATTGTCCATTGTTCCATCGGTGTCGCTGCAATCTCTAAAATATATAAAAATGGCCATCATTTTTATTTCCTCCACAAGTGGTGCTTTTTAGCTCTCTCAACTGGTAATAGAAAACACGGATAAAAGCTATAGGAGCTCTGAAATTCCAGATGGAGATTTGCACCAATCAATCATGAGCTGTGACCATCACTACTCTGAAGAGTTGAATCCACTAGAATTATGTTAGATGACACACTTTTATATCCATTGAAGGATCAACTGGTGTAAATCTCAAGTAAAATGGGAATCAATGCTTGGGGTGCTTGGAAATTAGAATGCAGCTTTTAATAAGTCAATTCTGGCTGGAGATTGCAATAGCAGCAGGTAAGCAGGCTGGGGAAGCAGCAGGTAACGGGGAAAGTGCTTGAATCATTCAGCTCATTGTCAGCTAGCTGCATTGGATGGTTTGTGTGTCTTCTTGTCGCAATATTTAAAAACAGGATCTGGCACTGTTAGCCAAAAGAGGGACAAGGCATGGCAAAGACAAACTAAAGAAGAGCACTCAGTTTTTGTGAGAGTGACCTCCAAATCTTCTTGGATGACAATGAGCGAAGGAGAGACAGATGAAAGGCCCAGTCGGATGGTGCCGGCTCGAGTCATTCTGTCCTATGCTGCCATCTGTCAAGACAGCAGCACATGCTGGGCATCTGGTTTCCCTACTCAGGAGGCCCTCTTCTTAAGACAGCTGTGATAGTGACATGTAGAAGGCAACATCAGGCTGTCCAGGTATAAGCTGCAGAGATGCAACCAGTGGCCCTCTCCCCCGAGGAACGAGTTGCCATGAGAAGAAGGCCACTTCCATCTCACAACCCTTTTGTAAATTACAATAAATAAATATAAACAGATTAATGTTTGCCCCGTTGGTCCAATTTTATTGTTGCCCTTTATGGGCCCAACTTTGCCCAACCCCTTTTTTCGGCGCACTTACCTTATGTGCGCCGACTTTGCGCACTGGAAAGGGCGCCCGAAAAAAGGGGCCCCATCCTGGCCGCTCTTCCGAGTCCCCGGAGTCCTGGCGAGGCGTGCATTCCGAAGTGGGGGACGGAGCTTCAGGCCAGCGCCAAAAACAGTGCCAGCACCTGTGCGCATGCGCAGTGAAGTCTGCGTGCATGCTCTTGCCCTCCCAGCATGTCCTGTGGGCTGTGAGCAGTCCCTATCCCTGGCCGAAGGGACGCCTCGCTCTCACCGCACCCTATCCCCGGTCGAGTGGCCGGCCGGCCGGCTGAGTTCCCAGGCAGGTAGGACTTCGGTTTTATTTTTTATTGTGCTTGAGAGTTTTAATTGGGGGGCGGGGTGGGGCGGCGGGAGAGAAAGAGTGTATTGCGGCGGGCGGGGGGGTAGAGAAAGAGTGTATTGTGGGAGGGAAGAGAAAAAGTGCATTGGGAGGAGAGGAGGAGAGTTTTGGGGGGGAGGGGGGAGAAAGAGTGTTTTATATACCGGCATCTCTCTCATTCTCTGGCTTCCCACACCGCCCGCTCCCGCCACGCCACCCCCCCATCCCGTGACATTGCGGCCAGCAGCTCGCATTTCTCCGGCAGGATTTACTTAATTTTCATTAGTATTTTAATTGCTTGAGCTTTTCCTTGCAATGTTTGGTGCTTGGTTGTTGAGGTCCTCTCCAGTTCCCTTCCCTCCCCTATCCCTGCCCTAATGTCTGCTGAATGTGTGCTGCTCTTTCTTCACTGCCTGCAAGGTTTTTCAGAGCTGGCCACATACGCTGACCTAAGTCGATTTGGAGTAAGTTTTTGCTGGCCAAAGTGGCATAAATGGCCAAAACTGGCGTAAGTGTGTGGGAACGCCCCTTTTGAAAAGAAAACTGATCTAAAAAAATTCTTACCTTACTGACTTACTCTGGAGCAAATTTTTTGGGGAAAATGGCATTTTTTAACTTACGCCAGGAAAAACAACTTCCTCCAAAAAAATTGATGCAAGTCATCGCCAAAGTTGGGCCCTAAGTTTATTTCAGTCAATTCTATCTATTTCAATTCCTATTTTCTATCTTTCCATTTTTAAGACCATTTAGTTACTTTGTTTTCTAGCTCCTTGTTGTCACCATCCATTTGGAGGTGGAAGCAAAAATCAAATAATTGTCATTTGGATTAAAAATTCACTCCAAAGGCTGTTTGTTCAGCCAACTAAATAGAAAAGATCCGATATTTGAAATTATTAGATCAATTTTTGGCTAAATCTCCCAAGTCCAAATAGGAAGGGGCTGCGTGCTCTGTGACAGCACCCAGGGTGCATTGGGATAAGTAAACTTATTAATGGATTATTTTTAATTTGAATAAGAAGAATGCCATTGTATCAAAATGTTTTTAAGAAATCAATTACAAGAATTATCATTAAGTTTAACAACCTTTTTGCTTCATTTTATGCTTTTTGTTTTTGAATTATTTCATCTAAACAGTGAGTGCTGACATTATTGTGATCTGGAATGCACTGAATGAAAGTGGGGTGGAAGCAGATTCAATAGTAACACTCAAAAAGGAAGTGGATAAATACTCGAAGAGGAAAATTTAGCAAGGCTATGGGGAACGAGTAGGGAAGTGAGGCTAATTGGATACCTCTTTAAAAGAACCTGCACAGGCACGATGGGCCAAAAGGCTTTCTTCTGTGCTGTCGGATTCCAGGATATTGGGCCCAAGTTTCCGATATCCGCGAGAACGGCGCACCTCCGAGGGGCTCGCTTATTTTGTGGAATGGAAAGCGCGCCAAAAACTTAGCTCACGATTCTCCGAGTGCAGCAGGCCTGTTCAGCAGTCAGCGCGATGCAACACAACAGCAGGGGGGCGGAGTTACAGCCCTGGGCCAAAAAGAGTGCCGGCAGCTGCGCGCGTGCGCAGTAGCTCCTGGCCCCCAGATTCTATGTGCGTGTGCTGCTGGCTGTGTGGGAGGGGCCCGAAACACGCAGCCCCTAGCCCTGGCCGAATGGGCTCCTGGAGCGGGCAGAGAGCCGATTTCCAGCCTGCAGCACGCAGCCCCTAGCCCTGGCCGGGCTCCCGGTGCTCCCGAACGGGTAGGTGAGGTAGGAACTTTTTATTTTTTAATTATTGATTTATTGAATGATTTTTTATTTTTTATTTATTGATTTATTGATTTATTTATCATTTATTATTGATGGTTCTTTATTTTTAAAAGTGAAGTGTTTAATGCTTTGGAAAATCCCCTAACTTCCCTCTTACGTCCCTTCCCCCGCTATCTCTGGCTTATCTGTGCCTAATTCTAAAGTGTACGCAAGGTTTTTCTGAGCGTACAAAAGTCAACATTTACTCCGTTCTAAGTTAGTTTGAAGTAACTTTTCGGTGCCTAAACTTGCAAAACAGGCATAAGTGACTAGTAACGCCCCCTTTTGAAAAAAAAAACGGAACTAAAACAAAACTAAACTAACTCACTAGAACTGGAGCAAATTAAATGCCGAGAATTGTGATTTCTAAGATACTCCAAACTAAACTAGCTGCTCCAAAAAAATAGGAGCAACTCCACCCAAAACTTGGGCTCATGGTCTGGATATTGTCCCATATTTTTCAGGACCGACGGGTGTGTCTGCAGTAAAGGGCCCGGGAACCACATGCATAAAAATCCACAACTTCTTGACAGATTGTAGCCATCCTCAGGAAAAGGGCATTCGCAGGCGGCTATTTGCCCAACTTCTGACCAGCAAATGCCCATGAAATTCTTATGCTGGTAAAAGCTGGCGTAAGGCCTGCTTTTACCAGCTTAAGGGTATAAATGAATATTAAAAATAAATTCAATTATTTAAACATTAAAACGCCTGAAAAGTAAGTTACGTTTATTTTTAGCCCTTTAATCAAATGTTTGTTTTAAATGTTTAATTAAATTGTATTCATTTTAAATATGTTTTAAAAAGTTTATTTAGTGTGTAAGTGTGTTTTGTCTGAGTTCCCCATTCTTGCTTATGGGGATTCCGTACACCCCATAAGCATGAATGTGCATCTTTGATTGAATTGGTCAGCCCACATGATTCATAGAATCATAGTGTTATGTTCATAATAAAGTAATGTAACTACTGTAGCCGTGAGTAAGTGTGACCTTAGTTCCTTTATTTGAACTCCAGAGTGTTGGTACAGCATGGGAGGCCTGCTTATATACAGTGCTCCCAAGGGATGCTGGGATCCCTTGCGACTTCAACAGCATGCCCTCTGGTGGCGGTATAATACTGGTTACATAGCGTTGCATACATAAGTCACTCCCTCCCAAAGTCAATAGTACACTGATTAACAGGGTGAGACGATCTGGGACCTTTCGCTCTCTAGTCGTTCAAATGCAGGTGTAGGTGAGTTGGTTGGTTCTTTGCTGGGCTGCTGTGCAGCTGGCCTTGCTGGGCTGCTGGGGATGGAGAGTTCAGCTTCGTGGTCAACCGTGATGTCGGTTGCCACTTGTGTGTGTGTCGGAGGGTCGAAGTTACTGGTGTCCTCTTCGGGTTGCTTGTGGCTATCTGTGAATCATAGAAACATAGAAAGTAGGTGCAGGAGCCGGCCATTCAGCAACCTCAGTACCCCACCCCTGACTTCTCTGCATACCCCCAGATCCCTTTAGCCGTAAAGGCCACATCTAACTCCATTTTGAATATGTCCAATGAACTGGACTCAACAACTTTCCGTGGTAGAAAATTCCACAGGTTCACAACTCTCTCGGTGAAAAAGTTTCTCCTCAACTCAGTCCTATGTGGCTTACCCCTTATCTTAGACTGTGACACCTGGTTCTGGACTTTCCCAAAATCGGGAACATTCTACCTGCATCTAACCTGTCCAGTCCCATCAGAATTTTATAAGTTTCTATGAGATCCCCTCTCATTCTTCTAAATTCCAGTGAGCCTAGCCGATCCAGCCTTTCCTCATATGTCAGTCCTGCCATCCCGGGAATCAGTCTGCTGAACCTTCGCTGCACTCACTCAATAGCAAGCACATCCTTCCTCAGATTAGGAGACCAAAACTGCACACAATACTCAAGGTGTGGTCTCACCAAGACCTTGTACAACTGCAGCAAGACCTCCCTGTTCTTATACTCAAATCCTCTTGCTATGAAGGACAGCATGCCATTTGCTTTCTTTACTGCCTGCTGTACCTGCATGCCTACCTTCAATGACTGATGTACCATGACACCCAGGTCTCGTTGCAGCTCCCCTTTTACTAACCTGTCACCATTCAGATAATAATCTGCCTTCCTGTTTTTGCCACCAAAGTTGATAACCTCACATTTATTCACATTATACTGCATCTGCCATGCATTTGCCCACTCACCTAACCTGTCCAAGTCACCCTGCAGTCTCTCAGCATTCTCCTCACAGCTCACACTGCCACCCAGCTTAGTGTCATATGCAAACTTGGAGATATTACCATCAATTTCTTCATCTAAATCATTAATATATATTGGAAACAGCTGGGGTCCCAGCACTGAGCCCTGCGGCACCCCACTAGTCACTGCCTGCCATTCTGAAAAGGACCCGTTTATTCCTACTCTTTGCTTCCTGTCTGCCAACTAGTTCTCTATCCACATCAATACATTACCCCCAATACCATGTGCTTTAATTTTGCACACTAATCTCTTGTGTGGGAGCTTGTCAAAAGCCTTTTGAAAGTCCAAATACACCACATCCACTGGTTCTCCCTTATCCACTCTGCGAGTTACATCCTCAAAAACTCTAGAAGATTTGTCAAGCTTGATATCCCTTTCATAAATCCATGCTGACTTGGATCGATTGTGTCACTGCTTTCCAGATGCGCTGCTATTACATCTTTAATAATTGATTCCAGCATTTTCCCAACCACTGATATCAGGCTAACCGGTCTATAATTCCCTCTTTTCTCTCTCCCTCCTTTTTTAAAAAGTGGGGTTTGGTTTGGTCCAAATGCTTTCTGCAAGGTAGTCCATTTGCAAATTTGACCTGAAACACCCGACTCTCTTCGTTGGCTATGACAGTGCCAGCAAGCCATTTGGGACCATGTCCACAGTTGAGTACAAATACAGGGTCATTGATTTCAATATCGCATGACAAATTTGCGCGATCATGGTACATGCTTTGTTGATGCCGCCTGTCCTCGACGTGATCATGGAGATCAGAGTAGACAAGAAAGAGCCTTGTTTTGAGCGCGCTTTTCATGAGCAGCTCGGCTGGGGAAACCCCGCTGAGCGAGTGGGGTCTTGTGTGGTAGCTGAGCAGGACTTGGGACAGGCGGGTCTGCAGAGAGCCTTCTTACACGCATTTCAAGCTTCGCTTGATGGTTTGGACTTCCCGTTCTGCCTGGTTGTTGGATGCAGGCTTTGACGGGGCAGATGTGACCTGCTTGATCCCATTGCGGGTCATGAATTCCTTGAATTCAGCACTGGTGAAGCACGGCTCATTGTCACTGACATGGACATCAGGCAGGCCGTGCGTGCCGAACATAGCTCGTAGTCTTTCGATGGTGGCAGTGAACGTGCTTACAGACATTATTACACACTCAATCCATTTTGAATAAGCATCTATAACAACCAAAAACATTTTGCCGAGGAACGGGCCAGCAAAGTCAACGTGGATTCTAGACCACGGTTTGGAGGGCGATGACCACAAACTTTGCGGTGCCTCCCTCAGTGCATTGCTCAGTTGAGAGCAAGTGTTGCATTGGTGCACGCAAGACTCCAAATCTGAGTCGAGGCCGGGCCATCACATATGGAATCTGGCTATAGCTTTCATCATTACTATGGCTGGGTGGGTACTGTGTCGGTCGCGTATGAACATTTCCCTGCCTTTCTTAGGCAAAACCACCTGATTACCTCAAAAGACAGTCCGCCTGTATGGACATTTCATCTTTGCGCCGCTGGAACGGCTTGATCTCTTCATGCATCTCCACTGGAACGCTGAACCAGCTCCCATGGAGGACACAGTTTTTTTTCAAGGGACAGTAAAGGAACCTGACTGATCCAGTTCCTGATCTGGTGGGCTGTAACGGGTGACTTTTCGTTTTCAAATGTATCCATCACCAAGAGCAAGTCTGCAGGCTGTGCCATTTCCATCCCGGTGGTGGGCAATGGTAGCCGACTAAAAGCATCAGCACAGTTCTCTGTGCCTGGTCTGTGGCGGATGATATAGTTATATGCACACAGCGAGAGTGCCCATCTTTGGATGCGAGTACAGGCATTGGTATTAATTCCTTTGCTCTCGGAGAATAGCGATATGAGCGGCTTATGGTCAGTTTCTAACTCAAACTTAAGACCAAACAGATACTGGTGCATTCTTTTTACCCTGTAAACGCATGCCAGAGCTTCTTTTTCAATCATGCTGTAGGCCCTTTCGGCCTTGGACAAACTCCTGGATGCATAGTCAACCGGTTGCAATATTCCCGATTCATTTGCTTGTTGTAACACACACCCGACCCCAGACGAAGACGCATCGCAAGCTAGCACTAAACGTTACATGGGTTATACAGAACAAGCAGTTTGTTGGAACATAACAGATTTCTGGCTTTCCAAAATCTGTCCCTTGTGCTTTCCCTCATACCCAGTCATCTCCCTTGCGTAGTAAAACATGTAGGGATTCTAGCAAGGTGCTTAAGCCGGGTAGGAAATTACCAAAATAATTGAGGAGCCCCAGGAATGACCGCAGCTATGTCATGTTCTGTGGTCTCGGCGCGTTCTTGATGGCCTCCGTCTTGGCGTTGGTGGGTCTGGTGGCATCTGCCGCGATTCTTCTCCCATAGAACTCGACCTCTGGCACCAGGAAAACACACTTCGACCATTTCAACCTGAGTCCCACCCGATCTAGCTGACATAGAACCTCTTCCAATTTCTTCAAGTGTTCGATGGTGTCCCGACCTGTGATCAATATGTCGTCCTGGAAAATCATGGTGAGTGGAACCGACTTTAGCAGGCTCTCCATGTTCCTTTGAAAAATAGCCATGGCTGATCGAATCCCAAATACTGAAACATGGAAAATAGGTGCAGAATTAGGCCATTCCGCCCTTCAAGCCTGCACCACTATTCAATATGATCATGGCTGATCATGCAACTTCAGTACCACATTCCTGCTTTCACTCCATACCCCTTGATCCCTTTAGCCATAAGGGCCACATCTAACTCCCTTTTGAATATATCGAACGAACTGGCCTCAACAACTTTCTGTGGTCGAGAATTCTACAGGTTCACAATTCTCTGAGTAAAGAAGTTTCTCCAAATGGCTTACATCTTATCCTTCGACTGTGACCCCTGGTTCTGGACTTCCCCCAACATCGGGAACATTCCTCCTGCATCTAACCTGTCCAATCCTGTCAGAATGTTATATGTATCTATGAGATCCCCTTTCATTCTTCTACGTTCCAGTGAACATAAACCTAGTCGATCCAGTCTTTCTTCATATGTCGGTCCTGCCATCCCGGGAATCAATCTGGTGAACCTTCGCTGCACTCCCTCAATAGCAAGAATGTCCTTCCTCAGCTTAGGGGACCGAACCTGTACACAATATTCAAGGTGTGGCCTCACCAAGGCCCTGTATAACTGCAGTAAGACCTCCCTGCTCCTATACTCAAATCCTTTCGCGATAAAGGCCAGCATGCCACTTGCTTTCTTTACTGCCTGCTGTACCTGCATGCCTACCTTCAATGACTGATGTACCATGACACCCAGGTCTCGTTGCACTTCCCCTTTTTCTAATCTGTCACCATTCAGATAATAATCTGCCTTCCTGTTTTTGCCACCAAAGTGGATAACCTCACACTTATCCACATTATACTGCATCTGACATGCATTTGCCCATTCACCGAACCTGTCCAAGTCCCCCTGCAGCCTCCTAGCATCCTCCTCACAGCTCGCACTGTCACCCAGCTTAGTGTCATCTGCAAACTTGGAGATATTACATTCAAGTCCTTTGCCTAAATCATTAATGTATATTGTAAATAGCTGGGGTCCCAGCACTGAACCCTGCGGCACTCCACTCGTCACTGCCTGCCATTCTGAAAAGGACCCGTTTATTCCCACTCTTTGCTTCCTGTCTGCCAACCAGTTCTCTATCCACATCAATACATTACCCCCAATACCATGTGCCTTAATTTTGCACACTAATCTCTTGTGTGGGACATTGTCAAAAGCCTTTAGAAAGTCCAAATACACCACATCCACTGGTTCTCCCTTATCCACTCTACTAGTTACATCCTCAAAAAACTCTAGAAGATTTGTCAAGCAGGATTTCCCTTTCATAAATCCATGCTGACTTGGACCGATCCTGTCACTGCTTTCCAAATACGCTACTATTTCATCTTTAATAATTGATTCCAACATTTTCCCCACTACTGATATCAGGCTAACCAGTCTATAATTCCCTGTTTTCTCTCTCCCTCATTTTTTAAAAAGTGGGGTTACATCAGCTACCCTCCAATCCATAGGAACTGAACCAGAATCCATGGAATGTTGGAAAATGACCACCAATGCATCTACTATTTCTAGGGCCACTACCTTAAGTAGTCTGGGATGCAGACTATCAGGCCCTGGGGATTTATCGGCCTTCAGTCCCTTAAGTTTCCCTAACACCATTTCCTGATTAATAAGGATTTCCCTCAGTTCCCCCTTCTCGCTACACCCTCGGTCCCCTAGTATTTTTGGGAGGTTATTCATGTCTTCTTTAGTGAAGACAGAACCAAAGTATTTATTCAATTGGTCTGCCATTTCCTTGTTCCCATTATGAATTCACCTAATTCTGACTGCAAGGGACCTACATTAGTCTTCACTAATCTTTTTCTTTTCACATATCTATAGAAGCTTTTGCAGTCAGTTTTTATGTTCCTTGCAAGCTTACTCTCATACTCTATTTTCCCCCTCCTAATTAAACGCTTAGTCCTCCTCTGCTGAATTCTAAATTTCTCCCAGTCCTCAGGTTTGCTGCTGTTTCGGGCCAATTTATATGTCTCTTCCTTGGACTTAACACTTTCCCTAATTTCCCTTGTTAGCCACGGTTGAGCCACCTTCCCTTTTTTATTCTTACGTCACATAGAGATGTACAATTGTTGTAGTTCATCCATGTGATATTTAAATGTCTGCCATTGCCTATCCACCGTCAACCCTTTAAGTATCATTCTCCAGTATATCCTAGCCAATTCACGTCTCATACCGTCAAAGTTTCCTTTCTTTAAGTTCAGGACTCTAGTCTCTGAATTAACTGTGTCACTCTCCATCTTAATGAAGAATTCTACCATATTATGGTCACTCCTCCCCAAGGGACCCCGTACAATCAGATTGCTAATTAATCCTCTCTCGTTACACGGGCATCTATTGTAGATGAACAGACCTTTGTACATGTTGATGCAGGTGAAGCTATTCGAAGATTCCACCAGCTCCTGCGTCATGTAGGCCGAGGTCAGTTCCAACTTGGTGAAAGACGATCTTTTCTCCTGCCAGGGTCGCAAATAGGTCGTCTGCCTTGGGTAGCGGGTACTGGTCCTGCAGCGAAAAACGGTTAATCGTTACTTTATAGGCCCCACAAATTCTGACCATGCCATCGCCCTTGAGGACTGGAACTATCGGAATGGCCCACTCGTTGATCTCCACCGGCATGTTGATGCTTTCTCACTGCAGCCTGTCCAGCTCAATCTCCATTTTTTCTTGCATCATATATGGCACCGCCCATACCTTGTGGTGGAAGGGTCGTGTACCAGGAACCAAGTTGATCTGCACCTTCGCCCCCGAGAAACTACCGATGCCTGGCTCAAACAATGACGGAAACTTGCTCAGAACCTGGGCACATGAGGCATCGTCGACGGACGAGAGCGTTCGGATGTCATCCCAGTTCTAGCGGATTTTCCTCAGCCAGTTTCTGCCGAACAGTGTGGGGCCATCTCCTGGTACAATCCATAGAGGGAGGTGGTGCACTGCTCCATCATAGGAGACTTTTACTGCTGTGCTGCCAATTACAGGGATCAGCTCTTTGGTGTAGGTTCTCAGATTGATATGAATGGGGCTAAGCTTGGGCCTGTGTGCCTTGTTGCACCACAGCCTGTTGAATGCCTTTTTGCTCATGATAGACTGACTCGCACCTATGTCCAGTTCCATGGATACTGGAATTCCGTCCAGTTCAACTTTTAACATGATCAGTGGACATTTTGTGATGAAGGTGTGTACCCTGCAAACTTCTGCCTCCTCAGTTCGAGTCTCTAGTTCAGTTTGAGCCGCCTTGGATCGATCTTCCTCTGCAACATGGTGGTTTGCAGGGATTGCGGCTCGTCTGCACATTCGCTGGAGGTGTCCCATTGTTCCACAGCTTTTGCACGCATAGTGTTTGAAGCGGCATTGATGGGCACGATGATCACCTCTGCAGCGCCAACAAGATGTTAACTGCCTTGCATTAACTTTTGATGGCAGACTCTGAGTCAACGGAGGTCATGCAGCTGCAGGCGTGTACGTTCTGCCATATGCATTCCTGCCTGAAAACGACATTACTTTGTGTACAGTACTTGCCGAAACCTCTTTATGCTGCGAAATTTGTTTGGTGTTATTGCTGGTGGACATAAATGCCTGGGCTATCATTATAGCTTTGCTCAGTTTTGGTGTTTCAACAGTCAATAATTTGCGAAGGATAACCTCATGGCCAATGCCAAGCACAAAAAAGTCTTTTAGCATTTGTTCCAGGAATCCATCGAATTCACAATGTCCTGCAAGGCACCTTAGTTCAGCGACGTAGCTCGCCAATTCCTGGCCTTCTGAACATTGAACTATGTAAAATTGATACCTTGCCATCAGAAAGCTCTCCTTCGGATTTAGATGCTCACGGACCAGTGTACACAGTTCTTCTTACGATTTGGTTGTTGGTTCCACCGGAGCGAGAAGATTCTGCATGAGGCCATAGGTTGTTGCCCAACAGGCGGTGAAGAGGATCGCTCTTCGTTTGGCAGCGTTCTCATTCCCTTCCAGCTCATTGGCCACAAAATATTGGCGTACCTGTTGGAGTCCCAAGGGATCCCAGCATCCATTGGGAGAACTGTATATAAGCAGGTCTCCCATGCTGTACCAACACTCTGGAGTTCGAATAGATGAACTAAGATCACACTTACTCACGCCTACATTACTCAGTTACATTACAAATGTCTCCCAATCGTCCCCTTCTGAGAATTTCTCCAGGATACCAACAGTTCTCTGCATTTTCACGTGATGATTCGTTATCTCGTTGCCAGTTGTTATGTTCATAATAAAGTAATGTAACTGAGTACTGTAGACGTGAGTAAGTGTAATCTTAGTTCCTCTATTCGAACTCCAAAGTGTTGGTACAGCATGGGAGGCCTGCTTATATACAGTTCTCCCAAGGGATGCTGGGATCCCTTGGGATTCCAACAGGTACGCCCTCTGGTGGCGGTATAATACTGGTTACATCGGTGATAGAGAATTCAAACAGGCTGCATTTAGACAGGCTTTGAAAATTCCAGACAACAAATCAGAGATGCTACGTGAGTGGGAGCATGTTGCATGAAGTCATCAATCAACTTGACATTTTAGGACCTTGGGTAGCGAGCCAATTAAAAGGTTAAAAGACTATTAATTGAGCCAAAAAGGTCAAAGAAGGCGAGTTCTTTTCTGTAAATTGATCCAGGTATAAATACAGCCACTTTGACCATGTGGTCTCAGAAGGACAAAGACCTGGCTTAAAGCCAAAAGCTTGTTGCTGTCTGCCAAAATAAAGTGGCATTAAAACTACAATTGGAGTTCGTATTTCAATGGAAATTAAGAGATCTAACAATTTTGGCGTCACGAACACGATCGCTGAGGAAAGAAACTGAATTTTGGACATCGGACCTACATACTGAGGTAAGGACTCCTCTTTATAAAAGTCCTCGGTCAAAAGTCTAAATTCGCCTCTCCTTCTACGTGATTCCGAAAGCCTCCGGTTTGCGAACCCTCCGGTTGGTAGTCGGCTCGAGGTCCCATAGACGTCTAAACTTCGGCGGTGTGTTAGTTAATTAATCACCGACCTATTGATCGGCTAGAAAGCCTACGACGAGAGACCCCAGTAAAGAAATCAGTATTAAGGCAGCAGGAGATAAGAGCAAAGATTTGCCTACAACTGTTAAAGGCGGGCAGGCATCACCTGAAGTTTCGCTAGATGAGATTCTCGAACAGTTGAAAGAATACATAGAGCAACAATTCAATTTATCTAAAACCTGTATTAAGATCGAACAAAAGTACGGAACCTCCAAAGGACAATGGTCCTTGGACGAGATTAAAAGGGTCTGGGGAAAAACGACCCGTACGAGAAATAAAGAGCGAATCAGATGGTCCCTTGTGGTTATGGGACAGATTCGAAAGCGGAATGAAATTACAATGCGTTTCCAACATGATCGAGAACTGACCAGTACAAAGGATCAATTGCAAGCTGTTTGTGCGCAGCTGCGACAGAAAAAGCTTGAATTGAAAAGCTGGAAGCGGAAGTTAAGATCTTAAAGGTGAAATTAAAGAATGGAAAAAATCATTAGGTCAAGAGACAGTAATAGGAAAAGGAAAATGTATTGGTCAATTCCCAGGGTACCCATGTTTGGATAAATTAAAAGTGCAAACCCGAAGACACGACCGAGGAATAGATACAAATTCTGAATCCTCTGACGATACAGGGTCGGAGGATGAAGAATTAGGGGTGCGCTTTGCACCGTTTAAAAAAAGACGAGTTGTAGTCAAATCAGAAGAGACTGCGGATGAGGGCGGAACCAAAAAAACGAGGAAAAGGGTGTACGAAAAATACTTAATTTATGATCCGGCAGACCCAGAGAAAATTGATAAATGGTCCAAGGAATTGCCCAATCCAAAGAAAGGGGGAGTGAAAACGTGGGACCAATTGGACCGCTTAAGAAATATATATCAACTTCATCCCTGGGACGGAGTGCAAATTTTGACCATAATGGTGCCAAAAACACAGGGAAGAAAATTGCAGGACAAGGTAGAAGAAGCTTTGGGGCAGGATGAGCAAGAATTAGACGCAGGATAGGAGGTGATTAAACACTGGCTGCAAGCCTTCAGTCCAGCTAAGACAGTCTGGGGAAAAATTGCAACCTGCCTACAGAAAGGAACAGAGGAGGTCCTGGAGTATGACGAGCGGTTTAGATGCACGTGGCTAGAACATTCGGATATGAATAACACGGGTGAGGAAATGGATGAACAAGTGTTTGGACCCCTGAAAGCAGCTTTCGTGGCAGGTCTAAAGCCAGAACTGTCCAAAATGCTGAAGGTAGTGTTACCGGACTGGGAAGGTAGAGGAACTACCTTTGCAGCATTGGTGGATCGATGTAACCAATTAGATTGGGATATGGGAGCTAAAGTCCGAGCTATACAGGCTATGGGATGGAAATCCCAGGATTCCGATAAACAGTCATTAGGAAAATTACCCGGAAAATGTCATTATTGTGGGAAAGAAGGTCACTGGGCCAAGACATGCAGGGCAAAACAGAAAGATCGTGGTTGGGGAAGAGGACGCAGCCAGGGATACAATTCAGCCAACAAACCAGGCTAGTCACAAGATAACGACCTCATAGAAGCATTTAAACGACTGACAATACAACAACAGAAGGAGTTACTTGGGATAGCAAAAAACGATCAGAGCCCACCCTGGCCCCACTCCTCGTACTAATACAACATAAGGGAGATGGGATATATATAACTGTGAGGGTGGGCGATAAGGATGTGGACTGTCTTTTAGACACAGGGGCGGAATTAACATGCTTACCCCTACAATATGGAGACTTTTTGTCGTTGGATGGTAGGGCACGTACAGCCTATGGAGTTGGGGGCCATAAAATGGAAATTAAAAGGACAACACCAATACTTATAGGGCTGGGTCCACATGAACATAGAAACATAGAAAACATAGAAACATAGAAAATAGGTGCAGGAGTAGGCCATTCGGCCCTTCTAGCTTGCACCGCCATTCAATTAGTTCATGGCTGAACATGCAACTTCAGTATCCCATTCCTGCTTTCTCACCATACCCCTTGATTCCCCTAGTAGTAAGGACTTCATCTAACTCCTTTTTGAATATATTTAGTGAATTGGCCTCAACAACTTTCTGTGGTAGAGAATTCCACAGGTTCACCACTCTCTGGGTGAAGAAATTCCTCCTCATCTCGGTCCTAAATGGCTTACCCCTTATCCTTAGACTGTGTCCCCTGGTTCTGGACTTCCCCAACATTGGGAACATTCTTCCTGCATCTAACCTGTCTAACCCCGTCAGAATTTTAAACGTTTCTAAGAGGTCCCCTCTCATTCTTCTGAACTCCAGTGAATACAAGCCCAGTTGATCCAGTCTTTCTTGATAGGTCAGTCCCGCCATCCCGGGAATCAGTCTGGTGAACCTTCGCTGCACTCCCTCAATAGCAAGAATGTCCTTCCTCAGGTTAGGAGACCAAAACTGTACACAATACTCCAGGTGTGGCCTCACCAAGGCCCTGTACAACTGTAGCAACACCTCCCTGCCCCTGTACTCAAATCCCCTCGCTATGAAGGCCAACATGCCATTTGCTTTCTTAACCACCTGCTGTACCTGCATGCCAACCTTCAATGACTTGATGTACCATGACACCCAGGTCTCGTTGCACCTCCCCTTTTCCTAATCTGTCACCATTCAGATAATAGTCTGTCTCTCTGTTTTTACCACCAAAGTGGATAACCTCACATTTATCCACATTATACTTCATCTGCCATGCATTTGCCCACTCACCTAACCTATCCAAGTCGCTCTGCAGCCTCATAGCATCCTCCTCGCAGCTCACACTGCCACCCAACTTAGTGTCATCCACAAATTTGGAGATACTACATTTAATCCCCTCATCTAAATCATTAATATACAGTGTAAACAGCTGGGGCCCCAGCACAGAACCTTGCGGTACCCCACTAGTCACTGCCTGCCATTCTGAAAAGTCCCCATTTACTCCTACTCTTTGCTTCCTGTCTGACAACCAGTTCTCAATCCATGTCAGCACACTACCCCCAATCCCATGTGCTTTAACTTTGCACATTAATCTCTTGTGTGGGACCTTGTCGAAAGCCTTCTGAAAGTCCAAATATACCACATCAACTGGTTCTCCCTTGTCCACTCTACTGGAAACATCCTCAAAAAATTCCAGAAGATTTGTCAAGCATGATTTCCCTTTCACAAATCCATGCTGACTTGGACCTATCATATCACCTCTTTCCAAATGCACTGCTATGACATCCTTAATAATTGATTCCATCATTTTACCCACTACCGATGTCAGGCTGACCGGTCTATAATTCCCTGTTATCTCTCTCCCTCCTTTTTTAAAAAGTGGGGTTACATTGGCTACCCTCCACTCCATAGGAACTGATCCAGAGTCAATGGAATGTTGGAAAATGACTGTCAATGCATCCACTATTTCCAAGGCCACCTCCTTAAGTACTCTGGGATGCAGTCCATCAGGCCCTGGGGATTTATCGGCCTTCAATCCCATCAATTTCCCCAACACAATTTCCCGACTAATAAGGATTTCCCTCAGTTCCTCCTCCTTACTAGACCCTCCGACCCCTTTTATATCCGGAAGGTTGTTTGTGTCCTCCTCAGTGAATACCGAACCAAAGTACTTGTTCAATTGGTCCGCCATTTCTTTGTTCCCCGTTATGACTTCCCCTGATTCTGACTGCAGGGGACCTACGTTTGTCTTTACTAACCTTTTTCTCTTTACATATCTATGGAAACTTTTGCAATCCGTCTTAATGTTCCCTGCAAGCTTCTTCTCGTACTCCATTTTCCCTGCCCTAATCAAACCCTTTGTCCTCTGCTGAGTTCTAAATTTCTCCCAGTCCCCGGGTTCGCTGCTATTTCTGGCCAATTTGTATGCCACTTCCTTGGCTTTAATACTATCCCTGATTTCCCTTGATAGCCACGGTTGAGCCACCTTCCCTTTTTTATTTTTACGCCAGACAGGAATGTACAATTGTTGTAGTTCATCCATGCGGTCTCTAAATGTCTGCCATTGTCCATCCACAGTCAACCCCTTCAGTATCATTCGCCAATCTATCCAAGCCAATTCACGCCTCATACCTTCAAAGTTACCCTTCTTTAAGTTCTGGATCATGGTCTCTGAATTAACTGTTTCATTCTCCAGCCTAATGCAGAATTCCACCATATTATGGTCACTCTTCCCCAAGGGGTCTCGCACAACGAGATTGCTAATTAATCCTCTCTCATTACACAACACCCAGTCTAAGATGGCCTCCCCCCTAGTTGGTTCCTCGACATATTGGTCTAAAAAACCATCCCTTATGCACTCCAGGAAATCCTCCTCCACCGTATTGCTTCCAGTTTGGTTAACCCAATCTATGTGCATATTAAAGTCACCCATTATAACTGCTGCACCTTTATTGCACGCACCCCTAATTTCATGTTTGATGCCCTCCCCAACATCACTACTACTGTTTGGAGGTCTGTACACAACTCCCACTAACGTTTTTTGCCCTTTGGTATTCTGCAGCTCTACCCATATAGATTCCACATCATCCAAGCTAATGTCCTTCCGAACTATTGCCTTAATTTCCTCCTTAACCAGCAATGCTACCCCACCTCCTTTTTCTTTTATTCTATCTTTCCTGAATGTTGAATACCCCTGGATGTTGAGTTCCCAGCCATGATCATCCTGGAGCCACGTCTCCGTAATCCCAATCACATCATATTTGTTAACATCTATTTGCACAGTTAATTCATCCCCCTTATTGGGGATACTCCTTGCATTAAGACACAAAGCCTTCAGGCTTGTTTTTTTAACACCCTTTGTCCTTTTAGAATTTTGCTGTACAGTGGCCCTTTTTGTTCTTTGCCTTGGGTTTCTCTGCCCTCCACTTTTCCTCATCTCCTTTCTGTCTTTTGCTTTTGCCTCCTTTTTGTTTCCCTCTGTCTCCCTGCATTGGTTCCCATCCCCCTGCCATATTAGTTTAAATCCTCCCCAACAGCACTAGCAAACACTCCCCCTAGGACATTAGTTCCGGTCCTGCTCAGGTGCAGACCGTCCGGTTTGTACTGGTCTCACCTCCCCCAGAACCGGTTCCAATGCCCCAGGAATTTGAATCCCTCCCTGCTGCACCACTGCTCAAGCCACGTATTCATCTGCGCTATCCTGCGATTCCTACTCTGACTATCACGTGGCAATGGTAGCAATCCCGAGATTACTACTTTTGAGGTCCTACTTTTTAATTTAACTGACCACGCCAGTCTGGATAGGTCCTTTTTGCCGTTGGATGGTAGGGCACGTACAGCCTATGGAGTTGGGGGCCCTAAAATGGAAATTAAAAGGACAACACCGATACTTATAGGGCTGGGTCCACATGAACTAACCACTCCAGTCTGGATAGGTCCAGTAGATCAACCCCTTTTGGGAATGGATGTTCTAATCTAAATAGATTCATCATTGCATTTCGAGGATGGTCGGCTAACATGGTCAATTAGAACTTTGAAGAAAGAAGAATTGACGGAACACCCGATATGGGCTAAAGATAAGAACGATTGTGGCCTACTCCAGATGGAGCCTGCGTCATTTACCGGGACCAAGCCTCCATGCACTAAACAGTATCCCATCAGTCCAACTGCCATCGCAGGAATCTTACTGGTTGTTCAGCAATTGGAGAAACAAGGGTGCTTATTAAAACGCATAGCTCCTCCAATAGCCCCGTGTGGCCAGTACAGAAATCTAATGAGACTTGGCGTTTGACTCTCGATCATAGGAAAGCTAACCAGTGTATTGATCAAAAAGCTCCTTTGGTCGTAGATCCTTCCACCATTTTTAATGCCCTCAAACCGGAACATAAATATTTCTCGGTTATAGATATGGCCAACGGATTTTGGTCGGTGCCTCTGGCACCGGAGATTCGACAGTGGTTTGCTTTCACGGTGCAAGGACAACAGTATACTTGGACCTGGTTACCGCAGGGTTTCCACAACAGCACTATGGTATTCCACATGGCTTTACAAAGCCATTTGCGAGAATTACCTCCCCTGTCATCCACAGTCATCCAATATGTAGACGATATCCTGCTAGCTTCAAACACGGAAGACCAGCATGAACAAGATTTACGCGCTTTGCTGGACCACCTTTGGCTGAAAGGACATAAAGCCAGCATCGACAAAGCACAAATATCCCAAGAAGAGGTTATATACCTGGGACAAAAGATTTTACCAGGAAAGAGAGAACTTACCCACGATAGAACTGCAGCCATTCGGGCTGCTAAAAACCCCACCACTATTCAGGAACGAAGGTCTTTTTTGGGATGTGTAACTTTAGCAGAAATTGGATTGACTCCTTCATACAGCTTGCTCAGCCATTGAATGATATTTTAAAGGGGCAACGTGCCTCTAAAGAAGCCATCACCCTCACTAAGGAACAGCAAGAGGCCTTCCTGAGTTTGAAAAAGGCTTTGTGTTCGGCACCGGCTCTTGGAATCCCCGACAGTGGTAAGCCATTTACCCTGTTTGTCCATGAGAAAGAAGGATATATGACAGCTATACTGACACAAGACCATGGGGATCGGCAAAGACCTATTGGCTATTATTCGGCAAAACTGGATGCGGTAGTCCTCGGATGGGGAAGTTGCCTAAGGGCTATGGAAGCTACATGTCGAGCAGTAATGATCACTGCGGGTCTAGTTCTCGACCAAAAGCTAATTGTCAAGTGTCCCCACACTGTACATGCTTTGCTGTCTATGACTAGAATGTCTCAGGTGACGGCAGCTAGATGGACCCACTGGACAGCAGTTTTGGAAGCTCCTAATCTCCATATCGTCCGGGTCAGCCCAGTTAATCCCGCAACTATGCTTCTGATGTCAGAATCAAGGGAGCAAGAGGGGGGAGAATGTGAAGAGCATGACTGCGTGGAGATTTTAAAAGAAACAGAAGAAGTAGCCTTAGCAGCAGAGGAGCCTTAGCAGCAGACCTCATTCTGTTTACAGATGGTTCCTCCTTTGTTGACAATGGTACCAGAAAAGGAGGATGGGCAGTTACAACCTTATATGAGGTAGTGGCAAAAGGATGTTTACCCTCAGGAACGTCAGTTACGGGCCCTGTAAGAAGCATGTCGAATAGCAGAAGGACACACAGCCAATCACACTGCAAAGGTCTTGTGTAAGGGTTACATTCCCCGATGGGGAGTCCCGAGTAGCATTGACTCAGATCAGGGAACACACTTCACAGGTGCTGTCTGCCAAGAAGTCTGTAGGTTACTGAACATTACGTGGGATTTACACTGTCCTTATCATCCATAATCATCAGGACAAGTAGAACGAATGAATCGAATTCTGAATCAACGGCTTGCCAAATATCACCAAGAAGGAACACCATGGCCCCAGGCACTACCAATAGTGCTATGTAGCATTAGGACAACCCCGAACAGAACTACAGGTCTAAGCCCATTTGAAATTATAACAGGAAGACCCATGTCGCTGCCAGGAACTATCGATTTAAGGAAAGCTGATGTTCACTTAATGAGTGACACTTTGTTATCATACTGTCAGAACTTAACCAATGCTATTAGTTCTGTTTCCCAACAGGTATCGGCAGCTTGGGGTAATCCACCCGAAGGAGGACACGACATCATCCCGGGAGTCTGGGTGTATGTAAAAAAGTTGCATAAAGAACCTTTGGGTGCCAAGTTGGAGGGACCTTATCAAGTGTTATTGACCACCCAGGCAGCTGTTAAAGTCCAAGGAAAGAAAGCCTGGATCCACGCTTCACACATTAAATGAGCACCCGTAACTGAAGCTGAAATCTAATAAGGACAATTACTTTTTGCCAAAATGTATAAATTTACTGTATTACTGATTGTAGGTATTCTAGGCATAGACCTACTTCTTACCAGCTGACCCTCTGCACCAAAGGGAAATACTAGGGTAGCAAGGGAATTACATGTAAATACCTTTTTATGTATGTCATACATTTATGCCAAACAAGGTAACATTTCTAGTTGTTGGGTGTGCGCGCATATTCCTATTCACTCAAAGGGAGGGATTCCCTTGAGGCCAGTTCCCTTGAATATCTCGGAAATGGCTGAGTGGATAATTAATCAAAACAAAACAGGCAATGCGTTTCAGGATATGGAAAACTGGGCACGTAAATGGAAATCAGCAGGTTACAATCTGACTACCTTTGAAGGGGGATACCAACCGTGCTACAATAATTCCAAACGGCCCCCATTTTTGTTATCACTAATACAACGGGAATAGGAAGACCGGGGGAATCGGTCTGTCTGATTAGAAACATCAAAGGAGGCCAAAATATGGAGTATAGTAACTGCTCCCGGAAGCGTCCAAACTGGGCCGATGTGGGAATTTTTAACGTAACGGGGATTCTGAATAAAACAGATGGAAAAGCCTGGACAGGCCCCGGGGTGTTGCTGACAAAGAAACAGCTAACATTCATTGCCTATAATGGAACCTATTGGGTGTGTGGCCACAAGGCCTACCCTTGGCTGCCCCAGAATTGGATGGGATCCTGCTATTTATCCTACATTGTGCCTTATATGTATCATATAAAGTCACTGTCGGAACATTTACACCGTTCTAAGAGAGCTATCACAGAAACAGAGAGGTTCTTTGCCATTCTGATGCCCAGGTTTGGGACCGCCAGACTGGCAAGGGAATCCATTAATATGGCATCCGTTGTGGAACGGGTAGCCAATGATACCTCAGAGGCCCTAGTTAAAATCAATGCCGAAATGGTAGCAATCCGCACAGTAGCCCTACAGAATAGACTGGCCCTTGATTACATCCTGGCTGAAAAGGGAGGTACTTGCACCCTATTCGGAACTGAGTGTTGCACGTATATCCCAGATAGCTCCGAAGAAATTACCCACTTAGCGGAGCATATCCAAAAGGAGGTAGAAAAATTTAAGCAACCCCCATCATTCACTTTGTGGAGTGGAGCCACTGAATGGCTAGGTTCAATAGGAACTTCATTGGTGGAAGATTTAATTCGATTTGTTGTAATTATTTTACTTTTATATTGTTTGTTTATGTTGATTAAATGTTGTTGCGACCAGGCGGCTGTAGCTGCTGTCCCGCAGGTGAGACACCTTGCAGGTCCCAGCAGACCGTCTGCATGTGGCACAGGAGTATGTTATGCTTAAGGGAAGGTTGTTTACTGGTTGAATTAAGATATTGATTTGGATTAAATTGGAATAAAGTTAATTAACCTACTAAAACCAGACTTCCATTGTGGCCACGATGGAACTCGGGTTGATGTAAATTTGTGTGGAAGCTACTAGTCCGGACATGTGGCGAAACACATCAACAAATTTTAGAAGGACATGTATGAAATTATTTTGTGGAATGTTTAACCAGTGACACCTGATGTTTTATGATTCAGTTTGTGAAAGAATCAAAGGGGTGATTGATAGAGAATTCAAACAGGCTGCATTTAGACAGGCTGTGAAAATTCACAGACAACAAGTCAGAGATGCTATGTGAGTGGGAGCATGTTGCATGAAATCATCAATCAACTTGACATTTTAGGACCTAGGGTAGCGAGCCAATTAAAAGGTTAAAAGACTATTAATTGAGCCAATAAGGTCAAAGAAGGCAAGTTCTTTTCTGTAAATTGATCCAGGTATAAATACAGCCATTTTGACCATGTGGTCTCAGAAGGACAAAGACCTGGCTTAAAGCCAAGAGCTTGTTGCTGTCTGCCAAAATAAAATGACATTAAAACTACAATCGGAGTTCGTATTTCATTGGAAATTAAGAGATCTAACAATCGGGTTGCATACATATCCCATAGGGCTAGATTTTCCATTATTTTTGCATGCATAATGTCCACTTATCCTCCATTTTAACGCTGAAATGAGGTGTAATGCCCGTATATCGCCCATTTAGGCACAAAATAGAAACTGAGGCCCATTTCTCGGTCACTTATTGGCGAGCGTTACTTTTGGCATGTACGTAACACCAATAAAAAGTAATGCCGCCCGCCAACTTTTTTTGGATGGAATCATCACAATGGGCGAACCCAATGCCCATAATATCGCCCAGCATTACTTTTGGCATGTAATTAATGCCGAGATTCAATAATACTGACTGCTCCCTTTATTTTGTCGTAAAGATCATCTTTGCCAAAACTAACATGCAGTATATCACCCAGTATCACTTTCAGCACCTCGTACACGTTTCGCCCACAATCTCATTCGCCGAAAAAAACGCTGTGAAAAAGTTGAACTGATCTGAACTAATCACAGCGGTGTGGATGCCATTTTGTAAATCGCGGGTCGCTTCATTGAAAAAGCTGCTTCAACTTCGGGGGAGTTTGGATGCACTCTGGAGTTCTTCTCAGGTGATGTGACCATCTGAACAGACATCTTATCATACTGTGGACGATTGGATTTTACTGTAGGTGTCTTAGTGGGTAAATTTATTGCTTGTGAACAATCGGCATTATATTTATAGTTATTGGAATGAGGTCAGCCATTTCTCAGCCTGCATCAATTACAACGCAGATGCTGCAGAGTGCAAATGGCACAACGTCTAATCCACAGCATTATGTGCCCAACCTAAGACATGCCAGATTGATGATGAGGACCAGACCATACATCCCCCGCACTTACAGGAAGAAGAGGTCTTACCTCGACGTATCTGAGAACACCTGCCTTCGGAGACTGCGCTTCCACAAAGTGGTTATCAGTGAGATATGCCAGCTCATCAGTGCAGATCTGCAGTCTGCCAGCACCTCAGGACATCACTGTCTGTCGAGGTCAAGGTCACTGCGGCACTGTCGTTCTACGCGTCCGGTTCCTTTCAGGCCTCCACGGTCGATATTTGCGCTATATCTCACCATGCCACACACTGCTGCATTAGACAGGACACTGAAGCCCTGTAGGCACATAGGATGGACTTTATCAGCTTCCCTATGACCACGGACTGGGCTGGAGCATTCTACTGCTCCACGGTGGGAATGGCCGGAGGAGCACTAGATGGCCATGGGGAGCGATGCAGGCTCCTCAAAGTCTGTGCTTTCATCCGTTGAGAACGGACCCAGTGGATTGACGGGCGAGAATCGGAGCTCCTCAGTACCAGATGTAGGATCGTTCGGTGAGTCCGGTCTCAGGCCCCCACCTTCTGACCTCTGTGGTCTTGCCTGGGGCCATGCTGCTGGCTGAGCTGCAAAACATAAATGGGTTATTAGAGGAGAAGGGGGTGCAAGGGACACAAGATGATTCCAGCGCTACACACAGCATATGCACGACAAAAGCATCACCGCTATCAAAATCATCACAGACATCACATTTCATGCCCGTCAACGCATTCTGCATTGCCATGATTCTCATGAGGCCAGCATTATTTAGAGGACACTTTCAAAAATCATCTATCATATCTTATTGTTCAGATATGAGTGGGTGTGGCATCTATTGACTTAAAAGCACTGGTGTGTACTTTTGCTGTGTCCTTAGATGCTCTAGTAATAACTCCATGAGGCAATGTTTTGCACTGGCCTGTAGTGGCCTTAGTCCTTTATTATTTAACTCCAGAGTGAGGGGTTTATACTAGGCCAGGCACACCTGTACCGGTAACCTACAAGTCTCCCACTGCTGTGCCCTCTGGTGACACACCTTGTGATAGTACCAACAGTAGCCATGTAGGATACATGACATCACTCCCCCCTGAGCCATTAGTGCAAATTCCCTCTGCATTGACTGTGTTCTGAGCTTAGCTCTATGTGGGCTCTATCTGGTTGACTCTTGGCAGGTCATTTCAATCTTGGGTGAGTGGTTGGTGCAGTAGCATGCTGGTGGTTGCTGTTTGTGTGTGTCCCTGACCACTCCATTCTCCCCCCCCCCCACCCCCCTCCACATTGATTATGGCGGAGGCTCATAGCATTCATATACATTCAAGTTCAGGAAAGTGGGTTTTGCGTTATTTTTGTGGTTCCATGGTGCGACAAGTACATTAGATGCCTTATCGATGCAGTGACCGGTGTGTGAGGACAAGCTAGTTCCAGAGCTGCTGGGTTGTGTCCCTGCAGTCTGGTGGCTCAGTGCCCGGTGCTGGCAGTGGGAACCTGGTTGGCTTGTGTAGCCTGCTCTCGGTGCTGTTGCCGTGGTCCCTAGCATCGGACCGGTTCACAGATGCCTGTGACCTCCCTGTTCTTTCTTTGCCCCCTGGGTTGCTGCTGCTCCCTGAGGAGCTGTCATCTAGCAGTGCACAGGGAACTGCTGACTCGCTGGCCTGAGCGTCGTTTGGTTTGAGATCCTGGCTGGTGCCTGTTTCCTTTGGGGAAACTGTGGCAGATGACCCTACATCTACGGGTGTGGCCTTGGTGGCGATGGGGTCTGGGGACTGCTCCTTAGTACAGTCTGCTCCTTCAAGCTCATGGCAGTTGGTGCCATCGGGTGCCTGAGGGATGGAACCGAGCAGGGTCATGGTATCGATACTGGTACCGTTGCCCTGCTGAGGTCACTTGCTCTGCAGCTCGTGTGTCGGCTGCTTGTGGCCACACTCCATGGTGCATGACTCTGGTCCCCGGGACACAGGCTACAGCATAGGGTAGCTCGCTGGACCTGTGTACTCCCGATGGGTGTCTGCCTACTGCATTGGCTGTGTGCAGTTGAAACCCTGAATCACACAACCTTTCATTACTTATGCTGGACACACTGTGGGTCCGATTGCGATCACGCGACTTTTCCTCACTGGTTGCTTATATACAATTCAGATTATCAGTTGCACATTTTATATGATGAATTACACTTTTTTCCTCTGACTTACAATTACTGTTACATTGCTTAAGTGTATGGAACTATCCCTTTAATTGTAATGGGTTGCTGGCCTCCTTTAAGAGAGCCTTGCTTTCTTTACCCCAATCCTCTTCTCCGTTTGGTGCCACGTGTTGCTCCTCGTGGTCTGGCCGCGGCCATCTTTGTCTTCAGCGCCTCACCTTGTGGTTTGGGTGCCATCTTTCCTCCAACCACAATGTCAATTGCAATGATCCTCTTCTCCCTGGGTTCTGCCTCTGAAGCCGGGAAGTCACCTTTGGATCTGATTTTCTTCCTCCGGAGTCCTGTCACTGGAGCCTAGAAGCTGCATTCGGGTCGTCTCAGCTGGATCATCTCCACGCAGTCGTGCTGAGCGGTCTGTGCTTCGGGTGCTGTGCTGGTCAGCTCTCCGGTGCTGGGTCCACTCTCAGGTGAGGGCTTGCTTTGCCTCTGAGCACAGGGCGCTTCGATCGCTGGAAGGGTGAAGTCTTCCCATTTCCAATGGATCTTCTCCATCCACCTTCTGCCGAGCAGCGTTGGTCCATCACCTGTAACAATCCACAGAGGTAACTTGCGCACCACGCCATCATGGAGTACCTTTACATTCACGACTAGGATGATTTCATCAGTGTAGGTGTGCAGCTTTGCCTGAACCAGGACCAACTCGGGTCGTTCAGCTTAACTGTCCCATAGCTTCTCATTAGCTCCTTGATTCATCACTGACTGGCTCCCTCCCATGTCCACTTCCATGAAGACTGGAACGCCCTCTATCTCGAATTCCATCTTCAACGGGGAACACTGGGTGGTTCAGGTAAACATGCTATGTACCTCCCCGTGGGACTGGGCTGCCTCTCTGCCTATTGATTCATAATCCACGCTGGATTCCTGGCCATCTGCAGACACTTCATCAACACAATGAGTCATGTTTCTCTTACACATTCGCTGGAGGTGGCCCTTTGTGCTACAACCTTTGCATACATAGTCTTTAAAGCGGCACTGGTGAGCCCTGTGAACCCCTCCGCAACGCCAGCATGGAGCTACTCGATTAGCCCCCTCGGCGGACTCTGAGTTAAGGGACTAGGGGGCCTGTTCTCGCTTCCCTGAGAGAGTTTGCGCTCTACAGTCCAGCCTCTAAACGGCACCACTGTGTGCACAGAACCTGCTGGGTTTGAGTCCTGTGGGTGAGTCATCGGCCTAGAACCGCAGGTCGATGTCATGAATGCCTGGCTCACAGAGATGGCCTTCTGCAGTGTGACTGTGGTATCCGCCGACAATAGCTTGTGAAGAAAGCCCTCATGGCCAATTCCAATGACAAAAATGTCCTGCAGCGCTTCGTTGAGGTGGGTGCCGAACTCGTAAGATGCCGCCAGCCTCCTGAGGTCTGCGGTGTACTTCGTGATTTCCTGGCCTTCGGGCCGTTAGTGGGTGTAGAACCGGTGTCTGGCTGTGAGGATGCTCTCCTTGGGCTTGAGTTGCTCATGGATCAGGGTTACGAGCTCCTTGTATGTCTTGTTCGTTGTCTTTGCTGGTGCCAGCAAGTCCCTGATGAGGCCATAGACAGTGGGACCACAACTGGTTAGCAAGATAGCTCGGCGCTTATCAGCCAGTGTGGCCGGGTCGTCTCCTGCCAGGTCGTTTGCTGTGAAGAAATGTTCTAGCCTCTCCACAAAGGCGTCCCAATCATCACCATCGGCGAACTGCTGCAACGTACCAAGGGTAACCATTTCTGCGTGAAAGTTTGTTAACTTGTCACCAATTGTTGTGTCCTTAGATACTCTCGTAATGACTCCACAAGGCAATGTGTTGTACTTGAACTGTAGCGACCTTAGTCCTTTATTAGTTAACTCCAGAGTGAGGATCACACCTGTTGGCCTGCCTTTTATACTAGGCCAGGCACACCTGTACAGGTAACCTAAAAGTCTCCCACTGCTGTGCCCTCTGGTGGCACACCTTGTGATAGTACCAACAGTAGCCATTTAGGATACATGACAACTTTACTCACATGGCATCATTTCAGGGTCTGCAGCTGCCTGTGTGGCCGTCCAGGTGGGTCCCCACTAGTGAGAGCACCCGCTCCTTGATGTCAGTGAGGTCGATGATGACTGGTGGCCCACCACCCATTCGCCTCTTCTCGGCCCGATTCCTCGATAGCGTCTTCTGTAAAAGGTAACAGGACGACATGGCATGAGATCATTGCATGATATCATTGCTCGGTATTGGCACAGAGACTGATACAACACATAACCGACAGATGTAATCATGATTATTATGATAATTATCATTCTTTACCTAAAGACGTACACCGTGACCGCAGGCTTTGAGTACAGCATTCCCGGTAAAAATGAAAAACCTTACATCTGATTATAGTCACTCGTGACTCTTACAAATCAAATTATTTAAATCTATAAGTACATGTAAATAAATGTAATACTTACTCTTGTGGATCCGACAAGGTTGTTCCATCGCTTTCGGCATTGGTTGCCCTCACGCACCTCATTGGTTGCCGATGAGACCACCTCGGCTATTTTGGCCCATATCTTCTGGTAGGCCTTTGGGGTGGGCTTCCCTGGGTCAAATCACCTCAGCGTGACTCGACTTCCTGCACAAAGGAGGCATTTGCCTCGTCCGTGAATCTCCTCGCTCTCTTTTGTCCTCCCAATTGTTCCTCTCCTAGCTCACTGCTCTCGCCAGCGTCAGTCTCCACAGCGTGCTGTGTCATCTCCTCCTCTCCCTCCATTATATGCACCAAATTTGGGGAAATATCTGGCTGGTAACAGTTAATTTTTTTTCCACAATTTGCTATAAAGCTCGAAACACTCCCTCCTTCCCTGCACCTATTTTCTATGTTTTCCTCCCAAAGCAGCCACACCACACCCACACACGGCTTCACTCCCTCTCTGCTCCCTCTCTCTCTGGTTCCTCTTATGCGGATGTAATGATGATCTCTGACCTTCTGAATCACAGGAAATGAGCGTTGCCATGAGTTGCTAAGGACGGCGACACTTTGCGGCAGAAGCTCAGAGAGATTTAACGCTAACACCCATTTCAGATCTTTCGCGGTAACGCCCAATTTTTAAAATGGAGACTGGGGCTTTGAAAATAGGCGACAAGCCGGCGATCTGAAAACCCATACTTACCGCCCACGTCGGAAATAACAATCTGCGCAAAAGTGGAAAATCTAGCCCCTGGAATCATAGAAAATTATGACACAGTCCATCATGTCTGTGTCGGTCGAAAAAGAACTAACTAGCCAAATCCTACCTCCAGCAATAGGTCCGTAGCCCTGTAGGTCACGGCTCTTTAAGTGCACAATCCAAGTACTTTTTAAAATGAGATGAGGGTTTCTGTCTCTGCCACCCTTTTAGACATTGAGTTCCAAACCCCCACCACCCTTTGGGTGAAAAAAAAGTTTCTCATCTCCCCTCTAATCCTTCTACCAACTAATTTAAATATATGCCCCCGTGGCTATTGACCTCTCTGCTAATGGAAACAGGTCCTTCCTATCCATTCTATCTAGACCTCTCATAATTTTATACACCTCAATTAAATCGCCCCTCAGCCTCCTCTGTTCCAAAGAAAACAATTGCAGCCTATCCAATCTTTCCTCATAGCTAAAGTTTTCCAGTCCTGGCAACATCCTCGTCAATCTCCTCTGGACCCCCTCTAGTGCAATCACATCTTTCCTGTAATGTGGTGACCAGAACTGTACACAGTACTCAAGCTAGTGTCTTATACAGTTCTAGCATCATTTCCCTGCTTTTATATTCAATGTCTCATAAAGGGCTCAATTTTTCCAAGTTATCTGTGCTGTTTTTTGGCATGCACCGCTTTTTTTGGCATAAATTAAAATATCCAAGTTTCCCAAAAGTTTCTGCGCCAGCGTAACTCAGTTACGATTTTTTTAGGTTAGTATTTTTTTACGTCATGGGGACGTAACCTGATGTCTACGCCGGTTTTTCATATTTAAGCAGGTTTGGCCAATTTACATTTTTCTGAGGAAGGCGTATGTGACCTCTTCCAAAAAACCTTCTGGGCACAAGAAAAACCAGCGCACATTAAAAAATCGGCACAGAAAGATGCCATTGTTTTTAGGCGAAGGTTTGGAGTGAGTTAAGAAGACAAAGAATATGCATTATGAAGCTTAATTTTTTCAAAGTCAAAAGGAAGTCGAATGCAATTCTTTAATTTTTGATTTTTTTCAAAGTACCACCCCACCACCGAACATCTCCTCATCGGGCTCGAGGGTCGGAGCGTTGGCCGGCAGAATCGCACCCTCGCCCGGACACAGGGCCTCGAGGCTTTAACTTCAATAGAAGCCCGGTGGGGGAGGGGGTGGGGTGGGGTGGAAGCCGAACTGAAGGGATGAGAACCTTTAGGCTATACAGCAACTTCAATAGAAGCCCGGGAGGGATGGGGGTGTGGACGCCTAGCCCCTGTGTCCGGGCGAGGGAACGATTCTGCCAGCCGACGCTCCAGCCCGGTAAGGAGACGTTCGGTGGTGGGGTGGTACTTCGAAAAAAATCAAAAATTAAAGAATTGCATTAGACTTTGTTGCCCCAAATGTCTTAATTGAATGCCTAGCTTCCTGTTCTAAGCAAGCCTACTGCACATGTGCAGACCAGGTTGTGGTCCATACTAGGGCATGGGGAGAGAGAGAGAGGAAAGAAGGTTTCAGTCCTTTGTCCTGCTGTTTGGAGCTTCTTGCAAAGCTACAAGTTAATTAGATTCATAGAATCATAGAAGTTTACAGCACGGAAGGAGGCCATTTCGGCCCATCGGCTAACAAGAGGCTATCCAGCCCAATTCCCTTTTCCAGCTCTAGGTCTGCAACCCTGCAGGTCACGGCACTTCAGGTGCACATCCAAGTACTTTTTACATGTGGTGAGGATTTATGCCTCTATCACCCTTTCGGGCAGTGAGTGCCAGACCCCCACAACCCGCTGCGTGAAGATATATCCCCAAAATCCCCTCTAAACCTTCTACCAATTACTTTAAATTTATTCACCCTGGTTGTTGATCCCTCTGCTAAGGAAAATAGGCCCTTTCTATAAATATGGGGGCAATATTGACAATGCCATATCTCGTGCAAGCCTTATGCATGGTAGTGCTGCGGAGGAGACGACTGATTAGACATCATCGCATGAGGAACATCAGAGCACGTAGGATGATGGACAGGAGGCCTTACCCACATCAGGTATATCAAGTCAGGCATTCGTACCTGCACCTGAGTGATGCAGACTGTGTCAGAAAGATGAGGTTCTGCAAAGAAGTTGTAACCGAGATCTGTGAGTTAGTAAAAGCAGACCTGCACCCTAGAAGCATCAGGAGGACTGCTTTGTCAGTTGAAGTAAAAGTTTCATTTTATGCATCTGGATCATTGCAGGCCACAACTGGGGATGTATGCGCCATTTCTCAACATGCAACACATATCTGCATTTGGCAGGTGACTGCTGCACTATATGCCCCGAGGAATGACTGCATAAAGTTCCCCATGACCACCCAGGCAATGCGTGACAGGGCTGTGGGCTTCTCCAGGATTGCTGGCTTCCCAAATGTACAGGGCTGCATTGATTGTACCCACATCGCCTTGCGAGCACTTTTGGAGGATTCCGAGATGTACAGGAACAGAAAAGGCTTCCACTCTGAATGTGCAGCTTGTCTGAGATGACATGCATCGCATCATGGCAGTTGATGCGACATACCCTGGGAGCACCCATGATGCATTCATCTTATGTGAGAGTGCTATATCTGGCATGTTTCAGCAGCAGCCAGAAGGGCAGATATAGCACTCTCACGTAGGATGACAAAGGGTATGACCTTGCCACCTGGCTCATGATGCCCCTAAATGTAACCCAGATGGAAGCTGACCGGGAACACAACATGTCACACAATTAGTTAGGCGTGTATTTTATCTGCGGATCAGAGGCATTTCCGCGAGGAAAACCTCTGACCGCAAATTCAGGCCCAATATCTGTCTTGGAAGATTTTCTGGGATCAGCCATCAAGCTCGGTAACTCCTGTGCTAGTTGTTCATTGATTTCATTCATACTCACAGTTTGAACAAGAATATTTTAAACAGGACCAAAAATTGAAATTGACAGAAGAAAATGATGTTGAAATTAATCATTTTCATGAAAAATGAGCTCATGTAATAGAATTAATAACACACTGGTCAGAAAAAAGCTCATAAGAAGGGAATTGACTCCTACTGTAATCATAAATCAATGATGGAATCTGGAATCCAATCCCCAAAATACCAGGAAAAATGTTGGTAAGTCTCAGAATCAATGGCTTTGATCATAATTTGTTTGATTTTTCAGTGGAGTATTAACAGTAAGCTACTCCCTCTTAATATTGATAAGGTTGTATGTTATGTAGAAAATAACAGCATATAGCTGAAGGAAACAGGAATTAAGCTAGATATAAGAACATAAGAACATAAGAAATAGGAGCAGGAGTAGGCCATTCAGTCCCTCGAGCCTGCTCCGCCATTCAATATGGTCATGGCTGATCTGATCATGGACTCAGCTCCACTTCCCTGCCCACTCCCCATAACCCCTTATCCATTTATCGTTTAAGAAACTGTCTATTTCTGTCTTAAATTTATTCAATGTCCCAGCTTCCACAGCTCACTGAGGCAGCAAATTCCACAGATTTACAACCCTCTGAGCGAAGAAATTTCTCCTCATCTCAGTTTTAAATGGACGGCCCCTTATTCTAAGATCGTGCCCTCTAGTTCTAGTCTCCCCCATCAATGGAAACATCCTCTCTTCATCCAGCTTATCAAGCTCCCTCATAATCTTATACGTTTCAATAAGATCACCTCTCATTCTTCTGAATTCCAATGAGTAGAGGCCCAACCTACGCAACCTTTCTTCATAAGTCAACCCACTCATCTCCATAATCAACCTAGTGATCCTTCTCTGAACTGCATCCAAAGCAAGTATATCCTTTCGTAAATATGGAAAACAAAACTGCATGCAGTATTCCAGGTGTGGCCTCACCAATACCCTGTATAGCTGCAGCAAGACTTCCCTGCTTTTATACTCCATTTCCTTTGCAATAAAGGCCAAGATTCCATTGGCCTTCCTGATCACTTGCTGTACCTACATACTATCCTTTTGTGTTTCATGAACAAATACCCCCAGGTCCCGCTGTACTGCAGCACTTTGCAATATTTCTTCATTTAAATAATAACTATTCTTTCATTTTTTTTCTGCCAAAGTGCATGACTTCACACTTTCCAACATTATACTCCATCTGCCAAATTTTTGCCCACTCATTTAGCTTATCTATATCCTTTTGCAGACTTTTTGTGTTCTCCTCACACATTGCTTTTCCTCCCATCTTTGTATCGTCAGCAAACTTTGCTACGTTACACTCAGTCCCTTCTCCCAAGTTTTTTATATAGATTGTAAATAGTTGGGGTTCCAGCACTGATCCATGCACATCCCACTAGTTACTGGTTGTCAACCAGAGAATGAATCATTTATCCCGACTCTCTGTTTTCTGTTAGTTAGCCAATCCTCTATCCATGCTAATATATTACCCCCAACCCCGTGAACTTTTTTCTTGTGCAGTAACCGTTTATGTGGCACCTTTTCAAATGCCTTCTGGAAGTCCAAATACACCACATCCACTGGTTCCCCTTTATCCACCCATTTCATTACATCCTCAAAGAATTACAGCAAATTTGTCAAACATGACTTCCCCTTCATAATTTCCATGCTGACTCTGCCTGATCAAATTTTGCTTTTCCAAATGTCCTGCTACTGCTTCTTTAATAATGGATTCCAACATTTTCTGAACCACAGATGTTAGGCTAACTGGTCTATAGTTTCCTGCTTTTTGTCTGCCTCCTTTTTTAAATAAGGGCGTTACATTTGCAATGTTCCAATCTGCTGGGACCTCCCCAGATTCCAGGGAATTTTGGTAAATTACAACCAATGCATCCACAATCCCTGCCGCTACTTCTCTTAAGACCCTAGGATGCAAGCTATCCTCATCTCAGTAATTTAACCTGGGTGGTTGCTGGGAGCACAGAAATACTACCAGGGTGTAGTGTATGGAGAAAGAGTCAGACTGAATGCTGTGAGCTCAAAGTAAAGTGTGACCTTAGTCTTTTATTGCAGGTCTCCAGAGTGCCTCTCCAACCTGTGAAGCCTACTTAAATACGTGTGCTCCCAAGTGATTATGGGATCCCTTGGGACTCCAGGGGATGAGCCCTCTGGTGGCTGTACAGAGTAAATACAAGTCCACATATATAACAACACTCCCCCGCCCCCGCCAAAGTCAATAGTGTAACTATTTACAATGTGAGTCGATCTGGGGCCCTTCTTGCCCTGGTTGATCGTCTCGATGTGAAAGCTGGTGTTGTTGAATCATTTGTTGGGCACTCGTTGGGCTGCTGTGCAGCTGGCCTTGCTGGGCTGCCTGGTGTGTTGGGCCCTGCAGGGCTGCTGTGGATAATGGGTTCTGCTTCGTGGCCAACCGTGGTGCCGGTTGCCACTGGTGTGTATTTTGCAAGATCAAAAAGGTAGGCTTCAAGGTGGGTTGCTCAGGATAATCCGTGAATCTGAGTTTGTTTTGGTCCAAGTGTTTCCGGTGAATGAGTCCATTTGAAAGTTTGACCCGAAACACCCTGCTCCCGTCTTTGGCCACAACAGTGCTGGGAAGCCACTTGGGACCTTGTCCATAATTTAATACAAATACAGGATCATTGATTTCACTCTTGCGTGACACATTTGCGCTATCATGGTATGCACTTTGTTGAAGCCGCCTGCTCTCTACTTGTTCATCTAGATCAGGGTGAACTAACGAGAGCCTTGTCTTAAGTGCTCTTTTCATGAGCAGTTCAGCAGGTGGGATTCCAGTGAGTGAGTGGGTCTCGTGCGGTAACTAAGCAGAACTCGGGATAGGCGAGTCTGCAGTGAGCCTTCAGTTACCCTCTTCAAGCCTTGCTTGATGGTTTGCACTGTTCTCTCTGCCTGACCATGGGTTTAAACGGGGCAGATGTGACATGTTTGCTCCCGTTAAGGGTCATGAATTCATTGAACTCAGCACTGGTAAAACATGGCCCATTGTCGCTCACCAGGACATCGGGTAAGCCATGTGTGGCAAACATGGCCCGCAGGCTTTCAGTGGTGGCAGCGGACGTGCTAGCCAACATTAACTCACATTCAATCCACTTGGAGCATGCACCTACAACCACAAGGAACATTTTAACCAAGAACGGGCCTGCATAGTCGACGTGTACCCTAGAACACGGTTTGGAGAGCCATAAACTTAGCGGCGTCTCCCTGGGTACATTGCTTAACTGCGAGCATGTATTACATCTGTGAATGCAGGACTCGAAGTCTGCATCGATACCGGGCCGCCACACGTGAGATCTGGCTGTCACTTTCAGCATTGCGATGCCTGGATAAGTACTGTGGATGTCATTGATGAAGGTGTCTCTGCCCTTCTTGGGGACCACTACTCGATTGCCCCACAGAAGGCAGTCTGCCTGTATAGACATTTCATCTTTGCGTCGCTGGAACGGCTTTATCTCTTCCTGCATTTCCACTGGGATACTGGACCAGCTCCCGTGAAGCACACAGCTTTTGACTCGAGATAATAAGGGGTCCTGGCTTGTCCAGATTTTGATCTGCCGGGCAGTGACGGGTGATTGCTCATGCTCAAATGCTTCCATAACTATGGCTAGATCTGCGGGCTGCGCCATTTCCACCCCCGTGGTGGGCAATGGCAGCCTACTGAGAGCATTGGCACAGTTTTCTGTGCCTGGCCTGTGGCGGATGGTGTAGTTGTATGCGGACAACGTGAGCGCTCATTTCTGGATGCGGGCCGATGCATTGGTATTTATCCATTTACTCTTGGAAAACAGGGATATAAGTGGCTCATGGTCAGTTTCCAATTAGAATTTTAGCCCAAACAGGTATTGATGCATTTTCTTTACCCCAAAGACACACGCTAATGCTTCTTTTTTAATCATGCTGTAGGCTCTCTCAGCCTTAGACAGACTCCTGGATGCATAAGGTTGTAGTTTCCCGAAATCATTAGCTTGTTGCAATACACACCCAACGCCATATGACGACGCATCACATGCTAGTACCAAACGCTTACATGGATCATACAACACAAGCAATTTGTTTGAGCATAACAATTTTCTCGCTTTTACAAAGGCATTTTCTTGGCTTTTGCCCCAAACCTATTCGCTCCCTTTTCATAGTAAGACATGTCGTGGTTCTAGCAGTGTGCTGAGACCCGGTAAGAAGTTACCAAAGTAGTTCAAGAGTCCCAGAAATGACCACAGCTCCGTCATGTTCTGTGGCCTCGGTGCATTCTCGATTGCCTCCGTCTTCGCGATGGTGGGCCTGATGCCGGCCGCCACAATCCTCCTTCCCAAGAACTGCACTTCAGGCGCCAGGAAAATACACTTCGAGCGTTTTAACCTGAGCCCCACACGGTTGAGTCGACTAAGAACCTCCTCCAGGTTCTGCAGGTGCTTGACTGTGTTCCGACCTGTGACCAAGATGCTGCCCTGGAAGACCACAGTGTGCGGGACCGACTTCAGTAAACTTTCTATGTTTCTCTGGAATATCGCCGCCGCTGATTGGATTCCAAACGGGCATCTGTTATAAACAAAAAGACCTTTGTGCGTGTTGATGCAGGTGAGGGCCTTCGATGATTCCTCCAGTTCCTGCATCATGAAGGCTGAAGTCAAATCCAGCTTCATGAATGTCTTTCCTCCCACCAGCATTGCAAAGAGGTCGTCGGCCTTTGGCAGTGGGTATTGGTCCTGCAGGGAAAAAGGACTAATCGGTACTTTGTAATCACCACAGATTCTGACGGTGCCATCTCCCTTGAGGACAGGGACAATAGGACTGGCCCACTCGGTGAAATGATGCCTCCTCTTCGCTGTTGGTCTAGCTCGATCTCTACCCTTTCTCTCATCATGTACGGTACTGCTCTCGCCTTGTGATGAATGGGTCGCGCCCCCGGAATTAGGTGGATCTACACTTTTGCTCCTTGGATTTTCCCGATGCCTGGTTCGAACAGCGAAGGATATTTGTTTAAGACCTGGGCACACGAAGTGTCGTCAGCGGGTGATAGCGCTCGGACATCATCCCAGTTCCAGCGTATCTTTCCCAGCCAGCTCCTGCCGAGCAGCGTCGGACCATCGTCCGGTACCACCCAGAGTGGTAGCTTGTGCACTGCTCCATCGTAGGAGACCTTTACGGTAGCACTGCCGATTACAGGAATCAGTTCTTTTGTGTAAGTTCTTAGTTTCGTGCGAACTGGAGTTAAGACTGACCTTGAGGCCGTGTTGCACCACAACCTTTCGAAAGTCTTTTTGCCCATGATGGACTGGCTCTCGTCCGTGTCCAGCTCCATTGACACCGGGAGTCCATTTAGTTCAACATTCAGCATTATCGGGGGACAATTCTTGGTGAATGTGTGCACCCCATGTACCTCTGCCTCCTCGATCTGAGGCTCTGCTTCGTCGTGATCCTCTATGGATCTGTTCTCTGCAACATGTTGGTTTGCAGGTTTAACAGGCTTTTCAGCTCTCCTGCACACTCGTTGGAGGTGTCCCATTGTTCCACAGCCCTTGCAAATGTACTCTTTGAATCGGCATGAATGGAAATGATGATCACCCCCGCAGTGCCAACAAGGTGTTAATGGCCCTGCATTCATCACCCTTGATGGTGGACTCTGAGTCATCTGTGGACGTGCAGCTGCAAGTATGTGTGACCTGCCCTGTACGTTACGATTCAAAAACAACATCACTTTGTTCACAGTACTTGTAGCTGCACTTGTGTGCTGAGAGATTTGCTTAGTATTGTCACTGGTGGCAATGAACGCCTGGGCTATCGCTATTGCCTTACTCAAGTTCGGGGTCTCTACAGTCAAAAGTTTGCGAAGTATCACTTCATGGCCAATGCCAAGTACGAAAAGGTCTCTGAGCATGTGCTCCAAATGTCCTTCAAATTCGCAATGTCCTGCAAATTGTCTTAGCTCGGCGACATAACTCGCCACTTCCTGGCCTTCAGACCTTTTGTAGGTGCAGTACCGGTACCTTGCCATCAGAGTGCTTTCCTTCGGGTTCAACTGCTCTCGGACCAGTATGCACAAATTGTCGTACAATTTCTCCGTGGGTTTCACTGGAGTGAGCAGATTCTTCATGAGGCCATACGTTGGTGCCCCACAGATGGTGAGGAGGATCGCCCTTCATTTGGCAGCGTTCTCTTTCCCATCTAGCTTGTTGGCCACGAAGTATTGGTCGAGTCGCTCCACAAAAGTTTCCCAATCATCTCCCTCCGAAAATTTCTCCAGGATGCCCACTGTTCTTTGCATCTTTGGGTTTGCTATCTGTATCTTGTCACCAGTTGTAGTGTATGGAGAAAGAATCAGACTGAACGCTGTGAGCTCAAAGTAAAGTGTGACTGTAGTTTTTTATTGCAGGTCTCCAGAGTGCCTCTCCAACCTGTGAAGTCTCCTTAAATGCCTTTGCTTGCAAGGGATTATGAGGTCCCTTAGGGACTCCAGAGGATGAGCTCTGTGGTCGCTGTACAGAGCAAATACAGATCCACATATATAACATAGGGTATCAGGACTCTGGAGATAAATCACATGTTTCGCATATTTCATGCTTGTTATAACATTTCCTATTCAGTAAATGTAACTCTGCATTTTAACCTGTGCATAACTGTGCTAAGAACACTGTCTGGAGAGGTCTGTAGACAAGCAAAATGCTCATGAAGCTAATATTCAGTTATGACTTATTGGACAAACAGAATATTGAATAACAAACAATCTTGTGTTTTGGTACAAAAATTAAAGTTTAGAGCTTAAGTGATTGCAAATTTATGATACTGGTACAGCTCATCAGCGCTGGGTTGTGTAAAGCAAGCCACCCTCAAAGGTTTATTGGTCTAGAAGGCTTTGCACTGTACCTGCTGAACATAGCTATCCAATCAGTGAATGGATGTAGATGATGGAGGAGCTTTCTTGAGGACTCTCATTCTTCTGCCAACTCTTCCAGATATTGCTGCTACATGTTTTTCCCAGCACATTAAGATCCATTTAACAAGCCAAGGAATTGAATATTTGTGCCTGTAGAGGTTTGTACAGATCACAGACAAGTGTTTAATATTACTGCTAATCCTTGAACGAATGATTGATTTACAAGTGCACGCACGCAGCGCCGCGTCTCAACTGCTGGGAATATGTATTGGGAAGTCATGGATAAAATACCTGTTGTGTATCTGTAAAGCATGCACTCCCATGTTCCACCACCAGGGAGCACATCCCCTGAAGTCCCAAGGAATCCCAGCATCCCTTGGGAGCACTGTATATAAGCCGGCCCCTAAGGCCTGATCCTCACTCTGGAGTGTCTTATTAAAGACTGAGGTCACTGTTACTTTAACCTCCCTGTGTACAGCCTCATCTGTGTTAAGAACACAATAATTGGCGACGAGAATACGAATCCAATGCAAAGATGCAGCAAACTGTGGGCATCCTGGAGAAGTTCTCGGATGGTGAGGACTGGGAAGTCTATGTCGAACGGCTAGATGAGTACTTTGTAGCCAACGAGCTGGACTGAGAAGGAAGCGCTGCAAAAAGGAGAGCGGTCCTCCTCACAGTCTGCGGGGCACCGACCTACAGCCTCATGAAGGATCCTCTGGCTCCGGTGAAACCCACAGATAAGTCGTATGAGGAGCTGTGTACACTGGTTCGGGAGCATCTTAACCCGAGGGAGAGCGTGCTGATGACGAGGTATCGGTTCTACACGTGCCAGCGATCTGAAGGTCAGGAAGTGGCGAGCTACGTCGCTGAGCTAAGGCGACTTGCAGGACAATGTGAGTTTGATGGTTACCTGGAGCAAATGCTCAGAGACTTTTTTGTACTGGGCATTGGCCACGAGACCATCCTACGAAAACTTTTGACTGTAGAGACACCGACCCTCAGTAAGGCCATTGCGATAGCACAAGCATTTCTGTCCACCAGTGATAACACCAAACAAATCTCTCAGCACACAAGTGCTAGTAATGTTCATAAATTAACTGGAACAGGAACTGTGAGCAGAAATGTACAGGGCATAACCCATGAGCCTGCAATTGCCAGCCGGCCTCAGGTGACCCAGATGACTTAGAGTCCCCAACAAAGGATGAATGCAAGGCAATTCACACCTTCTTGGCGTTGTGGAGGTTTCCATTCAGCCTATTCATGCCACTTCAAAGGGTATGTTTTCAAGAGCTGTGGAACAATGGGGCACCGCCAATGAGCTTGCAAACGAGCTGCAAGCTCTGCAAAACCTGCTAACCACCACGTGGCAGAGGAAGAGCGGTCCATGGTGGATCAAAGCAATTTCGAGCCTCAGAGAGAGGAGGCAGATGTTGAAGTACATGGGGTGCACACACTTTTGTCGAAAAGTCCACCTATAATGCTAAACATAAAATTGAATGGCTTACCCATAGCCATGGAACTGGACACTGGCGCTAGCCAATCCATCTTGAGTAAAAAGATGCTTGAGAGACTGTGGTGCAACAAGGCATTCAGACCAGCTCTGAGCCCCATCCACACGAAACTGAGAACGTACACCAAAGAGCTTATCATTGTCCTGGGCAGCGCCATGGTCAAGGTCACCTACGAAGGCACGGTGCACGAACTGCCAGTCTGGATTGTCCCAGGCAATGGCCCCACACTGCTTGGAAGGAGCTGGCTGGGCAAAATCTGCTGGAACTGGGATGACATCTGAATGCTATCACATGTCGATGAGGCCTCATGTACCCAGGTTCTGAACAAATTTCCTTCCCTTTTTGAGCCAGGCATTGGAAACTTGGAAAGGACTGTTCATCTACAACCTTTGGAATTTGGTCGGCTGCAGCGATCTGTCAGAGAAACATGGAGAGCCTACTCAAGTCGGTACCGCACACGGTGGTCTTTCAGGACGACATATTGGTCACGGGTCGGGACACCGCCGAGCACCTACAAAACCTGGAGGAGGTCCTCCAGCGACTGGATCGCGTAGGGCCGCAGCTGACGAGGTCGAACTTCGTCTTCATGGCAACAGAAGTGGAGTTTTGGGGGAAAAAGATCGCGGCGGACGGCATTCGGCCCACAGACGCTAAGACAGAGGCTATTAGGAACGTACCCAGGCCACAGAACGTCACGGAGCTGCGGTCGTTCCTGGGACTCCTCAACTATTTTCGTAACTTCCTACAGGGGTTAAGCACCCTCTTAGAGCCCCTACATGTGTTATTGCTTAAAGGTGAGAACTGGGTATGGGAAAAAAACAAGTAATTTCTTTTGAGAAAGCCAGAAACATTTTATGCTCCAACAAGCTGCTTGTATTGTATAACCCGTGTAAAAGACTTGTGCTAGCATGTGACGCGTCGTCGTACGGAGTAGGGTGTGTATTACAACAAGCTAACATTGCGGGGAAGTTGCAATCTGTCGCCTATGCTTCCAGGAACTTGTCTGAGGCCGAGAAAGAGACATTAGCGTATCTGTTCGGGATAAAGAAAATGCATCAGAACCTGTTTGGCCTCAAATTTGAGCTGGAAACCAATCACAAGCCCCTCACATCCCTGTTCGCTGAAAACAACGGGATAAATACTAACGCCTCAGCCCGCATACAAAGGTGGGAACTCGCGTTATCAGCGTATAACTAAACCATCCACCACAGACCTGGCACCTAGAACTCTGTGGATGCTCTCAGTCGGCTACCATTGCCCTCCACGGGGGTGGAAATGGCGCAGCCTGCAAACTTGTTGATGGTGGCAGAGCCCGCAGACTTGTTGATGGTCATGGAAGCGTTTGAAAATGATAACTCACCTGTCACAGCCCGCCAGATTAGGACTTGGACCAGCCAAGATCCTCTGCTGTCCCTAGTAAAAAACTGTGTACTGCATGGGAGCTGGACCAGCATCCCCGTTGAAATGCAAGAGCCAATCAAGCCATTCCAGTGGCGAAAGGACGAGCTGTCCATTCAGGCAGACTGCCTGTTGTGGGGTAACTGCATTGTGCTACCAAAAAAGGGCAGGGAAACGTTCATCTCGGATCTCCATAGCACACACCCGGTTATAGTAATGATGAAAGCGATAGTCAGATCCCACGTGTGGTGGCCCGGTATCGACTCTGACTTTGAGTCCTGTGTACGGCAATGCAGCGTATGTGCTCAGTTGAGCAATGCGCCCAAAGAGGCACCGCTTAGCTTGTAGTCCTGGCCCTCCAGACCATGGTCGAGGATCCATGTCGACTATGTGGGCCCATTTCTCAGTAAAATGTTCCTGGTAGTGGTGGATGCTTTTTCAAAATGGATTGAGTGTGAAATAATGTCAGGAAGCACCGCCACCGCCACCATTGAAAGCCTGAGGGCCATATTTGCCACCCACGGCCTGCCTGACATACTGGTCAGTGACAACGGGCCATGTTTCACCAGTGCCGAATTTAAAGAATTCATGACTCGCAATGGGATCAAACATGTCACTTCGGCCCCGTTTAAACCAGCGTCCAATGGGCAAGCAGAGCAGGCCATCAAACAGAGCCTTAAACGAGTCACAGAAGGCTCACTCCAAACCCGCCTGTCCCGAGTACTGCTCAGCTACAGCACGAGACCCCACTCGCTCACAGGAGTGCCCCTGGCTGAGCTACTCATGAATAGGATACTTAAAACCAGACTCTCGCTGGTTCACCCCAACCTGCATGATCAGGTAGAGAGCAAGCGGCAGCAACAAAATGTAAACGATGGTCGCGCCACTGTGTCACGTGAAATTGATCTGAATGACCCTGTGTATGTGCTAACCTATGGACATGGTCCCAAATAGATCGCAGGCACGGTGATAGCTAAAAAAGGGAATAGGGTGTTTGTAGTCAAACTCGACAATGGACAAATTTTCAGAAAGCACCTGGACCAAATGAGGCTCCGGTTCACAGACTGCCCTGCACAACCCACAGCAGACACCACCTTTTTCGAGCCCACAACACACACCCAAAGGATCAACGACACCACGCCGGGCCAGGAAATCGAACCCATCATGCCCAACAGCCCAGCAAGGCCAGGCTCACCTAGCAGCCCTGCAGGGCCAACAACACGTCAGCCCAGCGAGGGCACAGCCAACACACCAGAACAGACATTTGTACCAACACGGTCCACCAGGGAAAGAAAGGCCCCCGACTACCTCACCTTGTAAATAGTTTTCACTCTGACTTTGGGTGGGGAGTGATGTTGTGTATCTGTAAAGCATGCACTCCCATGTTCCGCTACCATTGAGCTCATCCCCTGAAGTCCCAAGGGATCCCAGCATCCCTTGGGAGCACTGTATATAAGCCGGCTCAGAAGGCCTGTTACTCACTCTGGAGTGTCTTATTAAAGACTGAGGTGACTGTTACTTTCACCTCCCTGTGTGCAGCCTCATCTGTGTTCGGAACACAATAGTACCCATGATTATCCATCCAATAAACTTAATGAATGGAAAAGCTGCGTAACGCGTCCGCAATTTCTCGGTATTTGCTACTGGTGGGTGAAGCTCCCTACTGGCAGCAAGCATTCGATAAATTGGCCCTGATTTGTCCTAATATATTTGCTTCTTGTCTTTTAGATGGATACATCCCACACAGCATTACTGAGAAGACCAGAAACAATAGGTCATGTTTGCGTCTTCTCAAAGTTCTATTTTCAGCGCAATTACATAGATATATGATTAGAGACTTGCATAACTATGACATGCACTTACAGTAATTTCTTCTTAATTTATATTGTTTCATTTCTCTTCCACGTTCCAACAGAACAGTAGCAAATCAGTTATCTTGAGATCTCAGGGAAAGGAAGGAACAGGTATAGTGTAAGCTGAACAAATTGAAGAAATTAAATGTGCCCTACGTCCTGTTTAATTTATTAAAGCCTCATTTCCAGTGTTGTCTACAGTAGCTGACAATAACAATAAAATATAGTTCACTAACTGGTAGACTGGTTGTCACATCTATTTTAGGCATTGGCAAAAGTATTTCCCGAGTTAGACATTTTTCAGAATTTTCTCTCCGAAAAACACTGACTCACAATGGGACAGTTTCCTGGGGCACCAGTTGTTCTCTGTTACTCTACTTAAATTGCTAGTCCTAATGTGTGAATTTGAGCATTGGCAAGTTATTTATCTGTGGAGGGTAATAAAACTGATCCCAATCCTGTGCTCATCCAGTGGTCACACAAATGCTTTCTGTTAGAAGTCACTGGCGAATGATTGGAAACAGAAACTTAGCTGATTTTTCCCATCATACACTGAGGCCAACTGCAGCAGAGCTGCCACTGCCCTGACTGAAATCAAAACCCAATTTTAACCCAGTCTGCTCGGCAGGATTGGTGTGAGCGGCGATTAAAGTGGCAGCTGAGTGAAGCCGTTGCATTGCCACAGCATTCCTGCTCGTCACCATTTTAATTGCCGAGATTTGCCAGCATGGCGGTTACTCACCATAGGCAGGCAGGGGCCTAATTAAAAGGTGAATGTCATGGCCTGATGGTGACCCTAAACCTGGCAGGAGGCAGCAGAGTAGTTAATAGAGGTCAAGGTGAGTATAATTTAATAATATTTCTGAGGACACCTTATGGACGCACATTAGAGCCCGACAAGGAATCCTTGAGATTTTCCAGACCCGACCTTCCCTCTCTCTCCCATCACTGGCAACACATTGGAGACGCCTCTCCGAGCACTACCACTGAATGCCGGGGACCATTTTCTTGGCTTCCCTGGTGGCGACAATCTCCTGTACGACATCCACTCCCACCCGCTGCACTGACGTAATTCCCACTGGCTTTGGTGGGAGACTGTGCAGACACAGTTAAATGAGGCATGACTCCATGTCAAGGGGTCCTTGGGGGACTCCAGTCTGCTCTGCACCCCATTTCTCCCAAACCTACCTCAAGTTAAAATCCCGGCTTACCTAATACTGCACAGATAGGAACATACGAAGGATGATCGGAATTTCAGGTCAGGGATTAAATCTAGGATTTTCCACGTTTTTATGTTCCAGTTCCCCAGAAGGCATTATTTTGGAAACTGAGAGAAGTTGAGGCCGTTTTAAAATTTCAACCTGATCTTCTGAGCCAACAGTTGTTGGAAGGGAGCTCATTTAGGATCATGGTTGGGCATATGCTGTTGCCTATGACCAGGAACATTTCTGGCACTTATTTTGTTTTTATACACAATAGTATTTGCAGATAAAATATAAATTCCTAATTATTTCACAAGGATATTAATATCCTTCTCTGCTTTCTATTCTATGAATCTAATTATTGCAATTTCACATTATACTCATGCATAATGATGAAAAATAAATTATTTATTAAAAAAATCAGTTAAGAACAAAATTTATTGTTGACAGGATTTTACAAGGAATCTGGTTTGCATAGGCAAGCTCCAAAAAATTGATATTTGCTTTTAGTTCGATAAACAAACAGCTCAAGTAAATCTTTTCTGTTTTCTAATAGTAGTTTTGACATTTCGCAAGATACTCTTTTAATTTTAGCAATCATTCAGTAAGTTCATTTCCACCATAATCCCACAGGAAGTCTGAAGAATGTTTATGCTCAAGGGGATAAAGCTTGGGAAGGTATCCATTATCAGGGAAGGGGCTTTGTGAGGTTTGGAAGCTATCAATCATCAAAATGAAGGATGAAAAATCATAGAACCTTGAAAGGCGATGCCCAGAAGCTATGTGTCCTCACAAGATTTAAATGTTGGATCATAATAAATGCATATTATCGCAACATCTGTACAGGTGTCATTTAGACAAGTGTGTTTGGCACTACTCTTTATTACTTTCTTCAATAACTTGATGGTTGTTATCGAGCAAGACATTGTATGGAATTGCCAACACCCTTTCTATGGACCCAAGTTTTGGGTGGAGTTGCTCCAATTTTCTTGGAGCAACTAGTTTAGTTTGGAGTATCTTAGAAATCATAATTCTCGGCACATAGTTTGCTCCAGTTCTAGTGAGTTAATTTAGGTTCATTTTAGTTCAGGTATTTTTTTTCAAAAGTCGGTGCGTCCAGCCACTTAGGTCTGTTTTGCAAGTTTAGGCAGCGAAAACTTACTCCAAACTAACTTAGAATGGAGTAAGTGTCCACTTTTATAAGCTCTGAAAAACCTTACCTAGAGTTAAGTTTAGTGCAGGCACAGCTAGAGGTGGGGGGGGAGGGGTGGGAAACATTAAACATAAAGGACACATCAACATCACAACGGGGGGGGGGGCGGCGGGAAGGGAAATTAGAGGATTTTACAAAGCACTAAACACCTTCACAACAACATTAAAGAAGCAAAGTACATTTAACGCACTAAGCACTAAACAAAGCAGTACATTTAAAGCACCAGGCACTAAACAAAGCACAAAAAGTAATAAGTAATTAATTAATAAAAAATAGAAGGAACCCTGCACCTAAAGCCCCAAGACCAAAGTAATAAGCAACCAATCAATAACAAATAAAAAATAGAAGTCCTACCTTTATGTGAAGGGAAGGTGTTTCTGTCAGCCTCTCTCCGTGCCTCTGTCAGTGTCTCTGTCAGTGTCTCTCTCTCTGTCTCTCTGTTTCTGACAGTGAGGGGTGGGGGGGAAGTGGGAGGAGGAGGAGAGAGGGAGGGAGGGGGGAGGGGGTGGAGGGGCTGAACAGGAGGGAAGGGGGGAAGCTGAACAAATGATTACTGTAATATGCAGTAACCCTGGACCCTCGCTCCTTCGGCCCCCCAATTGATATAGGCACCCCTGCTCTCTCCTCTGGCCCTCCGATCATTCTTAACCCCGGACCCTCGCTCCTCCAGCCCCCCAATTGGCATAGGCTGCCCTGCTCTCTCCTCTGGCCCTCCGATCATTCTTAACCCCGGACCCTCGCTCCTCCGGCCCCCCAATTGGTATAGGCACCCCTGCTCTCTCCTCCGGCCCTCCGATCATTTTGAGTGTCCCCCAACCCACGCTCCTCCATCCCTTCCCATGCTTCTCTCCCACCGATCACCTCCCTGGTCCCCACACCATTCAAAGACAGACTGGGGGAAAAACAATACTGCAGAACTGATTACAAGAACTCAATACTACACTGTACGCACAGAAACCAGTGAAAATACATTCACCAGTGAAAGGATACTTCCACAAAAGGAGTAGCCATCATTTTCAAAAGAAAAACACTCCCATGGAAAAACGCCCTGCTGAGCCATTGCGCATGCGCACATGCTCCAACGCACCTGCGCATCACTGCCAGCACTCAGAAGAATGCTGATCCCTAGCCCCGCCTCCCTGCTGGCTGCGATCGACTTGCTCCGCCCCAGGGAGACTCCGCTGCGCCATGCCATGCTCCAGGACGACCGGAGAATTTCCCGGTAAGATTTCGACGCACTTTTTTTCCCAGACAGGTTACGTAAATCACTGAGGTGTGCCGTTTTCACCAGCATCGGAAACTTGGGCCCTAAAAGAGCAGCATTGACCAAATCACTACAGACAAAAAAGTGGCTGGTTATACTGTCGGGCCTGCTGACTGCTGTGTCTGAATTCCAATGTGCACTCCCAGTTCATAATATTATGCCCTACTTCATAATATTATAGTATTTGACAGTTTACTTTACATTAACGAAATGAAATTTTCACCAAAACCTGGGTGAATGTTGAAGTGTGGTCTACTCTAGATGTGACCATGACTCAACGAGGGTAAAATTCACCTTGGGCGGTAGTGCAAAACAATTGATAGTGAATTGTCAGCCACATAATGTGTATATAATCCAGTTAAAACACTCCAAATATCTACACACACATTGAATGATTATAGTTTTGAGTTTTGTATAAAATTCTTCATGATTCTATTACTTCATGGGTGGATTAGTTAACATTGGGCATGTCTTTCAGTCTGTTCTACTGCCTAGGATGGATACACTTCCTATTTGTCTAAACCAACCCAACAACGTGGATTGAGAACTGGTTGTCAGACAGGAAGCAAAGAGTAGGAGTAAACGGGTACTTTTCAGAATGGCAGGCAGTGACTAGTGGAGTGCCGCAAAGTTCTGTGCTGGGGCCCCAGCTGTTTACATTGTACATTAATGATTTAGACGAGGGGATTAAATGCAGTATCTCCAAATTTGCGGATGATACTAAGTTGGGTGGCAGTGTGAGCTGCGAGGAGGATGCTATTAGGCTGCAGAGTGACTTGGATAGGTTAGGTGAGTGGGCAAATGCATGGCAGATGAAGTATAATGTGGATAAATGTGAGGTTATCCACTTTGGTGGTAAAAACAGAGAGACAGACTATTATCTGAATGGTGACAGATTAGGAAAAGGGAAGGTGCAACGAGACCTGGGTGTCATGGTACATCAGTCATTGAAGGTTAGCATGCAGGTACAGCAGGCGGTTAAGAAAGCAAATGGCATGTTGGCCTTCATAGCGAGGGGATTTGAATACAGGGGCAGGGAGGTGTTGCTACAGTTGTACAGGGCCTTGGTGAGGCCACACCTGGAGTATTGTGTACAGTTTTGGTCTCCTAACTTGAGGAAGGACATTCTTGCTATTGAGGGAGTGCAGCGAAGGTTCACCAGACTGATTCCCGGGATGGCGGGACTGACCTATCAAGAAAGATTGGATCAACTGGGCTTGTATTCACTGGAGTTCAGAAGAATGAGAGGGGACCTCATAGAAACGTTTAAAATTCTGACGGGTTTCGACAGGTTAGATGCAGAAAGAATGTTCCCAATGTTGGGGAAGTCCAGAACCAGGGGTCACAGTCTGAGGATAAGGGGTAAGCCATTTAGGACCGAGATGAGGAGAAACTTCTTCACCCAGAGAGTGGTGAACCTGTGGAATTCTCTACCACAGAAAGTAGTTGAGGCCAATTCACTAAATATATTCAAAAGGGAGTTAGATGAAGTCCTTACTACTCGGGGGATCAAGGGTTATGGCGAGAAAGCAGGAAGGGGGTACTGAAGTTTCATGTTCAGCCATGAACTCATTGAATGGCGGTGCAGGCTAGAAGGGCTGAATGGCCTGCTCCTGCACCTATTTTCTATGTTTCTATGTTTCTAACAGTGCACACACCTCCACTTTCTTGATTAGTATCGTATAGGCACCCAGCAAGCTTTAAATTCAGATTCAAACCAACATAAATCATACTCAGCTTTAACAATTTTTTTCACAACTCCATCATTTACAATACACAGCGGCTTGTGAAATAGGCTTCATAGGATAAATTCAACACTACCAAGCTCGATGGGAGATCCCCATTTATATCGCAGGGAATTTCCTCCTGGATTTTCCTGATCTGCCGCTGTAGCTTTGGCGACAACTCTGGATAGACACTTAAGTGCAGTTTCCGCCGATCTTGCACCACAGTTCCTGATCGGGAAAACCACCGGGGGAATTTCTGGTACGTGCATTTAACACTTTGGAGGAACAATTTGGGGCATTAGCACCTCCCGTTAGAGCCCCCGGGGGGCAAGTGACTTTTCACCCAGGCGCGGAGACGCTGCCGACACCCGTAAAATTCTGTGGGAGTTTAATGGTAACCGGAAGTGCCCCGCTCCTACCAATAGCACTCTGCTCCGCTGTGCCGGCGAAGATAACATCATCACCGTGCGCATCGAACCCATTTTCGCCCCATAGCAAAAATTCATTCGCGCCCCTTGAAGCTGCCACGGCAATGCCTGCGACAGCTTCATGGAATGCGTACCAGGCTGTAGGCCGCTCACGGGGCGAAAATTAAAGGCCTTCTTGAGTGTCGATCGCAGGGTCCATGCCGTGATCTTGCAGCCCGGCACTTCGCATATGTGCCGAGTTGCTGCCACAGCACCCCATTCCCTGGTGGTCCAGCGATGGCCCCATTTCCTGCCTGCGTGAAGGGGCAGGCCCTGTCTATGCGCCAGTGCTATGCAGCCCTCCGCCTAGCATTGCTAACATCATGTGACTTTGTGCCCTGCTCCCACCCCCAAGAGAAAGTGCAGCGAGATATTCTATGCTGCATTTCCTGTCGGGGGCGGTAATCCGAATATAGGTTGCGGGGCGGGACTTCCATGCCTGCTGCAGGAATTCCTGTCTCACGCCTGTTACCACCCCCAATCAATTTTCGCCCCCTTTGGCATTGAATCTCCTTACATTTGTGGGCATGAAAACACTGTATTCTGGGCAGCTGAGGGTAAGTTTTGGTGTTGGTGATGCGGAAATGATGGATGTCATACATCTAAAGTCCCATCATTTCCATCTCAGTTGCCCTCAACACAATGTACACAAGCAAACCAGCTGATCTTTGTGGAAGTAAGCTTTGAAGGCACACTTTGTGGACAGTTACATTGCCTGTTGTAAGACCATTTCTGGAGTATTTTCAATTTTTTGCCATTTGGGGAGGTGCTAAGCTAACCATGCCCTTACCCTCCTCTGTTCAAATATCCTTGCGCAAATCTTTGTTTCTAACCCCAAACAACAATGAGAGTCAGAATCATTTGTTAATGGAAGAAGAAGAGGAGATCCGCAGAGAGGAACATTGTATCCACAGGTATCATATAGAACAGTGTACCCTCTCACCATCACCACCATGACTTCTTCTGGTCTAATCTGGTGCTCCTTCTCGGTGCCACCTGAGGAGCACTATTGAGAGAGTTGGCTGGCTGAAAACATAGGTGGCCCCCAGCTCATGGCACTAAGTCCTGGGATGGATACATTTCTATTGCAGCTACCCATACAGCCTGGCCAATGACAGCTCAAGATGAAATTTGAACCCTTTGCATTAGCCATTAGCTTGTAGGATTGCCTGAGCAAAGCGGAAAGAATCCTCGCACCCAGTGACAGTTGGAGGCGCTGAACTTAAGCAGCAGCTACTAGCCTCTCTACAGCCCCAGCATGAAAGGCACCACAATAAAGGTTCTCATATCCAGCCTCCAGATAATGTCTGAGACTTTCCTCTTCAGCTATATGGCAGGCTATTTTAGCTGTTGTAGAAGGAACCCATGTATTGTGTCAGCTATCTTGATGTTCTAGAGATCCAGCTTCAATTCTGTCCACCAAATTTACTTGTCACCAACTACTTAATCCAGTTCCTCATGTAAGGGATATTGGGAAAGTCATATCTGCCATATTATCGCGCCTTCCCCCCATCCGCCTCCCACCCCATACACCCAGAATATTCATGACAGGCCAGAGTAGACCACCGTCCTTCCATTTCCCATTTTTGCTATAAATCCACCTCATAAGTTGATCTTAGATGTTACACATGGATCTGAAGAAAGCCCTGCTATTGAATTGCTAAGATCTCTGAAAAAAACTCATCTGAAAGCACACTTTTATGGGCATAGGTTGAACATTTTTTAGATTTTCTAGCTTCTGCCCAAGATTACTAAGCAGGAAAAATAAGTTCCTGATTCTCTTGTTTCACTTGAACATGTAGGGAAAATGTTTCTGAAACATGCCTCTGTGCGAAAGATCTCATTTGGATATAAGGAGTGACTCCGTGATCCTGTGCTGCCAGTGGGGAGCTACACTCACAGAGAGAATGGGCCAGAGAGTCCTGGCTATAATGTTGCAGTCTATCCCTAACCCACGCTCCACGCAACAGAAGGCTCCCTTCTAGGTATCACCGTATATATTTATCCCAGCGAGGCTTATGTTGGTTTGGTATTCCTTTGTGGGGAAACTTAAAATTCCACACTGATGGTGTTTGCTATGGTTCAGACTTTTTTCAAACACTTTGCAGACAAAATTGCCGATTGTGGGCAGCAACCTGCTGGGGCCGGGAGTCCCACCCCGGCCGCTGAATTGGATTTAACACGCCTCAAAAGAAGTGGATCACAATCTCACATGCTCCACTTCCTTTAGTGGTGGGTGCCAGGGCGATGCTGGGGTGAGTTGTACAGCTCCACATAGATGCAACGCCCCTCCCCTTCACGTAATGGGGAGGACCACTGCGCACTCTGCAAGGCCTCGGATGGCCTCCCCTTCACCTCCAGGGCAGTGTGGGACCGAGCCTGCAGACCGGCATCCAAAATGGAGTGCTGGGCTGCACAATGGCGGCCTGGACTACGCGAAAAAGCACATAGGGAAGCCGACCCGAGAGTCGGCTAAAAAATCAAGTAGGCGACATGAAGCGCTGGTGACCTCCCCTTCAACTTCCGTCATCCGCTTGCGAGCCATGGGGCAATTTCCCTCGTGGGGTGGAAAGGGGTTGGCATGCAGCGCTGAGGGGTCGCTGCACACAGCGATGATGTTATCTGTGGTTGTGCGGCAGCCTGGGGCGCGGAGATGCCCTGTCAATTTCCCGGGAGCCGGTAACGTCCCTCCAAGCAAAAAGTGTCTTGTGCCGGTTAGTGCCCCTGGAGGTGCTAACTGGCCTTTAAAAAAGGGGCAATTTCGCCCCCTTTCAACTTGTTTTCGCAGCACAAAAACGTTTCCTCGAGCAAATCAAGTCACCTATGAAATTGCAACGTTATACCTGCCATGAACGGACTAACAATAACCTTTGTGTTATCTATTACACATCAGATGTCACATAGGATGCCAACACTCTTCTGTACACTCTGAAAGATGGTAATTATCACATTGTTAAGTCACTACATTCAGGCTTAAACTAACAATCAAAATTTATTTGCATTTGTGCTAATTGCACAGAAGCAGGAAAAAACAGCTACGCACAGGCCCCATGTGTGAAAAATTGATTTTTCTTCAGGCAATTCAATGGCTACTGTCTCTTCTTAGGCAAGTCTCTGCCTCCAGTCTGGTGTGATTCCCTATCAGAGACTCGGCCCCAACATTCAAATTATCCCAGGGCTGGAGAGTTGCCTGGTTCTGGAGGGACATCTCAATGGCTGAATGTCTTGCCTCACCAATTGTCATGTATGTATGCTTAGATTTACTAGCCACCAGGTGGTGCCACTGTCGGAGGTCATTGGACTGTGCGCATGTGTGTGCGGTCCAAGTATAAAAGGCCAGCCATCTTGTAATGTAGTCACTTTGGGCCCTAATAAAGTAGAGCCAGGTTTGTACCTGTTCGGAGTTTACAGTATTCAGTCGATTGAGTTATTGCATCCACAACATTTGGCGACGAGGTAACAAGAACCTTCACATGCAAAAATGAGCACAATTGGAATTCTGGAGTGATTGATGGAAGGAGAAGTTTGGGCAGACTTTATAGCCCGCTTGAACCAGTACTTTGTGGGCAACAAAATGGAGAAAGAGGCAGACGCAGTTCGGCGCCAGGCGGTCCTCCTCACGGTTTGCGGTCCAAAAATTTATGGACTCAAAGAATCTCCTCTCGCCCTTAAGTCCAACGGACAAGGACTATGAAACATTGTGTGCTCTGGTACGTGACCATCTCAAACCAGATGAAGACATCATCATCTCAAGATATCGATTCTATACGCACATTCGTTTTAAGGGTCAGGATGTATCGGAAATCGTTGCCGACCTAAGACGTTAGATGGACCGTGTAAGTTTGAAACTGTGTTGGCAGACATGCCGCGGGACTTCTTTGTAATCAGTATCAACCACGAGGTGATCCTGCGTAAGCTACTGGCGGCAGAGAAACTGGATTTGAGCAAGGCCATCACGATTGCCCAATCATGCATGACGACAGACAAAAGCTTAAAGCAGATATCATTGAAAAGCCGGAACTCGGCAAGTACTGTAACCAAGATAATATCGTCGTTTGGCAGAGCTGCATATGGCAGGGCCTACCCGATGGACGTATGCGAAACCTGTGGCTGCTAAAAGTCTTCCAATGAGAATGAATCCGATATCACCGTGTTGGAGTTATGGGGGAAATCATCAGCATCATCAGTGTTGGTTTAAACAGTATATTTGTAAAGGCTGTTTGAGAGTGGGGCATCTCCAGCGTATGTGTCCGCAACTGAGCAAGCATGCTGCGACACACCACGTGGAGAATGATGATCAGTTTAGCGCGGATCCGGATATGCAATCCAAGATACCAGAGGAGGAAGTGTATGGACTGTATTTGTTCCTAACAAAGGGCCAACTGATAATGATTAATGTAAAACTTAATGGTATGCCGGTATCAATGGAATTGGACACGGGTACGAGTCAATCAATAATGAGCCAGAGGACATTCGACAGGCAGTGGAATACTAAGGCTGTGAGGCCTAAGCTGAGTCCAGTCAATGCCAAGTTGCGTACGTACACTAAAGAACTCATAACGGTGATTGACAGTGCAGTAGTCAAGGTGTCGTATGATGGTGCAGTTCACGATTTACCTTTGTGGATTGTTCCAGGCAATGGTCCAACGCTGTTTGGCAGGAACTGGTTAGAAAAAATCAAATGGAACAGGAATGAGATCAAAGCATTGACGTAGGAGGATATTCCATGTGCTCAAGTGCTGAGCAAGTTCCCCTCGCTGTTTGAACCAGGCATCGGCAATTTCACGGGAGCCAAGGTGCAGTTACACGTGGAGTCGGATGCAAGACCCGTCCATCATAAAGTTCGGGCAGTTCCGTACATGATGAGGGAGAAGGTCGAAATCGAACTGGACAGACTCCAGTGTGAAGGGGTCATATCACCGGTTGAATTTAACGAATGGGCCAGCCCCATTGTTCCCGTGTTGAAAAGTGATGGCTCTGTCAGGATTTGTGAAGACTAAAAGGCTATGATCAACCGAGTTTCGAAACAGGATCAATACCCGTTACCGAAAGCTGATGACCTGTTTGTAACGTTAGCCGGGGGGAAGTCGTTCACAAAACTGGATCTGACATCGGCCTACATGACACAGGAGCTGGTGGACATGTCGAAGAAACTTTCGTGCATCAACACTTATAAAGGGCTGTTTATCTACAACAGGTGCCCTTTTGGAATTTGCTCGGCTGCAGCCAAATTTCAGAGGAACATGGAGAGTCTACTGAAGTCCGTCCCCAGAACCGTCGTGTTCCAAGATGACATACTGCTCACAGGTCATGACACCGCCGAACATCTGAACAACCTGGAAGAGGTTCTGCATCGTCTGGACAAAGTGGGACTCAGACTGAAATGCTCGAAGAGCGTCTTCATGGCACTGGAAGTCGAATTCCTGGGGAGGAAAATTGCTACTGACGGTATCAGGCCGATGGACTCAAAAACCAAGGCCATCAAAAATGCACCCAAGCCTCAGAATGTGACAGAGCTGCATTCGTTCCTTGGTCTACTCAACTACTTTGGTAATTTCTTACCTAGATTGAGCATCTTATTCGAGCCACTGCACATGCTGCTAAGAAAAGGCAACAACTGGGTTTGGGGTGCGTCTCAAGATAGAGCTTTTGAGAAAGCTTTGCTTTGATCTAACAAGCTGCTGGTAAATTATGATCCGTGTAAGCGTCTAGTATTGGCCTGTGATGCTTCGTCATATGGAGTTGGTTGTGTACTCCAACAAGCTAATGAGTCGGGCAAATTACAACCTGTTGCATATGCTTCAAAAAGTTTGTCAAAGGCGGAAAGAGCCTACAGCATGGTAGAGAAAGAAACACTAGCCTGTGTGTATCGGGTTAAAAAGATGCATCAGTACCTGTTTGGTTATTCGGTTTGAACTGGAAACAGATCACAAGCCACTCATTTTATTGTTTTCGGAAAACAAAGGTATCATTACCAATGCATCGTCCCGCATCCAGAGGTGGGCACTGACATTATCTGCCTATGGTTATGTCATTCGCCATAGACCTGGCACTGAGAATTGTGCCGATACATTGAGCCGTCTGCCGTTGTCCACACCGGAGGTGGAAACGCCACAACCGACAGACCTACTGTTAGTCATGGATGCTTTTGAAAGTGAAGGAACCCCTGTCACGGCCCAACAAGTTATGACCTGGATCAACCAGGACTTGATAGTATCGGTTGTGAAATGTTGTGTCCTTAGTGGTGATTGGTCTGCCATATTCAAACAAATGTGTGAGGAGACCAAACCTTACATCCATCGCAAAGACGAACTATCCATTCAATCAGATTGTATACTGTGGGGTAATCGTGTTGTTATGCCCAAGAAAGACAGAGAGAAATTTGTGCATGATCTACATAGCACGCATCCCGGTATTGTCATGATGAAAGCCATTGCCAGGCCTGGAATTGACTCTGATCTGGAATCATGTGTGCATCAGTGCAACACTTGCATGCAGCTTAGTAAAGCACCAGCGGAATCGCCGCTGAGTCTATGGTCATGGCCAACTAAACCATGGTCCAGGATCCACATCGACTTTACAGGTCCCTTCCTGGGAAAGATTTTCTTAGTTGTGGTGGATGCTTATTCCAAGTGGATAGAGTGTATAATCATGTCATCCAGCACATCCACAGCTATCATTGAGAGCCTTCGTGTCATGTTTGCTACGCATGGTCTGCCTGACATCTTTGTAAGCGACAACGGATCTTGCTTCAGCAGTATGGAGTTTCAAGAGTTCATGAAACTCAATGGTATCAAACACGTGAGGTCAGCACCATTCAAACCCGCATCCAATGGACAAGCAGAGCGGCGGTCCAAACCATCAAGCAGAGTATGAAACATGTAACTCAAGGTTCACTGCAAACTTGCTTGTCACGCATATTGCTTAGTTACAGGGCATGACCCCATACGCTTACCGGGGTCTCCCCTGTTAAACTATTGATGAAGTGAGGTCTCAAGACCAGGCTCTCTCTTGTCCACCCTGGCTTGAATAATCGTGTCGAATACAGACGTCAAAGTCAGCAAGGGTATCATGATCGCGCTATCGTGTCACGTGACATTTCTATCAATGATCCTGTGTATGTACTGAATTATGGTCAAGGTCCCAAATGGATCGCCGGTACTGTTACGGCCAAGGAAGGTAACAAAGTGTTTATCGTTAAGCTCAAGAATGGGCAGATATACAGGAAACATGTCGATCAGATAAAACTGCGGCACACGGATGAACCGGAACAGTCTGAGGAAGGCACAATCAGTGACCAACCAACCTACCCTCAGTCATCTGAGGACTCCGCTGTCATCAATGAATCTGGACTTTCAATCCCTGACATGGTCAATGAATCTGGACTTTCAATCTCTGACGTGGTCATTGAATTCCCATCAGATCGGCTAACCAGCCCCCAGTCATAACAGACTCAGAATGCTCGCCCAAGGCTGGAGTTGAACTAAGATGTTCAACTTGGGAGCAGAAAGCCCCGGACCATCTCTGTTTGTAATAAGACCGTTACTAATATCTTAAAGGGGGATATTGTCATGTATGTATGCTTGGGTTTACTAGCCACCAGGTGGTGCCACTGTCGGAGATCATTGGGCTGTGCGCACGTGAGTATGGCCCAGGTATAAAAGGCCAGCCATCTTGTAATGTAATCACTTTGGGCCCTAATAAAGTAGAGCCAGGTTTGTACCTGTTCGGAGTTTTACAATATTCAGTCGATTGAGTTATTGTATACACAATACCAAAGATGCTCTCCAATCAGAAAGCCTGGGGCCATTTATCCAAATCTTATAGGCAGTTTGTTTGTCATGGCTTCTTTCTGTTTACTGACTTTCCTGTCATCCCAACCCCACAGATTCATGGACAAACTAATTATTTTAAGGATACACATTTGCCCTATTCAGCTAAGGTTATATAAAACAGATATGGTACAGAAATGTTGCTACTTGATACATGACAAACTTTGCTTCCATGACAGTGGTATTCTATCCCATAACTCTTTCTGCAATAATTTCAGAATAGAAATTGTTGCTTTCCCATGTCTGGGGGAGGGGGAGTCAGTTACTGATTCATCTCCTAGTGTTGCAAACTTTTCTTTGATTCATACCACTATTTATTTCTGTTTCAGCTGCAAACATTGTGGCTATAGTTTCCTCTGCTTGCTAATATTGGCAAAAAAGTAGACCTGAGTATAAAGCATGGGACACTGCTACCCATTCATGTTTACTTTTTCACTACAGTTGCAAAAGGAACAAGATATATCCCTTTGTAACTTTACTTTGTAAAATTTGAATTAAAATTTGTAATTATTCTTATTAGTTACAACATCTGATCTAGTGAGGATCTACAATTTCTGGTGATCCAGGGGCACATCTGAACCTTGCATGTCTCGTGGCCTGTATGCTTTGATCTTTTCTGGTGGTCTTGCTACTCTGGGCAGGGCTGGGGAGTGGTGGAAGTAGATTGGTAATAATTAAACCTCTGGCAGTTTAGTGGGGGAGGATGATGTATCTGCATTCGTTGGGGGGTCCAAGGAGGATTAGGCATGACCATATATTATTGGATTGGTCTTCAGCTTTATGAGCAAAAGAAAATAGGATCTCCAAAGCTTAAACTAAACTAGATCAGAATTCTTTTTCTCGTACACTGAGTACATTTTTAAAGCTAAGTCAAGTTTTTGTACAAATTACATATACCTTACAGAACTTCTTCAATATTGGAATTAATTATAAATATCAAAAAAATATTTTGTAGACTAAAGGGATCATTTTATAAAGTTTACTAGATGGAAGTGTGGGTCAGAGATAGGGGTACAATATTAATAATGTTGATTCTGCAACCTGTGCTCGTATCTACCACAGTGCCATACAAAATTATCCCTCAAGTGTACAGACAAACATAGTGATTGTTGTTAGATTTTATGAAGCATGCTAAGTACAATTTTTATTAAAGGCATTATTCTGTGCTCTCAGTGGGGAGCTGTAGTCTCAGGGTGCATGGATTGGAAATAGGGCTACAACATTCATTCTCCAACCTACGCTCTCTACAAATGGTGCTCCCCACTGAGCTTATGGGATCACAGATCACCCCTTCAAAAACCTTAATTTTGTTTAACACAGATAACAACTAGCTACTGAATAATGTGTACTACATTATTTGTGAGTTCCTTTATTAAGCAAAAGGGCCTTTATTTATGTAAAATGCAATAAGGCAAATGAGCTGATGTTCCATAAGTTTCCAAAGCAACAAAACATTACTTACGAGTTTGGCAGCATGCAAAAGGAAACACGCAATGGTTCCAAGAAGTGTTAAAAGATGTGTTCCTGTCTTTGTTTACAAGGCCTTTGCAAGTTAATTTATAGTGTTCAATATGAATAGGTGAGCAAATTACATATTGTTTACAATTTCTTTTTAGGTGGTGCTTACGTGGAGAAAGATTGGGGAGGTGCCAGTAAAACAGATTTATTCACACGCACAATGTGCTGCGATTTGAGAACTGGCAGAGAAGCAATCTTTGAAGAGTGTCCTTCAGGCATGAAGAATCATCACTAGCAAAAAGACAGCTGCAATAGAAATAAATAATTGCATCTTTGCATGATATAGATATTAATTCTGCATTATTGAGTGTAGGAGTGTAGAATGTTTCAGTATAAGGGGTGTCGCAGTTGTGTGAGGCAGACTGGTTGGGCTGGGTGCTCTTTGCCTTTCCGTCATTGTTCATAGGTTTATATGTAACCTTTAGGGCTGCTGACCAAGGGCCGTGCGGCTCTTTGCCAGCCGGCCTCCTTCTGCGCTGTAAATTTCTGTTTCTATGTTTCTATTCAATATTGCTTGCACGATAGAACTGCATTGTGCTCAGGGCATAATAACACATTTTAAATGTGTTTAAAGCGAGTCTAAAAAACTATCTAGACTCATTTTTTGTTTCATAACTTGGTGCCATTACCAGCTCAATTTTGTCCATCGTCCCTTTTGTCTAAAAAACCTATCTCAACTCTATTTTTTCTCCCCTGGTCCAGTCTCTTCCCACCTACATCTGCGACTCCTCCGATGCCCTCTGCCACTTTAACAGTTTCCAGTTTCCCGGCCCCAACCATCTCCTTTTCACTATGGATGTCCAACTACACTTCCATCCCGCACCAGGAGGGCACTCTGCTTCTTCCTTGAGCAGAGCCCCAAGCAGTTCCCATCCACCACCACCTTCCTCCACATGGCTGAATTTGTTATCACATTGAACAACTTCTTTGACTCCACTCACTTCCTCCAAATTAATGGTGTTGCTATGGGAACCCGCATGGGTCATAGCTATGCCTGCCTTTTCGTGTGATATGTGGAGCATTCTTTGTTCCAGTCCCCTCCCTCACCTCTTTTTCCGGTACGTTGATGACTGTCTCCTACTCACGCCCTGAACGATTTCATTCACTTTGCATCCAATTTCCACCCTTTCCTCACCTTCACATGGTCCATCTCCGAATCTTCCCTTCCCTTCCTTGACTTCTCTGTCTCCATTTCTGGGGATAGACTATTGACAAACATTCACTATAAGCCCACTGACTCCCACAGCTATCTGGACAACACTTCATCCCACCCCACTTCCTGCAAGGACTCCATTCCATTCTCCTAGTTTCTCCTACTCCATCGCATATCAACTGACGATGCCACCTTCCACTCTTGTGCTTTTGTTATGTGTTCCTTTTTCCTCAACCGAGGATTCCTCTCCGCTGTGATTAACATGGCCCTCAACCGTGTCCATTCAATTTCCTGCACCTCTGCTCTCACCCCTTCCCCTCCCGCTCAGAACCACAGTAGGGTTCCCCCTCTCCTCACCTTTCACCCTACCAGCCTCCACTTTCACCGGATCATCCTCCGCCATTTCCGCCACCTCCAGTGTGATCCCACCACCAAACACATCTTCCCCTCCAACCCCCTCTCAGCATTCCAAAGAGACCGTTCCTCCGCGACACCCTGGTTCATTCCGCAGTCACCCCCAGCACCCTCTCCCCTTCCCATGGCACCTTCCCCTGCAAGCGCAGGTGATGCAACAACTGCCCTTTTACCTCCTCCCTTCCCACTGTCCAGAGCCCCAAACACTCCTTCCAGGTGAGACAGCGATTTACTTGTACTTCTTTCAATTCAGTATGCTGTATTCGCTGCTCACGATGTGGTCTCCTCTACATTGGGGAAACCAAATGCAGATTGGGAGACCGCTTCGCAGAACACCCCTGTTCACTCCGTAAGCCTGACTCTGAGCTTCCGGTCGCCTGTCACCTTAATTCTCCGCTCCACTCCCACTCTGACCTCTCCATCTTCGGTCTCCTACACTGTTCCATAAGAACATAAAAAATAGGAGTCGGCCATTTGGCCCCTCGAGCCTGCTCTGCCATTCGTGGCTGATCTGACCCTGGCCACAACTTCATTCCCTGCCCACTCCCCATAACGCTTTACTCCCTTATCATTCAAAAATCTGTCTATCTCCACCTTAAATATATTCAATGACCCAGCCTCCACAGCTCTCTGGGGCAGAGAATTCCAACGATTCCCGACCCGCTGAGAGAATAAATTCCTCCTCATCTCATTTTTAAATGGGCGACCCCTTATTCTGAAACTATGCCCGCTAGTTCTAGATTCCCACACAAGGCAAAACATCCTCTCTGCATCTACCCTGTCGAGTCCCTTCAGAATGTTTCAATAAAATTCCCTCTCATTCTTCTAAACTCCAATGTGTATAGACCCAACCTACTCAACCTTTCTTCATAAGACAACCCTTTCATCTCAGGAATCAACCTCATGAACCTTCTCTGAACCGCCTCCATTGCAAATATATGCCTCCTTAAATAAGGAGACCAAAACTATACGTAGTATTCCAGGTGGAAAGATTGTAAATAGGCTCCATCACTGATCCCTGTGGCAACCCACGAACTACAATTTGCCAACCTGAAAATGACCCATTTATCCTGACTCTCTGTTTTCTGTTAGTTAGCCAATCCTTTATCCATGTTAATATATTACCCCAACCCCGTGAGCTCTTATCATGTGCAGTAACCTTTTATGTGGCACCTTATCGCATACCTTCTGGAAATACAAATACACGACATTTACCAGTTCCCCTTTATCCATCCTGCTCGTTACCTCCTCAAAGAACTCCAGCAAATTTGTCAAACATGATTTCCCTTTCATAAAACCATGTTGATTCTGTTTGACTATTATGATCTTCTAAATGTCCTGCTACTACTTGCTTAATAATGGACTCCAGCATTTTCCCAATGACAGATGTTAGGCTAACTGATTTATAGTTTCTTGCTTTCTGTCTCCCTCCTTTCCTAAATAGGGACATTACATTTGCGGTTTTCCAATCTGCTGGGACATCTCCAGAATCCAGGGAATTTTGGTAGATTACAACCAATGCATATTCTATCTCTGCAGCCACTTCTTTTAAGATCCTAGGATGCAGGCCATCAGGTCCAGGGGACATGTCCACCTTTAATCCCACTAGTCTGTCTAGTACTTTTTCTCTAGTGATAGTGATTGTTTTAAGTTCCCCCCCCTCCCATCATCATCATAGGCAGTCCCTCAAAATCGAGGAAGACTTGCTTCCACTCTAAAAGTGAGTTCTTAGGTGACTGAACAGTTCAATTCGGGAATTACAGTCTCTGTCACAGGTGGGCAGACAGTCATTGAAGAAAAGGGTGGGTGGGGAGTCTGGTTTGCCGCATGCTCCTTCCGCTGCCTGCGCTAGCTTTCTGCATGCTCTCGGCGACAAGGCTCGAGGTGCTCAGCACCCTCCCGGATGCTCTTCCTCCACTTAGAGCTGTCTTTGGTCAGGGACTCCCAGGTGTCGGTGGGGATGTTGCATTTTATCAAGGAGGCTTTGAGGGTGTCCTTAAAATGATTGCTCTGTCCACCTAGGGCTCGCTTGCTGTGTAGGAGTTCAGAGTAGAGCACTTGCTTTGGGAGTCTTGTGTCAGGCATGCGAACAAAATGGCCCGCCCAACGGAGCTGGTCGAGTGTGGTCAGTGCTTCGGTGCTGGAGATGTTGGCCTTATCGAGGACACTAACATTGGTGCGTCTGTCCTCCCAGGGGATTTGGATCTTGCGGAGCCAATAGCCCCTTGATTATCAATTTTTGGGATGCTTTTAGTGTCTTCTACTGTGAAAACCGATACAAAATATTTGTTCAAAGTCTTTGCCATTTCCCTGTTTTCTATTATTGAATCCCCAGTTTCATCTTCTAAAGGACCAATATTAATTTAGCTATTCTTCTTTTTTATATTCCTGCAGAAGCTCTTACTGTCTGTTTTTATATTTCTTGCTGGTTTACTCTCAGAAACTATCCTCTCTCTTTATTATTTCTTTAGTCGTCCTTTGCTAGTTTCTATAAATGTCCCAATCCTCTGGCCTTCCACTATGCTTCGCAACATTGTATGCCATTGTGTTCAATTTGATACCATCCTTTACTTCCTTAGTTTTCCACGGATGGTTCATCCTTCTCTTAGAGTCTTTCTTTCTCACTGGAATACATCTTTGCTGAGAGCAATGAAATATCTCCTTAAATGTTAGCCTTTAATCTATTTTCCTCGACCACTTTAGCCAACTCTGCTTTGATACCTTTGTAATTGCCTTTATTTCAGTTCAGGACACTAGCTTGAGACCTAGCTTTCTCACTCTCAAACTGAATTTGAAATTCTACCATGCTATGATCACTCTTCATAAGAGGATCCTTTACTATGAGATCATTAATTAATCCAGTCTCATTACACCTTACCAGATCTAAAATAGTCTGTTCCCTGGTTGGTTCCACAATGTATTGTTCTAACAAACCATCCAGAATACACTCTATGAACTCTTCCTCAAGGCTACCTTTGCCAATTTGATTTGTCCAATCAATATGAAGATTCCATTGAAGCTCAACGCAAGCTCGAGGAACAGCTTTCGTTTAGGCACTTTACAGCCTTCTGGACTCAACATCGAGTTCAACAATTTCAGATCCTAACCTCTGTCCATATTTTGTTCCTTTTTTTTTTACAAACCCCACCCTTTTATTTTCAGTTTTTTTTCTGTTTCCCATGGCAGCTGGTAATTATTCCGTCATTCACACCCTATCTAGACTCATCTTTTGTTTCCTAACTTGTGCCATTACCATCTCAATTTGGCCCATCATCCCTTGTGTCTCATCCGCAGGATAAAAGCCCAGCCTGATATCCCTCGCCTGTGTATTAATGCAAAGAATACATGTACTAAGTAAGCAAAGTGATTTCAATAAAATGAAATTGTTGCTGTTATTCCAGAAAGACTGGTATTTTCTATACTTTTGATAGAGGTAATAAAAAACAAGATCGGGATCCAGGTAAATGATCAGATAAAACTGTGCCCTGCCCCACTGTACTAGAACATTCTCACCTCTGCAGTCTAGTTTGAAGAATGGAACTATTGAGGCAGAATTAATCATTTAAAGTAACTAACAGCAATCAAACACCAGAACTAAGTTACAGCACTGATTGATGGCATTGATCTGATGGTTAACTACCTTAGACTCCAATGCTGATGTTAGTTAAGAGAGTTAGTCAAAATAGAACATACCTCTTTGGCTGTTTCACTGATTATAAAATTGCAAGAATATTAATAGACTTCAATTGATGTTGATTACTTTATTACAATGACAAACTTCTTAAATTTATATATTTTAACTGGCCAATCCCGTTCCCTTTTGGAAGATATTAAGAGCAGCTATTAAAGAATTGCAGAAGGATAGGATCAGTCTAGAAATAATTAAATACATTATATAAATGTATCTAACATTGGGCTAGAACCTGCACTTTTTTTGCATATTTAATGCCCACTTAACGCCCATTTTATCGCTGAAATGACGTATAATGCTCAGATAGTGCCCATTTAGCCATAAAAGGAAAACTGACGCGCAATTTTAGAAACCTTATCACCGAGCGTTACTTTCCCCCATGTGCTTGACGCCAGGAAAATATTACTGCCCGGCCACTTTTTTTCAGTGGAATCATCAGAATAGGCGAAATCAACGGCCATAATATCGCCCAGTGTTACTTTTCGCACTGATTTAATGCCGAAATTCAATATTAACACCCGCCCACTTTTTCTTGTCGTGAAGAGCATATTTACCGAAACTAATGCCCAGCAGATCGCCCACCGTCAATTTCACCACCTCGCACACGTATCGCCCACAATATCACTCACCCAAAAAACCGCCCACAAAAAGTGGAACTGTTCTGAACGAACGGCAACGGTGTGGCTGGCATTTTTAAAATCTCACTCTTACGTGAGGAGCTGATATCTGAACGATTTGCCTGAAAGAGCGTTGATGTGAATGACAATGCTGACACACTGCCCATCACCTTGGTGCCAGTAAAAGTTTACGTTGATTGATGTTAAGTTTTATTTAACCCTTTCATGTTAAGGAATCATCAGTGTGTAACGGTCCAGCTATCTGAGACAATACGCAACAAGTTTATGTTCAATAACAAAACTTTTATACCAACATTGGTCTGAAATCATAAGCATCACAGGCAATAACACCCAACCTCCGCCCACACCCCACTTTTCCACCATTGACATAAATCACATGTTGAACATGTCCAGCAACACAGAATACAAAGGCAAAGCAGGAGCGTGATCCCCAGCCCCCATAAATTGCATACACCCAGATGGAGATATAACATAGCCATCACCTGCGCTCATGCACCTCACTTTCCTTCCCCCCTCCCCTTCTTCTCCCTACCTCGACCCCTTCCCCTCCTCGCCCCCATGGCGCCTGGCCAAGGAGCTCCTCAGGCAGTGCCTCATTGGGGGGGAATGAAGGCAGATGTGGTGGTTGGACAGGTACGGGAGCGGGGGGGTGCCGAGGGGGCAGCATTCACTGATGCAGAAGCAGGATCTTGGTCCTGCCTCTCATCTGTCGTTCGCAGTGGTGGTGCGGAACCTGGAGGTGGAGCGCCGCGTTCGGGGACCACTCGGAGGCCTGTGGCAGCTGTGTTCCTGGCAATCGCATCCAGGGACTCCGCCATCTGTGGAATGTACTCGGTTATGGTGCTGGAGATGGTGGCCAGGTGTCGGGATATGCCCCCCAATGCTTCGATGAGCTGGTTACCAATGTCTATAGTCCTCCCGGACAACTGTACCATCTCTCCGCTCTCATGTGGCGCTCGTGGCACAGACCTGCCGCGTCCACAGGACCTCCGTGGGGTCGGCGCCGTCCTGGGGTGCCCTGTGGCGAGGTGCTTGGGTTCGGTACCTCCAGAGTGGAGGCGGGAATGACCGGAGGACCACTAGATGGCCTTGGGGTGGAATGGCTTCTGGAGAGTGGCGATGGAGGTTCCTCGAAGTCAGCGCTCTCGTCCGTGGAGAGCAGACCCAGCGGATTGGCGGGCGAGAATCAGACCTCCTCAGCACCAGATGTAGTAGGATTGTCCAACGATTCCTGCCCCGAGCCCCCACCTTCTGGCATCTGTGATCTTGCCTTGGGACGCGCTGCTGGCTGAGCTGCAAAACACAAATGAGGTTATTAAAGGAGAAAAGGGTCCTCGGGTGACAAGGTGAGTCCAGCGCTATACACAGCATATGCACAACAAAAGCACCACTGCTATAAAAATCATCACAGACATCACATTTCATGACCATCAACACATTTGCATTCCAATGATTTTCATTAGGCCATCAGTAGTTATATGACAATTTTAGAAATCATATATGGTTGTTTGGATATGAGTGGCTGTGGCATCTATTGACTTTACATCATGCAATGGTGTAAGCTTCACTCAAATGGCATCACTTCAGGGTCTGCAGATGCATCCATGGCTGTCCGGGTGTGCTTCCCCACGAGTGCGAGCACATGCTCCACCATGTCAGTGATGTCGCTGGGGACTGGTGGCCCCCCCATCCGTTCACCTCTGCACAGACCTCATCGTCGATAGCTTCTTCTGTAAAAGGTGACAGAACGACATGGCATGAGATCATTGCATGATATCATTGCTTGGTACTGTCACAGACAGTGATACAACACATAACCGACATATGTAATCATGATTTTTATGATAATTATCATTGCTTACCTAAAGATGTACACCGTTATTGCAGGCTTTGAGTCAAACATGCCCGGTAAAAGTGAAAGACCTCACATCTGATGATCGTCACTCATGACTGTTAAAAATCTAATTATATAAATACATAAGTACATGTAAATCAGTGTAATACTTACTCTTGCGGATCCCACAAAGTCATTCCATCGTTTGCGGCATTAGTTGCCCTCACACACCTCGTTGGTCGCTGACGAGATCACCTCTGCTATCTCGGTCCATATCTTCTGGTTGGCCTTTGGGGTGGGCTTCCCATGCCCTCCCTGTGTCAAATCACCCCAGCGTGACTCGACCTCCTGCAGGAGGGAGGCATTAGCCTCGTCCAAGAGCCTCCTGGCTCTTTTGCGCCCTTCAATGTGCTCCTCTCTCACCTCACTGCTCTCTCCAGCGTCAATCTCCACAACATGCTGTAATGCCTCCTCCTCTCTCTCTATTATTGGCCAAATTCGGTCAAATATGTGGCTGGTAACAGCAATTTTTTGTTTGCCTACTTGCTGTGAAGCTCTAAAGTCTCCCTCCTTCCTCCCAAAGCAGCCACACCATACCCAGACATGCCTTCAGTTCCTCTGAGATCCCTCTCTCTGTCTCCTCTTCTGCGCATGTCATGATGACCCTTGACCTCCAGAATCGCGGGAATTGAGCATTGCTATGCCGTTGCTAAGGACGGCCACACTTTACGGCAGAAGGTCAAAAAAGTTTACGCTACTGCCCATTTTATATTGCTCGCAGTAACGCCCATTTTCAAAAATGGAAACTAGGTGCTTTGAGAATGGGCGAGAAGCTGGCGATCTGAAAATCTTTTTTTAACGCCCACACCAGAAATATCGCCCATTTTTGGGCGATATCCCCAAAAGTGCAGGTTCTAGCCCCTGATCCTTACATTTTCTTTCAAGAGCTTGATAGACACAATGGCTGACTGTAACAATTAAAATGAATCAGTAACTGTTGGGGTGATTATAACGCATGCTGCCAAGAGGCAGTGGGACAACTGCACAGTTAAAATGGCTTCTGAAAACCTACCTCTCCATACGCCATCTTAACTGGGCTCTTTTCTTAGGCGGCCAAGGCAACCCATCTGACTCAGATGGGAGCCTCATTAATACATTAAAATCAGATCCCATGATGGCATTAGGGCCCCAATGGCATTTTAACCACCAATTGAGCAGGGTGCTCACCGCAGTTGCCCTGTTCAAAAAAGCCTGTCGGGAAGTTAGTGCAGCCCCTAATAGGTAAATTCTAATCTTACGCTTGTGGGGCTTGGAAGAGTAGGAGTGCTGCTCCATGCCCCACAAATAAAGTCTTGGCCTCTGATGCCTCTCTTTCCCTCCTTCTGACTCTCGTGACCCTACCGATGCCAACCCTCCCGCTCTACCAGCGATGTTCGTATGGGTGATCACCGACGATGGCTGCCCGATCTGTGATGTATGTAGCATTCAAATCACTGATTCCACACAGTCTGGTGTTGTAGTAACTGCTGTGACCTTAGTCCTTTATTGTGTAACTCCAGAGTGACTCTCAGGTGTGGTGGGCAGCCTTTTATACTCTGTCTTGCAGGTACTTCCAGGTCTCCCACCACAGCGCCCTCGGTGGCGCCCCATTGTGACCATACATTTAATGTACTGGGACAATACATATCATCTCACTCCCACCAATGCCCCCCACCCCGCCCCAGTTTCAAAAGCCATTGCCGGTAACCTGAGCCTTGTTCGTCCGGGTTGATTTGTGAGTGTGAGTCCATGACCATCCACTTCCCTCTCTCCCCCATGTAGAGATTGTGCTTGCGATCCGGTGCAAGCATGTGGTATTTGCAGTCCTTACATAGGTGATGAAGTACATGAGCATAACCTCCAACAGAAAGCAGGTATACATAGACAGTGCATTTGTATGGCACATATAGATGCATTGAAGAATTATAACAAAAGGTTGCAGATACACTGAACAGTTATTTAATCCCAGCTCCACTGGGTGAGGTATGGTGGCGCTTTTTTGCTCGAGGTAATGGGCTGCGCTGAGACAGGGTATCGCAACCAGTGCGTTGCCTCTGTTCTCAGAAAGTAGTTGCCTTTGCGGCTCATCTGCCACCGCTGAATCATTGCATGAATCAAAAAAATCAGCAATCGTATTAGTCCATTAGTCATGTTAGTCACAGATACATTAAGCCTTTTACTTGTACCTCAAGGTATTAACTATTTTCGTAAATCACCCATCATTTTAAACACAGTAATTATTTCAGCATCAAAATATTAACTCCTGTCTTAAATCACGTCATTATACAAATCACATTACTCATTTAGACTCGCTCTTGCCTTACAAAAGTCTCTTTGTGGAGATTGCCAATGGTGTAAGGCCCTTTTAAGACTCCCGGGTACATTTCCCTTTTAAGACACCATCTTGTTGCTCCTATGAGGCTTCCACTGGGCGCCACCATTTTAGTTGCTCTGCTTGCCTTTATCTGCAGATTTCTGCTGCCACGAGGCTCTCCACCATCTTGAGCTCGCTGTGCCCCTTTAAATTGAAACAACTCCACCAACAGTTGCAGCAGATTACAGAAAAGGAGATTCCAAGCCAAAAGAGACGTAGCGTGCCTGAAGAAATGGTACAGAAAAGGCGTAGGTTAAACACTAATTTTTTTGAGGAGGAGCTTCCTGCAATTACTGAACCAATTGAGGATGTGAGTGGCTTGACTGCACTGCTGAGCGAGTTTGAGAAGAGCAATTATGCTGAAGCCGAAACCGCGGGACGCTTGGGCGTCCTTGATCACTCGCACTGCGGAGATCTGCCCGTACCTGGAGAACACTTCTTCCAGGGCCTGCTCGTCTGTGTCGAGATATAGACCGCCGATGAGCAGCTTTCCTTCTCCGGACCCCTTTTGCGAGGTTGGTTTCTCTGCTGAACTCTAGCCTGCTGCTGCCTACCAGTTCGCTCTCGACTCTTTCTCGGGACTCACCACACTTCGATCGCACCCGGGAGCCACAACGCACTGGCCCCCGCACCGCCACATCCTCCGGAGCCAGCCTCTGCCTATGGGCCGACGGTGCCTGCTGGAGCAGCCCATCGAAGCCCTTCTTTCTTCTCCAGCTCGGTCGGCGGTGCTCTTTGGGAACCCGGGGTCTGTGGAGGAATGAAGTCTTCCCAGATCCCACGGACCTTCCCCATCCACCTCCTGCCGAGTAGCATCGGCCCATCGCCTGCAATGATCCACAAAGGTAAACCGTGCGTCTCACCCCCGTGAGATACCTGTTCTTGGCAGAGCGGATGTGGAGGTATCAGTTCCTTGGTGTAGGTGCGCAGCTTCGCCGTGACCGGGACCAGCTTGGGTCGTGCAGCTGGGCTGATCCACAGTTTATCAAAAGTTTCCTGACTCATCAGCGACTGACACGATCCAGTGTCCACTTCCATATTCACTGGGACTCCGTTAATCTTGACTTCCAAAACCACTGGGGCCGAATCGTCGGTACAAGTATACAGTCCAAATGCCTCATCTTCTTCTGCCTGCTCCTCGCTGGATGGTGGATCATCTACCATCTCCTCAGCCACATGGTGAATCGGGTTTCTTTTGTACATACGCCGAAGGTGGCCTTTTGTTTGGCAGGTATTGCACGTATACTCCGCAAACTGCACCGGTGAGCCCCATGGCTTCCTCCGCAGAGACAGCATGGTGCGACTTGATTAGCCCCCTTCGGCGGACTCTGAGTTGCAGGACCCCAAAGTCCGTGCTCTCTGTCCTGGGCAGAGCCACGTTCTGCGGTTTTGTCCGTGACGGGCACTATCCTGTGGACGGTGTCTGTCAGGTTCGAGACTGTGTAGGGGATCATCTGCTTGTTGCTGCAAGTCGAGGTCATAAATGCCTGGCTGATTGTGATGGCTTGCTTCAGGGTGACTGTGGGTTCCATGGCTAGCAGCTTGTGAAGGAGATCCTCATGGCTAATCCCCATAATAAAAACGTCTCGCGACGCCTCGTCAAGGTGTGTGCCAAAATCACACGGCGCCGCGAGTCTCCTGATGTCCACAGCATATTTGGTGACATCCTGGCCCTCGGTCTGCAGTGGTGGTAGAATTTGTGCCTGGCCGTGAGGATGCTCTCCTTCGGTTTCAGTTGGTCACGAATGAAATCAATCACTTCCTCATATGTCTTGTCCTTGGTGCTCGCGGGTGCCAGCAAATCCCTGACGAGACAGTAAACCTCATCGCCACAACTGGACAGCAATATCACCTTCGGCTTCTCTCTCAGTGTGCTCATGTCCTCCGTCAGGTCACTTGCTATAAAGTAGTACTCGAGCCTTTCCGTAAAGGCCTCCTAAGCATTACCCACTGTAAAATCCTTTAGCGAGCCCAGAGTAGCCATGGTTGCGTGAAGCTTGTCCGTGTCCTCGTCATCAATGTGATGTATGTAGCACTCAAATCACTGACTCCACACAGTCTGGTGTTGTAGTAACTGCTGTGACCTTGGTCCTTTTTTGTGTAACTCCAGAGTGACTCTCAGATGTGGTGGGCAGCCTTTTATACTCTGTCTTGCAGGTACTTCCAGGTCTCCCACCACAGCGCCCTCTGTGGCACCCCATTGTAACCATACATTTAATGTACCTGGATAATACATAACACAATCTTTGCTTGCCAGCAGCCAAGCAGCTGCCTCTTTACACACGTTTTGGGCAGGCAGCTGGCTGGTGGAATGTAAGTGAGACCCCGAACTAATAATATGCCTGGACCAAAATTTGGTGCCATTGAGACAGATTTGACATTCACCTCACACCCAAAATCTGCTCCCATTTATAATCCTCCCTCATTTCTCGAAATCTATTTCAGGCATTGATAAAAACTGCCTTCGACATTAGCTTGACATTTTTATATCAGCTTATGTACACAATATTCAGAAAGGCATCTTTCTTGGAAGATGATTGGACACGTGTCTAGGGATAGTTACTTCATATCATGGGCACTGCTTTTGTTTACTTACCATATTATTATTAATAACGATGATGGCATTTGCAAAGCATGTAAAAACACGGAGCTAAATGTTCTCCTTAAATGGCCATAGTGTTGTCCCTGGAAAGAAATATAACATAATTTGAAGAAAGGCTGGATCGACTAGGCTTGTATTCACTGGAATTTAGAAGAATGAGAGGGGATCTCATAGAAACATATAAAATTCTGACGGGATTGGACAGGATAGATGCAGGAAGAATGTTCTCGATGTTGGGGAAGTCCAGAATCAGGGGTCACAGTCTAAGGATAAGGGGTAAGCCATTTAAGACCAAGATGAGGAGAAACTTCTTCACTCAGAGAATTGTGAACCTGTGGAATTCTCTACCACAGAAAGTTGTTGAAGCCAGTTCATTAGATATATTCAAAAGAGAGTTAGATGTGGCCCTTATGGCTAAAGGCATCAAGGGGTATGGAGAGAAAGCAGGAATGGGGTACTGAAGTTGTATGATCAGTCATGATCTTATTGAATGGTGGTGCAGGCTCGAAGGGCCGAATGGCCTACTCCTGCTCCTATTTTCTATGTTTCTAAGTGCTTTCCAATCAAACTGGTGTAAAAATAATATGTTCCCTCTAAGTTAAGGTTCATATTTAATCATAATTATACCAACAGAAGGATAGAACACAAAAGTCTTATATCAGATAAACCAAATGTTTTTCAGTGTAAAAGTTATTTTAAGTATATGACACAAGGGCCTAGAAATTGCATCACAAACGTTTTTCAGAAGCATTCAATATAGGGGGTGGGGTGCACGTGCTCATTACTTGCCTGAAGCGCACCATCTGCCATATTGTTAAAGTCAGAAAAAGAGGAATCCAAGGCCTGGTCCTGAAACAGGTTTTAGCTCCACTGTATATGCAAGTAGGGGGCCTATCACCTGTTTGATGCTCCCCATGCAAAATTGACTGTGTTCAGAAAAACATGATATACATGTGGCCTAACAAGTCTAGGTTGTCACTGAAAGGTAAGTTTTTGAGTCTACTGCAGTGCTGGGGATGCCTTGCACATCTTCTAGCTTGCAGTGCCATGTAAATGAGGCCTGAGCCCCAATATCAGAAGTGGCTGAGGCCTACTCATTCAAGCTTGGGGATTGCCAACACAAACCAATTTCTAAGCCAAAAGCTTTAATCAGGTAGGCCAATTTTTTTATTTGTACAAATTATTTCAAGATTCCTTTGCTTTGAAATAAGCCTATTTCAACATTACAATGGAGGCTCTAACCTGTTTATTTTAAATGCCTCCAATAAAGTAATGGACAAAGGAATTTCATACGAGCACATTCAGCATTCATAACTTTTCAAGTAGCCCATTTTCAAGGACAGGAGTTTGAAAATAAAGATTAACATTGTGAAATTTAAAAAATATAATTGGACCGTGACTCTGGGCCTATTTTATAACTTAGTTTTCACTTTTATCTTTAGAAAGAAAGAATAAAATCATGTGGTAAAACATAACCTAACCAAATTAGCCCAATGTTGATCAACTCACTCCTCTAACTAACACTGATGAGACGGAGAGGTAGAGTTAGGCCAATCTTTCAAGAACTTCAGACACACAGGGGGAAAAATTGTGGGGGAGGGGTGGGGGTTACTGGTCCCCCAAGAAAGTGGAGTGCAAAATAAAGCGTTCAACTTCGTTTCTGGGGCGGTAGCGGGGCGGTGCGTCGGGAGCAGGGGGTATCGCTACGCACTGGACCACATAGGAGGGGCTCTTCCTTTAATTAAAGGGAAGGGTGTAAGTTGCATACTCTGCAACAACAAAAGGGTCCTAACTGAACCACCGGGGAGTGGGGGTGCCATGCCAACAGCCCAGCACTCAAGCAGAGTGCCAGGCTGACTGATCGCATCACTGTGTTCAAAGCACGGCAAAATAGAAGACTTTACTTTTAAATCCCCACATCTCCCCTTTAACTTGCGCCCCATGAGCCTCCAATGGAGCACAAAATAAAGCATTTAACTTTGTTTCTGGGACAGTAGAGGGGCAGACGCTCGGGAGCAGGGGTATCGCTATGCATCCCCTGAAGCTATCATTCTCTTCGCCCAGCGCAGGTTCAGGAGTCGATAGCCAATTTAGGGTCCGGGGCGCTAACAGGGCACTGTGCATGGTGATGATATCACTATGGGTTACCACTGCCATTAAACTCCCACCGAATTGGAGCGGCCAACTGGCTTCTTCAGGATAGGGTGCTTCCCAGGGTTCAGGGCGCCATAGGCTGTACTCAAGTTGCATTGAGGGCAACGCTGAACAGTCCGGAGACCTGTCAAAACCGGAAGGGATACCAATCCCTCAATGTGCAATTGGTGTGCGACCACAAACGCCAAATCATGGCCGTTGATGCCCAGTATCCTGACAGCAGCCACAATGCCTTCATCCTGTGCCAGCTTTGTTTCAGCCCCCAAATGAAGGTCATGGCTAGCTGCTCAGAGGCAAGGGTTATCAACTCTCAACCTGGTTCATGCCTCCCCTCTGCAACCCCACCACTCCTGTCCAGCACTCATCCAATGAGAGCCATTCCACCACCAGGAACATCATTGAGCAGGCCATCAGAATCATCAAACATCAGGTCTGCTGGCTTGATCGCTCAGGAATTCTACAGTACTCGCCTGACCGGGTGACCCTATTCGTCATCGTCTGCTGCATGCTTCACAACCTGGCAATCATGAGGGCGCAGCCATTGGCTGACGCCGTAGCTGTAGCACCTGAGGAGGAGGTACAGGAGGAGGGGCAAGGGACGTCCGGGACCTGCTCGTTTCCATTAAGTTGGTCGCCACTTCCAGCTTCCTCTGTGCATCCCCAGGCCCAGACCAATTAGACCTTTCACATATCATTCCCCACACTGAAATGAGACAAAGCAACAGCTAATAAAGATTCAAATCAACATTTATAGAACAACAACGTGCATCAACAACAGAAACATTTTCATTCACCCTTGTGCATTTCCTTATAGCCCCTTTTACGCTAACCTACTCCAGAACTATGCCACAGTGTCTCTCCTGTGGCTGCAGCATGGCTGCTGGAAGGCTGCTCTCTTTCACCTCCTGACGCTGCAGATGGCCTTCCAGGTCACCCTGGACCAGCTCTGGCCCTGGAAAGGCTGGCTGCAGCCTCGGCACCAGCACTCTGGATTGGCTGGGCGGAAGCCATGGCTGGTTGCAATGATGGAGTGGCAGGGCTGGGATCATGAATGCTGTCATGCTGAGAGGGCACAGCAGGTTCCTGCTCCAATGACCTGGCACCACTCCCCCGAGGCAGCACCTCAGCATCCCCACCAATCTGCTCCAGCACAGTTGGGTGGGCTACTGTTACACTGTAAGATCACCGATGGATTATGTTGGATCCAGCGACGATGGCAGCAGTCAGCGCACGTGTGGCATCCAGCTGAGACTGCATGAGAACAATTACAGACTCGATGCCAACAGCCACTGACTGGATGACAGCAGTAAGATGCTAAGTGGCATCTTGCTGAGACTGCGTGAGAGCAGTCTGAGCTTCCATGCCACCAGCCATCCTTTCCATTGTAGTACTAAGACACTAGGTGGCTTCCACCTGTGCTGCAATGGCATGTGCCACATCGCTCATGACATGCGTCATGAGGTCTGGATCTGCACAGTCTCTCTGGGAGCCCACCATCGTCTGCTTACTGGCTCCATAGTGTGCTCAGAGCTGACTGCAATGCGAGAGACGGACTCCTCCACACTCATTCCCACTTGCGACAGGCTCTCCGACTCTCTTGCCATTGCTTCTATCATGTTGGAATGCGTGGCCTGCACCCTTTGTGCAAACGGCTCCACATCGAGGTGCTCATCGGAGCCCTGTGCAGCAGAACTCACACTTGAATTCACCCTCCGGGGAGCTGGCTCTTGAGGTTCCCTTTGCCCTTGACTATGCTGCAGCCCGCTAGGCCACAGTACATCACCCAGTGCAGACCCGTCTCCTAATCTAAGCTGTTTAGAACATGTACTCCCAGTATCTGAGCTGGTGCATTCGAGGGTGAGAAGCAGTGCTTTCATCTGTCTCTTCCTAGGCATCCTCCTCCTCCCATATTTGCTTGCTCGCCTCACTTGGCTCTGGGGGGCTCAGTCACAGTCCACCTCCGCCATCATCTGAAAACATAAATGGCACAAAAGTGGCATAAAGGTGAGGGAGGGGGGTCCACCATGGAGCCACCAAAGTGCACACATTGTTGACCACCTTACTGATAGGCGTTTGTCGAATGCCACCCAGATGGCATCATCGGATGATCTTCACTTAGCAATGCTGCCCCCAGCGGGATCGACGGTGTTGACAGCCACTGGGCAGGCAACCTGCGGCCCCATTAGCCGCAGTACTCTTTCCTCCACATCGCTGACCTGCTGCCGTATGCCTCTCCACCTCCTGTTCTTTGTTGCTCCTGACTGTTATGTGCCATCTTGGCCCACAAAGTAAAGAAAGGTTGGTGAGTAACAGTCCAGTTAGGCATGTAGAACTAATGGATGTGCAGCTTCTTGAGCTGCAACGCTAAGCAACAAATGAAAGGGGCTTCAACTGTGACTATGCACACATGACATATGGATGACTCAGCAGTGAAATGGTGGCTTGCTGACTACAAACTGATGCAGGTAAGTAAGAGTTGTGGAAGGCGAGGCTCAGAGGCCGAAGGTCAATAGTAGGGGTAGCATGTACTTACTTTCACCAATCGAGTGATGTCGTTGAACTTCTTTTGGCACTGTGTCGCCGTCCGGTCCGCTATTAAAGTGGCTGACACCTCTACAGCCACCTCTGCCCAAGCATTACGGAAGACGTACGGAGAGGGCCTGCCAGACTCTGGAAATAGGAAGTGCTTTCTGCCCTCCACAGCTTGCAGCAGCGTCTCAACTTGGGCATCGCTGAATCTGGTTGCCCTCATTTTTGCACACAACAAATGCAACAATGCAACTGATGACATTGAGCAGTATCTCCAGGGCCAGGGATCAGGTGCCTCATTATGACTGAATGAGAGTCAGGTGAAATTGGGTCCTCAGTCGTTGATCCCTTACAGTTCTGTAGACCTGAACTGAGCATCGGTGAGCAAGTTATTGGTGTGCAAATGTTGCTTGATGAAAGTATTGATTACTTTTTCCATATTTTTTGATGATAGGGCAGAAATTGACTGGGTTAAATTTGCCCAGATATTTGTGAATAGGACATACCTGGGCAATTTCCAAAAAGTTGAGTCGATGCCAATGTCAGGGCTGCACAGTAATAGATTGACGAGGGGATGGGTATTTCTAGTACACAGGTCTTCAGCATAATAGCCAGAATGTAGTCAAGATCCAAAGCCTTTGCTGTGTTCAGTTTATTCAACCGCTTGATAACATCACATGAAATGAACCAAATTGTCATCTATGATGGCATCAATTAATGGAAGGCAGATTTTTGATCTCTAGATTAACCAGCATGCAGAAACTTGGTTCTAGGTGCTAATCGCATTACTGTCCCTTTGAAGAATAATGGGTATTTTATTTGTTGATTCTAAACCACACCAAACAAAAATAAGAATGGTCTTAGTTGCTGGCAACTGTCAAAGTATGTAAGACTACAGATGAATGCATTAAATCCTAAATGGCTGAATCAAAGAGCTTTTGTTGTCGGAGGCATTTGAAATATACGTTACTCAAAGCACCAACAAGTCCCAGGTAACAAGCAACGTATTCATTAGAATGGAATGCAAACATCTCAACTATTGTATCTTTGAACTTGATTGATTGATAGCTCTTTATTCAGAGTCCTTTTGGTCTCAAATTTATACTGCAGACATTTCAGTTCAGTTCAGTTTCTGAAATTGAAATCTGAATTCTGTGAACCAACATACTTTGCCACATATAGGATCACATCATTGAGGATCTCCAAAAGCTTTATTGCATGACAAACTTGCAAGTAATATATTTTAAAGAGGATATTTTCATACCTTGTAAATTCTATTTTACAGGTTTCTAAGGGCTAGAACCTCCACTTTTGTGCTAAGCACCTAAAAACAGGCGTTATTTCCGGCGTGGGTGTTAAAAAAGGGTTTTCACATCGCCGGCTTCTCGCCCATTCTCAAAACACCTAGTTTACATTTATGAAAATGGGCGTTACTGCGAGCGATATCAAATGGGCAGTAGCGTAAAATTTTTTTGAACTTCTGCCGTAAAGTGTGGCCGTCATTAGCAATGGCATGGTAACGCTCGATTCCCGCGATTCTGGAGGTCAAAGGTCATCATGACATGCGCAGAAGAGGAGCCAGAGAGATCTCAGAGGGACTGAAAGCGTGTGTGGCTGTGGTGTGTGCTTGTCTGGCTGTTGTGGGAGGCACGACGGAGATTCACTGGTTGCAAAATCCTACTAAGCATCAAGAACATAGTTGGCACCGAGTTTTTGTCCAACAAATAAGATATAACATGGAAGGGATGGAGGAGGCCCTGGAGCTGGTAGCCAGGAACACTGCTGCCACAGGCCTTCCAGTGGTCCCCGAGTGCGGCACTCCACCCCTAGGTTCCGCACCATCACTGCGAACGACAGACGAGAGCAAGGACCAAGATCCTGCTTCTGCACCAGAGAATTTTCCCCCCTCGGCACCCTCTGCTCCCGTATCCATGCAACCAATATATCTGTCTTCATCCCCCTCCAATGAGGCACCGTCTGAGGAGCTCCTCGGCCAGGCGCCATGGAGCAAGGAGGGGAAGGGGTAGAGGTGGGGAGAAGAAGGAGAGGGGGGAAGGAAAGTGAGGTGCATGTGCGCAGGTGATGGCTGTGTTATATCTCTATCTGGATGTATGCAATTTGTTGCAATGTATGGGGGCTGGGGACCATGCTCCTGTTTTGCCTTTGTATTCTGTGTTGCTGGAAATGTTGAGCATGTGATTTATGTCAATGGTGGAGAAAGTAGGGTGTGGGCGGGGTTTGGGTGTTATTGGTTGTGATACTTATGATTTCAGACCAATGTTGATATTAAACTTTTGTTATTGAACATAACCTTGTTGTGCATTGTCTCAGATAGCTGGCCTGTTATACACTGGTGATTCCTTACCATGAAAGGGTTAAATACAACTTAACATCAATCAGCGTAAACTTTAACTGGCACCAAGGTGATGGGCACCATTGATGTCTGAGCTGCACATACACAGCAGTGTGTCAGCATTGTCGCTCACATCAGCTCCTTACCTAAGAGTGGGATTTAACAAATGCCAGCCACACCGCTGGTGTTCGTTCCGGTTAGTTCCACTTTTTGTGGGCAGTTTTCTGAGCGAGCAATATTATGGGTGATATGTGTGCGAGTTGGTGAAATTGACGATGGGCGATCTCCATGGCCGCTAGTTTGAGTAAATATGCTCTTTACGACAACAAACAGTGGGCGGGCGTTCATATTGAATCTCAGCGTTAATTCCTTGTGGAAAGTAAGCCTGGGTGATATTATGGGCTTTGAATTTGCCCATTCTGCTGATTCCGCCCCAAAAAAGTGGGCGAGCGGTAATATTTTTTCCCAGCGTTAAACCCATTGGGAAAATAATGCTCGGCGATAAGTCTCCTAAAAAAAGCCCGTCAGTTTCCATTTTGTGCCAAAATGGGTGATATATGGGCTTTATACGTCATTTCAGCGGTAAAATTGGCGTTAAGTGGGCATTAAGCATGCAAAAAAAGTGGAGGTTCTAGCCCTAAGTATTTGTACCATCAGTATTTTCCTGTGGAACATAAGAAGGAACAAGTGTAGGCCATTCGGCCCCTCAAGTCTTTTCTGTCATTCCTTCAGATCATGGCTGATCTGTATCTCAACTCCATTTACTCGCCTTTGCTCCATATCCCTTGATACCCTTACCTAACAAAAACCTATTGATCTTAATCTTGAAAATTTCCATTGACCCAGCATCCACAGACTTTTGGGGGAGAGAGTTCCAGATTTGCACTATTCTTTTTGTGAACAAGTGCTTCCTGATTTCACTCTTAAATGGCCTGGCTGTAAAGTTAAGATTGTATCTATCTATCTGTTTCTGTGTAGTTCTGGTCATGAAAGGTAAATGTAAGTTTGTATTTTATGTGTTATTAGTTTACTTGTACATGACTAATTTATTTCAGTTTAAATATAGCAGTTTGATAGTGTGATACCTTCCACCTTTTAGAACAGGCAGTCGAACTTGTTTGCATTCCAATTAGTCTCCTGTGATACCATGGTTAAGAGGAAATTGTTAGTTTAGTGGTTCTATCACACACATGGCACATAGAAAAGATTTAGGTTTCAGTTCATAGGAGGCTTACTTTGCTTATGGAAACTGCCATTTCTTCATGAACACAAGTAAACAGCATTGGGAGAAAGCCCAAATCAGAACAATTCTCAACCTTTTCCTCAGTGCTCTCAGTCCATTGAATTTAAGTATAAGAATTCGTATTATGACTTCACACCCTGGCAGGAAGCCGTGCCTGCCAGGAGAAATAAGGGTGCACAATGTGCACAATTTTCCAACCACTTAAATTACCAATCGGATAATTATGTGCAGGAAGACCACAAAAATCCGATATGTGGTCCCAATTAATAAGGCTCCCTCACTGTGAGTAGAAAGTCAAAAAATGAGCCCATAGCATTGATCCTACGAGAAGGAGAGTATAACAGAAATGATCTTTCAATCTAGCAAACAATGAGGTCAAAATCACTATTTTAATAAAAATAAGGGAGAATGCCTGGAATTCTCCATAATTAGTGATGCACTAAAGAAATTATAGGACCTGCGACTTTGTTCATTGTCTATGAAGTGCTTTGAAACATTTCTGAGAGATGTGATAAGGTGCTATATAAATGCAAGTCTTTCCTTTCTTTACAATGCGTGATTTCTGAGAATGGGATTTTGTTAGTCATTAATTACAGAGAAATACAGACATTTTGCTGATACAGGTATTTCATGATTCATAGAAACCTCCGAAGCGACCATGGGCCGATTTTAACACTCAGCAAAAAGTCAGTGGGATTGGACAGAAAGCTAGCAGATTTTAATTGCCAGGCCTCATTTGGGTGGAAAATGGCGGTTGGCCAGTGAGGAGAATGCGGTCCAGAGGGCACTCGCAGTCTTTCGGTAGCAAGGTAAGTCTGAGATGGCGGTTGTTGCAAAGGTCTCATAGTTTTGGATTAGAGGAATGCCCAGGCCAGAAAAGGCCCAGACATTCCTTACGGAGCCCTTCCTACAAAGAAATGTTTTTTTTAAACTTATCTTACAGGGCCTCATTGGAGTCCTGACAGCTTAGCCTAGTGGGACGGCTAATCATGGGACCCCGATTAACATTTATCAAAGAGTCCGACAGAAGCCTCATCTGCTGCCAAAATCAGGGGATGGGGATTAAATAGGATTAAATCAGATTAAATGGAGCAGGAAATGAGCAGCCCAATTTTAACTGCTCCCCCACTTCTTTCCCGCCGATTGGCGAGAGTTAAAATCTCAACACTTAATTCCGTGAAGCCACTGCAGTCTCACTTTGCCTCTAAAGTTTCAGCTAAGATTATTACACTCTAGCCATAGAGGTCACATCTGTCTTTTCTCATTTGCAAATATAAGTTATAATCAGAGTTGACTTCCAGTTTGCTGTTTTGTAGAAGTTAGGGATGTCTGTCCTGTCTTAGATCTGAACTCAACAACAGCAACAACTTGCAATTATATAGCACATTTAATGTACTGAAACATCCCAAGGCACTTCACAGGAGTATTATAAGACAAAAATTTGACTGAGCCACATAATGGAAAATTAGGACAGATGACCAAAAGCTTGGTCAAAGAGGTAGGTTTTAAGGAGCGTCTTGAAGGAGGAAAGAGAGGTAGAGAGGTGGAGAGATTTATGCAGGGCGTTCCAGAGCTTAGGGCCCAGGCAACAGAAGGCACGGCACCGATGGTTGAGTGATTATAATCAGGGATGCTCAAGAGGGCAGAATTAGAGGAGCGCAGACATCCGGGGGGTTGTGGGGCTGGAGGAGATTACAGAGATAGAGAGAGGCAAGGCCATGGAGGGATTTGAAAACAAGGATGAGAATTTTGAAATCGAGGCGTTGCTTAACCGGGAGCCAACTAAGTCAGCGAGCAAAGGGCTGATAGGTGAGCGGGACTTGGTGCAAGTTAGGACATGGCAGCCGAGTTTTGGATGACCACAAGTTTACGTAGGGTAAAACGTGGGAGGCCAACCAGGAGTGCAGCGGAATAGTCAAGTCTCGAGGTAACAAAAGCATGGATGAGGGTTTCAGCAGTGGATGAGTTGAGGCAGGGACTGAGACGGTCAATGTTACAGAGGTGGAAATAGGCAGTCTTCGTTATACTACAGATATGCGGTCAGAGCTCATTTCAGGGTCAAATATGACACCAAGGTTCCAAACAGTGTGGTTCAGCCTCAGATAGAAGTTAGGAGGAGGGTTGGACTCAGTGGCTAGGGAATGGAGTTAGAGGCGGGGACCAAAAACAATGGCTTTGGTCTTCCCAATATTTACTTGCAGAAAATTCCTGCTCATCTAGTGCTGTTGGGGAGGATTTAAACTAATATGGCAGGGGGATGGGAACCAATGCAGGGAGACAGAGGGAAACAAAAAGGAGCCAAAAGCAAAAGACAGAAAGGAGATGAGGAAAAGTGTAGGGCAGAGAAACCCAAGGCAAAGAACAAAAAGGGCCACTGTACAGCAAAATTCTAAAAGGACAAAGGGTGTTAATAAAACAAGCCTGAAGGCTTTGTGTCTTAATGCAAGGAGTATCCGCAATAAGGTGGATGAATTAATTGTGCAAATAGATGTTAACAAATATGATGTGATTGGGATTACGGAGACGTGGCTCCAGGATGATCAGGGCTGGGAACTCAACATTCAGGGGTATTCAACATTCAGGAAGGATAGAATAAAAGGAAAAGGAGGTGGGGTAGCATTGCTGGTTAAAGAGGAGATTAATGCAATAGTTAGGAAAGACATTAGCTTGGATGATGTGGAATCTATATGGGTAGAGCTGCAGAACACCAAAGGGCAAAAAACGTTAGTAGGAGTTGTGTACAGACCTCCAAACAGTAATAGGGATGTTGGGGAGGGCATCAAACAGGAAATTAGGGGTGCATGCAATAAAGGTGTAGCAGTTATAATGGGTGACTTTAATATGCACATAGATTGGGCTAACCAAACTGGAAGCAATACGGTGGAGGAGGATTTTCTGGAGTGCATAAGGGATGGTTTTTTAGACCAATATGTCGAGGAACCAACTAGGGGGGAGGCCATCTTAGACTGGGTGTTATGTAATGAGAGAGGATTAATTAGCAATCTCGTTGTGCGAGGCCCCTTGGGGAAGAGTGACCATAATATGGTGGAATTCTGCATTGGGATGGAGAATGAAACAGTTAATTCAGAGACCATGGTCCAGAACTTAAAGAAGGCTAACTTTGAAGGTATGAGGCATGAATTGGCTGGGATGGATTGGCGAATGATACTTAAGGGGTTGACTGTGGATGGGCAATGGCAGACATTTAGAGACCGCATGGATGAACTACAACAATTGTACATTCCTGTCTGGCATAGAAATAAAAAAGGGAAGGTGGCTCAACCGTGGCTATCAAGGGAAATCAGGGATAGTATTAAAGCCAAGGAAGTGGCATACAAATTGGCCAGAAATAGCAGCGAACCTGGGGACTGGGAGAAATTTAGAACTCAGCAGAGGAGGACAAAGGGTTTGATTAGGACAGGGAAAATGGAGTACGAGAAGAAGCTTGCAGGGAACATTAAGGCGGATTGCAAAAGTTTCTATAGGTATGTAAAGAGAAAAAGGTTGGTGAAGACAAACGTAGGTCCCCTGCAGTCAGAATCAGGGGAAGTCATAACGGGGAACAAAGAAATGGCGGATCAATTGAACAAGTACTTTGGTTCGGTATTCACTAAGGAGGATACAAACAACCTTCCGGATATAAAAGGGGTCAGAGGGTCTAGTAAGGAAGAGGAACTGAGGGAAATCTTTATTAGTCGGGAAATTGTGTTGGGGAAATTGATGGGATTGAAGGCAGATAAATCCCCAGGGCCTGATGGCCTGCATCCTAGAGTACTTAAGGAGGTGGCCTTGGAAATAGCGGATGCATTGACAGTCATTTTCCAACATTCCATTGACTCTGGATCAGTTCCTATGGAGTGGAGGGTAGCCAATGTAACCCCACTTTTTAAAAAAGGAGGGAGAGAGAAAACAGGGAATTATAGACCGGTCAGCCTGACCTCAGTAGTGGGTAAAATGATGGAATCAATTATTAAGGATGTCATAGCAGTGCATCTGGAAAATGGTGACATGATAGGTCCAAGTCAGCATGGATTTGTGAAAGGGAAATCATGCTTGACAAATCTTCTGGAATTTTTTGAGGATGTTTCCAGTAAAGTGGACAAAGGAGAACCAGTTGATGTGGTATATTTGGACTTTCAGAAGGCTTTCGACAAGGTCCCACACAAGAGATTAATGTGCAAAGTTAAAGCACATGGGATTGGGGGTAGTGTGCTGACGTGGATTGAGAACTGGTTGTCAGACAGGAAGCAAAGAGTAGGAGTAAACGGGTACTTTTCAGAATGGCAGGCAGTGACTAGTGGAGTGCCGCAAGGTTCTGTGCTGGGGCCCCAGCTGTTTACATTGTACATTAATGATTTAGACGAGGGGATTAAATGCAGTATCTCCAAATTTGCGGATGATACTAAGTTGGGTGGCAGTGTGAGCTGCGAGGAGGATGCTATTAGGCTGCAGAGTGGCTTGGATAGGTTAGGTGAGTGGGCAAATGCATGGCAGATGAAGTATAATGTGGATAAATGTGAGGTTATCCACTTTGGTGGTAAAAACAGAGAGACAGACTATTATCTGAATGGTGACAGATTAGGAAAAGGGAAGGTGCAACGAGACCTGGGTGTCATGGTACATCAGTCATTGAAGGTTGGCATGCAGGTACAGCAGGCGGTTAAGAAAGCAAATGGCATGTTGGCCTTCATAGCAAGGGGATTTGAATACAGGGGCAGGGAGGTGTTGCTACAGTTGTACAGGGCCTTGGTGAGGCCACACCTGGAGTATTGTGTACAGTTTTGGTCTCCTAACTTGAGGAAGGACATTCTTGCTATTGAGGGAGTGCAGCGAAGGTTCACCAGACTGATTCCCGGGATGGCGGGACTGACCTATCAAGAAAGATTGGATCAATTGGGCTTGTATTCACTGGAGTTCAGAAGAATGAGAGGGGACCTCATAGAAACGTTTAAAATTCTGACGGGTTTAGACAGGTTAGATGCAGAAAGAATGTTCCCAATGTTGGGGAAGTCCAGAACCAGGGGTCACAGTCTGAGGATAAGGGGTAAGCCATTTAGGACCGAGATGAGGAGAAACTTCTTCACCCAGAGAGTGGTGAACCTGTGGAATTCTCTACCACAGAAAGTAGTTGAGGCCAATTCACTAAATATATTCAAAAGGGAGTTAGATGAAGTCCTTACTACTCGGGGGATCAAGGGTTATGGCGAGAAAGCAGGAAGGGGGTACTGAAGTTTCATGTTCAGCCATGAACTCATTGAATGGCGGTGCAGGCTAGAAGGGCTGAATGGCCTGCTCCTGCACCTATTTTCTATGTTTCTATGTTTCTATGTTTCTATCCAGAACTGGATGTCAGACAAGCAGTCTGACAATTTAGAAACCGTGGAGGTGTCGAACAAAGTGGTGATGAGGTATAGCTGGGTGTCATCAGTGTACATGTGGAAACAGGCTCAGCATGTAGAAGTGAAATAGGAGGGGCCAAGAGGTAATGATGCTGGAGCAGGAATAAAAACCATTGCAGATGATTCTCTGGCTACGTTTGGATAGGTAAGAATGGAATCAGGTGAGTGCAGTCCCACCCAGCTAGACGATGGTGGAGAGGCTTTGAAGAAGGATGGAGTGGTCAACCATGTCAAAGGCTACAGACAAGACGAGAAAGAAGGGGAGGGATAGTTTATCTGTTTCATAGTCACAAAGGATGCCTTTGGTGACTTTTATGAGAGCCAATTCGGTACTGTGCGGAAACCGGATTGGAGGGTTTCAGACATGGTGTTGCGGGAAAGATGGGCACAGATTTGGGAGGCTATAGCACGTTCAAAGACTTTGGAGTGGAAAGGGAGGTTGGAGATGGGGCAGTAGTTTGTAAAGACAAAGAGGTCATGGGTTATTTTTTTGAGGAGAGAGTGATGACGGCAGAATTGAGGGAGACGGGGACAGTACCTGAGGAGAGAGAACCATTAGCAATGTCAGCTAACATAGGAGCCAGAAAAGGAAGTTGGGTGGTCAGCAGTTTGGTGGGTATAGGGTTGAGGGAGCAGTAAGTGTGTCTCATGGACAAGAAGCGCATGGAGAAACATAGAAACATTGAAACATAGAAATTTACAGCGCAGAAGGAAGCCATTTCAGCCCATCGTGTCTGCGCCGGCCGAAAAAGAGCCGCATGGCCCTCGGTCAGCAACCCTGAAGGTTACATATAAACCTATGAACAATGAACAATGATGGAAAGGTAAACAGCACCCAGCCTAACCAGTCTACCCCACATAACTGCGACACCCCTTATACTGAAACATTCTACACTCCACCCCAACCAAAGCCATGTGATCTCCTAGGAGAGGTAAAAACTAGATAAAAACCCAGGCTAATTTAGGGAAAAAAAATCTGGGAAAATTCCTCTCCAATCCATCCAGGCAATCGAAACTAGTCCAGGAGATCACCCTGACGGTATTCGATTCCCTGCAGTACTTACCATTCTATCTGCGCCGGCCAACAAGAGGTTATCCAGTCTAATCCCAATTACCAGGTCTAGGTCCATAACCCTGCAGTTTACGGCACTTTAAGTGCACATCCAACCATCTCTTAAAAGTGGTGAGGGTTTCTGCATCCACCACTCTTCCAGGCAGTGAGTTCCAGATCCCCACAACCCTCTGCGTAAAGCAGCCCCCCCCCCCTCAAATCCCCTCTAAACCTTCCACCAACCACCTTAAAACTATGCCCCCTCGTAATTGACCCATCCACAAATGAAAATAGGCGCTTACTATCCACTATGTCCAGGCCCCTCAATATTTTGTACACCTCAATTAGATCTTCTCTCAATCTCCTCTGTTCCAATGAGAACAAACCCAGCCTATCCAATCGGTCCTCATAACTAAGATTCTCCATTCCAGGCAGCATCTTAGTAAATCTCCTCTGCACCCTCTCGAGTGCAATCACTTCTTTCCTACAATACGGTGACCAGAACTGCACGCAGTACTCCAACTGTGGCCTAACCAAAGTTTTATACAATTTAAGCATAACCTCCCTGCTCTTATATTCTATGCCTCGGCCAATAAAGGCAAGCATTCCGTATGCCTTCTTAACCACCTTATCCACCTGGCCTGCTACTTTCAGGGATCTGTGAAAAAGCACTCCAAGATCCCTTTGTTTATCGACCGCTTAATGTGTGTACCCTTTCCTTATTAGCCCTTCTAAAGTGCATTACCACAAACTTCTCTGAATTAAATTCCATTTTCCAATGCTCTGCCCACCTGACCAGTAGATTGATATCCTCCTGCAGCCCATGACTTTCCTCTTCATTATCAACCACACAGACAATTTTAGTGTTGTATGCAAACTTCTTAATCATACTCCTTATATTCAAATCTAAATTGCTGATATATACCACAAAAAGCAAGGGTCCCAGTACTGAGCCCTGCGGAACCCCACTGGAAACATCCTTCCAGACAAAAAAACATCCATCAACCATTACCCTTTGCTTCCTACCTCAAAACCAATTTTGGATCCAACTTGCCACTTTGCCTTGGATCCCATGGGCTTTAACCTTTGTGACCAGTCTACCATGTGGGAACTTATCAAAAGCTTTGCTAAAGTCCATATACACACTACCCTCATTGACCCTCTTGGTTACCTCCTCAAAAATGTAATCAAGTTAGTCAAACATGATCTTCCCTTAACAAATCCATGCTGACTGTCCCTAATTAATCCTTGCCTTTCCAAATGTAGATTTATTCTGTCTTTCAGGAATTTTTCCAATAATTTTCCCACCCTAACCCTAACCCTAACCCTAACCCTAACCCTAACCCTAACCACTGAGGTTAGGCTGACAGGCCTGTAATTACTCAGCCTATCCCTTTCTCCATTCTTAAACAAGGGTACTACATTAGCAGTCCTCCAACCCTCCGGCACTGTGAGTGCGGGCATCAGGAGTCCGGGGACAGCGGAGCGGCCTATAAAGGCCCAGAGTCATTCAGCGAGGCGGGGGTGCGAGCAGCAAGTGTCCGGAGACAGCAGAGCGGCCTATAAAGGCCCAGCGTCATTCGGAGAGGCGGGAGTGCGAGCAGCAGGAGTACGGGGAGAGCAGAGCGGCCTATAAAGGCCCAGCGTCATTTGGAGAGGCGGGAGTGTGAGCAGCAAGTGTCTGGGGAAAGCGGAGCGGCCTATAAAGGCCCAGCGTCATTCGGCGAGGCGGGAGTGCGAGCAGCAGGAGTCCGGGGACAGCGGAGCGGCCTATAAAGGCCCAGTGTCGGTCAGTGAGGCGGGAGTGCAAGCAGCAGGAGTCTGGGGAGAGCAGAGCGGCCTATAAAGGCCCAGCGTCGTTCGGTGAGGTGGGACTGTGAGCAGCAGGAGTCCGGGGACAGCGGAGCGGCCTATAAAGGCCCAGCGTCGTTCGGTGAGGTGAGACTGCGAGCAGCAGGAGTCCGGGGACAGCGGAGTGGCCTATAAAGGCCCAGCGTAATTCATTGAGGTCAGCTGGTGCAGCTGCGGTGGGGAGAGAAGGCAAAAAAGAAGTAGAAAGAAATCGAAAGGTGACGTCACAGCCAAGGGGGTAAGTGATTGATTGGTGATTGGTGAGTAGCTTTTCTTTTTATTTACTATATCAGTAAGTAACCCTGAGCATTGCTGTTGCCAAATTAAGTTAATCTAGGGGTTAAGTCATGGCAGGACAGCTCGGACACATGTTATGCTCCTGCTGTACCATGTGGGAAATCAGGGACGCCTCCGGTGTCCCTGACGACTACGTGTGCAGGAAGTGCATCCGCCTCCAGCTCCTGACGGACCGGGTTGCAGAACTGGAGCTGCGGGTGGATTCACTCTGGAGACATGGCTCCAGGGGGACCAAGGCTGGGAACTCAATATCCAAGGGTATTCACCATTTAGGAAGGATAGACAGAAAGGAAAAGGAGGCGGGGTGGCGTTGCTGGTTAAAGAGGAAATTAATGCAATTGTAAGGAAGGACATTAGCTTGGATGATGTGGAATCGGTATGGGTGGAGCTACGGAATACCAAAGGGCAGAAAACGCTAGTGGGAATTGTGTACAGGCTACCAAATAGTAGTAGTGAGGTTGGGGACAGCATCAAACAAGAAATAAGGGATGTGTGCAATAAAGGTACAGCAGTAATCATGGGCGACTTTAATCTACATATTGATTGGGCTAACCTAACTGGTAGCAATGCGGTGGATGAGGATTTCCTGGAGTGTATTAGGGATGGTTTTCTAGACCAATATGTCAAGGAACCAACCAGAGAGCTGGCCATCCTAGACTGGGTGATGTGTAATGAGAAGGGACTAATTAGCAATCTTGTTGTGCGAGGCCCCTTGGGGAAGAGTGATCATAATATGGTAGAATTCTTTATTAAGATGGAGAGTGACAAGGTTAATTCAGAAACTAGCGTCCTGAACTTAAGGAAAGGTAACTTTGATGGTATGAGGCACGAATTGGCTAGATTAGACTGGCAAATGATTCTTAAAGGGTTGACGGTGGATAGGCAATGGCAACCCTTTCAAGATCATATGGACGAACTTCAACAATTGTACATCCCTGTCTGGAGTAAAAATAAAATGGGGAAGGTAGCTCAACCATGGCTAACAAGGGAAATTAAGGATAGTGTTAAATCCAAGGAAGAGGCATACAAATTAGCTAGAAAAAGTAGCAAGTTGGAGGACTGGGAGAAATTTAGAATACAGCAGAGGAGGACAAAGGGTTTAATTAAGAGGGGGAAAATAGAGTACGAGAGGAAGCTTGCCGGAAACATAAAAAATGACTGCAAAAGCTTCTATAGATATGTGAAGAGAAAAAGATTAGTGAAGACAAACGTAGGTCCCTTGCAGTTGGATTTGGGTGAATTTATAATGGGGAACAAAGAAATGGCAGACCAATTGAACAAGTACTTTGGTTCTGTCTTCACAAAGGAAGACACAAATAACCTTCTGGATGTACTAGGGGACTGAAGGTCTAGTGAGAAGGAGGAACTGAAGGATATCCTTATTAGGCGGGAAATTGTGTTTGGGAAATTGACGGGATTGAAGGCCGATAAATACCCAGGGCCTGATAGTCTACATTCCAAATTACTTAAGGAAATGGCCCAATAAATAGTGGATGCATTGGTGATAATTTTCCAACAGTCTATCGACTCTGGATCAGTTCCTATGGACTGGAGGGTTGCTAATGTAACACTACTTTTTAAAAAAGGAGGGAGAGAGAAAACGGGTAATTATAGACCAGTTAGCCTGACATCAGTAGTGGGGAAAATGTTGGAATCAATCATTAAGGATGAAATAGCAGCACATTTGGAAAGCAGTGATGGGATTGGTCCAAGTCAGCATGGATTTATGAAGGGGCAATCATGCTTGACAAATCTTCTGGAATTTTTTGAGGATGTAACTAGTAGAGTGGACAGGGGAGAACCAGTGGATGTGGTGTATTTGGAGTTTCAAAAGGCTTTTGACAAGGTCCCACACAAGAGATTGGTGTGCAAAGTCAAAGCAGATGGTATTGGGGATAATGTACTGACGTGGATAGAGAACTGGTTGGCAGACAGGAAGCAGAGTCGGGATTAACGTGTCCTTTTCAAAATGACAGGCAGTGACTAGTGGAGTGCCACAGGGCTCAGTGCTGGGAACCCACTCTTTACAATATATATTAATAATTTAGATGATGGAATTGAGTGTAATATCTCCCAGTTTGCAGATGACACTAAACTGGGTGGCGGTGTGAGCTCTGAGGAGGAAGCTGAGGCTGCGGGGTTTTATGGACAGGTTAGGCGAGTGGGCAAATATGTGGCAGATGTAGTATAATGTGGATAAATGTGAGGTTATCCACTTTGGGGGCAAAAAGATGAAGGCAGAATATTATCTGAATGGCGGAGATTAGGAAAAGGGGAGGTGCAGCGAGACCTGGGTGTCATGGATCATCAGTCATTGAAGTTGGCATATAGGTACAGCAGGTGGTGAAGAAGGCAAATGGTATGTTGGCCTTCATAGCTAGGGGATTTAAGTAGAGGAGCAGGGAAGTCTTGCTGCAGTTGTACAGGGCCTTGGTGAGGCCCCACCTGGAATATTGTGTTCAGTTTTGGTCTCCTAATCTGAGGAAGGACGTTCTTGCCATTGAGGAAGTGCATCAGTCACCAGACTGATTCCCGGGATGGCAGGACTGGCATATGAGGAGAGACTGGATCGACTGGGTCTGTATTCACTGGGGTTTAGAAGGATGAGAGGGGATCTCATAGAAACATATCAAATTCTGACGGGACTGGACAGGTTAGATGCAAGAAGAATGTTCCCGATGTTGGGGAAGTCCAGAATCAGGGGACACAGTCTAAGGATAAGGGGTGAGCCATTTAGGACTGAGATGAGGAGGAACTTCTTCACTCAGAGAGTTGTTAACCTGTGGAATTCCCTACTGCAGAGAGTTGTTGATGCCAGTTCATTGGATATATTCAAGAGTGAGTTGGATATGGTCCTTGCAGCTAAAGGGATCAAGAGGTATGGAGAGAAAGCAGGAACGGGGTACTGAAGGAATGATCAGCCATGGTCTTATTGAATGGTGGTGCAGGCTTGAAGGGCCGGATGGCCTACTCCTGCACCTATTTTTTATGTATCTATGTATCTGTGCCCAAATCCAAAGAGGACTGGAAAATGAAGGTCAAGGCCTCTGCTATTTCCTCTTTTATTTTGCTTAACAGTCTGGGATGCATTTCATCTGGGCCTGGGGACTTATCTACTTTCAACGCTGCTAAACCCCTTAATGCTTCCTCTCTCACTGTATTTATTTCATCCAGAATTCACATGCCTCCTCGATAGCAATATCTGCATTGTCCCTTTCCTTTGTGAAAACAGATGCAAAGTATTCGTTAACGACCTTAACAAAATCTTCCACCTTCACACAAAGATTACCCTCATGGTCTCTAATAGCCCTATCCTTTCTTTAGTTACCCTCTTACTCTTAATATATTTATAGAACATTTTGGGGTTTTCCTCAATTTTACGAGCCAAAAATTTTTCATGCTCTTTCTTAGCATTCCTTTTTAATTTTGCCTCTTAACTTTCTATATTCCTCCAAAAATTCTATAGTATTTAGCCGTTGGTATATGATATAAGTGTCCCTTTTTTCCTTTATCCTTCGTTGTAAGTCCCTAGACATCCAGGGGGCTCTAGAATTATTATTCCCACCCTTTTGCTTTAAGGGCACATGTTTGGCCTTCCAGATCTCTTCCTTGAATGCGTCTCACTGTTCCGACACTGATTTACCCACAAGTAGCTGTTCCAGTCCACAGTGGCCAAATCATTCCTTAACTTAGCAAAATTAGCTTTTCCCCAGTTCGGGACTTTTATCCCAGGCCTATCCTTGCCCTTATCCATAACCAACTTGAATCTGACTGAATTATGGTTACTGGCACCCAAGTGCTCTCCCATTAAACCAGCTTCATTTCCCAAAACTGAATCCAAAACTGCCCCCTCTAATAGAAACATAGAAACAAAGAAAATAGGTGCAGGAGTAGGCCATTCGGCCCTTCGAGCTTCCACTACCATTCAATATGATCATGGCTGATCATGCATTTCAGTACCCCATTCCTGCCTTCTCTCCATATCCCTTGATCCCTTTAGCCGTGAGGGCCACATCTAACTCCGTTTTGAATATATCTTACGAACTGGCCCCAACAACTTTCTGTGGTCGAGAATTCCACATGCCCACAACTCTCTGAGTTGCGGAATTAGAGCTGAGGGTGGATTCACTCTGGAGCATCCATGATGCTGAGAATGACGTGAATAGCACGTGTAGCGAGTTGGTCTTACCGCAGGTGAAGGGTCCACAGCCAGCAAGGGAATGGAAGACCAGCAGGAAGCGCAGTGCAAGGAAGATAGTGCAGGGGTCCCCTGCGGTCATCCCCCTGCAAAACAGATACACCGTTTTGAGTACTGTTGAGGGGGATGACTCATCAGGGGAGGGCAGCAGCAGCCAAGTTCATGGCACCGTGGCTGGCTCTGCTGCACAGGAGGGCAGGAAAAAGAGTGGGAGAGCGATAGTGATAGGGGATTCGATTGTAAGGGGAATAGATAGGCATTTCTGCGGCCGCAACCAAGACTCCAGAATGGTAAGTTGCCTCCCTGGTGCAAGGGTCAAAGATGTCTCGGAGTGGGTGCAGGACATTCTGAAAATGGAGGGTGAACAGCCAGAGGTCGTGGTGCACATTGGTACCAACGATATAGGTAAAAAAAGGGATGAGGTCCTACGAGACGAATTTAGCGAGCTAGGAGCTAAATTAAAACATAGGACCTCAAAAGTAGTAATCTTAGGATTGCTACCAGTGTCACATGCTAGTCAGAGTAGGAATCGCAGGATAGCTCAGATGAATACGTGGCTTGAGCAGTGGTGCAGCAGGGAGGGATTCAAATTCCTGGGACATTGGAACCAGTTCTGGGGGAGGTAGGACCAGTACAAAGCGGACGGTCAGCACCTAGGCAGGACCGGAACCAATGTCCTAGGGGGAGTGTTTGCCAGTGCTGTTGGAGAGGAGTTAAACTAATATGGCAAGGGGATGGGAACCAATGCAGGGAGACAGAGGAAAACAAAAAGGAGACAAAAGCAAAAAACAGAAAGGAGATGAGTAATAGTGGAGGGCAGAGAAACCCAAGGCAAAAAACAAAAAGGGCCACTGAATATAAAAGGGCTGCAGGAGGGGTCAAAACTAAAAATCATGGTTTAAAACTAGTATTAAAACACTCTACCTAAACGCACGCAGCATTCAAAATAAAGTAAATGAGTTGACGGCACAAATCATTACAAATGGGTATGATTTGGTGGCCATTACAGAAACGTGGTTGCAGGGTGGCCAAGATTGGGAATTAAACATACAGGGGTATCTGACGATTCGGAAAGATAGACAAGAAGGGAAAGGAGGTGGGGTAGCTCTGTTAATAAAGGATGATATCAGGGCAGTTGTGAGAGACGATATTGGCTCTAATGAACAAAATGTTGAATCATTGTGGGTGGAGATTCGAGATAGTAAGGGGAAAAAGTCACTGGTGGGCGTAGTTTATAGGCCACCAAATAATAACTTCATGGTGGGGCAGGCAATAATCAAGGGAATAATGGAGGCATGTGAAAAAGGAACGGCAGTAATCATGGGGGATTTTAACCTACATATCGATTGGTCAAATCAAATCGCACGGGGTAGCCTTGAGGAGGAATTCATAGAATGCATACGGGATTGTTTCTTAGAACAGTATGTCACAGAACCTACAAGGGAGCAAGCTATCTTAGATCTGGTCCTGTGTAATGAGACAGGAATAATAAACGATCTCCTAGTAAAAGATCCTCTAGGAATGAATGATCACAGTATGGTTGAATTTGTAATACAGATTGAGGGTGAGGAAGTTGTGTCAGAAACGAGCGTACTATGCTTAAACAAAGGGGACTACAGTGGGATGAGGGCAGAGTTGGCTAAAGTAGACTGGAAACAAAGACAAAATGGTGGCACAATTGAGGAACAGTGGACTTTTAAGGAGCTTTTTCATAGTGCTCAACAAAAATATATTCCAGTGAAAAAGAAGGGCGGTAAGAGGAGGGAAAAACCATGCCAACAATTGCTGGTCACAGGAATGTGGGAAGGGAGGATCTTGAGACAATCATTATCACTAGGGGGGTAGTGCTGGACAGGCGAATGGGACTCAAGGTAGACAAATCCCCTGGTCCTGATGAAATGCATCCCAGGGTATTAAAAGAGATTGCGGAAGTTATAGCAGATGAATTCGTTAGAATCTACCAAAATTCTCTGGACTCTGGGGAGGTATCAGCGGATTGGAAAGCAGCTAATGTAACGCCTCTGTTTAAAAAAGGGGGCAGACAAAAGGCAGGTAACTATAGGCCGGTTAGTTTAACATCTGTCGTGGCGAAAATGCTTGAAACTATCATTAAGGAAGAAATAGCGGGACATCTAGATAGGAATAGTGCAATCAAGCAGACGCAGCATGGATTCATGAAGCGGAATTCATGTTTTACTAATTTACTGGAATTCTTTGAGGATATAATGAGCATGGTGAATAGAGGTGTACCGATGGATGTGGTGTATTTAGATTTTCAAAACGCATTCGATAAGGTGCCACACAAAAGGTTACCGCAGAAGATAAAGGTATGTGGAGTCAGAGGAAATGTATTAGCATGGATAGAGAATTGGCTGGCTAACAGAAAGCAGAGAGTCGGGATAAATGGGTCCTTTTCGGGTTGGAAATCGGTGGTTAGTGCTGTGCCACAGGGATCGATGCTGGGACCACAACTGTTTACAATATACGTAGATGACCTGGAAGAGGGGACAGAGTGTAGTGTAACAAAATTTGCAAATGACACAAAGATTAGTGGGAAAGCGGGTTGTGTAGAGGACACAGAGAGGCTGCAAAGAGTTTAGATAGGTTAAGCGAATGAGCTAAGGTTTGGCAGATGGAATACAATGTCCGAAAGTGTGAGGTCATCCACCTTGGGAAAAAAACTAGTAAAAGGGAATATTATTTGAATGGGGAGAAATTACAACATATTGCGGTGCAGAGGGACCTGGGGGTCCTTGTGCATGAATCCCAAAAAGTTAGTTTGCAGGTGCAGCAGGTAATCAGGAAGGCGAATGGAATGTTGGCCTTCATCCGAGAGGAATGGAGTACAAAAGCAGGGAGGTCCTTCTGCAATTGTATAGGGTATTGGTGAGGCCGCACCTGGAGTACTGCTTGCAGTTTTGGTCACCTTACTTAAGGAAGGATATACTAGCTTTAGAGGGGGTACAGAGACGATTCACTCGGCTGATTCCGGAGATGAGGGGGTTACCTTGCGATGATAGATTGAGTAGACTTGGTCTTTACTCATTGGAGTTCAGAAGGATGAGGGGTGATCTTATAGAAACATTTAAAATAATGAAAGGGATAGACAAGATAGAGACAGAGAGGTTGTTTCCACTGGTCGGGGAGACTAGAACTCGGGGGCATAGCCTCAAAATACGGGGGAGCCAATTTAAAACCGAGTTGAGAAGGAATTTCTTCTCCCAGAGGGTTGTGAATCTGTGGCATTCTCTGCCCAAGGAAGCAGTTGAGACTAGCTCATTGAATGTATTCAAGTCACAGATAGATAGATTTTTAACCAATAAGGGAATTAGGGGATATGGGGAGCGAGCGGGTAAGTGGAGCTGAGTCCACGGCCAGATCAGCCATGTTCTTTTTGAATGGCGGAGCAGGCTCGAGGGGCTAGATGGCCTACTCCTGTTCCTAATTCTTATGTTCTTATGTTCTTATGTTCTTATGAAGAAGTTTGGGCTCGCTACATGCTGACTAAAAAAGTTCTCTTGAATGCATTTCAAGAGTTCCGCACCCTCTGTACCCTTCACGCTATATTTGTCCCAATCAATAGTTGGATAGTTAAAATCCCCTTCTATTACTACCCTATGGTTTTTGGACTTCACAGTAATTTGCAACATATTTGCTCCTCTATCTCCTTCACACTGTTTGGGCGTCTATAATACACGCCCAGCAGTGTGATTGTCCCTTTTTTATTTTTCAATTCGATCTATATCGCCTCATTTGATGATCCCTCTAACATATCATCCCTCCTCACCATTGTAATAGTTTCTTTAATCGGTACCATGATGCCACCCCCCCTTTTTTTACCCCCCTCTCTATCTTGTCTAAAAAACCTGTAACCAGGTATATTGATCTGCCAAACCTGTCCCTCTTTCAGCCATGTTTCTGTAATGGCTAGAAAGTCATAATCCCAAGTGTCTACCTGTGCTCTTAGCTCATCCGCCTTATTCGCTATAATCGTTGCATTAAAGTATATACCATTAAGCACAGGAAGACCTCCTTGATTACTACTTACGAACCCTCATTTCATCTGTCTTACAGATTCACTTTCTAAATTCTTGCTATCCACTTTCTGCTTTACTTCCTTCCCTATTGAATTTGTTCTCAAGTTCCCATCCCCCTGCCAAGCTAGTTTAAACTTTCCCCAACAGCACTAGCAAAACTCCCTGCGAGGATATTGGTCCTCGCGTTGTTGAGGTGCAACCCGTTCGGTTTGTACAGGTCCAATCTCCCCCAGAAGCAGTCCCAATGTCTCAAGAATTTAAAGCCCTCCCTCCTACACCAACTCTCCAGCCACATGTTCATCCTCTCTATTCTTCTACTCTTGTACTCATTAGCACGTGGCACCGATCGTAACCCGGAGATTACTTCCTTTGACCCTGGCATTGAGGTCACTGTGGAGGATCAGTTTGTTGTCCGGGGGGATGAGGGACAGAGATTTTTCGAGGTTGGAGTAAAAACCCTCTTTGGTCTCATCTGTTGCAACGAGGGTTGGGGCGGAAGCACTGATGACTGTGAAGCCTACCTGAAAAAGTGCAACATCCCCATTGACGCCCGGGAGACCCTGGCCAAAGATTGCCCTAAGTGGAGGAAGTGCATCCAGGAGGGCGCTGAGCACCTCGAGTCTCATGGCTGAGTGCATGCAGAAATCCAGCACAGGCAGTGGAAAGATCATGTGGCAAACCCTTTCCCTCAACGGCTATCTGTCCCACCTGTGACAGGGACTGTGGCTCTCATATTGGACTGTCCAGCCACCTAAGGACTTATTTTAAGAGCGGAAGCAAGTCTTCCTCGATTCCGAGGGTCTGCCTCTGATGATGACTACCTTTGAGGTCCTACCCTTTAATTTTCTTCTTAGCTCCCTGAATTCTAGGACTTCATCCCTCTTTTTACCTATGTCGTTGGTCCCGATATGGACCGCGACCTCTAGCCGTTTACCCTTTCCCCCCAGAATGCCCTGCGTCCGCTCTGTGAAATCCTTGACTCTGGCACCAGGGAGGCACCATACCATTCTGGAGTCACGCCTCTCTGTTCCCCTAATTATAGAATCCCCTATCACTAGAGCTCTTTTATTCTTTGTCCTCCCCCTGTGCAGCTGAGCCACCCATGGTGCCTTGGAATTGGCTCTGGCTGCATTCCCCAGAGGCACCATTGATAGGAGAGAATATCAGTTGGAAAACGAGATGGACTCACGGGGGGTCTCCTGCACTACCTGCCTCGCATTCTTACTACGTCTGGTGCTCACCCACTTCCCCTCTGCCTGCACGCTTTTAAGGCACCACCTCCTAAAATGTGCTATCCACGTAGCTCTCAGCCTCGCGGATGCACCGTATTGACTCCAGCCACCGTTCAAGCTTCGAAACGCGGAGCTCGAGTAGTTGAAGCTGGAGACACTTCCTGCACACATGGTTGTCTGGACAGCGCAAAGAGTCCAGGACTTCCCACTTGCCACAGGATGTGTACTCCACGGGACTGAGCTGCCCTGCCATCCCTCTACATAAGAACAAAAGAACCATAAGAAATAGGAGCAGGATTAGGCCATCTAACCCCTCGAGCCTGCTCCGCCATTCAATAAAATCATGGCTGATCTGATCATGGACTCAGCTCCACTTCCCTATCTGATCCCCATAACCCCTTATCACCTTATCGTTCAAGACACTGTCTATTTCTGTCTTAAATTTATTCAATGTCCCAGCTTCCACAACTCTCTGAGGCAGCGAATTCCACAGATTCACAACCCTCTGAGAGAAGAAATTTCTCCTCATCTCAGTTTTAAATGGGCGGCCCCTTATTCTAAGATTATGCCTCCTAGTTCTAGTCTCCCCCTTCAGTGGAAACATATTCTCTGCATCCACCTTGTCAAGCCCCCTCATAATCTTATATGTTTCGATAAGATCACTTCTCATTCTTCTGAAATCCAATGAGTCGAGGCCCAACCTACTCAACCTTTCCTCATAAGTCAACCTCCTCATCCCCGGAATTAGACTTATCTAGTTTAAAATCTAATTAAAAAGAAAAATAGAAAAGAGAGATATTTACCAACTCACCGACCTCTCTGGTCTCCCGAACTCACTGACCTCTTTGGCTTCCCGAACTCTCGGACTCCTGGCCTCCCGGATTCACGACCTCCCAACCTCTCGAACTTCCAGACCTCTCGAACTCCCAGACCTCTTGAACTCCTGGACCTCTCGAACTCCCGGCCTATCGAGCTCTTGGACTTCTCGAACTCCTGAACTCCTGGCCTCTCGAACTCCCGAACTCCTGGCCTCTCGAACTCCCGAACTCCTGGCCTCTCGAACTCCCGATCTCTTGAACTCTCAGACCTCCTCACTCATGAGAGATCATGAGAGGAGATTGGGGAGAAACTGGAGCAAGATGTGAGGTCAGGGCTAGGGCGAGAGTGATCCTTAGAGGAAGGAAGGGAAGTGGCAGGGGCAGCTGAATGAATGGTCTCAGTCTTAGAGACAAAGAAGTCCATGAGCTTCTCACACTTGTTGTCAGAGGTGAGAGTGGAGGAGACAGGGGAGAGGGCTTTAAAAAGACAGTTAGCAGTGGGGAATAGAAGCAGGGGTTTATCTTTGCATTCCAGAATGATTCTGGAATAGTGATCAGGTTTGGCAGACGACAGCAGGACCCAATAATGCTTTATGTGGCCCAGACAGATATGGCGGTGAACAGCTAAAATAGTTTCCCCCATATCTGTTCAAGTCTGCAGAAGCAAAGATGAGGGCTGTACTAGGGGGAATGACCAGGGTGGGAGAGGGTAATTTTTTTTAATAGTGATGAGGGTATCAAAGGTGGTTGAGCAGATCGGTAGCTGCAGATACGTTGTGGTGAATGGAGGGCCAAAGTCTGGACAGCCAGGATTTCATAAGTGCAGTTGTAAGAGAGTTGGGAGATTTTCTTGCAGGGGCAGAAGGAGGGGGAGCTACTTCACTGGGCTCACCAAAACCCAATTCTTCTTTGACCCAAAGGTAATTATTTAATCAATTTACTTGACTCACATCTACTACAGCACCCCCATGCACACTAACAATGGTTTTGGACCAGATAGTCAAGTATTCACCTCAGAAGTGATAATTTTAATATTGGGACTAACAGTTATCAGTGGTTAACAGTCATGGTCTTTTTAAAATACTATTCATGGTAAGAGGAGACATTTCCCAAATAAGACTTGAGCTTTGTATCATTATTTGGTGACTGGCACTGCAGCTAGCTTGGATATATATTTTTTGTAAAGTAATATATGTAATGATATGCTTTGCACTTATATCATTGTGCTCTTGTTGTTTTGTCTATTTGATGGGCTGCTCAAGTCCTTTTGAATTTTGTTCAATGAAAACCACAAGACCAAAAGACGAATGTCTGAGAGGCCAACTTTGTAACGTGTCACAGTTCATTATTTTAATAAGATTAATTCTCACTTAAGAAAAATGTGCTTTCTAAAAAATGGGTTTGAACTCAAGAGAGATCGGATTAAAAAGGGAGGAATATAGGGCCCAAGTTTTGGACCGCGCCTAGAACGGCGCAGCCCCGACCTGGACGCCCGTTTTTCGCGCCACAAAGTGTGCCTAAAAAACACTTACAGATTCTCCGGCTCCCTGCTGGTCCTCTGGAGCCGGGCGCGGCGTAGCACGAGCTGTGGGGGGCGGAGCTAGGTCCCTGCGCTGAAAACAGTGCCGGGACCTCTGCACATGCGCGTTACAGTGGGCGCGCATGTGCAGTAGCTCCAGGCACCCAAAACTGTGTGGGAGGGGCCCAAAGCACGCAGTCCCTAGCCCTGGCCGAATGGCCTCTCTGGGGCTGTGTGCATAAGGCTGCCTCCCACGCCCAGCTTCTGCTTCCTCCCGACCCGACTCGACTCCTGCTTCCACCACTCCCCGCCCCCGACCCGACCCGACCCCCCCGGACTGGACCCGACCCGCGCTCTCCCACCACTCCCCCGACCCGAACCAAACCGATCTCCCTCCCACCACCCCACCGACCCGGCCCACGCTCCCGACCCCCGCCCCCTGCCACCCGGACCGGACCCGACCCAACCTGACCTCCCTCCCCCCGCCCTCAACACGAACCGAACCGACCCGACCCGCGCTCCCTCCCTACCCGAACCAACCAGACCCGACCCGCGCTCCGGACCCCGGACCCGACCCAACTCCACCTACTTGTAAATCTGGTGCTGGGGATGGGCCGGGCCCGGCCCGTTCAGCCTCCCCCCCCATTCTCCTTCCCCCCACCCCCCTTCTCCTTTCCCCTGCCCTTCTCCTTCCCCCACTTCTCCTTCCCCCTTCTCCTTTCCCCCCTCCTTTCCCCCTTACCCCCTCCCTTCCCCCCACCTTCTCCCCCCTTCCCCTTCTCCTTTCCCCTTCTCCCTTCCCCCCTTTTCCTTCACCCCCCCCCTTCTCCTTCCCCCTTCTCCTTCTCCCCTCCCCTTCCCCTTCTCTCCCCTTCCCCTTCTCCTCCTCCCCCCTTCTCCTTTCTCCCCCCCTTTCTCCCCCCCTTTCTCCCCCTTCTCCTTTCTCCCCCCCTTCCCCCCCTCTCCCCCTTCGCCTTTCCCCTCCCGTTCTCCTTTCCCCCTTCTCCCCTTCTCCTTCCCCCCTCTCCCTTCCCCCTCTCCTTTCCCCCCTTCCTTCCCCTTCCCCCTTCTCCTTCCCCTCTTCTCCTTCGCCCTTCTCCTTTCCCCCCCTCTTTCCCCTTCTCCTTTCCCCCCCTTCTCTTTCCCCTTCTCTCCCCCTTTCCCCTGCTCCTCTTCCCCCTTCCCCTTTCCCCCCATTTCCTCTTCTCCCCCCTTACCCTTCTCCTCCCCTTCCCCTTCTCCTTCTCCCCCCTTCCCCTTCTCCCCCCTCCCCTTCTCCCCCCTCCCCCTTCTCCCCTTCCCTCCCCCTTCTCCCCCCTCCCCCTTCTCCCCCTTCCGTCCCCCTTCTCCCCCATCCCTCCCCCTTCTCCCCCTTCTCCCCCTCCCCCTTCTCCCCCATCCCTCCCCCTTCTCCCCCATCCCTCCCTTGCTCCCCTGCCCCCCTCCTCCCCCTCCCCTCACTGTCAGAAACACAGACACTGACAGACAGAGAGTGAGAGACACACACAGAGACAGACAGAGAGATAGAGACACTGACAGAGACACACTGAGGGTGTGATCCCAGCACGCTGTTGGAGGGCTCCCGGTGCTGCAGTCGGTAAGTAGAAAATGTTTTATTTATTGATTAAAAAAAAAATGATTTCTAATTAATTTTTTTTGATTGATTTATTGGTTGATTTATTGACGTTTTTATCATTTATTATTGATGATGGCTCTTTATTTGTAAAACTGAAGTGTTTAATGTTTGTAAACTTCCCTTTAAACCCCCCCCCCATTCCCTACGCCTGATTTGTAACCTACGCCTGATTTTCTAAAGTGTAGACAAGGTTTTTTCGAGCGTACAAAAATATTCACTTACTCCATTCTAAGTTAGTTTGGAGTAAGTTTTCACTGTCGAAACTTTGAAAACAGGCGTAAGTGGCCGGACACGCCCCCTTTTGAAAAAAAAAATTCTGTTCCAAAGTGAAACTGTTCTAACTGACTTGAACTGGAGCAAACTAAATGCTGAGAATTTCAATTTCTAAGATACTCCGTTCTACACCAGTTGCTCCAAAAAATCAGGAGCAACTGAGGCCGAAACTTGGGCCAATAGAGAGTACTGAATTATATTTCACTTGTACAATTTTACCCATGTTAACTAGTATACGAGGTTAATGTCATGTCTTTGTTTAGGAAAAGTACATACAGATGGAGAACATAAAAAACAGCCATCCATCACAGCTAATTTGCAAGAATAACAGCAACTTGGATTATATAGTGTCTTTAACATAGAAAAACATCCCAAGGTACAGAGATAAGGGATGCCAAGCCAAAGAAGGAGACATTAGGAGGGTGGTGGAAGAGATAGGGGTTGAAATTTGTTTGCTAACGCTGCTGATAATGCCGGTGTTAGGTGTTAACTGGGTGTTAGGCATTTGGGAGTGGCGCTGGGTGCTGTTCATGCCTGATGCGGGAGGACGGGGGTGGCGGGGGCGCGGTGGCGGAAGGCGGGGGTGGCGGGGTGACAGGGGGGCGGGGGGGGTGATGGGGGGCTGGTGGTGGGAAGGGTGGGGGGTGGCAGGGGCCGCGAGTGGTGGCGAAGGCTGGGGAGTGCTGGTGGGGGAGCGTGGGAGGCGGGGTGGCGGGGGAGACGCGTGGGCGAGAGAGCGGGGGTGCGTGGCGTGGTGGGTGGGGAGCTTTGTGTGAGATAAAATGAAGGTTGAAGAGTTTCAGATGAGCTGAGGTTTAAGAGGATATGAATTTTGTCCCCTTCTTTTCCCCAAATTCATCAATTTTAGCTGATTACATCGTGGAATAGTAAATAGAAAGATTTGCAAATGTTACAGCAACCACGATTGGTTGCCAAGCTGAAGTCCATATTTGCTACTTCACTTTTAGTCCATGCAAGTAAGAATTTTTGTTCCAGGTTTCTATTCGCTGCAGATTGTTCCATTATGTTCACTTAGGGCTAAGTACAGATGTCCATTCAAAATCTGAAATACTGTAACAGTTTTCTTGTAAATTAAAGATAATAATTACACAAAAAATGGGTGTTTTGGACTTGATTAAGTTTTTTTTAATTCATTCTCGGGATGTGGCTGTTGTCCATTCTCTATCCCTAGTTACCCTCAGTTTGATATAATTGAGTGGCTTGCTGGGGCAATTTAGAGGGCAGTTAAGAGTCAACCAAGTGGAACTGCAATCACGTATAGGCCAGATCAGGTTAAGGACAGCAGGTTTCTTTCCTTAAAGAACATTAGTGAATCCATTGGATTGTTACAATAATCTGATAGCTCCATTGTTATGCTTTTAATTATATTGGGCCCAAGTTTCCACACGATAAAAAACGGGCGCCCCTCCGAGCTGGGCACACGTTTCTCGCACCTAAAACGGCGCCTAAAAAAAACCTCGCGATTCTGGAGAGCCCTGCAGCTCCTTGTCTGCCTGGCGCGGCGCCCAAGGGGACGGAGCCTACACTCGCGCCGATTTTGTAAGTGGGAGCGGGCGGGTACTATTTAAATTAGTTTTTTTCCTGCCGGCAACGCTGCGCGTGCGCGTTAGAACGTTCGCGCATGCTCAGTGTGAAAAAAACATTGGCCTCGGCCATTTTTGTAGTTCTTTGTAGCTGTTTAATTTTTGAACATTTTTTTAATAAAAGCACATTGCCATCAGCACATCAGCACTTGCAGCCTTCTCACTGTCTCCTTCCCCCCACCCCCCGCGGGAAGAACGGGTGCCTCCTCTCCCCCCCGCGGGAAAGAACGGGCGCCTCCTCTCCCCTCCCCCCCCCCCCGCAGGCAGAACGGGCGCCTCCTACCCCCCCGCGGGAAGACTGGGTGCCTCCCCCCCCCCCGCGGGAAAGAACGGGCGCCTCCTCTCCCCTCCCCCCCCCCGCAGGCAGAACGGGCGCCTCCTACCCCCCCGCGGGAAGACTGGGTGCCTCCCCCCCACCCCGCGGGAAAGAACGGGCGCCTCCTCTCCCCTCCCACCCCCCCCCCCCCCGTGGGCAGAACGGGCGCCTCCCCCCCCCCCCGCGGGAAAGAACGGGCGCCTCCTCTCCCCTCCCCCCCCCCCCCGCGGGCAGAACGGGCGCCTCCCTCCCCCCCGCGGGAAAGAACGGGCGCCTCCTCCCCCCCCCCCCGCGGGAAGAACGGGCACCTCAGGCTGACTGCAGAATTCTCCGTGCCTGAAGCACTTTCACACAGGTAGGAAAATGGTTTATTTAATCCTTTCTTTGCTTATAAATGTTTATTCAGGTTGGATTTATTTGTATAATATTTGTAGAAGTATAAATAAGGATTTATTGTAGAATTTAATGAGTTCCCTTCCCCCCCCTCCCCCCCCACCTCGTTCTGGACGCCTAATTTGGTAACCTGCGCCCGATTTTTTAATGTGTAGAACAGGTTTTTTCAGTTCTACAAAAATCTTCACTTGCTCCTTTCTACTTTAGTTTGGAGTACGTTTTCACTGTGGAAACTTTGAAATCAGGCGTCAGTGGCCGGTCACGCCCCCTTTTGAAGAAAAAATTCTGTTCCAAAGTAGAACTGTTCTACCTGACTAGAACTGCAGAAAAAAAAATGTGGAGAATTGCGATTTGTAAGATAGTCCGTTCTCCACCAGTTGCTCCTAAAAATCAGGCGCAAATCATGTGGAAACTTGGGCCCAATATTTCCAAATTATTCATTTTCAATCTGAATTCTAATTCTCAAATTACTGTGGTGAGATATGAACTAACATTCTGTAGATTATTAATCCATTCCTCTGGATTACTAGTCTACTAACATAACCATAACACTACCGTACCTGGATATAGTATAATCTATCATCTGAGCATAGAGATATATTTGTCTAGTTCCCTAGATGTGTTCTTGTTAAAATATATTGAAGATCAGAGGGTGCCTGCCGCCCATGTAATCAATGCCTTTAGGAGAGGGGGAGGGGAGAATACTGGCGAAAAAATCTTTTTGCACATGACTACTGACCTTGTAAAAATAAACTTGATTAAATAAAAAATACGTTGCATCATCTTGTTCGAAAAGGATTTTCCTTCACCCTCCAAGATTGCCCGTGATTCTCCAGTTATTGAAGCTTAATCTCCTGGAGACTGCTGTGAGCAACCCAAAGAAACATTATAGGGCCATTGAAATAATGATATTTTTTTCACTTTTGTGTAGTAGTTATAAAAATATTGGAGTTGGGGAAAAAAAGGATGTTTGACTGGGCAAGACAGTTGGAGGTGGGAGGTCATGTGATGAAACCTCCAGGAATATGTCCAATTAGAGTTGGCAATCCTACCACAGGAATTGAGGTTCAAAGTTTGATCTGGACTGCTTGGTCATTCCCTTACTCTGACTCCACGATAATTGTCAGCACCTTCAAAGATTTCTGGCTATTTCCCACAAAACAAAAATCAAGAAAACAAGAAAGCTGCTTAAAATGTGGTGCTATTGTTACTAATTTGGTGGGCTCTCTCTGAGAGACAACCGGCTTGAAGCTGTGGAGAACGAACCTGCTTTTCAGAAATGGAGTTTAAAGGTCCTTTTAGGAAAGCTATTCAAGGCAGCTAACAAACGGAGAGATTGATGCTATTAAAGTTCAGAATTGTGCCAAAGCTTATGCTGGTTAAGTAAATATTTAGTGATTTGAGCAAAAATGTCATAAGCCGAGACAATTATCTTCTTACTGCTGGATTTTTGTATGGCAGTTAAGTGGGTGGGAAATAGGGCTAATCTGTTATGCTGGATCCCAACACATTTTAACATGCACCAAATTTTAAATTAGGTGCTAATGGTGTGGTGATGTCATACATCTCATTACCTATCATTACCTCCTCATTTATGCTCAGTATCAATAACGCTATTTATAACAGGCATCCAGGGTTGCTAAGCATTGAAGAAAAAGGTCAGAAAGTCACATAGTAACAGTTTCAGACAGTAGAAGATGTTTGGTGCATCGAACCCACCTATCCACTGTACTCTTCCTTTCCCTCAACTTCTCTGTCTCCATTTCTGGGGATAGACTATTCAATATAAGCCCACTGGCTCCCACAGCTACCTGGACTACACTTCCTCCCACCCCACATCCTGTAAGGACTCCATTCCATTCTCCCAGTTTCTCTGTCTCCGTTGCATCTGCTCTGACGAAGCCACCTTCCACACTAGTGCCTCTGATATGTCTTCCTTTTTCCTCAAAGAAGATTTCCCTCCGCTGTGATTAACATGGCCATTGACCATGACCGTTCTATTTCCCACATCTCTGCTCTCACCCCTTCCCCTTCCTCTCAGGACCACAACAGGGTTCCCCTTGTCCTTACCTACAAACCTCCACATTCAACAGATCATCCTTCGCTATTTCTGCCATCTCCAGCGTGATCCCATCACCAATCACATTTTCCCCTCCACCTCCCTCTCAGCATTGTGAAGGGACCACTCCCTCTGCGACACCCTGGTCCATTCTGCAGTCACCCCCAGCACACCCTCCCCTTCTCACGGCACATTCCCATGCAAGCTCGAGGAACAGCACCTAATTTATCATTTAGGCACTTTACAGCCTTCTGGACTCAAAATTGATCCGGACCTTAACCTCTGTCCATATTTTTCCCTTATGTATTTTTTATCTCTCTGTGTTTCTCATGGCAGCTGGTAATTAGCCTGCCTATCACACTCTATCTAAACAAATCTTTTTCTAACTTCTGCCATTACCATCTCAAGTCGGCCCATCATCCCTTTTGTCTCTCAAGTCTCTCCTGTCTTCCACCCTATCACAGACCTTCCCTTTTTTCTTTCCTCCCCTCCCCCTTTCAGTGATCCTTATAATCTGTTCTTTCGAGCATTTGCCATTTCTGATGAAGGGTCATCGACCTGAAACATTAAGTCTGCTTTTCTTTCCACAGATGCTGCCTGACCCGCTGAGATTTCCAGCATTTTCTGTTTTTATTTCAGATTCCAGCATCTGCAGTATTTTGCTTTTGCATCCACAGTATTCCCTTGGTGCATTTCTAATCACCCTGAATTTTATTTGTTGACAAGAACTAATTTAGCTCCTTCTTGAAACGTGTTCCACCACATCTGTTTCACATATTTACCACCCTTTTAGAAAATTGTTCCTGCTGCATTTCCTACTTTATTTTGTTGCCCTTAATTTATAAATATGACTTAAATTTTGTACATAGCAGGAACGTTTACTTGAAAAATATTTGTCCATAATTTAAATACTTCTTTTATATTCAGTCTTCACTTTTCAAGATAGGGAAGACCCAGGCCTAGAAATTCGTCACGGAAGTTGCCTCTATCACCGCGACCTCGGTTTAACAACTGCTGAAAATGTTCACGCTGGTCGAAGAGAATAATTTGCATTGGGGACTAAACATTATCAGCACAGCGCTAAACTAATCATGTAACTCAGTCCCGAATGTGGCGTCCAGAAGCGGTGTTACATCTTCCAAAGGCCTCGAAATGAGGCTATGAAAAAAATTAAAATGAAGAAAAAATAATGCAGTTTTGAGTCCTTACAGCTTGACTGACATTTTTTTAAATTAACATTTGAAAAAACATTCCTAAATGAAAGTCTGCAGCTGAATTCCCTTCCACAGCTCAAATAATGGGAAAAGTGCTTCAGCACTAACACAAATTGCTCAGCAAGCCAGGAAAAAGGCATTTAGTGTCTTGCACGCAGCACTTCAGCTTTGTGCAGGGGTCAACACTGTAAGAGAGGTCCTCTAGCCACAGGGACCAGGAGGTCTTCAGAAAGAACAATGTGGGAGTATATCACCAAGGCTGTCGCATCCAGCAATGTTGTCCCCATCACCTGGCTCCAGTGCCCAAAGAAGCTTCATGACCTCATACCACTGTTCAAGGTCAGTGAATGCATCTTCAAAAGCTGTCTCCTCCCAACTGCATTACTTCTCAATACACAACTTCCTCCCCCCCACCCCCACCTCAATCACTTACCTACCAACAATCTGTACCAATCAAGAGGCACAACTTCCATTCCTAGCGTCACCTCACCCCCTTGGAGGGGACAGTGCTGGCCATTCTTAGCAGGTGCATGGTTGAGCCCATGACTAGCAGGGGGGTGGGGGGTGGGGGCTGAAAGGGCACAAGATGTTGGCATCCTCATACATTATCCTCTTTCTCACATGCACATCTAGCTTTCCTGCCCTCCTTCACCACAACTCCACCCTTGAGCCTCCCTCATTTCACATAACTAAGTAATGCAGCCTATCCTGCCAATGGTTGGCCAAGATGAGGGAGAGGAGAGAGATGAAGGGAGAGGAGGGGAGAGGAAGTGGGAGGAAGAAAGGGAGAAGAAGGAGGAGAAGAAGAAAAAGGTGAAGGAGAAGAAGAAGAAGAAGAAGAAGACACACCTTCACTCAATTTGACACTCCCAGCCAAAAGCTCCTCAAGGTTGACCAGTAAGGTCATTTGCGGTGTTCCCACTAAGTCAGCAGCCTTCCACCAGCCATGTTGCAGCCACTGGGGTGGCACTGCATGACATTAGTAGGATAGACAAAGGCACACACAAGACAGTCACTCAGGGAATGCATAGGGTGATCAGTTTATTACTTGATGTCAAAACTGGATGGATAGATGTGTAAAGTTGGATTGGAAAGTTTGCTTTGTGATGGCTTTTATCAGCATCATGGCCAAGAGGATGCTTTGATGGTCAGTAACAGAGGGAAGGTAAGGTGTGGGACTAATGTTGAAAGGGGAATTGAGGTTGTGGTCACTGGGACAGCAGACTGATGATCCCATTCTGGATATGCTGACCAGAAAGAGGCTGTCTGGGTTGCATTCTTCCTTCTGCTTCTTCCTCTTTGGCATCTTCCTCTTCTGCACTTTTCTCCTCTCTCTGCGAGCAGATGATGTAAATCTGAAATGACAGCACAAAATGCTGGAAATACTCAGCAGGTCAGACAGCATCTCGACCTGAGACATGACATCTGTTTCTCATTCCATGGATGTTGCTTGACCTGCTGAGTATTTGCAGCATTTTCTGCTTTCTCAGAGGCCTTCCTTTACCATCCAAAGCCTTGCACGAATCCAGCAGCACTCCCTGTACACTTAAAAATATTTTATCACTACTTCAATAAAATCAAAAACATTTAATCCAAAAGCTTAAATGCAAATTTACCTGAGTGATGTCTGTGTCCCTTTAAGAGGTGCTGACAGCGCCTTTGTGAGTCTGCTGAATACTGTGCTTTCATGTCTTGCTTAGGACCCAGCGCTGAACTCATTGATAAGATTCAAGTTAGCTGACTGACGTCACCTCTCCAAAATTTAAATTTCCACTGCCATCGCTTTTACTGGCAGCACCGCTGGCCCTTGGAAAATGGCAGACACCATAGGACCTACCACCAGCTGCCAAAGGAGCGGTGGCTGCCATGGTATCGTGAATGTTTAACAGTAATAGGTGGTGTAAACCATCCAAATTTTGAGCCCCCATTCATATAGTATTCCCTTAAGTTCTGGCATCAACTTTGTAGCCCTTCTCTCTAACTTCATAGATGAATATCCTTTTTGAAATAGAGGGGGTGTGGGGGGGTGTGGAGGCAGAAATTGGCTACTTTTCACCTCCTGTTAGCATCCCTGGAGGACACTAATGGGGCGCAAATTAGTTTTTGCCCAGGCATGACGAGAACAGCGCCTCCCGCTAAATTTGACAGGGGTTTTGTGGTGACGCTAACACGTAGCACCATTCGCAGCACCCCGTTACCACGCTGGAAGATAAATAGGTCCTCACCCCCTGCTTTAATGCTAGCTACCATCTTTCATTTGGATGTCGGCTGAAGGAGCGCTTTTAAAAGGTGCCAGCATCAGGTAAAGATTTAATTGACCAATAATGGTTGCTGCTTAGTTCCACATAGGCAGACAGACATTTTGACACATTTCACTGATTTGCAGTTGAAGGAGTGCTCTGGCTGTTGAAGATTCGTGACTTTTGTGTTGTTTCATGAGGGCTGTGCTGACACTGGACATCGTGTCACTGTCGGAGGTAACTTAGGCAGAGAGAAAGACAGCAGAATGTGGCCAGAGGCAGGAGACCCAACCAGGCTCTCAACAGGAGACCTTACCCTACCAGAGTATTCCAGCAGCAGTTCTCCTCCATTAATTTCACTGTGGAACTGTGTGTTTGAAGGCTGCACTTCAACAAAGAAGTAGTCACCTAGCTCTGCCACCTCTTGCAACCAGACCTTGAGCCTCATACCAGAGTGAGGACGGCTTTCTCAGTGGTAGTCAAGATCACCATCGTGTTCAATTTCTATTCCAGTGGATCATTCCAGTGTGCAACAGGAGACATCTCCAACATCTCCCCGTTTGCCGTCCATTGCTGCATCCGCGAATTCACAGATGCTCTCTACAGAAGAAGAAGGGACTATATTTCCTTCCCCATGAACAGAGAGAAGAAGTACAAGCGTTCACATGGCTTTGTTAGGATAGTTGGCTTCCCCTTGGTGCAGGGCGCCATTGAATGCACCCACAGCGCTTTGCGGGCACCACATACCAATCCTGAGGTATTCCGTAACTGCAAAGGCTACCACTCACTTAATGTGCAGTTGCTATGCGACCACACACGCAGAATCCTCACGGTCAATGCCCACTATCCTGACAGCAGCCACTATGCCTTCGTCCTGCACCAGACCGGTGTGTCAGATCTCTTCCAACCACCACATCAAAGTCGCGGCTGGCTGCTCGGAGACAACGGCTCATGACTCCCCTCCGCAATCTCACCACTCCTGCCCAGCATTCATATAATGAGAGCCATGCCACCACCAGGAACATCATTGAGTAGACCATCGAAGTGCCCAAGCAACAGTTCCAATGCCTTGACCACTCGGGAGGAGTCCTCCAGTACTTGGCTGGGTGGGTGTCCATTTTCATCGTCGTCTGCTGCATGCTGCACAACCAGGCCATCATGAGGGCACAGGCATTGCCACCAGGCATAGACACACTACCTCAGGAGGAGGACGATGAGGAGGAGGATGAGGAAGAGAAGGAGCAGCAACAACAGCGACGGAGGAGGCAGCCACTCAATCGCGATTCAGTAATGATGAACCGCGACTGCCTCATCAGACTTCGGTTCCAATGAATTCCAGCCCACTTCCCGATTGCTCTGCACATCCCCATCAGCACATCAATTTCCCCTTCCATGGCACAGCCCCAAAAATGAAATGAGAGATAGCGCCAAATATGCAACATTAGAATTAGAATTTTATCTCTCTTTATACTGGCTTTACCTATTCTAGAGCTCCTTCGCAATGTCCCCTGTGGCTGCAGCACGGTTGATGGAAGGCTGCTGAGTGTCAGGCCCAAAGACTACAGATGGCCTTGCTGGATGCCCTCAACCAGCTCTGGGCCTGGAATGCCCGGCTGTAGACTGCACCACCTCAGGCTGGGCAGTGGCAGTCTGGGCTGGCAGGGTGACTGGCAGCGACAAGTGCAATGGTGGAGTGGCAGTGGTGGGATCAGGAATGCTGTCATCCTGGACAGCAGGTTCATGCTCCACTGACCCATTGCCACTCCCCCGGGGCAGCACCTCAGCATCCCTACCAATCTGCTGGAGCATAGTGGTGGCCTGCTGTAACACTGTGCAGCAGTCAGAGCTCACGTGGCATGCAGCTGACACTGCGTGAGAGCAGTCTGAGACTCAATGCCAGCAACCATTAACTGCATTACAGCACTAAGACGTTGCGTTGCTTCCACCTGTGCTGCAATGGAAGCTGCCATATCGTCCATGACATGCTTTGTGAGGCCTAGGTCCCCATGATCTCACTGGGAGTCCACCATCATCTGCAGACTAGACATGATGGGCTCCATGGTGTGTACAGAGCTCTGGGCAATGTTGGAGACAGACCGGGCACACTTGCCATTGCACCTATCATCTCAGAGTATGTCCATCACCCTTGTTGTGAACGCCTTCCCATCTGTAATGTGGTTTCCCTTAGGGTGTTTTCGACGCACCCCCATGTTACAATAGTTCTAGACCTGGGAGTGATTACTGTACTGAACAGCTGAATGAGTCACTGACAAATACCCCGGTCTCAACCGGCAATGCTTTATTCAAGTTAAAACACACCTGCACCCATTCAGAACTCACCCTGGTAGTGTAATACCAACAAACACAGTACAGCACACAGTCTGGCCTATCTAGACAGGCCTCTATTGCATAGAAAATAGGTGCAGGAGTAGGGCATTCGGCCCTTCGAGCCTGCACCACCATTCAATGAGTTCATGGCTGAACATGCAACTTCAGTACCCCATTCCTGCTTTCTCGCCATACCCCTTGACCCAACATCTAAAACTTCCCCCTTAAAACCCTTACTAAGATTTGGTTGGGAGAGCACACGCTACCCCCTCACACCGTGACCGTGATCTTAAAATTGCGTGGGCAGAGATGATGCTCACCGATTTGTTGGCTTACTTGCTTCTTCTCCTGGTGAAAACGTGTCTCTTCTGGTTTCTTCTCCCCATCCCATGTGGAGGATTCAGTTCTTGTAGAGGCGAAGCAGCGAGAGCAAGAGAGAGAGCTGTGGCCACACGGCCCCTTTTATATCCCCACACTGTTTGCTTTTTCTGGTCCAATAAAGTTTGTTCTTGTTTCGAAGCTTCCTGTTTGTGTGGCTTCTGGGTATTCCACCGATGGCTGGTGTGGGGTTTCACTTCCAACCGGTCTGGGATTTAATGACTTTCTATTGTTCTGGTATTCCCGTCTCTCGGGGTTATCTCATCCAGGTAATGGCTTGCTGACTGATCAGTTCATCTGATCTAACTCTGATGAGTTCACATTGCTTACTAATGAACCCTCCATTTGCCCATTACCTGTGGTGAGTTGCCTTATCCTGGCCATTGTCTTCCCAGACCACCCCTGCCCATCATTTCAAGTCCAACATGGAAAAGTACTGGGCCTCTCCCACAAAAAGGCTTCCAGTTTTTTCTGCAGTAAGAAAATATTAAAACGCAATGTTCAGATAATGTTCAATAATTCTTGGGGACCCAATGAGTACGCATCAAGGTCCTCATCTGAGTCCTGTGCAGCAGAACTCGCACGCAAACTCTCCCTCCGGTGAGCTGGCTCCTGAGCTACCCTTTCCCCCTGGCCTTGCTGCAGCCCATGAGTCCCTGGTGCATCACCCAGTGCAGACCCCTCTACTAAGCTAACTTCTAACGAACGCGTAGCGCCAGTCTCTGAGCTGGTGCCTGCAGGTTAGAGATGCAGTGATGCGGTGCTTGGGTCCTCCTCCTCTTTGCCTTCTTCACTCTCATTGGGAGGCTCAAGTACAGGCTGGTCATCTGCTTGCTGATTTTCTGAAAGCATAAATAATAAAAGACCTGCGTTAAGGTGAGGGCAGTGGGCAGGAATGGAGAAAGGAAGGCAGACTGTATAAAGAGCTGGGAAGTGATAAAGTCTTCTGGTGTGAAGGGGAAGTGGGATGAGAAAATAAGAGGGGATAAAGATACCGTTGTTGCCCCCAGTGGGGTCAACATTGCTGATGGCCACGGTGCCCACCATCCGCTGCCAATCAGTCGCAGCACTCGCTCCTCCAGGTCGGACAGCTGCTGCCATTTCTCTGCTGTTCCCTCCTATTATGTGCCATCTTGGCCTGCAAAAGAAATGAATGCGTGTGAGTCAGAGTCCAGCTATGTATCTTGGAGATATGACTGCTGTCATTAAATAGCTGTGAATGTAGGCAAGGTGTGAGACGAGGATGTGAGTTTGAGTAATTGCACATGTTTGGTGGGTGAGTAGTGGTTTGTGCAGTGTGCACAGACAGAGGTTCAGTGGCTGTGACCGTGCCAGTGAGCCATTTGGGACCATGTCCATAATTGAGCACAAACAATCTCAATATCCCATGACAAATTTGCGCGGTCATGGTACATACTTTGTTGCTTGCCCTCCACGTGATCATGGAGATCAGGGTGGACAAGAGAGAGCCTTATTTTAAACGCCCTTTTCATGAGCAGCTCGGCTGGGAGAACCCCGGTGAGTGAGTGGGGTCTGGTGTGTTAGCTGAGCAGCACTCGGGACAACCGGGCCTTCCGACACACATTTCAAGCTTTGCTTGATGGTCTGAACTGCCCATTCTGCCTGGCCCTTGGATGCGGGCTTGAACGGGGCAGATGTGACATGTTTGATCGCGTTGCGGATAATGAATTCCTTGAATTCAGCACTGGTGAAGCACGGCCCAATAAATCGCTGACTAGGACATCAGGCAAGCCGTGCATGGCAAACATGGCTCGCAGGCTTTCAAGGGTGGACGTGGATGTGCTTACAGACATTATTGCACATTCAATCCATTTTGAGTAAGCGTCCATGACATTTTGCCTAGGAATGGGCCCGCATAGTCTACATGGATCCTCGACCACGGTTTGGATTGCCATGACCACAAACTTAGCAGTGCCTCTTTGGGTGCATTGCTCAACTGAGAGCAAGTGCTGCACTAGCGCACGCATGACTCTAAATCTGAGTCGATGCCAGGCCACCACACGTGAGATCCGGTTATGGCTTTCATCATTACGATGCCTGGGTGGGTGTTGTGCAGTTCGCAAATAAATGTGTCTCTGCCTTTCTTGGGCAAGACCACGCGATTGCCCCACAAAAGACAGTCCGCCTGCAGGGACAACTCATCTTTGGAATGGCTTAATCGCTTCCTGCATCTCCACTGGGACACTGGACCAGCTCCCATGGAGGACAGAGTTTTTTAACAAGGACAGTAAAGGATCCTGGCTGGTCCAGGTCCTGATTTGGCAGGTTGTAACGGGGGATTTCTCGTTCTCAAATGTCTCCATGACCATGAGCAAGTCTGCTGGCTGTGCCATTTCCACCCGGTGATGGGCAATGGTAGCCGACTGAGAGCATCTGCGCAGTTCTCCGTGCCCGGTCTGTGGCGGATTACATATTGTATGCTGACAGCATGAGCGCCCATCTTTGGATGCGGGCAGAGGCATTGGTATTAATCCCTTTGCTCTCAGTGAACAGCGATATGAGCAGCTTGTGGTCAGTTTCAAGCTTGAACTTGAGGCCAAATAAGTACTGGTGCATTTGTCTTACACCATAAATGCACGGCAGAGCCTCTTTTGCAACCATGCTGTAGGCCCTTTCGGCTTTGGACAAACTCCTGGATGCATACACAACTGGTTGCAAAATCCCCGAATTATTAGCCTGTTGTAACACACACCCGACCCCGTATGACGACGCATCGCAAACTAACCCTAATCGTTTACATGGATTATACAGGACAAGCAGTTTGTTAGAACACAATAAATTTCTGGCTTTCTTAAAGGCAGCCCCTTGTGAATTCCCCCATACCCAGTCGTCTCCCTTGCGCAGTAGCGCATGTAGGGGTTCCAGCAGGGTGCTTAACCCAGGTAGGAAATTACCGAAATAGTTAAGGAGTCCCAGGAACGCCCGCAGCTCCGTCATGTTCTGTGGTCGCGGCGCGTTCTTGATGGCCTCTGTCTTGATGTCGGTGGGTCTGATGCCGTCTGCTGCGATTCTCCTTCCTAAGAATTCGACGTCCTGTGCCAGGAAAACACACTTCGAGCGTTTCAACCTGAGCTCCACTCGATCCAACCGACTAAGAACCTCCTCCAGATTCTTCAAGTGATCCATGGTGTCCCGACCTGTAACCAATATGTCGTCCTGGAAGACCACTGTGCAAGGAACCGACTTTAGCAGGCTCTCCATGTTCCACTGGAAGATCGTCGCGGCCGACCGAATCCCGAACGGGCACCCATTGTAGATAAACAGACCTTTGTGCGTGTTGATGCAGGTGAGGCCTTTCGAAAACTCCTCCAGCTCCTGCGTCATGTAGGCCGAGGTCAGGTCCAGCTTAGTGAATGTCTTCCCTCCAGCCAGGGTCGCAAATAGGTCGTCTGCCTCGGGTAGCAGGTATTGGTCCTGCAGCGAAAAATCGTTAATCGTTATTTTATAGTCCCCACAAATTCTAACCGTACCATCCTCCGTGAGTACCAGGACAATTGGACTGGCCCAGTCATTGAATTTCACCGGCGCGATGATGCCTTCTCGCTGCAGCCTGTCCAGCTCAATTTCCACTTTTTCACGCACCATGTACGGTACCGCCCGAGCCTTGTGGTGGATGGGTCGCGTACCGGGAATCAAATGGATCTGCACTTTCGCCCCCGAGAAGCTTCCAATGCCTGGCTCGAATAGCGATGGGAACTTACTTAGATCCTGGGTACATGAGGCATCGTCGACGGACGAAAGTGCTCGGATGTCATTCCAGTTCCAGCGGATTTTCCCTAGCCAGCTTCTGCCAAACAACGTGGGGCCATCCCCTGGCACAATCCACAGCAGGAGTTTGTGTACTGCTCCGTCATACGAGACTTTGACTTCTGCACTGCCAATTACAGGGATTAGTTCCTTGGTGTAAGTCCTTAGTTTAGTGTGAATTGGGCTGAGCTTGGGCCTGTGTGCATTCTTTCCCTACAACTTCTCATTATCGACTGACTTGCCCACGTGTCCAGCTCCATAGATACTGGAATGCCATTCAGTTCAACTTTCAACATTATTGGTGAGCAATTTGTCGTGAACGTGTGTACCCCGTACACTTCTACCTCCTCCGTACGAGTTTCCAACTCAATCTGATCCACTGTGGATCGATCTTCCTCTGCAGAGTTTGCAGGGTTTGCAGCTCGCCTGCACATTCGTCGGAGGTGTCCCATTGTTCTGCAACCATTGCTCGCATAGTGCTTAAAGCGGCATTGATGGGGCCGATGATCACCTCCGCAGCACTAGCAGAGTGTTGACTGCTTCACATTACCAGATGATGGCAGACTCTGGGTCAATTGAGGTCAGGGCACAGCAGCCGGAGTGTACATTCTGCCATGTACATTTCTGCTCAAAACCGACGTACTTTATGCACAGTACTGGCCGAAACTTCTTTGTTCTGTGAAATCTGTTTGGTGTTGTCGCTGGTGGACATAAATGCCTGGGCTATCATTATGGCTTTACTCAGATTCGGAGTTTCTACAGTCAACAGTTTGCGAAGGATTGTCTCATGTCCGATGCCCAGTACAAAAAATCTCTGAGCATTTGTTCTAGGAATCCCTCAAATTCACAATGTCCTGAGAGGCGCCTTAGTTCGGCAACGTAGCTCACCACTTCCTGGCTCTCCGATCGTTGACACGTATAGAACCGATATCTCACCATCAAAACGCTTTCCTTAGGATTTAGGTGCTCCAGACCAGTGTACACAGTTCTTCGTAGGATTTCTCTGTTGATTTTGCTGGGGCCAGGAGATTCTTCATGAGGCCATAGGCTATTGCCCCACAGACAGTTAGGAGAATCGCCCTTCATTTGGTGGCATTCTCATTCCTTTCCAGCTCGTTGACCACAAAGTATTGGTCGAGTCTCTCCATGAAGGCCTCCCAATTGTCCCCTTCTGAGAACTTCTCCAAGATGCCGACTGTTCTTTGCATTTTCGCATGGTTGTTCGTTGCCTTGTCGCCAATTATTACACTCAAAATAAACAGTGAACTTGGGTACTATGTGCAATGAACAAGTGCGACCTTAGCTCCTTTATTAAGGTTCTAGAGTGCAGGTACCTCGTGGGTGGCCTGCTTATATACTGTGCTCCCAAGCGATGCTGGGATCCCTTGGGACTTTAATATGTGGGCCCTCTGGTGATCAGGTGTAATGCAAGTTACAAAGGGTTAAATACACAACATTAACTAAATGTCTTATGGTTTGATGTTTTGGATCAGTCTGCTCTCCAGCCACTTCCCAGTATTGGGTTAAACAGCTGAACTCCATATTGAGTGGGCAGCTTTCCAGATAAAACTCCATTTTGAGCAAGTTTAGCCAATTTACGGAGCATTTCCCCCATGATTCCCGGGTGACAACATTTTTTAAAAAATCATTCCTATGGAGCCGGGAGTAGCAGGAGTGGCTCCCTGGATCCACAATAGCCTGATGGCCCCGCCTCTATTGCCACTCCAATACGACCACCCCCCCCACCCCACCCCCGGGAATTACATTAGGGCTGCTGCCAGAAAGGCAGGCGGCCCAAAATTAATTTCTTCAAATGGGTGTGCTGCCTGTGGAGACACAATAGCCCCCAGCAGCTCACCCAATGAATAGTAATGAGGCCGGGCTGAAGTTCCAGGCCTAATTTATTGGATTTTTTTTGAGGAAATGACTGATCTAATAGATAGGGGACCGACAGTTGATGTTAGCTACATGGATTCCAGGAAGGCATTTGACAACATCACATATAGTAGGCTATTACATAAGGTCTAAGCCCATGGGATGGATGGGAATGTATTAAAATGGATTGGCAAAGGATTGGTTGGCAGATATCATGATGAGTAGTGGACGGGCAGATATCTGGTTGGCAGCCAGTTTCCAGATTGTGCTTCAAGGTTCAGTGTTGGGGCTGCCATTTTTATAAATGATTTAGAGGAAGGAATTGGGTCCAACATGTCCAAATTTGCAAAATCTAACAAATTGAGAGCATTGGCAAATGTTGAATGACAATTGTACACAAATATCTTTGACACACACGAGCAGTGGGCGAAGAAATGGCAAATGCAGGAACATATAAGTTTATGAGATTTGAAAGAGGGAAGGTTGATGTGGGTAATGTGTTCAATGAGAATGTACTTGAGGTATCGGAGTAGAAGAGAGATTTTGGGGTTTTAATGGAAGGTCACGAATACCTCTGCAGTTTTCTCAGGCTGTTGAAAAAATAAACTGAATATTAGGATGCATAGCAAGGGGTATAATCTAAAAATACAGAGACATCATTTTACAACTATATTTGGCCCTGGTGAGAGAATACCTGAAGAACATAAGAACATAACATAAGAACATAAGAACATAAGAAATAGGAGTAGGAATAGGCCATACGGCCCCTCGAGCCTGCTCCGTCATTTAATACGATCATGGCTGATCCGATCATGAACTCAGGTCCACTTCCCTGCCCACTCCCCATAACCCGTTATTCCCTTATCGTTTAAGAAACTGTCTATTTCTGCCTTAAATTTATTCAATGTCCCAGCTTCCACAGCTCTCTGAGGCAGTGAATTCCACAGATTCACAACCCTCTGAGAGAAGAAATGTACCCTCATCTCAGTTTTAAATGGGAGGCTCCTTATTCTAAGATTATGCTCTCTAGTTCTAGTCTCCCTTATCAGTGGAAACATCCTTTCTGCATCCACCCCGTCTTAGACGTTTTGATAAGATCACCTCTCATTCTTGTGAATTCCAATGAGTAGAGGTACAACCTATTCAACCTTCCCTCATAAGTCAACCCCCTCATCTCCGGAATCAACCTTCCCTGAACTGCCTCCAAAGCAAGTATATCCTTTCATAAATATGGAAACCAAAACTGCACGCAGTATTCCAGGTGTGGCCTCACCAATACGCTGTACAACTGTAGCAAGATTTCCCTGCTTTTATACTCCATCCCCTTTGCAATAAAGGTCAAGATTCCATTGGCCTCCCTGATCACTTGCTGTACCTGCATACTAACCTTTTGTATTTCATGCACCAGGTCCCGCTGTACTGCAGCACATTGCAATCTTTCTCCATTTAAATAATAACTTGCTCTTTGATTTTTTCTGCCAAAGTGCATGACCTCACACTTTCCAACATTATACTCCATCTGCCAAATTTTTGCCCACTCACTTAGCCTGTCTATGTCCTTTTGCAGATTTTTTGTGTCCTCCTCACACATTGCTTTTCCTCCCATCTTTGTATCGTCAGCTAACTTGGCTACGTTACACTAGGTTCCTTCCTCCAAGTTGTAAATATAGATTGTAAATAGTTGGGATCCCAGCACTGATCCTTGCGGCACCCCACTGGTTACTGATTGCCAACCAGAGAATGACCATTTATCCCTACTTTCTGTTTTCTGTTCATTAGCCAATTCTCTATCCATGCTAATATATTACCCCCAACTCCGTGAACTTTTATCTTGTGCAGTAACCTTTTATGTGGCACCTTGTCAAATGCCTTCTGGAAGTCCAAATATACCACATCCACTGGTTCCCCTTTATCCACCCTGTTCGTTACATCCTCAAAGAATTTCAGCAACTTTGTCAAACATGACTTCCCCTTCATAAATCCATGCTGACTCTGCCTGACCGAATTTTGCTTTTCTAAATGTCCTGCTACTGCTTCTTTAATAATGGACTCCAACATCTTCCTAACCACAGATGTTAGGCAAACTGGTCTATAGTTTCCTGCTTTTTGTCTGCCTCCTTTTTTAAATAGGGAAGTGCTGCATCAGTTTTTGTCTCCCAGGCGGAGAAATTTGGTTGCATCTCTTTTGCAGGGTTAACTTTTTAAATTTTGAAAATTTAATGCCAGGTGCAAAGGAATCTTAACTTGTTCTAAATTGGATTTTTTTCACCCCAGGAAGGAAGGGAGGTGCTAAATCAAGTACTATTGAACTTTGTGAGGTGCTACAGGGGCACTAACACCAGAGCGCTATCTAATTTCAGGTGACTTGCATTCAGCAATCGTCCTTCAATCTTTCACACTTGCTCATTCCAGCTCTTAAAGGGGAGTTAATGTCAATCTGCAGCTGTTCACTTTTACCAGTCCTGCATCAGAAGGAGAGCGGAGACAAACTGCAAGGACTTTTTACTATGGCTGCTGCTAATCCAGTTGTAAGGGAGAGAGCACATCATTTCAATAATATAGCATTGGAGGCATTGGTGAGGCATTTGAATAAACAACAACTTGTATTTATATAGCACCTTTAACATAGTGAAACGTCCCAAGACGCTTCTCAGGAATATTATGAGATAAAAATGTGACACCGAGCTGCATCAGTAAAAATTAGCGCAAGTGACCAAAAGCTTGGTTAAAGAGGTATGTTTTAAGGAGCATCTTGAAGGAGGAAAGAGAGGTAAAGAAACGGAAAGGGTTAGGAAGGAAGTTCCAGAGCTTGGGGCCTAGGCAACAGAAGGCACGGCCACAAATGGTTGAGAGATTATAATTAGGGATTCTCAAGAGGGCAGAATTAGAGGAGCACAGACATCTCAGGGGGTTGTGGAACTGGGGGAGATTACAGAGATAGGGAGGAATGAAGTAGTGGAGGGATATGAAAATAAGGATGAGAATTTTGAAATCGAAGCATTGCTTAACCGGAAGCCAATGTACGTCAGCGAGCACAGGGGTGCGAGCTCGGACACGGCAGCCGAGTTTTGGTTCACCTCTAGTTTACATAGGGTAGAATGTGGGAGGCCAGCCAGGAGTGCATTGGAATAGTCAAGTCTAGAGGTAACAAGGACATGGATGAAGGCTTTAGAAGCGGATGAACTGAGGCAAGAGCAGAGATGGGCGATTTTATGGAGGTGGAAATAGGTGATCATAGTTATGCTGTGGATATGTGGTCGAAAGCTCATTTCAGGCTCAAATATGACACCAAGGTTGCGAACAGTCTGGTTCAGTCTTGGGCAGAAGTTGGGGAGAGGAATGGAGTCAGTGGCTAGCGAACGGAGTTTGTGGTGGGGATCAATGGCTTCGGTCCTCCCAATGCTCAGAGACATGGACCATATACAGAAGACACCTCAACTCGTGAGAGAAATACCACCAATGATGTCTCCGCAAGATCCTGCAAATCCCCTGGGAGGACAGATGCACCAATGTTAGTGTCCTCGATCAGACCAACATCTCCAGCATCAAAGCACTGACTACACTCGACCAGCTCCGTTGGGCAGGCCACGTTGTTCGCATGCCTGACATAAGACTCCCAAAGCAAGCACTCTACTCGGAACTCCTACACGGCAAGTGAGCCCCAGTTGGACAGAGGAAATGTTTCAAGGACACTCTCAAAGCCTCCTTGATAAAATACAACATCCCCACCGACACCTGGGAGTCCCTGGCCAAAGACCACCCTAAGTAGAGGAAGAGCATCTGGGAGTGTGCTGAGCACCTCGCGTCTCGTCGCCGAGAGCATGCAGAAAGCAAGCGCAGGCAGCAGAAGGAGCATGCGGCAAACCAGACTCCCCACCCACCCTTTCCTTCAATAACTGTCTGTCCCACCTGTGACAGAGACTGTAATTCCCATATTGGACTGTCCAGTCACCTAAGAACTCACTTTTAGAGTGGAAGCAAGTCTTCCTCGATTTCGAGGAACTGCCTATGAATGAATGAATGATTCAATTGGAGAAAATATCTGCTTATCCAGAACTGGATGTCGGACAAGCAGTCTGACAATTTATAGATGATGGAGGGGTCCAGAGAAGTGGTAGTGAGGTAGAGCTGGATGTCATCAGCGTATGTGCGGAAATTGACGCTGTGTTTCCGGATAATGTTGCCAAGGGGCAACATGTAGATGAGAAATAGGAGAGGGCCAAGAATAGGTTCTTGGGGGACACCAGCGGTAACGATGCGGGGGTGGGAATAGAAGCTGCTGCAGGTGATTCTCTGGCTATGAATAGATAGCTAAGAATGGAACTAGGCGAGTGCAGTCCCATCCAGCTGGACAACGGTGGAGAGGCGTTGGAGAAGGAGAGAGTGGTAAACCGTGTCAAAGGCTGCAGACAAGTCAAGAAAGATGAGGAGGGATAGTTTGCATTTGTCACAGTCACAAAGGATGTCATTTGTGACTTTGATGAGAGCCGTTTTGATACTGTGACAGGCGCGGAAACCTGATTTGAGGGATTCAAATATGGAATTGTGAGAAAGAAGGGCATGGATTTGGGAGGCGACAATATATTCAATGATTTTGAACAGGAAAGGGAGGTTTGAGATGGGGTGGTAGTTTGCAAGGACGGAGGGATCGAGGATTGTTTTTTTGAGGAGAAGGGTGATGACGGCAGATTTGAGGATAAAGGAGGGAAGGGCTTTTCCCAGCAAGTGGAAGGAGACCATTGCCCCAGGTCTTCAGGCCCATGTGGAGGGAAGTAGCAGAGGAGATGTCGGTCAGCACTGTCGTTCAACAAAGCCTCACACAGTGCCGGAAGAAATTCAACAACCGCAGTCGGTTGATCAAGGTAAGTGAATCTGCCATCATCTGGTAATGTGAAGCAGTCAACACTCTGCTAGTGCTGCGGAGGTGATCATCGGCCCCATCAATGCCGTTTTAAGCACTATGTGAGCAATGGTTGCAGAACAATGGGACACCTCCGACGAATGTGCAGGCGAGCTGCAAACCCTGCAAACTCTGCAGAGGAAGATCGATCCACAGTGGATCAGATTGAGTTGGAAACTCGTACGGAGGAGGTAGAAGTGTACGGGGTACACACGTTCACGACAAATTGCTCACCAATAATGTTGAAAGTTGAACTGAATGGCATTCCAGTATCTATGGAGCTGGACACGTGGGCAAGTCAGTTGATAATGAGTAAAAAGGCCTTTGAGAAGTTGTAGGGAAAGAAGGCACACAGGCCCAAGCTCAGCCCAATTCACACTAAACTAAAGACTTACACCAAGGAACTAATCCCTGTAATTGGCAGTGCAGAAGTCAAAGTCTCATATGACGGAGCAGTACACAAACTCCTGCTGTGGATTGTGCCAGGGGATGGCCCCACGTTGTTTGGCAGAAGCTGGCTAGGGAAAATCCGCTGGAACTGGAATGACATCCGAGCACTTTCGTCCGTTGACGATGCCTCATGTACCCAGGATCTAAGTAAGTTCCCATCGCTATTCGAGCCAGGCATTGGAAGCTTCTCGGGGGCGAAAGTGCAGATCCATTTGATTCCCGGTACGCGACCCATCCACCACAAGGCTCGGGCGGTACCGTACATGGTGCGTGAAAAAGTGGAAATTGAGCTGGACAGGCTGCAGCGAGAAGGCATCATCGCGCCGGTGAAATTCAATGACTTGTCCAGTCCAATTGTCCTGGTACTCACGGAGGATGGTACGGTTAGAATTTGTGGGGTCTATAAAGTAATGATTAACGATTTTTCGCTGCAGGACCAATACCTGCTACCCGAGGCAGACGACCTATTTGCGACCCTGGCTGGAGGGAAGACATTCACTAAGCTGGACCTGACCTCAGCCTACATGACGCAGGAGCTGGAGGAGTTTTCGAAAGGCCTCACCTGCATCAACACGCACAAAGGTCTGTTTATCTACAATGGGTGCCCGTTCGGGATTCGGTCGGCCGCGACGATCTTCCAGTGGAACATGGAGAGCCTGCTAAAGTCGGTTCCTCGCACAGTGGTCTTCCAGGACGACATATTGGTTACAGGTCGGGACACCATGGAGCACTTGAAGAATCTGGAGGAGGTTCTTAGTCGGTTGGATCGAGTGGAGCTCAGGTTGAAACGCTCGAAGTGTGTTTTCCTGGCACAGGACGTCGAATTCTTAGGAAGGAGAATCGCAGCAGACGGCATCAGACCCACCGACATCAAGACAGAGGCCATCAAGAACGCGCCGCGACCACAGAACATGACGGAGCTGCGGGCGTTCCTGGGACTCCTTAACTATTTCGGTAATTTCCTACCTGGGTTAAGCACCCTGCTGGAACCCCTACATGCGCTACTGCGCAAGGGAGACGACTGGGTATGGAAGAATTCACAAGGGGCTGCCTTTAAGAAAGCCAGAAATTTATTGTGTTCTAACAAACTGCTTGTCCTGTATAATCCATGTAAACGATTAGGGTTAGTTTGCGATGCGTCGTCATACGGGGTCGGGTGTGTGTTACAACAGGCTAATAATTCGGGGATTTTGCAACCAGTTGTGTATGCATCCAGGAGTTTGTCCAAAGCCGAAAGGGCCTATAGCATGGTTGCAAAAGAGGCTCTGCCGTGCATTTATGGTGTAAGACAAATGCACCAGTACTTATTTGGCCTCAAGTTCAAGCTTGAAACTGACCACAAGCTGCTCATATCGCTGTTCACTGAGAGCAAAGGGATTAATACCAATGCCTCTGCCCGCATCCAAAGATGGGCGCTCATGCTGTCAGCATACAATATGTAATCCGCCACAGACCGGGCACGGAGAACTGCGCAGATGCTCTCAGTCGGCTACCATTGCCCACCACCGGGTGGAAATGGCACAGCCAGCAGACTTGCTCATGGCCATGGAGACATTTGAGAACGAGAAATCCCCCGTTACAACCTGCCAAATCAGGACCTGGACCAGCCAGGATCCTTTACTGTCCTTGTTAAAAAACTCTGTCCTCCATGGGAGCTGGTCCAGTGTCCCAGTGGAGATGCAGGAAGCGATTAAGCCGTTCCAAAGATGAGTTGTCCCTGCAGGCGGACTGTCTTTTGTGGGGCAATCGCGTGGTCTTGCCCAAGAAAGGCAGAGACACATTTATTTGCGAACTGCACAACACCCACCCAGGCATCGTAATGATGAAAGCCATAACCGGATCTCACGTGTGGTGGCCTGGCATCGACTCAGATTTAGAGTCATGCGTGCGCTAGTGCAGCACTTGCTCTCAGTTGAGCAATGCACCCAAAGAGGCACTGCTAAGTTTGTGGTCATGGCAATCCAAACCGTGGTCGAGGATCCATGTAGACTATGCGGGCCCATTCCTAGGCAAAATGTCATGGACGCTTACTCAAAATGGATTGAATGTGCAATAATGTCTGTAAGCACATCCACGTCCACCCTTGAAAGCCTGCGAGCCATGTTTGCCATGCACGGCTTGCCTGATGTCCTAGTCAGCGATTTATTGGGCCGTGCTTCACCAGTGCTGAATTCAAGGAATTCATTATCCGCAACGCGATCAAACATGTCACATCTGCCCCGTTCAAGCCCGCATCCAAGGGCCAGGCAGAATGGGCAGTTCAGACCATCAAGCAAAGCTTGAAATGTGTGTCGGAAGGCCCGGTTGTCCCGAGTGCTGCTCAGCTAACACACCAGACCCCACTCACTCACCGGGGTTCTCCCAGCCGAGCTGCTCATGAAAAGGGCGTTTAAAATAAGGCTCTCTCTTGTCCACCCTGATCTCCATGATCACGTGGAGGGCAAGCAACAAAGTATGTACCATGACCGCGCAAATTTGTCATGGGATATTGAGATTGTTTGTGCTCAATTATGGACATGGTCCCAAATGGCTCGCTGGCACGGTCACAGCCAAAGAGGGGAGTAGGGTGTTTCAGGTCAAACTGACCAATGGACAATGCACAGAAAACATTTGGACCAAATCAAATTGCGGTTCACCAACAGTTACGAACAACCCGACGAGGACACCACCAACTTTGACCTTCCAACACACACACAAGTGGCAACTGACATCATGGTTGACCACGAAATCGAACTCATCATCCCCAGCAGCCCGGCAGTGCCAGCTGCCCAACAGCCCACTGAAGAATTGACCAACCCACCCACACCAGCATTTGTACCGAGACGATCGGAGCGCAAAACCCCAGATTGTCTCACCTTATAAATAAGTGTATTGTTGACTTCACGGGGGAGTGATGTTATGTATCTTGCATTACACCTGACCACCAGAGGCCCGACCCATTGGAGTCCCAAGGGATCCCAGCATCCCTTGGGAGCACAGTATATAAGCAGGCCACCCACAAGGTACGTGCACTCTGGAACCTTAATAAAGGAGCTAAGGTCACACTTGCTATTTACACATAGTACCCAGTCTCACCGTTTATTATGAGTGTAATAGTTAACACAAGTTTTCTCAGGCAATCAGGCCATAAAACCTCAAGTTAATTACATCATGAAGGCTTGTGTAAACACAAGGCTTTCCTTGCTGTGGTTACACAGTTATTGAGAGGCCTCAGGTACAAGGAAGAAGCAATTAGTGGGGTAGAAATTGGTATGCATTGCAGTTATTTTTCAGGCGTAAAACAGGCACAATGATGACAAAATTAGCAAAGGGATGCCCAATCTATGCACATGTTCGGGCTACTGCTAAATTTGTCAGAGCCATTTTTTAGGCATCTCTGGTGGCCATCTAAAACAGGAATTATGCCCCATACATATGTAACCAGGACCAAGCATTGGGCCTCTGCTAGTGAGGCAAGCGACTCAATATTCATTGTGTGATCTGCCTGTGGAGGTGCGACAGGCGGCAGCTCATGCAAAAAGTGTTCGTGAGACCCAAGGACCAGTTTCGGGCCAGACTCGCTTGGGGCATTTGCTGTTGATGGTTATAAATCCAAAAACGGGCCATAACCAGTTTTCACTCCAGTGTGTTGCAAACATGTTACATCTCCTCAATTTTGTGCCAGACTTCTTGATGAACACACAAGATGGGTCATAAGGCAAAGACCCACAGTCTGATGTGTTCTGTATATTCAGATCACTATTCCAGTAGTTTATTAGGAATGATTGGTAGAAGTGAGGATGGAACTCTTCAGGTACATGTGGCACTTGTGTCACTCAGCTTACTCTGATTACTAAGTCTTGTCTCTGTTAGTAGTAGTCAGTAGCAATAATCTCTCTCAGTAGTTTAGATAGGAGTGGTCTGTACTAGTCACTAAGCAGTAGTAATCTTTGCCTAGCAGATGCAAAAAGTTACCCTTACCAGTAAAATATATTTTTAAGGACAGAGGCAGAGATTAGATGTTAAATTGTGACTACACTAGCCAGTTACAGGCTGAGTTATAATAGTACAAGTGTTTGACATCAAGAAAGGTGAGAAAAGTCAGCTAGCTCATACATTGTCGATTGTGCATAAGGTGGGTTCATCTGGAACCAAAGATCCCAGTGGAACAGATAACATCACTGCTGAAGTGGATCATCAACTCGATGCTGCAGAAGCATCCCGAGGGAAGGAAGAGATCGACTCAGCCATGTTATTTATAAGGATAAGGTTGTACAAGCTCTGGAACATTGATAATCTTGAATCTAGAAAGAAAGGGCTCAATTTTCCACATGGGCAATTTTTGGCGCAGTTGAAAAGTACACCTGATTTTTTTGTGGCCCGACTGCGCCATAAAATAAAGTTCCGGGTTTCACCGGAATTAACTTTAAATTTGGCTTGGCGAACATTGGCCTTAAGCTCTGTGGCTGGAGCTAAGGCCTGCACCAAACTCATGTTGCCAGGGTAACGAGGGACGCTCTGTAGGTCTGAGGCTGGGCTGTAAATGGAAAATGACGCCGCTGCTATCCTGGGCCGAAAGGACCCTCGCCAGTGCCGCTGCTATCCCAGGCTGAATGCCCCCCCCCACCCCAGGTGCCGGTGCCACTGCTATCCCAGGCTGAATGCCCCCCCCACCCCAGGTGCCGGTGCCACTGCTATCCCAGGGTGAATGCCCCCCCCACCCCCGATGCCAGTGCCGCTGCTATCCCAGGCTGAATGCCCCCCGCCACCCCAGGTGCCAGTGCCACTGCTATCCCAGGCTGAATGCCCCCCCCACCCCCGATGCCACGCCGCTGCTATCCCAGGCTGAATGCCCCCCCCACCCCAGGTGCCAGTGCCACTGCTATCCCAGGCTGAATGCCCCCCTCCACCCCAGGTGCCAGTGCCACTGCTATCCCAGGCTGAATGCCCCCCCCACCCCCGATGCCAGCGCCGCTGCTATCCCAGGCTGAATGCCCCCCTCCACCCCAGGTGCCAGTGCCGCTGCTATCCCAGGCTGAATGCCCCCCCCACCCCCGATGCCAGCGCCGCTGCTTTCCCAGGCTGAATGCCCCCCCCACCCCCGATGCCAGCGCCGCTGCTATCCCAGGCTGAATGCCCCCCCCCACCCCAGGTGCCAGTGCCACTGCTATCCCAGGCTGAATGCCCCCCTCCACCCCAGGTGCCAGTGCCACTGCTATCCCAGGCTGAATGCCCCCCTCCACCCCAGGTGCCAGTGCCACTGCTATCCCAGGCTGAATGCACCCCCCACCCCCGATGCCAGCGCCGCTGCTTTCCCAGGCTGAATGCCCCCACCACCACCCCCGATGCCAGTGCTGCTGCTATCCCAGGCTGAAGGCCCCCCCCCCACCCCAGGTGCCAGTGCCACTGCTATCCCAGGCTGAATGCCCCCACCACCACCCCCGATGCCAGTGCTGCTGCTATCCCAGGCTGAAGGCCCCCCCCCACCCCAGGTGCCAGTGCCGCTGCTATCCCAGGCTGAATGCCCCCCCCACCCCAGGTGCCAGTGCCACTGCTATCCCAGGCTGAATGCCCCCCCCACCCCAGGTGCCAGTGCCACTGCTATCCCAGGCCGAAAGGCACCCAGCAAAAAAAAAAATTCCCGTTTTGCATGTGTTGGGTGTGTTGTGCTGCGCACTTTCAGAGCTGGTTGTGAGTATAAAAATCGAAGCTGCTGCAATATGGATTGTGGGATAAAGACCAGGAATTTTGAAGCAGATGAAACTGAGGCCCTGGTTTCTATCATTGTGAGCAGATGGCACGAACTTCAGAACAAAGGTCCAGTTAAAGTAAAGCCCAGAGAAATGAACAAACATTGGGACAAAGTTGGAGATGATTTCTCTGCAATGGTGACCACCCTGAGGATTGGCAAGCAGTGCTAAAACAAATGGCAGGCTCTTGGCCAAATAGGTTCTGTAAGTAATATTTTCATTTATGCACTGGAATTACAATTGTAAATGTGACCATCTGCGTGTGCCACCACAGCAGACCCCTTCTTTAAAAAGTTCTATTTTCATCTTTGCAAAGAAAGGTGGTTCACATAAACAGAGAGTGAACAAAAACTGGAGGAGGCTCGGCAAATGTGCACCCAATGACATCCCTGGAAACAAGGATCGCTGGTATGATTGGTGCTGGCTCTAGAAGGTCAACAACCAGTGCACAAGCTAGGCCCAGCTTACAGAGAGAGGGTAAGTCCTCATTCATCGTGGTCCTTCAAATGAGCCTGCGCTGTGTGAGCCCACTCATGCCACCCTGCCCCCTCCCCTGCTGCTAGCCGATCGTCTGCTCTGTTACATTTTGCAGAAGTTGTGCTCATCCCTGAGGAATCACAAGCCCCAGCCACAGAAGAACAATCATTCATGGAGGAGCCTGACCAGGATGAAGTCTTTCATGCAGAACTTCCACAGAAAGATCAGGATGAAGATGAGCAGGAGGATCAGGGGGAGCGGGAAGGCTCCTATATTGAGTCTGTGACACTGTATCTGGAGGAGGTGGTGCTGCACGTGGGTGTGCCAAACTCTTTCCGGACTGCTAAGAGCGAGGGGATATTTCATGGTGTCCCACAGTCGAGTGCGCTCTCCTGAAATGCAGGATCCAACAGACTGGGTTCAGCTCATGGCAATGAGTGGGGCGAATATTGCACTTATCCAATCACTCCTGGACATCATGGGTGGGATGGGTCATGAGATAGCGGGATTGTCGTCAGAAGTAACGACACTCTCGGGAGAAATGGGAACACTGTCACAACACATTAGGGAGGGAATGTCAGAGGTAGCTGATACACTGTTGGGGCAGATTAGGGAGGGAATGTCAAAGGTAGGTGATACACTATCGGGGCAGATTAGAGAGGGAATGTCGGAGGTAGGTGATACACTATCGGGGCAGATTAGAGAGGGAATGTCAGAGGTAGCTGATACACTGTCGGGGCAGATTAGAGAGGGAATGTCGGAGGTAGGTGATACACTGTTGGGGCAGATTAGGGAGAGAATGTCGGAGGTAGGTGATACACTGTCGGGGCAGATTAGGGAGGGAATGTCGGAGGTAGGTGATACACTATCGGGGTAGATTAGAGAGGGAATGTCGGGGGTAGGTGATACACTATCGGGGTAGATTAGGGAGGGAATGTCGGGGGTAGGTGATACACTATCGGGGTAGATTAGGGAGGGAATGTCGGGGGTAGGTGATACACTATCGGGGTAGATTAGGGAGGGAATGTCAGAGGGAGGTGATACACTGTCGGGGTAGATTAGAGAGGGAATGTCGGAGGTAGGTGAGACACTATCGGGGCAATTTCGGGAGAGAATGTCGGAGGTAGGTGATACACTGTCGGGGCAGATTAGGGAGGGAATGTCGGAGGTAGGTGATACACTGTCGGGGCAGATTAGGGAGGGAATGTCGGAGGTAGGTGATACACTGTCGGGGTAGATTAGAGAGAGAATGTCGGAGGTAGGTGATACACTGTCGGGGCAGATTAGAGAGGGAATGTCGGAGGTAGGTGATACACTATCGGGGTAGATTAGGGAGGGAATGTCGGGGGTAGGTGATACACTGTCGGGGCAGATTAGGGAGGGAATGTCAGAGGGAGGTGATACACTGTCGGGGCAGATTAGGGAGGGAATGTCGGGGGTAGGTGATACACTATCGGGGTAGATTAGGGAGGGAATGTCAGAGGGAGGTGATACACTGTCGGGGCAGATTAGGGAGGGAATGTCGGGGGTAGGTGATACACTATCGGGGTAGATTAGAGAGGGAATGTCGGAGGTAGGTGATACACTGTCGGGGCAGATTAGGGAGGGAATGTCGGGGGTAGGTGATACACTATCGGGGTAGATTAGAGAGGGAATGTCGGAGGTAGGTGATACACTGTCGGGGCAGATTAGAGAGGGAATGTCGGGGGTAGGTGATACACTGTCGGGGCAGATTAGGGAGGGAATGTCAGAGGGAGGTGATACACTGTCGGGGCAGATTAGGGAGGGAATGTCGGGGGTAGGTGATACACTATCGGGGTAGATTAGAGAGGGAATGTCGGGGGTAGGTGATACACTATCGGGGTAGATTAGGGAGGGAATGTCGGAGGTAGGTGATACACTGTTGGGGCAGATGAGAGAGGGAATGTCGGGGGTAGGTGATACACTATCGGGGTAGATTAGAGAGGGAATGTCGGAGGTAGGTGATACACTATTGGGGTAGATTAGAGAGGGAATGTCGGAGGTAGGTGATACACTATCGGGGTAGATTAGAGAGGGAATGTCGGAGGTAGGTGATACACTATTGGGGCAGATGAGAGAGGGAATGTCGGAGGTAGGTGATACACTATCGGGGTAGATTAGGGAGGGAATGTCGGAGGTAGGTGATACACTGTTGGGGCAGATTAGGGAGAGAATGTCGGAGGTAGGTGATACACTGTCGGGGCAGATTAGGGAGGGAATGTCGGAGGTAGGTGATACACTATCGGGGTAGATTAGAGAGGGAATGTCGGGGGTAGGTGATACACTATCGGGGTAGATTAGGGAGGGAATGTCGGGGGTAGGTGATACACTATCGGGGTAGATTAGGGAGGGAATGTCGGGGGTAGGTGATACACTATCGGGGTAGATTAGGGAGGGAATGTCAGAGGGAGGTGATACACTGTCGGGGTAGATTAGAGAGGGAATGTCGGAGGTAGGTGAGACACTATCGGGGCAATTTCGGGAGAGAATGTCGGAGGTAGGTGATACACTGTCGGGGCAGATTAGGGAGGGAATGTCGGAGGTAGGTGATACACTGTCGGGGCAGATTAGGGAGGGAATGTCGGAGGTAGGTGATACACTGTCGGGGTAGATTAGAGAGAGAATGTCGGAGGTAGGTGATACACTGTCGGGGCAGATTAGAGAGGGAATGTCGGAGGTAGGTGATACACTATCGGGGTAGATTAGGGAGGGAATGTCGGGGGTAGGTGATACACTGTCGGGGCAGATTAGGGAGGGAATGTCAGAGGGAGGTGATACACTGTCGGGGCAGATTAGGGAGGGAATGTCGGGGGTAGGTGATACACTATCGGGGTAGATTAGGGAGGGAATGTCAGAGGGAGGTGATACACTGTCGGGGCAGATTAGGGAGGGAATGTCGGGGGTAGGTGATACACTATCGGGGTAGATTAGAGAGGGAATGTCGGAGGTAGGTGATACACTGTCGGGGCAGATTAGGGAGGGAATGTCGGGGGTAGGTGATACACTATCGGGGTAGATTAGAGAGGGAATGTCGGAGGTAGGTGATACACTGTCGGGGCAGATTAGAGAGGGAATGTCGGGGGTAGGTGATACACTGTCGGGGCAGATTAGGGAGGGAATGTCAGAGGGAGGTGATACACTGTCGGGGCAGATTAGGGAGGGAATGTCGGGGGTAGGTGATACACTATCGGGGTAGATTAGAGAGGGAATGTCGGGGGTAGGTGATACACTATCGGGGTAGATTAGGGAGGGAATGTCGGAGGTAGGTGATACACTGTTGGGGCAGATGAGAGAGGGAATGTCGGGGGTAGGTGATACACTATCGGGGTAGATTAGAGAGGGAATGTCGGAGGTAGGTGATACACTATTGGGGTAGATTAGAGAGGGAATGTCGGAGGTAGGTGATACACTATCGGGGTAGATTAGAGAGGGAATGTCGGAGGTAGGTGATACACTATTGGGGCAGATGAGAGAGGGAATGTCGGAGGTAGGTGATACACTATCGGGGTAGATTAGGGAGGGAATGTCGGAGGTAGGTGATACACTATCGGGGCAGATTAGGGAGAGAATGTCGGAGGTAGGTGATACACTATCGGGGCAGGTTAGGGAGGGAATGTCGGGGGTAGGTGATACACTGTCGGGGTAGATTAGAGAGGGAATGTCGGAGGTAGGTGATACACTGTCGGGGCAGATTAGAGAGGGAATGTCGGGGGTAGGTGATACACTGTCGGGGCAGATTAGGGAGAGAATGTCGGAGGTAGGTGATACACTGTCGGGGCAGATTAGGGAGGAAATGTCGGAGGTAGGTGATACACTGTCGGGGCAGATTAGGGAGGGAATGTCGGAGGTAGGTGATACACTGTCGGGGCAGATTAGGGAGGGAATGTCGGAGGTAGGTGATACACTGTCGGGGCAGATTAGAGAGGGAATGTCGGAGGTAGGTGATACACTGTCGGGGCAGATTAGAGAGGGAATGTCGGAGGTAGGTGATACACTGTCGGGGCAGATTAGAGAGGGAATGTCGGAGGTAGGTGATACACTGTCGGGGCAGATTACAGAGGGAATGTCAGAGGTAGGTGATACACTATCGGGGTAGATTAGAGAGGGAATGTCGGAGGTAGGTGATACACTCTTGGGGCAGATTAGGGAGGGAATGTCGGAGGTAGGTGATACACTGTCGGGGCAGATTAGAGAGGGAATGTCGGAGGTAGGTGATACACTGTCGGGGCAGATTAGGGAGGGAATGTCGGAGGTAGGTGATACACTATCGGGGTAGATTAGAGAGGGAATGTCGGAGGTAGGTGATACACTATCGGGGTAGATTAGGGAGAGAATGTCGGAGGTAGGTGATACACTGTCGGGGCAGATTAGGGAGGGAATGTCGGGGGTAGGTGATACACTGTCGGGGCAGATTAGGGAGGGAATGTCGGGGGTAGGTGATACACTGTCGGGGCAGATTAGGGAGGGAATGTCGGAGGTAGGTGATACACTGTCGGGGTAGATTAGAGAGAGAATGTCGGAGGTAGGTGATACACGGTCGGGGTAGATTAGAGAGGGAATGTCGGAGGTAGGTGATACACTATCGGGGCAGATTAGGGAGGGAATGTCGGAGGTAGCTGATACACTGTCGGGGCAGATTAGGGAGAGAATGTCGGAGGTAGGTGATACACTGTCGGGGCAGGTTAGAGAGGGAATGTCAGAGGTAGGTGATACACTGTCGGGGTAGATTAGAGAGGGAATGTCGGAGGTAGGTGATACACTGTCGGGGTAGATTAGAGAGGGAATGTCGGAGGTAGGTGATACACTGTTGGGGTAGATTAGAGAGGGAATGTCGGAGGTAGGTGATACACTGTCGGGGTAGATTAGGGAGGGAATGTCGGAGGTAGGTGATACACTGTCGGGGTAGATTAGAGAGGGAATGTCGGAGGTAGGTGATACACTGTTGGGGCAGATTAGGGAGGGAATGTCGGAGGTAGGTGATACACTGTTGGGGCAGATTAGGGAGGGAATGTCGGAGGTAGGTGATACACTGTTGGGGCAGATTAGGGAGAGAATGTCGGAGGTAGGTGATACACTGTCGGGGCAGATTAGGGAGGGAATGTCGGAGGTAGGTGATACACTGTCGGGGCAGGTTAGAGAGGGAATGTCGGAGGTAGGTGATACACTGTCGGGGCAGATTAGAGAGGGAATGTCAGAGGGAGGTGATACACTGTCGGGGTAGATTAGGGAGGGAATGTCGGAGGTAGGTGATACACTGTCGGGGCAGATTAGGGAGGGAATGTCGGAGGTAGGTGATACACTGTCGGGGTAGATTAGAGAGGGAATGTCGGAGGTAGGTGATACACTGTCGGGGCAGATTAGAGAGGGAATGTCGGAGGTAGGTGATACACTATCGGGGTAGATTAGAGAGGGAATGTCGGAGGTAGGTGATACACTGTCGGGGCAGATTAGGGAGCGAATGTCGGGGGTAGGTGATACACTATCGGGTTAGATTAGCGAGGGAATGTCAGAGGGAGGTGATACACTGTCGGGGCAGATTAGGGAGGGAATGTCGGAGGTAGGTGATACACTATCGGGGTAGATTAGAGAGGGAATGTCGGAGGTAGGTGATACACTATCGGGGTAGATTAGGGAGGGAATGTCGGAGGTAGGTGATACACTGTCGGGGCAGTTTAGGGAGGGAATGTCGGAGGTAGGTGATACACTGTCGGGGCAGATTAGGGAGGGAATGTCGGAGGTATGTGATACACTATCGGGGTAGATTCGGGAGAGAATGTCGGAGGTAGGTGATACACTGTCGGGGCAGATTAGGGAGGGAATGTCGGAGGTAGGTGATACACTGTCGGGGCAGATTAGGGAGGGAATGTCAGAGGGAGGTGATACACTGTCGGGGCAGATTAGGGAGGGAATGTCGGAGGTAGGTGATACACTGTCGGGGCAGATTAGGGAGGGAATGTCGGGGGTAGGTGATACACTGTCGGGGTAGATTAGAGAGAGAATGTCGGGGGTAGGTGATACACTGTCGGGGCAGATTAGAGAGGGAATGTCGGAGGTAGGTGATACACTGTTGGGGCAGATTAGAGAGGGAATGTCGGGGGTAGGTGATACACTGTCGGGGCAGATTAGAGAGAGAATGTCGGGGGTAGGTGATACACTGTCGGGGCAGATTAGGGAGGGAATGTCGGAGGTAGGTGATACACTGTTGGGGCAGATTAGAGAGGGAATGTCGGGGGTAGGTGATACACTGTCGGGGCAGATTAGGGGGGGAATGTCGGAGGTAGGTGATACACTGTCGGGGCAGATTAGAGAGGGAATGTCGGAGGTAGGTGATACACTGTTGGGGCAGATTAGAGAGGGAATGTCGGGGGTAGGTGATACACTGTCGGGGCAGATTAGGAAGAGAATGTCGGAGGTAGGTGATACACTATCGGGGCAGATTAGGGAGGGAATGTCGGAGGTAGGTGATACACTGTCGGGGCAGATTAGGGAGGGAATGTCGGAGGTACGTGATACACTGTCGGGGTAGATTAGAGAGGGAATGTCAGAGGGAGGTGATACACTGTTGGGGCAGATTAGGGAGGGAATGTCGGAGGGAGGTGATACACTGTTGGGGCAGATTAGAGAGGGAATGTCGGAGGGAGGTGATACACTGTTGGGGCAGATTAGGGAGGGAAAGTCACAGGTAGCTGATACACTATCGGGGCAGGTTAGGGAGGAAATGTCGGAGTTAGTTGCTGCAATAAGGAAACATGCCAAGGCTCTCATTGGCCAGCAGCGAATGACAGATTCAATTGGTAACACTCACACTCCAATCCCCAGACCAACCTCAATTGGTGTGCCGGTGCATCCACAGTCCGAGGAAGAGGCTGCAGAGGCCCGAGCCAGGCCTTCCACAATGCCGTCTCTTAGGGCCCACACCTGCCTACAAGAACAGCACTGTCCACTAGATGCTCGAAAAAAGCAACTTGGTTCCAGTGGGAGAAGGCCTGCGTCACCGGCCAAGGGTAGAGACAGCAAGGGCAAGCGCGGATTTGTGCGGTCTTAGAATAAGGGGGAAGAGAGATTACTGCAGCTAAAGTTTGTTTGCTGCTGTTGTTGTTGTTATGTTTTTGTTATTTAACTGATTTTAATTGAAAAGTTTAAAGTTTTTAAGTCATGTAACTTGAAAAGCAAGTTTATAAGTGATCTTAATGGAAAAGTTTAACAGTTTGTGACAAAAATATTTTTATTAATATGTTAAATACAAGTGTACAAATAAACATAATTCTTTTTTCAATTAAACCAGAATCATGAACTTTATTCTTTACATTAACGCAACAAACAGTCAACCAACATGGTGACGTTATTCTTTAAATTAATGCAACAGTCAATCAACATTGTGAAAGATCAAATGTGCCGTTCAACCTTCATGCAGCAAAGTATTCAAAGATTAGCCGCTGACGCAAGGCTCTTGCAATGGCGATAGATGCACGAGGGCCTCCCTCCTCCACCATCATCCTGTGGGTTGAGGTGGTGGCATGGCTTCTTCCTGCTGCTGCTGCTGCTGCTTTTCCTCCTCTTCTTCCTCCTCGTCCTCCTCTTTCTCCTTGTCAGCCTGCTCGTCCTTCTCCTCATCCCCTGTCACCTGAGGTTGTTCTTCAACTTGCAGTGCCTGTTGCCTCATGATCGCTAAGTTGTGCAGCATGCAACACATGACAGTGAACTGACCGACCTTCTCAGGGGCGTATTGCAGGTAGCCTCCAGAATGGTCCAGGCATCAGAAATGCTGCTTTAGTATTCCAATTGTCCTTTTAATGATGCTGCGTGTGGTTATGCTCTGCTTCTGTCCGGGTCTTGCGTAGCGGGGTCATGAGAAAGGTGGCGAGGCTGTAACCTTTGTCTCCCAGTAGCCAGTTCTGCCCTTCTGGCTGCTGCTGAACCATGGCAAATATAACGCTCTAGCAAAGATGAACGCTTCATGGGTGCTCCTCCCTGGGTATCTGGCATTAACTGCCATGATGCGATGCATGTCGTCGCAGACCAGCTGGCCATTTAACGAGTGGAACCATTTCCTGTTCCTGTAAATCTCTGAATCATTCAAAAGGTGCTTGCAAGGCGATGTGGGAACAGTCTATCGCACCCTGCCCAGCCAGCAATCCTCTAGATGCCCATAGCCCTGTCATGCATTGCTTGGGCGGTCATGGGGAACTTGATGTAGTTGTCCCTGCGTGCATACAGTGCAGTCGTGACCTGTCAAATGCAGCTATGTGTCGCATGCTGTGAGATGCAGCATACATCCTCAGTTGAAGCCTGGAGCAAGCCAGAGGCATAGATGGCAAGTGTTGCAGTCACCTTGACCTCTATGGGTAGTGCAGTCCTCCTCCTTCGAGGCTGCACTTCTGCCCTGATCAGTTGACAGATCTCGGTGATCACCTCCTTCCGAAAGCACAGCCTGTGAATGCAGTCTGCCATACTCAGGTGCAGGTATGAGCGCCTCTCCCTGAACTCCTCGCCATCATTCTTCGAGCTCTCTGGTTCCTGAGATATTGTTGTCTTATTAATCGTCTCCTTTGTATAGCCATGATGCAAAATGCTCATACTACACGAAGCATTGCTTGGATCGCTCCCATTGTTTTTTCTTAGTTGCAAACAAAATGAAACTACTCACACAAAGCACTCACACCTTTTCCCTCTCCCTGCAAAAGGTTGATACCTGAATCCATGGACCACATCCTGGTCTGTGCATGCGCATCACTAGGCTCGGTTTCTATAGTGGCGCGACGCTCAAGGCAGAGATTTGGGGAACATACAGCACAAAATACACAGGATAAAATGAAGACTGGGGGCAATATTCACTATTTATTGTTAGCTCTGCAACAAACTGGTTTTCTCCCCTCTCTGATGATCACCGGGTTCAAGGCACAGTAACCAGCCAGCAGGATCACTGGCCAAATGGCCTCCACCCCGGTGCTGCTGTCAGCCCGGGACAAATGGTCCTTCCCACCCGCCTCCGGGACAAATGGTCCTCCCCACCCACCCCCGGGACAAATGGTCCTTTCCACCCACCGGCGGGACAAATGGTCCTCCCCACCCACCCCCGGGACAAATGGTCCTCCCCACCCACCCCCGGGACAAATGGTCCTTCCCACCCGCCCCTGGGCCAAATGGTCCTTCCCACCCGCCCCCGGGACAAATGATCCTCCCCACCCACCCCCGGGACAAATGGTCCTCCCCACCCACCCCCCGGACAAATGGTCCTCCCCACTCACCCCCGGGACAAATGGTCCTTCCCACCTGCCCCCAGGACAAATGGTCCTCCCCACCCGCTCCCCGCTGATGCCGTGTCTTCAGCTCGGCTAAAACAATGGCGTCTGTACTCCGCCGATTTTCTCTTGTATGTGCCGATTTCCTTAAGTGTAGGGAAGGTTTTTCAGAAGGGTGCAGTGTGCCATTTTAGAAAAAAAACGTAGTTGGCCAAACTCGCTTAAATGGCCAGAAGTTGCGCACCCAGCAGGTTCCGCTCCCCGTGACGTCAAAGAATCGGTAAATAATAAAATCGGACGTACCTACTTAGAATGCGCAGAAACGTTGGCGAAACTTGCAGATTTTTTCTGCTCCAAAAAAAAGCATTGCACGCAAAAAAACGGCGCAGAATGGTGGTGAAAATTCACAAAAACTTGGATTTATATAGCGCCTTTTACGACCACCAGACATCTCAAAGTGCTTTACTGCCAATAAAGTACCTTTGGAGTGTAGTCATTGTTTTAATGTGGGAAACGCAGCAGCCAACTTGCGCACAGCAAACTCCCACAAACAGCAATGTGATAATGACCAGATAATCTGTTTTTGTTATGTTGATTGAGGGATAAATATTGGCCAGGACACTGGGGATAACTCCCCTGCTCTTCGAAATAGTGCCATGGGATCTTTTACGTCCACCTGAGAGGGCAGACGGGAACTCGGTTTAACGTCTCATCTGAAAGACGGCACCTCTGACAGTGCAGCATTCCCTCAGTACTGCACTGGCGTGTCAGCCTAGATTTATGTGCTCAAGGCCCAAGGAGTGGGACTTGAACCCACAACCTTTTGTCTCAGAGGCGAGTGTGGTCCCCATTGTGCCACAGCTGACACTTCGGATTCGGAGTGATTCGATATATCAGCTTTTGAAATTCCTAGGTAACGCAGACAATATCTACACATATTAATTGCTTATAATTAACTGTTTCAATTTAAGTTGTGATTTTGTGGTCAATAATTAGTTCTGTGTGCATGATTTTTTTGCCTGGCTTCTTCTTTGATGGTTTGGCAAGAAAGGGTTAATTCACTGACTCAGTAGCTTGTGGGTATCCTAAGTGAGGATTGAGAGGATAAAATCAAATTTGGTCTGAACTGGTTAATGTAAGGCAGTTTGATGAGCCGACTTTGGCTTCATCCATTTCTAGTCCCAAAATTGGGTGATAAAACCCCAGACGGTTCCCTTGTGAGGAGTAAAGCGAGGGTGTTAAGGATCTGTCTGGTCCCTTGGCATATATTTGATGGGATACCTAAAACCCAGTATCCTCACAACTGCATGAACAGTACTGTGTACATCTTTCCCCTCCCTACCACTAACATGCCATCATCTACAGAACCTTCCTTGTGCACATCAACTCACACAGAGCCCATTTATGCCACCTCGTCAAAACCAATTCTAAATCTTGCCAAGAACAATGTCTGGAAGCACAACCTACCATAATTTTAATCAAAGCATTTAGTGTGTGTGTGTGTCTAGTGCTTTTTACACCATACTTCCCTGTGAGGCCAGTGTGAACTCCTAACCTTAATATGGTGCTTTTCGTTGGTGTTACCTGAGGAGCAGGAGCATAATGTGTCAATGGGATTAAGGTGCCCGTTGCCTCATGACAGCTAAGTCCTGAGATGGATCTGCTACAGGCTACATCTTATGATGCTGCACATGCATCCCGGCCCTGCCTTCATACTCTGATATTTTTAGGCATCTGAGAGATTGGCAGGTCATGTAAATGCTGCTATCCTGAAAGACAGCAGCACCGTGCCAGTGCATTCCTGCCTTGCCACAACCACCAGGCACTGGCTCTCCATTGGCACTGATTTGCAGGAATACAGACCTAATGGTTCCAATGAGATCAGCAAAGCCCTGAGAGATACTTATATGTATCATAGCCCCAATCAAGGAGCCTGAATGGCACAGTTTTTCAATCTGGCAAGCCAGATCTCTGTGCTGGCAGTTCAGAGCATCCATGGAGAGAACACTAATTGGTCTTAGGGCCTTTATTGTGTGGTTCTTCACTGCAAATTTTCCTGGAGCTACCTGTGCTCCAAGCTGTTTTGCATTGCTAAGAAGCCATTCGTCAAGGTACTGATCCAGGTAATGGGTTCCTCCAATTACTCCATCATCTGCTGCACAGTTTTGGGCACAACTCCAGTGCCTGTGCATGTATACCCTGAAAATATCCTTCTTTTATAAGCAGGAATTGTGATCAGTGTCTCCTAACCATTTGTTTAACAACATCTTCTTTCTCATCTCCTACTGCCAGCTGTCCCTGTTCATCCATGAGTTCTCCCCCAGTGTACTCTCTTCTGACTCAATCTGTAATTCTCTCAGGAGGATGTCTCTTGGCTGGTGCTTGAGAGGGAAATAGTGGGTGATAGTGCAGGGACCTCTTGGTTGTTATCGACTTATTGTTTCTTATGCACATCTAGTAAAGGAAAAGAGGAAGAGTGGTTAGACTGGATTGCTCAGGAGATACGTTTACATGTCATTTTCTGATGAAAGAGTGACATGAGGGTTTCATGATTTCATTTGTCATTGGTTAATGTGTGGCACAAGAGGATGAGATGTAAAAGAAGCAGAATGTCTGGAGGAGCTTCCAGCTGCCATTATCTTCATACTTCCCCATCTCAATCTCTGTGTGTGGTCTCTTTGCCCCAGAGCTTCAATTCTTCCTCCTGGGAGTGGATGAGAGGGTGGGATTTTGATGTTCATCACCTGTGCTCAATCTCTCTCTACTCTTCGAGACTGTCTCCTCTAAAGAGAATGCAAAAAGTGAGATTGGCCTCTGGTGATGTACTCAAACTCCGATCTCAGCCTGCAGACCAGAATGAGAGTGATGACAAATGCTTGAACCAGGCCATTACCCACTATGTGAGGCTTTTAATGAGGTGGAAGCATTTAAGGGTGTGGATTTGTAGTGTAAGTATTTGTACAGGAAGACAGGGGGTGTAAAGAGGGTGTAAAAGCAAGGGTCAAGCGCTTTAACACAGTGAGGAGAAGTGATCATAAGTGTCTGCTATGCTTAATTCAGTGCAGTATTAAGAGGTGTGGTTAGCTAATCTTACCTTGCCAGACTTTGTAAGAGCATGAAACATTTTACAACACTGAGTGCTTAGGATCATTGAGTTGGTATTAACTGCTCTGAGCACCTCCTGCCACTACTATTATGCTATTTAACTTGCTGGATGATGTTGCAGTGTTCCAAATAACTCCTTCCTCTGCCTAACCTCATTGACAAGCACATCTGTAGCTTCAGCTTTGAAACGAGGAGCTCTCGTGCTCTTGCAACTCTAACAGACATCTTTGTCTGAAAGAGCTTTCAGAGTGACTACAAATGCATCTTTTTGGTGTGCTGCCCCTTTAAGGCGCTGCAGGCCTTTAGATAATCTGGCAGCACTCTACCTCTCAATGACTAGCATTCATGACACCGGGAGTTCACTATCATTGTGTAAAGTAGCTGACCTTGGGAACTTTGACTAGGGTCACTCCACTTCTTCGGCAAATTGTGCTTTGCCATTTTGGCCAAGTGGAAAATCTGGTTTCTGTTTTCCAGCACTGGTGTGCCCCAACTTTGTGAAGATAAAAGGATATTTTATCTGTTTGGAATATTCAGCATATTACCAATAAAGCAAGCCATCTCATCTAATGCAGCCTGGTGAAATACCTATTAAGCTCTCACTTCACATTGTAGGTCTTTTCTATTGGTATGGCCAGCTTCACTGTATGTTATTGCCCTGTTCAGACAATCACAGTTAGCGTAAAGATTCAATCCAGTATTGATGCAGTGAAATTGTCCAAACATGATTAATGGTTGTAAAGTGGCTTATTCCTATTTACAAGCTAACTTGTGCTATGTGCCCATAGTGAAATATGAACGAGCAAAAACATCTCTAGACACTTATCATCAAAGCAGCCTGCTTCAGAAACCTCCTGTGCTTTGATTAGACTTACAATACAACAGGAAACTTGCAAAGAAAACTTCAAACAGCCTATGATGAGGATGACATTAACTGGAGACAGAGCAAACATCTGCATATATCAATCACTGAAAACTTTCATGGGTGCAATTATGAAGTATAAATAGGGATTTCAAAACAATTAATCATTTGTAGTTTCACTCAATGGAGCCTGAAGATAATGACCCATAGTAATTGTGCTTCATTAATATACTGAAGATAAAACATTTGAAATTATGGAAATTATAAGTAGATGATTTGTTTTCAGAATCCTGTTTAATAGACTGCAATGGTTACAGAGAATAATGGAGTTCGCTGATTACAGCCAGGACAACTCTTCACCCCTTACAGGTTTTTTCTTTCTTGAATGCTGTTCAGTGACCCCTGCTGGAAAGTCTGGACCTCAGTTGAAAACAGAAGCAGGCTGAGTTCCTGTTAACACTCGCTATCTAGGTGTACACATGGGGATACCATGGGGCGGCTGGCACCTATACAACAATGTTGTAAAGAATATCAGTGCCATTAGCAGAAATGGTGGGGTGGAAACTTAATAAGAAAACAAACAAATAAATAATGCCGATTATAGTATTAATCTGGGTACTGCCAACAAGCACCTCAGTCAGTCATTTAAATACGATTTCAGCTCATTCACTGTGATGGTGAAACGAATGCTAAGCATCATCATCATAGGCAGTCCCTCGGAATCGAGGAAGACTTGCTTCCACTCTTAGCATGAGTTCTTAAGTGGCTATACAGTCCAATACGAGAACCACAGTCCCTGTCACAGGTGGGACAAACAGTCGCCGAGGGAAGGGGTGGGCAGGGAGCCTGGTTTGCTGCACGCGCCTTCTGCAGTCTGCACTTGATTTCTGCATGCTCTTGGCGACGATGCTCAAGGAGCTCGGCGCCCTCCCGAATGCACTTCCTCCACTTAGGCGGTCTATGGCCAGGGACTCCCAGGTGTCAGTGGAGATGCCGCACTTTATCAGGGAGGCGTTGAGGGTGTCCTTGTAACGTTTCCTCTGGTCGACTTAGGCTCGTTTGCCGTGGACGAGTTCCAAGTAGAGCGCTTGCTTTGGGAGTCTCGTGTCTGGCATGCGAACTATGTGGCCTGCCCAGCAGAGCTGATCAAGTGTGGTCAGTGATTCAATACTGGGGATGTTGGCCTGGACGAGGACGCTAATGTTTGTACGTCTGTCCTCCCAGGGAATTTGCAGGATCTTGCGGAGATATCGCTGGTGGTATTTCTCCAGCAACTTGAGGTGTCTACTGTACATGATCCATGTCTCTGAGCCATACAGGAGGGTGGGTATTACTACAGCCCTGTAGACCATGATCTTGGTGACAATTTTGAGGGACTGGCCTTCAAACACTCTTTTCCTCATGCGGTCGAAGGCTGCACTGGCACACTGGAGGTGGCGTTGGATCTCATCGTCAATGCCTGCTCTTGTTGCTAGGAGGCTCCCAAGATAAGGGAATCGTTCCATGTTGTCCAGGGCCACGCCATGGATCTTGATTTCTGGGGGGGCAGTGCTGTGCGGCGAGGACAGGCTGGTGGAGGACCTTTGTCTTACTAATGTTTAGCGTAGGGTCCATGTTTTCATTCGCCTCGGTAAATACGTCGACTAATAAATGGAGTTCTGCCTCTGTGTGTGCACAGACACAGGCATCGTCCGTGTACTGTAGCTCAACGACAGAGGTTGGAATGGTCTTGGACTGGCCTGGAGATGGCGAAGGTTGAATAGCTTCCCACTGGTTCTGTAGTTTAGTTCCACTCTAGCGGGGAGCTTATCAATTGTGAGGTGGAGCATGGCAGCGAGGAAGTTTGAGAAGAGGGTTGGGGCGATGTCGCAGCCCTGCTTGACCCCGGTCTGGACGTGAATTGGGCCTGTGATGGATCCGTTGGTAAGGATTGTGGCTTGCCTGTCATCATGGAGAAGGCGGAGGATGGTGATGTACTTTTGGGGGCTAGTATTACTACTCAAATGTCCAAACCCGCTCGTAATTTTGAACATCTCTCTTAGATCTCCTCTTAACCTTTTTTCTGATAAAGAGTTCCAGTTTCTCCAATATTTCCTCATACCTGAAGCCTCTTAAACCCATATCATCTTACTGAATCTCTTCTGCACCCTCTCCATGACCTTGGCACTTTGAGTGAAGCACTCAATATTCTAACTGCAGCCTAACCAATGATTTCTAGCCAAAGTTTTTCATAGTAGTTAATTCCTTGCATTATAAGCAAGCAGTCAACTTTATGAATGGCCTTTTACATGTTTTGCGCAGCTCAATAAAAATGTGTGTTGTTCTGGACCTCAAATTACCCCACAAGACTGTGTATTATATATCTCTTCTGCACATTCATGATATTTCAGCACATGTGCATAAGATACAATGCACAAAGAATTGTGAGGTGTTTTCATCTGCCTCCTGGGCCACCTGCAAAAATAAGGGTTTGTACTGTTTGCATGTACGGATTCACAAGTAAGTGCTATGTACCTTCACAGTCATAGAAGGGGCGGTTTGAACTTTGCTAGTTGAGTCCGTAGCAAAGTAATGGGATCTTGGGATAGTCACAGGATGGTGGCAAGAAATTCTGCAAATAGGTGGAAGCATGTGCCCACTAGGCTCAGAGATGTTAGAATTGGCTCTTTGAGTGTTTATTAGTTCCTCGGACTGGGATTGCTGTTTAAACACATTCTATGAAGAGCAAAAGCTGCAGCAGCTGCTTTGCAAATGGGAACAATAAAAGACCCCATAGCGGGTTAGCTGCAATCAAGCTGGGAATAAGGGAGTAAATAACAAGCACGGCAGGAGACTGTGCCACAAAATTCACAGAGTACCAAAATAAATCAGGCCTCAGACACAAGCTTTAATCAGTTAATGTCTGCTGAATATGTGCCACCTGAAAAATAGATCCAGTGTGAAGACTGAGATATCATAGAATAAGATGACAGTGCATACATTCTATTGAATGAGCTTTCAATGGGACATTTTAAATTTGCATCATACAAGCTATTAATGTAGAATTCAAATTGCAGTGTGCTGCTGCTGCTATCTAAATTCCACAAAGTAATTTTCAGACACTTGTTGGAGTACTGTGTGCAGTTCTGGTCTCTATAGTACAAAAAGGATACTGATGCACTGGAAAATATTACAGACAAGATTTACAAGGGTGTTTCCAGAATTGAGAGGATGCAGCTATCAGGAAAGATTGACAGTTTGAGACTCTTTTCACTGGAAAAGAGAAGACTAGGAGGGGATCTGAGAAAGGGCTTTAAAGCTCTGGATGGGTTTGATCGGGTGGATGTGGAGAAACTGTTTCCACTTATGGGTGAGTCCAGAACAAGAAGGCATAAATATAAGATAGCTACTGACAGATCAAATAAAGAAGTTAGGAGGAATTTCTTTACAAAGAGAGTGGTGAGAATGTGGAACCTGCTGCCAAGTGGCGTGGTTAAAGCAGATAGCATTAATACATTTAAGGGGATGCTTGATGCATATAGGAAGGAGATGGGAAGGAAGAGTTAATTAGAGAAGCTTCTGTGGAGTATAAACACCGACATAAAGCAGTGGGATTGAATAGCTTGTTTCTGTGATATAATATGCTATGTCATTCCATAAGACCATTGCTTCCATTCCATCAAAGTCTTGCTGGTACTGTTTGGAAGAGCACTTATAACTCATGTTCAAGGTACATTTTTGCTTATCTGTGAAAAATGTTCTATGAAGATTGATGTAAATTCTGATCAAAAAATAATTTTCAATATTAATATTTGCAGCTGCTGTTGACTTCAAGCAGGAACAGAATGTTATCGGTCCAAGGGAGATGCAGGGAAATATTAAAGAACAATTTTAACCTCTTAAGACTCTCCTCTTCTCTCAGCTGATAAATTGTTCATAAATGGAGAAAATGTAAGAAATAAAGAAAAAATAGCTGAAAAGAAAGCAAAAAATGTTGACGTTTATTGAGTTCTGATTTAAAGAGGTTGCTTGCAATGACATAAAATGAACTGGACTGTAAAATACAAAAGACGTTTAACTGATAAGATGGCCTTCCAAGTGAAATGGAATGTCTTCTGTGAATTTCTTCCGAACAGTATTAAGCCCTTCAGATACTTGATTTTTGATGCAAACACATTTTTTCACCTCTTCTCATTTTGAATCTGAAGATTTAAGGTTCCTTTGTTTCCTCATAAGACTCATCTACTTATTGGGATGTAGAAGACACACTTATGAAGATATGAATGTAAGAATTAGGAATTATATCTTGGTTACACTGCATCATCCGAGGAGGATATTTTTTAAAGGCTGCTGCATAAGACCTTTAACTTTGTATTAAGAACAGTCAGGGATACAGATATAAAAGGATAATGAATGTGCTTCATTTTATGTGTTACAATACACAACATATAGTAAGAACAGCATCCATAAAAATAACAACAAACAGCATATGTGGTTGTTATTTACATTCCAGACTTCCCTTGTAATTCAAATACATTACTTTTGTTTGTAGTTGAATCCTGGACTCCTTTTGAATTTGGTAAGATGGGAAAAGCTTATGGTGAACATGTGGGAAAATCTGTAATGGAGACATATCCTGTTCAAGAAAGGTTTTTTCCCACTATTAAACCATTTTGCTTCTATATGAGGTTAACCACATACTCAAAGATGTGTGAGAGGCTCTGCTTATGATTTATACATTTTAAATTCTTTGTTAGATGCTAAGAATAACAAAACACATACACACAAATCTTCAACAAAACTTAAAACACTAACGACACCCACCAAAAACTCTGTACCGACACATGTGCAAATCTATTCCAAAATAATCTATCACAGTGACACATAAAACCATTGTCAAGGATAGCATCAAGATTTTTATTCATAAATGTTACATCTGCAAGAGCTTTTGCCTATTCATTCATGTGGCATTACACTCACTACAAGCTGTTTTCCTTATAAGCATGTTTTTCAGTTGCAGTGCACCTCCCCCCATGATCTAAAAGTAACCTTGTATTCTTTTGTGCTGTGGCCTTCACTATTAATTACCCTTTAATGGTCCAAAGTCCCATAACAGAAGACTCAGAATTTGTGAATAGTCCATTCACAAAGATCGAATTGTTCAGTGACTTCCAAAAAAAATGTACTCCTCTGTGTTTTACAGGTTATTTCCCTCAAATGTAAATAATTTCAGAACAATTTACTCAACAATCCATTTCAAAATCATTTGGCATTAGTGTTAAAATATCCAGTTCTGAACAAGATTTTTGGGGGAAATTGTATTTGCCCTAAAGAGGAAACAGTTGTGTGGTAGTAATTATATGAAGCTCTTCTCCCGACGTGGAGCTTCACTAGTGGTGATCATGGGAGTGTTGATCGGATTACAACATTCTAGTTATGATTTTCTGACCTTATTCGTTGCAAACGAGACTCGGCATCAGGAGCAAAGCCTTGCAAAATGATGACTTATGTATCACAAATGATTGCAGTTTGGGGCCAAAATAATTAAACTTATCCAAATTTGCTTGCTTCAATTCATTAGTAATTACTTTCAGAAAGAGCTTCACTGTTTTCCTATTGCTAATCTCTCAAAATGTTATATTATTTCGGAAAATTAGAACTTAGGAAAAGTCAAGGACGAGAAAGCCTTTTTGCTTTAACGAAGCTCACCCATCTAGTACACTAACTCATTCTGCGAGAACATCAGTCCGAGGATCAAAACACAATATATACAGAACTCCCATAAGCATGAATTGGGATCACATAAAAAATACATCTAGACATTAAATACATTTTTAAAAATTGTATATTTATAATGAATTAAAATGGCATTTAATTAAATATTTAAAACAACAATGTAATTTTTTGAAAAATAAATGTGCATGTTTTAATGAGGCTAAAAATATACTTATCTCATTGCACATGGTTTTTAATGTATAAATTATTAAATACATTTTATATTTATGTTCTTATAAACTCTTACACTGGTAAAAGCAGGCCGTACATCTGCTTTTACCAGGCGTAAGAATTTCACAGGCATTTGCTGGTCAGAAGTTGGGCAAATAGTCCAACTCTCCGCTTGCGAAGGCCCTTTTCTGGGAGAAGCGTGCGATCTGTCAAGAGAGATCTTGGCAGATCATTTAGCGCATGCGCAGCACATGCCTAAACCCAGAACTTGCACCGCCCCTACAGACGGGTGCTTACCTCGTAGCGCTGTAAGCAAAATAACCAAATTCAGCACTTAAAAAATAAAATGTATAGCATCAGTGCGCAGATCTGTGGAGTTAAATTCTCTCCAGTTAATTGATAGTTGCATGCAATTTGTAGCTAGCTTCTAGGTGGCTACAAGATCTGTGATACCACCTAAACTGTATAATACTCTTACCCTTTGCTGCACTTTTAAGCATGAATTACTGTATATTATCAACAGTTCGAAGGGTTGACAGTCTTAAATATTCCATTTCCAAGAACAGAAGCTAAATTGAGGACTAGTTGCTACAGGGCTTATGACCAGAAGATAATTGGGTATGTTATCAGTACATGCTTCAGATAGTTTTGCTGCCATCTGCCCAAGTACTATATAAAAACTGACTTAGATTTTGAATCAAACTCAGCTCTTGCATACCTCAATCTCCCACTTCTATGATGATTGAACATTATAATGCTGCACTGACTGATTGACCTTCAAATATAAAATAGAATGGAATGCATGGGAGCACCGAGAGAATTAACATGTTATTAACGTCTCATCCAACTGGAGCTATGACTGTCATGCTTAGTTGTAGCCTGCTGTATCCTGCACAACTTCTGGAAAGGTTTGGATTTCAAACTCCATAACTAACAAAACACAATGTCAGTGCACATTCTATTTTATTACAATAAAACCCAGAGTGAACAAACACCCATCTATTCGTTCCTAACAACAATTTTCCCCAGAGTGGCTGAACGTGCCTTTCTTTCACCTATTTTAATACTTCTGCTAGGTGCAACTTGAGAGCTCAGCATTTGTGCTCCACCCTTCTCACTAAACATCCCAAGATCTGATTACTTTGTCTCACTGCACTGTTGATTTAAGTGAGCAATCCATCAATAAACCAAAATCGCTCTCCTGTGTTATGTCCTTAGCCTATATTCCCATTGTTTATTTTCCCAACGTAGTCTCATTGTCTTGCAGTTGCCCATGTTATATGCCATTTACGTCATATCAGCAAACTGTTTCATGCATACTCCTTAGGTCCTTTTGTATTTGGTTTGCCTGTTGCCTATTGTTTGAAGCTTCCAATTTGTTGTCATCTACAAATTTAAACAGCTTTGTTTTTGAGTGTTGGGAAACTGAAATCTTCTTTTAATATTTGAACATTAACATTGTTCTGTACAAGCCACCTATGGGTGCAAGAACCTCCCACTTCTCCTTCCCCATCGTTTCAGCTAAGTAGGATCCCAATTGCCTCTTTATCTTGCTGGCTTAATGGACAAAAATCTGCTTTTGATCCTCCTGTAGCTTGTCACTCGCACAATTTTATTCTCTGCTTGAGAGCAAAATGGTTTCCTTTTTTAGGCACTGACTAGTTATTCTCCTTAGATATGGGAGTGATACCAGAGGACTGGAGAATTACAAATACTACACTCCTGTTCAAAAAAGAGGTGAGGGATAAACTCGGTAATTACAGGTCAATCAGCTTAATGTTGGTGGTGGGGAAACTTTTAGAGACATTAATCGTGGACAAAATGAATTGGCACATGGAAAAATATGGGTTAATAAATGAAAACTAGCAAGGATTTGTTAATGGCAAATCATGTTTGACTAACTTGATTGAATTCTTTGATGAAGTAATGGAGAGGGTGGATGAGCATAATGCAGTTGATGTTGTGTATATGGACTTTCAAAAGGCGCTTGACAAAGTACCACACAATAGACGTGAGCACAACTGAAAGGGGCAGTGGCTGCATGAATACAAAATTGGCCAAGGACAGAAAGCTGAGAGCAGTGGCGATCAGTTGTTTTTCAGACTGGAGGGAAATATACTGTGGTGTCCTCCAGAGGTCGGTATTAGTGTCACTGCTCTTTTTGATATATATTATTAATGAGCCTGACCTGGGTATACAGGGCATAATTTCAAAGTTTGCAGATGACAGAAAATTTGGAAATGTAGTAAACAGTGAGGAGGATAGTAACAGAGTTCAGGTGGACATAGACAGACTGGTGAAATGGGCAGACACTTGGCAGCAGAAATATAATGCAGAGAAGTGTGAAGTGATACATTTTGTTAGGAAGAATGAGGAGAGGCATTATAAACTAAATGCTACAATTTTAAAGTAAGTGCAGGAACAGAGAGACTTGGGGGTACATGTATACAAGTCTTTGAAGATGGCAGGACAAGTTGAAAAGGCTGTTAAAAAGGCATACGGTATCCTTGACTTTATTAATAGAGGAATAGAGTACAAAAGCAAGGAAGATTTGCTAAACCTTTATAAAACACTGGTTAGGCCCCAGCTGGAGTATTGTGTTTAAATCTGGGCACCATAGTTTAGGAAGCATGTTAAGGTCTTAGAGAGGGCACAAAGGAGGTTTACTAGAATGGTACTAGGGATGAAAGTCTTCCGTTATGTGGAGTTATTCTCTTTAGAGCAGAGAAGGTTAAGGGGAGATTTGTTCGAGATGTTCAAAACCTTGAACAGTTTTGATAGAGCAAATAAGGCGAAACTGTTTCCACTGGCAGAAGGGCTGGTAATCAGAGGACACAGATTTAAGGTAATTGACAAAAGAACCAGAGGCGACATGAGAAAAGTTTTGTTTATGCAACAAATTGTTTTGATCTGGAATGCACTGTCTGAAGGGTTGGTTGGAGCAGCTTCAATAACAACTTTCAAAAGGGAATTGGATAAATACTTAAAGGAAAAAAATTGCTGGGCTATGGGAATAGAGCAGGAGAATGGGACTAATTGGATAGCTCTTTGAAAGAGCCAGCACAGGCATAATGAGCCAAATGGCCTCCTTTTTTTATTCGTCATCGGATGTGGGCATCACTGGCAAAGCCAGCATTTATTGCCCATCTTTAATTGCCCTTGAGGAGGTGGTGGTGAGCTGCCTTCTTGAACCACTGCAGTCCACATGGTGAAGGCACTCCCACAGTGCTGTTAGGGAGGGAGTTCCAGGATTTTGACTTACCGACAATAAAGGAATGGCGATATATTTCCAAGTCAGAATGGCGTGTGACTTGGAGAGGAACTTGGAGGTGATAGTGTTCCCATATGCCTGCTGCCCTTGTTCTTCTAGGTGGTGGAGGTCGCTGGTTTGGGAGGTTCTGTCGAAGAAGCCTTGGAGAGTTACTGCAGTGCATCTTGGAGGGAGTGAATGTTTAAGGTGCTGGATGGGGTGCCAATCAAGCAGGCTGCTTTGTCCTGGATGGTGTTGAGCTTCTTGAGTGTTGCTGGAGCTGCACTTACCCAGGCAAGTGAAGAATATTCCATCACACTCCTGACTTGTACCTTTTAGGTGGTGGAAGAGCTTTGGGGAGTCAGGAGGTGAGACACTTGCCACCAACTATCCAGCCTTTGACCGGCTCTTGTCGGCCACAGTATTTATATGGTTGGTCCAGTTAAATTTCTGGTGAATGCTGATGGTATAGGATGGCAATGCCGTTAAATGTTAAGGGGCAGTGGCTAGACACTTTTTTGTTGGAGATGGTCATTGCCTGGCACTTGTGTGGCGTAAATGTTACTTGCCATTTATCAGCCCAAGCCTGAATGTCATCCAGTTCTTGCTGCATGCAGACACGAATTGCTTCATGATCTGAGGAGTGGCGAATGGAACTGAACACTGTGCAGTCATCAGTGAACATCCCCACCTCTGACCTTATGATGGAGGGAAGGTCATTGATGAAGCAGCTGAAGATGGTTGGGCTTAGGATACTGCACTGAGAAACTCCTGCAGTGATGTCCTAGGCTGAAGTGATTGATCTCCAACAACCACAACCATCTTCCTTTGTGATAGATATGACTCCAGGCAGTTTTCCCCTGATTCCCATTGACTTGAATTTTACTAGGGCTCCTTGATGCCACACTCGGTCAAATGCTGCTTCCATTGCAGAACAAGCACAAGTTCTGTGACCACCTCTGGAATTTAGCTATTTTGTCCATGTTTGGACTAAGGTTTCAATGAGGTCTGGAGCCAAGTGGTCCTGGTGGAACCCAAACTAAGCATCGGTGAGCAGGTTATTGGTGAGTACGTGCCGCTTGGTAGCATTGTCGACTACACTTTCCATCACTTTGCTGATGATTGAGAGTAGGCTGATGGCCCGGTAATTGGCCAGATTGGATTTGTCCTGCTTTTTGTGGGCAGGACATACCTGGGCAGTTTTTCACATTGTTGGGTAGATGCCAGTGTTGTAGTTGTACTGGAACAGCTTGGCTGGAAGTGTGGCTAGTTCTGGAGCATGTCTCCAGCATGACTGCCGAGATATTGTCGGGGCACGCTGTGGAGACTGATGCTGGCGAGTGCACAAAAGAGCGAGAAGATTCTTGGATGAGGCAAATGCCTCCCTCCTGCAGGAGGTCAAGATACACTGTGGTGATTTGACCCAGGCAGGGCTTGGGAAGCTCACCCCAAAGGACTACCAGAGGATATGGACCGAGATAGCAGAGGTGGTCTCGTCGGCGACCAACGAGGTGCGAGAGGGCAACCAATGCCGCAAACGATGGAACAACCTTGTGGGATCCGCAAGAGTAAGTATTATATTGATTTACATGTATTTATGTATTTATATAATTTGATTTGTAACAGTCACGATTGACTATCAGCAGATGTGAGGTCTTTCACTTTTACCGGGAATGTAGTTAAAGCCTGCGCTCACGGTGCACGTCTTTAGGTAAAGAATGATAATTATCATAATAATCATGATTACATCTGTCGGTTATGTGTTGTATCAGTCTCTGTGACAGTACCTAGCAATGATATCACGCAATGATCTCATGCCATGTCGTCCTGTCACCTTTTACAGAAGAAGCTATCAACGATGAGGTTCGTACAGAGGCGAACGGGTGGGGGGGCCACCAGTTCCCAGCGACATCACTGAGATGGAGGAGCGGGCGCTCGCATTAATGGGGAAGCATGCCCGGACTACCATGGAAGCATCTGCAGCCCTGAAGTGATGCCACGTGAGTGAAGTTGCCACCATTGCATGATGTAAAGTCAATAGATGCCACATCCACTCATATCCGAACAATCATATATGGTAGATGATTTCTAAAATTGTCCTAGAAATAATGCTGGCCTAATGAAAATCATTGCAATGCAAATGTGATAGTCATGAAATGTGAGTCTGTGATAATTTTGATAGCGGTGGTGCTTTTGTCGTGCATATGCTGTGTGTAGCGCTGGACTCACCTTGTGACCCTAGCACCCCCTTCTCCTCTAATAACCTCATTTGTGTTTTGCAGCTCAGCCAGCAGCGCGGCCCCAGGCAAGACCACAGAGGCCAGAAGGTGGGAGCGCGGGGCAGGACTCGCCGGACGATCCTACATCTGGTGCTGAGGAGCTCCGATTCTCGCCCGTCAATCCGCTCGGTTTGTTCTCTACAGATGAGAGCGCCGACTTCGAGGAATCTGCATCGCCACCCCAAGGTCATCTAATGCTCCTCCGGCCATTCCCGCCTCCACTCTGGAGGTACCAGCCCCAAGCGCATCACCACAGGGCACCCCATTTGTCTCCAGGACAGCGCCGACCCCGTGGAGGCCTCATGGACGCGGCAGGTCGGGTTCACGAGCGCCACATGAGAGCGAAGAGATGGTACAGTTGTCCAGGAGGACTGTAGACATTGGCAACCAGCTCCTTGAAGCATTGGGGGGGGCATATCCCGACAGCTGACCACCATGACTGAGTACGTTCCGCGAATGGCGGAGGCCCTGGAGACGATAGCCAGGAATACTGCTGGCACAACCCAGCCAGTGGTCCCAGAGCGTGGCACTCCACTCCTAGGTTCCACACCACCACTGCAAATTACAGATGAGAGGCAGGACCAAAATCCTGCTTCTGCATCAGAGAATGTTGCCCACTCGGCACATCCCGCTCCAGTACTTGTGCAACGACCGCATCTGCCTTCATTCCCCCCAATGAGGCACCGCCTGAGGAGCTCTTCGGCCAGGCACCGTGGAGCGAGGAGGGGAAGAGGTAGAGGTGGGGAGAAGAAGGAGAGGGGGGAAGGAAAATGAGGTGCATGTCCGCAGGTCATGGCTGTGTTATACCTCCATCTGGGTGTGTGCAATTTGTTGTAATGTATGGGGGAGGGGACCACGCTCCTGCTTTGCCTTTGTATTCTGTGTTGCTGGACATGTTGAACATGTGATTTATGTCAATGGTGAAAAAAGTGGGCAGAGGTTGGGTGTTTTTGCCTGTGATACTTATGATTTCACACCAATATTGGTATCATTTTTTTTTATTGAACATAACCTTGTTGCGCATTGTCTCAGCTAGCTGGACCATTACACATTGGTGATTCCTTAACATGAAAGGGTTAAATAAAACTTAACTTCAATCAACGTAAACTTTAACTGGCACCAAGGTGATGGGCACCATTGATGTCTGAGCTGCACACACACAGCAGTGTGTTAGCGTTGTCACTCACAGCAACGTTCTTTCAGGCAAATTGCTCCTCACGTAACAGTTTTGCAGCTATGTCGCCACCACGGGCCCTTTCCTGTGGTCTGGAGGGGGTCATGGGCATGGTTGCATAGCCAGCCTAATTGTCTGACCCTAGGCCAGCATCCAGCCCCTCGTCACCCTCTTCCTCTCTCTCCTGAGGTGGATCATCGTCCCTTCTGGCAATTCTTGTCCTCTCCTGATAGCCAGGTTGTGCAGCATGGAGCACACGACCATGAATTTACCTACTTGCTCAGGGTTGTATTGTAGCTCCCCTCCTGTGTGGTCCAGACATCTGAAGCGCTGCTTAAGTACAATTATTGTTTTCTGGACCACATTGCGTGTGTCTCTGTGGCTCTGGTTGTATCGCTTCTTGGCCACGCAGGGGGTGTCATCAGCCAGGTGGTTAGGTCATATCGGTTATCACCAAGCATCCAGCATTGTCCTTGTGGCTGACTCTTAAAGAGGTCAGAGACAGCGTTCTCATGCAGAATATGATTCTCATCAAAGCTGCCCGGACATTTGGCATCCACTGCCATTATGATCTGGTTGTGGTTGATCTTCAGGGAGGGAAATCCTTTTCTGTTACGAAAATGCTCCGGGTCCCGAGAAGGTGGCTGCATGGCGGTGTGAGTGCACTGTATTGCTCCCTGCATCCTGGGGAACCTAGCAATGCGATAGAATACTCCAGCCCTATCAGTTTGTGCCTCCGTGGTCATGGGGAAGCTGATAAAGTCCATCCTTCTCATGTATGGGGACGCCATGACCTGTCTAATGCAGCGATGGGTGGCATGGTGAGACAGAGGGAAAATCTTGACCGAGGAGGCTCGAAAGGAACCAGACGCGTAGAAAGACAGTGACCTTGACCTCGACCGACACTGATGTCCTGATGGCAGGCTGCATATGTGGCCTGATGAGCTCACATATTTCATTGATCACCACCTTGTGGAAGATCAGTCTCCGAAGGCAGGTGTGGTCGGACACGTCGAGGTAAGACCTCTTTTCCCTGTATGTGCGTGGTGTGTATGGTCTGGCCCTCTCCTCATTCTTGCAAGTCTTAAATTGGGGACATAATGATGTGCATCACACATTGAGCCATCTGCACTCTGCAGCATCTGCGTATTAATCGATGCAGGCTGAGAAATGGCTGGTCCCAATCCAATCAAAGAACAATAGCGATTGATCAGAAGCAATAATTTCCTCACGAAAATACACCTAGAGTAAACCCCCAATAGTCCAGAGTCTGAAAATATGTCTGTTGAGATGGTCACTTCACCTGCGAAGAACTCCAGAGTCAATCCAAACTCCCCCGAAGTTGAAGCAGCCTTTTGAATGAAGCGACCTGCAATTTTAAAAATGGCAGCCATACCACTGGCTTTAGTTCAGAACAATTCCACTTTTTCTGGGTGTTTTTTTGGGCGAGCGATGTTGTGGCTGATATGTGTGCGAGGTGATGAAAGTGACGGTGGGTGATCTCCTGGGCATTAGTTTCAGCAAATGTGATCTTTACGACAAAAATAAATGGGCGGGCGGTATTATTGAATCTCGGCGTTAATTCCGCGCGGAAACTAACACCGGGCGATATTATGGGCGTTGATTTCGCCCATTCTGATGATCTCGGCGTTAATTCCGTGCAGAAAGTAACGCTGGGCGATATTATGGCCGTTGATTTCGCCCATTCTGATGATTCCGCCCCAAAAAAGTGGGCGGGCGGTATTATTTTTTCCCGGCATTATGCACATAAGGAAAGTAACACCAGACGATAAGTTTCTGAGAAATGCCCGCCAGTTTCCATTTTGTGGCTAAATGGGCTACATATGGGCATTATACGTCATTACAGCGGTAAAATGACGTTAAGTGGGAATTAATCATGCAAAAAACGTGGAAAATCTAGCCCAGATGGCAAAAACCAAGCTAAATGGTACTATTTTTATCAATAGAGAAGACTGTAGTATTGCAGATGCCAAGCAGTCAAATTCACCTCTGCTCAATAATGTAGAATAATCCTTGACATAGAATTACCTGGAATTACATATAATTTACAGAATAGAAATAGGCCACTCGAATCAACTGGTCTATGCCAATGTTTATGCTCCTCACGAGCCTCCTCCCATCCCCTTCATCGAACCATATCAGCATATCTTCTATTCCTTCAATTGTTTATCTAGCTTTCCCTTAATTGAATCTATGCTATTTGCTTCAACCACTCCTTGTGGCAGTGAGTTCCATATTCTAACCACTCTCTGGGCAAAGAAGTTCCTCCTGAATTCCCGATTGCATTTGTTGGTGACTATCTTATATTCATGGCCCCTAGTTTGGGATTCCTGCACAAATGGAAACATTTTCTCTGCGTCTACCCTATCAAACCCTTTCATAATCTTAAAGACCTCTCACTTCTGGTATCATTCCAGTAAATCTTTTTTGCATTATCTCGAGTGCCTTTATATTATTTTTAAGTTTCATTTGGGATGAACCTACTTTTCTGATTTTCTAGTCCTTGAAACAATCTTGCGTGAAGAAGTCAAACACCTCTTAATACTAAGCCTGGGATTTCTTCACTCATAACTTAGAACAGCAGCTTACACAGCAACAGTGTGAAATTCTCCATTTCTCAAATCAGCCATGCTCTTTCTGGCTACCTCCAATAATGACAGTTTGTAGTTTTGCACCTAAGTCATGTCTGCATGTCATGGCTCGCAATTCTTTGGCAATTTTTCCACAGAAAAGACTTAGATATAAGTGGTTCTTCGCAGATATTCTGAGAAAAAGTTGCATGAAAAGTGCTAGCCTTTTCGGGAAAGCCCCATGCTGATTGAAAGAGATATTTAAAATGTAGGATGGGCAATTGTTTCAGAACCCAAAGAATGGCCAATTCGCGAGCAATGTCTGTCCATTTATGAAGATGTCTAGCACCATGACAAACCCTTTTGATCTCTACTGGTCTTTGAAGAAAGGCTTTTAAAAATCAAGACACACGCACTAAAAAATCAGTCAAGCATGAAGAAGGACTATGAAGTGGAGAGTACCTCTATCCTGGGTTCAAGGACAGGATACAGGGAGACTTTGCTCTTTTATGTTGAGTAAGATGACCATCGGAAGTGCATGAGCACTTGCGTCATCTTTATTTTTATGACTGTACGTTAATAGAAGCTGTACCAACTGTATCAAATGATTCTCATGAAACTCTTTGTTCTGTGTCTTTTACCTACTAGAATAAAGCAGCTTATGATTTGAACCGAACTTTGCCTCACCCAGTGTTAACTTGGGCCGCATTCAAAGAGATTGAAGGAGTACATGTGAATAATTCACAGAGATCCGGTTCAGAACACAATGGAGTTTCATTGTTACACTGCCAGGTCTTGCTACCACAGTAGATTTTGTGCAGTGAGAATTAACTTCCATAAGAAGTAGGTGACCAGACCACTTAAGGGAGCTGCTGACGCTATTGAACTTGAGTAGGTATCTGTGACAGATCTGAAATCATAACAACCCACTTGGAATCTGCTTAAAACTACAGGGCATAAAGGTTCTGATGAAGGGTCACCGACCTGAAACGTTAACTCTGCTTTTCTCTCCACAGATGCTGCCTGACCCGCTGAGATTTCCAGCATTCTCTGTTTTTATTTCAGATTCCAGCATCCGCAGTTTTTTGCTTTTGGACATAAAGGAGCTAATTTTCACCTTCACCCCTTGGGTGGTTAACTGACAGAGTGATAGCTCACCCATTATAGAGACTGCTGATTTTCAGGACACCTGCTCAACATGGCTGTTCCCACTTAAACCTAATGAATGAATTAATTATGCCCACAGAGCTGTCATCTGCGTAGCATGCAGTCTCTGGGATCTCGCATGTATGGAGTCAGTGTTTAAAATGCTGCTGCATCTAGTTAAAGGGAAACACAGCCAGTTGAATTAAATCTTCTTAGGCAGAATCCTGAATCATTGGACAAGCCTCTCAGAACAAGGGCGCCCAGGTTTACGAACGCAGCTGATGCAGGTGTCACTGCGTGAGGTGGGTGTAAGGGTGGCTTCCCTGTTTTGCATCCTGAAGAAAGTAGTGCCGTATTCTTGAGAGAAGATGGCAGCCAAAGTCAATACAGGCTCTAGTATGTTGGTGGCCAAGCGGTTATGGCAGTGGAGTTAGCAATCCAAAGGTTGTGAGTTGAAATCCCACCATAGCAAATTGAGAAATTTAATTCAGCAAATCTGGTAATTAGTGGGCTGGCAGACAGTAGAGCTGTATGGGATGAAAGCTGCACTTTGTTACTTCATTTTTATTTATATCCTACAATGATATTAAAGGGGCAATGCATTGTCGTTTGCTTAAAAGGACAATACATTCTGAACTGAGATAAGTAAAAATGAAGTAAAAAAGTGCAGTTTTCAGATAAAATAACCGTGCAAGCTGCCGGATTGTTCTGAGACCCCAACTGGTTCACTATCTCCTTCACCTGCCATCCCTATCTGGTCTGACTTACTTGTGCCTCCAGTCCCACACTACGTGGTTGACTCTTAATGCCCTTAGGGCAACTACAGATGAGTAATAAATGTAGCCTTGCCAGTGCCACCCATATCTACTGAAGCTTGCAGATCAGACACCCAGTGAGCGCGCTTGCTAATGTCACAATCTGCATGGCGATAGGTGCTGAGGCGCTGTTATCACCAGCACTATTTAAAAGGATACATCCAACTTGCAAATTAGTTGCTTATTGCTATGTACTGGCTCTTACAGAGTTTGTAGGAGTACTCGTTTGTTGGAGGTTATTTGAAAAGTTGGTAAAGTGTGCATGGAGTGCTGCTGAATATTGGGAAGGAGCTGGCTGCTACTGGAAGGCCACAGAGTACACCACTTGCTCCCAGTCATGGGGGCTATAGTTGCAGACCCCTTGGGCTGTAGTATGAAAGAGCGACTGAGCAGAGGCAGAAAAGAAGACAAGCTGCTCACAGAGGGAGGAGGAGGAGGGCTCTCTACAGGAGGCCGTATCCACCTAGTGTCCTCAGGGAGCACTTTGCTACCTGCATCTAAGCCAGAAGCAGTGTGTTTGGCAGCTCTGCTTTACCAAGAAGGTGGTCACAGAACTTGTGCTTGTTCTGCAATGGAAGCTGAGACATCAGCCATCACACCCTGCATCATGGTTGAGTCCACAAGTGTGCTAATGGAGTTGCCCAACACTTCCATCCTGGGAAGTATGGATTCCAAGCTCTGTGTAAAGCCCTGTGTAACTTTGGTGCTGTACTCCTCCATGCTCCTTGACAGTGACAACAGACTTTCTGGCAGGCCTGCAATTGCACCAAGCATTTCTGTGTGCATGCCCATCAACCTTCTTCTGTAGGCTGCACCATCAAAGTTCTCATTTGACTCCTGTACAGCAGAACTCATGTGCGACCTTGCCCTTCAGGAAGCTGGCACCTATGCCACACTTATCCCCTGCGCTGGCTGAAGGTCATTCATGCCCGGTGACTCACTATGTGCAGATCCCGCCTCTATACTACCTTCTAAAGTATGTTCAGCGCCAGTATCTGAACTGGTGCCTGCGAGTGTGATCTTGAGTGATGGTGTCTTTTCTTCTCTCGCAAGCTCCTCTTGCTCTTCCAGTGGCTGAGGCTGGTGGTGCAGTTAGTGGGAGATGGCATTTGGCGATGCAGTCACTGACCTTGACCACTCATGTGAGGTCATTGAACATCTTTCGCCACTGCATACAGGTCCTCGGGGCAACAATGCTCGGGTCGGCTATCTGCTCCCAATGCCTTTGCGCTGTGTTTCCAGAGTGCCTCTTGACCCTCTGCGGATGGAGGACCTGTCTCCTCCTTTCCACCCCCTACACTAAGGCCTCTAGTGCTGTGTCCAAAAACCTTGGAATCCTTACTCTGATCTGTTGAACCATTATTCAGTCACTCTTGCCTCCACAACCAGTTACAGCAACTGCTGCTGGCCTCCCAAATCCATGTCCATCTTTCCCACAACTCCATATTTGAATCCATCCAATCGGGTTTCCACCCCTACTCCAGCACTGAAACGATCCTTGTCAACAGCACAAATGACATCCTCTGTGATTGTGATTATTTTAAACTATCCCTCCTCATCCTTCTCGACCTGCCTTTGACATGGTTGATCACACCATTCTCCTCCAACGCCTCTCCTCCGAAGTCCAGCTAGGTGGGGCTGCTCTTGTCTGTTTCCATCATTATCTTCCAGTCGTAGCCATAGAATCACCTACAAAGGTTTCTAACCCCGCTCCAGCACAGCTGAAGGCATAGCCAACAATGTTGGAGCTTTCTCAGCATTGAGCGTTGATGTAGAAATGGAAGCTCAGGTGGTGCAGTCAACTAGCTGTATGTTTGCATCCTTACAGGATAGCTTGCAATACTGCAGTCCACCATGTAGTGTGGGGCCAATGCCAGGAAAAGCAGTAGTGATGATCCCTAAGCTATAAGCTCTCAGGTTAGTCGGTGCAGGAGATCAGGACAATCAACATGGAAATTCACGGCCAATGTCATAATTATATTCTGAACTTAATTTATTTTTAATTGTGTATATCTGATATGAGGTTCACACTGCTGACTGGATAGAAAAAATAATAATCCTTCTGCTGTCTGTGACCATAGACACACAGTTCTATTCTGAACCTTGCTGATGGAATATTTTAAAACACTGTTTATTCCAAAGGGGATACTTACTGCCAGGAATAAACGAGGAGTGAAGCAACAGCTGACATCTGGCAACATTTTAAATTCATCGAAATAATTAGCTCAAGGTTGTCTACATTCACTGCAAGGGCAGCATAAGTAGGGGAAAATGAAAGAAACATTGGGGAATGGTAATGTTAATGCTGTACATTCAGAGGCTGCCTGCAAAATAGTTATCTCTGGAAAACATTGAACCTGGCACTTCAGATATGAGGTTTGGCAATCGTGCTGGTGCCTAATAAAAGAACAAGAAATATGTTGCCATCCCAAAGCAGGACCAGAAGCTGAAGACATGGCCTTCTGTCTCCACTTTTATTTTCTAATGCAATACATCATGCTCGCATGCATTTTGAGATACATTCATGACCAAAATAAAACAAATCACTGTTGTTTTGTGAAGCCAAAAGAACATTCTTGCTAACCATCTGTTTACTGAAAGAATAATGCATTTAATTGGGGAGATGGTCACACTTGCCTTACATATGTACTAACATTCATGGATGTTGGCTTTAAATGTGTGTAACTGAGCTACAGAATTTAGGTGTCAGCCTTGGCTCAGTTGGTCGTACTCTCACCTCTGAGTCAGAAGGTCAATGATTCAAGTCCCACTCCAGAGATTTGTAGTACATAATCCAGCTTAACATGCGAGTGCAGTACTGCGGGAGTGCTGCACTGTTGGTAGTGCAGTCATTTGGATGAGATTTTAAACTGAGGCCTCATTTGCCCTCAGATTGGAAGTAAAAGATCCCATGGCACTATTTGAAGAAAAGTAGGGGAGTTTTCCCCGGTGTCCTGGCCTCGTCCCTTGTCACTGATTCCCCAATCAGAGGAAATAGCCTTACCCCAAAAACCCTATGAAAATCTTTATAGAAATCGTTTGCATCCCATTAGCGCCCCACAGGAGGCACAAACGACGTGAATTTCTCCCCCATAATTTTTTCTAAAAAGGGACACCCAAAACTGTACATAGTACGTTGACTGTAACCTATGTATATCCTGTACACATTTTTCATTTCATCTTTACTCTTGTACTCTATTCATTAACTTTATTCTCAGGATGTGAATGAGGTTGGCAAGGCCACTTTAATTTCTCAACCCTAAATGCCCTGAGAAACTGGTGGTGGGCCTTCTCTTTGAACCACTACAGCCCTTGTGATGATGGTTCTCTCATCAGTGATATTTCATCAGGAATTCCAGAATAGTGACCCAGAGCAATGAAAGAACGGTAATATTTGTGCAAGTTAGATTAATGACTTGGAAGCAACGTGAAGGTGATGGTGTTGCAACAATATTGCTGCCCTTGCTCTTATTAATAAAATACGAATTACTACTGCTCTATTTATGGCTTTTTCTGCACTTATACTTTCAGGGAATACTTTTAATGTATTTCAAACCACAGGTCTCTTGGTTCATCCACACCAAGTCTGTACTCACATTCCTTGCTAATCTGTGGCTGGAGTAAGATGGAAGAGCCACAAACAACTCCATGTCCCACCTGATGTTGAGATTCTGTGCGTCTTTGTGAGGGACAGAGTTTCCACCTGCCTTTTACAAGGCCAGCAGTGTCAGGGGTGCGGGGTGGGGGGGTGGGGGTTGTACAGCTGGGGTCTGGAACTCCCTACAAGTGAGAATTCCTGCACCCCTAGTCTAGGAGCAAATTAGCACAGAATCAGTGGCCGGTATGCCCAGTAAGAAGAGTCTGACGGGTGGATGTGGATGACTACTGAGGATCCAGGCCAAGATTGTGGTCTAGATCCCTGAAAGGAATACAATATTTTAATTTTAATTAAATTTAGCCCCAACCGCCTTACCAAAGTGACGACCAGAATCACTTAATAACATCTTTCTGTGGTTGGGGGTGGGGGAACCTACAATCACCTGGACAAGGCACAAGCTCCTGCATGGGGTATGGTAGCCTCGTAGTTATGGAACTAGATTAGCATCCCAAAGGGCATGAGGTCAAATCCTACCTGTAAAGTCCTGACTCTACAGTATGAAACCACACGAGGCACATTCTGGGGACAAGGTCACTCTGTGACCTTAACTATTTATTCACAGGACTCCAAAGACGATGACCCTGCGTGAGACCTCCCTTTTTATACCTGTGCGATCAGGTAAGGAGCGTCTCCCACAAGTTCACCTCTTGTGGTCAAGGTGTGCATCTAGGTTGAGTGTATACAGTAATACAGTGGTGTTACATTGTGGTTCACCTCCCCCCCAACGTCTTATTGGGATCATAGGTTTAGTCTTCCAGGTGGTCTACACTCCCTCGTGGAGCGCCGCAGTTGGGGCTCTGGTTGTTGGACACTGACGTGAGTGTCTGTCACTCGTGGTGATTCCGGCCTGTCCGGGCTGACCGCAGGGACTGTGCATTCTTCTGATTGCTCTTGTTGCTCATTCACTGGTGGTGTTGTGAGCTCCATCTCATGGTCTTCTTCAGGTTCCTCCGTGTCGATGCTGAACCTTTTTTTTACTTGGTCCAGATGCTTACGGCATATCTGACTGTTGTTGAGTTTTACCACGATGATCCTATTCCCGTCATTGTCAATTACAGTGCCCTCAAGCCATTTGGGCCCCATGGCATGATTGAGGACGAATACAAGATCATTTATTTCTATACATCTCCCCCTCGAATTACAGTCACGGTGCTCGTTTTGTGACTTGCGCTTGCCCTCAATTATGTCGGTCAGGACTGGGTGAATGAGGGACAACCGAGTTTTGAGTGTCTGTTTCATGAGTAGCTCTGTGGGCGGGACCCCCGTGAGCGAGTGCGGTCGGGATCTATAGGCCAGCAGGAGACGCGATAGGTGGCATTGTAGGGAGGGTCCTTGAATCCTGAGCATACCTTGCTTAATGATTTGGACCGCACATTCCGCCTGGCCATTTATTGCCGGCTTGAACGGCACAGTCCTGACGTGGTTGATGCCGTTGCCCAACATAATCTCTCAGAATTCGTAGCTTGTGAAACATGGGCCATTATCATGAACCAGGACGTCCGGCAAGCCATGGGTTGCAAAGATCGCTTTCCACGGTGGTGGATGACGTGCATCAATTCAGAATGATGCACTTGATCCATTTCGAGTACGCATCTACCACAATAAGGAACATCTTACCCATGAACGGGCCCGTGTAATCAACATGAATGCATGACCATGGCCTGGTGGGCCAGGGCCACGGGCTGAGCGGGGCCTCCCTGGGGGCATTACCCAGCTGGGCACATGTCATGCATCTGCAAACACAGTGTTCCACAGTGTTCCACAGTGTTCAAGGCAAGCATGAAAGCTCGGTGCCTCAATGCAAGGAGTATTCGGAACCCAGGAGAGGGCTCTGAGCTAGTTAGAGTGGGTGAGAGCTCAGATGAACAGGACCCCAAGAAAGAATGCAAAAGGCAGGAGGCAACAGAGCAGAGTAGCACTTGGGTAAGTGTAAACCACAAGGTGATAGGAAGGGACAATATGTATTGATAGAGATTTCAAGCTCTGCAGCCTGGCTGCAGTTTTGTGAAAATTCACAGACCCCAATTCAAAGCTGCTACGTGCAACTCAGCATGTTGCATTAAGTCATCAATGAACTTGACATTTTAGGACCTTGGGTAGCGAGCCAATTAAAGGTTAAAAGACTATCAATTGAGCCAATAAGGTCAAAGAAGGCGGGCTCTTTTCTGTAAATTGAACCAGGTATAAGTACAGCCATTTTGGCCATGTGGTCTCAGAAGGACAAAGGCCTGGCTTAAAGCCAGAAGCTTGTTGCTGCTGCCAGAATAAAGTTACATTAAAACTACAACTGGAGTTCGTATTTCATTGGAAATTAAGAGATCTAACAATTTTGGCGTCACGAACACGATCGCTGATGGGAGAAACTGAATTTTGGACATCGGACCTACATACTGAGGTAAAGACTCCTCTTTATAAAAGTCCTCGGTCAAAAGTCTAAATTCGCCTCTCCTTCTACGTGATTCCGAAAGCCTCCAGTTTGCGAACCCTCCGGTTGGTAGTCGGCTCGAGATCCCATAGACGTCTAACTTCGGCGGTGTGTTAGTTAATTAATCACCGACCCACTGATCGGCTGGAAAGCCTATGACTCGAGACCCCAGTAAAGAAATCAGTATTATGGCAGCAGGAGATAAGAGCAAAGAATTGCCTACAACTGTTAAAGGTGGGCAGGCACCACCTGAGGTTTCGATAGATGAAATCCTCGAACAGTTGAAAGAATACATAGAGCAACAATTCAACTTATCTAAAACCTGTATTAAGATCGAACAAAAGTACGGAACCTCCAAAGGACAATGGTCCTTGCACGAGATTAAAAGGGTCTGGGGAGAAACGACCCGTATGAAAAATAAAGAGCAAACTAGATGGTCCCTAGCCGTTATGGGACAGATCTGAAAGCGGAATGAAATTATAATGCGTTCCCAACATGATCGAGAACTGATCAGTATAAAGGACCAATTGCAAGCTGTTTGTGCACAGCTGCGACAGAAAAGACTTGAACTTGAAAAGTCGGAAGCGGAAGTTAAAGATATTAAAGGTGAAATTAAAAAATGGAAAAAATCATTAGGTCAAGAGACAGTAATAGGAAAAGGAAAATGTATTGGTCAATTCCCAGGGTACCCATGTTTGGATAAATTAAAAGCGCAAACCCGAAGACACGACCGAGAAATAGATACGGATTCTGAATCCTCCGACAATACAGGGTCGGAGGATGAAGAATTAGGGTTGCGCTTTGCCCCATTTAAAAAAAGACGAGTTGTAGTCAAATCAGAAGAGACTGCATATGATAGCGGAACCAAAAAAACGAGGAAAAGGGTGTAGGCAGAATACTTAGTTCATGATCCGGCAGACCCAGAGAAAATTGATAAATGGTCCAAGGAATTGCCCAATCTAAAGAAAGGGGGAGTAAAAACGTGGGACCAATTGGACTGCTTAAGAAATATATATCAACTTCATCCCTGGGACGGAGTGCAAATTTTGACTATAATGGTGCCAAAAACACAGGGAAGAAAATTGCACGACAAGGTAGAAGAAGCTTTGGGCAGGATGAGCAAGAATTAAACGCAGGATGGGAGGTGATTAAACACTGGCTGCAAGCCTTCAGTCCAGCTAAGACAGACTGGGGAAAAATTGCAGCTTGCCAACAGAAAGGAACAGAGGAGGTCCTGGAGTATGATGAGTGGTTTAGATGCACGTGGCTAGAAAATTCGGGTATGAATAATACGGATGAGGAAATGGATAAGTGTTTGGACCCCTGAAAGCAGCTTTCGTGGCAGGTCTAAAGCCAGAACTGTCCAAAATGCTTAAGGTAGTGTTACCGGACTGGGAAGGAAGAGGAACTACCTTTGCAGCGTTGGTGGATCGATGCAACCAATTAGATCGGGATATGGGAGCCAAAGTCCGAGCTGTACAGGCTGTGGGATGGAAATCCCAGGATTCTGATAAACAGTCATTTGGAAAATTACCCGGAAAATGTCATTATTGTGGGAAAGAAGGTCACTGGGCCAAGACATGCAGGGCAAAACAGCAAGGTCGTGGCTGGGGAAGAGGACGCAGCCAGGGATACAATTCAGCCAACAAACCAGGCTTGTCACAAGATAACGACCTCATAGAAGCATTTAAGCGACTGACAATACAACAACAGAAGGAGTTACTTGGGATAGCAAAAAACGATTAGAGCCCACCCTGGCCCCCCTCCTCGCACTAATACAACAAAGGGGAGATGGGCTATATATAACTGTGAGGGTGGGCGATAAGGATGTGGACTGTCTTTAAGACACAGGGGCGGAATTAGCATGCTTACCCCTACAATATGGAGACTTTTTGCCGTTGGATGGTAGGGCACGTACAGCCTATGGAGTTGGGGGCCATAAAATGGAAATTAAAAGGACAACACCAGTACTTATAGGGCTGGGTCCACATGAATTAACCACGCCGGTCTGGATAGGCCCAGTAGATCAACCCCTTTTGGGAATGGACGTTCTAATCCAAGTAGATTCATCGTTGCATTTCGAGGATGGTCGGATGACATGGTCAATTAGAACTTTGAAGAAAGAAGAATTGAAGGAACACCCGATATGGGCTAAACATAAGAACGATTGCGGCCAACTCCAGATGGAGCCTGCATCATTGACCGGGACCAAGCCTCCATGCACTTAGCAGTATCCCATCAGTCCAACTGCCATCATGGGAATCTTACCGGTTATTCAGCAATTGGAGAAACAAGGGGTGCTTATTAAAATGCATAGCTCCTCCAATAGCCCCGTGTGGCCGGTACAGAAATCTAATGAGACTTGGCGTTTGACTGTCGATTATAGGAAAGCTAACCAGTGTATTGATCAAAAAGCTCCTTTGGTCGCAGATCCCTCCACCATTTTTAATGCCCTCAAACCGGAACATAAATATTTCTCAGTTATAGATATGGCCAACGGATTTTGGTCGTTGCCTCTGGCACCGGAGGTTCGACAGTGGTTTGCTTTCACGGTACAAGGACAACAGTAGACTTGGACCCGGTTACCGCAGGGTTTCCACAACAGCCCTATGGTATTCCACATGGCTTTACAAAGCCATTTGCAAGAATTACCTCCCCTGTCATCCACAGTCATCCAATATGTAGACAATATCCTGCTAGCTTCAAACACGGAAGAACAGCATGAACAAGATTTACGAGCTTTGCTGGACCAACTTTGGCTGAAAGGACATAAAGCCAGCATCGACAAAGCACAAATATCCCAAGAAGAGGTTGTACACCTGGGAAAAAAGATTTCACAAGGAAAGAGAGAACTTACCCAGGATAGAACTGCAGCCATTCGGGCTGCTAAAAACCCCACCACTATTCAGGAACGAAGGTCCTTTTTGGGATTGTGTAACTTTAACAGAAATTGGATTGACTCCTTCACACAGCTTGCTCAGCCACTGAATGATATCTTAAAAGGGAAAAGTGCCTCTAAAGATGCCATCACCCTCACTAAGGAACAGCAAGAGGCCTTCCTGAGTTTGAAAAAAGGCTTTGTGTTCGGCACCGGCTCTTGGAATCCCCGACAGTGGTAAGCCATTTACCCTGTTTGTCCATGAGAAAGAAGCTATACTGACACAAGAACATGGGAATAGGCAAAGACTTATTGGCTATTATTCGGCAAAACTGGATGCGGTAGCCCTCGGATGGGGAAGTTGCCTAACGGCCATGGAAGCTACATATTGAGCGGTAATGATCACTGCGGGTCTAGTCCTCGACCAAAAGCTGATTGTCAAGTGTCCACACACCATGCATGCTTTGCTGTCTATGAATAGAATGTCTCAGGTGACGGCAGTTAGATGGACCCGCTGGGCAGCAGTTTTGGAAGCTCCTAATCTCCATATTGTCCGGACCAGCCCGATTAATCCCACAACTATGCTCCTGATGTCAGAATCGAGGGAGCAAGAGGGGGGAGAATGTGAAGAGCATGACTGCGTGGAGATTTTAAAAGAAACAGAAGAAGCAGCCTTAGCAGCAGAGGAGCCTCTGCACAACCCAGATCTCATCCTGTTCACAGATGGTTCCTCCTTTGTTGACAGTGGTACCAGAAAAGCAGGATGGGCAGTTACAACCTTATATGAGGTAGTGGCAAAAGGATGTTTACCCTCAGGAATGTCAACACAACAGGCCGAGTTATGGGCCCTGTCAGAAGCATGTCGAATAGCAGAAGGGCAGACAGCTAATGTCTACACAGATTTGCGTTATGCTTTTGGAGTCGCTCACGACTTTGGTCTGTTGTGGCGGAAAAGAGGATTCCTCACTGCTGCTGGTACACCTATCTGAAATGGAAAAGAAGTCCGAGCCTTACTAGAGGCCATACAATTACCTCAGGAAGTGTCCATCCTGAAGTGTAAGGCCCATACCAAGGAAAATACCACGGAAGCACAGCCGACCAGGCAGCTAAAGATGCCGCCTCACAGGGCGTTCCCCAAAAGAACCAACACAGATGTGCTGACACGAGACCTTCAAACAATGCAAGGCGAGTGCTCCCGAGAGGAAAAATGGACATGGATTGAGGCAGGAATTAAGCTATGTGAAGATGGTGTCTGGAGACAAAGAGTTACCGACAAGCCAGTCGCACCACAAGCGCTTATGCCTTTTTTAGTCCAACAGATCCACTCATGGGGACACTTGGCCTCACAACAGATTTCGGCACGGTTCCAGAAAAGCTGGTGGGGTCGGGGATTTAAAAAACATGCCCAGCTGGTAGCAGACCGCTGTGTGGTCTGCCAGAAAAATAATTCTGGACCCATCACGGTAATGCCCCAACTGAGGCCCCCTGCCCCTGTCGGACCATTCTAGCATCTGCAGGTTGATTATATATCTCTTCCTTCATGCCAAGGATACACTAACATTCTTGTCATGGTCGACAGATTCTCTCGATGGGTAGAAGCTGTCCCAACTAAAAGAGCCACAGCCAATCACACTGCAAAGGTCTTGTGTAAGGATTACATTCCCCGATGGGGAGTCCCAAGTAGCATTGACTCAGATCAGGGAACACACTTCACAGGTGCTGTCTGCCAAGATGTCTGTAGGTTACTGAACATTACGTGGGATTTACACTGTCCTTATCATCCACAATCATCAGGACAAGTGGAGCGAATGAATCGAAATCTGAAACAACAGCTTGCCAAATATCACCAAGAAGGAACACCATGGCCCCAGGCACTACAAATAGTGCTATGGTAGCATTAGGGCAACCCCGAACAGAACTCCAGGTCTAAGCCCATTTGAAATTATAACAGGAAGACCAATGTCGCTGCCAGGAACTATCGATTTAAGGAAAGCTGATGTTCACTTAATGAGTGACACTTTGTTATCATACTGTCAGAACTTAACCAATGCTATTAGTTCTGTTTCCCGACAGGTATCGTCAGCTTGGGGTAATCCACCCAAAGGAGGACACGACATCATCCCGGGAGTCTGGGTGTGTGTGAAAAAGTTGCATAAAGAACCTCTGGGTGCCAAGTGGGAGGGACCTTATCAAGTGTTATTGACCACCCAGGCAGCTGTTAAAGTCCAAGGAAAGAAAGCCTGGATCCACACTTCACACATTAAATGAGCACCTGTAACTGAAGCTGAAATCTAATAAGGACAATTACTTTTTGCGAAAATGTATAAATTTACTGTAATACTGATTGTAGGTATTCTAGGCATAGGCCTACTTCTTACTCACCGACCCTCTGCACCAAAGGGAAATAGTAGGGGAGCAAGGGAATTATAGTAACTGCTCCCGGAATTCTGAAAAGGGAGGAACTTGCGCCCTACTTGGAACTGAGTGTTGCACATATAAGCAACCACCATCATTCACTTTGTGGAGCGGAGCCACTGAATGGCTAGGTTCAAGAGGAACTTCATTGGTGGAAGGTTTAATTCTAGTCGTTGTAATTATTTTTACTTTTATATTGTTTGTTTATGTTGATTAAATGTTGTTACAACCAGGCGGCTGTAGCTGCTGTCCCGCAGGTGAGATACCTTGCAGGTCCCAGCAGACCGTCTGTACGTGGCACAGGGGTATGTTATGCTTAAGGGAAGGTTGTTTACTGTTTGAATTAAGATATTGATTTGGATAAATTGGAAGAAGGTTAATTAACCTTTTAAAACCAGACTTCCATTGTGGCCACGATGGAACTCAGGTTGGTGTAAATTTGTGTGGAAGCTACTAGTCCGGACATGTGGCGAAACACACCAACAAATTTTACAAGGAAACTCTATTAACATGTATGAAATTATTTTGTCGAATGTTTAACCAGTGATAGCTGATGTTTTATGATTCAGTTTGTGAACGGATCAAAGAGGGGATTGATAGAGAATTCAAGCACTGCAGCCTGGCTGCAGTTTTGTGAAAATTCACAGACCCCAAGTCAAAGCTGCTACATGCAACTCAGCATGTTGCATTAACTCATCAATCAATTTGACATTTTAGGACCTTAGGGCACGAGCCAAGGTTAAAAGACTATCAATTGAGCCAATAAGGTCAAAGAAGGGGAGTTCTTTTCTGTAAATTGAACCAGGTATAAGTACAGCCATTTTGGCCATGTGGTCTCAGAAGGACAAAGGCCTGGCTTAAAGCCAGAAGCTTGTTGATGCTGCCAGAATAAAGTTACATTAAAACTACAACCGGAGTTCATATTTCATTGGAAAATAAGAGATCTAACATGTATGAATATAAAGGGGCTGCAGGAGGGGTCAAAACTAAAAATCATGGTTTAGAAACTAGTATTAAAACACTCAACCTAAACGCACGCAGCATTCGAAATAAAGTAAATGAGTTGACGGCACAAATGATTACAAATGGGTATGATTTGGTGGCCATTACAGAAACGTGGTTGCAGGGTGGCCAAGACTGGGAATTAAACATATAGGGGTATCTGACAATTCAGAAAGATAGACAGGAAGGGAAAGGAGGTGGGGTAGCTCTGTTAATAAAGGATGATATCAGGGCAGTTGTGAGAGACGATATTGGCTCTAATGAACAAAATGTTGAATCATTGTGGGTGGAGATTCGCGATAGTAAGGGGAAAAAGTCACTGGTGGGCGTAGTTTATAGGCCCCCAAATAATAACTTCACGGTGGGGCGGGCAATAATCAAGGGAATAATGGAGGCATGTGAAAAAGGAACGGCAGTAATCATGTGGGATTTTAACCTACATATCGATTGGTCAAATCAAATCGCACGGGGTAGCCTGGAGGAGGAATTCATAGAATGCATACGGGATTGTTTCTTAGAACAGTATGTTACAGAACTTACAAGGGAACAAGCTATCTTAGATCTGGGCCTGTGTAATGAGACAGGAAAAATAAATGATCACCGAGTAAAAGATCCTCTCGGAATCAGTGATCACAGTACGGTTGAATTTGTAATACAGATTGAGGGTGAGGAAGTAGTGTCTCAAACGAGCGTAGTATGCTGAAACAAAGGGGACTACAGTGGGATGAGGGCAGAGTTTACTAAAGTAGACTGGAAAAACAGACTAAACGGTGGCACAATTGAGGAACAGTGGAGAACTTTTAAGGAGCTCTTTCATAGTGCTCAACAAAAATATATTCCAGTGAAAAAGAAGGGCGGTAAGAGAAGGGATAACCAGCCGTGGATAATGAAGGAAATAAAGGAGAGTATCAAATTAAAAATCAATGCGTATGAGGTGGCCAAGGTTAGTGGGAAACTAGAAGATTGGGAAAATTTTAAACGACAGAAAAGAATGACTAAGAAAGCAATAAAGAAAGGAAAGATAGATTACGAAAGTAAACTTGCGCAAAACATAAAAACAGATCGTAAAAGCTTTTACCGATATATATAACGGAAAAGAGTGACTAAAGTAAATATTGGTCCCTTAGAAGATGAGAAGGGGGATTTAATAATGGGAAATGTGGAAATGGCTGAGACCTTAAACAATTATTTTGCTTCGGTCTTCACAGTGGAAGACACGAAAACCATGCCAAAAATTGCTGGTCACGGGAATGTGGGAAGGGAGGACCTTGAGATAATCACTATCACTAGGGGGTAGTGCTGGACAGGCTAATGGGACTCAAGGTAGACAAGTCCCCTGGTCCTGATGAAATGCATCGCAGGATATTAAAAGAGATGGCGGAAGTTATAGCAGATGCAATCTACCAAAATTCTCTGGACTCTGGGGAGGTACCAGCGGATTGGAAAGCAGCTAATGTTTAAAAAAGAGGGCAGACAAAAGGCAGATAACTATAGGCTGGTTAGTTTAACATCTGTAGTGGGGAAAATGCTTGAAGCTATCATTAAGGAAGAAATAGCAGGATATCTAGATAGGAATAATGCAATCAAGTAGACGCAACATGGATTCATGAAGGGGAAATCATGTTTAACTAATTTACTGGAATTCTTTGAGGACATAACGAGCATGGTGGATAGAGGTGTACCGATGGATGTGATGTATTTAGATTTCCAAAAGACATTCGATAAGGAGCCACACAAAAGGTTACTGCAGAAGATAAAGGTACGCGGAGTCAGAGGAAATGTATTAGCATGGATCGAGAATTGGCTGGCGAACAGAAAGCAGAGAGTCGGGATAAATGGGTCCTTTTCGGGTTGGAAATCAGTGGTTAGTGGTGTACCAAAGGAATCAGTGCTGGGGCCACAACTGTTTACAATATATAGAGATGACCTGGAAGAGGGGACAGAGTGTAGTGTAACAAAATTTGCAGATGATACAAAGATTAGTGGGAAAGCAGGTTGTGCAGAGGACACAGAGAGGCTGCAAAGAGATTTAGATAGGTTACGCGAATGGGCTAAGGTTTGGCAGATGGAATACAATGTCGGAAAAAGTGAGGTCATCCACCTTGGAAAAAAAAACAGTAAAAGGGAATATTATTTGAATGGGGAGAAATTACAACATGCTGCGGTGCAGACGGACCTGGGGGTCCTTGTGCATGAATCCCAAAAAGTTAGTTTGCAGGTGCAGAAGGTAATCAGGAAGGCGAATGGAATGTTGGCCTTCATTGCGAGAGGGATGGAGTACAAAAGCATGGAGGTCCTCCTGCAACTATACCGGGTATTGGTGAGGCCGCACCTGGAGTACTGCGTGCAGTTTTGGTCACCTTACTTAAGGAAGGATATACTAGCTTTGGAGGGGGTACAGAGACGATTCACTAGGCTGATTCCGGAGATGAGGGGGTTACCTTATGATGATAGATTGAGTAGACTGGGTCTTTACTCGTTGGAGTTCAGAAGGATAAGGGGTGATCTTATAGAAACATTTAAAATAATGAAAGGTATAGACAAGATAGAGGCAGAGAGGTTGTTTCCACTGGTCGGGAGACTAGAACTAGGGGGCACAGCCTCAAAATACGGGGGAGCCAATTTAAATCCGAGTTGAGAAGGATTTTCTTCTCCCAGAGGGTTGTGGAATTCTCTGCCCAAGGAAGCAGTTTAGGCTAGCTCATTGAATGTATTCAAATCACAGATCGATAGATTTTTAACAAATAAGGGAATTAAGGGTTACAGGGAGCGGGCAGGTAAGTGGAGCTGAGTCCACGGCCAGATCAGCCATGATCTTGTTGAATGGCGGAGCAAGCTTGAAGAGCTAGATGGCCTACACCTGTTCCTAATGCTTATGTTCTGATGTTCTTATGAATCGATTCCAGGCCACCAAACGTGTGACCGGGCAATGGCCTTCATCAGCACAATGCCTGGGTGCTCGCTATGGAGTTCCCTGATGAATGCCTCCCTGCCTTTCTGGGGCATAACTACCCGGCTGCCCCATAGTAGGCAGTCGGCTTGGATGGAGAGCTCATCCATCCGTCTGTGGAACGATCTGACCTCCTCAGGGCATGCTCCGTGTGCGGGCACTCAATCCTCAGTCAGGACACTTTTCTTAATCAGGGATAGGAGGGGTTCTCTGTTTGTCCAGATTTTGATCTGGCGGGCTGTGATGGGGGAGCCGGCGCTGGCAAATCTATCAACAGCCATGACCATCTCAGCGCTTTGCTCCGCTGCCCCCTCAGTGGTGGCCAATGGAAACCTGCTGAGCGCTTCAGCGCAATTTTCAGTGCCAGGCTGGTACCGGATGGAGTAGTCATAAACAGCCAGCGTGAGAGCCCATCGCTGTATGCGAGCTGATGCATTGGCATTGATAATGTTGCTGTCTGACAACAGGGATGTTAATGGATTGTGGTCTGTCTCTAATTCAAACTTCCTACGAAAGAGGTACTGATGCATTCTTTTTACACCATGGACACATGCGCTTCCTTCTCGACCATCCCATATCCCCGTTCTGCTTGAGAGGGCGACCTGGAGGCATAAGCCACAGGTTGTAGTTGACCCTCAGCATTGCCCTACTGCAACACGCACCTAACCCCATAGGACGATGCATCACATGTCAGAACCAATTTTTTACAGAGGTGGTACAGGGTTAACAACTTGTTTGAACAAAATAGGTTTCGTGCCCAATCAAAAGCCCGTTCCTGACAATCCTCCCAAAACCAATCGCAACCCTTACGCAGGAGCACGTGTAGCAGCTCCAACAACATGCTCAAGTTCGGCAGAAAGTTCCCGAAATAGTTCAACAGTCCCAGGAATGAACGCAACTCCGATGTGTTGCAAGGCCTGGGTGCTCGTCGAATCGCCTCTGTTTTGGATTCGGTGGGCCGAATCCCATCTGCAGTAACCCGCCGGCCCAGAAACTCAACCTCAGGAGCTAAGAACACACATTTAGACTTCTTGAGTCGCAGGGCTACCCGGTCCAGTCGGCGTAGCACCTCCTCCTAGTTGTGGAGGTGTTCCTCGTTGTTTCGACCCGTGATGAGGATGTCGTCCTGGAATACGATCATTCCAGGAATGGATTTAAGCAAGCTTTCTATGTTTCGTTGAAAAATCGCGGCCGCTGATCGAATGCCAAATGGGCACCTGTTATAAACGAACAGACCCTTGTGCGTGGTGATGGTGGTCAGTAGTTTAGTTTCGTCGGCCAGTTCCTGGGTCATGTAGGCTGAAGTGAGGTCCAACTTGGTGAACAGCTTGCCGCCTGCCAGCGCGCGAAGAGGTCCTCCACTCTCGGGAGCGGGTATTGATCTTGTAGGGACACCTGATTGATAGTGGCCTTGTAGTCGCCACAGAGCCATCTGCTTTTAGTACGGGAACGATGGGGCTTGCCCAGTCGCTGAATTCAACAGGTGAGATAATGCCCTCTCTCAACAGCCGGTCCAATTCGCTCTTGATCTTTTCCCGCATCACATACGGCACCGCTCTGGCTTTGTGGTGCACTGGCCTGGCGTCCGGGGTGATGTGTATCACTGCTTTAGTGCCTTGGAATAGTGAACCAAATTGTTGTAGGATTTGTGAGCACAAACTTCGCTCCACAGATGACATTGCGTGAACTTCCCCCCAATTCCAGTTCATCTCGGCTAACCAGCTCCTCCCCAACAGTGCGGGACCATTGCCCGGGACAATCCAGAGCAGCAGCCGAATCACTAACCCATTGTGTGTGACAGCCAACATTGCACTGCCTAGCACCGGAATGATTTCTTTAGTGTAAGTCCATAATTGTGTCTCAATACGTGCTAATTTGGGTCTACTGGCTTTAACTGGCCATAGCTTCTCAAATTGCTGAACGCCCATGAGTGACAGGCTGGCCCCAATGTCCAGCTTCATGTGTACAGGGATACCATTTAATAAAACCCTCATCATCATTGGTGGCGTTTTGGTGTATGAACTGTGAATATTCGCCACATGGACCCGCTGAACCTCGGCAGCCATCGATTTGCCCCAAAAGTCATCCTGCCTCTTCTGGTCCATCCGCCTTATATATTAGTCTGGTTGCAGACTTGCTGCACATTCGAGCTAAGTGGCCACTGAGATTGCCGTTCCTGCAGACAAACTGTTGAAATCTGCACGATCTAGCTGAGTGTTTTCCCTCACACCTCCAGCATGAGTTAAAGTTTCCATTGTTGGGAACAAAGGGACTATGGCCAGGCATTCCGCGTTGACTGTCCTTTTGACTGTTCTTAATTGCCCTATTAGTGGGTACTAATGGCCCCATCCCGGGCCGCATTGTCCACTGTGATGGCGTGAATGTCCGTTCAGCCTGCCATTGTCTCTGTTGAAGTCCTACTCTGGGGTCTATTGCTGCCTGGGGAGTGTCGGACTGCCCCTGCCTGCCTGCGGGGCTCTGAGTCGCATTGATGATGTTGACTCTCTGATCCATCGCCACATTATTGGCAGAATTGCGCGCATATATTATTTTCATCTCTTCCTCCCCTGCCATGAAAGTTTGAGCTATCAACGCCGCCGCTTCCAAGGTCAATATCCTTGATCTCAATGAATTTGTTGAAAATTCCCGCATGACCGATGCCCTCGATAAAGAAGTCCCTTAGCATCTCCCCCCTGCAGGCGTCTGTGAACTTACAGAGGCTGGCCAAATGCCGGAGGTCCGCTACGAAGTCCGGTATGCTCTGTCCTTCACGTGGGTGTAGAATCTGTATCGGGCCATATGTATGCTACTCGCCGTTTTGAGGTGCTCGCCGATCAATTTGCTAAGTTCTTCAAAGGTTTTGTCCGCCGTCTTTTCAGGTGCTAGTAAGTCCTTCATGAGCGCTTAAGTCTTTGGTCCGCAGCTGGTCAAAAGATGAGCCCTTCGCTTGTCGGCCGCTGCATCTCCCAGCCATTCTTTCATACTGAAGCTTTGCTGGAGCCTCTCAACAAAGTCATCCCAGTCTTCCCCAACACAGTACCGTTCCTCTGTGCTACCAGGGGCCATTCTCGTGGGTCCTGAATTCCCGTTTCTCGTCGCCAATGTAAAGTCCTTACTCTACAGTATGAAAGCACACGAGTTACATTCTGGGGACAAGGTCACTCTGTGACTTTAACTCTTTATTCACAGGACTCGAAAGACGATGACCCTGCGTGGGACCTACCTTTTTATGTCTGTGTGATCAGGTAAGGAGTGTCTCTCACAAGTTCACCCCTTGTGGTCAAGGTGTGCATCTAGGTTGAGTGTATACAGTGTTACATTGTGGTTACATACATGACACTACCTTATAAAATTAATAAATTGAATCTGGTAAGTTTATGGGCAGGCAGCTGATAAAATGATCACAGAAGCTGCAGGTTTGTTGTAAAAACCCAACACATTCATTTCACTTCTCCTGCCCCGTCTGACCTACATGTGCCTCCAGTCGCACACTATGCAGTTGACTCTCAATACCCTCTGGTCAACTGGGGAGGGGCAGTAAAAACTGTCTTGCCTGTGTTACCCACATCCCAAGAACAAAACACGGTGGTGTTGCCTACGGACAGGATGTGGGGTTTAAAGCACCCTTCCACATCAAACGGAAGACTGAGGTTGCACACTGGCAAGCTCAACCTGAACAAACATCTGGGAAAGGGATGGAAACGGGAACTACGATGCAAAGGTTTTTGTGGGAGCTGAACACAGTGGCTTTGATTTTGTGACTGTTTAAGGGAATACGGCCAATTAAAGCCAAAATATTTTGGCAACCTTTCCGAAGGCTGTGTTGGCCAAAAAGAAGTGGTTGGCAAAAAAACAGTGGAAGGCTAAACAAATGTGATTTATGTTGACTAGTGATGAAGTGGTGCAGCCCCTAAAACTTCTGTTTGGTGAATGATGAATTGGAGGTACCACTGCATGAGGTGGTGAATGAGATGAATGCTAAGAGGGTTATAATAGTTGACACTCTAGGACACCCTCCCCAGTGGAGAACAGTGGAACATGCATGATAACAGATGGTAGCCAAAGTCAATGCTGTGTATGCCAGCTGCAGGACCTTGGTAACAGATGTGCAAGAGTAGTTTATGGGCCTTTTAACAGTAGCTATACCATTGGCTAGAGTATTAATCAACAAATAATAGGAGCTTGTAACAAAGGTAATACAATAATCGTGTATGGGACCCTGCACCGCGGAGAAGCCTGCAATCCTCGTGAAGCCATGTGCCCGCTCTGCCTGCTTCTCTGTAGCATGGGGGAACAAAATGTATTCAGCTCTCTTTGCGTACAGTGTCTCAATGACCTTGTTTATCAGCAGTGGACGACAAACTGGGAGGTGTTGCAAATATCGCCTGCACCAATGTGGAAGGAGCCAGGTGCATAAAAGTTCATGGCCACGGTCAACTTGACAACCATTGGCAATGTGGTCCTTGCCCTGCTCTGAGGCTGCAGGTCTGCCTGCAACAGGTGGAAGATTGCAGTGAGCACCTCCTTCGTGAAGCGGAGACATTGCACACACTTTTCAGCACTGAGGATGAGGTAGGAGGACTATACCTAAAGACCCTGGGTGAATATGGCCTCCTGCTGAGAGCACTGCTCCCCGTCTTCCTCCTCCCTCTTCGAGCAGCTTGTCTTGCTCTGTGCCACCTGTGCTCATTATCCCTGACATACTGACATTCCAAGGGAGATACAAACTACTGCACCCATGTCTGGGAGCAACTGGTCTGAGCAGAAGCCTTGCAAGTCAGCACCAAGTCCTTGAGCCCGTGCCATACTACTCTCTGTAGACTTTAGGCAACTTTAAATAACTTTACAAAGCACCAAACACTTCTGCAAACTCAGCAACATCTAGTAGAAATCAATCAACAGCAAACCTGTAAGTAGGTGATGCTCCCTTTAAGTAGCACTGCTTGGGAGTCCTTCCTGCTGCTGAACGCATGTTCAGCTGTGTGAGGTTAGGAGAGGGCTGGAGTCTAGCGTTGAGGTCGGAAATGGTAGCGCAGTCGTGAAATCAGCGTTGCACACTGATTGATGTCTTGATCTACCGACTCTGCATACTTCCGACACACACACCCTGCGCCAACGCAAATGCCCTCACCAAAATGTCATCCACCGCGGCCCGCACAAGAAGTGTGCGTGCACTTCTCGGATGCCATTTTGCACACAAAATGGCACCGATAGTGCCGAAAAACCCTGTGCTATGGAGTCAGATTTTGTGACCTTTGCCCTTTCAGAGTTTCAGAAGAGTGAATATAGGTTCCATCCTAAAAGGACAATAAATTATACTGGGGATATTAACATGTTCGATTATAATAAAAGAAACTCCTACATTTTGAGGTTAATCTTTACTTTGTGCGATTGTACAAAATGGGTGATAGCGATTCGGCAGCCTGTTTTACTGCTTTCCCATTTTTTATTTTGATTGAAGTCAATTGAAATAAAAATCAGTAGAGGTGTAAAGCAGGAAACCAACTCGCTAGCATCTATTTTGCACTCTCATGCAAAGTCAAGATCTACCCTTTTGTGTGAGAGCATTTTAGGCTGACTGGAGTTTGTACACTGCGCTACCCTAGTGGGGATCCAGTGAAATGAATCCCAATCTGATTTCCCAGCACTTGGATAGATATTCTGCATCAATGCAGCAAGTTGACTAGCTGTAAAATCTGCCATCTTGGAACATAAGAACATAAGAACACAAGAAATTAAGCGGGAGCAGGCCATACTATTATATAGGTGAACCTGTATATACCTTGTGTAGCCACAGAGGGCTCATCCCCTGGAGTCCCAAGGGATCCCATAATCCCTTGGGAGCACAGGTATTTAAGGAGGCCTCACAAGCTGGAGAGGCACTCTGGAGATCTGCAATAAAAGACTAAGGTCACACTTTACTTTGAGCTCACAGTATCCAGTCTGACTCTTTATTCATACATAACAACTGGCGACGAGATACAGATGACAAACTCAACGATGCAGAGAACAGTGGGCATCCTGGAGAAATTTTCAGAGGGTGATGATTGGGAAACCTTTGTGGGGCAACTCGACCAATACTTCGTGGCCAACGAGCTGGAAGGAGAAGCTGCCAAACGAAGGGCGATTCTCCTCATCGTCTGCGGGGCACCAACATATGGCCTCATGAAAAATCTGCTTGCTCCAGCGAAACCCACAGAGAAATCGTACGATGATTTGTGTACACTGGTCCGGGAGCATCTGAACTCAAAGGAAAGCGTTCTGATGGCAAGGTACCAGTTCTACACCTACAAAAGATCTGAAGGCCAGGAAGTGGCAAGTTATGTCGCCAAGCTAAGACACCTAGCAGGACATTGCGAATTTGAAGGACATTTGGAGCACATGCTCAGAGACTTTTTCGTACTTGGCATTGGCCATGAAGTGATACTTCGCAAACTTTTGACTGTAGAGACCCCAACCTTGAGTAAAGCCATAGCAATAGCCCCGCCGTTCATTGCCACCAGTGACAATACTAAGCAAATCTCTCAACACACGAGTGCTGCTCAAAGTACTGTGAACAAAGTGATATTGTTTTCATATCGCAACGTACAGGGCAGGCCCCACATGCCTGCAGCTGCACGTCCGCAGATGTCTCAGAGTCCACCATCAAGGGTGATGAATGCAAGGCCATTAACACCTTGTTGCCGTTGCGGGGGTGATCATCGTTTTCATTCATGCCGCTTCAAAGGGTACTTTTGCAAGGGCTGTGGAACAATGGGACACCTCCAGCGTATGTGCAGGTGAGCTGCAAACCCTGTTAATCTTGCAAGCCACCATGTTGCAGAGGGGCACAGATCCACAGCGGATCACGATGAACCAGAGCCTCAGTCCGAGGAGGCAGAGGTATATGGGGTGCACACATTTACCACAAAGTGTCCCCCGATAATGCTGAAGGTTGAATTAAATGGACTCCCGGTGTCAATGGAGCTGGACACGGGCATGAGCCAGTCCATTATGAGCAAAAAGACTTTTGAAAAATTGTGGTGCAGCAAGGCTTCAAGGCCAGTCTTGACTCCATTCACACGAAACTGAGAACTTACACAAAGGAACTGATTCCCGTAATCGGCAGTGCTACTGTAAAGGTCTCCTACGATGGAGTGGTGCACAAGCTACCACTCTGGGTGGTACCAGGTGATGATCCCACTCTGCTCGGCAGGAGCAGGCTGGGAAAGATACGCTGGAACTGGAACGACGTCTGAGCGTTCTCGTCCGCTGACGACACTTTGTGTGCCCAGGTTTTAAACAAGTTCCCTTTGCTGTTCGAACCAGGCATCAGGAAGTTCCAAGCAGCAAAAGTGCAGATCCACCTAATTCCGGGGGTGCGGCCTATCCATCACAAGGCGCGAGCAGTACCATACATGATGAGAGAAAGGGTAGAGATTGAGCTCGACTGGCTGCAATGAGAGAGCATCATTTTGTCAATCAAATTCAACGAGTGGGCCAGTGCGATTGTTCCAGTCCACAAGGGAGCCGGCACCGTCAGAATCTGTGGTGATTACAAAGTAACTATCAATTGTTTCTCCCTGCAGGATCAATACCCACTACCAAAGACTGATGACCTTTTTGCTACGTTGGCAGGAGGAAAGACGTTCACGAAGCTAGACTTGACCTCGGCCTACATGACGCAGGAGCTGGAAGAATCATTGAAGGACCTCACCTGCAAAAACACGCAGAAAGGTCTCTTCATCGACAACAGATGCCTGTTTTGAATTCGATCAGCCACGGCGATATTCCAGAGAAACATGGGAAGCTTACTGAAGTCGGTCCCGTGCACGGTGGTCTTCCAGGACGACATCTTGGTTGCAGGTCGGGACACAGTTGAGCATCTGCAGAACCTGGAGGAGGTTCTTAGTCGACTCAACCGCATGGGGCTCAGGTTTAAATGTTCGAAGTGCATTTTCCTGGTGCCTGAAGTGGAGTTCCTGGGGAGACGAATCGCGGCGGACGGCATCAGGCCCATCGATTCGAAGACGGAGGCAATCGCGAACGCACCGAGGCCACAGAACGTGACGAAGCTGTGGTCGTTTCTAGGACTCCTGAACTACTTTGGTAACTTCTTACCTGGTCTCAGCACAGTGCTAGAACCACTGCATGTCTTACTACGTAAAGTAGACGAATGGGTTTGGGGCAAAAGCCAAGAAAATGCCTTTGCAAAAGCTAGAAAATTGTTATGCTCAAACAAATTGCTTATGTTGTATGATCCATGTAAACATTTGATACTAGCATGTGATGCGTCATTGTACGGGGTCGGGTGTGTATTGCAACAAGCCAATGAATCTGGGAAATTGCAACCAGTTGCTTATGCATCCAGAAGTCTGTCGAAGACTGAGAGAGCCTACAGCATGATTAAAAAGAAGCGTTAGCGTGTGTCAATGGGGTAAAGAAAATGCATCAAAATCTGTTCGGGCTCAAATTTGAATTGGAAACTGACCATAAGCCACTGATATCCCTTTTTTCCGAAAGTAAGGAGATAAATACGAATGCATCGGCCTGCATCCAGAGATGGGTGCTCACGTTGTCCACATAAAACTACGCCATCCGCCACAGGCTAGGCACAGAAAACTGTGCCGATGCTCTCAGTAGGCTGCCATTGCCCACCAAGGGGGTGGAAATGGCACAGCCCGCAGATTTAGTCATGCTTGTGGAAGCATTCGAGAGTGAGCAATCACCCGTCACAGCCCGACAGATCAGAACCTGGATGAGCCAGGACCCCATACTGTCCCTAATAAAAAATTGTGCACTGCATGGAAGCTGGTCCAGTGTACCACTGGAAATGCAGGAAAAGATAAAGCCGTACCAGCGGCGCAAAGATGAAATGTCTATACAGGCAGACTGCCTTCTGTGAAGTAATCGGGTAGTGGCCCCCAAGAAGGGTAGGGATACTTTCATCAGTGACCTCCACAGTACTCACGGCATCGTAATGATGAAAGCGATAGCCAGATCCCACGTGTGGCGGCCCAGTATCGATGCGGACTTAGAGTCCTGCGTGCACAAATGTAACACATGCTCGCAGTTAAGCAATGCACCCAGGGAGGCACCACTAAGTTTATGGTCGTGGCCCTCCAAACCGTCGACTAGGGTCCATTTCGACTATGCAGGCCCATTTTTGGGTAAAATGTTCCTTGTGGTTGTAGATGCATACTCCAAATGGATTGAATGTGAGATAATGTCGGCAAACACGTCCGCTGCCACTACTGAAAGCCTGCGGACCATGTTTGCCACGCATGGACTGCCTAATGTCCTTGTGAGTGATAATGGGCCATGTTTTACCAGTGCCGAGTTCAAAGAGTTCATGACCCGTAATGGGATCAAACATGTTACATCTGCCCCATTTAAACCAGCGTCCAATGGTCAGGCAGAGAGAACAGTTCAAACAATCAAGCAGTGCTTGAAGAGGGTAACTGAAGGCTCACTGCAGACTCGCCTATCGCGAATCCTGCTTAGTTACCGCATGAGACCCCACTCGCTCACTGGGATCCCATCTGCTGAACTGCTCACGAAAAGGGCACTTAAGACAAGGCTCTTGTTAGTTCACCCTGGCCAACATGAACAGGTAGAGAGCAGGCGCTTCGACGAAGTACATATCATGATAGCGCAAATGTGTCACACGAAATTGAAATCAATGATCCTGTATTTGTGTTAAATTATGGACAAGGTCCCAAGTGGCTTCCCAGCACTATTGTAGCCAAAGACAGGAGCAGGGTGTTCGGGTCAAACTTTCAAATGGTCTCATTCACCGGAAGCATTTGGACCAAATCAAACTCAGATTCACGGACTATCCAGAGCAACCCACCTTGGACCCCACTTTCTTTGACCCCCCCCAACATAAACACCAGTGGCAACTGGCACCACGGTTGGCCACAAAGCAGAACCCATCATCCACAGCAACCCAGCAAGATTCACCGCACCATGCAGCCCAGCAAAGCCAGCTGCACAGCAACCCAGCGAGGGCCCAACAAATGACTCACCAAAACCAGCACTTGCACCGAGACGATCAACTAGGGAAAGAAAGGCCCCAGATCGACTCACCTTGTAAATAGTTACACTGTTGACTTTGGGGGGGGAGTGTTGTTATATATGTAAACCTGCATATACCTTGTGTAGCCACCAGAGGGCTCATCCCCTGGAGTCCCAAGGGATCCCACAATCCCTTGGGAGCACCTGTACTTAAGGAGGCCTCACAGGCTGGAGAGGCACTCTGGAGACCTGCAATAAAAGACTAAGGTCACACTTTACTTTGAGCTCACAGTAAACAGTCAGACTCTTTATTCATACATAACACATACGGCCCTTCGAGCCTACTCCGCCATTCAGTAAGATCATGGCTGATCTTCGATCTAAACTCCACTTTCCCGCTTCATCTCCATATCCCTTGATTCCTCTAGAGTCAAAAAGACTATCTATCTCAGCCTTGAATATTCTCCACAACTCAGCATCCACAGCACTTTGCGGTCGAGAATTCCAAAGATTCACAACTCTCTGAGTGAAGAAATTCTTTCTCATCTCAGAATTAAATGGCTGACCCCTTATCTGAGACTATGCCCCCTAGTTCTAGACTCTCCAGCCAGGAGAAACAATCTCTCAGTTTCTACCCTGTATATCCCCCTCAGAATCTTATATGTTTCAATGAGTTCACCTCTCATCTTCGAAACTCCCGAGAGTATAAGCCCAATGTACTCAATCTCTCCTCCTAGGGCAACCCTCTCATCCCAGCGATCAATCTAATGAACCGTCGTTGCACCGTCTCTTAAGGCATGTTTTTCTTTTCTCGGATAAGGAGACCAAAGCTGTTCACAGTACTCCAGGTTTGGTCTCACCAAAGCCCCGTACAATTGTAGTAAGACTTCTTTACTCTTGTACTCCAATCCCCTTGCAATAAAGGCCAACATGCCATTTGCCTTCCTAATTGCTTACTGTACCTGCATGTTAACTTTCTGTATTTCCTGTACGAGGACATCTAAATCTCTGCTAAAGATGACCATGTGGACATTGAAGGAAAAGCCAATGCAGTCAATGTGGTGGGCCCACTGGGACAGGTAAGAGGTGAACCAAGAGAGGGCGGGATCACGGAGGTGTTCCATATGGAGGTGGATTCCAATGGGCAGCGAGGAGAGCTGAGAGTAAACCATAGTGTCAATAATCTTTCTGAATTACTATCTGGTGCACCATCCCACTATCTTTTTCTCTCAATATTTGTTTTAGTATGAAAAGCATATAATAAGATCAGAGTCAACTTGTTTTAATCAAAATAAATAACAACAACAACTTGCATTTGTATCGCAACTTCAATGTAGTAAAACGTCCGAAGGCGTTTCACAAACAAAATTTGTCACCTAGCCACATAAGAGACAGGTTTTAAGGAGTGTCTTAAAGGAGGAAAGAGAGGTAGAGAGGCAGAAAGGTTTAGGGAGGGAGTTCCAGAGCTAAGGGCCTCGGCAGCTGAAGACACGGCCACCAATGGTGGTGCAATTAAAATCGGGGATGCGCAAGATGCCAATGTATGAGTCATGAGTCATAAGTTTTTAATGTAAAGGTGTAGAGGGACGTGATCAGGACCCGGGATAGGCGCGAGTTCGGGGCCCAGAAGAGGCGAGGGCCCTGGGGCAGCACGGGCCAGCCCACACTGCGATATGTGTGTGCACTAGGTCTGTGCAGCAGAGCAGGTCTCCAGTCGTCTTGGTTAATCCTTGCTACTGGACCAAGACCTAGCTCTGTCAAGCCCGTGTGGTGGCTGGTGTGCAACGGTCACCACACGTTAAAAAAATCCAAGCACAGGCATCTTCCACCCTTCAAGATTTAGTTTGGACCTGGAATTTTAGGTCCATCATTGAAACACCTGTGAACTTTTTGACGTGGAAACAAGTCATCCTCGGTTCGAGAGACTGCCTATGATGATAGTGGAGATGAAGATAAACCAGAAGACGTCACTTAGCCATCGGGGTCAATGAAGGCTACTCAGTAGTTTATATTGTTTCAACATTTGGTTGGAGCAGTACAATCTACTGTCAGAATGATATTAATTTGGCTAGATTCCATGTTATGATTAAAAATGCTAGAGCAGGCAAGCATAAATGTGGTTGATTGTTTTCAGCAGTTACTTATGTTTGGGAGGCTGTCAGGCAGGTACTACACAGGTGTGGCTGACTGACTGTTCTTAACTGTTAATGTTGTGGAGGCTAAACTAATTCAAACCTAATTATGTATGCATGTGCGTGCGTGTGTGTGGTTGCTCCAACTGTTGCCAAACCAAACAAGTTTGTTAGTACTCACATTGTCTATAGCAGTTTGTTGGTGCAATGTTATCGTGCATTGCAACATGTACGGGTAGAAGCAAACTTAAATCCTAGCCTTGGCTTGCTCCAGAGAGTGAAGTGCTCAGCACAGCTGAGTCATTAAACACAGCATGAAGCAGAGTCGAGGTGCCTAACCAGTCAATGGACAAAGCCACAAAGCAATACTGAACGAGTCGTCAACACTGTTATCAAATAGCAGTTATTCACCAATAATCTGCTCACCGAGGCTCAGTTTGGCTTCCAAAAGCTCTTCTTGGCTGCAGACCTCATTACTGCCTTGGTGTAAACATGGACACAAGACCTGAAATCCAGAGGTGAGACAAGAGCAACTGCCCTTGACATTAAGGCAGTATTCAAATGAGTGTGGTACCAAGGAGCCCTCATAAAACTGATATCAATGTGGATCAGGGGGAAATCTCTCCAGTGGCAGGTATCATACTGAACACAAAGGAAGATGGTTCTGTTTGTTGGATGCCAATAATATCAGCCCCAGTACATCGCTGCAGGAGTCCCTCTGTTCAGTTGCTTCATGAATGACTTTCCATCCATCATAAGGTCAGAAGTGGGGCAGCTCACTGATGATTTCCCAGTGTTCAGCTCCATTCCGCATGAAGCAAAACCTGGAAAACATCCAGGCTTGGACTGCTAAAGTGACAAGTAACATTTATGCTACATACGTACCGGGCATTGTCCCTCTCCAAGAAGAGAAAGCCAAAGTGAGTATGAAGGTACAACAAGCAATCAGGAAGGCAAATCGAATGTTGGCCTTGATGGCAAGGGGGATGGAGTATAAAAGCAGAGAAGTCCTGCTACAACTGTACAGGGTATTGGTGAGGCTACACTTGGAGTACTGCACGCAGTTTTGGTCTCCGTATTTAATGAAGGATATACTTGCATTGGAGGCTGTTCAAAGAAGGTTCACTAGGTTGATTCCAGAGATGAGGGGGTTGACTTATGAATATAGGTTGAGTAGATTGGGCCTATACACATTGGAATTCAGAAGAATGAGAGGTGATCTTATTGAACCTTAAAGGATAATGAGGGGGCTCGACAAGGTGGATGCAGGGAGGATATTTCCACTCATAGGGAAAACTAAAACTAGGGGACATAGTCTTAGAATAAGGGCCGCCCATTTAAAACCAAGATGAGGAGAAATTTCTTCTCTCAGAGGGTTGTAAATTTATGGAATTCTCTGCCCCAGAGAGCTGTGGAGGCTGAGTCATTGAATATATTTAAGGCGGAGATAGACAGATTTTTGAGCGATAAATGACAAGTAACATTTATGCCACATATGTACCGGGCATTGACCCTCTCCAAGAAGAGAAACATAGAAACATAGAAAATAGGTGCAGGCGCAGGCCATTCGGCCCTTCGAGCCTGCACCACCATTAAATATGATCATGGCTGATCATGCAACTTCAGTACCCCGCTCCTGCCTTCTCTCCATACCCACTGATCCCTTTAGCCGTAAGGGCCACATCTAACTTCCTTTTGAATATATCCAATGAACTGGACTCAACAACTTTCTGTGGTAGAAAATTCCATAGGTTCACAATTCTCTGGGTGAAAAAGATTCTCCTCATCTCGGTCCTAGATGGCTTACCCCTTATCCTTAGACTGTGACCTCTGGTTCTGGACTTCTCCAACATCGGGAACATTCTTACTGCATCTAATCTGTCCAATCCCATTGAAATTTTATATGCTTCTATGAGATCCCCTCCCATTCTTCTAAATTCCAGTGAATATAAGCCTAGCCGATTCAGTCTTTCTTCATACGTCAGTCCTGCCATCCCGGGAATCAGTCTGGTGAACCTTCGCTGCACTCCCTCAATAGCAAGAATGTCCTTCCTCAGATTAGGCGACCAAAACTGCACACAATACTCAAGGTGTGGTCTCACCAAGGCCCTGTACAACTGAAGTAAGACTTCCCTGCTCTGATATTCAAATCCTCTCACTATGAATGCTTTCTTAACTGCCTGCTGTACCTACATGTCTACTGTCAATGACTGGTGTACTATGACACCCAGGTTTCGTTGCACCTCCCCTTTTACTAATCTGTCACCATTCAGATAATAATCAGCCTTCCTGTTTTTGCCACCAAAGTGGATAACCTCACATTTATCCACATATACTGCACCTGCCATGCATTTGCCCACTCACCTAACATGTCCAAGTCACCCTGCAGCCTCTTAGCATCCTCCTCACAGCTCACACTGCCACCCAGTTTAGTGTTATCTGCAAACTTGGAGATATTACATTCAATTCCTTCATCTAAATCATTAATGCATATTATAAATAGCTGGGGTCCCAGCACTGAACCTTGCGGTACCCCACTAGTCACTGCCTGCCATTCTGAAAAGGACCCATTTATTCCCACTCTTTGCTTCCTGTCTGCCAACGAGTTCTCTATCCACATCAATACATTACCCCCAATACCATGTGCCTTAATTTTGCATACTAATCTCTTGTGTGGGACCTTGTCAAAAACCTTTTGAAAGTCCAAATACACCACATCTACTGATTCACCCTTGTCCATTCTACGAGTTACATCCTCAAAAAATTCTAGACGATTTGTCAAGCATGATTCCCCTTTTATAAATCCATGCTGACTTGGTCCGATCCTGTCACTGCTTTCCAAATGCGCTGCCATTACATCTTTAATAATTGATTCCAGCATTTTGTCCACTACTAATGTTAGGCTAACCAGTTTATAATTCCCTGTTTTCTCTCTCCCTCCTTTTTTAAGAAGTGGGGTTACATTAGCCACCCTCCAATCCATAGGAATTGATCCAGAATCCATGGAATGTTGGAAAATGACCACCAATGCATCTATTATATCTAGGGCCACTTCCTTAAGTACTCTGGGATGCAGACTATCAGGCCCTGGGGATTTATCGGCCTTCAATCCCATGCCAGACCCGAGGATCCCAAAGCAAGCGTTCTACCCATATCTCCTTCACGGCAAGTGAGCCAAAGGCAGGCAGAGGAAATGTTATAAGGACACCCTCAAAGCCTCCCTGATAAAGTGCAACATCCTCACTGACACCTGGGAGTCCCTGGCCAAAGACCTCCCTAAGTGGAGGAATTGCATCCGGGAGGGCGCTGAGCACCTCGAGTTTCATCGCCAAGAGCATGCAGAAATGAAGCGCAGGCAGTGGAAAGAGCATGAGGCAAACCTGTCCCATCCACTCTTTCCCTCAACGACTGTCTGTCCCACCTGTAACAGGGACTGTGTTTCTCATAGTGGACTGTTCAGCCACCTAAAGACTCATTTTTAGAGTGGAAGCAAGTCTTCCTTGATTCCAAGGGACTGCCTATGATGGTTCGGTAACCAGAGGATGCAGATTTAAGGTAATTAACAAAAGAACCAGAGGCAACATGAGGAAAAAAGATTTTATGCAGCAAGTTGTAATGCACTGCCTGAAAGGATGGTTGAAGCAGATTGAATAATAACTTTCAAAAAGGTATTGGATAAATATTTGAAGGAGAAAAATTTGCAGGGATATGAGGAAAGATCAGGGGAGTGGGAATGAATGAATAGTTATTTAAAAGAATTGAATGGCCTCCTTCTATATAATTCGATGATTCTATGAAGACAAATGTCAGATGTCAGGTTTCTTACAGCAGCAGGGGAGGAACCAAACTATTCACAAATAACAACAGATATATGGGGCTCTATTCTCCTACTTGATGATTTTTGATGCCCCGGAAGATGTACGGCTAATTTTATTGTGCCTGTTTGCGCCGAAAAAAAATACAATTTTAGCCAAATTAAAATCAAATTTTAAAGGTGGAGCTTCAAGTGTGCGCCGAAAAGTCAGTGAGCGTGCGCTGGAAAAAAAACTTTTGCGCCAGAAGAAAAACTTTTTCCACGTGACGGGTGTGTCTGCGCATCCACAGTGATCTTCTTGGTCTGGATCAACAGCTTGTGAGAACACATTCGGATCAGAGCTGGATCTGGACAGTTACATTTTAGCTGCAAAAGATGGATCCAAGGGAAGGAGAAGGAAAGGAGAAGGAGAAGGGGAAGGGAAAGGGGGATGGGCCCAGAGATTTCAAGCAGAAGAAATTGAGCCCCTGGTAGACATCCTTGAGAGGAGATGGGATGTGCTTGAGAACAAAGGAAGAATGGGACGAAAGAAACTGAAACCCTCTCTACTAGCAAAACTTTAGGAACAAGTTGCAGAAGAGTTCAATGCAGTGGCCATGACCCCAAGAAACGGCGGCAGGTGAAAAAGAAATGACAGGACCTTGGCCAAGCAGTTACTCTAAGTATTTATGCACTGCAATTACATTTGTAAATGTGACTGATGTGCGTGTGTGTGTGTGTGTGTGTGTGTGTGTGTGTGTGGCCACCACATCAGAAGGACTCTCTCTTAAAAAGTTCTATTTTCATCTTTGCAAAGGAAGGTGTCACAGATCAACTGAGAAAGGTCAAAAACTGGAGGAGGTGCACCAAGTAGGCCACAACTAACAGCTGTGGAACAGAGGATCGATGCTATGATTCAATCTCGCAAGAGAAGTTCAACCACCAACGTGGACGCTAGGCCCAGGTTACCGAGAGAGGGTAAGCCCTGCCGCGTACTCATGTCACCTTGCCCCCTCCCCTGCTGCTAACCAAACATCTGCTCTGTTATGTTTTACAGATGTTGCGCATCAGGAAGAGACAGAAGCTGAAGCAGAAGATCAGGAAACCGTCAGTCCAGAAATCCTTCATCCACTTCAGGATGAGGCTGAGCTGGACAATGAAGGGCAGCAGGAAGACCCCAATGATGAGATGGTCACATTGCAACTGGAGCCGGTGAACCCCCTGAGTACACCAAGCCCTTTTCGGAGTGATATAAGCGACGCAACATTTCATGGGGGAGAGTCTGAGGCTGCGGGTCCCAGTGGGTTGAAGTAAGCCACACCTGGGAGATGGCCAAGGAGGGTGGGAAGGAAAGCTCAATCTGAAATGCAGGATGCAGGGGACATAGGACAGATCATGGCAATGAATAGGGAGAGCATTGAGCTAACCAGACTGGTCCTGGCCACCATGGGTGGGGTGACGGTAGAATTAGGGGGACTTTCAGTAGAAGTAGCAGCACTGTCTGGAGGAATGGGAGCAGTGTAGGGACAGATGAGGGAGGGGATGTCAGAGATGAGGGAGGGGATGTCGGAGATGAGGGGGGTGCTGTTGGAGATTAGGGAGGGAATGTCGGAGATTAGAGAGGGAATGTCGGAGGCAGCTCGTGCAGTGTTGGGACAGATTCGGGAGGAAATGTCGGAGATAGCTGCTGCAATAAGTGGACACACCCAGGCTGTCATTGCCCAACAGCAATTGGCAGCATCAACTGCTGACACTCACTTTCCAGTCCCCAGACCAAAGTCAAGTAGTGTGCCGGTGGTTCATCCACAGGCTGAAGAAGAGTCCAGCAATGAACCCAGGCCTTCCACAATGCTGTCTGCTTGATCTGTTCATGTCCAACCCCACCAACAACAAATGTGCCTTCGCGCAGAAAGCAGAAAAAATCTTGGGGTCATGGTGAGGAAGCAGAAGTCTGAGACAACAGGCACGGGTAGGGGTAGATGCAGCAAGAGGGGCGCATAGCGCTAAGGTCTTTGAATAAGAGGGAGGAGAGATGGCTGCAGCTAGAGTTTGTTTGTTTGTTGCTGCTACTTGTTGTTTTCTTCATTGAAAAGTTTAAAGTTTGATACAAATTTTTTTATTAAAGTTAAGTAAAACTGTACAAATGTTTAATAAACCTAATTATTTTTTAAATTTAAGCAGAATCCGAGTGCGTGGAGAGGCGACAGTCCGGGGTCAGCGAGTCGGCGAGAGGCCGCGAGACCAGGAGTTCGGGAGGTGCGTGGAGAGGCGACAGTCCGGGGTCAGCGAGTCGGCGAGAGGCCGCGAGACCAGGAGTTCGGGAGGTGCGTGGAGAGGCGACAGTCCGGGGTCAGCGAGTCGGCGAGAGGCCGCGAGACCAGGAGTTCGGGAGGTGCGTGGAGAGGCGACAGTCCGGGGTCAGCGAGTCGGCGAGAGGCCGCGAGACCAGGAGTTCGGGAGGTGCGTGGAGAGGCGAGCTTGTGCAGCTATAGGAGATAGGCAAAAAAGAAGTAGAAAGAAATAGAAAGGTGACGTCACAGCCAAGGGGGTAAGTGATTGGCTGGTGACTGGTAAGTCGTTTTTTCTTTTTTCTTTTTTCTCTTCTAGATCAGGAAGTAACTTTTAGCATTGTTGTTGCCAATTTAAGTTAAACTAAGGGTTAAGTCATGGCAGGAGAGCTCGGACATGTGATATGCTCCTCCTGTACCATGTGGGAACTCAGGGACACTTCCGGTGTCCCTAACGACTACGTGTGCGGGAAGTGTATCCGCCCCCAGCTCCTGACAGTCCGCGTTGTGGAATTGGAGCTGAGGGTGGATTCACTCTGGAGCATCCACGATGCTGAGAATGACATGAGTAGCACGTGTAGCGAGTTGGTCTTACCGCAGGTGAAGGGTCCACAGCCAGCTAGGGAATGGAAGACCAGCAGGAAGAGCAGTGCAAGGAAGGTAGTGCAGGGGTCCCCTGCGGTTATCCCCCTGCAAAACAGATACACCGCTTTGGGTACTGCTGAGGGGGATGACTCATCAGGGGAGGGCAGCAGCAGCCAAGTTCATGGCACCGTGACTGGCTCTGCTGCACAGGAGGGCAGAAAAAAGAGTGGGAGAGTGATAGTGATAGGGGATTCAATTGTAAGGGGAATAGATAGGCATTTCTGCGGCCGCAACCGAGACTCCAGGATGGTATGTTGCCTCCCTGGTGCAAGGGTCAAGGATGTCTCGGAGCGGGTGCAGGACATTCTGAAAAGGGAGGGTGAACAGCCAGTTGTTGTGGTGCACATTGGTACCAACGATACAGGTAAAAAAAGGGATGAGGTCCTACGAGACGAATTTAAGGAGCTAGGAGCTAAATTAAAAAGTAGGACCTCAAAAGTAGTAATCTCGGGATTGCTACGAGTGCCACGTGCTAGACAGAGTAGGAATCACAGGATAGCTCAGATGAATACGTGGCTTGAGCAGTGGTGCAGCAGGGAGGGATTCAAATTCCTGGGCCATTGGAACCGGTTCTGGGGGAGGTGGGACCAGTACAAACCAGACGGTCTGCACCTAGGCAGGTCCGGAACCAATATCCTAGGGGGAGTGTTTGCTTGTGCTGTTGGGGAGGAGTTAAACAATTATGGCAGGGGGATGGGAACCAATGCAGGGAGATAGAGGGAGACAAAATGGAGACAGAAGCAAAAGACAGAAAGGAGATGAGTAAAAGTGGAGGGCAGAGAAACCCAAGGCAAAAAACAAAAAGGGCCATTGGATTGCAAAATTCTAAAGAGTCAAACTGCAACAAAAAGGCAAGCATGAAAACTCGGTGCCTCAATGCGAGGAGTATTCAGAACCCAGGAGAGGGCTCTGAGCTAGTTAGAGGGGGAGAGCTCAGATGAACAGGACCCCAAGAAAGAATGCAAAAGGCAGGAGGCAACAGAGCAGAGTAGCACTGGGGTAAGTGTAAACCACAAGGTGATAGGAAGGGACAATATGTATGAATATAAAGGGGCTGCAGGAGGGGTCAAAACTAAAAATTATGGTTTAAAAACTAGTATTAAAACACTCTACCTAAAGGCATGCAGAATTCGAAATAAAGTAAATGAGTTGACGGCATAAATCATTACAAATGGGTATGATTTGGAGGCCATTACAGAAACGTGGTTGCAGGGTGGCCAAGACTGGGAATTAAACATACAGGGGTATCTGACGATTCGGAAAGATAGACAAGAAGGGAAAGGAGGTGGGGTAGCTCTGTTAATAAAGGATGATATCAGGGCAGTTGTGAGAGACGATATTGGCTCTAATGAACAAAATGTTGAATCATTGTGGGTGGAGATTTGAGATAGTAAGGGGAAAAAGTCACTGGTGAGCGTAGTTTATAGGCCTCCAAATAATAACTTCACGGTGGGGCGGGCAATAATCAAGGGAATAATGGAGGCATGTGAAAAAGGAACGGCAGTAATCATGGGGGATTTTAACCGACATATCGATTGGTCAAATCAAATCGCATGGGGTAGCCTGGAGGAGGAATTCATAGAATGCATACGGGATTGTTTCTTAGAACACTATGTTACAGAACCTACAAGGGAGCAAGCTATCTTAGATCTGGTCATGTGTAATGAGACAGGAATAATAAATGATCTCCTAGTCAAAGATCCTCTCGGAATGAGTGATCACAGTACGGTTGAATTTGTAATACAGATTGAGGGTGAGGAGGTAGTGTCTCAAACGAGCGTACTATGCTTAAACAAAGGGGACTACAGTGGGATGAGGGCAGAGTTGGCTAAAGTAGACTGGAAACACAGACTAAACGGTGGCACAATTGAGGAAGAGTGGAGGACTTTTAAGGAGCTCTTTCATAGTGCTCAACAAAAATATATTCCAGTGAAAAAGAAGGGCAGTAAGAGAAGGGATAACCAGCCGTGGATAACCAAGGAAATAAAGGAGAGTATCAAATTAAAGACCAATGTGTATAAGGTGGCCAAGGTTAGTGGGAAACTAGAAGATTGGGAAAATTTTAAACGACAGCAAAGAATGACTAAGAAAGCAATAAAGAAAGGAAAGATAGATTACGAAAGTAAACTTGCGCAAAACATAAAAACGGATAGTAAAAGCTTTTACCGATATATAAAACGGAAAAGAGTGACTAAAGTAAATGTTGGTCCCTTAGAAGATGAGAAGGGGGATTTAATAATGGGAAATGTGGAAATGGCTGAGACCTTAAACAATTATTTTGCTTCGGTCTTCACAGTGGAAGACACAAAAACCATGCCAAAAATTGCTGGTCACGGGAATGTGAGAAGGGAGGACCTTGAGACAATCACTATCACTACGGAGATAGTGCTGGACAGGCTAATGGGATTCAAGGTAGACAAGTCCCCTGGTCCTGATGAAATGCATCCTAGGGTATTAAAAGAGATGGTGGAAGTTATAGCAGGTGCATTCGTTATAATCTACCAAAATTCTCTGGACTCTGGGGAGGTACCAGCAGATTGGAAAGCAGCTAATGTAACGCCTCTGTTTAAAAAAGGGGGGGGCAGACAAAAGGCAGGTAACTATAGGCCGGTTAGTTTAACATCTGTAGTGGGGAAAATGCTTGAAGCTATCATAAAGGAAGAAATAGCGGGACATCTAGATAGGAAAAGTGCAATCAAGCAACATGGATTCATGAAGGGGAAATCATGTTTAACTAAATTACTGGTATTCTTTGAGGATATAACAAGCATGGTGGATGGAGGTGTACCGATGGATGTGGTGTATTTAGATTTCCAAAAGGCATTCGATAAGGTGCCACACAAAAGGTTACTGCAGAAGATAAAGGTATGCGGAGTCAGAGGAAATGTATTAGCATGGATCGAGAATTGGCTGGCTAACAGAAAGCAGAGAGTCGGGATAAATGGGTCCTTTTCGGTTTGGAAATCGGTGATTAATGGTGTGCCACAGGGATCGGTGCTGGGAACACAACTGTTTACAATATACATAGATGACCTGGAAGAGGGGACAGAGTGTAGTGTAACAATATTTGCGGATGACACAAAGATTAGTGGGAAAGCGGGTTGTGTAGAGGACACAGAGAGGCTGCAAGAGATTTAGATAGGTTAAGCGAATGGGCTAAGGTTTGGCAATGGAATACAATGTCGGAAAATGTGAGGTCATCCACCTTGGAAAAAAAAACAGTAGAATGGAATATTATTTGAATGGGGAGAAATTACAACATGCTGCGGTGCAGAGGGACCTGGGGGTCCTTGTGCATGAATCCCAAAAAGTTAGTTTGCAGGTGCAGCAGGTAATCAGGAAGGCAAATGGAATGTTGGCCTTCATTGCGAGAGGGATGGAGTACAAAAGCAGGGAGGTCCTGCTGCAACTGTACAGGGTATTGGTGAGGCTGCACCTGGAGTACTGAGTGCAGTTTTGGTCACCTTACTTAAGGAAGGATATACTAGCTTTGGACGGGGTACAGAGACGATTCACGAGGCTGATTCCGGAGATGAGGGGGTTACCTTATGATGATAGATTGAGTAAACTGGGTCTTTACTCATTGGAGTTCAGAAGGATGAGGGGTGATCTTATAGAAACATTTAAAATCATGAAAGGGATAGACAAGATAGAGGCAGAGAGGTTGTTTCCACTGGTCGGGGAGACTAGAACTAGGGAGCACAGCCTCAAAATACGGGGGAGCCAATTTAAAACCGAGTTGAGAAGGAATTTCTTCTCCCAGAGGGTTGTGAATCTGTGGAATTCTCTGCCCAAGGAAGCAGTTGAGGCTAGCTCATTGAATGTATTCAAATCACAGAATGATAGATTTTTTACCAATAAGGGAATTAAGGGTTACGGGGAGTGGGCGGGTAAGTGGAGCTGAGTCCACGGCCAGATCAGCCATGATCTTGTTGAATGGCGGAGCAGGCTTGATGGACCAGATGGCCTACTCCTGTTCCTAATTCTTATGTTCTTATATTCTTATGAATGAAAGCAACATAAACTACACAACATTATTTTTTGAATGAAAGCAATATCAACCAGCACAACATTACGTACATATGATGTACATTATTTTTTCACACTAACGGATGCAAGGAGTCAACACTGTTGAGCTGTTTTGCCTTCAGACAACAAAGTGATCACAGATTAGACGTACGGCAAGTCTCTAGCTATGGCTATAGATGCTCAAGGCCGCCTCCTCCTGCGTCGTCCTGCGGGTTGAGGTGGTGGCATGGGTTCATTGTCCTTCTCCTCCTTCTCCTCAACCTCGTTGTCAGCCTTTTCGTCCTCCTCTTCTTCCCTCCCCTCACCTTCTCCCCTCAGGGGAATCTTCAATGTCCAGTGCCTAGCCCCTCATGATGGCCAAGTTGTGCAGCATGCAGCACATGACAGTGAACTGACCGACGTGGTGAGAGGCGTATTGCAAGTAGCCTCCAGAGTGGTCCAGGCATCAGAAACGCTGCTTCAGTGTGCCAATTGTCCACTCTATGCTGCTCCATGTTGTTATGTGCGACATACTGTACTGACACTTTGGCTCAGTGCGAGGATTATGTAAGGGGGTTGTAAAACAGGTGGTGAGCCCCTACCCTTTGACCCCGAGCAACCAGCTGTGCCCTTCTGGCAGCTCCTGAAAAATGGTAGATATAACGCTCTCGCGTAAGATGAAAGTATCATGGATGCTACCTGGGTATTTGGCATCCACTGCCATGATCCGATGCAGATCATCGTAGACGAGCTGCTTATTTCAGGAATGGAACCCTTTCCTGTTGCGATAAATCTCAGAGTCATCCAAAGGTGCTCTGAAGGCGATGTGGGTAGTCGATTGCTCCCTGTAACTTTGGGAATTCAGCAATTCTGGAGAACCCCACAGCACTGTCTCGCATTGCCTGCATGGTCATAGGGAAATTGATGAACTGGTCCCTTTTGGCATACAGTACAGCAGTCACCTGTTGAATGTAGCAATGTGTGGCATGCTGCGAGATGCAGCGCATGTCCCCAGTTGCTGCTTGAAATGAGCCAGAAGCATAGAAGGCAAGTGCTGCAGTGACCTTCACTTCCACAGGTAAAGCAGTCCTCATGCCACTACTTGGCTAAATGGCTGACCTGACTAGCTGGCAAATCTCAATGATGACCTCCTTTCTAAATCACAGCCTGCGAATGCAATCTGCCTCACTCACGTGTACGTATGAATGCCTGTGCTTGTAGTTTCGATCAGGGTATGACCTCCTCCCCATTAATGCCCGAGCATTCTGGTTTGTGCGATGACGGCGTCATGGTACTTCCGTCGCCTCCACATGCCATGCAGGTAAACCAACCTTACTACATGAGGCATAGTAAAATGTGCACTCATAATTATTATTCTTAACTTTGTTATTCTTGTTATTGTGAGACTTATTGAAGCACAGCACACGCACCTTTGTTGGGTGACGCCCTAGCAGAATGAACCACACCCTCGTCTGTGCGCATGTGCAACACTAAGCTCTGTCTCTAAGGAGACGCGATGCATAGAGATTTATGGCACTTTAATTATAGCTTGTGCCGAAATGCCTATATTTTCTGCTGTGTTGTGCCATCTCCGATGCACAGTTCAGAGACCATGCCGACAGGATCGCTCCCTTGGCCGGACAGAAACACAGGAGCTTGGCGCTTGGATTCCACCTGCTACCTCCAGGCTTCTTTCCAAGCTGAGCCCGGGAGGGATGGCGGGGGTGGGGGGCCGGGGGGGGGTTGGCGGTGGAGCTCCTGTGCTTGTGTCCAGCCGAGGGAGTGATCTTTTGGCCGGCTGGCACTCCTCCAACCCGTGCCTGGGTCCCGTCAGCAGAGATTCAGTGATGTGGTGGGGTAGAATCACAATTGCCCATTCGCAAAAACATTCTGTGGGAAAAATGAACTTTCCGAGTTATTTTCCGAGTTCCCTCTGCAAAAATCATCATGAATTTGTGTTTTAAATTGTCTTCTTCCCTCACTCCAAAATTTCAGAAATATACTCACCGCCGATTTCCTCAAGTTAAGTTTAGGTTTTTCTGATCGGTATGTAAGGCCCTGAAAAAAATCGTTGACAAAAATCGGTTAAAGGACTGAATAAGGCGAGGAAAGCAGTTTTCAACCAGACCTGTGCCAAAAAATCTTGTATACAAAAAACCGCTGCTGACAGTCGCCACCGGCGTACAAACTTTGAGCAAAATTGCAAATTCATGATTGCTCCAAACAAATCAGCGGACGCCAAAAAAACGCCGCTCAATGGTAGCGAAAATAGAGCCCATGCACTCTTCAAAAGGATTAGCTACTCTTAAAACGTGGGGCTAAATTGGCCAGCACCCGAAAACAGATCACAATGTGCAATTATTCCGCACCCGTTGAATGTAATGCAGGCAGCACAGCATCTTCGTGCTGCCTGCTCATTTACATGAATCTGCATGCGGCCAGCATGAAACATGCTGTTAATTGGCTGCATGCATCAGCAGGGGGCCCAAAATCGATAGTTGCTAGCACTACTTAAAGTTAGCCTGCACCTCTTAAAGGGCTGGAGCAGGTGCTGGGAGTCCTGTGTGAGGTGAATCTGACCTGGGAAAGGCAGAAGAATGGCTGAACATGGGACAAAGCTGCAACTCAGCTTTTCTGAAGGTGCACTGGAGGAGGTGGAAAGGAGGAGAGAAGTCCTGTCTTTGCAGGCAGTCAGGAGGCCCTCCAAACACACAGTGAAAGGGCAGAGGCAGCAGATAGAAATAGAGGTCAATGCCAGAAGTCCAGCCCCAAGGACCTGCATGCAGTGCCACAAGAAATTTAATGACCTCTCACGAGTGGTCAATGTCAGTGAATACATCTTCAAATGCCGTATCCTATCAACTGCACCACGAGCCTCACTCAGCCACTGCTCAACTATCACATCACTTACCTACCAATAATTTCTATCAATCAGGACATATCTAACATTGATATGCACACTGATTCACATCATGCTCTGCTTGCTCTGTATAATTCTGATGGACGCTCACTGCATGCGCTAACGCCTGCACCTGGATGGCCTCTGGCGTGATCCTCGTCACAAGTGTGCATGCGCATCGTGGATGCCATTTTGCACCTCTAAGTGCATTCATAGCGCTCAAAAAATGGGCACTACCGAGCTCAATTGCTTGCCCCTGCAGACTTAGCCCTCAAGTGATGATTAGGCACAATTTTCGTGGAGCAATATATGTGGGCTCCTCACACTCACATTCACTGAAGGGTTGGAGTACTCTGGCTGGCACACAGCAGCACGGTGCAGGATGGCTCAGGGACTGAGGGAGAGGGTACACAAGTTCTTGGATATGGCACTGGAAGTCCTGGTGGAGGAGGTCCTGAGGAGGAGGAATGTCCTGTGCACCCAGGAGGGAAGGGCACCATCTCACCCTCCTGTCCCTCTTCAGCAGTAGTTGGTGTTGCTCTGCCTGGTCTCAAGTCCTCCTCCCATTTCTCTTCCAGACCAAGGGGGACCCCGAGCAAGATGCCCATGATCAAGCACTCCCTTTAAGAACATAAGAAATAGGAGCAGGAGTAGGTCCTACGGCCCTCGAGCCTGCTCCACCATTCAATAAGATCATGGCTGATCATCATGGCTTTGTCCTGGTGACTCCTATAAGGTGTCCAATAAGGTAAAGCAACACCGTGCTTACTCTTTTTAGGTAGTCCTCCTACAATTTTAAGAATAAATATTGCTCGAGTATTAATGACATCTTGACAAAGTGTCCCAGAAACTCTCCTGATGTGTTCCAGATGTCTCTTCACAGTTCCAGCCATAATGATCATGAAATGATGAGTTTCCCTTAAGTATCCCCATAGTAACACTTGAAATTGGCATCAATACCATGTTTACTGCCAAACAGTTGGTCGCTGTTAGGAAAGGGCGGTAGTTGAAGCACTAGCTACCAAAATGGTGTGCAGCCTCTTTGATGAGTGCTAGCAGGCATTTTAAGAGTAATCAACCGTTTAACAAGTCTCTGAGTTCCTAGTTCTGGCTTCAACTCCTTTACCAAGATGGCATCTTGCGCTAAACTGGCATTGCAGCTTAAGAACCTGGGGTATTTTCACCAAAGGGTGAAAAAAAAAGTGCTAAATGGGTGTTGTGCCAATAAGAGACACCTGTTTGAAAATATGGATTTAGCATCAATTTTTGGGCTAATTGATGATTATCATGATTTTAACGTTCCTGTAGGCATTGAAACCGACAACTGCATGTTTAGTACTTAAGCGCTGATTAGCTGCAACTTTCCTGGAGCTGTTTATGTAACTTACACTCACTCGCTTCCACTGAAGGTGTGGAGTGCAATGGCTGGGAGGGGAATGATGCCTGAAAGAGCAGGTTCTCCGCTGCGGCATTGGCAGTCCTAGTGGAGGCAGGAGAGAGGAAGATATGATAAGGATTTAGCTGGAGAAGATGGAGGATCGTTTAAAAGACCAGTTTGGGGAGAGGGGAGGATTATAAGCAAAATCTTCAAATTGTATACGATACCAAAATTTGAAACATGATGAATAGTTAAGAACATCAGATTAGGAAGATATTGGGGGGAATTTTAACATGGGTGACGCATGGGATTGGGTATGGGTGGGGGGGTTAAATAGGCAAACATTCCAAGCGGGATGCCGGTTCCAACTCACCGACTTCTGGGTTTTATTGAGGCGGGAAAAGGGGCGGGCAGCCAACCCGTTCCTGGGAGGCAGGTTGGCATGTTAAGTATGCTAATGAGTCTGGAATCCTCAAATTGAACCTGCTTTGCATGTTTACTGTGACTGGCTGGGTTTGTGGGTGTTGGGAAACCCGGCAGCTGCAGCGAAGCGAGGACAGCATCGGGGAGAAGGTAAGTGTCTTCAAAGCACTCCTTGTGGCCAGGAGGAGCAGGAGTGCTTCCTCCCAGCCCCCCAAATTCCCCACCATCAGACCTCTACACAACCTCCCCCCCCTTCTATATAAAACCTCACCCAGATTGGAACACCCGCGGGGGTCGGGGATCAGAACTCCCCTGGGATCAGGATACCCCTGGGGTCAGGGATTTGGTATCGGACCCACCTGGTCCTGTGGCCTCCTCCAGAGTCCTCTGCACCTGATTGGAAGCCAAGCCTGTCATAAGAACATAACATAAGAACATAAGAATTAGGAACAGGAGTAGGCCATCTAGCCCCTCGAGCCTGCTCCGCCATTCAACAAGATCATGGCTGATCTGGCCATGGACTCAGCTCCACTTACCCGCCCGCTCCCCATAACCCTTAATTCCCTTATTGGTTAAAAATCTATCTATCTGTGATTTGAATACATTCAATGAGCTAACCTAAACTGCTCCCTTGGGCAGAGAATTCCACAGATTCAATACTCTGGGAGAAGAAATTCCTTCTCAACTCGGTTTTAAATTGGCTCCCGCGTATTTTGAGGTTGTGCCCCTTGTTCTAGTCTCCCCGACCAGTGGAAACAACCTCTCTGCCTCTATCTTGTCTATCCCTTTCATGATTTTAAATGTTTCTATAAGATCACCCCTCATCCTTCTGAACTCCAATGAGTAAAGACCCAGCCTACTCAATCTATCATCATAAGGTAACCCCCTCATCTCCGGAATCAGCCTAGTGAATCGTCTCTGCACCCCCTCCAAAGCTAGTATATCCTTCCTTAAGTAAGGTGACCAAAACTGCACGCAGTACTCCAGGTGCGGCCTCACCAATACCCTGTACAGTTGCTTTTGTACTCCATCCCTCTCGCAATGAAGGCCAACATTCCATTTGCCTTCCTGATTACTTGCTGCACCTGCAAACTAACTTTTTGGGATTCATGCACAAGGACCCCCCAGGTCCCTCTGCACCGCAGCATGCTGTAATTTCTCCCCATTCAAATAATATTCCCTTTTACTGTTTTTTTTCCCAAAGTGGATGACCTCACATTTTCCGACATTGTATTCCATCTGCCAAACCTTAGCCCATTCGCTTAACCTATCTAAATCTCTTTGCAGCCTCTCTGTGTCCTCTACACAACCCGCTTTCCCACTAATCTTTGTGTCATTCAGCAAATTTTGTTACACTACACTCTGTCCCCTCTTCCAGGTCATCTATGTATATTGTAAACAGTTGTGGTCCCAGCACTGATCCCTGTGGCACAGCACTAACCACTGATTTCCAACCCGAAAAGGACCCATTTATCCCAACTCTCTGCTTTCTGTTCGCCAGCCAATTCTCTATCCATGCTAATATATTTCCTCTGACTCCGCGTATCCTTATCTTTTGCAGTAACCTTTTGTGTGGCACCTTATCGAATGTCTTTTGAAAATCTAAATGCACCATATTCAGACTAACTTCTGGGCAGGGAACCTATCAGGTCCAAAACCCAGACTTATGGGTTTCCTGCCCCAAACTCTGCCCTCCTCCTACTCAACCCGTCCCAGTAATTATCCAGCTATAGATTTTTTCTCTTTTTCTTTGTGCTTATTAATGTGTGGGATGTTAGTGTTGGGTACTTCTATTCTTCCTATTTCAGGCACCAGGATCAACCTCAAGCAGTCCTAGCTCCCAAGTGAGGTATAGCCCAGCCAGCTGCAAAGTAAAGCCCAATCCCACCTTCAGAATGCCCCCTACTGTAATAGTCTGTTATTGTTTTCTATTTCCCATGTCAATCATCCTTGGCCTCTCTAGGTGGTATTGTTAATTGTGTACATCAGGGATAGTTTTGTGGCCCCAGATTACTTTACAAAGGACTCTTACAGTCAGTGACTTTCCTTCCATCAGTCCAGGCTGCATTTGACCCCAACTCCCAGAGGTGGGATGTCAGTATTTAACCCACTACACACCCAGTTCCCCAAGGGTTTAGATCTTTAACATAACTGGGGCAATAAATGACTGATGCAATTCATGTGGATAATTAGCATGAGAGCCCACCAAACAAGGCAGCAAGTGCTAAATTGAACAGTGGCACAGTGTGCTGTTCAGGAAAGAAATCTTGAGGTTATAGGTTATATATATATAAGGCCATTAGCACAGTGCATAGCTGTAGTTAAAGAAAAGATAACAAGATACTGCATTGAATAAGCAAACAGAGAGAAGGCAAATGAAAAAAAGTTAGACTGTTGCTCTATGAGGAATTCGGTCAGACCCCACCAAGAGTAATTTGTGCAATTCTAGTCAATTAATTACAGGAAAGATACTGTTGAAAAGGTACAGAAGCTGAGTGTGAGTATCAGGAATTTAGGTTACGGAGCAAGGTTGAAGGAAGTTGTGTTTAATTTCTCTGAAAGAGGAGACTTTGAGATGATCTAATTTAAAGTTTCAAGATTATGCAGAGAATCAGTAAAACTGATGCTAATTATTCACTATGGTGGTGTGTTCCAATACTAGGGGACACAAGTTTAAAAATTGGAAAAGTAGGAGACTGGAATATTCAACTAGAGACTTGAATATGAGGAAAGCTTCTGTAACATGCAGTACACACAGTATCATCCTCTTACAATTTCACGTAATGATTTATTCGGTCTTAGAGCCAAGTTTTTTTTGTTCTTAAAAGTTCTTTATCTACCAAAATTGGCTCAGTTTCTCCCAATTCCACAATCTCCTTAGTGACAAGTCTAGCCAGTTAACTAACATTCTATGAGGCAGAGGTTAAAAATAAATGTTCAAAACCTAGGCCACATTGTTAACACACTAAGCTTTGTGTAATGATTCTATCTTGTATCTCTGAGCTGAATTTGTTTCCAAATCCTTAAAATCATTGCAATTGTTTAGCATGAGTTTGAACTGCTCTCATGTTTTACTTCAATGCACAAAAGATAGTTCAGCATGCTTAAACATAGAAGTCACTCAATTGCTGGAAAGAGTTCATTAGAAAGTTAATTAGATTTTTCCCTTGCAGGAGAAAAAGTGCTTCTAATGAAATGTGCAGCAACAGTGAATAGAAGTTGATGGTACAAAAGATCACCTCTGTTAGTTCATGTCGAGTAACAGATTATAATCAGGTTGTGTTTTTTTCTAATTTTGCGAAATGCTCATCAAACCAGCATGAAATTCAGAATTTTCTACCATGGATGCTACCACCCCCTCAAATTAAACAAACATGCAAACTTTAGAATTAATGATTTAGTGCATCACTTCTTGCACTCACAAACGTAAGTTACTCTTATGACATGCTCCAATTAACCAAACATTTCAATAATTTGAAACAAGCGCTTAACTAAAGGCATCTGTAGAGCATCTGACAAGTGCCAGACACATTTTTAACATAGCCTTCTACTCAGACCCCATGAAAGAAACACTGTTTTGTTGGAACAGTTACTTCAACTAATGCATTGAGTCCTTTGTGAGTGGCAAGACTCCTAGATTTTCACAATTTTGTTTATCAATAGCTGGAAATGTACTGTCCCATTACCTAACAAAAAAAAAAGGATGAATAAAGAGTCATTCACGCGCCCTCTACGTGATTGTAGGCACATGTTGTAAAACAAATCCTTCACAGTCCTTTTTCATTGTACATTGTTTTTAGATAAGCTGTAGCTATTCTGTTACATGAAGCAAATGTACAATAGCTGGACCATGAAATCACTCACAATGGATTGTAGCCTGGATAGCACAAATGGATTCAATGAATCTGGCAGTAAATTTTACATAGTACATCAAGACGTTGGCCTTTATAATAAATTGTGCAAAGTATTGCAGATTCATTGCAATTAATGAAATGAAGAGAAAAGTGCAAAGAAAGGTCAAGGCAGTCAGTTTTACAGATTTAGTTCAGTCACATCGCTGTATCTCAAATTATTTAATCATGTGAGGATATTGCATCACTAATTAAATGCCATGAAAAGCTGCTGACTTAGCATTATTCATGAGCAGACAATCATGAATGAAAATATAAAAAGGATAACAAATCTGACTGAGACACCTAAGCCTCGGTTTTAACCCTGGCGGGAACGGTGCAAGCAGGAGGTTAAAATGAAGGCTGGGCCACTATCTGCTGTATTCCCGCAGCATTAGTGCCCCCCTACTCCCGCCATTTTAACTCCTGGGTTTCAGGAGCATTGAAGCCACCAGTCTTGGGCAGGCGAGGGTCTCATAAAAATGTAAACATCGACGTCCAATGATGCAATTCGGACCCTAACACATATTTAACCATGAAATACATGAATCACACACAGTCCCGGAGCTGGCAGTGAAATGTAATTTTTTTAAGGTTTCTTTGTGGCCTGGCAAGAGCAACCTTGCCCCCTCCCCCTCATCCCTGACTTTGCCGGGGATCATTTCTTTCATACCCCGGTGGCGGCTTGCATCCGCGCTATTTCCCCGTGTCATCATGCAACTGGCTTTGGGTGGGAGACGGCGTCAGAACTCCTACTATTTGCTATGGGGAAAGAGCAGGGGACAGGCGTAATGGGCCAAATGGCACCCTTCTATGTTCTATGATTCTATGATTGATTCTATAAAATGAGACCCGGGAGTATAAATTGATCAGTACTCATGCTGGTGCTCTCGCGGGCCCTGAAATGTTTCAAGCAAGACTCTTTATCGGAACTTGCAAGAGGAGAGCCACTTTATAGGATTGCAGTGTTGCCAGATTTTCAAAACATTTGTAGCCCATGGGGCATTAAAAACCAGCCCAAGTTTTGTACTTAGGTTGCAATTATGCTGCCACTTTTGTATTGGTGCGAAATGGTTTTAGGTGCACATCAAGACAGTGGCAGTGTGACTCAACAGATTATCCCAAAACATGAAAGCCTTAAGGCTTCAGCTCTCTTTCCAGGAGGTTGTCTTACAGCAGGTTAACTTACCCAACAGTGTATTGAAACCCAGCCCAAATAAAATGAACCCAAATCTGATTTTTCTTTAGTTTAGTTTAGTTTAATCTTTACTTTTTTAATCACTAGTGCAATTTCTGTAACTAGGCAGTCTTCTGGAAAAAACAGAGATTCTATTGTCATACATGCCAACTATCAGCATTTTAAGTTGACAGTCAGCTCTTCAACCTATGTATTAGTTTGTCAGCATTTCACAAAAAAAACATTTTCCATTGGCATTGGAGGTTGTCAGTATTAACCAATTAGACCATTTGGAAGGTGAGACTGGAACCTGCCCGGCATTACTTTCTTCCACTCTCTATTGTGCAAAAATATTAAATGAATGGTTGCTTTGAGAATCCCAGCTACAGATAGGTTTATTTAATGTTAATCCCTGAAAAGGTTTCATGTAACAAATAAGCAGATATAAAAGCTTCTATAAACTTCTCAATACCCTTAAAAGGACCTTTCTGTAGCTTTCAGTAAAAATTGATAGAATTTTGTTAACCAAGGGAATTAGATTAAAGGTGGGTATAGGTCAAAGATCAGCCATGATCTCATTGAATGGTGGACCAGGCTCAGAGGCTAAATGACCTCCTGCTCCTATGTGTAATTATTGTTTAACGTGAAGGTTTATTTTCTTCAATATTGGTTGTAGCTAACTAAAGGGATTAGAAACTAATTAAAATTCAAGAAAAGTGTCTTTGGAGACTATAAGAATAATAATGAAAAAGCAATTAAAAGGAACTGTGTTCAGTTTTGGACTCCGCATCTCAGGAAGGATATTTTGGCCTTGGAGGGGGTACAGCGCAGATTCACCAGAATGATACCAGGGCTCAGTGGGTTAAAGTATGAGGTTGCAGAAATTTGACAAATGTTCCCTTCAGTATAGAAGATTGAGGGGTGATCTGATCAAGGTGTTTGAAATCTTAAAAGGATTTGATAGGGTAGATGCGGAGAAACTATTTCCACTGGTGGAGAAATCAACAACAAGGTGACGATGTTGTGTATCTGTAAAGCATGCACTCCCATGTTCCGCCACCAGGGAGCGCATCTCCTGAAGTCTCAAGGGATCCCAGCATCCCTTGGGAGCACTGTATATAAGCCGGCCCCTCAGCCCTGTTCCTCACTCTGGAGTGTCTTAATAAAGACTGAGGTCGCTGTTACTTTAACCTCCCTGTATGCAGTCTCATCTGTGTTAGGAACACAATAGACATAATATTAAAATCAGAGCTATGTCTTTCAGTAGCGAAATCAGGAAACACTTTATCATACAAAGGGTAACACAAATTTGGAACTCACTCCCCAAAAGCCTATGAATTCTGGGACAATTGGAGCTTTCAAGACTGAGATAGATACTTTTCTGTTAGTAAGAGTACTAAGAGACATGGAGCAAAAGTGAGTTGAAGTACAAATCAGTCATGATCTAATTGAATGGTGCAGCAGGCCCAAAGGACTAAATTATCTACTCCTATTCCTAATGCTTCTCTGTTTCTAATTGCAAGTTAGCAGCAAGAATCAATGGCCCCAAATTACCTGCACCGTTGTGCTGGGAAATCGACATAATCTGATTGGGTGGGAGGTTGATTACATCAGCTCCCCATTTCTCTGACACCCATTCTTGGAAGTTTCACTGGAAGTGACATCCCGCCCAAATATGAGTGGGCATGTTATAATGAGAAGCAAAAAGATAGGATAACGTCAGAGTGGGGTTAAACTTTAAAAGGCCAGTTTGAATAGAGCAAACAATTGCAGAGCAATCAATTGCATTAGGCAAAGTGTCAATTTTAAACTCGGAACAAATATCGAATTTCTTAAACATTGTCCGCCAGCACCACCAGCCAAACTATCCTGCAATGAGATTCCACAGTAATTTCCAACTTGACACCTGAGGTGCGTCCCCTAACACCATTGATGCACCTCAAAATACTAATGACCTTGCCCCCAGGAAATGGGTCAGGGTCACAACTGACAGACAGACAAAGGATATTTAGAGCCACTTAGTCTAATGCTTTATTTACAGTGGCAAAAAGGATCTGAGTCCGTAAAGAGAGGCTGGAAATTTGGTTGTGGTGCACCAGTACTCAGCTGCACCTGTGGGGTGGAAGCCATAGTGCAGGAGGTCTGACTGCAAAGGATGATCCATTGTGGAGGACACAGCCTCCTGGAAAATCAATCTTTTAACTGGCCTCCCTTGAAACATCTGCTTCAAATCTGCTGAGCAATCTGGAGTGCTGCTCAGAAACGTTATGGGACTTTGCTAAAATATGCATGAAATTAGAGACAGTCAGTATGCAGGCTCAAAGTAGTGAAAGTGATCAAATCGCTAAGCTTTATGTGCCTCAGGGATCTGCACTTGATAACACAGGTCCCCAGATCTGGAAGCACTGCAGCGCTATGGGCACCTCCAGTCATGTTATTAGCCCCAGATTTGCTCCTGTTAGGCACTATGAAAAGTAAATTTAGTCCCTGCACAAGTAAATGGAATCCACCCATTTGGTGAATTAAAGGCCTTGATATTAACCCCCCCACACCACGGGAGAGGGTAGGGGGCAGGGGTGGAGGTTAAAAAGTGAAATATGTGAAATGCGACCTCAACCTGCTGCGTGGGCCCAACCCAAACCTTCATTTTTATGGTGGCGGATATTAGGGCATCCGAGTGTCCCACCGTAGAAAGGCTAAGGTGATTGTCGTCAGCTTCTCCTGCTACCGTCCTAGCTGCCCTTCCAGTATTCTCATTTGGAATTACCAAAAGGGGAGTTGAAAAGAAAATTCAAATAAAATTGTGCTGACTGTTATAATCTGGCTGCTCGGATCTGATTCCTGCAACTCAGCAGCACAAATTACTGATCAGGTTTAATTTTCATGAAATTTAGGTCAGAATTTACCCAAAAACATGCTACCTTTTTGAATGATTCTGTTGTTATTCTTACGGTGACTTAGGGTCGCTTGAGTTGGTGCATTGAAATGCACAAGCCTGCCTAACTTGCAGCTTATAACTCAGAGAGCAACTATGCATGTGAAGTTATGTAAGTGCAGGGATACTGCTCTGCCTGCACATACACAGTATGGTCCTGAGTTTCACAGAAAAGCTGAGCACTCAGTAATTGCAGGCTGTTTCACCCAGGATCCACATTTAAATCTGCGTCATAACATAATTATAATGTAGTACCACCATAATATAATAAAATAACACAATAAAGTTAGTTGCAGGTAGAGTATGTCTATGTGTGTGTCTTGATCGCAACAACACCTATTGGTTTCTGGAGTATTGTGCTGGCTTCAGCTCTTGTGCTGGAACCAATGCAACAATACTCTACACTCAAATTACTTACTTAGATAAATCTTGTTGATAATATAGGTGTGTCGATTTTGAATTCGGCAGTGTCATACTACAAATCCGGCATGGAACTGTTGCTGATATCAGTGTGAATTTGGCCCCAGGTTTATAGTAGAACAAGATTAGTTTCTGAATTTCAGGTTAAGTTGTTTATCGTAGTTGAACTTGATCATAGTGCTGAGTCTTTGGCCATGGTACCTCATCCACCGAACCCCTTGCCTCTGCTGCTTCTCTTCCTCTTCCATTGTTATGCAGAACAGGGGTTTACCCAATTGGGATGGCATTTCCAACTGCTTAGTCCTTATGAATGGATGGTGCTCAGGCTGGGATCCAAAAGATTTTGGATGCACTGAGACTGACAGCATTTTGCTAAAGTATAGTGCAAGCCCCAGTAAGAATTTTCTTTAAAAGATCACAATGAAAATTGTGATCAAACTCCAGGAATCTCTGTTATGCTGATATCAGGCAACTTTGGGCCGTGCTGCGCCTAAATTTTTGTGCGTAAATCTATGCCAGTGCATTGTTCGCATAAAGCCAGGAAATCCATGTGAGTTATTCTATTGCATGGGCCGTGGGCAATGTAAATGAGAAACAGGGTTTCGGCAGATGTATTTCAGAGCAGGCTCGAGGGGCCAAATGGCCTACTCCTGCTGCTATTTCTTATGTATCCTGCCAATGGTACAAACATACCAATCCCCTCAGAAAAAAATGGTGCAACTATGCCGAAATTTTCTGCGCCTATAAAAAGCTTCCAGATGAACTGCAAATTTGTTCTGGTCCTGTAATTCCTTGCATTGCTATATATTTGAGAGGCTGGGTGACTGAGAGATATTTTAGGTACCAACCAGATGAACAGCAAAGTCTGCTCGAATCCTAAATTTCCCTATGTTGTTCCTCTATTCCTATTTGAACTTGGTCTGGTAATTACTGTCGGCAATATTAGTCGACAAATGTTTAACATATTCGTATGACAGTCCTATGTTGACTGTTTAAAAAGGGGTTAACTTAATTATTTTAAAGAAGTAACAAACACTGTTAAAATGGCGGATAGGAACGTGTTATAATGGTGAATAGACGAACATTACAGGAATGTGCTAAGCCTTCGTCTGCGAGAGTCACTTCCAATATTCTGCTCTTGTTTTATCCTGATGTTACGCTGTATTGCTAATACAAATGGTAGTAGTTTAGCCTGGTGCCTGGTTCAATGTATTTTGGCTGCATTGAAATGTGGTGAGCAATGCTCCAAGTCTTAATTTTGACCTGTTCACTGTATTGAGACCAGTCCAAGGACATCTGCTGGATGAAGTAGGCATCAATTATTCATAAATTGGTTACTTAACATTTGAATTAATTACAGCTAATCTGGAGTAGATTCTAGATGAAACAGTGACACTAGAAACTTCAAGGTTGGCAGGGCTTATCTCATTGTTTAGTAAAAAGAAAGAGTGGAGTTGATGGGTTTAATTTCTGGTCCAGAGCAGAGTGGGGATCGGGAGGGAGGGCAGGTGTAGAGGGGGATATTTCGGCATTGTTCTGAGAATTATATTTTGCCACTCTTATGAAAGAACTGAACTAAGCAATGATTTTCCTGTAGTTTCTTGTTGTGTTTCGATGTTATGAGCTTTTTCTTTTAATGTACCATGAATGTTCCTCATCAAAACTTCAAAAATAATTTTAAAAATCCAACTGTAATTACTGTAGTTTCACCTTTCCCCACTCTGAATGGTTAAAAATTTCCTAGAATAGCATTTAAAGGTTTCCAAACAGTCACATTAGTTTCCTTGTGTAATTTATGTGACCGAGCATGTAGCAGTTTCAAGATTACATCATTGGAAAGCACGGCTTTGTGTTACTTATTACGGTTAGACATGTTGATGTTTTATTTTCTTGATGTTGGCAGTGATATGGGACTGCACTGAGATCATTGTGTGTTCTGGGAATAGGGCAGTGGTTTGTGAAACTTTCGACATGGGTGAAGGTTAATGAGTTACCTTACACCCTCAGGGAACATACCGGTTGGTGTTATTTTTTTAAGCTAAATTATTGATGGCCTATAAAGCACGTTTTAATAAAATAGCTGCATAGTTTAAGGAAACCACAGAATCACACAATGTTACAGTACAAAAACAAACCATTCAGTCCATCAAATCTGTGCTGGTATTTTTCTCCCACATAAGCCAAACCCATATCTTTTCGTATTCCTCTTTATCAATTTACTATCTAATTCCCCTTTTCAAAGAATTTAAGGACTCTGCTTCAACAACAGTCGTGACAGAAAATTGTAATTTCAAAGCACACTCTGTGTAAAGAAATATTCCATAAACTCCCATTTAATTCTTTTTCTGATTATCTGAAATTTGTGTACTCTCGTATCCATCCCAAACCAATGGAAAGAATCTGTCGCTATTTACTTTATCATAACCCTTTAATATTCTCTCGTGAAAGAAGCTTTAACTAGTCTCTCTTGAGTAGAAAGGGATTCCATGCCCTCAATGTTCTAATTGTTTGTGAGCAGCGACAATAAATCCTGCATGGGAGTTGTCTCGATGTGTTCATAAGGAATTCCAGCCTCTCAGCTCTATTCAGGGAAGGGAGTGAAGTGTCACAAAGGCTTCTGGGAGACAAGGCGTACCCTTTGCTCTGATGGCTCATGATCCTACTACTGCTAAACTCATCAACAGAAAATCACATCAAAACATTAACAACAATTGTCGTTCAAAGGGCTCAAGGGACTACATCTGAAACATTAAAAAGTTAATATCAGTAAAAGTGACCATGAATCTATCGGATTGTCATAAAACTCCAACTGGTTCACTAAGGTCCTTTAGGGAAAGAAACCTGCTGTCCTTACTCGGTTTGGATTATTTATGACACCACTTCCACGTCAATGTTGTTAACTCCTAACTGCCCTCTGAAGTGGCCTAGCGAAGTCACTCACTTGTATCAAAAACTGCTAGAAAGAATAGCTGCAGTGGTTCAAGAAGAAGGCCCAACTACCTTCCCAGGGAAACTAGAGATGGGGAAATAAATACTGGCCTTGCCAGTGATGCCAACACACCGAGAATTAATATTTTAGAAACAGTGGTTCTGAATGGAAGCTTTGACTTCCTTGATAGATATAGAGGGGCACCGCAGTATGCTCCACAGTGGGTCTCTCACATAGTGGATGCTTGCTGTACCCTTCACGACTTTGCATTTCAGAAAGGACTGGAATAGAATCATAGGAGGAGATGAGCCTGGGAACAGAGGAGGCTGAGGAGCAAGGACCCCTTAGCCTGTAGATGATTAGGAATCGCAGAACTCTTCCAACCCACCAGATTTACAATTGCCAGTTGCAGTATTTTTTCAGGTGAGAAACGGGCAGCCAGCAGTTGAAAGTCTCTCTCATTATTTCATTGACCAGTCACATTACTATTTATACTGTTGGAAATGTCATGTCACACAAGTCTGAAGCATTACATGAAAGCTAATAGGTTTGTTCCATTTGGGTATATTTTATGTGCTACTGTAAATGTTCAATGCTTTGTCTACCATTGAATTAGCTAAACTTTTGGGGGAAACAAATTATGTATATAAAGCAACATTGGATTTTTTTGAATAGATCAGTAATTTATGCAATTTTACTAGTTTTTATATATATTTAGCAGTAATATCTAGTAAAAAAAGTGTATTATCTTTCAGTACCATGTTATGTTCCTGTCATCTTGTGTTATAATTGTACTCCAACATGCAAATACTCCTGTCAGATAATGTGAAACTGATTCAAATGAAAAACTTGATGGTTCGTAAAAACTGGGAATTCAAGGAACATTCATAACCAGTGAAGCCCTTAAGGTATTATACAATGACAGTCAGCAATTATTCTTTATTTAATAGTCAGCAATAGAAATGCACAGAAAATCAATTTATCTATATGACTAAAAACATGCACATACTTTGAAAACTGAGGAAATATATTTATTGCATAAGTATTGTACGTTACATAAGTTGCATTATCAGTGGCACACAAAAAACTAAAATAAAACTTTAAAAATATTGTTATTGCATTTTGCATCCATACAATTATTTTTATAACCCGATTTAAAAGTTCCATGATGATAAGTTCTAAATTACATTCTCTCCTAAAACGTGAAGAATATATTTAGTGCGAGTAACTGCAATAAGAACCTCTGCACTCTTTAGATGTAACTATATTATTTATAGTTTGATATACTCAGTAAAAAACCACAGGCAGGCAGAAGGGTTGTATAAACACTGCCATTATCAATTCATGATGGTTGATTGCATGTTCTTTGTCACATCATCAGTTGCAACTACCTCATCCTTCAGTGCATGATAAAGCATGTCTTATGACTGGGACCGTTTCCAAGTGATCAGTACTTTTCAGTTTAATCTTATGGAGGAAATAAAAATGATTATTCTTTTCAAAATTGTGTCAAATGCAACACATAATAGAGCATGAGCTTACAAGACTGAGATAGATAGATTTTTGTTTGCTAAGGGATAAGCAAAGGGGGCAAAACAGAGTTGAGGTGCAGATCAAGCATCGTCTAATTTAATGGCGAAGCCAGGCTTGAGGGGCTGAATGGCCTACTCCTGCTCCTTCTGCTCCTATGTTAATGTTAGATTTTCTAATGTTGCAATTTAGAAACTATTGGTAGAAATAATAGATATTTAAACTCTCTAAGACCGAATTGTAGATGACAGCTACTGTTCCGGTCAGAATTACCATACCCCAAAAAATAATTTGAGATAATTCACCATCGTTCGTACCAAGCTCTACCTCATTTTAATCCCACAATGTTTTTTTTTTAAATGTTAAAATCACAGTTCATTCTTTGGAGAGATTTAAGCAGTGAAATCACTAAATTCTTTACCACAATTTGGAAATATAAAACAAAACTGAGCAGTCAAGCTTGAAAACTGTGCATAATTTCTAAACTGAAAAAACAATTTTTGGGTGCAGTTGTGTAGAGGTCTCAAAAAAAATTGGACTTGCTAAAATTCAGTGAGGTTTGGTAACATAATGTGATGAAATACTTGCGATCAAAGTTGAATATTCCTACCAAGTTGCAAATTAAGAACCTTTTCAAGGAAGAGAACTCTATAGACTTAAGTCACATATGTCATTTCCCTAGATTTGGGGTTCATGCAGGATCAGATGGACTGACAGTGCTTTGATCCTATTAACTTGAATCTAAACATATACATTGTATTTTATAGTTTCTTGAACAACTCATAAGTTCAATATAATTCTATTTATTGTAGAGATCAGTCAGCCAGGTGCAGTTAAAATGGCGATCCTCATTCAGACTGTCTCTTAATACAGATCGAGGGCGCTATACCTCCTAGCTAGATGGCGCTATACATTCTATCATTGCACCTTCCCTTAGGTACGAATCAAAGTGAATTACAGTGAGCTTCAATATAAACTGGTAATTAACTTCTCATGAATACATGCAGTAAACAACGACAGGTTCAACAAACAACCACAAAAACTTTAGAAACATAGAAACATAGAAATTAGGTGCAGGAGCAGGCCATTCGACCCTTCGAGCCTGCACCGCCATTCAATATGATCATGGCTGATCATTCAACCTCAGTACCCCTTTCCTGCTTTCGCTCCATACCCCTTGATCCCTTTGGCTATAAGGGCCATATCTAACTCCCTTTTGAATATATCTAATGAACTGGCATCAACAACTTTCTGTGGTAGAGAATTCCACAGGATAACCACTCTCTGAGTGAAGAAGTTTCTCCTCATCTCGGTCTTAAATGGCTTACCTCTTATTCTTAGACTGTGACCCCTGGTTCTGGAACACCCCAGCAACGGAAACATTTTCCTGCCTCTAACCTGTCCAATCCTGCCAGAATTTTATATGTTTCTATGAGATCCCCTCTCATTCATCTAAACTCCAGTGGGTACAAGCCCAGTTGATCCAGTCTCTCCTCATATGTCAGTCCTGCCATCCCGGGAATCAATCTGGTGAACCTTTGCTGTACTCCCTCAGTAGGAAGAATGTCCTTCCTCAGATTAGGAGACCAAAACTGAACATAATATTCCAGGTGTGGCCACACCAAGGCCCTGTACAACTGCAGTAAGACCTCCCTGCTCCTATACTCAGATCCTCTAGCTATGAAGGCCAACATGCCATTTTCCTTCTTCACCACCTACTGTACCTGTATGCCAAACTTCAATGACCGATGTACCATGACACCTAGGTCTCATTGCACCTCCCCTTTTCCTAATCTGTCACCATTCAGTTAATATTCCGTCTTCCTGTTTTTGCCACCAAAGTGGATAACCTCACATTTATCCACATTATAATGCATCTGCCACGCATTTGCCCACTCACCGAACCTGTCCACGTTACCCTGCAGCCTTTTAGCATCCTCTTCACAGCTCACACCACCACCCAGCTTAGTGTCATCTGCAAACTTGAAGATATTACATTCAATTCCTTCATCTAAATCATTGATGTATATTGTAAATAGCTGGGGTCCCAGCACTGAACTCTACGGCACCCCACTGGTCACTGCCTGCCATTCTGAAAAGGACCCGTTTATTCCAACTCTCTGCTTCCTGTCTGCCAACCAGTTCTCTATCCACGTCAGTACATTACCCCCAATACCCATGTGCTTTAATGTTGCACACTAATCTCTTGTGTGGGACCTTGTCAAAAGCCTTTTGAAAGTCCAAATACACCACATCCACTGGTTCTCCCTTGTCCACTCTACTAGTTACAGCCTCAACAAATCTAGGAGATTTGTCAAGCATGATTTCCCTTTCATAAATCCATGCTGACTAGGACCGATCCTGTCACTGCTTTCCAAATGCACTGCTATTTCATTTTTAATAATTGATTCCAACATTTTCCCCACCACCGATGTCAGGCTAACTGGTCTATAATTCCCTGTTTTCTCTTTCCCTCCTTTTTAAAAAAGTGGTGTTACATTAGCTACCCTCCAGTTCCTAGGAACTGATCCAGAGTCAATAGAATGTTGGAAAGTGATCACCAATGCATCCGCTATTTCTATGGCCACTTCCTTAAGTACTCTAGGATGCAGCCTATCAGGCCCTGGGGATTTATTTGGCCTTCAATCCCATCAATTTCCCTAACACAATTTCCTGACTAATAAGGATTTCCTTCAGTTCCTCCTTTTCGCTAGACCCTCGATCCCCTAATATTTCCAGAAGATTATTTGTGTTTTCCTTAGTTGGAGACAGATCCAAAGTATCTGTTCAATTGGTCTGCCATTTCTTTGTTCCCCATTATAAATTCACTTAATTCTGATTGCAAGGGACCTACGTTGATCTTCACTAATCTTTTTCTCTTCACATATCTATAGAAGCTTTTGCAGTCACTTTTTATGTTAAACCCTTTGTCCTCCTCTGCTGAATTCTAAATTTCTCCCATTCCTCAGGTTTGCTGCTTTTTCTGGACAATTTATGTGCCTTTTTCTTGAATTTAATACTATCCCTAATTTTCCTTGTTAGCCATGGTTGAGCAACCTTCCCCGTTTTATTTTTACTCCAGACAGGGATGTACAATTGTTGAAGTTCATCCACGTAATCTATAAATGTCTGCCATTGCCTATCCACTGTCAACCCTTTAAGTATCATTTGCCAGTCTATCCTAACCTTGTCTTATTTATTCTTATCCAAGTGTCCCGTGTCCATGATTTCTTATTTCTGTACATAGCGTTCCAGGTATTTTTGTGTTGTGCAGATTCTGTTGCTTCATCTTAAACTGGCTGTTTCAGTGGGGTTTTGTGCACTGATCACTTTAGTCCCTTTATCAGTGCTCTGAGGGGAAATATCAGGTGAGATATCCCACTTCTGACACCATGTATTTTACAGTCTCTTGAACAACTCATAAGTTCAATTTAACTCTCTTTATTGTGGAGAACAGTCAGCCATATGCAGTTAAAATGGCGATCCTCAGACAGACAGATCAAGGGTCCTATACCTCCTAGCTAGAGGACGCTACACATTTGTTACATATATGAAATCTTTTAAATGTTTATTAATATATATAAATTATATATGTAGTATTTGGCACAACATTAACATATATAAATTATGTATGCAGTATTTGGCACAATCCAAGAGCTTTAAATATTATTTTTACATGGGATGCTTAAAGGTTTGTGCCTGTTGTTACTAATGTTGAATTGGAAGTGGGATTGGAAGTGGGATTGAACGATCGATCAGTCACTAAATGTTTAACTTCATTGTTGCTGCTGTGCCCTCTTGGACATCGACCCAATACCAAATAATGAAAGGGCTACATGTTTATCAGTGCTCACATTTGCACTGATAGTGAAACTATCTGGGAATAGTGATCTCATTCTGCCAATGATATACGTTGACTGCAACATAAAAGCAGTTAGTGAGATGTGTGCCAAAAAAGTAAGGTTTAAAAGTTAATAAAACAAACTCTAGCAGCCTGCTGTGACATCGGTCACATTTTACTGATTAAAACGAGCTGGTGATTCTGTCATCTGTATTTAATCATTCAAAATCTTACTGAAGGCTCCCACAGAGGGTTAGTTGATAAAGATACTGCTCAACGTGGAACAAAGTCATACAAATGAGGAAGATTTCCTTTTTTGATTCCTAGTCTGTTCTGAGTTTGGTATTTCACTTGGGAGGATGGTGAGGACATTATAGTTGATTTTATTGTGCGTGGGCTAGAGAGGTGCAAGATCAGCCATGATAGCCAATGTAACCCCACTTTTTAAAAAAGGAGGGAGAGAGAAAGCAGGGAATTATAGACTGGTCAGCCTGACCTCAGTAGTGGGTAAAATGATGGAATCAATTATTAAGGATGTCATAGCAGCGCATTTGGAAAATGGTGACATGATAGGTCCAAGTCAGCATGGATTTGTGAAAGGGAGATCATGCTTGACAAATCTTCTGGAATTTTTTGAGGATGTTTCCAGTAAAGTGGACAAAGGAGAACCAGTTGATGTGGTATATTTGGACTTTCAGAAGGCTTTCGACAAGGTCCCACACAGGAGATTAATGTGCAAAGTTAAAGCACATGGGATTGGGGGTAGTGTGCTGACGTGGATTGAGAACTGGTTGTCAGACAGGAAGCAACGAGTAGGAGTAAATGGGTACTTTTCGGAATGGCAGTCAGTGACTAATGGGGTACCGCAAGGTTCTGTGCTGGGGCCCCAGCTGTTTACATTATACATTAATGATTTAGACGAGGGGATTAAATGTAGTATCTCCAAATTTGCGGATGAAACTAAGTTGGGTGGCAGTGTGAGCTGCGAGGAGGATGCTATGAGGCTGCAGAGTGACTTGGATAGGTTAGGTGAGTGGGCAAATGCGTGGCAGATGAAGTATAATGTGGATAAATGTGAGGTTATCCACTTTGGTGGTAAAAATAGAGAGACAGACTATTATCTGAATGGTGACAGATTAGGAAAAGGGAAGGTGCAACGAGACCTGGGTGTCATGGTACATCAGTCATTGAAGGTTGGCATGCAGGTACAGCAGGCGGTTAAGAAAGCAAATGGCATGTGTGCCTTCATAGCGAGGGGATTTGAGTACAGGGGCAGGGAGGTGTTGCCACAGTTGTACAGGGCCTTGGTGAGGCCACACCTGGAGTATTGTGTACAGTTTTGGTCTCCTAACCTGAGGAAGGACATTCTTGCTATTGAGGGAGTGCAGCGAAGGTTCACCAGACTGATTCCCGGGATGGCGGGACTGACCTATCAAGAAAGACTGGATCAACTGGGCTTGTATTCACTGGAGTTCAGAAGAATGAGAGGGGACCTCTTAGAAACGTTTAAAATTCTGACGGGGTTAGACAGGTTAGATGCAGGAAGAATGTTCCCAATGTTGGGGAAGTCCAGAACCAGGGGACACAGTCTAAGGATAAGGGGTAAGCCATTTAGGACCGAGATGAGGAGGAATTTCTTCACCCAGAGAGTGGTGAACCTGTGGAATTCTCTACCACAGAAAGTAGTTGAGGCCAATTCACTAAATATATTCAAAAGGGAGTTAGATGAAGTCCTTACTACTCGGGGGATCAAGGGGTATGGCGTGAAAGTAGGAAGGGGGTACTGAAGTTTCATGTTCAGCCATGAACTCATTGAATGGCGGTGCAGGCTAGAAGGGCTGAATAGCCTGCTCCTGCACCTATTTTCTATGTTTCTATGTTTCTATGTTTGTGTATCTAATTATTTTGCAGTGACCCCTTCTGGAAAACACTTATGTCTGTATGCCAAGTAAGGACAATATTGGGCTTCTTTGTGATACCATCATAGAATCATAGAATGGTTACAGCATGAGAAAAGGCCATTTGGTCCATCAAGGCCGTGCCAACTCTCAGCTAGTCTCACTCCCCTGCCCTTTCCCTGTAAACCTGCAACTTATTTTCCTTCAGATATTTATCCAACTCCCTTTTGAAAGATAAGATTGAGTCTGCCTCCACCACCTTTTCATTCCAGTGCAATCCACAACCCCACCACTTGCTGCGTTAAAAAAGTTTTTTAAAATTTAGTTTAGTTTAAAGCCCTCTCTACAGCCCTAGTTATTTGATTTGCCAGGACCCTAGTCCCAGCATGGTTTAAGTGCAGCCCGTCCCAACTGAACAGCTCCCTCTTACCCCAGTACTGGTGCCAGTGTCCCAGGAATCGAAAGCCATTACTCCCACACCAGTCTTTTAGCCATGTGTTCATTACTCTGATCTTATTTACCCTAGGTTGCTGATGATACAAAGATATGTGGGAAAGTAAGTTGAGAGGAGGACACAAAGGACTAGACTTTCGGCACATCATCGCAGATTTAGCGCCCATATAAGCTGAGATTCAGGCAATCGCCAATTTTTGATGAAAAATGGAAACTAGTGCCCGATTATCACCCAGATTATCGGCAAGCGCTACTTTCGGCATTTCGCCCATAATTTACTCAACTGATCGCTCACCCAAAAGGACGCTGAAGCAAAGCAGTACTCACCTGACCTTAACTCGGCAGTATGGATGCCATTTTGTAACTCAGAGGATCTTTTTTAAAAGGCTGCTTGAAGTGCTTGTGAGGAGAAGCAATTTGTGAGTGACTTTAAGGGAATTTTTGACTCTTATCAATCATCTAACCACATTTGTATTTGTTGAGGACAAATTAAGAGCGATTAAGGGTATTTATAGCGATTTATAGTGATGTGGCCTGTAATTTCTCAACCAGTATTGATGACTAATCACATGCTGCAGAATAGAGATGGAGAAGGTTTATTGAAGAGCATTATGGACCCAATCAAAGTGGTGGCAGACTGCTCATGAGGAGAAGACGTTACCCCCAATGCATTTACAGGGATAAGCGATCATACCGGGACTTGTCCGATAACATGTGCATTAGAAGGCTGCGATTCCAAAAGGAGGTCATCAGTGAGATATGCCAGCTAATTAAGGGAGATCTGCAGCCTACTAGTACCATCAGGACCGCACTGCCCGTTGAGGTTCAGGTTACTGCGGTACTTTCCTTCTACGCATAGGGCTCCTGTCAGGCCTCAGCTGGTGACATCGCTCAGCATGCCACACATTTCTGCATTCAATAGGTGACTGAAGCACTTTGCACATACAGCATGGACTTTATAAACTTTCCTGTGACCAGGAGGCACTGAGTGAGAGAGCTTTGGGTTTCTCGAGAATAGCAAATTTCCGCAAGGTGCAGGGGGCAATAGACTGTACACACATCGTCCTGTGAGCACCTTTACAGGATGCAGAGGTGTTTCAGAACTGAAAGGTATTCCACTCCCTGAATGTCAGCTCGTTGTCAACCACAAACAAATAATCATGGCAGTAAATGCAAATTCCAGGGAGCATCCATGATGCGCACATCTTGTGTGAGAGCACTGTCTCTGACCTGTTTAAGAGTCAGCCACAAGGTCATGGTTGGATGCTGGGTGATAAAGGATATGGCCTTGCCAGCTGGCTCATGAACCCCCACTGTGTAAGCCCCAGACAGAAGCCGAGAAGCACTACAACGAAAGTCATATAGCCACATGCAATTTTGTCGAATAGACAATTGGAGTTCTGATGCCTGAACCACTCAGGAGGCAACCTACAATACCACCGTGAGCAGGTCGCTGAGTTCATTGTGATGTGTTGCATGTTGCATAACCTAGCTATCAGGGGAGGACAACAGTTAGCAGATGGGACCGCCAGTCCACCTCAGGAGAGAGGGGAGGTGGAAGAGGAGGACGAGGACCTCAGGGAGGACAATCAGCCTGCCGATGACCCATGCCCCGACGCACCCCCCCCCTACACCACTGGAAAAGCCCCATGGTAGTTACGCAGCTGCAAAACTGTTGTGTCAGCAGCTCATAAATGAACGCTTTGCGTGAAGTTACATTGGTGACAGTTACAGTTGTGTTACGTTTCATCCTTGCCTGGCCTGGCCTGGCCATTGTTTGAAACCATTGTATTAATGATTTACCTTACGTTTATTCGTAGACACTTCACAACAATTGTACATTTAAATTAAAATTTTAATAATGTAACAAGTACTTTTAATTTTTTTTAACAAACATATATTACACCCGCCCCCGCCAACCCCCAACAGTGAACAACATTTTTAACACAAAATATAACAAGAACACCCTCCCACCATCCTCAACAGTCAACATTCAACAATTTTTTTAACAACAAAAAATAATATACGCACCGCCCCCTCCCGAGCTACGGCCATGCTTCCTCCTGTAACTTGCCCCCCCCCTTGTTGTAACCCCCTGTTTCCCACGTAATCCCTGAGTAACGGGATGAAGACGTCTTGTAGCAGAGCACCTCGAGGGCTGCTGCTGTTGTGGGGGTGACATCGGCAGAATGACCTCAGTGGATGGAGGAGAAGACTTTTGCGAAGAAACGTATTCCGAGTCAGAAGGAAGTTCTTCCTCCTGTCTTGCATCTGCCGTGCTAGATGATGATATGGCACCTTGGGGTGCAGTGCCATTTCTCGAAACTATCGCGTGCCGCAATGCATTGACAAAGTTGGTCATTCGCCCCATTGCAGCAAATATCTGCTCCATGCCCTCCGTTATTCTCGCAGACAGTGTGGCAATGTTGCCGGTCAACCCACCAAGCACCTGGAGGAGCTCTCGACCTATGTCGACGCTCACCCTCGATAGTGACTCCATGTCCTCATTGACATCTGCCTGTCGCAGCGCATGCCTATCTCGCTGACTCAACCTCCGCGGGGTTGGCGTGGGCACAGGATGACTCGGAGTGGCATGCTGCAAGCTGCTTCGCCCCATTACTTCATCCATTGAGGATGAAGTCTGTAGTGTATGGAGAAAGAGTCAGACTGAACACTGTGAGCTAAAAGTAAAGTGTGACCTTCGTCTTTTATTGCAGGTCTCCAGAGTGCCTCTCCAACCTGTGAAGCCGACTTAAATACCTGTGCTCCCGAGGGATTATGGGATCCCTTGGAACTCCAGGGGATGAGCCCTCTGGTGGCTGTACAGAGTAAATACAAGTTTACATATATAATAACACTCCCGTCCCCACCACCGCCCCCAAAATCAATAGTGTAACTATTTATAATGTGAGTCGATCTGGGGCCTTTCTTGCCCTGGTTGATCGTCTTGGTGTGAAAGCTGGTGTTGTTGAATCATTTGTTGGGCCCTTGCTGAGCTGCTGTGCAGCTGGCCTTGCTGGGCTGTCTGATGTATTGGGCCCTGCTGGGCTGCTGTGGATGATGGGTTCTGCTTCGTGGTCAACCATGGTGCCGATTGCCATTGGTGTGTATGTTGGGGGATCAAAAAAGGTAGGGTCCAAGGTGGGTTGCTCAGGGTAGTCCGTGAATCTGAGTTTGATTTGGTCCAAGTGTTTCCGGTGAATGAGTCCATTTGAAAGTTTGACCCGAAACACCTTGCTCCCCTCTTTGGCCTAGACAGTGCCGGGAAGCCACTTGGGACCTTGTCCATAATTTAATACAAATACAGGATCATTAATTTCAATCTCGCTTGACACACGCTATCATGGTATGCACTTTGTTGAAGCCGCCTGCTCTCTACCTGTTTATGTAGATCAGGATGAACTAACAAGAGCCTTGTCTTAAGTGCTCTTTTCATGAGCAGTTCAGCAGGTGGGATTCCAGTGAGCGAGTGGGTCTCGTGCGGTAGCTAAGCAGGACTCGGGATAGGTGAGTCTGCAGTGAGCCTTCAGTTAGCCTCTTCAAGCCTTGCTTGATGATTTGCACTGCTCTCTCTTCCTGACCATTGGGCGCTGGTTTAAACAGGGCAGATGTGACATGTTTGATCACGTTATGGGTCATAAATTCTTTGAACTCAACACCAGTAAAACATGTCCCGTTGTCGCTCACCAGGACATCAGATAGGCCGTGTGTGGCAAACGTGGCCCGCAGGCTTTCAGTAGTGGCAACGGACGTGCTAGCCGACATTATCTCACATTCAATCCACTTGGAGTACGCGTCTACAACCACAAGGAACATTTTACCCAAAAACGGGACCGCATAGTCGACGTGTACCCTCAACCACGGTTTGGAGGGCCAAGACCATAAACTTAGCGGTGCCTCCCTGGGTGCATTGCTTAACTGCAAGCATGTGTTATATCTGTGAACGCAGGACTCTAAATTCGCATCGATACCGGGCTACCACATGTGAGATCTGGCTATCGCTTTCATCATTATGATACCTGGGTGGGTACTGTGGAGGTCATTGATGAAGGTTGCCCCATAGAAGGCAGTCTGCCTGTATAGACATTTCATCTTTGCGCCGCGGGAACGGCTTTATCGCTTCCTGCATTTCCACTGGGACACTGGACCAGCTCCCGTGAAGCACGCAGCTTTTGACTAGAGATAATCAGGGGTCCTGGCTTGTCCAGGTTTTGATCTGCTGGGCAGTGATGGGTGATAGCTCACTCACAAATGTTTCCATAACCATGGCTAGATCTGCGGGCTGCGCCATTTCCACCCCCGTGGTGAGCAACAGCAGCCTACTGAGAGCATCGGCACAGTTTTCTGTGCCTGGCCTGTGGCGGATGGCATAGTTGTATGCGGACAATGTGAGCACCCATCTATGGATGTGGGCCGATGCGTTGGTATTTATCCCTTTAGTCTTAGAGAACAGGGATACAAGTGGCTTATGTTCAGTTTTCAATTCGAATTTTAGCGCAAACAGGTATTGATGCATTTTCTTTACCCCATAGGCACACGCTAATGCTTTCTTCTCAATCATGCTGCAGGCACTCTCAGCCTTAGACAGACTCCTGGATGCATAAGCAACTGGTCGCAGTTTCCCGAAATCATTAGCTTGTTGCAATACACACCCGATGCCATATGACGACGCATCACATGCTAGTACCAAACGCTTACATGGATCATACAACACAAGCAATTTGTTTGAGCATAACAATTTTCTCGCTTTTACAAAGACATTTTCTTGGCTTTTGCTCCAAACCTATTCATCCCCTTTTCGTAGTAAGACATGCAGTGGTTCTAACAGTGTGCTGAGACCTGGTAAGAAGTTAGCAAAGTAGTTCAGGAGACCAAGAAATGACCGCAGCTCCGTCACGTTCTGTGGCCTCGATTGCCTCCATCTACAGGTTGGTGGGCCTGAGGCCGTCCGCCGCAATCCTCCTTCCCAGGAACTTCACTTCAGGCACCAGGAAAACGCATTTCTAGTGTTTTAACCTGAGCCCCACGTGGTTGAGTCGAATAGGAATCTCCTCCAGGTTCTGCAGATGCTCAACTGTGTTCCGACCTGTGACCAAGATGTCGTTCTGGAAGACCACGGTGTGCGGGACCGACTTCAGTAAACTTTCCATGTTTCTCTGGAATATCGTCACCGCTGATCGGATTCCAAATGGGCATCTATTATAAACAAAAAGACTGTTGTATTCCGAACACAGATGAGACTGCACACAGGGAGGTTAAAGTAACAGTGACCCCAGTCTTTATTAAGACACTCCAGAGTGAGTAACAGGCCTTAGAGTCCGGCTTATGTACAGTGCTCCCAAGGGATGCTGAGATCCCTTGGGACTTCAGGGGATGCGCTCCCTGTTGCGGAACACGGTAGCATGCTTTACAGCTGCACAACATCACTCCCCTGCACAGTCAAAGTGAAAACTATTTACAAGGTGAACCGGTCGGGAGCCTTTCTTTCCCTGGTGGACCGCCTCGGTACAAATGTCTGTTCTGGTGTGTAGGCTGTGCCCTCGCTGGGCTGGCGTGTTGTTGGCCCTGCAGGGCTGCTTGGTGAGCCTTGCCTTGCTGGATTGTTGGGCATGATGGGTTTGATTTCCTGAGCGGGGTGGTGTCATTGATCCTTTGGGTGTGTGTTGTGGGCTCGAAAACGGTGGTGTCTGCTGTGGGTTGTTCAGGGCAGTTTATGAACCATAGCCTTGTTTGGTCCAGGTGCTTTCTGCAAATTTGTCCATTGTCTAGTTTGACTACGAACACCCTACTCCGTTCTTTAGCTATCACCGTGCCCGCGATCCACTTGGGACCATGTCCATAGTTTAGCACATACACAAGGTCATTCAGATCAATTTCCCGTGACACAGTGGTGCGACCATCATTTACATTTTGTTGCTGCCGCCTGTGAGAGTCTGGTTTTAAATGTCCTTTTCATGAGTAGCTCAGCCGGGGGCACCCCTGTGAGCGAGTGAGGTTTCGTGCGGTAGCTGAACAGTACTCGGGACAGGCGGGTTTGGAGTGAGCCTTCTGTGACTCGTTTGAGGCTCTGTTTGATTGTTTGTACTGCCCGCTCTGCCTACCCATTGGAGGTTGGTTTAAACGGGGCCGAGGTGACATGTTTGATCCCATTGCGGGTCATGAATTCTTTAAATTCGGCACTGGTGAAACGTGACATTGTCACTGATCCAGTATGTCAGGCAGGCCGTGGGTGGCAAACATGGCCCAAAGGCTTTCAATGGTGGCGGTGGCAGTGCTTCCCGACATTATTTCACATTCAATCCATTTTGAAAAAGCATCCACCACCACCAGGAACATTTTACCGAGAAACGGGCCTGCATCGTCGACATGGATCCTCAACCATGGTCTGGAGGGCTAGGACCACAAACTTACTGGTGCCTCTCTGGGCGCGTTGCTCAACTGAGCACACACGCTGCATTGCCGTACACATGACTCGAAGTCAGAATCGATACCGGACCACCACAGGTGGGATATGGCTATCGCTTTCATCATTACTATACCCAGGTGTGTGCTGTGGAGATCCAAGATGAATGGCTCCCTGCCCTTTTTGGGTAGCACTACGCGGTTACCCCACAACAGGCAGTCTGCCTGAATGGACAGCTCGTCCTTTCACCGCTGGAACGGCTTGATTAGCTCTTGGATTTCAACGGGGATGCTGGCCCAGCTCCCATGCAGTACACAGTTTTTTACGAGGGCCAACAGAGGATCTTGGCTGACCATCATCAAGTCTGCGGGCTGCGCCACCACCAACATCAACAAGTTTTCAGGCTGCGCCATTTCCACACCCGTGGTGGACAATGGTAGCCGACTGAGAGCATCCGCACAGTTCTCGGTGCCTGGCCTGTGGCGGATGGGAACGTTATATGCTGATAGCGCAAGTGCCCACCTTTGTATGCGGACTGAGGCATTAGTATTTATCCCCTTGTTTGCAGCGAACAGGGATATGAGGGGCTTGTGATCGGTTTCCAACTCAAATTTGAGGCAAAACAGGTACTGATGCATTTTCTTTACCTCGAACACACACGCTCATGCCTCTTTCTCAATCATGCTGTGGGCCATCTCGGCCTTAGACAAGCTCCTGGAAGCATAGGTGATAGGTTGCAACTTTCCCGCAACATTAGCTTGTTGTAATACACACCTGACTCCGTACGACGATGCATCACATGCTAGCATGAGTCTTTTAGACGGGTTATACAATACAAGCAGCTTGTTGGAGCATTACATGTTTCTGGCTTTCTCAAAAGCAATTACTTGTTTTTTTTCCCCATACCCAGTTCTCACCTTTACGCAATAGGGGCTCTAAGAGGGTGCTTAACCCCGGTAGGAAGTTACCAAAATATTTGAAGAATCCGAGGATCGACCTCAGCTCTGTGACGTTCTGTGGCCTGGGCGCGTTCCTGATAGTCTCTGTCTTGGCGTCTGTTCGCTGAATGCCGTCCGCCGTGATCTTTCTCCCCAAAAACTCCACTTCTGTTGTCATGAAGATGCATTTCGATCTCTTCAGCCGCAGCCCTACGCGATCCAGTCGCTGGAGGACCTCCTCCAGGTTTTTTAGGTGCTCGACGGTGTCCCGACCCGTGACCAATATGTCGTCCTGAAAAACCACCGTGCGTGGTACCGACTTGAGTAAGCTCTCCATGTTTCTCTGGAAGATCGCTGCAGCCGACCGAATTCCAAATGGGCATCTGTTGTAGATAAACAGTCCCTTGTGTGTGTTGATGCGGGTGAGGCTCTTCGAAGACTCCTCCAGCTCCTGCTTCATGTAGGCTGAAGTCAGGTCGAGCTTGGTGAATGCCTTGCCTCCTGCCAGCATCGCAAATAGGTCGTCTGCCCCCTTAGGTAGCGGGTATTGGTCCTGTAGCAAGAAAGAATTAATAGTTACTTTATAATCGCCGCAAATCCTGACTGTGTCATCACTTTTGAGTACTGGAACAATCGGGCTGGCCCACTCGCTGAATTCCACTGGGGAGATGATGCCCTCGCGTTGCAGCCTGCCCAGCTCGATTTCCACTCTCTCCCACATCATGTAAGGTACCGCTCGCGCCTTGTGGTGAATGGGTCGCGCCTTTGGGACCAAGTGGATCCGCACCTTTGCCCTGGAAAAGTTTCCAATGCCTGGCTCAAAAAGGGAAGGAAATTTGTTAAGAACCTGGGTACATGAGGCCTCATCGACATGTGATAGCGCTCGGATGTCATCCCAGTTCCAGTGGATTTTGCCTAGTCAGCTCCTTCCCAGCAGTGTGGGGACATCGCCCGGGACAATCCAGAGTGGCAGTTCGTGCACTGTTCCCTCGTAGGTGACTTTGACCATGGCGCTGCCCAGTACAGTGATAAGCTCTTTGGTGTACATTCTCAGTTTCGTGTGGATAGGGCTCAGGGCTCGTCTGAGTGCCTTGTTGCACCACAATCTCTGAAACATCTTTTTACTCATGGTGGATTGGCTCGCACCAGTGTCCAGTTCCATGGCTATAGGTAAGCCATTCAATTTTACGTTTAGCATTATAGGTGGACATTTTGTCAAAAATGTGTGCACCCAACATACTTTAGCATCTGCCTCCTCTCTCTGAGGCTCGAAATTGCTTTGATCCACCATGGACCGATCTTCCTCTGCCACGTGGTGGTTAGCAGGTTTTGCAGAGCTTGCAGCCCGTCTGCAAGCTCGTTGGAGGTACCCCATTGTTCCACAGCTCTTGCAAGCATACTCTTTGAAGTGTCATGAATAGGCTGATAGGAAGCCTCCACAACTCCAACAAGGTGTGAATTGCTTTGCATTCATCCTTTGTTGTGGACTCTGAGTCATCTGGGTCACCTGAGGCCTGCTGGCAGTTGCAGACTTGTGGGTTCTACCCTGTACATTTCTGCTCGCAAACACAGTTCCAGTTAATTTGTGAACATTGCTAGCACTTGTGTGCTGAGAGATTTGTTTGGTGTTATCACTGTTGGACATAAACATCTGTGCTATCGCAATGGCCTTACTGAGGGTCGGTGTCTCTACAGTCAAAAGTTTTTGTAGGATGGTCTCATGGCCAATGCCCAGTACAAGAAAGTCTCTGAGCATTTGCTCCAGGTAGCCATCAAACTCACATTATCCTGCAAATCGCCTTAGCTCGGCGACATAGCTCGCCACTTCCTGACCTTCAGATCGCTGGCACAGATACCTCGCCATCAGCACACTCTTCCTCAGGTTAAAATGCTCCCAAACCAGTGTACACAGCTCCTCATATAACTTATCTGTGGGGTTCACCGGAGCCAGAAGATTCTTCATGAGGCTGTAGGTCGGTGCCCCGCAGACCGTGAGGAGGACCGCTCTCCTTTTTGCAGCGCTTCCTTCTCCGTCCAGTTTGTTGGCTGCAAAGTATTGGTCTAACTGTTTGACATTTGCTTCCCAGTCCTCACCCTCCGAGAACTTCTCCAGGATGCCCACAGTTTGCTGCATCTTTGCGTTGGATTCGTGTACTCGTCACCAGTCATTGTATTCCTAACACAGATGAGACTGCACACAGGGAGGTTAAAGTAACAGTGACCTCAGTCTTTATTAAGACACTCCAGAGTGAGTAACAGGCCTTAGGGGCCGGCTTATATACAGTGCTCCCAAGGGATGCTGGGATCCCTTGTTACTTCAGTGGATGCGCTCCCTGCATGCTTTGCAGATACACAACAAAGACCTTTGTGCGTGTTGATGCAGGTGAGGGCCTTCGATGATTCCTCCAGTTCCTGCATCATGTAGGCTGAAGCCAGATCCAGCTTCGTGAACGTCTTTCCTCCCACTAGCGTTGTAAAGAGGTCGCCGGCCTTTGGTAGTGGGTATTGGTCCTGCAGGGAGAAACGATTGATAGTTACTTTATAATCGCCACAGATTCTGACGGTGCCGTCTCCCTTGAGAACTGGGACGGTAGGACTGGTCTACTCATTGAAGTCGATCAGGGAAATGATGCCCTCTCTTTGCAGCCATTCTAGCTCTATCTCTACACTTTCTCTCATCATATACGGTACTGCTCTCGCCTTGTGATGGGTGGGTCATGCACCCGGAATTAGGTGGATCTGTACTTTTGCTCCTTGGAATTTCCCGAACAGCGAAGGAAATTTGTTTGAGACCTGGGCACACAAAGTGCCGTCAGCAGGCGATAGCGTGCGGACGACATCCCAGTTCCAACGTATCTTTCGCAGCCAGCTCCTGCCGAGCAGCATGGGACCATCGCCCGGTACCACCCAGAGTGGTAGCTTGTGCACCCGCCCATCGTAGGAGCGCTTTACGGTAGCACTGCCGATTACAGGAATCAGTTCTTTCGTGTAAATTCTTAGTTTCGTGTGAACTGGAGTTAAGACTGGCCTTTAGGCCTTGTTGCACCACCACCTTTCGAAAGGCTTTTTGCTCATAATGGACTGGCTGACGCCCGTGTCCAGCTCCATTGACACCGGGAGTCCATTTAGTTCAACATTCAGCTTTATCGGGGGACAATTCGTGGTGAATGTGTGCACACCATTTATCTCTGCCTCCTCGATCTGAGGCTCTGGTTCATCATGATCCTCCGTGGATCTGTCCTCCTCTGCAACATGGTGGTTTGCAGGTTTAACAGTATTTGCAGATCGCCTGCACACTTGTTGGAGGTGTCCCATTGTTCCACAGCCCTTGCAAACGTACTCTTTGAATCGGTATGTATGGAAACGATGATCACCCCCGCAGCGCAAACAACGTGTTCATGGCCTTGCATTCATCACCCTTGATAGTTGGCTCTGAGACATCTATGTGTGACCTGCCCTGTACATTACGATTTGAAAACAACATCACTTTGTTCACAGTATTTGTAGCAGCACTTGTGTGCTGAGAGATTTAGAAACATAGAAACATAGAAAATAGATACAGGAGTAGGCCATTCAGCCCTTCGAGCATGCACCACCATTCGATAAGATCATGGCTGATCATTCCCTCAGTACCTCTTTCCTGCTTTCTCTCCATACCCCTTGATCCCCTTAGCCATAAGGGTCATATCTAACTTCCTCCTGAATCTATCCAATGAACTGGCATCAACAACTCTCTTCAGCAGGGAATTCCACAGGTTAACAACTCTCTGAGTGAAGAAGTTTCTCCTCATCTCAGTCCTAATTGGCCTACCCTTTATCCTAAGACTGTGTCCCTTTGTTCTGGACTTCCCCAACATTGGGAACAATCTACCCGCATCTAACCTGCCCGTCCCATTAGAATCTTGTATATTTCTATGAGATCCCCTCTCATCCTTCTAAACTCCAATGTATAAAAGCCCAGTTGATCCAGTCTCTCCTCATATGTCAGTCGAGCCATCCCAGGAATCAGTCTGGTGAACCTTTGCTGCACCCCCTCAATAGCAAGAACGTCCTTCCTCAGATTAGGAGACCAAAACTGAACACAATATTCCAGGTGTGGCCTCACCAAGGCCCTGCACAACTGCAGTAAGACCTCCCTGCTCCTATACTCAAATCCCCTAGCTATGAAGGCCAACATACCATTTGCCTTCTTCACCGCCTGCTGTACCTGTATGCCAACTTTCAATGACTGATGAACCATGACACCCAGGTCTCGTTGCAGCTCCCCTTTTCCTAGATTTTCCTAATCTGCCACCGTTCAGATAAAATCCTGTCTTCGCGTTTTTGTCCCCAAAATGGATAACCTCACATTTATCCACATTACACTGCATCTGCCATGCATTTGCCCACTCACCTAACCTGTCTAAGTCACCCTGCAGCCTCTTAGCGTCCCCCTCACAGCTCACACCGCCACCCAGTTTAGTGTCATCAGCAAACTTGGAGATATTACACTCAATTCCTTCATCTAAATCATTGATGTATATTGTAAAGAGCGGGGGCCCCAGCACTGAGCCCTGCAGCACTCCACTAGTCACTGCCTGCTATTCTGAAAAGGACCCGTTTATCCCGAATTTCTGCTTCCTGTCTGCCAACCATTTCTCTATCCACGTCAGTATATTACCACCAATACCAGGTGCTTTGATTTTGCACACCAATCTCTTGTGTGGGAACTTGTCAAAAGCCTTTTGAAAGTCCAAATACACCATATCCACTGGTTCTCCCTTGTCCACTCTCAAAAGTTACATCCTCAAAAAATTCCAGATTTGTCAAGCATGACTTCCCTTTCATAAATCCATGCTGACTTGGACCGATCCCGTCACTACTTTCCAAATGCGCTGCAATTTCATCCTTAATAATTGATTCCAACATTTTCCCCAGCACTGATGTCAGGCTAACCGGTCTATAATTACCCGTTTTCTCTCTCCCTCCCTTTTTAAAAAGTGGTGTTACATTAGCTACCCTCCAGTCCATAGGAACTGATCCCGAGTTGATAGACTGTTGGAAAATGATCACCAATGCATCCACTATTTCTAGGGCCACTTCCTTAAGTACTCTGGGATGTAGACTATCAGGCCCCGGAGATTTATCGGCCTTCAACCCCATCAATTTCCCGAACACAATTTCCCGCCTAATAAGGATATCCTTCAGTTCCTCCTTCTCACTCGACCCTCGGCCCCCTAGTACATCCGGAAGGTTATTTGTGTCTTCCTTCGTGAAGTCAGAACCAAAGTATTTGTTCAATTGGTCTGCTATTTCTTTGTTCCCCATTATAAATTCACCTGAATCTGACTGCAAGGGATCTACATTTGTCTTCACTAATCTTTTTCTCTTCACATATCTGTAGAAGCTTTTACAGTCAGTTTTTATGTTCCCGGCAAGCTTCTTCTCATACTCTAATTACCCCCTTTGTCCTCCTCTGCTGAATTCTAAATTTCTCCCAGTCCTCAGGTTTGCTGCTTTTTCTGGCCAATTTATATGCCTCTTCCTTGGATTTAACACTATCCTTAATTTCTCTTGTTCGCCACGGTTGAACCACCTTCCCCGTTTTATTTTTATTCCAGAGAGGTTTGTACAATTGCTGAAGTTCATCCATGTGATCTATAAATGTTTGCCATTGCCTATCCACTGTCAACCCTTTCAGTATCATTTGCCAGTCTGTTCTAGCCAATTCACGCCTCATACCATCGAAGTTACCTTTCCTTCAGTTCAGGACCCTAGTTTCTGAATTAACTGTGTCACTCTCCATCCTAATAAAGAATTCTACCATGTTATGGTTACTCTTCTCCAAGGGGTCTCGCACAACAAGATTGCTAATTAGTCCTTTCTCATTACACATCACCCAGTCGGGGATGGCCAGCTCCCTGGTTGGTTCCTCGACATATTGGTCAAGAAAACCATCCCTAATACACTCCAGGAAATCCTCCTCCACCACATTGCTACCAGTTTGGTTAGCCCAATCAATATGTAGATTAAAGTCACCCATGATAACTGCTGTACCTTTATTACATGCATCCCAATTTCTTGTTTGATGCTGTCCCCAATCTTACTACAGCTGTTTGGTGGTCTGTACATAACTCCCACTAGCGTTTTCTGCCCCTTGGTATTCCACAGCTCCACCCATACCGATTCCACATCATCTAAGCTAATGTCCTTTCTGATTATTGCATTAATTTCCTCTTTAACCAGCAATGCCACCCCGCCTCCTTTTCCTTTCTGTCTATCCTTCCTAAATGTTGAATACCCCTGGATGTTGAGTTCCCAGCCTTGGTCACCCTGGAGCCATGTCTCCGTGATGCCAATTACATCATATTGCTTCGTATTATCACTGGTGGCAATGAACGCCTGGGCTATCGCTTTGGCTTTACTCAAGATGGGGTCTCTGCAGTCAAAAGTTTGCAAAGTATGGTTTCAAGGCCAATGCCAAGTACGAAAAAGTCTCTGAGCATATGCTTCAAATGTCCTTCAAATTCACAATGTCCTGTAAGGCATCTCAGCTCGGCGACATAACTCGCCACTTGCTGGCCTTCAGATCTTTTGTAGGTGTAAAACCGGTACCTCGCCATCAGAATACTTTCCTTCGGGTGCAAATGCTCTCAGACCAGTGTGCACAAATCATCATATGATTTTTCCGTGGGTTTCGCTGGAGTGAGCAGATGCTTCATGAGGCCATATGTTGGTGCCCCACAGACGGTGAGGATGATCGCCCTTCGTTTGGCAGTACTCTCTTCCCCATCTAGCTCGTTGGCCACGAAGTATTGGTCAAGTTGCTCCACAAATGTTTCCCAATTATCTTCCTCTGAGAATTTCTCCAGAATGCCCATGTTCTCTACATCTTTGGGTTCGCTATCTGTATCTCGTCGCCAGTTGTTGTGTATGGAGAAAGAGTCAGACTGAACACTGTGAGCTCAAAGTAAACTGTGACTTTAGTCTTTTATTGCAAGTCTCCAGAGTGCATCTCCAACCTGTGAGGCCTCCTTAAATACCTGTGTTCCCAAGGGATTGTGGGATCCCTTGGAACTCCGGGGATGAGCCCTCTGGTGACTGTACAGAGTAAATACAAGTTTACATATATAACAATGTGGCCACATGTAGCACAGATGAGACATCAGGCTCAGTTTCATCCTCCTCCTCCTCAGTTTGTTGTTCATCACCCATGGTGATGCCGACCTGCAGCAGTATAGGTGTTGCTGCAGGGGCCTCCCGTTGCGCTTGGGGAGTCTCGGAAGCTTGAAAATATAATTGAGGTTATTAGAAGAGAAGGGGAGACATGAGAATGCTTGTGCTGCACAGGCATATGTACGAGGAGCAACACTACTGCAATAAATGTGAACGAGAGACGTTATATATGATTAACATGAGAGTACAGAAGAATACAGAAACTGCATGCATAACATTACATCATTCATATATTATAATTAAATGCCATTAAATTACTTTAAATTACCACTGGTTTACTACTACTTTACACATTATTCATGTGGCACAACAACAGGCTCTGCACCACCACGGGTGGCAGAATGATTATGTGTGCCCACTAAGGCTGCGGCATGCAGATCAGTGAGAGGGTGCAGCTCATCAGGCCCTCCTCCGGTCCGCCTCTGGTCTGCATGATTCTTAGATGTCTTCCTCTGCAAATGTGACAAGAGCATCGCTTAAGCTAATTGACTCGATACTATTACGGAAACACAATAGATATTGTAATCTACATTTAGTCACCCCACAAGCTATTCATCATTAACGTATGCTAATACTGCTTGTATCCACAATGGATGCATGGTTATGACAATCACATTCAGAGAAAATATTTAATACGATCGTGTTTGGAACTAATGCTTGCCACCAAACATCTCGTGTACAATCTCCAGGAAAGGTCCCACCCACGGGCCGTGCCATTTGGCGCCTGAGTGGGGAGGTCGGTGGTTTATTTGAATCGATGGAGGTCCCCCGGGAGGGGGCGGGGGGGCGGGGAAATCAGGACCGCTGGTGAGCTCAGCAATAACAGGACTGTAATGGGAGGGGGCACCGTGTTGATGGGCTGTGCTCGGAGACCTCCATGTGGCCGCAGTTAATGTCCCAAAGTGTCCCAGGGCAGATAGTGAGCCAGGGCAGCTCTCCCCCAGTCCAGGCTGGGTCACTGTGTGAGTGATAGCAGCCAGAGCGACTGACACAGTCTGGGTGAAGGTGACCGGACCCCTCAGTGCTCAGTCATGCCCCATCCTCCAACATAACCAAAAAGAAGACGGTGCCCAAGTTAAAGACTTGCTCACAGCACACAAGAATTCTCCTTCTAAACTAAAGTGGTAGAAATGTCGAATGCGGTCACTCTGTTTCCAGTCATTCCTTTGGCCACAATTTTCAATCAAAGCCTTTAAATAATAATAATTAATACTGTTGATTTAAATGTAAGACATCTCAGCAAAATTAGACTTAAAAGGCTCAGGTTCTGACCCCTGTCCAAATCTTAGCAGGGAAGCTACCCAAGATTACCCAGCTTAATTACAATCCGGCAGATTTATATTCTAATTAATGAGTCAGAGCATCATTACAATTTAAAATGTAATAATTGAATACTTACTTTTTCCGATGCAACAAGACTGTTCCATCGCTTGCGGCACTGGTCTGTCTCATGCCTATTGTGGGCCACCGATGATACCAGGGCGGCGCTATCGCCCCAAATTTTTTGATAAATGCAGAGGGGAGGTTTCCCACGCCCACCCCAGGTTAATTGGCCTCACGGATTTTCCATTTCATTCACTAATGCCTCATTAACCTCATCAGAGAATGCTTTCGCCCTCCATCTCCCTGAAAGCTCCTGCTGCATACTATCTGCAGAATCTTCATTTGAGATCTTGACCACTCCACACTTCTTTCCAAACATTCCTTTTCTCTCTCCCTCTCGTTCAGTCTTCTGAGCATGCACAGATGACCCCTGACCTTCCAAATCCCGGGAAAAGTTCTTTGTTGAAAAAATAACGTGCATTTGCTGAACGGCCATTGCTATGGACGTCAGCCTTGCACAACTGAATACATCGCTATCGCCCATTTTACATTGCTAAAGCTATCGTCCAAATTAAAAAGGCGAAACTAGCGGTTTTTAAAATGGGCGATATCCCAGCGATCCTGAAAAATAAAAAAAGCACTAAGGTCGGAAATATCCCCCATTTTTGGGTGATAGCGGTCATAGTGGAAAGTCTAGCCCTAAAAAATCTGCAAAGAACAAGAACATAATAAATAGGAGCAGGAGTAGGCTATTTGGCCGATCGGGCCTGCTCCGCCATTTAATAAGATCATGGCTGATCCGATCATGGACTCAGCTCCATTTCACTGCCCGCTCCCCATAACCCTTTATTCCCTTTTCGCTCAAAAATCTGTCTATCTCCGCCTTAAATATATTCAATGACCCAGCCTCCACAGCTCTCTGGGGCAGAAAATTTCACAGATTTACAACCCTTTGAGAAAAGAAATTCCTTCTCATCTCAGTTTTACATGGGCGGCCCCTTATTCTTAAACTATGCTCCCTAGTTTTAGTTTCCCCTATGAGTGGAAATATCTTCTCTGCGTCCACCTTGTTGAGCCCCCTCATTATCTTATATGTTTCAATAAGATCACCCCTCATTCTTCTGAACTCCAATGAGTATAGGCCCAACCTACTCAACCTATCTTCATAAGTCAACCCCCTCATCTCCAGAATCAACCTTGTGAACCTTCTCTGAACAGTCTCCAATGCAAGTATATCCTTCTTTAAATATGGAGACCAAAACTGTATGCAGTACTCTAGGTGTGGCCTCACCAATATCCTATACAGTTATAGCAGGACTTCTCTGCTTTTATACTCTATCCCCCTTGCAATAAAGGCCAACATTCCATTTGCATTCCTGATTACTTGCTGTACCTGCAGACTAACTTTTTGTGTTTCATGCACAAGGATCCCCAGGTCCCTCTGTACTGCAGCACTTTGCAATTTTTCTCCATTTAAATTATAATTTGCTTTTCTATTTTTTCTGCCAAAGTGGATAACCTCACATTTTCCCACGCTATACTCCATCTGCCAAATTTTTGCCCACTCACTTAGCCTGTCTATATCCTTTTGCAGATTTTTTGTGTCCTCCTCACAATTTGCTTTCCCACCTATCTTTTGTATCATCAGCAAATTTGGCTACATTCATACTCGGTCCCTTCATCTAAGTCATTAATATAAATTGTAAATAGTTGAGGCCCCAGCACTGATCCCTGCGGGACCCCATTAGTTACTATTTGCCAACAGGAAAATGACCCATGTGTCCAGACTCTCTGTTTTCTGTTAGTTAGCCAATCCTCTATCCATGCTAATATATTACCCCCAACCCCATGAACTTTTATCTTGTGCAGTAATCTTTTATGTAGCACCTTATCGAATGCCTTCTCGAAATCCAAATATACCTCATCCACTGTTTCCCTCTTATCCACCCTGCTGGTTACATCCTCGAAGAACTCCAGCAAGTTTGTCAAATATGATTTCCCTTTCATAAAACCATACTGGCTCTGCTTGATTGAATTATGCTTTTCCAAATGTCCTGCTACTGTTTCCTTAATAATGGACTCCAGCATTTTCCCAACAACAGATGTTAAGCTAACTGGTCTATAGTTTCCTGCTTTGCGTCTGCCTCCTTTTTAAAATAAGGGCGTTACATTTGCTGTTTCCAATCCGCTGGGACCTTCCCAGAATCCAGGGAATTTTGATAAATTACAACCACTATCTCTGCAGTCACTTCTTTTAAGACCCTTGGATGCAAGCCATCCAGGGGACTTGTTCACCTTTAGTTCCATTATTTTATCGAATATTACTTCTTTAGTGATAGTGATTGTATTAAGTTCCTCCTTCCCTATAGCTGCTTGATTATCCACTATTGGGATGTTTTTAGTGTCTCCTACCATGAAGACCAATACAAAATATTTGTTCAACGTCTCTGCCATTTCCCTGTTCCCCATTATTAATTCACCAGTCTCATCCTCCAAGGGATCAACATTTACTTTAGCCACTCTTTTCCTTTTGTGTACCTGTAGAACCTCTTATTATTTGTTTTTATATTTTGTGCTAGTTTACTTTCATAATCTATCTTCTCTCTCTTTATTATTTTTTTAGTCGGTCTGTGCTGGCTTTTAAAAGTTTCCAAAACCTCTGGCCTCCCACTAGTCTTGGCCACATTGTATGCCCTTGTTTTCACTTTGATACCATCCCTTATTTCCTTAATTAGCCACAGATGGTTATCCCTTCTCTTCCAGTCTTTCTTTCTCAATGGGATATATTTTTGTTGCGAGTTATGAAATATCTCCTTAAATGTCTGACAGTGCTCATCAACTGTCCCACACTTTAATCTATTTTCCCTGTCCACTTTAGACAACTCTGTCCTCATACCTTTGTAGTCTCCTTTATTTAAGCTTAGGACCCTGGTTTGAGATCCAACTTTCTCACCCTCCAACTGAATTTGAAATTCAATCATTTTATTGTCACTCATTCCAAGAGGATCCTTCACTCGGAAATTGTTTATTAATCCTGTCTCAATACACAGTACCAAATCTAAGATAGCCTGCTCCCTGGTTGGTTCCACAATGTACTGTTCAAGGAAACTATCCCAGATACACTCTATGAACTTTTCCTCAAAGCTACCCTGGCCAATTTGCTTTGTCCAATCAATAGGAAGACTAAAATCATCCATGATTATTGCCATTCCTTTATTACAAGCCTCCATTATTTCTTGATTTATACTCCGTCCAACAGTGTCGCTACTGTTAGGGAGCCTATAGACTGCACCCACCAGTGACTTTTTCCCCGTATTATTCCTTATCTCCACCCAAACTGATTCAATGTCTTGATCTTTTTCTCACTAATGCACTGATCTCAACCTTTATTAACAGTGCTACCCCATTCCATTTTCCTTTCTGTCTGTCCTTCCAAATTGTCAAATACCCCTGAATATTTAGTTCCCAGCCTTGGTCACCTTGCAACCACATCTCTGTAATGGCTATCAGATCATACCCATTTGCATCTAGTTGTGCCGTCAACTCACCTATTTTGTTACAAGTGCTGCGTGCATTCAGATAAAGAGCTTTTAAAGTTGTTTTTCTACCATTTGTATGCTGCTCTGACCCGACTTTCTGATTCACCTTCATGTTTATACATTCTGTTCTTTCCTGTCACGCTCTAGTTTTCATTTCCCCCAGTGCTACTCTGCTCTATTGAATTCTTATTCTTTGACTTTTACATTTTTGCTCACCTGAACCCTCCATCCTCCCCCACTAATTATTTTAAAGCCCTCTCTACAGCCCTAATTATTTAATTTTCCAGGACACTAGTCCCAGCATGGTCCATGTGGAGACCGTCGCAATGGAACAGACCCCAGTACTGGTGTCAGTGTCCCACGAACCAAAAGCCACTTCTCCCACACCAGTCTTTGAGCCATGTGTTTAACTCTCTGATTTTATTTACCCTATGCAAATTTGCTTTGGCTCAGGTAGTAATCCAGAGATTATTACCTTTGTGGTTCTGCTTTTTAATTTGGCCCCTAGCTGCTCATAATCCCTCAGCAGAACTTCTTTGTTTGTCCTACCTATGTCGTTGGTACCCCATCATCATCATAGGCGGTCCCTCGGAATCGAGGAAGACTTGCTTCCACTCTTAAAAATGAGTCCTTAGGTGGCTGAACAGTCCAGTAAGAGATCCACAATCCCTAACACAGGTAGGACAGATAGCCGTTAAGGATAAGGGAGGGTGGGCAGATTTGCCGCACACTCTTTCCGCTGCCTGCGCTTGATTTCTGCATGCTCTTGGCGATGAGACTCGAAGAGCTCAGCGCCCTCTCGGATGCACTTCCTCCACTTAGGGCGGTCTTTAGCCAGGAACTCTAAAGTGTCGGTGGGGATGTTGCACTTTATCAGGGAGGCTTTGAGGGTGTCCCTGTAATGTTTCCTCTGCCCACCTTTGGCTCTTTTTCTGTGAACGAGTTTCGAGTAGAGCGTTTGCTTTTGGAGTCTTGTGTCAGGCATGCGAATAATGTGGCCTGACAATAGAGCTCATCAAGTGTGGTCAGTGCTTCAATGCTGGGGATGTTGGTCTGGTCGAGAATGCTAATGTTGGTGCGCCTGTCCTCCCAGCGGATTTGTAGGATCTTGTGGAGATATCGTTGGTGGCATTTCCCCAGCGACTTGAGGTGTCTACTGTACATGGTCCATGTCTCTGAGCCATACAAGAGGGCGGGTATTACTACAGCCCTGTAGATCATGAGCTTGGTGGTAGATTTGAGCGCCTGGCCTTCGAACACTCTTTTCCTCAGGCGGCCGAAGGCTGCACTGGCGCACTGGAGGCGGTGTTGAATCTCGTCATCAATGTCTGCTCTTGTTGATAAAAGGCTCCCGAGGTATGGGTAATGGTCCATATTGTCCAGGGCCGTGCTATGGATCTTGATGACTAGGGGGGGGGCAGTGCTGTGTAACGAGGACAGGCTGGTGGAGGACCTTTGTCTTACGGATGTTTAGCGTAAGGCCAGTTCTTTCGTACGCCTCAGTAAATACATCAACTATGTCCTTGTGTTCAGCCTCTGTATGGGTGCAGACGCAAGTGTCACCCGCCTATGGTAGCTCGATGATCGAGGTTGAGGTGGTCTGGGGTGGAGACGGCGAAGGTTGAACAGCTTCCCACTGGTTCTGTAGTTTAGTCCCACTCCAGCGGGGAGCTTGTTGACTGCGAGGTGGAGCATGACAGTGAGGAAGATTGAGAAGAGGTTTGGGGTGATGACGTAGCCCTGTTTGACCTTGGTTTGGACGTAGAGCATCTGTAATGGATCCATTGGTAAGGATCACGGCCTGCATGTCGTCGTGGAGCAGGCGGAGGATGTTGACGAACTTTTGGGGGCATCCGAAAAAGAGGAGGATGCTCCATAGACCCTCGCGGTTGACAGTGTCAAAGGCCTTTATGAGGTCGAAGAAGGCCATGTGGATCACAACGACTGGATCTTCCCCCTCCCACTCCAAGTTCCTCTCCAGCCCAGAGGAGATGTCCTTAACCCTGGCACCGGGTAGGCAACACAGCCTTCGGGACTCACGCTCTCGGCTGCAGAGAACAGTATCTATCCCCCTAATGATACTGTCCCCTACCTTTACAACATATCTTTTTACTCCCCCCACTTGAATGGCCTCCTGTACCAAGGTGCTGTGGTCAGTTTGCGCATCCTCCCTGTAGTCCCTGCTCTCGTCCACACAGGGAGTAAGAATGAGAGGGGATCTTATTGAAACATATAAGATACAGAGGAGGCTTGACAAGGTAGATGCAGAGTGAATGTTTCCACTCATGAGTGAATCTAGAACTAGGAGGCATAGTTTAAGAATAAGGGGTCGCCCATTTAGAACTAAGCTGAGGAGGAATTTCTTCTGCCAGTGGGTCGTAAATCTGTGAAATTCTCTGCCCCAGAGAGCTGTGGAGGCTGGGTCATTTAATATATTTAGGCGGAGATAGACAGATTTTTGAGAGATAAGGGAATGAAGGGTTGTAGGGAACGGGCAGTGAAGTGGAGTTGAGCCCAAGATCAGATCAGCCATGATCTTATTAAATGGCAGAACAGGCTTGGGGGGCCAAATGACCTACTCCTACTCTTATTTCCGATGTTTCCTATGTTTTTTACATCGCCTTTGGTTCTTTTGCCAATCACCTTAAATCTGTATCCTTTGGTTCTTGACCCTTCTGCCACTCTCTATCTACTCTGTCCAGACCCCTCATGATTTTGAACACCTCTATCAAATCATTGTTCTCTGCTCCAAGGAGAACAACCCCAGTTTCTCCAGTCTATCCACGTAACTGAAGTCCCTCATCCCTGGAACCATTCTTGTAAATCTTTTTGGCACCTTTTCTAAGGCATTCACATCCTTCCTAAAGTGTGGTGCCCAGAATTGAACACTGTACTCCAGTTAAAGCCGAACTCATATTTTATACGAGTTCATCATAATTTCCACACTTCTGTATTCTATATCTCTATTTACCCTCATGGTAAAACAGCTTGCCAATACTCCCTGGCAAGGCTCGTGTATGATGAGAAGGCAGGTGGGGGAAGTATCAAAAGTAACCCAGCAATAATCGGAACCTTCAAGAAGAGAGGAGAATATTAAAGAAGGGGCGGAAAAGAACTTTAAGAAGTTTTAGCACCAGTCAGCAGCTAATGAGCAGTGCTCTGAACATACATCCAAGACTTATAAGTGAAGCTGTGCCTTTCTCAACTTCATAGCAATGTAAACAGGCATTGCAAACACAGCTGCTTTCTTCCATTGTTGCTGAAGCTGAATCAATACCAAGCCCCTGGTGCAATATAAAAAGGGCAGTCTATACAAGAAAAATAAACTCACACACGGTTTTATAAGGATTAATGGTAGAGAGTCAGATTGCATATCTCCCTGGAAATGCTTTCTCTCCCCAATATTGTGATCTTTCCAGAAGCTCTTGGGGAGAACATAAATCAAGAACTTTTTCTGAGATTGTTTAAGTGTGTGTTAACTGTACATTGAATTGCTTAACAGTAGTAATTGTCACATCCATATTCCGTAACCTATCTTTTTTATGAACTATGATCCCTTGGCAAATAAAATGAATACTTAGGGGTAGAAAATGGTTATTGTTGTGCTTGTTTTCTTGATGGAAAACAGGGGTAAAAATGACTCTTTTCAGACTGCTATGCCCTGCGCCCCAAGGATGCCTGAAAAATGTCTATTCTTATTTGACACTGGTGCTTTGAACAGTCTTCTAAAAATATTTTTACAACAAAAACTAGCTCCAGTAATTGTATGTAGTGATTTCATCTCCATTAAATATAAAAAAAATATTTAATTGAATTGATGGCATATATGCCATAAAGTCTGAACCATATTGTGACAGATAAGGAAACATCAGCCATATAACAGATTGTATAATTGTGTTCTCCCTAAACATATAGGGCTAAAAATGGGCCTTGTTCCAGAGATGTGAGACATCTCAGCCTTGCTGATTGCTGGTACAAGACCCATTTGTTTTTTTGCGATTTTCCACACGGCTTTAGGCCGGCGATGTGGAATGGACGATCTCATTTTCGGCAAAGTCGCATTCGCCCACCGAAAGAGGAAGTCAAAAAGCTTCCTTAGCAATGGCCTTGTGTGTATGTGAGATTTTTTTTTCTCGGCCGACTGGTTTTACTGTGTTTTGGGAGGTCAGGGGTCAACACACATGCTCAGAAGGTACAGAGTGGGATTAGAAAGAGAGAGAGAGAGGAAAGAGAGGAGAGAAGCTGGAAAGTTTATGTGGTTTGAGTGGACATAATTTGGAGTGATTCTTAGTGAAAACATAAAGTTAAATCTAATTAAAAATGAGTATGAAGACTGAAAATGAGAGGAAAAGGGCCAAACCCTTGAGTGACGAGGCATATGAAGCCCTGGTCAATGAGGTGCAGGTAAAGTGGACCGAACTGACACGGGGTGTGTATGGCAAACAGCCACCCCGTGTCTACCGTAAAATCTGGACGCAGATTGCAGCCATGGTGTCTTCTGCATTCTTTAGGAGAAGGGGAGGAGACCAGTGCAGGAAATGCTGGAATAGTTTGGTGGCTGCAGCAAGAGTAAGTTGCATTTTATATTTTTATATTTTACTGATTATATTTTATTGTTACTGATGCATGCAAATTTTTATTAGAACAATGAATCTCCTGCATTGAATCTAATTCTTGAATATATTAGTTAAACCATGTTAACAGTAAGTTGCATTTTCTATTTCAAATTGTACATGTAATATGTTACTGATGCATGCATGCATGCAAATTCTTAATATTACAATGAATCTACTTCATTGAATTTAAGTTTGTCATTCGTAAATGTGTTATGTGAACCAGCAGCATGTAACATTTTAAACTGTTGTGACCTCAAGATGCTACCTAGTTCATTAGCTTATGCCATGTCTCAGAAGGCTCAGAATGTCACGTCCCCTGCAATCTCCTGGAAGAAGACCTGCTGCCTGCTGGACCTGGTAGCCGCGTGTTACCAGTGGCTGTCAAAGTCACCACCGCCCTCAACATTTTTGCCTCTGGATTCTTCCACGGCTGAGAATCTACCAGTCAGCCTTGCACAAATTCATGTGACAGGTGACTGATGGGTTGTTTGCCAGGGCCAGCAATTATGTCAACTTTGCCACCGATGATGTCAGTCATGATGAGCAGCTGCTCGGCTTTGCCAGCTCTGGTTGGCTTCCCACCCGTGCAGGGCATCAGCGACTGCACACACGTGACAATCTGGGCACCCCCAGAACAAGCAAGAGTATTCGGGAACCGCAAGGGCTTCCAATCCATAAATATGCAACTGGTATGCAACCACAAAAAGATCTTTATGCAGGTGTGCGCAAGATTCCCGGGCAGCTGCCTTAATGCTTCAGTCCTGTGGCAGTCTAAGTTCCCTGATCTCTTCGCACCTGGAAGCAAACTTAAAGGGTGGTTGCTAGGCAATGAGGGATACCCACTGCAAACGTGGCTCATGAAACCAGAAACCCCAACACTGAAGCCCAACAGCGTGACAATATCACCACCAGATGTGGGATTCAACAGGCCATTGGCGGCTGTAGATGCGCTTCAGGTGCCTGGACAGATCTAAAGGTGTCCTTCAGTACACACCAGCCAGGGTACTAGAATGGTTGTCGTGTGCTGTGCTCTGCACAACATTGTGCAACAGTAAGGCTTTACATAGAATTATATAGAATTTAACAGCACAGAAACAGGCCATTTGGCCAAACTGGTCCATGCTCATGTTTATGCTCCTGCAGGAGGACCAAAGCGAAGAGCGCAGTTCCTCCTTGGACGATTTGGAAGGGGAGGAGGAAGAAGAAGAGGAAGAGGGTGCTGTGGGCAATATAGCCCCCAGTTGCTCACAGTGCTGCCTGGGATGCCAGGGATGCCTTTATTAATGCAAGGTTTACTTAGGTTGCACCAGCGGACCCACATCACAAGCACATTCAATGACCTCTCTTCCCCTCCCCTCCCATTGCCACTGTCACAAAGCAGTCCTGCAACCAACCAACCACCCCTTCAACATCCCCCATTGCTCCCCATCAATTCATGTCCTCACATTCATACTCAACAAATTACGCCACTTACCATCAAACACCTAAGACAGGATTAATAAACAATATCCTAATAAAGGATCCCCTCAGAATGAGTGATCATAGCATGATTGAATTTCAAATCCACATGGAGGGTGAGAAAGTTGGATCTCTAACCAGCGTACTAAGCTTAAATAAAGGAGATTATGAAGGTATGAGGGCAGAGTTGGATAAAGTGGACAGGGAAAATAGATTAAAGTGTTGGATGGTTGATGAATAATGGTGTACATTTAAGGAGATATTTCACAACTCTCAAGAAAAATATATTCCAGTGAAGAAGAAAAGGTGTAAGAGAAAAAATAGCCATCCGTGACTAACTAAGGAAATTAAGGACGGTATCCAATTAAAAACAAGGGCATACAAAGTGGCCAAAACAAGTGGGAGGACAGAAGACTGGGAAGACTTTAAAAGCCAGCAAAGAATGACTAAAGAAATGATTAAGAAAGGGAAGATAGACTATGAAAGTAAACTAGCACAAAATCTAAAAACAGATAGCAAGAGTTTCTATAGGTATATAAAAAGGAAAAGAGTGGCTAGAGTAAATGTTGGTCCCTTCGAGGACGAGACCAGGGAATTAGCAATGGGGAACATGGAGATGGCAGAAACTCTGAACAGATATTTTGTATCAGTCTTTACGGTAGAGGACACTAACAACATTCCAACAATTGATAGCCTAGGGGCTACAGGCGGGGGGGAGGAACTTAACACAATCACAATCACTAAGGAGGTGGTACTCAGTAAGATAATGGGACTAAAGGCAGAAAAATTCCCTGGACTTGATGGCTTGCATGCTCGGGTCTTAAGAGAAGTAACGGCAGGGATTGTGAATGCATTGGTTGTAATTTATCTAAATTCCCTGGATTCTGGGGAGGTCCCAGCAGATTGGAAAACTGCAAATGTAACGCCCCTAATTAAAAAAGGAGGCAGACAAAAAGCAGGAAACTATAGACCAGTGAGCCTAACTTCTGTGGTTGGGAAAATGTTGGAGTCCATTATTAAAGAAGCAGCAGGTGGACATTTGGATAAGCAAAGATTGGTCAGGCAGGGTCAGCATGGATCTATGAAGGGGTAGTCATGTTTGACAAATTTGCTGGAGTTCTTCAAGGATGTAACGAAAAGGGTGGATAAAGCGGAACCAGTGGATGTGGTGTATTTGGAATTCCAGAAGGCATTTGACAAGGTGCCACATAAAAGGTTACTGCACAAGATAAAAGTTCACGGGGTTGGGGGTAATATATTAGCATGGATTACTAACAGAGAACAGAGAGTCGGGATAAATGGTTCATTCTCTGGTTGGCAGCCAGTAACTAGTGCGGTGTCGCAGGGATCAGTGCTGGGACCCCAACTATTTACAATCTATATTAACGACTTGGAAGAAGGGACTGAGTGTGACATAGCCAAGTTTGCTGACAATATAAAGATGGGAGGAAAAGCAATGTGTGAGGTGGACACAAAATCTGCAAAAGGACATAGACAGGCTAAGTGAGTGGGCAAAAATTTTGCAGATGGAGTATAATATTGGAAAGTGTGAGATCATGCACTTTGGCACAAAATAAAAATCAAAGAGCAAGTTTTTACTTAAATGGAGAAAGATTGCAAAGTGCCGCAGTACAGAGGAACCTTGGGGTGCTTGTGCATGAAATGCAGAAGGATAGTATGCAGGTACAGCAAGTGATCAGGAAGGCCAATGGTATCTTGGCCTTTATTGCAAAGGGGATGGAGTATAAAAGCAGGGAAGTCTTGCTACAGCTATATTAGGTATTGGTGAGGCCACACCTGGAATACCACATGCAGTTTTGGTTTCCATATTTACAAAAGGATATATAAGTAACTCTCGTTTATCAGGATACGGATATAACGGAAAACCCACTGTACGGAATTAAAAATATTTCATCGCTATTTCTCACCCGTAACACTTCCACATATATCATATCTAGATCCTTTTGTTGCAAAATCGCTAACAATTGCACAACGTGACACTCAGCATGAGCAAGGACTACCATAAAAATCTAAAAACTGAATACACAAGTTCACCCTCCTCTGACCTTGCTTTACTGGTGTGTGTGTCTGCACGCTGCGCCCACCGCTGACGTTGAGAACGGGGGCAGTGCCGGCCCTGGGTTCCAGGCACAGAACGCAACCCGGAGAGCGCGCTCCGGAACCCCGGAGCGGGACAATCTCCTCCTCGAGGCCACCTGCAGCCAACCCCAATGCAGAATTCGTCCCTCCGCGATTACATCTGGCGGAAGTACATGCATGCTGGTAATGTCCATCTTTTGTATACATAACTGCCTTGTAAACTCGCCCTACTGAAAAATTTGTTTACCCGGAATTGACGAATCCTCGAGCGATCTGGATAAACGAGAGTTTCCTGTATTTGCTTTGGAGGCAGTTCAGAGAAGGTTCACTCGGTTGATTACGAGGATGAGGGGGTTGACTTATGAGGAAAGGTTGAGTAGGTTGGGCCTCTACTCATTGGAAATCAGAAGAATGAGAGGTGATCTTACCAAAACGTATAAGATTATGAGGGGGCTTGACAAGGTGGATGCAGAGAGGATGTTTCTACTGATGGGGGAGACTTGAACTCGAGGGCATGATCTTAGAATAAGGGGCCGCCCATTTAAAACTGAGATGAAGAGAAATTTCTTCTCTCAGAGGGTTGTTAATCTGTGGAATTCGCTGCCTCAGAGAGCTGTGGAAGCTGGGACATTGAATAAATTTAAGACAGAAATAAACAGTTTCTTAAACAATAAGGGGATAAGGGGTTATGGGGATCAGATAGGGAAGTGGAGCTGAGTCCATGATCAGATCAGCCATGATCTTATTGAATGGCGGAGCAGGCTCAAAGGGTCGTATGGCCTACTCCTGCTCCTATTTCTTATGTTCTTAATGGACAAAATGGGAAAGTGGTGAAAAAGAATAATCCTTATGTGAGCTAAATAAAGAACAGAAACTTATCTAAACTACAATTTAGCTGATATCCATGTGCAAACCCTAAAGCCTTACTCTTCCATATATTGCTACTCCTACATGGTAGAACCTGTGTGTCTTTGGCAGAGGTAGTAGCGGGCTGCTCAGATGCCTGCTCTGACTGCTGAGATGCTCTTGGCTGATGTCCTATGGGTTTTGGAGCCTGTGAGGGCCCCGACAAAGACTGCTCCACCTGCACCTGTGAAGGGGCAGACTCGGCCATCGGGAGACAAGGCAGCATGTGGGCTACTGACTGAGAGATGGGCTGTGAGTGAGAAGTCAAAACGATTTGAGTGGAGTCCCCTCTTCCATGACGCCTTTCGCCCTCATCCCTCTCGCCATCATCTCTCTCACGGTCCTGCCGGTCCTGCTGCACTTCACGACTACCACTGTTCTGGTGCAGATCAGTAGGCCTTGTAAGACGAAGGCTAATGTATGTATCTGTCAACCTATTTAAAGCTGCCATCCAGAGTCAGCATGGTAGTGCAACAACAAATTGTGTTGTTTGATAGGAGCGTATGACGCTCCATGATGCCGGCCACTCTATTGATGGAAGAAGCCATCATCTCAATGGCCTGTGACATCACCTCCCTCATGCTTAAAGTGGACTCCTCCAATTTCTCTTCAATCATGGTGATTCCACTTTGAAGGCTTGTTAGTATACCGCACATTGTCTGCTGTAGCTCAATGATTGTCCGCTTCATCAACAGACTCTGAGGTACAGCATCTGTGTCCAGCTGAGCAGAGCTTGGAGGGGACAGTGGCCTTCGACACGGACTCTGTACTACTGCCCGTGTCTCCACCGTATGCTCTTACTCACTTGTAAAGTGTGAGTCACTGGGTGAAAACCCAACTATCTGCCTTACTCACACCAAAGTGTGAGTATCTGAGCTGGTGAATGGTCAGCATGAATCTTGTGACGGTGCACCCTCTGAAGGACTCAGCTCCTCTGAGGAATCATCGGCGGGGAACTCCACCAACTACTGCTGCGCGCGTGAAGGCCATGGCAGAGAAAAGATGTGAATTAATACTGGCAAATAAGGTATGTTGCAAGTTATCATTATGAAGATGATCATATTTCACTTGCTATTGAAATCAGGTGAACCATGATGGAGTGCCACATGACACAGGGGTGGCTTTTATTTAATTGTGTTACCAGGTAGCTGAGTGCTCCCCATCTCCCTATCTCCAACGGCCAGGGATGCCCAAACTCCACTGATCTCCAATGCCTCCTCCTCTGTGCTTGTCAGCTGCAAGGGCCTCTTCCTATTCTCTCTCTCTCCCTGGTATTCTGTACTCTCTTCTCCAGCAAGGAGGGAAAGAAGAGACGTATGAGTGAGTGTAATGACATGTGTTCATCCGATGGATGGAGAGCTTTTGGTGAGGGTGACTATGTATGAGAGCATGACATTGCATAAGGATGAGGGTGAGTGTCAGTGGTGGATGGATAGATGGGGATGTGAGGAAGTGCATAGAACGAGAAGGAGGGGTGCACTTGCATGGTTGTGTGTGAGGAGTGATGTACTGGAGTAGGCTTGACAAGGAAGAGTAAGGGGGTGGGGTGATGCGCACAGCAGGATGTAGGTGCACGTGGCACTGTACTCACCTTTCCTGACCTGCTTAGGTCATTAAACCACTTTCTGCACTGAATCCAGGAGCGTGGCACCACGCTCCTATTGCTGACCTCCTCCACTACCTATAACCACACCGTTTTAGTCTCCACTGCAGGCTTCTTCCTCCCATCCATAGGGAACTCCTCGACTCGTCACAGTCCCCAGCAGCACATCCAGGAAAGTATCACTGGAATGAGGAGCAGCCTTTGCCCGTCTGGACTCCATTCTGTCACTTGATTATCTTTTCTTCCCAACTCCAAACTCCTTCAATTGCGTGTTTGGAGTGTCCCTTGAAATACTGCAGTTGAGATCGTGTCATGCGGGTCCACATCACACCCGCTGATACTGATTGGACGGGAAAGCCAGAAGTAAAATGTTAATGAGGCGACTGAGTTAAAAAGCCACCGAGAGACCCGCTGCATTTACTTCTGGCTTCCCTGCATGCTAGCGAACTCCATTGCTCCCAATGTGTCACAAAACAAAATTTGGGGCCTATGCTACTGTAGGGGGTGGTGTTTTGGTCAGGTTTCTCAGATACCTTGGCATTTTTGAGGCATCCCACACCCTGGATTTTAGACTGTGGAGTGATTTGGGGGTTGTGAGAAACTGATACAGAGTCAGTTCGATAGGATGCAATACTGGTTTTATTGTGTTCGAACAGAGTAAAAGGGCATGTTTTTAATAATCATAGTAATCAGATACAAATAGGGAGAAATGGCAACTCAAATGTTCTATATTTGGGAAGAACACATAACACATATAACTGATTAAAAGAACACAGTCCTCCCACCTCCCAAAATACTTATGCACTAAACCTGGAAGGGGAAAACACACAAGAACATCAACAGGTAGGAACAGTAAGAAAAAAACCAAACTTCCCAGACCCACTATCTAGCCAGGTTAGAACTCTGAGGTTTCAGGGACCATGCTCACCAATTCCCTTTTGACAGTTCCAACTCTGGGGTTCGCCTCAGTTGTCCTGGTCCTGTTCCAAACTCTGGGATTCACCTTTGTTGTCCGGGTTCTGTAGTCTGTACCCTGGACCTCGTTGGGGACTTCAACCTGCGACACTTCTTCAGTTGGGCTGAGTCCGCTGATGCGGTAAGGTGCCTATTGGACTTGTGGGGTGAGTATTCACTTTTCCTTGGTCAGGGTAGTCTTAAAAGTTCCGTTAGGTAATGTTTTACCCCTTGGTAGCATAGGACAAGCTTGTCGAGTGGAAAAATCTTCGGTTTTTCTTCGGTTTCGTCGGGTTGGTTCCGGTTGACTGTTTGATTGGTTGCGATGGTTCGAAACTTTCTGATAGTCGTTTTGAAAGCCTGTTTGCTGTCGTGGTGCTGTCCTTCTGGGTTTTACAGATTCCTTTCACCGATGTTTCGGGGTCGCACTTTTTGAGGCTGGTGTTAAACTTATGCAACAAGACTGCTACCTTAACAGTGCCTCTAGAAACACCCCTAACTGCCAGAACAGGCCTTCTAAAACAGGCTTTCTTATCTTTGCGCCAAATCAGTTCTTGGGCTTTGTTTAAACTGTTCTGTCCATTGATTTTCAAATGTCTCCTTTGTCAATGTTTTTGGTGGGCTAGTCAGCAGTAACTCGATTAGGGTGTGATAATGTGCTATCACTGGTTTTGCTTTGTTTAGGATTGTCCAGTTTCCTAGCCATATTGTTGGGCCCATGATTTCCATAGTGGTTGATTGGGTAATTGGCTTCTTGCATATTTTGGATGAGTTCTGTAGTTTAGATAATGGCTGGTAATTTGATTATCTCTTAGGGGGTGAATTGGTGCTGCATAGTTCCCCCAGACAGTCTGGGATCCTTAATATACGAATTTGCTTCACAGAGGTTAGCCCCACCTTCTATATTTGGTAACTCTTTTTCGCAGCCAAAATGTTATAGAATCTTAAAATTGATATGCTCCTTCCCATAGATGTTTAGGGGATCTCAGGCTTCTGTAATTTAGATCAATTTTGAATTCTTTTTTCCAAAAGTCCAAACACTGAGCGGGGGGGGGGGCGGCTTTCCATGAGGTTGGCCCCCTTTTGCCTTTTTCCTTTTAAAACTTAAATCTCCACTTGAAAAATCCAAAGTTCATTTTTAACAGTCCAGGAGGAGCTTTTCTTTAATTTTCAGGGAGAGGGACTCATGGAAATTTTTGGGAACCCTTCAGTCCCCCCTATGACACTATCCATAGTGTCACTTTACAGGTGAGCAAAAATTCCTGACTCCCAAGAGCCAACCTTCCCACAAATTACCTAAACTAAACACCCATAGCATACATTCCCCTTTACGTGATACAGCATTCAGTTACATCCTCTTCCCTTTATAGGCATATAGGCAAGTTACACTTCACTTCACAAGAATAATACATATTTCAAATACATCACACAAAATTACAAACTTAAATTGCTAATAGGATTCCTAAGGTTTGTCCACCATCCTGTAATATCGGGATTGGTGCCTTCGGTTCTTCCCTTTGCACTTGGAACACCACAGATACAGCACTATCCCGAGCTGACATACTACCAAAAGATGGGAGGCTATCCTGATCCAAGAAGGGACTTCTATATTTTCAAAAATGTCCCACCAGGGTGGAACGATGATAGCCAAGATCTCACTCCCAATCTTAATTGTCTTTTGTTCTAAAGTGTAGAAATGTTTTTGCAATATTTCCACAGATTTCAACAAAGAGGGAAGACGTTCGGGTAGAGGAGGAATTGCATAAAGACATCGTTCCAGGTTCCCCTCTTTTGTTTCCCAGTACCCATAGTGTTTCTGGTGTCTAAATTGTATAATTCTGTTTTGTCTACATTGCCTAAGTCAAACTCGTAAAAATGTTCTCAACATTTCTTTTAAGTAGTACCTGGTGTAGTTGTTCCATTTCTTTGGGGCACCATGCAGGTAAGTGTACTTCAGTAAGGTTTAAGATAACAGAGGCTACTGCAAAGTGTATCCCCTGGTAGAGTACCTTTTCGGTCGGTACTCGAACTAATCCATTCCCTGGTCCCTTGGTGGTGGTAGGACACCTTTGTATTACTGTCCGTACTGTCGGGGTAGTAGGCAGGGGCTTTTTGGGGCATGCTACCAGTTCAGTGGCGTTAATTGGGACCGGAGAATAGGGGACCTCACACGCCAGCAGGCTAGGATCCCACGCCATCCCCTCTCCATTGTCTTGCCATTGTTTGACAAAGGCAATTGACATGCCTGCGGGACAGACCCTCTATGATCCCCACATGCAGACATAACTCCCCTGTTCAGACTCCCACCACTTATCCCAACACACACGCATTCCGCCCTCGGTCCCCATGATCGTCCGGTAGGTGTCGTTCCCCAGTCATTCCCAATCGGTTCTGTGGTCTACCGTGTCCTTAGCTTCCTGAGCCACCACCACCTATCCAGAGGAATCTGTCCCTTACAGGTAAGGCACACACGTTTTCCTTCAGTAACACTGACCCACGCCGCAACCATTTGTACCCTGGGGCATGGGATGGAGACATCCCCGGAGGTGAATCCATCCTGGCTGGAGTACCGAGTAGAGTTAGCTCCAGCCACGCTGGCCACCTCCCCTCGTGGAAGTAGATCGCGATCTCCTCCACACCCGGTGTGCCACCCCCGGTAGTCACCGTTGGTGCTCTCGCTCCCGAGCACCCATAAATGCGGGATTCCTCCACGTCACCTTGGTCACCGGTGCTTAAGGCGAGCAGGAGCAGCACCTTTTCCATTTTAAATTCCTTCCCAGTTCCTGTAGGGATACATAAAAGACAGCCATGCCCTGAGACAATTCTCCGGGTTGGCACGGGTCACTTATAACTAAAACTAAACTAACTATCTAAACTCCCCTTCCCCGCACTTAAATTCCCATACCATTAAGAACTTGCTGTATGTACATCTGCCATCCTTCTCCGGGTGGCCAGGCTAATTCCTCTTTAGCCTCCGCTTGGGATGGCTTCTGGGCAGCTTGTAAGGCTGAAGGTAAGGCAGCCTGAGCCGTAACAACTGAGGGCTCTCCCTAATGTTACTGGGGTTTGCCCTGTGTCCCAGGCGATCGGGGGACTGTTCCCTTCGATGATGCAGCACATTGCCCCTTTTGGTGTGGCCGCAGAGTCCTGCTCTGTAGGTTTTGCGCAGCCTGAGGCTGCAGGCTGGGGGCCCTTATCTTTAGAATGCTTCCTGACCTTGGGTGCCCCCTTTCTGGTGGCGGCCTTACCTGGACCGAACCACTGGAACTGGGGCGCTGGTGACCACGGGGCTTTTGGCTGTGGTGTGCGGGTAGTCCTTCTTGGGGCTACTGTTACTGGGGGTGCATCCGAGTCCCAAGCAATTGGTGGGATCGTCCCTCCAGTAACGCAGTTCACCGCTCCCACCTGCCCTGTTTGTCTGGCTGCTCCACCCCCTTTGGGACTTTCACAGTTCCCTATCTCCCATTCGTGGTGCTTGCGGGGTTCGAGCAGCAATCGGTTGCTCCGATGCTGGTTCCCCATGTTATCAGCAGCTTGCCAGTGAATCTGCTTGAGGTGTTCAAACAAATTCTTGACAAAACGGTCCCAGTTCACCTCTCTGAGATGACCTTCCATGAGCACCGGGGCTAGGACATGGGTGGGGGTTCACATGGCCCTACCAGTCATGAGCTCGTGTGGGGAATACCCCGTGCTCTTTGACTGGCAACCCCGGATCCCCATTAGGACCAGCGGTAAGACCTCTACCCATTTTTGGGGTGAGTCTCCCGTCTCCTTCCACAGCCTTTCTTTAATGGTGCAGTTTAAACGCTCCACATTACCTGATGACTGTGGGTTGTGGGCAACATGCCATTTCCCTTGAATGGCGAGCACATTAAGGGTTGCCTGCATTACCTGACCTGTGAAGTGGCTCCCCTGGTCAGACTCCACATACTGTGGTAGTCCCCACCGGGAGAATACCTCTTTCACAAGGATCCTAACCGTTCCTAAAGCGGTGGCTGTTCGGCATGGGAAGACTTCAACCCATTTGGAGAACACATCCACCAGGACTGGGCAGTACTTATAGCCTCCCTGGGCGGTGGCTAGGGGTCTGATGTAGTCGATCTGAATCGACTGCCATGGTCCCTCTACCCTCCTGATGTGTCCCATAGACACCTTCCTTTTCTGGGGGTCAGGGTTGTTAGCAGCACACACTAGGCAGTCGTCGCAGAACTCGCGGGCATCCTCCCTGAGTCTCGGCCACCACCCTGCCTGTTCCACCCGTTGCCGGTGGTCTCAGGTCCGGGGTGCCCCGCTCCTGGATGCTCATGGACCAGTTGGAGGAATTCCCTCCTGTGTTGCTGTGGCACTACCCATTGCTCTCCCCTGAACAGCATGCCTTCTTTAATGGTCATGGCTGCTACGCCATATGGTCCTTCTACCTTTTCTCCCTTGGTTAATGCTTTTAAAACAGTTCTTAGGACTGGATCCTGGGTTTGAACTGTTTGCAGGTCTGGGGCTAATACTACCCCTGCCCTGCCTGCCGTTCCTACCCTGCCCCTAACTGCTGCTAAGGGCATATGGATCCCAAAACCTCCCTGTGTGAGCACCCTCCTGAGCCAGCACATCTGCCTGCTGGTTTCCCTGACCACGAGGTTCAGTGGTCGAGTGGGCTTTTACCCTGTGAATGTAAATCTCCCTTTTCTTCCCTACGGCCATCATGATCTTTTCCAGCAGGGGCTTGATTGCCAAAGGTCAGCTGAGGTATACCCCTGATGGGACCAGATGGCCAGGTACTTCGTACACAAGTTGCATGTAAACATACTGTCCGAGCAAATCGTGTACGGGGTTGGGAATTTCTCGGGGTGTGTGACCACATATACCATTGTGGACAGTTCGGCACGCTGGCCGTTCATGGTGCTGGGGAGTTTAATAGCCAGGGCAATGTTTGCCTCTGGGTCATAGACTCCGCACCCTGTGAGTCGTTCACCAGCAGTTACTGGTGTATCCCGGCCCGAAAACCTACGTTGACTTCCCATACCCCTTCTACAAAGCACCGGTGGGCTGTCCCCGGGTAGATCATGTTAGCTGCGAGCCTTGGCTCGCAGAGGCCTTTTACCCTTAGGTCCATCTGGGAGAGGAGTAGGGCCCAGCGAGCGATGCGAGCACTGCTCACTGTCCCATCCTTTATCCTCCCATCCAGGAGCATCTGGGTAGGCGTATGGTGGGTGAGGAGTGTGATAAGGAACCCTCCTGTGAAGATTAAAGGTCTCTTCACAGCCCAGTGAATGGCCAGTAAGTGCCTCTCACAGTTGGAGTACCCCTTTTCCACATTGGTGAGCATACTGGAGGAGTAAACCACCGGTCTCAGCTGGCCGTGCCGTTCCTGCAACAGCACTGTGCTCAGACTGTCTCCGCTGGCTGCTACCTCCAGGAAAAACTCTCTCCCCTGATCAATCGCTCCTAGGGCCGGTGCAGTCTGCAGCCTTTCCTTGAGTTGTTTAAATGCTGCCTCGCAACCCTCGTCCCAATCCCACTCCACTCCTTTGTGTAGGAGCCGGAGCAGAGGGGCTGCTGTGGCTGCATAATCCTCAATGAAGTCTCTGCAGTACCCTGTTAGCCCCAGAAAAGATCTCACTCCCGTTACTGTGTTGGGGGCTGGTAATTCCTGTACTGCCTCCGTCTGGCCTTGTCAATGGCTCTTTCCCCAGCGCGCACCGTCAGTCCCAGGAACTTTACTTCCTTTTGGCCGATCTGCGCCTTCTTGGGGTTAACTTTAAAACCTTCGTCCCTAAGTAGCTCCAGCAGCTCGGCCAGCAGTGGGCCGTGCTCCTCACCTTCATCGGTGAATAGGAGCAGGTCGTCCACATTCTGGACCAGCTGCCGGGGTCTGCTAAAACCCTTCAAGCAGTTGGCCATGCATTGATGAAAAATGCTGGGGCTGTTGTGAAAACCCTGGGGCAGGCAGTTCCAAGTGTACTGTTGGCCTTTAAATGTAAAAGCGAACTTGTACTGGTCCTCCCTTCGCAAGGGAATGGACCAAAACCCATTGGAAATATCCAGCACCGTGAAGGTGGTTGCAGATGCTGGGATACTTCCAATGAGGTCGGCGACAGCTGCGACCGTGGATGCACAGGCGGGGATGTTACGGTTCAGTACCCGGTAGTGGCTATCCAGGAATTGTCCGGTTTCTTAACCGGCCAAAGTAGAGAGTTCACATGGGTGGCTATCGGTCTCAATATCCCCTGTTTAACCAAAGAACTCATGGCCGTTTCCATGTCTGCCTCTGCTTCCCTGGGGAAATTGTACTGCTTTTGTGGTCGGGTCATGGGGTTCCCACTCACACTGACCTCAACCCCATTTACTCTCCCACAATCATGTTTGTGAGTGGCAAACGCGGCGAGGTGTGCTCGCACAACAGCCTGGTACTCCACTGGAGTGTTACTGACCAGTCGTTCAAGGTCGTAATCCTCCTTTGGCTTCATTGTACACAGGGTCCCCTTTCCCTGTTTCTCTGGGGTGACTGCTACCTCACTTTCTTTACTGTACAGGCTTCCCCCCACAGACAATGGTTTCTTAAATCCACTAGAATCCGGTGACCTATAATAAAGTCGGCCTCCAGGATTCCTTTTCCCTCCTGCTCCCATTTCATCAGGACACATGTCCACTTAGTGTGCAGTGTTCCTAATTGAATGGACAGCGGGATGGAGAATGAGCCAACCTGTTCATTGCCCGTGAATCCCACTAAGCTGTTCGGGGTCCCGTTTGATAGAGGTGAGGCTGTGGGGTCATCTGCATAGACTATGGTGCATGATACTCCAGTGTCCAACAAATAAGTCCCCTTTACTCTCTCCACCTCCATCTTGACATATGGTCGCTTCCAGGCATCGTACACTAGGGGACACAGGTAGACAGGCTGCGCTGGTTTTAGTCATAAATCTGGGTGAAATGGGGCAGATGGTATCACTGTACCGGTGGCCGTGGCTACCTTCCCCGGACCCATTAGTGCGGTTCGGAGTGCAGCCACTACGGCCTCAAATATTTGCGGAGAGACCGACGGCTCGGTCTTTTGGGCTGGGACTGTGGGATTCTTTCCTACCCTGTCCTTCCAGGGAATCCTACAGTTCTTCCTCCAATGCCCATTCTTCCCGTACCCAAAGCAGTTATGTTTGGTTTCGGAAGGGTTACCCTCTTCCTGGTGCCACGCTTTCTTTCCCTGACTGGGTTTTAACTCATGTACCTTTCCCTTGGGTGGGTGCTCTTCCCCCCTGCAGTTCCGATATGCCATGGTCAGTTGCCTGATCACTGTTTCCTCGGTGGCTTGGGGGTCCCTCAGGTCAAACCAAAGCTCTGCTGTTCACCGCTATGCTCCAGAGCCATTGTGCCTGTTCGCCCGGTGTAAGGTTTGCCTGGTCGAGAGCCATACTGCAGGCTCGCTGATACACAGGCCACAGCCTGTCAGCGAAAGCCTGAGGGGTTTCTCCCACAAGCTGCAATGTCCTCTCAACTCGGGAGAAGGGACTTCCCTCATTTAGACCCATGGCCTCCAGAACTTCATCCCGGACATCATCATATGTACCCCTGCCCTTTCTGCACTCCGCTGAAAGGGACTGGTACAGCTTGCTGTCCAGAGAGTAAAGGAGCAGTTTTACCTGCTGAGTCATCACATCCGCTAATCTCGACTGCCTGTTCCACTTCCTTGAAGTGGACGGAGGGGTCTCCCTTATGTGTAAGCTTACTCAGGTGGCTTACCATAGCCCTCAACTGTTGGGTAGTGTGGGGAACCACGAATTGGCTCTCAAGAGCCCCCGGTGCTCCACCCACAGGTGCGCTGAACTTTTGCTGCCGGACCGGACACATTGGTCCTGGGTCCGACCCTTTCAGTTCTGGCTCACCCTTCTCTCCCTGCTGCCAAACCGAGTTAAACCCCGGCACCACAGGTGGTGGTGGTCCGTACTCCCTGCCTGCCTGAGCAATTGTCCCTCCCTCCTGCTGCCCAACTGGGTTGTTCCCCGGCACCACAGGGGGTGACTGAACAGTTTTCTCCTGCTCTTCCAGGTCTGCCCGGGTCGTACCTGGACTTATGAGGCACACATGCCTCTTGCCCTGGACAGGGCGCAGTTTAAACTTTCAATTTGCTGCTGGCAGGGGCCGTGATCTCCCGACTCAAACCCCTTAGTGCTGGTTACTCTGTAGGCTGCCTGGATGTCTTTGGCTCTCTCCTCCTGCTCTTTAATTTGTCTATTAAGGCGAGCGTTCTCTTCTTGCAGTACCAATTCATTTTTCTTAGATTCGGTGACCTGACACTGCATATAATCCAACCTATTCCTGAACTTCTTCCCTGTGTAAAGCCTTTCCTCGTTGTGCTCATGTATCTTTCTCATTAACCTTTCCCCTATGATTGTTTGTGCACTAGACAGTTCCTCTGCCTCTCTCTGTTCAGCCCTTAGTTTCTCTACTGTCGAATCTAAGAGTTGGACCTGTTTATGCAGACATACTAGGCAAATTGCCTTTTCCACTGCCTTTTTGTGAGTTTTAACCTCTGTCCACTGGGCTGCAGCGTCCCTTGGACGCTCAGCGCGCAACAGATCACGTACCCACTTCTTTGTTACATTCACTCTTTTGATCACATAGGAGGCAATCCTCTCTTCCATTTTACTTCTTTCCTCACAACAAAAGTCTGTCTCCTCACATCCCTTTTGCCACAGTCCTGCCGCGGTCGCCATTATTTAGGGGGTGGTGTTTTGGTCAGGTCTCTGACTTCTTGGTGTTTTCGACCCACACTCTGGATTCTAGACGGTGGACTGATTTGGGGGTTGTGAGAAACTGAGACAGAATCAGTTGGGTAGGATGCAAAACTGGTTTTATTGTGTTCAAACAGAGTAAAAGGGCATGTTTTTAATAATCACAGTAATCAGATACAAATAGGGAGAAATGGCAACTCAAATGCACTATATTTGGGAAGAACACATAACACATATAACAGATTAAAAGAACACAGTCCTCCCACCTCCCAAAATACTTATGCACTAAACCTGGAAGGGGAAAACACACAAGAACATCAACAGGTAGGAATAGTTAGAAAAAAAACCCAACCTCCCAGACCGACAATCGAGCTAGGTTAGAACTCTGGGATTTCAGGGACCATGCTCACCAATTCCCTTTTGACAGTTCCAACTCCGGGGTTCGCCTCAGTTGTCCTGGCCCTGTTCCAAACTCCGGGGTTCGCCTTAGTTGTCCTGGTCCTCTTCCAAACTCTGGGGTTCGCCTTAGTTGTCTGGGTTCTGTAGTCTGTACCCCGGACCTCGTTGGGGACTTTAACCTGCGTCACTTCTTCAGTTGGGCTGAGTCCGCTGATGCGGTAAGGTGCCTATTGGACTTGTGGGGTGAGTATTCACTTTTCCTTGGTCAGGCTAGTCTTAAAAGTTTCGTTTGGTAATGTTTTACCCCTTGGTAGCGTAGGACCAGCTTGTAGAGTGGAAAAATCTTCGTTTTTTCTTCGGTTTTGCCAGGTTGGTTCCAGTTGACTGATTGGTCGCGATGGTCCGAAACTTTTCCGATAGTTGTTCGAAGACCAGGCCCTCAAATCTACCACCAAGCTTATGGCCTACAGCGCTGTAGTAATACCCGCCCTCCTGTATGGATCAGAGGTATGGACAATGTAGAGAAGACACCTGAAGTCGCTGGAGATATATCACCAACGATGTCTCCGCAAGATCCTGCTAATCCCCTGCGAGGACAGGTGCACCAACATCAGTATTCTTACCCAGGTTAACATCCCCAGCATTGAAGCACTGACCACACTTGATCAGCTTCACTGGGCAGGCCACATAGTTCGCAAGCCAGACACGAGGCTCCCTAAGCAATTGCTTTATGCGGAGCTCCTTCACGGCAAACGAGCCAAAGTTGGGCAGCGGAAATGTTACAAGGACACCCTCAAAGCCTAACTGATAAAGTGCGACATCACCACTGACACCTGGGAGTCCATGGCCGAAGACCGCCATAGGTGGAGAAAGTGCATCCGGGAGGACGTTGAGCTCTTCGAATCTCAACATCGCAAGCGTGCAGAGGTCTGGCGCAGGCAGCGGAAGGAGCATGCGGCAAATCATTCCCACCCACCTCTTCCCCTGACGAATGTCTGTCCCACATGTGACAGGGTCTGTGGCTCTCGCATTGGACTGTTCAGCCACCAAAGGATTTACTTTAGGAGTAGAAGCAAGTCTTCCTCGATTCCGAAGGACTGCCTATGATGACGATGAGGCTAACAGGACAGAAATGCATAACTACCGTGAGACAATTGAGATTCTGGAAAATAAATACATTCTGAGTAGAATGTCATCAAAGTTCAGATGTATAACCCATTGAAAGTTTTTGGAATTTAAATACAGTACTGAAGCACCTTCATATATAATAGCAACAGTTCATGTGACCCCGTTATTGCTGAGGAGAAATTCTGAGGAGCCAGGATGCATTCTGCAGATATTTTAGTTTCATTTTATTCTAGTTGCAACTACACGACAATCTACCTTCAAGTTAACAGATTAGAGGAAATGTGACAAAAATGAACATTTTTTAGCCACTCGGGATTATTTTATTGGTCTTTGTTATGCTGGCCATGGTACATGCAGGGTTAAAGAAGCAGGTTCACGTCCAAAGAGTGACCAATCCATTTGATACAATATCTCGGGATATAGATGAGCTGTCTAAATGGGCATCGAGGAGATATGCGTGTTCAGTTGTAAATCTGTGGCTGATTACTTGGTCCATTGTAGTCCAAAATACTGTTGGATTGTTACAACAGCAGTCGGTGCAATAGCGAAGTTTGGTTTCAGGTAGGGGTCAGTTCAAAGACCAGCATCCTGCAGTCTTTTTAAAATATATGATTAATTGACAGGTGTAAACACTATTTCGAATCCTGACAATAGTTGGCCACCTAATGTAGTTATGAGAGATGCATTTTTAATGCATTTTGTTCCAATATATCTTCAATGTTTCTGAATGGTGCATCTGAAGCTGAATTTCTTCTCGTTAACAATGGTCTAAATCAGTCAGGGATCGGAGCAAGTCAGAGACATTGTGGAAGTGAACCACCATGTTAGCCAAATTAGGGACTGTGTTCAGGGTTAGTTTTATATTGAACGTTAGCACAGGAGAAACACATTTGTTGTTTTTGTTAATCTGAGGAGAATAAAGTCTGTTATTACTGTCAGTCTACAATTTGTATTTAATACGGTACATTTATTTGTTGGCCTCGGGTTTTTTGCTTTTTAACCTATCCTATGTCTATGGAGGCAGGTGGAAGGTGTACATAGCTGCACCCTGTCTGGTGATGGACCAGATGGCCTTGTCTCATCCTGCTTTCATATGTTCATATGTTTTAATATCACATATAACTCTGGACAAAGAATTGTTTCAGCAATTGGCTCTTGCTATCTGGATGATCATGGACTGGAAATGAAGACCAATTAAAAAATAAATAAGGTAGAAGCCCTGTCTCATTTCTTTGCTGAAATGTTTTACAGATTGTTATGTTTTAGGTTTTTACTCTAGATCATTTACACTAAAATTTAGCATGTGGACCACTCCCATAGGCAGCCCTCACTCCCTACGACCCAGAGTGCCTTTACCTGCCCAATGTCTAAGTAATTGGTAGCAAACACAGGAATGAACAAAAAACTCTCATTGTTGTACTTTGGCTTACTAGTTATATCATGTGATCTTCTTCAACTTCAAAAGGTGGAAGAATAAAGGCTGCACTAGACTGTGGTTTAACTGTAAACTGGCAAACAGATATATTAATTCGGAAATTAATAAGTGAACAAAAGTAATACCACACTGTAGATTTATAATAGATGTGAGCATAACTATCCCTCCTTAGAAAATAAAAAATAACAGAGTTGTATCTGCTGCCTTAAATTGCATCATCTCAGCCACAGGACATCGCTGCAGGAGTTCCTCAGGGCAGTGCCCTCGGCCCAACCATTTCAGCTGCTTCATCAATGACCTTCCCTCAATCATAAGGTCAGAAGTGGGGACGTTCGCTGATGACTGGACATTGTTCAGTTCCATTTGCAACTCTTCAGATAATGAAGCAGTCCGTGCCCTTGACAGCATTCAGGCTTGGGCTGATACATGGCAAGTAACAATCTCGCCACCCAAATGCCAGGCAATGACCATCTCCAACAAGAGAAAGTCTAACTACCACCCCTTGACATTCAACGGCATTACCATCATTGAATCCTCCACTATCAACACCTGGGGGTCATCATTGACCAGAAAATTAACTAGACCAGCCACATAAATACTGTGGCTACAAGAGCAGGTCAGATGCTGGATATTCTGCGGCAAGTGACTCACCACCCGACTCCCCAAAGCCTTTCCACATCTACAAGGCACAATTCAGTCACATACCATCCTGACTTGGAAATATATTATTATTCCTTCATCGTCGCTGGATCAAAATCCTGGAACTCCCTCCCGAACAGCACTGTGGAAGTACCTTCATCACATGGACTGCAGCAGTTCAAGAAGGCGGCTCACCACGATTTTTTCAAGAGCAATTAGGGATGGGCAATAAATGCTGGCCTGGCCAACGACGCCCACATCTCATGAATGAATAAAGAAAATGAGGCAAGAGGATCATAAATACTGCCTTATTTAACTGGCTTTCCCGCACCTGCACCTATTACAGACATAGGCAGTCTGTCGCACCTCCTCCACCCTCCACTTTTTTCTGGATGCCCTAGAAATCCAAGATAATGCACAGGGAGTAGAGATCCAACATCACATATCTCCACCTCTTCCCTGGGTGCTAATCAGAGGAAAATCAGCCCCTATATCTAGCTCCTGGGGTACTGTATCAAATAAATTCGATCATTTTCTATGAGTGAACCTACTTCTTAACCTCATATGTACCTTGATAAAAATAAGTCAACACATAGGCATAAACAAAAATGGTTGCTTTTGTCACGGCCATATCAAAGATATTGAAAACTTTCACCTCTGCATGCTCCACACAATAGTGAACATTAGCGGGTTGATTGTTCTATATGGGCACTCATTGAGAGGAGACAGCTGCCCACGTTTATCCTTCCCCTGACATTTACATGGCCCAAGGTAATCCAGGTGCAGTCGTGTCCCATGGCTGGGTTGTGCACTTGTTTATTGGGTAGGAAACAGGATTGCAGGACTGAATAACCTGCAGCTACACTTGTGGCTGCCATCATCAGGACCTTCAATGATTCTCCCTGAAAGTAGAATGTGCCTTAAAGGAATGTATATTTGTTATAAATTATGTATTAATTCTTTAATTCAGTGTTAGCTGTGGCTCAGTGGGTAGCACTCTCGCCTCTGAGTCAGAAAGTAGAATGTTCTCCTGGACTCATTATAGCAACAATGTTGGGCCTGCACCTATGACAAGTGTCGGTCCAGTTAGATACAGCAGAAAAGGCGCAATGAATGCTGGGGCAGTACAGACAAATTGAAGGCCCCAACTGGATCTCTTCCCCATTTACCACTTCCCTGCATCTGGGGAATGCTGATTCTATCCATAGATGGCAAGACAAATTTCCAAACACTATGGAACAGCATTTACACTTTTTCTCTGGAGTTCCTGCCAATCTTCTGCTGAAATTAAAACAGACAATTGAGAGAATCCCCTGGAAATTAATGGCATAGATTTCTGGTTTATACTGATCTGTCAGGAATCAAGCACATGCTGATCAAAACTCAGCTGAAATGGTCTTCGCATGTCTTGGGGGCAATTTTGCCCCAGACGCAACTGCCTCCCGCCCCCAGGCGAATCGGCAATTGTGTCCCGTTTGCACTAACAGGGCGCAAAAAAAGGGGCAATTTCGGCCCCAATATATTTGTATGATTTCGCTGCCATTTCCTTATTCCCCATTATAATTTCTCCTGTCTCAGCCTGTAAGGAAACCACATTTACGTTTGCTAATCTTGTCCTTTTTACATACTTATAGAAACTTTTACAATCTGTTGTTATGTCTCTCACTAGTTTACTCTCATATTCTATTTTCCCTTTCTTTATCAATTTCTTGGTTCTCCTTTGCTGAATTTTAAAATGCTCCCCATCCTCAGGCTTATTGCTCTTTTTGGCAACATTATAAGCCTTTTCCTTTGATCTAACACTATCTTTAACTTCTCTTGTTAGCCACGGTTGGACCACTTTTCTTGTGGAGTTTTTGTGCCTTAAAGGAATGTATACTTGTTGTAAATGATGTATTAATTCTTTAATTCAGTGTCAGCTGTGGCTCAGTGGGTAGCACTCTTGTCTCTGATTCAGAAGGTTGTGGGTTCAAGTCCCACTCCAGGGACTTAAGTGCAAAAAATTCTAGGCTGACATTCCAGTGCAATGTTGAATGAGCAACGCTGAGACCATGTTGGCTCACTCAAGTACACATAAAAGATCCCACAGCATTATTTTGGAGAAGAGCAGGGGAGTAACCCCTCGTGCCCTGGCCATTTTTCCTTCGATGGGCATTTTTCGGAAACTTATCACTGACGTTACTTTCCCCATGTGTATAATGCCAGGAAAAAATAATACCGCCCGCCCACTTTTTGTGGGCAGAATCATCAGAATGGGCGAAATCAACGCCCATAATATCGCCCAGCATTACTTTCCGCACGAAATTAACGCCGAGATTCAATAATACCGCCCGGCCATGTTTTTTTGTCATAAAGATCGAAACTAGCGTCAATGAGATCGCCCAACGTCACTTTCACCACCTCGCACACATATCACCCACAATATCGCTCGCACAAAAAAACGCCCAGAAAAAGTGGAACTAACCGGAATTAATCACAGCGTTATGGATGCCATGTTCTACATCACATGTCGCATCCTTTAAAAGGCTGCTCTGCTTCAATCTCGGGGGAGTTCGGATGTACTCTGGAGGTCGTTGGAGTTGCTGTGAACATCTGTACAATCATCTTGACCATACTGTGACAGATTGGAATTTAATAGGTGTCTTCGTCGGGACATTCATTGTTTGTGACTAATCGGTGGAAAACAGAGAGCTATTGCAATATGGCCTGTCCTTTCTCACCCTCTTTTGATGAACAATTACTTGCTGCAGACTTGAGATGGGTGAAGGTACGCTCCACAGTATTATGTGCTCATTGTAAGACATGCCAGACTGATGAGGAGGACCATACGTTACACCCCCCGCAAGTACAGGGACAAGCGGTCTTAGCTCGACTTGCCCGACACCACCTGCCTTTGGAGACTGACTGCGCTTCCACAAAGTGGTTATCACTGAGGTATGCCAGTTCATAAGGCGAGATCTGCAGCTTGCCAGCACCATCAGTACTACACTGTCCGTCGAGGTCAAAGTCATCGCAGCACTGTCGTTCTATGCCTCAGGTTCTTTCCAGGCCACAGCTGGCAACATTTGCGGTATCTCTCAGCATGCCACCATTGCTGCATTCGACTGAAGCCCTGTATGCACGCAGGAGGGACTTGATCAGCTTCCCTATGACCAGTAAGGCACAGAGTGAGAAGGCTCTAGGATTCTCCAGAATTGCAAACTTCCCCAAGGTGCAGGGAGCAATAGACCATACACACATTGCGATGCGGGCACCTTTTCAGGGTGCAGAGGTTTTCAGGAACCGCAAGGGATTCCACTCCCTGAATGTCCAACTCGTTGTCGACCATCAGCAAATTATAATAAGAACATAAGAACATAAGAAATAGGACCAGGAGTGGATCATTTGGCCCCTCGAGCCTGCTCCGCTATTCAATAAGATCATGACTGATCTGTTCATGCACTCAGCTCCACTTCCCTACCCATTCCCATAACCCTTAGCTCCCTTATCGCTCAAAAATCTGTCTATTTCCACCTTAAATATATTCAATGAACCTCCGCAGCTCTATGGGGCACAAAATTCCATAGATTTACTACCCTGAGAGAGAAGAAATTTCTCCTCATCTCTGATTTAAATGAGTATCCCCTTATTCTAAGTCAATGTTCCCGAGTTTTAGTGTCCCCTATGAGTGGAAATCATCATCATCATAGGCAGTTCCTCAGAATCGTCCACTCCTGACGTGAGTTCTTTGGTGGCTGAACAGTCCAATACGAGAGACACAGACTCTGTCATAGGTGGGACAGATAGTCGTTGAGGGAAGAGGTGGGTGGGACAGGTTTGCCGCATGCTCTTTCCGCTGTCTGCGCTTGATTTCTGCATGCTCTCAGCGTTGAGACTCGAGATGTCCTGCGCCCTCTCGGATGCACTTCTTCCACTTAGGGCGGTCTTGGGCCAGGATCTCCCAGGTGTCAGTGGGGATGTCACATTTTAGTAGAGAGGCTTTGAGCGTGTCTTTGTAGTGTTTCCGCTGCTCACCTTTGGCTTGTTTGCCGTGAGGGAGCTCCGAGTAGAGCACTTGCTTTGGGAGTCTCGTATCTGGCATGCGAACTATGTGGCCTGCCCAGCGGAGCTGATCGAGCGTGGTCAGTGCTTCAATGCTGGGATTTTTAGCCTCAATGAGGACGCTAATGTTGGTGTGCCTGTCCTCCCAGGGGATTTGTAGGATCTTGCGGAGACATCGTTGATGATATTTCTTCAGTAACTTGAGGTAACTACTGTGCATGGTCCATGTCTCTGAACCATACAGGAGGGCAGGTATTACTACAGCCCAGTAGACCATGAGCTTGGTGGCAGTTTTGAGGGCTTGGTCTTCAAACACTCTCTTCCTCAGGTGGCCGAAGGCTGCACTGGCACACTGGAGGCGGTGTTGGATTTCTGCACTCACCTTGTCAAGCCCCCTCATTATCTTATAAGTTTCAATAAGATCACCTCTCATTCTTCTGAAGTCTAGCATGGGACATGCTCTAGGAGAGCGTCCTGTACTGCAGAATGTCCTGTGCCGGAGAATGTCATGTACTGAAAAAGTATCCTGTACTCGAGACTGTCCTGGCAGTGAATGGCAGTGAATGCTAAATTTCCAGGCAGCATCCATGATGCTCACATCCTGTGTGAGAGCACTGTATCTGACTTGTTTAACAATCAGCCACAAAGTCAATGCTGGATGCTTGGTGACAAAAGATATGGCCTCGCCACCTGACTGATGACCCCACTGCGTGACACCCACACCGAAGCCGAGTGGCGTACGAGAGCCACAGAGCCACTCGCAATATCATGGAGAAAACCATTGGAGTGCTTAAGCAGCACTTTAGATGCCTGGTCTACTCAAGAGGTGACCTCCAATAGCATCCTGGGCAGGTAGCTCAATTTGTGGTGGTGTGCTCTATGCTGCACAACTTGGCTATCAGGAGGGGAAAAGAATTGCCTGAAGAGTCTGACAGTCCACCTCACCACAGAGAGGAAGAGGAGGATGAGGAGGCGGATACTGACATCGGCCCAGACAATCAGGCCGATGCTGAAGCCATGCCCCTGCACCCCTGTAGACCACATGAAAGGGCTCGTGCTGGGATGGTAGCTGAAAGAGCCTTACGTCAGGAGCTCATCAATGATCGCTTTGCCTGAAAGAATGTTGGTGTTATTTACAAGGCTGACACACTGCTGGGTGAGCAGGTCATACATCAATTGTGGGCATCCCCTTGGTGACAGTTAAAGTTTAAATTGATTGAAGTTAAGTGTAATTATAACCTTTGATGTTAAGGAATCACCAGCGTGTAATGCTGCAACTATCTGAGCCAATGCGCAACAGGGTTTTGTTAAATAAAAAACATTTAAACCAAACATTTGTCTGAAATCATCAGTATTTCTGTAAAAACCAACCCTTCCACCCCCCACCCCCTGCTTCTCCTCCCCACCTCTACCCCTTCCCCTTCCCCTCCTACCTCCAAACCGCCTGGCCTAGGAGCTCCTCAGGCAATGCTTCATTGCGGGGGGGGGGGGGAGGGGGGTGGCGTTGACGGCCGAACCGGTTCTTGGACGGATATGGGAGAGGACCATCCCAAGGTGGGAACGTGCTCTGAGCCAGAAGCAAGATGTTGCTCCTGGCTCTCATGTGTCGTTGGTAATGGGGGTGCGGCACCTTGGGGTGCAGTGCCATGCTCCGAGACCACTGGGAGGCCTCTGACACCAGTGTTTCTGGCTACCAGCTCCAGGGCCTCTACCATCCCTTCCATTTTATATCTTATTTGTTGGATAAAAATTCAGTGCCAACTATGTTCTTGGTGCTTAGTAGGCTTTTTGCTGCTGGTGAATCTCCCTCGTGCCTCCCACAACAGCCAAACAAGCACACGCCACAGCCACACACGCTTTCAGTCCTCTCAGCTCCCTCTCACTCTATCTCCTCTTCTGCGCATGTCATGATGACCCTTGATCTCCTGGATCGTGGGAATCTAGCGTTGCCATGCCGTTGCTAAGGATGGCGACACTTTATGGCAGAAGGTCAGAGAGATTTAATGCTACCGCCCATTTCGTGGTAACACCCAATTTCAAAAATAGAGACTAGGTGCTTTGAGAATGGCCGAGAAGCCGGCGATCTGAAAACCCATTTTTACCGCCCACGTTGGAAATAACGCCCATTTTTGGCCAATAAGCACAAAAGTGTAAAATCTAGCTCTATATAATTAATAATAGCTGCTTAACGACAGAAAAAGTACAGAAAAAGTACCTTTCAACATATATAGACATATATAACCATCTTGGGACCTTCTTCTACATTAGACGCACTATATAACTGCAAATTGCTGTCTTTGTGACTTGTTGGTGTGGTCAAATAGGAACGTTGATGCTTTTGTGAAATAAGCAGAGGACAAAAAGGGAGGATCCACTGTCCATTCAGAAATATTCAAGTCCCACAGCTCCCGAAAGAACTCATCCACTGAAGATTTGTAAATGAACTCATGAAGGACTGAAGCCAGTGAAAAGGTTTGCTGAAGGTCAGAAACATACTGCACTTTATGTGTGATCTTGGCAGGAACAACCATGAGTCTACCACATTTTTAGGCATGACCAAATAAAAATATTACTAGAAATGTAGACAGAAAGTGAAATGCAGTATAAGCCAGCAAAAAATACTAAACAACAGGAAGACAATTTGAAAAATATTGCGCTCCCTGAAGAGCTTTTGTGCACATTAACAGCTGTAATGGGTAGAAATTAAAGTCGTTCAATTACTGTTGAATCAGTTATGTCTCTCTGGGCCTTCATGATTGGTCATTGAGTCTTTTGTTTTCCTAATAACAGTCTGCTACATGTATGACACTCCATTGTCAAAATCCCTTTACTTTAATGATCACACTTCATTATTAGAGAAAGGGATGAATGTCTGGAGATAAGCTGTTAGGGCTCTGTGTCTCCACAAACTACTGAATTACCAATGCATGAGCACTCACTGACCATGGAGGATGTGACATCTCCACTGTTTGAAAGGTGTTGGAGTTGCCGAGGAGAGTTCACAAATGTCCGAGAATCAAGTCCCAAAAAAGGGCGTGGTATCACACAATCGCACAAATTACAACAGAGTAGGAGGCCATTTGGTCCATCGTGACTTTGCTGGTGTCGGTGAGGAAGTCGCAAGTACAGTGGCCCTTCTACCACTGCATAGCATCATCCCCATAGGTCAGCATTGCAGCATGCCTGCAAAGAGCTGCGGGAATATGTTGTCATAGCAATAACGGAGACCTGGCTCAAAAAGGGGGAGGATTGGGTATTAAATATTCCTAGATATCGGGTGTTCAGGAAAGATAAGAAGGGAAGATAGGAAGGGTGTGGCAGTATTGGTTAAGGAAAATGTTACAGTGCTGAAGGGAGAGGATGTCCTGGAGGGATCAAGGACATAATCTATATGGCTAGAGTTAAGAAATAATAGGTGTCATTACACTACTCATCATCATCATCATAGGTGATCCCTCGAACAAGGATGACTTGCTTCTACATGCGTTCACAGATGTTTCAATGAAGGACCCAATATTCCAGTCCTGAACTCCAATTGAAGGGGTGGAAGATGCCTGTGTGTGGATTTTTTTAATGTGTAGTGACTGTGGCACATCAGAGCCACCACACGGGCTTGACAGAGCTAGGCCTTTATCCAGTGGCAAGGGTTAACCAGGATGACTGAAGACCTGCTCTGCTGCACGGACCTAGCACGCACACATATTGCAGTGTAAGCTGGCCCATGTTGCCTCTAGGCCCTCGGCTCTTCTGGGCCCCATACCCTCATTTGCTGCACCTCCACAACGATCTCTCACCGTTCCTCTGCCACGATTTCTCACCGCTCCTCCGCCACAAACATTCGCACAACTCCGGCCAAGATCTCTCACCACTCATCCACCCCGACCTTCCCGCTCCTCCACTGTACCTGGGCCCTGCCAATATTCCTGCCCACGCTCCAAACGGCAACCTGGGTTTTGATGACGTCACCCAGTCACCCGCTTCGAAGCCGTCGCACATTTGTAGCAGCTCATGCTGGAAGCTGCAGTGGTATGCTCTTTTATCCTCCCGACCTGCGAGAGGACACCACCGCAGGTCAGGAGGATAAAAGAGCAGAGCGGGCCTGGAACATCGTGGCCCCCGACCTGTGAGAGGACATCTACACTACTAGGTGTATTCTATAGGTTACCATCTAGTGGGAAAAATACGGAGGAGCAAATTTGCAGAGAGATTATAAATGTGCAAGAACTATAGATGATGTTATAGTGATCCTAATATAGACTGGGATAGTAATAGTGCAGAGAGAGAGAAGAATTTCTGAAGTGTGTTCAGGAGAACTTTCTTGATCAGTATGTCTCCAGCCCAGCGAGGAAGGAGCTAGATCTGGTTCTGGGGAATGAGGTAGGTCAAGTGGAGCAAGTGTCAGTAGGTGAACATTTAGGTAACAGTGATCATAGTGTCATAAGGTTTAGATTAGCTATGGACCAATCTAGTGTAAAAATAATTAATTGGAGGAAGGCAAATTTCAGTGGAATGAGAATGAATCTAACCCAGGTAAACTGGAATGAAAGATTGGCAGGCAAAATTGTAGTGGAACTATGGGGTGCTTTTTAAAAGGAAAAAGTTTGGGTACAGTCGAGGTACATTCCCACTCAGGGGAAAGGTAACTCATCCAAAGGTAGAGTTCCCTTGATGACAAAAGAGATAGAGAGTAAAATAAAGCAAAAAAAGAGAGCGTGTGACAGATGTCAGGCCGAGAATACATCTGCGAATCAGGCTAAATATAGAAAGTTCAGAGAAGTGAAAAAGAAAATAAGAGGGGCAAAGAGAGGGTATGAGAATAGAATGGCAGCTAACATAAAAGGTAATCCAAAAGTCTTCTATAGGAATATAAACAATAAACGAGTAGGAAGAGGAGGGGTGGGGCCGATTAGGGACCAAAAAGGAGACCTATGCATGGAGGCAGAGGTATTAAATGAGTACTTTGCATCAGTCTTCACCAAGGAAGAAGATGCTGCCATATACATAGTAAAGGAGGATGTGGAGGAGATACTGGATGGGATAAGAATTGATAAATAGGAGGTACTAGAAAGGCTGGCTGTACTTAAAGTACATAAGTCACAGGCCTGGATGGGATGCACCCACACCCTAGGATGCTAAGGGAAGTGAAGGAAGAAATTACGGCCGTACTGACCATAATGTTCCAATCCCCCTCAGAAACAGGAGTGACTGGAGAATTGCAACTGTTACACTCTTGTTCAAAAAAGGCTGTAAACATAAACTCAACAACTATAGGCTGGTCAGTTTAACTTTGGTGGTGGAAAAGCTTTTAGAAACAATAGTGGTGAACAGTTGTTTTTCGGACTGGAGGAAGGTATACAGTGGTATTCCCCAGGGGTCGGTTATAGGACCACTGCTTTTCTTGATAAATATTGGCCCAGAAATTCCTCTGGGGGTCTTCCCACGGGCAATTGCCTCCTCGCTGGATATTTTTTACGAATTTACCTGGTGGCCTAGGAGGCGCCCTGATTTCCGATGGGGAGACCTTCTCCTCCTGCACTGCAAAGCGCGCTCCCATGCAGAGGATCCTAACACAGAAGATACAGTCACATGTGACTGCTCAGCCAATCAGTTAAGTATTTCACAGGTTCCCATTAATAGCACTGAGACTCACGTAACTAGGAGTTCTCAGTGCTATTAATGGGAATAAAAGCAATCACACAAAATAATAAAAAATAAAAAACAGACCACACATATATAAAATTAATTGAAATTAAAGTTATTATGTCTTATAAAAATAAAATATTTTCCCAATTTTTAAAAAAGTTAAAAAAATTATGGTTAAAAATAAATTTACCATAGTGGGGAGAGTTTTTAACAATAAACTATGTGTTTTTAATTTTATTTTACAATTCTTTTTGTGTGTTTTAAAACACTTGTGCCTGTAAAAGTAGGCTATGCGCCTGCTTTTTCAGACGCAAGATTTTTGCGGTCATTTGCCAGGCAAGATATAGGTAAATAGCCCAATCTTGCCCGTACAAATGTCCTCGCTCCCGATCTGGCTACAATTTGTCAAACTCCAGCTTGACAGATCGGAAAAGTCGTTTTTCAGCGCATGCGCATTGCGCACTGAAAACCGGCTTTTCCGATGCCTTCCCGGGTCTGTAGAAACTTCGTATGGGCTCGGGATGTTAGAATTTCTACCCCATTAATTTCAAAATTTGTATATGACACAAAACTTGGAAGTATAGTGAACAGTAAGGAGGATAGGGATAGACTTCAGGAGGACATAGCCGGTGGAATGGGCGAACATGTGGCAGATGAAATTTAATGCAGAAAAGTGTGAAGGGATAAATTTTGTTAGAAAGAATGAGTAGAGCAAATATAAACTAAAGGGTACAATCCTAAAGGGGGTGCATGTACAGAGAGATCTAGGGGTACATGTGCACAAATCGTTGAAGGTGGCAGGGCAGGTTGAGAAAGCAGTTAAAAAAGCTTATGGGATCCTAGACTTCATGAATAGAGGTATAGGGGCTGAAATTTATCAACTCACTGCCCGCTGCTGCTGACTGCCACCCACTGCCACCGACATTGCTTTTGCAGATCTGCCCAGTACCACTTTCGGGGTGGCCTGGAGCGGGCAGGTGGGGAGAGCCGCCGGGAACCGCCCACTGACGTTAGCGGATGGCCGAGAGGCACAACTGGTTACTGCAAAAGGTTACTGCACAAGATAAAAGTTCACGGGGTTAGGCTTAATATATTAGCATGGATAGAGGATTAGCTAACTAAGAGAGAACAGAGAGTTGGGATAAATGGTTCATTCTCTGGTTGGCAATCAGTAACTAGTGGGGTGCCGCAGGGATCAGTGCTGGGACCCCAACTATTTACAATCTATATTAACGACTTGGAAGAAGGGACTGAGTGTAACATAGCCAAGTTTGCTGACAATACAAAGATGGGAAGAAAAGCAATGAATGAGGAGGACACAAAAAATCTGCAAAAGGACAGGGACAAAATTTGGGCAAAAATTTGGCAGATGGAGTATAATGTTGGAAAGTATGTGGTCATGCACTTTGGCAGAAAAAAAATCAAAGAGCAAGTTATTATTTAAATGGAGAAAGATTGCAAAGTGGTGCAGTACAGTGGGACCTGGGGGTACTTGTGCATGAAACACAAAAGGATAGTATGCAGGTACAGCAAGTGATCAGGAAGGCCAATGGTATTGCAAAGTGGACGGAGTATAAAAGCAGGGAAGTCTTACTACAGCTATATAAGGTATTGGTGAGGCCACACCTGCAATACTATGTGCAGTTTTGGTTTCCATATTTACGAAAGGATATACTTGCTTTGGAGGCATTTCAGAGAAAGTTCACTAGGTTGATTCCGGGGATGAAGGGGTTGACTTATGAGGAAAGGTTGAGTAGGTTTGGCCTCTACTCTTTGGAATTCAGAAGAATGAGAGGTGATCTTATCGAGACGTGTAAGATTATGAGGGGGCTTGACAGGGTGGATGCAGAGAGGATGTTTCCACTGATGGGTAAATTCGAACTAGAGGGCACGATCTTAGAAATAGGGGCCGCCCATTTAAAACAGAGATGAGGAGAAATTTCTTCTCTCAGAGGGCTATGAATCTGTGGAATTCACTATCTCAGAGACCTGTGGAAGCTGAGACATTAAATAAATTTAAGAAAGAAATAGATGGTTTCTTAATCGATAAGGGGATAAGGGGTTATGGGGAGTGGGCAGGGAAGTGGAGCTGAGTCCATGATCAGATCAGCCATGATCTTATTAAATGGTGGAGCAGGGCCGAGGGGCCGTATGGCCTTATATTCTTAAGTTAACTGATCTCCCGCCCGTCGAGCTCCCATATTGATGAGGGCGAGAGTCGGCAGGACTCGGCGGCAGAACGTGGGTGGACCTCTGCGAGGAGGCTGGTCTGTCCCCAACAGTAAATATAAAGAACCTGAAAAAAGTTTAGTGAATGTTTAAAAAACAACAATCCACAGCACCTTACCTGGATGGGGTCACCTGAAGGCCTTCTGATCGTTTTTTTATTTTTTACTGATGATTTTTTTTTCAGGTTTTCGACCCTCCGTGGACCCGACTCGATTCTTGGTGGCACTTGGGTGGCAAACATAGAAAATAGTGCAGGAGTAGGCCATTCAGCCCTTCGAGCCTACACCACCCATTCAATATGATCATGGCTGATCATGCAACTTCAGTACCCCATTCCTGCTTTCTCTCCATACCCCCGATCCCTTTAGCCGTAAGGGCCACATCTAACTCCCTTTTGAATACATCTAAAGAACTGGCCTCAACAACTTTCTGTGGTAGAGAATTCCACAGGTTCACAATTCTCTGAGTGAAGATGTTTCTCCTCATCTCAGTCCTAAATGGCTTACCCCTTATCCTTAGACTGTGACCCCTGTTTCTCGACTTCTCCAACATCGGGAACATTTTTCCTGCATCTAACCTGTCCAATCCCATCAGAATTTTCTGTATTTCTATGAGATCCCCTCTCATTCTTCTAAATTCCAGTGAATATAAGCCTAGTCGATCCAGTCTTTCTTCATATGTCAGTCCTGCCATCCCGGGAATCAGTCTGGTGAACCTTTGCTGCACTCCCTCAATAGCAAGAATGTCCTCCCTCAGATTAGGAGACCAAAACTGTACACAATATTCAAGGTGTGGCCTCACCAATGCCCTGTACAACTGCAGTAAGACCTTCCTGCTCCTGTACTCAAATCCTCTCGCTATGAAGACCAACATGCTATTTGCCTTCTTCACCGCATGTTGTACAAAATTTCAATGAGTGATGTACCATGACACCCAGGTCTCATTGCACCTCCCCTTTTCCTAATCTGTCACCATTCAGATAATATTCTGCCTCCCTGTTTCTGCCACCAAAGTGGATAACTTCACATTTATCGACATTATACTGCATCTGCCATGCATTTGCCCACTCACCTAATCTATCCAAGTCACCCTGGAACCTCTTAGCATCCTCCTCACAGTTCACACTGCCACCCAGCTTAGTTTCATCTGCAAACGTAGAGATATTACATTTAATTATTTTGTGCAAATCATTAATGTATGTTGTAAATAGCTGGGGTCCCAGCACTGAACCTTGCGGAACCCCACTACAGCAAGAATGTTCCTGATGTTCACAGGGGTCACAGTCTAAGGATAAGGAGTAAGCCATTTAGGATTGAGATGAGGGGCCTGCCATTCTGAAAAGGACCCATTTATTCCTACTCTTTACTTCATGTCTGCCAACCAGTTATCTATTCACGTCAATACATTACCCCCAATACAATGTGCTTTACTTTTGCACACTAATCTCTTGTGTGGGACCTGGTCTAAAGCCTTTTGAAAGTCCAAATACACCACATCAACTGATTGTCCCTTGTCTACTTTATTAGTTATTTTCTCAAAAAATTCTAGAAGATTTGTCAAGCATGATTTCACTTTCATAAATCCATGCTGACTTGGACCAATCTTGTCACTGCTTTCCAAATGCACTGCTATTACATCTTTAATAAATGATTCCAATATTTTCCCCACTACCGATGTCAGGTTAACCGGTCTATAATTCCGTGTTTTCTCTCTCCCTCCTTTTTTAAAAAGTGGGGTTACATTAGCTACCCTCCAATCCATAGGAACTGATCCAGAGTCTATAGAATATTGGAAATTGGCCACCAATGCGTCCACTATTTCTAGGGCCAATTTCTTAAGTACTCTGGGATGCAGACTATCAGGCCCTGGGGATTTATCGGCCTTCAATCCCATCAATTTCCAGAACACAATTTCCTGACCAATAAGGATTTCCTTCAGTTCCTCCTTGCGAGACCCTCGGTCCCCTAGTATTTCGAGAAGGTTATTTGTGTCTTCCTGAGTGAAGACAGAAGCAAAGTATTTGTTCAATTGGTCTGCCATTTCTTTGTTCCCAATTATAAATTCACCTGATTCTGACTGCAAGGGACCTACATTTGTCTTCACTAATCGTTTTCTCTTCACATATCTATAGAAGCTTTCGCAGTCAGTTTTTATGTTCCCTGCAAGCTTACTCTCACAATCTATTTTCCTCCTCCTAATTAAATCTTGTCCTCCTCTGCTGAATTCTAAATTTCTACCAGTCCTCAGGTTTGCTGCTTTTTCTGGTCAATTTATATGCCTCTTCCTTGGAATTAACACTATCCTTAATTTTGCTTGTTAGCCACGGTTGAGCCACCTGCCATGTTTTATTTTTACGCCAGACAGGGATGTACGATTGTTAAAGTTCATCCATGTGATCTTTAAATGTCTGCCATTTCCTATCCACCATCAACTCTTTAAGTATCATTCGCCAGTCTATCCTAGCCAATTCATGTCACATACCATTGAAGTTACCTTTCTTTAAGTTCGGGACCCTAGTCTCTGAATTAACTGTGTCACTCTCCATCTTAATGAAGAATTCTACCATATTATGGTCACTCTTCCCCAAGGGGCCTCGCACAACAAGATTGCCAATTAATCCTCTCTCATTACACAAGACCCACTCTAGGATGGCCTGCTCTCCAGTTGGTTCCTCGACATATTGGTTTAGAAAACAATCCCTTATGCACTCCAGGAAATACTCTTCCACCGTATTCCTACCAGTTTGGTTAGCCCAATCTATATGTAGATTAAAGTCGCCCATGATAATTGCTGTAACTTTATTGCACGCATCCCTAATTTCCTGTTTGATGCCATCCCCAACCTCACTACCACTGTTTGGTGGTCTGTACACAACTCCCACGAGCATTTTCTGCCCTTTGGTGTTCCGCAGCTCCACCTATACAGATTCCACATCATCCAAGCTCAGGTCCTTCCTTACTATTGCGTTAATCTCCTCTTTAACCAGCAACACTGCCCCACCTCCTTTTCCTTTCTGTCTATCCTTCCTGAATATTGAATACCCCTGGATGTTGAGTTCCCAGCCTTGGTCACCATGGAGCCATTTCTCCGTAATCCCAATTACATCATATCCGTTAACAGCTATCTGCACAGTTAATTTATCCATCTTACTACGAATGCTCCTCGCATTGAGACACAGAACCTTCAGGTTTGTTTGTTTAACACACTTCGTCCTTTTAGAATTATGTTGTAATGTGGCCTTTTTTGATTTTTGCCTTTGATTTCTCTGCCCTCCACCTTTCCTTATCTCCTTTCTACCTTTTGCTTCTGCCCCCATTTTACTTCCATTTGACTTCCTGCATAGATTCCCATCCCCCTGCCATATTAGTTTCAATCCTCCCCAACAGCGCTAGCAAACACTCCCCCTAGGACATTGGTTCCGGTTCTGCCCAGGTGCAGACCATCCGGTTTGTACTGGTCCCACCTCCCCCAGAACTGATTCAAATATCCTAGGAATTTGAATCCCTCTCTCTTGCACCTTTCCTCAGCCACATATTCACTTGAGCTATCCTGCAATTCCTACTCTGACTAGCACGTGGCACTGGTAGCAATTGTGAGATTACTACCTTTGAGGTCCTACTTTTTAATTTAACTCCTAGCTCCCTAAATTCAACTTGTAGGACCTCATCCTATTTTTGACCTATATCGTTGGTACCTATATACACCACGACAACTGGCTGTTCACCCTCCCCCTCCAAAATGCTCTGCAGCCGCTTCGAGACATCCTTGACCCTTGCACCAGGGAGGCAACATACCATCCTGGAGTTTCAATTGCGGCCGCAGAAACGCCTATCTATTCCCTTTACAATAGAATCCCCTACCACTATAGCTCTCCCACTCTTTTTCCTGCCCTCCTGTGCAGCAGAGCCATCCATGGTGCCATGAACTTGGCTTCTGTTGCCTTCCCCTGATGGGCCATCTCCTCTAACAGTATCCAAAATGGTATATCTGTTTTGGAGGGAGATTACCGCAGGGGACCCCTGCACTACCTTCCTTCCACTGCTCTGCCTGATGGTCACCCATTCCCTATCTGCCTGATTAACCTTTACCTGCGGTGTGACCAACTCACTAAACGTGCTATTCACGACATCCTCAGCATCGCGGATGCTCGAGAGTGGGTCCATGCGTAGCTCCAGTGCCGCAATGCGGTCTGTCAGGAGCTGCAGCTGGACACACTTCCTGCACACATAGTAGTCAGGCTCACTGGGAGCACCCCTGACTTCCCACATAGCACAGGAGGAGCATGACACGGGTCTGTGCTCTCCTGCCATGATTTAACCCTTAATTTAACTTAATTTGACAACAATGCTAAAGGTTACCTACTGATAAGGAAATAAAAGAAAAAGAAAAAGATTAAATATTCACCAATCCACCAGCAAATCACTTACCCGCTTGGCTGTGACATCACACATCAATTTATTTTTACTTCTTTGTTTTACCTTCGGCCTCTGCACCAGCTGGCCTCCTCCCGACTGCCGCTGCTCCCAATCGCTGCCGCCGCCCTTTGTAATCCAGAAGCACCTCTGCCGCCGAGAATGAGACCTCCTGCCCGCTGCTGCTCAGGTTGGCGGCGTATGTCATCTACTTGCCGCCCGTTGACCTTCGAGGGACCTCGGCGATGAATATCCCACCCAAAGTACCGTCCAGTACCCCGGTAGCCATCGGCGACACTTTGGGCAGCAATTGGGCGGGCGGAGGCCTTGATGAAAATCGGCCCCTTGGAATACAAAAGCTTGGAAATGATGATGAACCTGTATAAAACATTGGTTGAGCCTGAACCGAAGTATTGTGTCCAATTCTGTGCACCACACTTTAGGAATGATGTGAAGGCCTTAGAGAGGGTGCAGAAAAGATTTACAATAATGATAAGAGATGAGGGACTTCAGTTACTTGGATAGACTAGAGAAGCTGTGCTTGTTCTCCTTTGAACAGAGAAGGTTGAGAGGAAATTTGATAGAGGTGTTCAAAATCATTGGGGTCTAGACAGAGTAGATAGAGCGAAACTGTTCCCACTAGCAGAAGGGTCAAGAACCAGAGGACACAGAGTTAAGGTGATTGGCAAAAGAACCAAAGGTGATATCAGAAAATACTTTTTTACGTAGTGAGTGGTTAGGATCGGGAATGCATTGCCTGAAAAGGTGATGGAGGCAGACTCAATCACAGCTTTCAAAAGGGAGTTGGATAAGTACCCGAAAGAAAATAATTTGCAGGACTACAGGAAAAGTGCAGGAAAGTGGGACTAGCTGAGGCGCTCTTGCATGGATTTGACAGGCCGAATGTCCCTCTTCCATGCTGTAGCCATTCAATGATTCCATGACTTTACTGTCACTGTATGTGCAGCCTGTACTTTATGGAAGCTGCAGGTGTCCCTGTAGCAGATGGGACCACTGTCCACCTGCCTCTCCATGAAGTCTGTTCCCCCTGTCTGTCATTGCCTGACAGATATGCCAGAATGTGCAGATAAGGTTGGTGATCTCTTCTTCAGGTGCGTCCAATCAGGATACGTTAGCTGTTGAGCACTCTGGCATGCCTTCTTTCAGGCCATGTCACTGAAATCCTGACATACTATGTACTGAGAAAGCATCCAACATTATGGTTAGTCAGGTACTGGGAGGCCGTGTTTAGAACACAGCCATGCAGGACCCCTAGAAGAGCTGGTCAGGGACAGTGGAAGGAGGTTGCTGACACACTTAGTGTCAACTTCAACACCGCATGCACAGACAATTTTTGCTGAAAATTCGGTTGAGGGTTTTTAATGCGCTAATGTCGGGCGGTCACTAAATTTAGCGTTGGAAAATGGTTTGCGGCAGCAGCCAAAAAATGCAGTGGTTGCGCCCTGCAATGGAGTGGAGCACTAAGGGAAGCGTTCCAGACTTCTGTTAGGGTGCTCGGCCGGGTGAACAACTGAATATTCCGTTGCTCAAGAGCTGGCTTCATAGCACCCTTGCAAAAAAAAGAATCGGAACAAGAAACACAAAAAACATTCCCTATACATTAATTACCCCAAATAAAGCTAAATTGCCAAAAAAGAAATCACTCACACTTACCTCATGGCGTCATTCCTTCTCTTAGCGCCCAGGGACAGCTCTGCATGCCAGCCTTCCCTGGCGGTGTCACTCTGGGGCGATACGGGTGCAACGTAAACCAAAGTCTTTATCCGAATCGATACTGGGGGTGTTGCACACCGGTGCTACACGCCCAGGCGAGACTCCTCAGTGCCACTGGTACCGACACACTGTATTTGCCAAGCGGCGTGAGTGCTGGCGCTCGTGGCTGCAACCCCTTTAGTGCCCTTGTTTTCTCCCCACGCAAGGGGTTCTATCCAAACAAATTTCTAGCCCTCAGTGCATAAAAATATTTAATGATCTTATCAGCTCAGGCAAGGTAAAAAGAGCTGGCACTATAATTTATAGTGATCTCCACTCACACTATTAAAGCACTTGAATTGCTTACCATCAATGTCCATGGAACAGCGTGGCAAGCTTCACACCATAGCCTTCAGCTGGGGGTATGCCTTCACTCACAGAGTAGGATTAATGAGCAGATATTCCAATTGCCAGGATGTGACTAGTGGTGTCCCGCAGGGATCTGTGTTGGGGCCTCAACTATTCACAGTATTTATCAACGATTTAGATGATCGCATGAGGTCATCCACCTTGGAAAAAAAAACAGTAAAAGGGAATATTATTTGAATGGGGAGAAATTACAACATGCTGCGGTGCAGAGGGACCTGGGGGTCCTTGAACATGAATCCCAAAAGTTAGTTTGCAGGTGCAGCAGGTAATCAGGAAGGCGAATGGAATGTTGGCCTTCATTGCGAGAGGGATGGAGTACAAAAGCAGGGAGGTCCTGCTGCAACTGTACAGGGTATTGGTGAGGCCGCACCTGGAGTACTGCATGCAGTTTTGGTCACCTTACTTAAGGAAGGATATACTAGCTTTGGAAGGGGTACAGAGATGATTCACTAGGCTGATTCCGGAGATGAGGGGGTTACCTTATGATGATAGATTGAGTAGACTGGGTCTTTACTCATTGGAGTTCAGAAGGAAGAGGGGTGATCTTATAGAAACATTTAAAATAATGAAAGGGATAGACAAGATAGAGGCAGAGAGGTTTTTTCCACGGGTCGGGGAGACTAGAACTAGGGGGCACAGCCTCAAAATACGGAGGAGCCAATTTAAAACCGAGTTGAGAAGGAATTTCTTCTCCCAGAGGGTTGTGAATCTGTGGAATTCTCTGCCCAGGGAAGCAGTTGAGGCTAGCTCATTGAATGAATTCAAATCACAGCTGGATAAATTTTTAACCAATAAGGGAATTAAGGGGTATGGGGAGCAGGCGGGTAAGTGGAGCTGAGTTCACGGCCAGATCAGCCATGATCTTTTTGAATGGCGGAGCAGGCTCGAGGGGCTAGATGGCCTACTCCTGTTCCTAATTCTTATGTTCTTATGTTTTTATGTTCTTATAGAAAGCCACATATCCAAATTTTCCGATGACACAAAGCTAGGTGGCATTGTAAGCAATGTAGATGAAAGCATAAAATGACAAAGGATATTGATAGCTTAAGTGAATGGGCAAAACTGTGGCAAATGGATTTCAATGTAGGCAAATGTGAGGTCATCCACTTTGGGCCTAAAAAATATAGAGCAGGGTATTTTTTAAATGGTGACAGCTAGAAACATTGGGGGCTAGACTTTCCACTATGATTGTTATTGCCCAAAAATAAGTGATATTTCCAGCCTTTGTGCTAGAATATCATCCATTTTAAAAACCGCTCGTTTTGCCTTTTTAATTTGAGCAATAGCCTTAGTGATGTGAAAGGGGCAATCGCGATGTATTCAGTCATGCAAGGCTGGCGTCCACAGCAACGGCTATTTTGCACATGCACGTTTTTTTCAGGCAAAGAACTTTTCCTGTGATTAGGGAGGTCAGGGGTCAGCTGTGCATGCTCAGAAGGCAAAGGAGGGAGAGAGAAGGAAGGTTTGTGTGGAATGGCATTTGAAGGGATTGATAATCAGATAAGATGGAGATGGAGCACGAGGAATCGGGAGAGAGTGTTGAGGAGGTTGCAGGGAGAAGGAGAGCAAAAGCCTTCTCTGACGAAGTGAACGAGGCCTTAGTCCACGAGGTGGAGACTCGGTGGGGCCAATTAACCCAAGGTGGGCATGGGAAACCTGCCTCCCAGATGTACCAGCGAATGTGGGTGGATATCGCCGCGATAGTGTCATCGGTGGCCCATGAGAGATGAGAGGCAGACCAATGCTGCAAGCACTGGAACAGTCTTGTTTCATCCACAAGAGTAAGTATTAAATTATTAAGTTTATAATTGTAATGATGTATTGATTCATTAATTAGAATGTAAATCTACCAGATTGTAATTAAGCTGGGTAATCTTGGGTAGCTTCCCTGTTAAGATTTGAACTGGGGTCGGAACCTGCGCCCTTTTACTCTAATGATGCTGAGATGCCTTAAACTTATTCAACAGTATTAATTATTATTTAAATGCTTTGATCGAAAATTGGAGCCAAAGGAATGACTGGAAGCAGACAGATTGCAAACACTCGGCATTTCTACCACTTTAGTTTAGAAGGAGAATTATTCAATTATATCGCTGCTTGTGTGCTGTGAGCAACTCTTTAACTTGGCCACCGTCTCATATTGGTTAGGTTGGTGGATGGGGGCATGGCCGAGCACTGAGGGGTCCGGTCAGCTTTGCTCACTGTGTGAGTCTCTTCGGCTGCTGACAGTGACCCAGCCTGGACTGGGGGAGAGCTGCCCTGGCTCATTGTATGCACTGGGACACTTTGGGACATTAGGTCGGGCCACACGGAGGTCTCCGAGCACAGCCCAGGGACATAGTGCCCCTCCCATTATGGTCCTGTCATTGCCGAGCTCACCAGCAGCCCTAATTTCCCCCCTCCATCGATTCCAATAAACCGCCTCCCCCCACTCAGGCGCCAAATGGCACGGCCCGTGCATGGGGCCTTTCCTAGAGATTGTACGCGAGAGGGTTGATGTCAAGCATTAGTTCCTAAACACGATCTTATTAAATATTTTCTCTGAACGTAGATTTTATAACCACGTATTAGCATATAATGTTAACGTTACCAATGAATAGCATGTGGGGTGACTAATTATGGATTACAATATCTGTTGTGTTTCCGTAATAGTACCTAAGCAAGTATCTTATGCCATGCTCTTGTTTGCAGAGGAAGATATCTACGAATCAGGTGGAGCAGAGATGGATCGGAGGAGGGCCTGCTGACCTTCACCCGATGACTGATCTGGAGGAGTGTGCCGCAGCATTAGTGGGTACGCATAATTGTTCTACCACCCGTGGTGGTGCGGATCCTGTTGTTGCACCATGTAAGTAATGTGTAAACCAGTGGTAATTTAAAGTAATTTAATGCCATTTGATTACAATATATGAATGATGTAATGTTATGCATGCAACTTCTGTACTCTTCTGTTATCTCATGTTAATCATATGTAATGACTCTCGTTCACATTTATTGCAGTAGTGTTGCTCCTCGTACATATGCCTGCGCAGCGCAAGCATTCTCATGTCTCCCCTTCTCTTCTACTAACCTCAGTTATGTTTTTCAACTCCCCAGGCTCCCCAGGTGCAACGGGAGGCCACTGGAGCATCACCCCTACCGCTGCAGGTCGTGCTGACCATGGGGGAAGAATAAGAACAAGATACGACTGAGGCGATTGATGAGCCTGAAGGGTTACCTGTGGTACCTGCGGCCACATCATCATCAATGGATGAAGTAGCGGGGCCTAGCGGCTTGTAGCAGGCCATTCCAAGTCGTCCAGTGCCCACGCTGACCCCGCGGAGGTTGGGTCGGTGAGGTAAGCACGCGCCGCAATGGGTTATGTCAACGAGGACATGGTATCACTGTCGAGGGCAAGCGTTGAAATAGGTCGAGAACTCCTCCAGGTGATTGGTGGGTTGACCAGCATATTGCCACACTATCTGCCAGAATCTCGGAGGGCATGGGGCAGATGGTTGCGGCAATGGGGTGAACAACCGACTCTGTCGATGCCTTGCGGCACGCGATAATTTAGGATACAGAACTGCACCACAAGGTGCCGTACCACCAACCAGCACGACAGATGTGAGACAGGAGGAAGAACTTCCTTCTGACTCAGAAGATGTTTCTTCACAAACATCTTCTCCTCGATCCACTGAAGTCATTCTGCCAACGTCACCTCCCCCCCGCCCACAACAGCAGAGCAGCAGCCCTCGAGGTGCTCTGCTGCAAGACATCTTGGTCCCGTTATTTAAAAAATTATTGTTATTGTTAATGTTCTTGAAAAAATGTTTTTGCCTGTTGGGGGTTCAGGGGAGGGGGGGTTGGTGGGGGTGGGTGTTATAGTTGGTTAAAAAATATTTTACATCATTAGTTAAATTATTATAATTTTTTATTGAACTTTACAATTGTTGTGAAGTGTCTTCTAATAACGTAAGGTAAAACATCAATCATAGGCAGTCCCTCGAAATCTAGGAAGACTTGCTTCCACTCTAAAAATGAATTCTTAGCTGACTAAACAGTCCAATATGAGAACCACAGTCCCTGTCACAGGTGGGATAGACAGTCATTGAGGGATAGGGTGGGTGGGACTGGTTTGCTGCACGCTCTTTCCGATGCCTGTGTTTGATTTCTGCATACTCTCGGTGATGAGACTCGAGGAGCTCAGCGCCCTCCCGGATGCACTTCCTCCACTTAGGGCGGTCTTTGGCCAGGGACTCCCCAGGTGTCAGTGGGGATGTCGCGCTTTATCAAGGAGGCTTTGAGGGTCTCCTTGAAACGTTTCCTCTGCCCACCTTTGGCTCATTTGACGTGAAGGAGTTCTGAATAGAGCGCTTGCTTTGGGAGTCTCGTGTCAGGCATGCAAATAATGTGGTCTGTCCAGCTCAGCTGATCAATTGTGATCAGTGCTTCAATGCTGGGAATGTTGGCCTGGTCGAGGACGCTAATGTTGGTGCGTCTGTCCTCCCAGGAGATTTGTAGGATCTTGTGGAGACATCGTTGGTGGTATTTCTCCAGCGACTTGAGGTGTCTACTGTACATGGTCCATGTCTCTGAGCCATACAGGAGGGCGGGTATTACTACAGCCTTGTAGATCATGAGCTTGGTGGCAGTTTTGAGGGCCTGGTCTTCAAACATTCTTGTCCTCAGGCAGCCAAAGGCTGTACTGGTGCACTGGAGGCAGTGTTGAATCTCATCGTCAATGTCTGCTCTTGTTGTTAAGAGACTCCCGAGGTATGGGAAATGGTCCATGTAATGCAAGGTCGCACCGTGGATCTTGATGACTGGGGGGCAGTGTTGTGCGGTGAGGACAGGCTGGTGGAGGACCTTTGTCTTTCGGATGTTTAGTGTAAGGCCCATACTTTCGTACTCCTCAATAAATACGTCAACTGTATCCTGGAGTTCAGCCTCTGTATGTGCGCAGACATAGGCGTCGTCCGCGTACTGTAGCTCGATGACAGAGGTTGGGGTTGTCTTGGACCTGGCCTGGAGACGGCGAAGGTTGAACAGGTTCCCACTAGTTCTGTAGTTTAGTTCCACTCCAGCGGGGAGCTTGTTGACTACAAAATATCAATACAAGGGTTGCAAATGATGGTCATGGCCAGGCCAGGCCAGGGAGGGATGAAACGTAATGCATCTGTAACTGTCACCAACGTAACTTCACACAAAGCGTTGATTTATGAGTTGCTGACGCAACAGTTTTGCAGCTGCATAACCAACACGGGGATTTTCTAATGGTGTAGGGAGACGTGGGGGCATGGGTTCATTGCCAGGCTGATTGTCCTCCCCAAGGTCCTCGTCCTCGTCCTCATCTTCCACCTCCCCTCTCTCCTGAGGTGGATCAGCGGTCCCATCTGGCAATTGTTGTCCTCTCCTGATTGCTAGATTATGCAACATGCAGCACACCACAATGAACTTAGTGACCTGCTCAGGGTGGTATTGTAGGTTGCCTCCTGAGTGGTCTAGGCATGTGACACCCTGCTTCAGAGCTCCAATTGTCTATTCGACGATACTGCATGTGGCTATATGGCTTTCATTGTAGTGCTTCTCGGCTTCTGTCTGGGGCTTACACAGGGGGGCTCATGAGACAGCTGGCAAGGCCATATCCTTTATCCCCCAGCATCCAACCGTGACCTTGTGGCTGACTTTTAAACAGGTCAGAAACCGTGCTCTCACCCATGACTGGCATCCTTAGTGTTAACCCCATGATGGTGTGATTAGAACGCCCGCAATCCACTGGGACAGGGTAGGCTTCAGAAGCTATATGGGGCTGGCACGGGCTTAGTGAATTACTATATGGGTGGAGGGCTGCGAGGTGCTTGTTGCCGATCCAGGAGGGGACTAAACCTTGCTTTAAATCCTCCAGGTTGTTACGGCCCTCGCCCAACAACCATGCCCCGTACAGCACACACACCTCATTCTGTGCAGCCTGGTCTGAAGCATTCCTATCCTCCCGCATGAGTGCATTCACTGTTTGGGCGTGCCTTTCCAGCTCAGCAATAATCTCCTTTAAATGGACCATCATAGCCTGGTCCTCGTGTAGCTCTGAGCACACCACTGTGTTTTCCTCTTTTCGGATCTTTCCTAGTTGGTTCTTCAGGTCATTTATTTGCATTTGCAGTTCTATATCGTCCATACTATTTATCATAGAGGATCCTGTAATATATGCAGTAAAAATGTTGTTCCAGGTTCCCCTTCTTTGTCTCCCCGTGCCCATCGTGTTCCCAGCATATTGGGTGTATAAATCTGCTTTGCTTACGTTGCCGAAATCTAACTCGTAAAATTTCTTGAACATTTCTCTGAGTAGGGCCTGGTACAGCTGTTCTGTTTCCTTCGGGCACCATGCAGATAAGTGCACCTCTGTAAGGTTTAAAATAACTGAAGCTACTGCATAGTGTACCCCTGGTATAACACCTTTTCGGTTGGTACCAATACTAATCCATTCCCTGGTCCCTTGGTGGTGGTAGGACACCTCTCTATTACTGTCCGTACTGTCGGGATCGTGGGCAGGCGTATCTTAATGTGTGCTACAAGTTCGGTGGAGTTGATTGGAAGCGGGGAATGTGGGACCGGACACGCGTGTCGGCTGGAATTCCACCCCATCCCCTTCCCGACATCTTGCCATTGCCTGGCGAAGGCGATCGATATGCCTGTGGGACAGATCCTCGCTGATCCCCACATGCATATGTAAATCCCCTGTTCCGACTCCCACCACTTGTTCCATCACACACTCACTCCTTCCTGTATTCCCATGATGGGCCGGTAAGTATCATTGCTGAGTCGTTCCCAGTCAGTTCCCTGGTCCCCCGTGTCCTTGCTCAGCTTCCTGAGCCACCACCATCTATCCAGGGGAATCTGCCCTTTACAAGTCAAACACACAGGTTTTCCTTCTGTAACACTGACCCACGCAGCAACGATCCGCATCCTGGGGCATGGGATGGAAGCTTCCCCGTAGGTAAACTCCACCTGGTTGGAGTATCGAGTGGAGTTAGACCCCAGCCATCCTGGTCATCTTCCCTTATGGAAATAAACGGCAAGCTCTTCCACACCCGGTGTGCCACACCCTGCAGTTACTGTAGTGTATGGAGAAAGAGTCAGAATGAACATTGTGAGCTCAAAGTAAAGTGTGACCTTAGTCACACCAGAGTGCCTCTCCAACCTGTGAAGCACTATTAAATACCTGTGCTCCCAAGGGGATATGAGATCCCTTGGGACTCCGGGGACTGAGCACTCTGGTGACTGTACAGAGTAAATACAAGTCCAGATACACAACAACATTCCCCCTAAAGTCAATAGTGTAACTATTTACAATGTGAGTCGATCTGGGGCCCTTCTTGCCCTGATTGATCGTCTCGGTGTGAAAGCTGGTATTGTTGAATCATTTGTTGAGCCCTCGCTGAGCTGCTGTGCAACTGGCCTTGCTGAGCTACCTGGTGTGTTGGGCCCTGCAGGGCTGCTGTGGATGATGGTTCTGCTCCATGGTCAACTGTGGTGCCGGTTGTCACTGGTGTATGTGTTGGGGGATCAAAAAAGGTAGGGTCCAAGTTGGGTTGCTCAGGATAGTCCATGAATCTGAGTTTGATTTGGTCCAAGTGTTTCCGGTGAATGAGTCCATTTGAAAGTTTGATCCCAAACACCCTGCTCCCCTCTTTGGCCATGAGAGTGCCGGGAAGTCACTTGGGACCTTGCCCATAATTTAATACAAATACAGGATCATTGACTTCAATCTCGCGTGACACATTTGCGCGATCATGGTATGCACTTTGTTGAAGCTGCCTGCTCTCGACCTGTTCAAGTAGATCAGCGTGAACTAACGAGAGCCTTGTCTTAAGTGCTCTTTTCATGAGCAGTTCAGCAGGTGGGATCCCAGTGAGTGAGTGTGGTCTCGTGTGGTAGCTAAGCAGGACTCGGGATAGGCGAGTCTGCAGTGAGCCTTCAGTTAGCCTTTTCAAGCCTTGCTTGATGGTTTGCACTGTTCTCTCTGCCTAACCATTGGATGCTGGTTTAAACGGGGCAGATGTGACGTGTTTGATTCCGTTACGGGTCATAAATTCTTTGAACTCAGCACTGGTAAAACATAGCCCGTTGTCGCTCACCAGGACATCGGGTAAGCCATGTGTGGCAAACATGGCTCGCAGGCTTTCAGTGGTGGCAGCGGACGTGCTAGCCGACATTATCTCACATTCAATCTACTTGGAGTACGCGTCGACAACCACGAGGAACATTTTACCCATGAACGGGCCTGCATAGTCGACGTGTACCATAGACCATAGTTTGGAGGGCCAAGACCATAAACTTAGCGGCACCTCCCTGGATACATTGCTTAACTGCGAACATGTATCACATCTGTGAACGCAGGACTCTAAGTCCGCATCGATGCCGGGCCACCACACATGGGATCTGGCTATCGCTTTCATCATTATGATGCCTGAGTGGGTACTGTGGAGGTCATTGCTGAAGGTGTCTCTGCCCTTCTTGGGGACCACTACACGATTGCCCCACAGAAGGCAGTCTGCCTGTATAGACATTTCATCTTTGCGCCGCGGGAATGGCTTTATCTCTTCCTGCATTTCCACTGGGACACTGGACCAGCTCCCGTGAAGCACACAGCTTTTGACTAGAGATAATAAGGGGTCCTGGCTTGTAGAAGTTTTGATCTGCCAGGCAGTGACGGGTGATTGCTCACTCTCAAATGCTTCCATAACCATGGCTAGATCTGCGGGCTGCGCCATTTCGACCCCCGTGGTAGGCAATGGCAGCCTACTGAGAGCATTGGCGCAGTTTTCTGTGCCTGGCCTGTGGTGGATGGTGTAGTTATATGCGGACAACATGATATACGGCTGGATGTGGGCCGATGCTTTGGTATTTATCCCTTTGCTCTCGGAAAACAGGGATATAAGTGGCTTATGGTCAGTTTCCAATTCGAATTTTAGCCCAAATATGTATTGATGCGTTTTCTTTACCCCATAGACACATGCTAACGCTTCTTTTTCAATCATGCTGTAGGCACTCTTGGCCTTAGACAGACTCCTGGATGCATAAGCAACCGGTTGCAATTTCCCGAAATCATTAGCTTGTTGCAATACACACCCGACGCCTATGACGACACATCACATGCTGGTACCAAACGCTTACATGGATCATACAACACAAGCAAATTGTTTAAGCATAACAATTTTCTCGCTTTTACAAAGGCATTTTCTTGGCTTTTGCCTCAAACCCATTCGCCCCCTTTTCGTAGTAAGACATGTAGTGGTTCTAGCAGTGTGCTGAGACCCGCTAAGAAGTTACCAAAGTAGTTCAAGAGCCCCAGGAACGACCGCAGCTCTGTCATGTTCTGTGGCCTCGGTGCGTTCTCGATTGCCTCCGTCTTCGCATTGGTGGGCCTGATGCCGTCCGCCGCAATCACAAGAATGCCACTTCAGGCACCAGGAAAATTCACTTCGAGCGTTTTAACCTGAGCCCCACGCGGTTGAGCCGACTAAGAACCTCCTCCAGATTCTGCAGATGCTTGACTGTGTTCCGACCTGTGACCAAGTGGTCATCCTAGAAGACCACGGTGTGTGGGACCGACTTCAGTAAGTTTTCCATGTTTCTCTGGAATATCGCCGCCATTGATTAGATTTCAAACAGGCATCTGCTATAACAAAAAGACCGTTGTGCGTGTTGATGCAGGTGAGGGCCTTCGATGATTCCTCCAGTTCCTGTGTCATGTAGACTGAGATCAGATTCAGCTTCGTGAACGTCTTTCCTTCTGCCAGCGTTGCAACGAGATCGTCGGCTTTTGGATGTGGGTATTGATCCTGCAGGGAGAAACGATTGCTCGTTATTTTGTATTCGCCACAGATTCTGACGGTGCCGCCTCCCTTGAGGACTGGGACAATAGGACTGGCCCATTCGCTGAACTCGATCGGTGAGTTGATGCCCTCTCTTTGTAGCCAGTTGAGCTCGATTTCTACCCTTTCTCTCATCATATACGGTACTGCTCTCGCCTTGTGATGGATGGGTCGTGCCCCCGGAATTAGGTGGATCTGTACTTTTGCTCCTTGGAATTTCCTGATGCGAACAGTGAAGGAAATTTGTTTATGACCTGTGCACACGAAGTGTCGTCAGCGGGCGATAGCGCTCGGATATCATCCCAGTTACAGCGTATCTTTCCCAGCCAGCTCCTGCCGAGCAGCGTGCCACCCAGAGTGGTAGCTTGTGCACCGCTCCATTGTAGGAGACCTTTATGGTAGCACTGTCGATTATAGGAATCAGTTCTTTCGTGTAAGTTCTTAATTTCATGCGAATTGGAGTTAAGATTGACCTTGAGGCCGTGTTGCACCACAACCTTTCGAAAGTCTTTTTGCCCATGATGGACTGGCTCGTGCCCATGTCCAACTCCATTGACACCGGGAGTCCATTTAGTTCAACCTTCAGCATTATCGGGGTACAATGCGTGGTGAATGTGTGCACCCCATGTACCTCTGCTTCTTCTATCAGAGGTTCTGTTTCATCGTGATCCTCCATGGATCTGTACTCCTCTGCAACGTGGTGTTTAGCAGGCCTAGCAGCTCGCCTGCACACTCATTGGAGGTGTCCCATTGTTCCAGAACCCTTGCAAATGTATCCTTTGAATTGGCATGAATGGAAATGATGATTACCCCCGCAGCACCAACAAGGTGTTAATGACCTTGCATTCATCACCCTTGATGGTGGACTCTGAGACATTTGTGGACATGTAGCTGCAGGTATGTGTGACCTGCCCTGTCCATTACGATTCGAAAACAACATCACTTTGTTCACAGAACTTGTAGCAGCACTTGTGTGCTGAGAAATTTGCTTAGTATTGTCACTGGAGGCAATGAACGCCTGGTCTATCGCTATGGCCTTACTCAAGGCTGGGGTCTCTACAGTCAAAAGTTTGTGAAGTATGGTTTCGTGGCCAATGCCAAGTACGAAAAAGTCTCTGAGCATGTGCTCCAAATGTCCTTCAAATTCGCAATGTCCTGCAAGGCATCTTAGCTTGGCGAAATAACTCGCCACTTCCTGGCCTTTAGACCTTTTGTAGGTGTAGAACAGGTACCTCGCCATCAGAATGCTTTCCTTCAGGTTCAAATGCTCTCGGACCAGTGTGCACAAATTGTCATACGATTTCTCTGTGGGTTTCGCTGGAGTGAGCAGATTCTTCATGGGGCCATACGTTGATGCCCCACAGACGGTGAGGAGGATCGCTCTGTGTTTGGCAGCGCTCTCTTCCCCATCTAGCTCGTTGGCCACAAAGTATTGGTTGAGTCGCTCCACAAAAGATTCCCAATTATCTCAGTCCGAGAAGTTCTCCAGCATGCCCACTCTTCTCTGCATCTTTAGGTTCGCTATCTGTATCTCGTCGCCAGTTGTAGTGTATGGAGAAAGAGTCAGACTGAACACTGTGAGCTCAAAGTAATGTGTGACCGTAGTCTTTTATTGCAGTTCTCCAGAGTGCCTCTCCAACCTGTGAAGCACCCTTAAATACCTGTTCTCCCAAGGGATTATGAGATCCCTTGGGACTCCGGGGAATGAGCCCTCTGGTGGCTGTACAGAGTATATATACAAGTCCAGATACCCATTAATGAGGGATTCTTCCACGTCACCTCGGTCAACGATTCTCACCCCCATCAGGGCGAGCAGGAGCAGGACCCTTTTCATGTCGATCTCCTTCCTGTAAGTGACACATAAAACAGATAGCCCAGTCCTTAGAAAAGCTCTACAGCTTGACAAAAGTTGATCGAGTTCCAACTTAAACTTATTTCATAAAAAAGCCCATGATTTCTTCATGGAAACTTAATAAAGTCTTTAATAAATTGAGCTGTCTTCATCCCAGTTTCTACATTGGAACTGATGTCTGTTTTAACTTCTGTCTCTTGGTCAGTTAGCTTCATAATCGGCACTGTAGCTTTGTCCAGAATTTTAATCTTTTCGTCATCGTAGTGCCTCCTCTAATAACTGCAAAGATGGGTTCTTTCATACGTCCCCTAAATACTACCAGGTCGATGTCACTAGTGCCTCCTCTAACAGCTGTAGAGGTGGATTCTTTCCTACTCCCGAATACTACCAGGTCGATGTCACTAGTTGGACATCAGCTGCTGGACAAAACTCCATCATTAACCGATTTTTATTCATCTCACTATTTCTATATGCATGGTATCTTCTTGAGGTCGTGGTGACCTGGAATTCCTAAAATCTTAACTTAAACTAAAACTCTTAAACATTCTTAAACTCATATCGTACTATTATATACATCTGCCACCCGTCTCCGGGTGGCCAGGTTAATCCCTGTTCTTCTCCTTCCTTATTCGGCCTCTGGGCTGCCTGTGTGGCCGATAGTAAGGCAGCCTGTACTGCAGGACCCGGAGTGTTCTAACCGGTGGTGTGTCTGAGTCCCACATTATTGGGGGACTGGCCCCTCCAGTGCTACAGCACACTGCCCCTTTAGGTGTAGCTGCTGAGTTCATTTTGTTTTCTGTGTGTTCTGCGCCGTCGGAGGCTGCAGGCTGGAGACTCTCAGGTGGTGGCTGGTCCACCACTACCTCTCCCATGAGTTCCTCACCGCCGAAGGCTGCTGATTGGGGGTCCCTGACCGTGGACTGGTCGCTGATACTGGGTATCCTTCTACGGATGGCAAACCTCCCGGGGCTGACCCACTGGAACTGGGGTGCTGGTGACCACGGTGTCTTAGGCCATGGTATGCGGGGAGTCCTTCTTAAGGCTCTGGCTACTGGGGGTGCGTCTGAGTCCCTAAAGATTGGGGGAATAGCTCCTCCAGTAATACAGTTCACCGCCCCTATCGGTACAGTCTGTGAGTCTGCAACGTCTCCTGTCGGCTCTCCACAGTCGGAGGCTGCTGGCTGAGGATCCCTGTCCCTAGAACGGTTCACTGCCTCCAATGGTAGCGGGATGGAGAACGACCCAGCCTGTTGGTTCCCTGTGAGACCCACTAGATTGCACGGGACCTCGTTAGCTAGAGGGGAGGCGGCTGGGTTATCTGCGTATACAATGGTGCTTGAAGCTCCGGTATCTAGCAGATAGGTCCCTGTCACCTTCTCCACCTCCATGTTAACGCACAGTCTCTTGTGTGCATCGTATTCTAGGGGACACAGGTACACAGGCGGCACCGGTTCTAGTCATGGGTCTGGAATTGGTGTGGTGGATGGAATCTCCCTGCCGGCTACAGTGGCTACCTTCCCCAGCCTGTTTAAAACAGTCCAGAGCTCTGGGATGAACTCCTGAAAGTTGTTGGGAGAGCTCTGCACTACGGGTTCGGGTTTTTGGACAGGCGCTGGGGGATCCCTTTTCCCACTGTCTTTCCAGGGGTTTTGGCAATCTTTCCTCCAGTGCCCATTCTTCCCGTACCCAAGACAGTTGCACCCTTTATTGGAAGGGATGCCCCCTTCCTGGTGCCATTCCTTCTTATCCTGACTAGGTCTGATTTCGTGGACCCTCCCTTTGGGTGGGTGCTCTTCCATTTCTCTGCCGTTCCGGTAAGCTAGGGTCAGTTACCTGACCAATACCTCCGCGGTGGCATGGGGATCCCTCGGGCCAAACCAGGCCTCAGCCTTTGCTTTGATCCGTGGTGAACTGTTTGCCACCAGGCTTCGGAGCCAGCGGGCTCTCTCGTCCCGGGTCAGGTGATCCCGGTTGAGAGCCCCACCACAGGCGCTCTGGCACAAAGGCCACAGTCTATCTGTGGGGTTTCCCCTGTGAGCTGCACTGTCTTCTGCACTCGGGAGAAGGGACTCCCGTCATTACAACCCATGGCTTCCAAAATATCCTCCCGGATGGCAGCATATGTACTTTGCTCCCTTTTGCTCTCGGCAGAGAGGGACTGATACAGCTTGCCATCCAGTGAGAGGAGGAGCATTTTTGCTATCTTGGCATCATCGCACCTGTTAATATCCCCTGCCTGTTCCACCTCCATAAAGTAGACCGCGGGATCTCCCTTCTGAGTGAGTTTACCCCGGTGGCTTATCATAGCCCTAAGCTGTTGGGTAGTGTGAGGAACCACAAACTGACTTTCTAGGGACTCCTAACCCCCACCACCGAAGGGCGGGCCAAACTTTTCTTCCCAGTTCTGGCCCTTCTTGCTCTGGCTCGGCCACCTCTCCCTGCTGCCAAACTGAGCTGAAACTTGGCACCACAGGTGGTGGTGGTCCACAATCCCTGTCCGCCTCACAACCCGTCCGCCCCTCCTGCTGCCGAACCGGTACCAACCCCGGCGCCACAGGTGGTGGTTGAACAGTTTCCCCCTTCTCTTCCAGGTTCACCTGGGCCGCACCCGGTCTTATTAGGCATACCCATGCCTTTGGCCTTGGACAGGGCAAGGGTTAAACTTTTGATTGGTTGCTGGCAGGGACCATGGTCTCCTGACTCAAACCCATTATTGCTGGCTACTTTGTAACCTCTCCTCCTGCTCTTTTACTTGAAGAGTAAGGCGAGCATTCTCTTCCCGCAGTATCTTTTTATTATTCTTGGCCTCAGTGACCTGACACTGAATGTAATCCTGGCTGTTCCTGTACCTCTCCATTAGCTGCGTCTTTCCGTGTTTCAGCTTGCGTAGTTCTCCCCTCAACCTTTCACCTGCCATAGCCCTTTCATGTGACTTTTCCGCACATTCCCATAGTTCTGCCTGCAGTGACTCAATGGGGCCAAGTTTCGGCCTGAGTTGCTCGTGATTTTTTGGAGCAACTGGTTTAGAATGGAGTATCTTAGAAATTGCAATTCTCGGCATTTAGTTTTCTCCAGTTCTAGTCAGTTAGAACAGTTTCAGTTTGGAACGGGTTTTTTTTTCAAAAGGGGCCGTGTCCGGCCACTTACGCCCGTTTTGAAAGTTTAGGCAGTGAAAACTTACTCCAAACTAACTTAGAATGGAGTAAGTGTAGATTTTTATATGCTCAGAAAAATCTGTCTACACTTAGAAAATCAGGCTTAGGGAATGGGGGGGGGAGGTTTAAAGGGAAGCTTACAAACATTAAACACTTCAGTTTTACAAATAAAGAGCCATCATCAATAATAAATGATAAATACATCAATAAATCAACAATAAATCAATCAAAAAAAATTAATAAATAATTACAAAAATTTAAAAATCAAGAAATAAAACATTTTCTACTCACCGACTGCAGCACCGGGAACCCTCCAACAGCGTGCTGGGACGGTCCCCCCAGTGTGCCTCTATCTCTCTGTCTGTCTGTCTGTGTGTGTGTCTCTCATTCTCTGACTGTCAGTATCTGTGTTTCTGACAGCGAGGGGAGGGGGAGGGGGGTGGAGGGTGGTGAAGGGGGGGTGGGAGAGAGGGGGAAGGGAGGGGGGTGGAGGGGGAGTGGGAGAGGGGGGAGAGAGGGGGGCAGGGGGAGAGAGGTGGGGCAGGGGAAGAGAGGGGGAGGGGGGAGGGGGGGAGGGGAAGGGTGGTGAAGGGGGGGTGGGAGAGAGGGGGAAGGGAGGGGGGTGGAGGGGGAGTGGGAGAGGGGGGAGAGAGGGGGGCAGGGGTAGAGAGGTGGGGCAGGGGAAGAGAGGGGGAGGGGGGAGGGCGGGAAGAAGGGAAGGGAGGGGGGAGAAGGGAGGGAGGAAGGGAGAAGGGAGGGGGAGAAGGAAGGGAGGAGGGAGGAGGGGGGAGGGAGAGAAGGGAGGGGAGAAAGGAGAGAGAGGCTGAACGGGCCGGGCTCGGCCGGGCCCAAGACTTCGGGCGGGGCCCGCCCCAGCACCGGATTTACAGGTAGGTGGCCAGGGATCGGGTCGGGTCCGGGGGTCGTGTCCGGTGGGGGGGTCAGGTCCGGGGTCGGGTCGGGTCGGGTCCGGGGGTGTGGGGGGGGAGCGTGAGTCGGGTCGGGTCGGGTCCGGGGGCCGGGGGGGGAACGCGAGTCGAGTCAGGTCGGGTCCGGGGCGGGAGCGCGAGTCGAGTCGGGTTGGGTCGGGTCGGGTCGGGGGCCGGGGGCCGGGGGGCGAGCGCGAGTTGAGTCAGGTCGGGTCTGGGACGGAGCGCGAGTCGAGTCGGGTTGGGTCGGGTCGGGTCGGGGGCCGGGGGCCGGGGGGCGAGCGCGAGTTGAGTCAGGTCGGGTCTGGGACGGAGCGCGAGTCGAGTCGGGTTGGGTCGGGTCGGGTCGGGGGCCGGGGGCCGGGGGGCGAGCGCGAGTTGAGTCAGGTCGGGTCCGGGACGGAGCACGAGTCGAGTCGGGTTGGGTCGGGTCGAGTCCGGGGGCCGGGGGGCAAGCGCGAGTTGAGTCAGGTCGGGTCCGGGGGCGGGAGCGCGAGTCGAGTCGGGTCGGGTTGGGTCGGGTCCGCGGGCCGTGGGGTGAGCGCGAGTCGGGTCGGGTTGGGTCCAGTCTGGGGGGCCGGGGGGGGAGTGCGAGTCGGGTCGGTCGGATCGGGTCCGGTCCGGGGGCGGGGGGGGTCGGGTCCGGGTTCGGGTTGGATCCGGGGGTGGGGGTGGGGGGGGAGTACGAGTCGGGTCCGGGTTCGGGTCGGGTCCGGGGGCGGTGCGGGGGGGTGGTGTACGAGTCGAGTCAGGTCGGGTCCGGCCCGGGGGCGGCGGGGTCGGGTCCGGGGTCAGGTCGGGTCTGGGGGCAGGGGGGATGGGGGGGAGGGAGTACGAGTCAGGTCGGATCGGGTCCGGTCCGGGGGTGGGGGGTGTGAGGTCGGGTCTGGGGTCAGGTCGGGTCCGGGGGCGGGCGGGGTGGGGGGAGGGAGTACGAGTCGGGTCGGGTCGGGTCGGGTCGGATCAGGGGCCGGGCGTGATCGGGTCCGGGTGCAGCGGGGGGAGGAGTGCGAGTCGAGTCGGGTCGCTTCCAGTCTGGGGGGAGGGGGAGTCGGGTCTGGGGTTGGGTCGGGTCCGGGGGCGGGGGGGGAATGGGAGCAGGAGTCGGGTCGGGTCGGGTCCGGAGCGGGGGGGGAGCGGGGGTCGTGTCCGGTCCGGGGGGGGGTCGGGCGGGGGGTCGGGTCTGGGTTCGGGTACGGTCCAGAGGTGGGGGAGGGGAGCGGGAGTCGAGTCGGGTCGGGTCCGGTCTGGGTCGGGGGGGAGCGGTGGTCGGGTCGGGGTTGGAGGCAAGCGGGGATCGGATCCGGGGTGGGGATTCGGGTCCGGTCGGGTGGAAGCAGAAGCTGGGCGTGGGAGGTGCAGCCTGAACCAAGCAGCCCCAGTGAGGCCATTCAGCCAGGACTAGGGGCTGCGTGCTTCGGGCCCCTCCCACACAGTTTTGGGTGCCTGGAGCTACTGCACATGCATGCCCACTGTAGCGCGCATGTGCAGAGGTCCCGGCACTGTTTTCAGCGCAGGGACCTGGCTCCGCCCCCCACAGCTCGTGCTGCGCCGCGCCCGACTCCAGAGGACCTGCAGGGAGCCGGAGAATCGGTAAGTATTTTTTAGGCGCACTTTGTGGCACGAAAAATGGGCATCTAGGTCGGGGCTGCGCCGTTCTAGGCGCGGCCCGAAACTTGGGCCCAATGTTTCGATCTCAGAGCTGGACCTGTCACTGCAAGCAGATCAGCCAGATTGCTTTCTCTATTGATTCCTTATGTTCTTTGCTTGCAGTCCACTGTTCTGCAGCATCTCCCGGATGCTCAGCATGCAACAGACCAAGCACCCATTCCTTAGTGACATTTACTTTCTTATACACATAAGAGGAAATCCTCTCTTCCATCTTAGTTTTTTCATCCAAAACAGTATTCTCTGCATCACATCCTTTGTACCAAAGACCTGCCATGGTCGCCATTCTGTAGTGGGTGGTGTGGGGGTCAGGTTCACTTGTGACCTTCTGAGCAGTTCGAATCGCTCACACTCCCTGAGTTCTAGACTTTGGATTTATTTGGGGATATGACAAAGACCAGCAGACAACTGGTTTGGTGCAAGAAACTTTGATTTTATTCAGGAAAGAAAAGTACAATGTCAAAACTTGCAATCTCTAGAATAATGAACACTTTATCACACATACAAAAGGGGTTACAGAAAATAATACACTTCCCACCTCCCAATGCCTAAATCTGACTAGGTTAAACTCTAGGGCAACAGGGATAATGCTCACCAATCCTCTTATTGACAATTAGCGGTGGTTCATGGTTTTGCGGTTCGTTGGACTCTGTAGATTCTGCTTGCCGTACCCCGAACGTCGTGGAAGACTTCTTGCTGCGTAGTCTTCAGTTGGGTTGAGTCCGCTGATGCGGTAAGGCGCGGTTTGGATTTATGGGGTGAGTACCCACTTTCTTCTTGTTGGAGTAGGGCTTTGGGTTACTTTAGGTAATGTTTCGCCCGTTGTAAGCCAGGAATAGATTGTAGAGTGGAAAACTTTTGAATCCTCGGTTTCTTCTCGAGTAGTTTCTTTCTTAGGATTCGTCAATTGTGGTGGTTCGATGTTACCAGGTTGGCTGTGGTCAGTTGTTGCCGCGATGAGTTGGTGATGTCCGAAGTCACAGGGAACTGCTTTTCTCTGCCTTTTTGATGATATTCTTCCTCAGGAGTGCTGTCGAGGCCGAAGACCCTGATGGAGCGGTGGTCGCTCAAGAGCCCGATAGTGCAGTGAAGGTTCTTAGTTGTTCAGCAGGCTCATCAGAAGGCTCATTAACCCGTAAAATAGGGCCTCAATTATACTTTGAGAGCTGTCTAATCAGCGTGCCAAATCAAACCTGATTCTTTGTCTTAGTTTTGGCGAGCTTGGTAATTCTTTGTTGAATTTTGGCGGGCTCGTTAACGATAACTTGTTTAGGATGTGTCGACCTGTAGAATTCGAGTTGCGATTGTAAAAATTATTTTTGGTGTTTATGTTGTCTGCCTAGGCCTGGGTTTTCCATGCAGGCCGGATAGGTGATTAACATTATGCATGTGCTGGCTTAGAGCTATGGCTGGCTATCTCTGGGTCAATTGTTGCTATGTTAATATCTCCAAGGGAGCGGAGGTTTGGAGTTTACACAGTTCCCCCAGACAATTTGTTTAGCTCCAATATCCCAGACAGCTCCAATACCCAAAGACTGGCTTTTCAGACATTTGTGGTCCCCTGGTTTGCAGCCCTTTTCCCTTACAGACCCACGTATCTTTTAAAATCCCAAAGTTCATTTTAAGCGAGTGCAAAATGATCCTTCCTTAGGGTTTCTTCACACAGAGGGGTAATCTTTGAATTTTGAGAAAAATTTGAGTTTTACACTATCAATCTCAGATTTAAAATTAACAATTGATCTAGCACCAATTGCCATTTGCAGAAGAGAGCTACAAACTTCTACCACCCTTTGTGTGTAAAAGTGTTTCCTATATTTACTGCTGGAAGATCTGGCTCTAATTTTTAGACTATGCCCAAGAGAGGGTGCTAGGCTGCTTGTTGGCGGCCTGGCCAAACCCGCAGCCATAATTGTCAGACCGACCTGGCAGTTGACCGACAAAAAAAAACATGGCATCACTGCAGCGCCATCTCCCTTTTAAGGGCAGCCGGGCCGCCAAACCACAGAAAAGGTAGCGACAGCAAAAGCTGTCAGGGGCACTGAGTGATGGTGGTGCCGCTCCCGCAGGGCAAATCCAGAAAGGGGCAGTTTCCCGCGGAGCAATTTCAGGAAGGGATCACCGCCAATCAATAAGGGGTCAGCGTGTGCATGCCGCAGTGGGAAAACGAGTGGTGCGGTCTACTACACCACTCCAAACCTGAGGCAATTTTTTAAATGGCACACCCTCCGCAGAGACGCAGCAGCCAGTCCCCACCAACCCATGGCCGTCGCTTTCTGGTGGCCATGGGCCTTATAGAAAGGAGCAATATTGGCCCCTGGGACTAGAGGGCATAGTTTAAAAATTAGAGCGAGACCTTTCAGCAGTAAAATTAGGAAACACTTTATGCACCAAGGCCCCGAACTTGGGTGCACTCTCCGCCAGCTGCCGCCGACTACTGGCGAGTTTTTTGGGCGGTGTTCCCTCGGTGCCAGTTTCCTCTAGGCCAACTGCCAGTGGGAGGGGAAGACCGCTGGATACCGCCCGCTGACGTCCGCTAGCACGCAAGTTGCGTAAGTGTCCTCCCGCCCGCCGAGCTGCCAGATTGCTCCAGGCGGGAGTCGGCGACAGCAGGTGAAGGACCACTGTGTGGAGGCAGGTCTAACACCACCGGTAAGTATGAAGACCTGCAAAAAAAGGTTAGTAAACTTCTTTTAATTTTTTTTTACAGCGATTCAGGTGGATGGGGTTCCCTGAAGGTTTTACAGTGGAGTATTTTTTGTGTAAATTTTTATTTTTATGTGTTTCCCCCTCCCTGGGCCCGAATCAATCCTCGGCAGCACTTTGGCGAGGATTGCATTTGTCGCCGAGATTGGGAGCGCCTGCCTGCTGCCGCCCACATACCAGGACGTAAGTCGTTTTTTTGCCACCGGGCAGTCTTTGCAGGTCTTTTCGTGGAATCTCCCTGCCAAGGTACCACCAGGTCTCTCGGCGGTCCTTTGGGCGGCACTTGGGCGGGCCTTAGCTTTTACCAAGTTCGAACCCATTAAGTGGTAGAAGTTTGGAACTCTCTTCTGCAAATGGCAAGTGGTGCTAGATCACTTGTTAATTTTAAATCTGAGATTGATAGTTTTTTATAATCCAAAGATATTAAGGGATGTGGGGCAGAGGCAGTTATATGGAGTTAGGTTACAGATCAGACATTCAAATCTCATTTAATGGCGGAAAAGGTTCGAGGGACTAAATGGTCTGCTCCTGTTCCTATGTTCCTATGTACAGCTTTACATGCAATCATCCCACTAAAAGCCTTGCATGAAATGTAATTTGCTGTCTGCTCAAACTTGGGTTTTATTGCATCTTAGGGTAATCAAAGAGAATTCTCACTTTTTGCAATCTTTTTCAAGACCATCAATATCAATAATTCTCTCTCGGGAGAGAATAGGGAAAGCTAGAGGCCACCTAAAGCTGCAACAGCCTACCCCTCTCCACGAGGAGGAAATACTTCAAATTCAGTAGAACGAGGACGTGGAGAGTGTCAGACATGGGGCAATAGAAGGGGAGGTACCAGTGTCGGATTTGCGATGACATTCTGCTGCTCCTTTTCATACTACAGTTATTGTGCACTGCATTACCTATTGGCAAACTATTTCATGAAACCCTTATGAAATGACATGTGAACTCAGCTCCTCAACAACCCTTACTAACATTTCTTCCTCTTCTAGATGTGTCAGATGAAGCAGCAACAACCATACCCCGCCACCCCCCGTCCTCTCCTCCCAGTTGATTGGGCCTTGGCCGCACTTCACAGCACATGTTATTGCTTTCACCCTTGTAAAGCACCAGCCCAGAGACATCAAACCTGGGGGAAATAAGAGATTGAACCAAAAGGGAGTGAACTGAGTGACATGCAGAACATGAGTGAACAGGAGCAGCTGCTGGTGGAACATGAGGAGGAAGAAGTTGCAGAATGGCGTGCCAGGATACATTGCTCTTGGCTAAAGAGCTGGGGAATATAGATTTCACGGGTCTAGTTTTTAAAAGAAAATTGTTTGCAGAGCATCAAATGTATGTGCAAGGACTGGGGCCATGACAAACAGTATGCTTCAGATGGAGGATTGAGTGGAAGAATCCACTATTTACCTGTGCAGTACCATGCTGGATGGCTTTGCAGAATTATGGTCTACCCTGGAGTATGTGGCATGTCCTAGGACATCTGCAGGTGGACCCTACAACTGATTCTCAAAGCACAGTCTGTGTTTCTTCCCTGGCTGCTCCAGATGCTCAGAGTTCTGCCTTAGATATCTGAGGTGCCAGATCTGGTAAGAACCACAAGAACATAAGAAATAAGAGCAGCAGCAGGCCATTTGGGCCCTCAAGCCTGCTCAGCCATTCAATACGATCATGGCTGATCTGATCTTGGGTTCAACTCCACTTCCCTGCCTGCTCCCCATAACCCTTGCCTCCCTTGGTTGGGACTGAGTTCTACACAAGCACCACAGGGCAATTCACTGATCAAATTTGTACCATTAGATGTGCATTCCTGCAGATCAGATTGGGAGCCAGGTCCTGCTATTAGTGGTATGGCAGGAGTGGGAATACGCCAGAATGCTCTCTCAGAATGGAAACACATGTGGACCCTCCTGCTAAGTCTCTACAGTGCATTCAGATGTGGCTGTCAGGACATGGAGCTTGGCTGCTCATACAAGATTACAAGACGTACAAGTGGGTCTGTCTCGAGATTGTAAAAACAATAGATTAATGCCCTAACAACAATATTTATCAAGAGCACCAAAGGAATCTTATATCCTCATCAAGGAATTGTCTGGGGTTTACCACCCAGTCTATGCCTAGGGGTTGGTGTGGTCAGGGCTTCGATGCTGGGGATGTCGGCCTGATTGAGACCACACTTGACCAGCTCCGTTGGGCGGGCCACATCGTCCGCATGCCTGACATAAGACTTCCAAAGCAAGCGCTCGACTCGGAATTCCTACACGGCAAGCGAGCCCCAGGTGGGCAGAGGAAATGTTTCAAGGACACCCTCAAAACCTTCTTGATAAAGTGTAACATCCCCACCGGCACCTGGGAGTCCCTGGCCAAAGACCGTCCTAAGTGGAGGAAGAGCATCCGGGAGGGTGCAGAGCACCTCGAGTCTCATCGCTGACAGCATGCAGAAAACAAGCGCAGGTAGTGGAAGGAGTGTGCAGCAAACCAGTCCCACCCATCCTTTCCTTCAATAATTGTCTGTCCCACCTGTGACAGAGACTGTAATTCCAGTATTGGACTGTTCAGTCACCTAAGAACCCACTTTTAGTGTGGAAGCAAGTCTTCTTCGATTTCGAGGGACTGCCTATGATGATGATGATGATGATGAGGGGTTAATGATGATTAAATTTTGATGATGAATTGTCTTATAGTAACCAGTTTGGATTATATTAGCATTTATACTAATAACCTTCCATCAGGATCCACATAAGCTATAGAGTGAATGAATTAACCCTTTCTTGTCAATTTTCAAAGAAGTGAGACAACAAACTCATGGCCTAGCTCAAATTTTAAGATTATGTCATCTTCTTCTGGATGGCCTCACCAGAAGAACTAGGTGTCATGAGGCTGAGGCCTGAATCCTGAGTGGAGCTGAAAACATTGCTTGAAGGTAGGTAGGCCAACATGGGAAATAGGCAGACAATGGCATGATGGCACTAGTCCCAGGCAGTGTTGTGGGGTGAACAGATCAGTGGCCTTGGATGGAGGTCCAGTATATTATTTCTTAACTGTACCCAGACAGAATCTTTCTATAAGACTCTGCCTTGTGCACGAACATTAACATTATCATGTGGCGGTAAGATAAGGGCAATTTTCGGGTTGGGCACCGAATGGGTACGATATTGGCGGTGTACCCATGGGCCACCCACTTTCAGGTTCAGATGAGGAGGAATTTTGGAGAAACTTTTTTATCCAGCGAGTGGTTGGGATGTGGAACTTGTTATCACATGGTGCAGTTGAGGCGAATAGCATAGATGCACTTAAGGGGAAACTAGATAAGTCTATGTGGGAGAAAGGAATAAAAGGTTATGTTGATAGGGTCAAATGAAGTAGGACAGGAGGAAGCTCATGTGCAGCACAAGCACTGATATAGACCAGTTGGGGCAAATGGCCTGTTTCTGTGCTGTAATTTCTATCTAATTCTGTGTAAAACCAAGGAAGCCCTAACACCAAGTTCAAGGATAAATATGTCATATTTATTGATGTCAAAACTTTTGTCATCCCTATTGTTTTTTCTCCATTGTTTCCTCTTGATGACAATGTATGATAAGATTGCTTTTATGATTATCCTCATGTTCCTGTAACAGGAATGGCTCTTCAAAAGAGCCAGTGCAGACTCAATGGGCAGATTCAATGGGCCGAATGGCCTCCTTCTGTGCTGTACTAGTCTATGATAGTCTATGATCTCTTTCATGAAGGTCAGAAGATGTGTCTGAAACTGCCGTTGTGGTGTAAGCCTGGGCCTACTCGGCCTCCAGCTCTGCATGAGGGCTGTTTGGGTAATGTGGATGTTGAGTTGTTGGAACAATTTGTGGCTCATCTACTTCTTGATGTCCTCACGAGATTTCCAACTTTTTTTGTTCTGCATATTTGCAAGGAATTTCACCAGCTGGGTGCACAGGTTCGTACAATATAAAGAAAATGGGGCAGATTTTGCTGTAGGTATGACTGTGTACTCTGAGAATACGCCATCATACCGCCTTTGAAATTGATCGCAAGTTCAGGATTTCCGCATGTACTTGCACTTGCGTTAAATCCCGAACTTACGATCTGTCATGTTACGATTAATTGCCCATTCAACTGCCCAGCAGTTACAGACGTGAATATTACAGTTAATGAAAGCAGGCTCAAGAGCCTGTTTCACTGTGAAAGGAACCACTATTCCGTTCTTTTGCAGGTTATTTGTGACGATTAATGAAGCCGCATTAATGGTGAAAAAGAGATTCCATCCAGCCAGGGTGGTTCAGCAATAGCTAAATGCTTTAAGGAGTATATTTTTTTAATTTATCAAAAGGTTATTTTCATACAGATATAATTTGATATCTTGAATAATACGGTACAATTTAATGGAATACAGTTTAATTAATGAAAAGAAAAAATCTAATCAATTTGCATTCCCCCCATTACATGTAAAAGCACCCTCCTTTCTCCTCTGTCGCCTTATTCTGTAACTTCAATCCCCTGTGGACCCTATCCCATTGAACAATTCACTGTAAAAGCCTGATGCTGGTTCCCACAATCTGTCAAGAGGAGACTTTTAAGGAGCTCTTTCATAGTGCTCAACAAAAATATATTCCAGTGAAAAAGAAGAGCGGTAAGAGAAGGGATAACCAGCCGTGGATAACCGAGGAAATAAAGGAGATTATCAAATTAAAAACCAATGCGTATAAGGTGGCCAAGGTTAGTGGGAAACTATAGATTGGGAAAATTTTAAACGACAGCAAAGAATGACTAAGAAAGCAATAAAGAAAGGAAAGATAGATTACGAAAGTAAACTTGCGCAAAACATAAAAACAGATAGTAAAAGCTTTTACAGATATATAAAACGGAAAAGAGTGACTAAAGTAAATGTTGGTCCCTTAGAAGATGAGAAGGGGGATTTAATAATGGGAAATGTGGAAATGGCTGAGACCTTAAACAATTATTTTGCTTCGGTCTTCACAGTGGAAGACACAAAAACCATGCCAAAAATTGCTGGTCACAGGAATGTGGGAAGGAAGGACCTTGAGACAATCACTGTCACTAGAGGGGTAGTGCTGGACAGGCTAATGGGACTCAAGGTAGACAAGTCCCCTGGTCCTGATGAAATGCATCCCAGGGTATTAAAAGAGATGGCGGAAGTTATAGCAGATGCATTCTTATAATCTACCAAAATTCTCTGGACTCTGGGGAGGTACCAGCGGATTGGAAAGCAGCTAATGTAACGCCTCTGTTTAAAAAAGGGGGCAGACAAAAGGCAGGTAACTATAGGCCGGTTAGTTTAACATCTGTAGTGGGGAAAATGCTTGAAGCTATCATTAAGGAAGAAATAGCGGGACATCTAGATAGGAATAGTGCAATCAAGCAGACGCAACATGGATTCATGAAGGGGAAATCATGTTTAACTAATTTACTGGAATTCTTTGAGGATATAACGAGCATGGTGGATAGAGGTGTACCGATGGATGTGATGTATTTAGATTTCCAAAAGGCATTCGATAAGATGCCACACAAAAGGTTACTGCAGAAGATAAAGGTACGCGGAGTCAGAGGAAATGTATTAGCATGGATCGAGAATTGGCTAGCAAACAGAAAGCAGAGAGTCGGGATAAATGAGTTATTTTCGGGTTGGAAATCGGTGGTTAGTGGTGTGCCACAGGGATCGGTGCTGGGACCACAATATACATAGATGACCTGGAAGAGGGGACAGAATGTAGTGTAACAAAATTTGCAGATGACACATAGATTAGTGGGAAAGCGGGTTGTGTAGAGGACACAGAGAGGCTGCAAAGAGATTTAGATAGGTTAAGCGAATGGGCTAAGGTTTGGCAGATGGAATACAATGTCGGAAAAGGTGAGGTCATCCACCTTGGAAAAAAAAAACAGTAAAAGGGAATATTATTTGAATGGGGAGAAATTACAACATGCTGCGGTGCAGAGGGACCTGGGGGTCCTTGTGCATGAATCCCAAAAAGTTAGTTTGCAGGTGCAGCAGATAATCAGGAAGGAGAATGGAACGTTGGCCTTCATTGCGAGAGGGATGGAGTACAAAAGCAGGGAGGTCCTGCTGCAACTATACAGGGTATTGGTGAGGCCGCACCTGGAGTACTGCTTGCAGTTTTGGTCACCTTACTTAAGGAAGGATATACTGGCTTTGGAGTGGGTACAGAGACGATTCACTAGGCTGATTCCGGAGATGAGGGGGTTACCTTATGATGATAGATTGAGTAGACTGGGTCTTTACTCATTGGAGTTTCGAAGGATGAGGGGTGATATTATAGAAACATTCAAAATAATGAAAGGGATAGACAAGATAGAGGCAGAGAGGTTGTTTCCACTAGTCAGGGATACTAGAACTAGGGGGCACAGCCTCAAAATACGGGGGAGCCAATTTAAAACCGAGTTGAGAAGGAATTTCTTCTCCCAGAGGGTTGTGAATCTGTGGAATTCTCTGCCCAAGGAAGCAGTTGAGGCTAGCTCATTGAATTTATTCAAGTCACAGATAGATAGATTTTTAACCACTAAGGGAATTAAGGGTTACAGGGAGCGGGCGGGTAAGTGGAGCTGAGCCCACGGCCAGATCAGCCATGATCGTATTGAATGGCGGAGCAGGCTCGAGGGGCTAGATGGCCTACTCCTGTTCCTAATTCTTATGTTCTTATGTTCTTATGTTCAGTGCTTCCACTGACTGATTGGAACACCAGATTCAATTGATCGCAGGTACGCTTCACCGCACGCTTAAGTACACTGCGTCGAAGAGCAAGTTCACGAAGGACGGTCCCCATCACCTAAGTTGGAATTCTCTTCTGAGAGTCGGCGTAATCCGCAGGACTGCAAAATCTGCCCCAATGTAAATATTAATAGTTCAAATTGCACTTGTAAATTAAAGCGCAGCTTCTTTTTCCAAAAATAGTACATTCCTGACCCGCACCAACAGCAACAAGTCAACAAAAACTTACTTCAAGGAGAAAAGTAAGAAATGCAAGAATCACCAGCCCAATTGTGCAGGAACAGTAAGCGCCCCAGTTACCATCAGCTCCAGTTTTAGTCTCAAATAAAATCTTGTGTAATTATGAAAAGAAAAAGGCTTATGAGCACTTGCTTCAATCCTGGTGGTTTTGTATCTGATTTGAACACACAAGAACACAAGAAATTGGAGTAAGAGCCGACCATTTGACCCCTCGAGCCTGCTCTACCATTTAATAAGATCATTGTTGATCTGATCATGGATTCAGCTTCACTTCCTTGCCCACTCCATATAACCCTTGATTCCCTTATCGCTCAAAAATCTGTCTATCTCTGCCTTAAATATATTCAATGACTCAGCCTCCACAGCTCTCTGGGGCAGAGAATTCCACAGATTTACAACCCTCTGAGAGAAGACATTCTTCCTCATCTCAGTTTTAAATGAGCGGCTCCTTATTCTGAGACTATGCCCCCTAGTTTCAGTTTCCCCTATGAGTCGAAATATACTCTCTCTCATGTGCATTTACTGGTACAGGCCCCTTTCGTGCTTTCCCCTGTTGGTACACATAAGCTTATCTTTCTAAATATAATTTTTTTCTTAAGCTTTGTATCTGCCCCCTCTATGCTTGTTGCTGCGATATTGTCCCTTACTGTCTGTGTCAATAAAGACAACTGCCACCCGATTATGTGGTATGGTATAGAATATCCCCCCTTTAAATAAACTTTCTCGACCTTCAATGAAATAAAGTCACGTCTGGACACCTTAATCCTATATTTAACCTGAGGAGGTTTTATCCCAAAAGAAAATCACTGGGCTGCCATTTATTGTTATGTAGGAGATTGCAGATTAGAGAACTAAATCCTCTAAACTGCAGCACTGAATAAAAGGGATACAAGAATTTAAAAACTGAACATGTGAAACAGCCATGTTTCTGATATCAATGGAATAAAAATCAGACGGCTACTATAACGAGTGGGTGACCTGATCAAATTATGGCCCATGCCATGAAGATACATATTTACCCCATTAACTTTGCTTTTATCTACCCTGTTGCTGCTAGCTCTGAGACTAATGAGGAGTACATGTAGGTTCAGATAATGGGTGCGGATTTACAAGAGAAGAAAGAAAATGGGGGCGAAATTGTCCTGCGCCCCGATTGGGGGCAGTAACCTGCTGGGGCCTGGAATTCCTACGCCCGGCACAGAAATCCCGCCTCGGCCGCTGAATTGGGCGTACCGCCCCTCAAAGGAAGTGGAGCACAATCTCGCATGCTCCATTTCCTTTAGAATGCTCCAGGTAGCGCTGACGCGCTTCAATGCCCCTCCCCTTCACTTAAAGGGGAGGGCCGCTGCACACTCTGCAAGGCCTCTGATAGCCTCCACTACACCACCAGGGCAGTGTGGGACCAGGCCTGCAGCCTGGCACCTAGGGCGGGCCAGACCGCGCAAAAATGCACATAGGGAAGCCGACGCGAGAGTCAGCAAATAAAGCAAGATGACGGCACGGGGCGCTGGCGATCTCCTATTTAACTTCTACCCCACGAGTGGATGTATGTCCGCTTCACGTCCCGCGAGCGGCGTTAACATCCACTTGTGCCAGTCTCGTGTGCCGCGGAGTAATTTCCCCCACGGGGTGGTAAGGGGTTGGCGTGCACTGAATGGACGCCATGCACGGCAATGATGTCATTGCCAGTTGTGCAGTGGCCCAGGGTCACTACCTGCGAGGCACTGTGCTGCCATGGCAGGGCCTCCGCAAGCAACTGGGCAATTTCCTGGGAACTGGTAGCGTCCCCCTCCCCCAATGGGCAAAAAGTGTTTTACATACGAACATACAAAATAGGAACAGGAGTAGGCCATACGGCCCCTCGAGCCTGCTCTGCCATTTAATACGATAATGGCTGATCCGATCATGGACTCAGGTCCACTTCCCTGCCCGTTCTCCATAACCCCTTATCCCCTTATGGTTTAAGAAACTGTCTATTTCTGTCTTAAATTTATTCAATGTCCCAGCTTCCACAGCTCCCTGAGGCGAATTCCACTGATTTACAACTCTCTGAGAGAAGAAATTCCTCCTCATCTCAGTTTTAAATGGACGGTCCCCTATTCTAAGATCATGCCTCTAGTTCTTGTCTCCCCCATCAGTGGAAACATCCTCTCTGCATCCATCTTATCAAGGCCCCTCATATTCTTATACATTTCGATAAGATCACCTCTCATTCTTCTGAATTGCAATGAGTAGAGGCCCAACCGACTCAACCTTTCCTCATAAGTCAACCCCCTCACCTCCGGAATCAACCTTGTGAACATTCTCTGAACTGCCTCCAAATCAAGTAGATCATTTCTTAAATATGGAAACCAAAACTGCACGCAGTATTCTAGGTGTGGCCTCACCAATACCCTTTATAGCTGTAGCAAGACTTCCTTGCTTTTATACTCCATCCCCTTTGCAATAAAGGCCAAGATTCTATTGGCCTTCCTGATCACTTGCTGTATCTGCATACTATCCTTTTGTATTTCATGCACAATTACTCCCAGGTCCCGCTGTACTGCAGCACGTTGCAATTTTCTCCATTTAAATAATAACTTGCTCTTTGATTTTTTTCTGCCCAAGTGCATGATCTCACACTTTCCAACATTATACTCGACCTGCCAAATTTTTGCCCACTCACTTAGCCTGTTTATGTCCTTTTGCAGATTTTTTGTGTCCTCCTCACACTGCCTTTCCTCCTATCTTTGTATCATCAGCAAACTTGGCTACGTTAGACTCAGTCCCTTCTTCCAAGTCGTTAATATAGACTGTAAATAGTTGGGGCCCCAACATTGATCCCTGCTGCACCACACTAGTTACTGATTGCCAACCAGAGAATGAATCATTTATCCCAACTCTGTGTTTTCTGTTTGTTAGCCAATCCTCTCTCCACGCTTATATATTACCCCCAACCCGGTGAACTTTTATCTTGTGCAGTAACCTTTTACATGGCATCTTGTCAAATCCCTTCTGGAAGTCCAAATACACCACATCCACTGTTTCCCCTTCATCCACCCTGTTCGTTACATCCTCAAATAATTCCAGCCCCCTTTGGAGACACTAACGGGCCTCTGAAAAACGGGCAATTTCGTCCTCAATCTTCCTATAAGAGAGAAGAGCAGACGTCACTGTAACCTGTAGTCATCTTAATATGTATTTGTATACATGTAAATATGTATATGTATATGTCAACTTTCATGTTGCTGCAAGGTTGTTGTGATTGCTCCAAGTGTGTGACTTAATTATCAGGCCAAGCAGTGAATGATGTTCTTAACTTTGCTAGATAAATTCCCTTGACTGAAATAAATCGGCATAAAATTTTTCTTAACATCCCGTTCATCCCTTTCATCCGCATCAAACTTGACAAAATTCTTCTTGCTTGCTTTGGTAAAGTATTCAACCTATTAACAGCACCTTTGAACTTTAATTATGGCAGACGTGTGGAGGCCATTTTAGTATTTGGAAACTGCAACATGACTGAATTCAGCTGGATACAGCCATTAGTTAATGGTGCTAACTGTAGTTTTCGCAACAGCTGCTGAAATCCAATGTTGCTGTTTTAAGCCGACGTTGGAAACAACAAAACTTCCATCCATACGGGATAGCTGCTTCTTAATGTGTTGTGCTGAAGTAATTAGTGTTGTACAATCATCTGAAAAGTTACCAGATACACAATCTCATCCTCAAAAAGTTAGATTTCCATAAAAGGAAGAAAATAACCATTCAACCTACCTGTATGAAATTACTGGAAGCAGGATCAATAACAAGTCTCAAAAGCAGATTTTCTTGATTGTTATATGCATCAACATTGGAAAGCTGGGACAGAGTATCTTGCTGAGGTCCTATGCATTTATGGAACTAATTTTCTTCTGTTTTAGGCAGTGCAGCACTTGAAATCCACAAATATTTTCAGTCTCAGGAACATAAGAACATAAGAAATAGGAGCAGGAGTAGGCCATTTTCCCCCTTGAGCCTGCTCCTCCATTTAATGAGATCATGGCTGATCTGATCATGGACTCAGCTCCACTTCCCTGCACATTCCCCATAACCCCTTACTTCCTTATCGCTCAAAAATCTGTTTATCTCTGCCTTAAATATATTCAATGACCCAGCCTCCACAGCTCTCTGGGGCAGAGAATTCCATAGATTTACTGAGAGAAGAAATTCCTCCTCATCTCAGCTTTAAATGGGCGGCCCCCTATTCTGAGACTATGTCCCCTAGTTTTAGTTTCCCCTATGAGTGGAAATATCCTCTCTGCATCCAACTTGTCAAGCCCCCTCATTATCTTATATGTTTCGCTAAGATCACCTCTCATTCTTCTGAATTCCAATGAGTATAGGCCCAACCTACTCAACCTATCTTCATAAGTCAACCCCCTCATCTCCGGAATCAACCTAGTGAACCTTCTCTGAACTGCCTCCAATGAAAGTATATCCTTCCTTAAATACGGAGACCAAAACTGTACGCAGTACTCTAGGTGTAGCCTCACCAATACCCTGTACAGTTGTAGCGGGACTTCCCTGCTTCTATCCCCCTTGCAATAAAGGCCAACATTCCATTTGCCTTCCTAATTACTTGCTGTACCTGCAAATTAACTTTTTATGTTTCATGCACAAGGACCCCCCGGTCCCTCTGTACTGCAGCAATTTGCAATTTTTCTCCATTTAAATTATAATTTGCTTTTCTATTTTTTGTGCCAAAGTGGATAACCTCACACTTTCCCACATTATACTGCATTTGCCAAATCTTTGCCCACTCACTTAGCCTGTCTATATCCCTTTGCAGATTTTTTGTGTCCTCCTCACAATTTGCTTTCCCACCCATCTTTGTATCATCAGCAAACTTGGCTACATTACACTCAGTCCCTTCATCCAAGTCATTAATATAAATTGTAAATAGTTGAGGACCCAGCACCGATCCCTGCGGCACCCCACTAGTTACCGTTTGCCAACCAGAAAATGACTCTCTGTTTTCTGATAGTTAGCCAATCCTCTATCCATGCTAATATATTACCCCCAACCCCGTGAGCTTTTATCTTTTGCAGTAACCTTTTACGTGGCACCTTATCGAATGCCTTCTGGAAATCCAAATACACCACATCCACTGGTTCCCCTTTATCCACCCTGTTCATTACAACCTCAAAAAACTCCAGCAAATTTGTCAAACATGATTTCCCTTTCATAAATGCTTGAGTGAATTATGCTTTTCCAAATGTCCCGCTACTGCTTCCTTAATAATGGACTCCAGCATTTTCCCAACGACAATGTTAGGCTAACTGGTCCAGTAATACATGGATAAAATGACACTGTCAGCTTTTACTGCACTTTAATTATATTTTAATTGCACAGTGCATATAGAATATACATAGACTCTCATCTGTCGATGTCAAATATGGTTGCTATCGTTGTCTTGCCAATGCATATTATAACTCCCCCATGAATGCATTGCGTGCAGATTATGTAGTTGATAATTGTGGCAATAAATGTCCCCAAATGTGATATTTTTAGCAAGTTGCACTATTGTAACTTTCTTTGATCTGATTGTACACTTTCAGCTTTTCATTTCCTTTTTTGTGATCTTCTGGCTTTGTTTCTCTCAAGTCCAGAAACAGCCTGGGGCTTATGTATTTTAGCTTCACTTTCCAGAACTGATTTTGTCACACCTGGCAATCCCAGGCATCTGCCATCAGTCATGTTGCTCGTATTCATTGCAGGCATCAAATATACTTTTTCCTGATTTGTTTTACAACTGTTCTAATTAAAGATCCACATTCTTGAGGTCACATTACAAACTGCGATCTTGAGAAGTTTGCTTCCAACCACGTCATCCTAATGGTGACAGTTAAGTACACTGTCTGCCTCTGACTTGGCACTTTTTAGCATGTCTTAAAGCCTTCCTTTAATTTCAGACTAAGCTAACCATCTCTGTCCTTATTACATTTCTGTTATTTTTTCTTTTATATTTCCATCAGCTTCCCACAAAGAACTTTCCTTTCCTCCAAAAACCATATTTAGAATGAGCGTTATATCTGTACTAAAGAAAGAAAAATTTGCATTTATAAAGCGCCTTTCACAAACTCCGAACATTCCACACCACTTTACAACCAATGAAGTACTTCTGAAGTTTAGTCACTATCATAATGTAGTATACCAGATTTTCTATACTACATGAGGCAGTCATAATGGGTGTTATTATAGATGTGGAACAGCAATGTCTCAGTAATCCAAAACGGAACATAAAGGCACAGTAACAACTTGCAACAGCCTAAGAAATAGCCATTTCAGGGTGGTGTGGAGTAATATTTTCAATGCCGTTTTTTAAGAGTTCAACCAATTTAATATTCATGCAGGATCAGCTTCAAACTCCTCAGAATTGCCATCACTGAGGTTGATTGCAAACATGATTACAATTGATTTGCTGAAAACTCCTCTTTTAGATGATAGCAAAGATTATTTAGAAAATTTCGAAGATAAAAGCTCCCATTAATAGCCTCAAGTTTCCACATGATTTGCTCCTGATTTTTAGGAGCAACTGGTGGAGAACGGAGTATCTTAGAAATCGGAATTCTCCACATTTAAGTTTTCTGCAGTTCTAGTCAGGTAGAACAGTTTCACTTTTGAACAGAATTTTTTTCTCAAAAGGGGGCGTGTCCGGCCACTGACGCCTGATTTGAAAGTTTCCACAGTGAAAACGTACTCCAAACTAACTTAGAATGGAGCAAGTGAAGTTTTTTGTAGGCTTGAAAAAACCTTGTCTACACATTAAAAAATCAGGCGCAGGTTACAAATTAGGTGTCGGGAACGAGGTGGGGGGGGGGGGGGAAGGGAAGTCATTACATTCTACAATAAATCCTTAGTTATACTTATACAAATATTATACAAATAAATCCAACCTGAATAAAAATTTATAAGCAAAGAAAAGATTAAATAAACCATCTTCCTACCTGTGTGAAAGTGCTTCAGGCAGGCCTTTCAGGCAGTGGGGGGAGGGAGGGAGAAGGCTGCAGGAAGCCTCATTACTTGAGGCAGCCGTTCCCGACGGCAGGGGTGGGGGGAGACAGGGAGAAGGCTGCAGGAAACCTCATTACTTGAGGCAGCCGTTCCCGACGGCAGGGGTGGGGGGAGACAGGGAGAAGGCTGCAGGAAACCTCATTACTTGAGGCAGCCGCTTGCCGTCGGGCCTGACCGACGGCAGGGGGAGAAAGCTGCAAGAAGCCTCAGTGCTGATCATGGAAGGGCAATGTGATTTTATTAAAAAATGTTAAAAATTGAACAGCTACAAAGAATTTGAATAGTCTCAAACAAGTGCATGTGTCCCGTTTATCACAGTCTATCTTTAATTACAGAATGCACTCCCTCACCCTCACACACAGAAATATCAAGAAAATTAAAATTCAAGCCTTGCAAGGGTTCAATAAAAGGGTTCACTTTTTCTGCAGCACTTTTTAAAATGGCCGAGTGCCATTGTTTACTTCAGACTGCGCGTGCGCGAACGCTCCAATGCGCACGCGCAGGGTTGCCGGCACGAAAAAACTCATTTAAATTGTACCCGCCCCCTCCTACTTACAAAATCGGCGCAAGTGGTAGGCTCCGCCCCCTGGGCGCCGCGCCAAGCAGACATCGAGCTGCAAAGCGCTCGAGAATAGCGCGTTTTTTTTCAGGCGCCGTTTGCGGCGCGAAAAACGGGCACCCAGCTCGGAGGGGCGCCTGTTTTGCCGCGTGTGGAAACTTGGGGCAAGTATTACTAGACTGAAGTGAATAAGGCAGCAAATTTTGGGCTCAATTTTTTCCATCAGTCTATGCCTTTTTTGCCATTTGCTGTTTTGTTTGGAGCAAACTAAAATCTGCAAGTTTCGCCAAAGTTTCTGTGCCATTGTAAACGACTTAGGGATGATTTTTTTTAGTTCCCAATTTTTTTACATCACTGGGGGTGCCGGCTGCCGGTAGCACCATTTCTGGCCATTTAAGCGAGTTTGGCCAACTGGGATTTTTTCAAAAACGGCGCAGTGCACCATTCTGTAAAACCTTATCGAGTTCCATGGCCTGGGATAGCACTGGCAGGGGTGGGGGACCTTTCGGCCCAAGATAGCACAAGCACCAGGCTCTACAATTGCTTATGTCTTGCTGCATCTTATATGTTTCACCTTGCAGCCTCAGCCCTTCAGTGTGTCCCTTGTTACTCTGGCAACCTGTTGTTCGGCACAAACCTTAAGTTCCACCCACAGAGATTAAGGGCAATCTGTGCCGCTCCAAAATAATAGTTTATTCCGACGAAACTTGCAACTTTTTTGGGGGGCGCAGTCGGTCAATAAAAATTCGATGAACCTCTATAAGTGCGTCAAAAATCAGCAATGTGGAAAATTGCCGCCTTTAACATTATAGCATTCCTCACAGTATTTACCTGTTGACAGAATGGTATGACTTATACTTTAAGAACATAAGAACATAAGAAATAGGAACATGAGTAGGCCTTATGGATCCTCGAGCCTGCTCCGCCATTCAATAAGATCATGGCTGATCTGATCATGGACTCAGCTCCACTTCCCCGCCTGCTCCCCATAACCCCTTACCTCCTTATCATTCAAGAAACTGTCTATTTCTGTTTTAAATTTATTCAATGGCGCAGCTTCCACAGCTCTCCGAGGCAGCAAATTCCACAGATTTACAAACCCTGTTTTAAATGGACGGCCCCGTATTCGAAGATCATGCCCTCTAGTTCTTGTCTCCCCCATCAGTGGAAACATCCTCCCTGCATCCACCTTATCAAGCCCCCTCATAATCTTATACGTTTCGATAAGATCACCTCTCATTCTTCTGAACTCCAATAAGTAGAGGCCCAACCTACTCAACCTTTCCTCATAAGTCAACCCTCTCATCGCCGGAATCAACTGAGTGATCATTCTCTGAACTGCCTCCAAAGCAAGTATATCCTTACGTAACTATGGAAACCAAAACTGCACGCAGTATTCCAGGTGTGGCCATACCAATACCTTGTATAGCTGTAGCAAGTCTTCCCTGCTTTTATACTCCATCCCCTTTGCAATAAAGGCCAAGATAACATTGGCCTTCCTGATCATTTGCTGTACCTGCATACTACCCTTTTGTGTTTAATGCACAATTACTCCCAGGTCCCGCTGTACTGCAGCACGTTGCAATCTTTCTCTATTTAAATAATAACTTGCTCTTTGACTTTTGTCTGCCAAGGTGCATGACCTCACACCTTCCAACATTATACTCCATCTGCCAAATTTTTGCCTACTCACTTAGCCTGTCTATGTCCTTTTGCAGATTTTTTATGTCCTCCTCACACATTGCTTTTCCTCCTATCTTTGTATCATCAGCAAACTTGGCTACATTACACTCAGTCCCTTTTTCCAAGTCGTTAATATAGATTGTAAATAGTTGGGGTCCCAGCACTGATCTCTGCGGCACGACACTGGTTACTGGTTGCTATTGTGTTCCGAACACAGATGAGGCTGCACACAGGGAGGTTAAAGTAACAGTGACCTCAGTCTTTAATAAGACAATCCAGAGTGAGGAACAGGCCTCAGGGGCCGGCTTATATACAGTGCTCCCAAGGGATGCTGGGATCCCTTGGGACTTCAGGGGATGAGCTCCCTGGTGGTGGAACATGCAAGGGCATGCTTTACAGATACACAACATCACTCCCCGCCCCCCCAAAGTCAAAGTCAAAACTATTTACAAGGTGAGGCGGTCGGGAGTCTTTCTTTCCCCGATGGACCGCCTCGGAACAAATATCTGTTCTGGTGTGTTGGCTGTGCCCTCGCTGGGTTGGCATGTTGTTGGCCCTGCAGGGCTGCTAGGTGAGCCTAGCCTTGCTGGGCTGTTGGGCATGATGGGTTCGATTTCCTGGTCTGGCATGGTGTTGTTGATCCTTTGGGTGTGTGTTGTGGGTTCGAAAAAGGTGGTGTCTGCTGTGGGTTGTTCAGGGCAGTCTGTGAACCGCAGCCTCCTTTGGTCCAGGTGCTTTCTGCAAATTTGTCCATTGTCTAGATTGACTACAAACACCCTATCCCTTCTTTTGCTATCACCGTGCCCGCGATCCACTTGGGACCATGTCCATAGTTTAGCAAATACACAGGGTCATTCAGATCAATTTCCCGTGACACAGTGGCGCGACCATTGTTTACATTTTGTTGCTGCCGCCTGCTCTCTACCTGATCATGCAGGTTCGGGTGAACCAGCGAGAGTCTGATTTTAAGTGTCCTTTTCATGAGTAGCTCAGACGGGGGCACTCCTGTGAGTGAGCGGGGTCTCGTGCGGTAGGTGAGCAGTGCTCGGGACAGGCGGGTTTGGAGTGAGCCTTCTGTGACTCGTTTAAGGCTCTATTTGATGGTTTCTACTGCCCGCTCTGCCTGCCCATTGGAGGTTGGTTTAAATGGGGCCGAGATGACATGTTTGATCCCATTGTGGGTCATGAATTCTTTAAATTCGGCACTGGTGAAACATGGCCCGTTGTCACTGACCAGTATGTCAGGCAGGCCGTGGGCGGCAAACATGGCCCTCAGGCTTTCAATGGTGGCGGTGGCAGTGCTTTCCGACATTATTTCACATTCAATCCATTTTGAAAAAGCATCCACCACCACCAGGAACATTTTACCGAGAAACGGGCCCGCATAGTCGACATGGATCCTCGACCATGGTCTGGAGGGCCAGGACCACAAACTTAGTAATGCCTCTCTGGGCACGTTGCTCAATTGAGCACATCCGCTGCATTGCCGTACACTGCACTCTAAGTCAGAGTTGATACCGGGCCACCATACGTGGGATCTGGCTATCGCTTTCATCATTACTGTACCCGGGTGTGTGCTGTGGAGATCCAAGACGAACATCTCCCTGCCCTTTTTTGGTAGCACTACGTGGTTACCCCACAACAGGCAGTCTGCTTGAATGGACAGCTCGTCCTTTCGTCGCTGGAACGGCTTGATTGGCTCTTGCATTTCAACGGGGATGCTGGCCCAGCTCCCATGCAGTGCACAGTTTTTTACTCGGGACAGCAGAGGATCTTGGCTGGTCCAAATCCTAATCTGGCGGGCCGTGACAGGTGCTTTATAATTTTCAAATGCTTCCATGACCATCAACAAGTCTGCGGGCTGCGCCACCATCAACAAGTTTGCAGGCTGTGCCATTTCCACCCCCGTGTTGGGCAATGGTAGCCGACTGAGAGCATCCGCATAGTTCTCGGTGCCTGGCCTGTGATGGATGGTATAGTTATACGCTGATAGCGCGAGTGCCCACCTTTGTATGCGGGCTGAGGCGTTCGTATTTATCCCATTGTTTTCAGCGAACAGGGATGTGAGGGGCTTGTGATCGGTTTCCAGCTCAAATTTGAGACCAAACAGGCACTGATGCATTTTCTTTACCCCGAACACACACGCTAATGCATCTTTCTCAATCATGCTGTAGGCCCTCTCAGCTTTAGACAAGCTCCTGGAAGCATAGGCGACAGGTTGCAACTTCCCCACAACGTTAGCTTGTTGTAATACACCACCCGATTCTGTACGACAACGCGTCACATGCAAGCACAAGTCTTTTACATGGGTTATACAATACAAACAGCTTGTTGGAGCATAATATGTTTCTGGCTTTCTCAAAAGCAATTACTTGTTTTTTTCCCCATACCCAGTTCTCACCTTTGCGCAATAACACATGTCGGGGCTCTAAAAGGGTGCTTAACCCCGGTTGGAAGTTACCAAAATAGTTGAGGAGTCCCAGGAACGACCGCAGCTCCATGACGTTCTGTGGCCTCGACGCGTTCCTCCAAGTTTTGTAGGTGCTCGGTGGTGTCCCGACCAGTGACCAATATATCGTCCTGAAAGACCACCGTGTGTGGTAACGACTTGAGTAGGGTCTCCATGTTTCTCTGGAAGATCGCTGCAGCCGACCGAATTCCAAACGGGCATCTGTTGTCGATGAACAGTTCCTTGTGCGTGTTGATGCAGGTGAGGCCCTTCGAAGACTCCTCCAGCTCCTGCGTCATGTAGGCCGAAGTCAGGTCGAGCTTGGTGAACGTCTTGCCTCCTGCCAGTGTCGCAAATAGGTCTCCTGCCTTAGATGTCAGATATTGGTCCTGTAGCGAGAAACGATTAATAGTTACTTTATAATTGCCGCAAATCCTGACCGTGCCATCACTTTTGAGTACTGGAACAATCGAGATAGCCCACTCGCTGAATTCCACTGGGGAGATGATGCCCTCGCATTGCAGCCTGTCCAGCTCGATTTCCACTCTCTCCCTCATCATGTGAGGTGCCGCTCGTGCCTTGCGGTGAATGGGTCGTGCCTCTGGGACCAAGTGGATCCGTACCTTCGCCCTGGAAAATTTTCCAATGCCTGGCTCAAAAAGGGAAGGAAACTTGTTAAGAACCTGGGTACATGAGGCCTCATCGACATGTGATAGTGCTCGGATGTCATCCCAGTTCCAGCGGATTTTGCCCAGCCAGCTCCTTACAAGCAGTGTGGGGCCATCGCCCGGGACAATCCAGAGTGGCAGTTCATGCACCGTGCCCTCGTAGGTGATCTTGACCATGGTGCTGCCCAGGACAGTGAGAAGCTCTTTGGTGTATGTTCTGAGTTTTGTGTGGATGCGGCTCAGGGCTGGTCTGAATGCCTTGTTGCACCACAGTCTCTCAAACATCTTTTTACTCATGATGGATTGCCTAGCGCCAGTGTTCAGTTCCATGGCTACGGGTAGGCCATTCAATTTTACGTTTAGCATTACAGGTGGACAGTTCGTCGAAAATGTGTGCACCCCGTGTACTTCAGCATCTGCCTCCTCTCTCTGAGGCTTGAAATTGCTTTGATCCACCATGGACCGATCTTCCTCTGCCACGTGGTGATTAGCCGGTGTTGCAGAGCTTGCAGCTTGTTTGCAAGCTCATTGGAGGTGCCCCATTGTTCTACAGCTCTTGCGACCCTTTGAAGCAACATGAATAGGCTGAATGGAAGCCTCCACAACGCCAACAAAGTGTGAATTGCCTTACATTCATCTTTATTGGGGACTCTCAGTCATCTGGGTCACCTGAGGCCTGTTGGCAGTTGCAGACTCGTGGATTCTGCCCTGTGCATTTCTGCTCGCAAACACAGTTCCAGTTAATTTATGAAGATTGCTAGCACTTGTGTGCTGAGACATTTGTTTGGTGTTATCACTGGTGGACATAAACGCCTGTGCTATCGCAATGGCCTTAGTAAGGGTCGGTATCTCTACAGTCAAAAGTTTTTGTAGGTAGGTCTCGTGGCCAATGCCCAGTACAAAAAAGTCTCAGAGCATTTGCTCCAGGTAGCCATCAAACTCACATTGTCCTGCAAGTCGTCTTAGCTCGGCGAGGTAGCTCGCCACTTCCTGACCTTCAGATCACTGGCACGTGTAGAACCGATACCTCATCATCAGCACGCTCTCCCTCGGGTTAAGATATTCCCGAACCAGTGTACACAGCTTCTCATACGACTTATCTGTGGGTTTCACTGGAGCCAGAAGATTCTTCATGAGGCTGTAGGTCAGTGCCCTGCAGACTGTGATGAGGATCGCTCTCCTTTTTGCAGCGCTTCCTTCTCTGTCCAGCTTGTTGGCTACAAAGTACTGGTCTAGCCGTTCGACATAGGCTTCCCAGTCCTCACCCTCCGAGAAGTTCTCCAGGATGCCCACAGTTTGCTGCATTTTTGCGTTGTATTCGTAATCTCGTTGCCAGTTATTGTGTTGCTAACACAGATGAGGTTGCACACAGGGAGGTTAAAGTAACATCGGCCTCAGTCTTTAATAAGACACTCCAGAGTGAGGAACAGGTCTTAGGGGCCAGCTTATATTCAGTGCTCCGAAGGGATGCTGGGATCCCTTGGGACTTCAGGGGATGAGCTCCCTGGTGGCAGAACATGGAAGTGCATGCTTTACAGATACATATCAGTTGCCAACTAGAGATTGAACCATTTATCCCAACTCTCAGTTATCTTTTAGTTAGCCAATCCTCTCTCCATGCTAATATATTACCCCCAGCCCCGTGAACTCTTATCTTGTGCAGTAACCTTTTATGTGGCACTTTGTCAAATGCCTTCTGGAAGTCCAAATACACCACATCCACTGGTTCCCCTTTATCCACCCTGTTCGTTACATCCTCAAAGAACTCCAGCAAATTTGTCAAACATGCCTTCCCCTTCATAGATCCATGCTGACTCTGCCTGACTGAATTTTGCTTCTCCAAATGTCCTGCTACTGCTTCTTTAATAATGGACTCCGACATTTTCCCAATCACAGATGCTCGGCTAACTGGTCTTTTTGTCTGCCTCCTTTTTTAAAGAGGAGCGTTACATTTGCAGTTTTCCAACTTCTAGGACCTCCCCAGAATCCAGGGAATTTTGATAAATTACAACCAATGCATCCACAATCCCTGCTGCTACTTCTCTTCAGACCCTAGGATGCCAGCCATCAGGTCCAGGGGATTTATCCGTCTTTAGTCCCATTATCTTACTGAGTACCACCTCATTAGTGATAGTGATTGCGTTAAGTTCCTTCCCCCATATAGCCCTTTGATTATCCAGTGTTGGAATGTTGTTCGTGTTCTCTACCGTAAAGACTGATACAAAATATCTGTTCAGAGTTTCTGCCATCTCCATGTTCCCCATTACTAATTCCCTGGTTTTGTCCTCTAAGGAACCAACATTTACTTTAGCCACTCTTTTCCTTTTTATATATCTATAGAAACTCTTGCTATCTGTTTTTATGTTTTGTGCTAGTTTACTTTCATAGTCTACCTTAATAATTTTTTTTGTCGTTCTTTGCTGGCTTTTAAAAGCTTCCCAGTCTTCTGTCCTCCCAGAAGTTTTGGACACTTTGTATGTCCTTGTTTTTAATTGGATACCGTCCTTTATTTCTTTAGTTAGCCACAGATGGCTATCTTTTCTCTTGCACCTTTTCCTCCTCACTGGGGTATATTTTTCTTGAGAGTTGTGAAATAGCTCCTTAAATGTACACCACTGTTCATCAACCGTCCTACACTTTAATCTATTTTCCCAGTCCACTTTACCCAGCTCTGCCCTCATACCTTCATGGTCTTTATTTAAGTTTAGTACGCTGGTTAGAGATCTAGCTTTCTCACCCTCCATCTGAATTTGAAATTCAATCATGCTATGATCACTCATTCCGAGGGGATCTTTTACTTGGAGATTGTTTATTAATCCTGTCTCATTACACAGGACCAGATCTAAGATAGCCTGCCCCTGGTTGGTTCCGTTACATACTGCTCAAGGAATCCCCGTCCCTTATGCACCCGATGAACTCCTCCTCAAGGCTACCCTGACCAATTTGATTTGTCCAATCAATATGGAGATTAAAATCACCCATGATTATTGCTGTTCCCTTTTTACAAGCCCTCACTATTTCATGGTTTATGCTGTAACCAACAGAGTTGCTACTGTTAGGGGGCCTATAGACTACACCCACCAGTGACATTTTCCCTTTATTGTTCCTTATTTGATTAATTATAGTTTCCACTTTTATTAGTTTGGTTGCTAAATATTACTTTTTCATTTTAGTTTTATAGGAATTTGAATTTTTATTTGATTTCAGTTTCTAATAACAAAATTCCATTTAATTTCTATTAAAAACAAAATGAATAACAAAAGGGAAACATAATAAAAGGAACTTAGGCACACACTGCATCACACTGCACTAATCACACACCGACCAAATAAGAATCAGCATCAAACAGGCCTATCAATCAAACCAACCCACAGACTGAGTCACTGCTTCACTGACCACAGCAAATAACCAGCCTCCCTGGTGCAACTTAAACCTTCTAAGCACACTGCATATATTAAGTCCAACATCACTTCCTTCCAAGGTCATAAAATACATTAGTTAAGTTTAGTTTTTAAGGGCTCAATTTTCCTGGGTCATTTGTGGCGTTTTTTTGGCGCGCGGTGTTTTTTTTGGCGTAAGTATTTAAATCAAAGTTTCCCTTCGGAACCTGCGCCGGCGTAACTGAGTTAGTTACCATTTTTTTTACATTAGGTTTTTTTGACGTTATCGGGGGCGTTCCATCATGTCTGAGCCAGTTTTGATCATTTTTCACAGTTTGCCTCCACGTATCTGGCCACTCCCGAAAAACCTGCTGGTGATTTAACAGAAAGCAGCGCATATTGAAAATTCGGCGCAGAAAGACGCCATTGTTTTTCATTAAAGTTTTGCAGGGAGTTAAGACCACTTTACATCTCCAAAATAAAGATGACATTGTTTTACCTTTCAATGGAGTACATGGAAGTTTGATGGAATTCTGAAGTTTTCATTTTTTTTTTACTCACACTCCACCAGTGAACATCTTCAATCAGGGTTAGAGGGTCACAGCTTCGGCCGGCAGAATCGGCCCCGCGCCGGACAAAGGGCTCAGGTCTCGGCTGGAAAACAAGCCCAAAGGGATGGGGGAGTGGGGGGGAGGTGGTGATCAGAAAAGACTGCACTAGGCAGCAAATGAGCCCAGTGGAGGAGAAGTCACAAGACTGCAATGAGCCCGGGGGAGGCGGGGAGGGCGGGGGGGTGGGGCGGGGGGGCAGGGGTGGTGGGAGAAGTCAGAAGACTGCTGAGACCTGGGTGTGGTCCATACAGACTTTGGGGACAGACAACAAAGCACCTGTCCTGCCTTCCTGCCGTTTTGAGCTTCTTGCAAAGGTAAAATTTAACCATGGGGGCAATACTGATAATACCATACCTTGTGCGAGCCTTCTGCATCATGGTGCTACAGAGGAGACAAATAATTCAATGTCATCACATGAGGAACATCAGAGCACGTAGGATGATGGGCAGGATGTCTTACCTACCTCGGCTATATCGATACAGGCATTCGTACCTGCACCTGAGTGAAGCAGACTGTGTCAGAAGGCTGCGTTTCCGCAAAGAAGTTGTAACTGAGATCTGTGAGTTAGTAAAAGCAGACCTGCAACCTAGAAGCGTCAGGAGGACTGCTTTGTCAGTTGAAGTGAAGGTTACAACTGCACTTTCATTCTAAGCCTCCGGATCGTTTCAAGCTACAACTGGGGATGTGTGCACAATTTCGCAACATGCAACATATGTCTCCATTCGGCAGGTGACAGCTGCACTATATGCCCGGAGGAATGACGACACAAAGTTTCGCATGACCACCCAGATAATGTGTGACAGGGCTGTGGGCTTCTCCAGGATTGCTGGCTTCCCAAAGGTACAGGGATTGTACCCACATCGCCTTGCGAGCACCTTTGGAGGATTCCGAGATGTATAGGAACAGAAAAGGCTTCCACTCCATTAATGTACAGCTCATGTGTGACGACATAAGAACAATAAGAACATAAGAATTAGGAACAGGAGTAGGCCATCTAGCCCCTCGAGCCTGCTCCGCCATTCAATAAGATCATGGCTGATCTGGTCGTGGACTCAGCTCTACTTACCCGCCCTCCCCCCGTAACCCTTAATTCCCTTATTGGTTAAAAATCTATCTATCTTTGACTTGAAAACATTCAATGAGCTAGCCTCAACTGCTTCCTTGGGCAGAGAATTCCACAGATTCACAACCCTCTGGGAGAAGAAATTCCCTCTCAACTCGGTTTTAAATTGGCTCCCCCGTATTTTGAGGCTGTGCCCCCTAGTTCTAGTCTCCCCTACCAATGGAAACAACCTCTCTGCCTCTATCTTGTCTATCCCTTTCATGATTTTAAATGTTTCTATAAGATCACCCCTCATCCTTCTGAACTCCAAGGAGTAAAGACCCAGTCTACTCAATCTATCATCATAAGGTAACCCCCTCATTTCTGGAATCAGCCTAGTGAATCGTCTCTGTACCCCTTCCAAAGCTAGTATATCCTTCCTTAAGTAAGGTGACCAAAACTGCACGCAGTACTCCAGGTGTGGCCTTACCAATACCTCATACAGTTGCAGCAGGACCTCCCTGCTTTTGTACTCCATCCCTCTCGCAATGAAGGCCAACATTCCATTTGCCTTCCTGATTACCTGCTGCACCTGCAAACTAACCTTTTGGGATTCATGCACAAGGACCCCCAGGTCCCTCTGCACCACAGCATGTTGTAATTTCTCCCCATTCAAATAATATTCCCTTTCACTGTTTTTTTCCCAAGGTGGATGACCTCACATTTTCCGACATTGTATTCCATCTGCCAAACCTTAGCCCATTCGCTTAACCTATCCAAATCTCCTTGTAGCCTCTCTGAGTCCTCTACACAGCCCGCTTTTCCACTAATTTTAGTGTCATCTGCAAATTTTGTTGCACTACACTCTGTCCCCTCTTCTCGGTCATCTACATATATTGTAAACAGTTGTGGTCCCAGCACTGATCCCTGTGGCACATCACTAACCACTGATTTCCAACCGGAAAAGGACCCATTTATCCCGACTCTCTGCTTTCTGTTCGCCAGCCAATTCTCGATCCATGCTAATACATTTCCTCTGACTCCGCGTACATTTATTTTCTGCAGTAACCTTTTGTGTGGCACCTTATCGAATGCCTTTTGGAAATCTAAATACATCACATCCATCGGTACACCTCTATCCACCAAGTTCGTTATATCCTCAAAGAATTCCAGTAAGTTAGTTAAACATGATTTCCCTTTCATGAATCCATGCTGCGTCTGCTTGATTGCATTATTCCTATCATGATGCATCGCATCATGTCAGTTGATGCAAGATACCCTGGGAGCATCCATAATGCGTTCATCTTATGCGACAGCCATGTTTCAGCAGCAGCCAGAAGGGCAGAGCTGGCTACTGGGAGACAAAGGGTACGGCCTCGCCACTTGACTCATGTCACCCCTACATGTAACCCGGACGGAAGCTGACCATCAATACAACATGGCGCATATTGTGACACACAGCCTCATAGAGAGGACCATTGGCATCTTGAAACAGCATTTCCGATGCTTGGACCATTCCGGAGACCACTTGCAATACTCCCCTGAGATTGTCCGTCAGTTCACTGTTGTGTGCTGCATGCTGCATAACTTAGCCATCATGATGCGGCAACAGCAGCTGGTAGTAGAAGACCCACCTGTGGTGAGAGTGGCTGATGATAATGATGAGAAAGATGTAGATGACGAGCAGGAGGATGAGGACGAGGAAACCATGCAAGTACCTGAACCCGGAGCACGACGGTGGAGGAGGGCGGGCCATCGTGTCATTTAGCAATTGCTTGAGCCTTGCACCAGCAGCTCATCCGGGAACGCTTTGCTGCCTGAAGGCTCAGCGACAACTATTCCACATCAACCATGTTTACTGTTTGGAACTGTTCCTTAATGTTGTGTTGTGTTAGTGGAACAACTGATGGAAATGATTCTTGTTTACTTCAAAAGTTGTGTTCATAATCAAACAAATAATGGAAATGATTCTTCTTGAGTTCCAAAAGTTGTGTTAACAATGGAACAAATAATGGAAATGATTCAGTTTTAATGTAAAATATATTTTATTCAAAAGTTTAACCAACAGTTCTTTGTACTTAACTTAACTTTAATCAAATTATTCTTGTGTCAAACTTAAAAGTTTTCAGTTACAATCACTTAAAAACTTTAAGATCACTTACTACCTTTTAAATTTGTAAATTTACATAACTTTCAAAAACTTTTAACTTGAGAACAACAGTTACAACAGTAACATTAAAAACAACAACAACAGCAGCAGCAGCATAGAAAGGCTGCACCCATCTCTCCTCCACCTTATTCTAAGACTGCCTGCCGCGCTTGTTCTTGGTGACTCCACCACCCCTGCCCACAGGTGGTGGCAGCACAATGTTTCTGGGGTTGGTACCAAGCTTATTCTTTCTCAGATCCCAGATAGTGTGCACCTGTTTGCGGTGGGGGTGCGAGGTGGCAGGTGGCAATGTGGAGGGCCCAGGCGGCAATGTGGAGGGCCCGGCTTGGGGCTCTGAAGAGACTGGTCTGGCAATTAGAGTGGGAGTGGCAGTTGATTCTGTCAATGGGAACGGGGTCTGGGCGTGTTCCCGTATTGCAGCAGCTAACTCCAACATGCCGTCCCTCATGCGCCCTGACAGTGTCTCAATGGCCTGCAACATTCCCTCCCTCATGTTCACTGATAGTGTTTGCACTACCTGTGACATTCCCTCTTTCATGTGCACTGATAATGTTTGCACCATCTCTGAAATTCCCTCCCTGATGTTCGCTGACAGCGCATCAGCTACCTGTGACATTCCCTCCGTCATGGTCACTGGCTGATCTATCTCGCAGTGAATGTGATCCTAGATAGATCAGCCAGTTAGTCACAGTCAGCACGGTCCCAGCCTGCAAGACCATCAGCAGGCTGGGGCCATTGGAGGGAGCAGCGTGCAGCAGCATATCACTGCAGGGTGCAGCGCGTGCCGCTGCAGGAGGGCGACGGCTGCGAAGCCAGGTTGCTGATTGCAGTGTGGGCAGGCACAGTAGGGGGGGCAAAGGAGCAGCAAGAGTTTGTAGAAGGAAGTGACCGGGGCCCAGGAGAGGCGTGTGTTTGGGGCTCAGAAGAGGCAAGGGTTCAGGGGCAGCACAGGCCAGCCCACACTGCGATATGTGTGTGCGCTCGGTCAATGCAGCAGAGCTGGTCTCCAGTCGTCTTGGGTAATCCTTGCCACTGGACCAAGACCTAGCTCTGTCAAGCCCATGTGGTGGCTGGTTTGCAACGGCCACCACATGTTAAAAAAATCCACAAGCAGGCATCTTCCACCCTTCAAGATGTAGTTCAGGATCTGGAATATTAGGTCCTTCATTGAAACACTTGTGAACTCATCCCTTTTTGGCGTGGAAGCAAGTCATCCTCGGTTCGAGGGATTGCCTATGATGATGATGGTCACTGACATGGATTCAGCTAACTGAGATATTCCCTCACTCGTGGGCCCAAATTTCGGGTGAAGTTGCTCCAATTTTCCTGGAGCAACTAGTTTAGTTTGGAGTATCTTAGAAATCGCAATTCTTGGCATTTAGTTTGCTCCAGTTCTAGTGAGTTAATTTAGGTTCATTTTAGTTCAGATATTTTTTTTCAAAAGGGGGTGTGTCCAGCCACTTAGGCCTGTTTTGCAAGTTTCGACAACGAAAACTTACTCCAAACTAACTTAGAATGGAGTAAGTGTCCACTTTTGTAAGTTCTGAAAAACCTTACCTGAGTTAAGTTAATGCAGGCACAGCCAGAGACGAGGGGTGGGAAGCATTGAACACAAAGGACACATCAACATCACAATGGTGGGGGGAAGGGAAGTTAGAGGATAAACACCTTCACAACAACATTAAAGAAGCAGTAAGCACTAAACAAAGCAGTACATTTAAAGCACCAAGCACTAAACGAAGCACAAAAAGTAATAAGCAATTACTTAATAAAAAATAGAAGGAGCCCTGCACCTAAAGCACCAAGACCAAAGTAATAAGCAACCAATCAATAAAAAATAAAAAATAGAAGTCCTTTATGTGAAGGGAAGGTGTTTCTGTCAGCCTCTCTCCGTGTCTCTCTCCGTGTCTCTGTCAGTGTCTCTGTCAGTGTCTCTATCAGTGTCTCTGTCCGTGTCTCCGTCAGTGTCTCTCTCTCTCTCTCTGTCTCTGACAGTGAGGAGTGGGGGGGGGGAAGAGAGGGGGGAGGGGGTGAGGGTGGGGGGGAGGGGAGGGGGAGAAGGAGGGAAGGGGAAGGAGGAGGGGAGGGGTGAGAGGAGGATGAGGGAGGGAGGGGGTGGAGGGGGGAGGGGCTGAACGCAGGGTGGAGGGAAGGCTGGACGGAGGCCCTCCGATCATTTCGAGTGCACCCCCAACCCACGCTCCTCCATCCCTTCCCATGCTTCTCCCCCACCGATCATCTCCGCAGTGCCCCCCAACCCATGCTCCTCCATCCCTTCCCATGCTTCTCCACCGCTGATCACCTCCCCGGTACCCACACCGTTCAAATACAGACTGGAGGAAAAACGTCCTGCTGAGCCATTGCGCATGCGCGCATGCTCCAATGCGCCTGCGCGACACTGCCGGCACTCAGAAGAATGCTGATCCCTAGCCCCGCCCCCCTCTGGCTGCGATCGACTTGCTCTGCCCCAGGGAGACTCCGCTGCGCCACGCCACGCTCCAGGACGACCGGAGAATTCCCTGGTAAGATTTCGGCGCACTTTTTTCCCAGACAGGTTACATAAATCACGGATGTTGCACCGTTTTCAGCAGCATCGGAAACTTGGGCCCATGGTCCCGGACATCGCTCCCATTTCTCGTGAGATTGCTATTACTTCTCCCGACAGTCCCTCATCACCCACCCCACTGGTGGTGTCCAGGAGTGATCACGTAAGGTCAATGCTCTCCGTACTCATTGCCAACAGGTGAACCACATCTGTTAGATCCTGCACCTCAGGAGAGTGCTGTAGAGCTCTCTTTCCCGTCCTCTTCCTGGATGTGCCTCGCTGCACCCCAACACTGGGACCCGCAGCATCGGAAGGTGGGGCCCTTGGTGTGTCTCGTTTCACCACACGACTGTGACCCACAGCCTTGGACGGTAGGAAATCATGGAATGTCCCACCAACACTCAAACCACTAGTCATGGACGGGGCTGGCACCTCAATGGGCGGCACCTGCACCTCCTCCAAAGTCAGCAAAATAGTGGGGGCTTCATCCATCTCCATCGCTTCACCCTTCCCCTCCCCCTCATGCCCATGCTCTTGGTCTGGAGGGTGGGATTGGAAGATGTTCTCTTCTTTAGGCTCATTCTCGTCTGAATCTTCTTTTGCATCATCAAGGTTGGCCTCAAGTTCTGCAAAATATAACAGAATACAGACAAATGGTTAGCAGCAGAGGAGGGGGCAGGATGGGTGGCATGAGTAGGCTCACATAGTACAGGCAGCAGGCTCATTTGAAGGACCACGATGAATGATAGCACATTGCATCAACTGAAGCATAGCCGACGGAGACATCTCCAGGAACCAAAACATGGCTAGGTCGTGCAGCACTTAACATTTAGCAAAGCCAAACTGTGAAATTACCCTTTGAGGACTTACCCTCTCCCTCGAGTGTGGGGCCCAATTTGTGCAGTGGTGGTTGCTTTTCTCCAGGCAGGACCCATCAAAGCAGTGACCCTCTCTTCCAAGGGTGTCAGTGTGTGCAGATTTGCCGGGCCCCCTCCAGTTCGAGTTCTTTCCCTTTAGTTATGTGCCACCTTCCTCTGCAAAGATAAAAATGCAACTTTTTAGAGAGGGTGTCTTTCTGCTGGATGGGACATATGCAGCTGGTCACATTTACAATTGCAATTCCATTGAATAAATGAAAATGTTACTTATACTAACTACTTGACCAAAGTTCTGCCATTTCTTTTTACACTGGTCTCCAGATCTCATGGTGGTCACCATTGCAGAGTAACCTTCTGCAAACTTGGTTCCAGCGTTTCTTCATTTCTTTGGGTGGAACTTTTATGTGACCTCTGCTGGTGTCCAGCTCCTGCCACCTGGCCTCAATCACAGTAACTAGTGTCTTCACTTCATCCTGTAAGAAATTCTTAGTCCTTGCACCGCGTTGCATCTTGCATTGCAGCTCCGATTTTTCCAATGCTCTCACACAGCACTCAACGTTCTCACACACACAACTGGCTCTTTAAATATCGCCGATTGCAGATCCGGAGCTATACTGTGCATGCGCGCCCATTGGGATCACATCAAAAACGTCCTTTTTTATCCGCGCATGCGCAGAAGGTGCAGCATCGGTTTTTTGGCGTAGACAGCAAGCTCCACCGCCCCTGCCTCCCCCCCGCCCCCCAAGGCAACTATGGCTGCGCGGCGCCATATTTGAAAAATAGAGCAGGGAAACTTTGGACAAATATTTTTGGCGCATTTCATGCCTACAAAAATGGGCGTAACTGGCAATATGCCAAAAAAACAGGCTTGGGCAAAACTGAGCCCAATATTTTCCCATGTTTTCATTTTGTTTCAATATTCATTAAATGTTTTCCTTTCATTGGTGATAATTTTAGTTTTAGTTCATTAAAATCACTCTGCTTGCTGGTTCATAGATGAAACACAAAATTAGCACAGTCAGATTTTTTTGCAAAAGAAGAAAATATATATCTGGGATTTAATTGGTTAGCGTTTACCAGTGTTTCCTTTTATATACATATTGAAATGTCAAAATTGATATTGGTACTATTGTACTTCCTTTTCAGTAACTTAAATGAAAGAATTATTTTAAAATACGTTGCTTGAATAATATATCATTGTAATTCTAACCTAGGTAGACATAAGTCTCAACCTCAAGGAACTAACATTCAAACTTGCCTGCTCTCGTTATGTTATATTTGCCACTTCTTGACCGGGCCTCAAGATGGCAATAGAGTGTTCCATCTCTGGGTGGGTAGAAAGAACTAGCAGCACCCGTCATGTCTCTCAAAGCTGCAATTCCTGTGGCCCAATCATGAAATTACATTTGTAGTCATTGAATTGTTGACAGCTCAGACCATGTCACACTCCTAGCTAAAGAAAGAACCCTGGTGAGGGGAAGGAGTTCAGCGAAAGAGTAGACATAAGGACACAAGTAAGAAAGAAAAAAATACAATTAAAAACCTTAGCTAAAATGTTTGCAACAAATGTATTTACACTTGCATTTTGTGCTTACTTTGAATGGGCTAGGAGTACTAGATTTTAACTTCAAAATAGATTTATGCTGGTTAACAGGTTAATTCTGAAATGCTGGTTGCTTTTCCATTTAACCACAAGTTCACTGAAAGTCATTGGGCTGGATTTTCAGTTGTCTAACATCTCAGTTAGCAGCCAGAGGGGGCGCTAATGGGAGCTTAAGAGGTTACCGACCTGAAGCGCAGCTTTTAGCGCCCTGACCGAAAATTCATTAGAGGCTCACAGGGGGCGCAAATCCGTAGCGCCTGGCTGCTGACGATCAGTGCGTCCCGGTCGGTTAATTAGGTGCGGCTGCCTCATTTAGTGGACACCAAGAACAACATCTCGAAAAACAATCGGTACAGGTTTGCAGAGTCGTTAACTGGTGGCTACTTTAAGGGATGAGGAAGCGCTTCCCTCGGAGGTTACAGTCAGTGCAACGTTTACACACAGCACGGCAGTGAGCCTCCAAGTTTGCAGCGGAAGACAGACATACCAGAGTTTGAAGGAAACTTATTTGTAAAACTGTAATGGGGGGCACTAATTGTTCACCAATGTTGCATTCTACATGCTCTAGTAAGGCAGCATTAGAGTAAAGGGCTGTTGGCCATGTCGGTGGCTGAAGGAGTAGAGCCCCTAGATGTCGGGGTAGGTAGCTTTACCCCCCGATGGCTTTACCGGCGGCAACACTCATACCTGGAACTGTCCGAGGAGCAGTGTGTCTGAAGGCTGCACTTCTAAAAGGAGGTCTTTACAGAGCTATGCCATCTCGTGCAGGAAGACCTGCAGCTTCACATCGGCACCAGGACAGTGCTGCCCGTCACAGTGAATGTCACAGCGGCGCTCACCTTCTATGTCTCCAGCTCCTTCCAGGCTGCATCAGGGGACATATGCAGCGTCTCACAATTCGCAGCACATCGCTGCATCTGTGACATTGCACAGGCTCTGTACAGTCGTCGAATGGACTTAATTAACTTCCCGATGACCAGGGAGAAAGAGGATGAGCGCGCATGTGGGTTTGCCAGGATAGCGGGCTTCCCTAGGGTGCAAGGAACAATTGACTGAATGCACATGGCCTTGTGAGCAATATTCCAGAATACAGAGATCTTCAGAAACAGAAATGGATACTGTTATATATGTGGACTTATATTTACTCTGTACAGCCACCAGAGGGCTCATTCCCCGGAGTCCCAAAGGATCCCATAATCCCTTGGGAACACAGGTATTTAAGAAGGCTTCACAGGTTGGAGAGGCACTCTGGAGACCTGCAATAAAAGACTAAGGTCACATTTTACTTTGAGCTCACAGTGTTCAGTCTGACTCTTTCTCCATACACAACAACTGGCAATGAGATACAGATAGCAAACCCAAAGATGCAGAGAACAGTGGGCATCCTGGAGAAATTGGGAAACTATTGTGGAGCGACTCGACCAATACTTCATGGCCAATGAGCTAGATGGGGAAGAGAGCACTGCCAAATGTAGAGCGATCCTCCTCACCGTCTGTGGGGCACCAACCTATGGCCTCATGAAGAATTTGCTCACTCCAGCCAAAACCCAAGGAGAAATCGTACGATGATTTGTGCACACTGGTCCGAAAGCATTTGAACCCGAAGGTAAGCGTTCTGATGGCGAGGTAACGGTTCTACACCTACAAAAGGTCTGAAGGCCAGGAAGTGGTGAGTTATGTCACTGAGCTGAGATGCTTTGCAGGACATTGCAAATTTGAAGGATATTTGGAGGACATGCTCAGAGACTTTTTCGTACTTGGCATTGGCCATGAAACCATACTTCGCAAGCTTTTGACTGCAGCGACCCCAACCTTGAGTAAGGCAATAGCGATAGCCCAGGCGTTCATTGCCACCAGTGACAATATTAAGCAAATCTCTCAGCACACAAGTGCTGCTACAAGTACTGTGAACAAAGTGATGTTGTTTTTGAATCATAACGTGTAGGGCAGGTCACACACACCTGCAGCTACACGTCCGCAGATGTCTCAGAGTCTACCATCAAGGATAATGAATGCAAGGCCATTAACACCTTGTTGGCGCTGCGGGGGTGATCATCGTTTCCAGTCATGCCGATTTAAAGAGTACATTTGCAAGGGCTGTGGAACAATCGGACACCTCCAACAAGTGTGCAGGCGAGCTGCTAAGCCTGTTAAATCTGCAAAACACCACGTTGCAGAGGAGGACAGATCCACGGAGGATCACGACGAACCAGAGCCTCAGATAGAGGAGGCAGAGGTACATGGGGTGCAAACATTCACCATGAATTTTCCCCCCGATAATGCTGAATGTTGAACTAAATGGACTCTCGGTGTCAATGGAGCTGGACAAGGGTGCGAGCCAGTCCATCATGGGCAAAAAGACTTTCGAAAGGTTGTGGTGAAACAAGGCCTCAAGGCCAGTCTTAACTCCAGTTCGCACGAGACTAAGAACTTACACGAAAGAACTGATTCCTGTAACTGGCAGTGCTACCGTAAAGGTCTCCTACGATGGAGCAGTGCACAAGCTACCACTCTGGGTGGTACCGGGCGATGGTTCCACGTTGCTCGGCAGGAGCTGGCTGGGAAAGATACGCTGGAACCGGAAGACGTCCGAACGCTATCGCCCACTGACGACACTTCGTGTGCCCAGGTCTTCAACAAATTTCCTTCGCTGTTTGAACCAGGCATCGGGAAACTCCAAGGAGCTAAAGTGCAGCTCCACCTAATTCCGGGGGCACGACCCATCGACCACAAGGTGAGAGCAGTACCGTACTTGATGAGAGAAAGGGTAGAGATTGAACTAGACCGGCTGCAATGAGCGGGCATCATTTCACCAATTGAGTTCAGCGAGTGGGCCAGTCCTATTGTCCCAGTCCTCAAGGGATATGGCACCATCAGAATCTGTGGTGATTACAAAGTAACTATCAATCGTTTCTCCCTGCAGGACCAATACCCACTACCAAAAGCGGGCAACCTATTTGCAACGCTGGCGGAAGGAAAGACATTCACAAAGCTGGATCTGACTTCAGCCTACATGATGCAGGAACTGGAGGAATCATCGAAGGCCCTCACCTGCATCAACACGCACAAAGGTCTTTTTGTTTATAACAGATGCCTGTTTGGAATCCGATCAGCGGCGGCGATATTCTAGAGAAACATGGAAAGTTTACTGAAGTCAGTCCCGCACACTGTGGTCTTCCAGGACGACATCTTGGTCATAGGTTGGAACACAGTCGAGCACCTGCAGAACCTGGAGGAGGTTCTTGTCGACTCAACCATGTGGAGCTCAGGTTAAAACGCTTGAAGTGCGTTTTCCTGGTGCCTGAAGTGGAGTTCCTGGGAAGGACGACTGCAGTGGACGGCATCAGGCCCACCAACGCCAAGACGGAGGCAATCAAGAATACACCGAGGCCATAGAACGAGACGGAGCTGCGGTCATTTCTGGGACTCCTGAACTACTTTGGTAACTTCTTACCGGGTCTCAGCACTCTGCTAGAACCACTACATGTCTTACTACGAAAAGGGGGCGAATGGGTTTGGGGCAAAAGCCAAGAAAATGCCTTTGTAAAAGCAAGAAAATTGTTATGCTCAAACAAATTGCTTGTGTTGTATGATCCATGTAAGCATTTGGTACTAGTATGTGATGCGTCGTCATATGGCGTCGGGTGTGTATTGCAACAAGCTAATGATTTCTGGAAACTGCAACCGGTTGCTTATGCATCCAGGAGTCTGTCTAAGGCTGAGAGAGCCTAAAGCATGATTGACAAAGAAGTGTTAGCAGGAAGGCAAGGAGGGAGGCATTGTTATTTTGTTTGCAACATATTGCAGGGCATGTGGCCTCAAGGCTAAGGGGACTCACACAATGCCCATCTCATTCACATACCGTCACTGTCGAGCAGGGGCTCTGCCTCTTTGCCCTCCATCGCCATGACTGCAGCACCCATGAGGGTGGGCACTCGCTCCTCCTCATCGGTTAGGTCCTGGAAGTAGGGCTGGCCCTCTTCCCGAATGCAACTCATGCATATTGTGCGCGAGTTTAACCTGCAATGACAAAAGCAAATAGTTGTTAGTAGCTGTGTAAGTGCTGGTGTGCCACATGCGTCTGCAGTAGGGTACTCGCGAGTAATATGGTACAGTGTGCATATCGGCATTTCATGCTGCTTGGCATCAAACAGTGGATGTGTGATCAGTGGGTCTGGGGCATAAGCAACTACCAGTAAGTATGAGGCTCAGGACTTGGATCGTATATGAAGAGTTGAAAAGTGCTGGTAGGTGGACTCAGGCTGAGTAGGGAGTTAGACAGTGAGGGACACTTGGAGCAGGGCATGTCTGGTAAGGTGATGGAGAGGTCTCAGACTGGCTTCAGCAATGAGGAGCATGGCCTGGTAGAGATAGAGAAGAGGTAGGGAGTGTAAAGTCTTTACATTGTATGAGAGAGTGAGGTTCACATGAAACCATCGGAAGGTGAATGGAAAGGGTATTCACCCTGATGACCGTAGTAAGGCAATTGAATGTATTGCGACTTTGGGTAGCTGTTGTGGGCACCACGCTCCGGGCTATAATGTGCTCAGCCACCTCCCTCCAGAGCCTTCTCAAATCCCGAGGTGCTGGCATTCACCCCCGCCCCCCCACCCGCTCCAGGCTGGAGGCATTCCAGTGACTTTCCGCTGCCTCCAGCAAGACATCAAGGGCAGTGGGTGACAAACAGGTTGATAGCTGGTGTCCTCCTTGCTCCTCCATTTTTGCACTCTGAAGACCCTGTGAGCTGGAACTGTGCATGCGCGATTTTGAGTTACCGCGCCTTTAAGACTCGGCTGTTCCCGGGGTCTGACTTGGAGAACTGCGCATGTGCAATGGATCCGCCAAATTTACCAACCAAACTGTCATTATTGCCCCCCTAGCTGTAGTGTGCAATGGCTGGTTTAACACCCCCGTCAGCTCTTCGATCGATTCTGACAAATTTCTGGACGGAGGTCGCAAACTTTTTTAAGGCGCTAAAATGACAGCACCGCCTGGGTTACCGCCCCAAATGAGGTGCGACCGAATTTCTCCCCCATTGTCTTCAGGGCTTATTTAGAAACAAAATTAACAATTATAATCATTAAATAATATTTCATGAATTGTTTTTTGTAGGATATTTGGGTCAATTTTTAAAATATCTCCATGTTTGTGGTGCTATTTGTCATGAGTTTCTGCGAAAAAAATTATTTGAAATCCATACATTGTGAAATAAATTATGTATGGACTGTAAAATAACTACAAGGTTTCTAAAGAAATATGCACAAAAGATTTAGCTTTCCTGCTGTTGGCCAGGACACTGGAAGAACCCTGCTCTTCTACAAATAGGGCCATGGTATTTTTAATATCCAGCTGAGAGGGCAGATGGGCCTCGGTGTAACATATCACGTGAAATACAGCACCTCCGACAGTGCAGCACACCCTTATTGCTGGACTGGAGTGTCAGTCTAGATTATGTGCTGGAATCTCTGGAATGGGGTTTAGGATTACCAACCCTCCTGGAGTCTTTAGGAATTAACAGTTAACCTACCCAAACATTGCCGCAAGCAAACCAGGAGAAAAAGATCATAAGGACATTAAAAAATTGTGTACTTTTTTTCATTTTCTTTGAACACTTTCATTTATTAGTTATAAAGATATGGAGAGGGCTTGAAGGGCTGTTTGACTGAATCATCCAATTGGGTAAGGAATCGCCACTTTGATTTCCAATTGGCGTGGGAAGGCGATGCAACGCATGAATCAGCACCCAATGACTGGAGTGTGGGAGTGGGGCAGCTGGAGACTGGAAGTAAAGAAAGACTTGGATTTATATAGTGTCTTTCATGACCACTGGACATCTAAAAGCACATTACAGGCAATTAAGTACTTTTGGAGCGTAGTCACTGTTGTAATGTGGGAAACGCGGAAGCCAACTCACGCACAGCAAACTCCCATAAACAGCAAAGTATTAACGACCAGATAATCTGTTTTTGTTATGTTGATTGAGGGATAAATATTGGCCAGGACACTGGGGCTAACTCCCCTGCTCTTCTTCAAAATAATGCCATGGGATCTTTCATATCCACCTGAGAGAACAGAAGGGGCCTTGGTTTGATGTCTCATCCACAAGACAGCACCTTCCACAGTTCAGCACTCACTACTATAGTGTCAGTCTAGACTTTTTTTTTGGCGTATACAAATTCCTGAAGTGGGACTTGAACCTATAACCTTCTAGACTCAGAGGCAAGTGTACTACCCACTAAGCCACAGCTGATCCTTTGCAATGTGATGAAACCTGGAATATGTCTAACCAGAACGGGCACTCATACCACCACGTTATGACTCAGAAACAAGAATATTACTATTGAGCCAAGCTTGACACTTAAATCTTATGGATGTTCTTTAGAATATCTTCTGCTGTACCTTTGGTGTCAAAAGGACAATATAAAACGACCAGTAAGGATGCATGCATCTGATGAAGTAAAGCACGACTCTTCTTCCATTTGTTTCAGCTCAGCTCAAATGATACTTTTTAAAGTATCCTTTATTTTAATTCCACTCCCTCCACATCCAGCTATTCCCCCTTTACTCCTAATGGTACTGACTCATGCTGGGCCCTCTATTATCTTTGTCAAGTGGTCTTAATTCATATGTGAAACTGGACAGTGGGCCTAGGTTGAGCAACTTGACCATGGTTGAATGGAAGGGGAACATCACAACCAAACCCACTCCTGCTCTTACCAAACGTCCACATATGTACACTTCCAGTAGGAATCAGTGGATAGTGTTCAGGAGCAACAACCATGGCTGGTTATTTTCCCTTCAAAGTCTTTTGCCTCAGCTGCTGTTCTGGTTGAGATTACGGTGCCCAGCACACACCAGGGACCAAAGCTTGGACCTTCTGAGCTGTGTGGTTCACTACTACATCATACAGTGTATTTACCCACTAAGATGCTCGGGTCAGTGGTAATTCTTCCTAACAATGGTAGGGTTGCCAATCCTCCAGGATTGTCCTGGAGTCTCCACGAATTGAAGATCAATCTCCAAGATCAATCTGTAAGCAACCCAGGAGAAATATCACAGGGACATTAAACAAAATGTTTTTTTTATTTTCTTTGAACACTTCCATTTATTATAAAAAATATTTGAGATAGGGAAAAAAGGTTGTTTGATTAACAGTCATGATTAATCCAATCAGCTACCAAAGAAGGCAGTGTGCCCGGAGGATGGATCAATGGCAGGTATGTGGGGATGAGGTGGTTCGAGGTGGGAAGCCATGTGATGAAACCTCAAGAAATACACCCAACCAGAATTGGCAATCCTGGATAGTTGGGATTTTGAAAGTCTTTTTTCAACACTTTTTTGAAGTTACACTGGATCCCTTAACAAACTTTACTCAATACCATGGGATAATCGCCTCAGCTTTGTCTCTAGAAGGGATGCAATGTTTCTGTGGTGCAAACTAGGGACAGATATTTGAATGCACTCAGTGGATTCTGCCCCTAATCCCCTAAACCATATCTCAATCCACATTCTGTTTTGTTTTAAACACAGCTCGTCGCTGAGTGGCGTAACTTGGATACTTCAAACCATTATGCTACCAGGGAAATAACATGCACCTGACCCAACCAGACAAACTAGGGAAATCAAAAATGCATCTGACCCACCAGACTGCCAGGGAATACAGACACGCTGGGCCAATCAGCTGTTGCTAGACTGCCAGGGAAAACAAATGTATTGCTCCCGCCAGACTCATGAGGAACTCACACAGGTCAACTGCATCAGACTGCCAGGGAAGTCGGATCGTCAGGTAGACAGGTTGCCAGAGAAATTAGATTGATGACATAATAAGAAATAAAAATAAATTAAGGACAGCACCTACCTGACCTCACTTCCATGTAACCATGACACCAGAAACCTGCTTGTGTGTAAATTTAACAAAATAATTCCATAATGTACAGATTTAGACCAAATTGGCAAATTGACTCACTACAGACCTTTGGGGCCTTCTTAGAATTCAAAATATCTGGAAAATATCACCAACGCTTCTCAGCTTCTCCAAGTATACATCAATGCATCAATTAATGCTTGATTCTGACAGTGTGAATATCCAATGGTCTATGTGGTACATATAGTACAGAATCTGAAACTGACCTTACCTTAATCTATTTCGTATGGAGATTGAGGGGTCGTGAAGTGCTGTTGTCCTGCTGCTGATCATGACTTGGAATACTCACATCCCTCCTTCACAAACACACAGAGGTAAAGCCAGTCTCGTGTTTCTACTCTATTTTCCTACTGTATGAGGCTATTTTCTTTCAAAGAGTAAGGGAAATCAAAATATTTCAATCAAGTGACATTTTGAGTCAACTAATATTCCAAACTAGCCAACTTTGGAATGTTTATAATTCCCAAATCAATTTAAAGGTAATCCTTAGTTTAAAAAAAATCATTTTGTACACGTTGATAGCACCCATTACAAATAAAGAGACATAAAAACATAAGAATTAGGAGCAGGAGTAGGCCATTCGGCACCCTTGAGCTGCTCCGCCATTCAATATGATCACGGCTGATCTTCTATCTCAACTCCACTTTCCTGCACTATCCCCATATCCCTATCGATCTCTGTCTTGAATATACTCAAAGACTGAGCCTCCACAGCCCTCTGGTGTAGAGAATTCCAAAGATTCACCATCCTCTGAGTGAAGAAATTTCTCCTCATCTCAGTCCTAAATGGCTGACCCCATATTTTGAGACTGTGACCCTTGGTTCTAGACTCTCCAGCCAGAGGAAACATCCTTCCTGCATTTACCCTGTGAAACCCTGTAAGAATGTTGTATGTTTCAATTAGATCACCTCTCATTCTTCTCAGAGTAGTGGCTAGCATGGACATCTAGTACACAGGAAAAAAGAAAGGTGAGCATGACCGAAGCAGGGTCTCCAGGAGATTTTTTTGAAGACATGGAGGGTAATGGCAAAGCAGAGATACTGAGGGAGGGGATCTAGAGGGCAGCTGCAAGAAGGCTGAAGGTATAGCTACTGATAGTGGAGAGGAGAGAGCAGGAAACTAAAATTAATCTGGTGTTGGAAAACTAGAGGGATGTAGAGATGGAGGAGGTCACAGAGACAAGAAGGGTGAAAGAGCAGATGTTATTGAAGTTAAGAATATGATTGATTCTCTGGGACATAGTAAGCCAGTGGCGCTTAGTCTATGTAAGGTACACAGGCCGTAACACTGTGGATGATTTGTAGTTTATGAATGGTAGAAAAGAGAGGCTGACAAGGAATGTAGTGAAGAAATCCAGTCCTGAGATAACAAAATTGTGGATTGGAGTCTCGGTGGCAGAAAACAGAGGTAGGGTAGAGAAGGGCAATATTGCAAAGATGACAGCAAGTTGTCACAAGCCAACTTTTCATTACTTTTTCACTTTTCTTTGCTTTCTCAGTGTTTATAATGAAATATATAAGAAAAATCATCATAAATACAGGAAAAAATTCAAGGACTACAGGAAAAGAAAAATAATAATGTGAGTTTATGAACTTGTTGCCAAATAATGAACTATAATGAAATACATTAAAATGGAATTACAATTTTAAATATTGTTCTGTGGTAATAAAATCAAAATTTAAATCTTAGTTAAGATACAGTGTCAAGTTCTGTTTTATTGGTAGGAAGTGAAGTGCAAGCTCACCTGTGGGTTAAGACAGTAAGTAGTTGAGCTACTGAGACCAGGAAGGTCCTACTTTCAATCCTTGCTGTGTTAAGTGAGATGGTCTTTGCCAGAACTTAACTGGACGGAAAAATTGGTCAAGCTTCTTTAGGGACCTCCCGATCTCTGTAATCTCCTTCAGCCTCTCAACCCACCAAAATGTCTGCGCTCCTCAAATTCAGCCCTCTTGAGTATCCCTGATTATGACTGCTCAACTATTGGTGGCCGTGCCTTCAGCTGCCTAGGCCCCAAGCTCTGGAACTCCCTGCCTCAACCTCTTCGCCTCGCTACCTCTCTTTCCTCCTATAAGACACTCCTTAAAAGATACCTCTCTTTGACCAAGCTTTTCGTCACCTGCCGTCATTTTTTCTTATGTGGTTCAGTGCCAATTTATTTGTTTTGTCTTAAAACTCTCCTGTGAAGCGCCTTGGGATGTTTTACTATGTTAAAGGCGCTATGTAAATACAAGTTGTTGTTGTTGTTGTTCTCTCCTTTCTTGCACAATTTTCCTCTGTACATTGCACCCAGGTGATCCAATACACCCAGGAGGAAGAACAGGATAATTTGGCCCAACTTCTTGGAGAATGAGGAGCAAAAATTGGTGGAAAACAGAGGAAAGTGATGTCATGTAATGCTGGGAGATAATCTTGAAAAACAATGAGACAGAAAAACAGTGAGAAATGTTTTAATGGGTAATCAATAGACTTCAAGAGAAATGCATTCCACTAAAAGCCAAAAACAAGCAATCTAATTATGTGGCATTGTGGATGAATAAAGAACTAAAGGAAACATGGCCGGATTTTCGCCGTGATTTGACCCTCCGCAGCGAAAACTCGGTCGGCAGGATCCTCCGCGGCACTTCCACATACCGCCGGGGAGAGGTACGCCAACATGCAACGACGCAGATTACATCAACCTGTCGGTGCAGTCCTGCCAGCAGCGGTAATTATGAAAACCTGTAAAAAAGGTAAGTTGAAGTTCTTATTTTTTAATTATTTTTCAGCGATTTAGTAGCTAAGGGTTTTGTGAATGTTTTGTGAAAGTTTTTTGAATGTTTTTTGGAATTTTTTTTTTCCCCTCCCAAGGCTTCTCTTGCAGCACTCCCGGCCCCTGACGAAAGTTGCCAAAACTCACGGTTTGCGCCGCGAATCATCATGCAATGCTTCCTTTACCGACATAAAGGCCGAAAGTTCGGCCTAAAAATGGTAGCACAGTGAAAACGGTAATTTTGGCATAAAACGACAGTTTTCGCCAAAAAACGAAAATCTAGCCCATAGCCTAAAGAAAAAGACAGATAAGAAGTACTTAGATACTAAAGAAAAGAAGGACAAAAGGGAATACGAAGATCTTAGGAGAGAAGTAAAAAAAATGTATCAGGAAGGCAAAGAGAAATTACAAAATCTAATTACCAAGAATATAAAAAGAAAAGTGTTCTATGGACACATAAATAACAAAAGGAAAATTAAAGTAGGAATAGTGCTAAAAGGGAGAGCCACTGCGAACTCTGCATTCATTTTAGTTAGGTCTACTGGGCCACCAGGGAGGGTTTCGGCCAGGCCAACGGCCTGGCACCCAAGAGGGGATGCCAGGCTGCCTGTTGGCCACCCGGCCGAATCAGGGCGCATAATTGTCGGGCCGACCTGGCAGTCGGTCGCCCCCAAAAAATAAATTGGCAGCAGCGGCAGTGAGCACTCCCCTTTAAGAGTGACCCTGCCACCATTTCACAGAGAGTGCACCGACAAGAAAAGCTGTTGGGGGTACCAGCCGGTGGCGGGGCCGCTTCAGTGGGACAATTTTAGGTAAGGGGCAATTTCGCAAGGGGGTCCCCGCCAGATGGTCCCAGACACCACTCCTCTATTGAGGAAGGGAAATTTATAAAATGACGGAGATTCGGTGGCCATTCCGCGCCACCCCATGGCCGTCGCTTTCCGGCAGTCTGAGGCCTTATCGGAAAGGGCAATTTCGGTCCCCTGGTCTCCATACTATAAAAAAGACATAGAAGCATTGGAGAAAGTCCAAAAAATATTTACAAAGATGGTACCAGAACTGAGAGATTACAGCTGTCGGGTAAGATTGAACAGGTTGGGGCTTTGTTCTTTAGAAAAGAGACATGATGGTTTGGACAGCCTGATCCGCTTAACTGTTAGACGCGGGTTTGAAAGGGACAGACCTGACATGCTTGATGCCATTACGGGCCATAAGCTCGTGGAACTCCGAACTGGTGAAACACGGTCCGTTGTCGCTGACAAGGACGTTGAGTAGGCCATGGGTGGCGAACATGGCCCGGAGGCTTTCAATATTGGCTGTGGATGTGCTGGATGACATGATTACGCATTCAGTCCATTTGGAGTAAGCGTCCTCTACCACTAAAAATATTTTGCCGAGAAAGGGGCCGGCAAAGTCTATGTGGATCCTTGACCACGGTTTGGATGGCCATGACCACAGACTCAGTGGAGCCTCCACAGGTGCGTTACTCAGTTGCATGCAAGTGTTGCACTAATGCATGCATGACTCCAAGTCCGAGTCAATGCCGAGCCACCAAACATGAGACCTGGCAATGGCCTTCATCATGACAATGCCTAGGTGGGTACTGTGTAAATCTTGCATAAAAGTTTCCGTGTCTTTTTTTCGCATAACAACACAATTACCCCATAACAAACAATCAGACTGAATCGACAATTCATCTTTGTGGCAGTTTTAAGGCTTAGTTTCATTGTGCATTTCCCTGGGAACGGCAGACCAATTTCCATTCAGGACTCACCTTTTTACGCTTGACAGTACAGGATCCTGGCTGGTCCAGGTCCTAATTTGGCGAGCTATGATGGGTGACCCCTCACTCTCGAAGGCATCCATGACCAGCAGCAAGTCTGTGGGCTGCGGCATTTCCACCCTGGTTGTGGGCAATGGTAGCCGGCTAAGCGCATCAACACAGTTTTCAGTGCCTGGTCTGTGGCGGATGACATAATCATAAGCGGATAATGTCAGTGCCCATCTTTGGATGTGGGACGAGGCATTGGTGTTTATACCTTTGCTCTCAGAAAACAATGAAATGAGTGGCTTGTAGTCTGTTTCAAACTCAAACCGAAGCCCAAGCAGGTATTGGTGCATTTTCCTAATCCCATATACGCATGCTAAAGCCTTTTTCTCTACCATACTATGGGCTCTTTCAGCCTTAGACAGACTTCTGGATGCGTATGCAACTGGTTGGGGTTTGCCTGATACATTGGCTTGCTGGAGCACACAACCGACCCCATATGATGAGGCGTCGCAGGCCAGCACTAACCGCTTACATGGGTCATTGTGTACCAGTAATTTATTGGAACATAGCAAGTTCCTGGCTTTCTCAAAGGTTTTGTCTTGAGATTTTTCCCAAACCCAGTCATTACCCTTTCTCAGCAGCATGTGCAAGGGCTCTAGCAATGTGTTCAAACTTGGTAGAAATTTACTGAAATAGTTGCGAAGACCCAGGAACGAACGCAGCTCCATCACACTCTGCGGTCTGGGTGCATTCTTGATAGCCTTTGTCTTCGAGTCCGTAAGCCTGATGCCATCTGCTGCAATCTGATTTCTGGTGCCATGAAAATGCACTTGGAGCATTTTAGCCTGAGTCCCACTCTGTCCAGATGACGTAGAACCTCTTCCAGGTTGCGTAGGTGTTCGGTGGGGTCACGACCGGTGATCAGAATTTCATCTTGGAACACGACGGTTCTCGGGACGGACTTCAGCAAACTCTCCATGTTTCTCTGAAATATGGCTGCTGCCAACGAGTGAATTCCGAAAGGGGATCTGTGGTATATAAACAGACCTTTGTGTGTGTTGATACACGTCAGTGTTTTCGAAGATTCGACCAGGTCCTGTGCCATGTAAGCAGAGGTCAGGTCCAATTTGGTGAACGATTTCCCCCCCCGCTAGCGATGCAAACAGGTCGCCAGCCTTGGGTAACGGGTACTGATCCGTTATCGAGACTCGGTTGATCGTTACCTTGTGGTCGCCGCAGATGCTAACCGTGCCATCACTTTTCAACACTGGGACAATTAGACTGACCCATTCGCTGAACTCGACTGGTGATATGATTAATTCCCATTGAAGTCTGTCCAGTTCAATCTCACCCTTCTCCCTCATCATGTATGGAACCGCCAAAGCCTTGTGATGGACGGGTCTTGCAGCCAGGCCAAGGTGGATCTGTACCTTGGCTCCTGTGAAGTTGCTGATGCCTGGTTCGAACATCGAGGGAAATTTGCTCAGTACTTGAGCACACAAAGCATCATCCACTGATGATAAAGCTTTAATATCATTCCAGTTCCATTTAATTTTCTCAAGCCAACTCCTGTAGAACAGCATTGGGCCATTGCCTTGAACGAACCACAACGATAAATCATGGACAGCTCCATCGTACGATACTTTTATTGCCGCGCTGCCAATGACTGGTATGAGCTCTTTGGTGTAGGTATGCAGCTTCGCATTGATTGGGCTCAGTTTGGGTCTTTTTGCCTTAGTATCCCACAGCTTTTCGAAAGCCCTCTGGCTCATTATTGACTGATTCGCACCCGTGTCCAATTCCATGGATACTGGAACCCCATTTAATTTAACTTCCAGCATTATCGGAGGACTTTTGGTAAAAGAATGTACCCCATACACTTCTTCATCCTGTACCTTGAGTCGAATTGCCTGTGCCGCTTGATCCACACTGGATCGATCATCCTCAGCCATGTGGTGTGTTGCAGCACGCTTGCTCGGTTGCAGACACATTCGCTGAAGGTGCCCCATTGTTGCACAGCCTTTGCACACATATTGTTTGAATCGGCATTGATGGGCCCGATGATAGCCCTCACAACGCCAACAAGGTTAGATTTGATTCACCCCCAATGGCGGACTTTGAGCAGTTACAGGTCATATGAAAGCGGACAAGTAGGCCCTGCCATGTGCAGCTCTGCCTGCTGATGATATTATTTTATGCACAGTACTTGCCGGTGAGTTTCGATGCTGAGAAGATATCTGTTTCGAGTTTTCATCCGTGGACATGCTTACCCGGTCAATCGTGACGGCCCTGCTCAGGTCTAAAGATTCAGCAGCCAGCAGCTTTTGAAGGATGACCTCGAGGCCAATGCCAAGCATGAAAAATTCCCACAGCATTTCCCCCAATGCAGCTTCGAAGTTGCACGGCCCAGCGAGATGTCTCAGGTTGGCGACAAATTCCGCCACATCCTGGCCCTCAGAGCGATTGTGCGTATAGAAACAATATCTCACCATGATAATGCTTTTCTTCGGTTAAAGTGGTTCCGAACCAGCGTACACAATTCATCGGAAGTCTTATCCATTGGTCGAGTTGGTGACAGTAAATTCTTGATAAGGCCATAAATTTTTGACCCAAAAACGGTGAGGAGAACCGTCCTGTGCTTAATTGCGTTATCGGTTCCTTCCAATCCATTGGCTATGAAGTACTCGTCGAGGCGATCAGTGAAATCCTCCCAGTCTTCCCCTTCCATGAATCTCTCCAAAATTCCAACAGACATGGTTGCGTGAAAGTGTGTATTTTTAACTCGTCGCCAGTTGTTAAGTATTGAATAACTCCACGAGGCTAAGGCCCCAAGTTTCCACATGATTTGCTCCTGATTTTTAGGAGCAACTGGTGTAGAACGGAGTATCTTAGAAATCAGAATTCTCCACATGTAGTTTTCTGCAGTTCTAGTCAGGTAGAACAGTTTCACTTTGGAACAGAATTTTTTTTTCAAAAGGGGGCGTGTCCGGCCACTGACGCCTGATTTGAAAGTTTCCACAGTGAAAACGTACTCCAAACTAACTTAGAATGGAGTAAGTGAAGATTTTTGTACGCTTGAAAAAACCTTGTCTACACTTTAAAAAAATCAGGCGCAGGTTACAAATTAGGCATAGGGAACGAGGTGGGGGGGGAGGGGTGGGAAGGGAAGTCATTAAATTCTACAATCAATCCTTAGTTATACTTATACAACTATTATACAAATAAATCCAACCTGAATAAAAATTTATAAGCAAAGAAAAGATTAAATAAACCATGTTCCTACCTGTGTGAAAGTGCTTCAGGCAGGCCTTTCAGGCAGAGGTGTGGTGTCAGTGTCTCGACAGCAGGGGCAGACAGCAAGCAGCCTTCGAGCTGAGCTGCAGTGCTTGAGGCAGGCCTTCATTCTCCGCGAAGATGCAGCACCCGGACGGACTTGAGGCCATTCGGCCATGGGATTGCAGCAGCGTCAGTGGCTGGCCGGGAGCCGAAGAATGAACACAGGACACACGCAGCTGCACATTTTAAATTCTTTAGGTCGTTCGGCCACGCTTATGGGGCGGCGTCAGTGGCTCGAAGGCAGCCGAAGAATCAGAAGCGGACGTGAGGCCATTCGGCCATGGGATTGCAGCGGCGTCAGTGGCTGGTCGGGAGCCGAAGAAAGAACAGCAGCAGCTTTCGAGCTGTGAGGGGGACTGACTGAGGCCATTTGAACAGGGAGAGGCAGCCACATCGACATCTTTATATTTAAATTTGCAGAATGGGTGCACTACATATTATGCAATGGTTTGCTTCCTCATACAAGAAATTCTTTGTTCTTGGTGGAAGTTGATCCATTGCAAAGTTGAATTGGCACTTTTATTTCTCCAAACACACAGTCCTTAATTTGCAGGCACCGGTTCTGCAAGTTTAGCAGTGAAAAGCTGAACTCATTGATTTCAGCAGGTGATTTATTCAGCAGTGCTGCTAAAAGCACTCCCTCACACACAGAAATATCAAGAAAATTAAAATCTAAGCCTTTGCAGGGGTCCAAGAAACAAATCTTCACTTTTTCTGCAGTACTTTTAAAAATGGCCGAGTGCCAAAGTTTACTTCAGACTGCGCATGCGCGAATGCTCCAACGCGCACGCGCAGGGTTGTCGCCACCAAGAAGCCTCATTTCAATTGTACCCACCCCCTCCTACTTACAAAATCGGCGCGAGTGGTAGGCTCCGCCCCCTGTGCGCCGCGCCAAGCAGACATCGAGCTCCAAGGAGCTCGAGAATACCGCACTTTTTTTCCAGCGCCGTTTTGGGCGCGAAAAACAGGTGCCCAGCTCTGAGGTGTGCCTTTTTCGCCACGTGTGGAAACTTGGGGCCATTGTATGGTGAGTTAGTTCAGGCATGACCTTACTCCAGTTTATTTATCCTCAAAGTGAGGATTCAACATGGCTGCCAACATTATATACATGGCTTGCACGTGTCTGCCAGTGACCATTAGGACTCCAACTGTCATGCCCTCCGGTGGCAGGTAAAACCCAGTTAACATGCATAACATAATCCAATAGGGAAATAATGAGACAATTCTTTACTCAGAGAGTGGTTAGACTGTGAAACACACTACCACAGGGAATGGTTGAGGAAAATTGCACAGATGCTTTCAAAAGGAAACTAAACTATTACATGAGAGTAAAAAGAATAGCAAGATATGCTGAATGGCTGAGATGAGGTAGATAGGATGGGAGAGACTCATGTGGAGTATAAACACCGGCGCAGACTGGTTGGGCCGAATGGCTTGTTTCTGTGCTGCATATTCGATGTAAAGATTCTACATAATTCATGAATATAGACGGACAGAATGCCTTTTCTATCAACGACTCTTAAAATATATCACACAATGTACTTCAATACCTGTAAGTGGGATTTTGGTCGCTGACCAGTTCAAATACTGCCCTCCGAACGTATGCTAGTCATTGTTAGTAAATCCAAATAATTCTATAAATCACATCAGTTTCACCTACAGCAAAATTCATAGGCAGGCAGATCACTGAGCTTTTTTCTAACAGGGTGGAGTGTTAGTATTAAGATCCAAAAACATTTGGGCTCAATCCGATGGCAGAACTGTGGCAGAGTAGGCATCTGTGGCTTCCACTCCTGACCCTGCCAGAATGACTGGGGTCAGAACAAGGTCAGCCATCTTAAATTAAAGTGACCATTCTGAGTGTATTTTAGGTAACTGCTGGAGGGGGCACGGGAAAAGCAATGCTGATGAGCCGTTCTTCCAGTTAAATTTTTTTAAGTTTTAGCCTTTGTAAACAGGGCAATATTACTGATGGAGTTATTATTTTGATTGGTGGTCCATACCTGGCGTCAAGGGGCAGTCACCTAATTTAAGTGAAATTTAAAAGGTGATCTCCACTACAGCACTGAGCAGGCCTGCACACCAGGTTCATCCCGGCATACATACTATTCAGTGTTAGGGAAACCGGGTCTAAGGACATTTTTGGCATTGGAATTCTCTTTCCTGGCCCTGCTTTGCTCTGACAACATGGACCATGTTTGGGGCGGACAAAGGTTTCAATCCAGAGAGGCCCTGAGGAAACTCGTAGCCTGGGCTAGGATTCATTATATTAATGTCCTGGCTGATTTCCCTGAAGCCACGTTGCACTCCCGGTTAATATAGTCTATGAATGCACAACTGGACTTACAGAAATTTAGGGCCTGATCTCTCCACATTTAACATACTGAACAATGACTCACAATAATTATTGGTCTTATTTTAGTCAAACCTAGTCAAATCCTTTATTATCAATAATATTTGCTACTTGGGTGGTTAAAGACCATGATGGCAAAGCTACAAATTACTCCAAAAATGTTGCTGTGATTCATCATTTTTTAATGATGATTTGGTAGCCATCCATAAAACCATATTTTAAATAAAGGAATAGAATATAAAGTTTACCTACTTAATGCAATCCCCAACTCCATTTTCCCTGTTTTCTTCCTCCCCCCAAATGGTGGAATTCCCTATTCCCTGGTCATCTTCTTAGATGCTATCAACATCACTCCACATTTTATCTGCAGAGAGTTACAAATAACTGCCGTAGGAAGGGATTTTTTGCTCCTCATCACTCCAGCTAGTTGCCACTCCCTCATCCCACACACATCCAGCCTGAGAAACAAAGCTCAAGAATGAATATTAGCCAAGACAGTCATCTAATTCACTACATTGGTGCTCTTCATTTTCTGCATTTCTTTTTAAAGTTAATTCTTAAAAAAAAACTGTCCGATTATTACTGTTTGCTTACATCCATTTTGACATTCTGGCGTATGCTAATTGGATTGGCAGGAAATATGGGTGTAAATTGACAAAATGGAAGTAGAAATGGGTGCATTTTTGGGCCTAACTTCTTTATTATGCTCCCATAGGAAATTCCATCCCTTAGTTTTAGAAAGAAAGGAACAGCAGGTAAGCCACAACTATTTATGAGTTTTTAAAAAATTTTTGTAAAACAATAGAAGGATCCTCCCATCTTAATGAACTTGATTCATATATCTATTTGTCCTTGCATTGAAACAAGGTCCCTATCCTTACCATTGTGTTTGGGTAGCTATTTCACCTTGCATCAAATCAATTCTGCTTGTATTTCCAAGTCTTCATCAGCAATGTCAACGTCACACCACAGTTGATATTCATTGATTTACCATGTGTGCTGTCTGAGTCATTGTATTACATTCTGCACTGTCTAGAGGTAATCACTAAATCCTGCTGCCTGTTCTTCCTATTGCTTTCTCAGCCCTACAAATCCTTTTGCAGTGTGGGAACCTTTGTACAGTAAATTCCAACAGATGTTTCTTTTGCTCATCTTGCTAGCTGGTTATCCTTCACGTGAATCAATGCAACAGATGGGCTGCTATGTCAGCACTTAGGCTCATTCACATGAAACAACTTGACTAAACTGAAGAGTTTTCTGAAATATGTAGGGACGCTAAATGAAATACAAGATTAGCCTAATTCTAAGATTTTTTTAATGTTCTTATTTATTTAACAATTTCAGTTATATCACTTTAAGACCATGTTGAAAATTATTTTTTAAAACTCCATGTTTTTGTTTCAATGGCAGAGGCTCAGAAGCTTACTCCATATCTGCCCTCTGACAATGGGTTCTAATCTAGCAGCTACAACCAGAAACCATTAACTACTAGGGATTACTGTAAGGAAATACCACAATTACAACAATAGGGGTCAAAGTGGAGAACCATATGATGCAGGTGAGGGGTTAAGACATGCCTTTTGTATCACCCGCATTTTTAGATTTAGGAGAATTTCCAAAACATAATTTTAGTTCACAGTCACTTAAAGGTCAAATTCGTTGCATTATTTCCCTTGTGCACGAACTTGTTAAGTAAGTTTGTTATGTCTAAGGTTTTCCTGGTTAAAAATAAAGGGCCTTGTTTTCAAGAAATATCCCTGCTCATAACTTGCAATCGCAATGGGTTTTCTTGCAACATTTTCTAACTGAGTTGATTTGTCCATGTGTTTGCGTGTGTGTATATATCAATATGTAAATGAGGCTGTAATGAGAGGAGTGTTTCAAGATCACACAATTTATATCACTTCTGCTCCTAAAACTAACAGAGAAAATACAAAAAATTTTGAAATTTTGGGTAGAAATTTGCCTCAGAACAAAATCTATCCCCACCATATTTCAGGACTAACTGCAGGCTCCTGGGAAGTTAATTACAATAAGCATTTGCATTGCTTTGATTCTTGCACTATTTTTACACTCGGTTGAACAATCCTTAATGGAAGTAACCAGAAGGAAGTCTGTGGTTCTTTTTACAACATGGTACACTGAATTGTTTTTTCCTCTTTGTTAAAAAAAAAGTCAGAAAACTTTGCCAGCTATAATCAAAGTTTTAAAACACCGGACAGATGCAAGTTTATTTTGCAATAACAAGTTGTCAGAGATTTACTCCTCCAGAATATTTTGGAAATAGACTCTCGCACATTTTTTATGAAATGGCCAATATGATATCCAGTACTGATTGTGGATGTCTTGAGGCGACTGTGAGAATGCTCGGCACCATGGAAAGGTAGTGAAATCATTACAGACTGTGGTTCTACAAATGATCATTACAGTGGAAATTGAGAAGGTTGTTTCAAGCAATGTTTTCCTAATGCAAAAAGAATTGATCTCACCATAACTTTATACTAAAAATATACTATACCAAAATATTAAAATGTAGTTCAGCCATCATCACTTCAAGCCTCAGTGTGGATGAAATTCCATGTTTCACCAAAGTTCTGACCATAAGACATCTTAAAGCAAGTAGCATTCTTCCTCCTATTCATTCACAGTGATAATTGATTTGCTTTTGTGAGGCAATACTGTTTTCTCTCCCACTGCGTGATAGAAGCAGCTGCTTAGTTACTGATGTTATTGAGAAAGGAGCAACATACTGTAACTTTGCCAAAGTAATAATATGGAATATTTCCCCAGCTAAGTAAATATACAATGCTGTCTAAAGATAACACTAATTTAGTATGAGAATAGCAACTGATTGGTGTGAAAAGTTAAGGCTCAGTGTACAGTTCTAATGCCATTGTGCAATGCTGCAAGGTTTTCAAAGTTGTAACAACTGCACAGGGGCCCGTTGAACCTCCCTTATAAATTAAAGCACTTTGGAAAAAGGTATTACTAAATGGATATTCATAACTTGCGCACTCAAAACATCCTGGCCTAGAAATTGGATCTTGGCAAGACTATGGAAAATTGGTCCGCTGGCTTCATTTGTTTATTATGGTGAGCTGTGTCATTGGTCCCAAGGGAGGCAAGATTGGCTATCTCACATGCCACTGGAGGTCCTGAGAAGAGTCTGTGAGGGGAGCGGGGGAGGCAATTCAGAGGGGAGCAAGGGTGGCCGGCTGAGATCTGCAGATTTAATGTAGAGCCAGGATGGGCAATGAGTTCTGCTGTAGAGGATTCAGATGAGCACTTTGATGGGGCAGATTACAGAAGAAAACTAATGGGTATGCACAATGAAATGTTTGTCAGATAACATAAACAAACTTAGCTTTTCAGTGGCAGCCTCCTTTTAAAGACCACTGGTTTGGCGGGCAAGCACCTGAAGAAACTGACCATGGCAAACATGGTGTATGCTGCGGTCAGTCGCAATCGGATTTTGTAGAGGGTGCCAATAACAGGCATTAGGCTTCCTATTTGCATATGCAAAAGCCCTAATGCTTGTTTCAAGCCTGTGCCTTGGATGCACAGAGGAGCCTTTACCCATATGGGTGGGTGGCACATTTACGATGTGGCATGCACGCACACATGTCAATTGTCACATTAAACGCACCAGATTTTTGCACCAGCATGACCGAGTTTCTAGGCACCTTGCTCTAAATTTCATTGGGTCCTCTCGTGTACTCCCATCATAAATCAGGAAAACAAAAGAACATGGCCAGGAGTGGGGACCTCATTCCTGGCCTGTGATTCACTGGGTAGCTGGAATGCCAGACTTCCCGGCTGGGAATTATGATGAACCTGTATAAAACACTGGTTCGGCCTCAACCAGAGTATTGTGTCCAATTCTGGGCACCGTACTTTAGGATGGATGTGAAGACCTTAGAGAGGGTGCAGAAAAGATTTACGAGAATGGTTCCAGGGATGAGGGGCTTCAGTTACGTGGATAGACTGGAGAACCTGGGGTTGTTCTCCTTAGAGCAGACAAGGTTGAGAGGAAATTTGATGGAGGTGTCCAAAACCATGAGGGGTCTAGACAGAGTAGATAGAGAGAAACTGTTCCCATTGACAGAAGGGTCAAGAACCAGAGGACACAGATTTAAGGTGATTGGCAAAAGAAGCAAGGGCGACATGAGAAAAATCTTTTTTACACGGAGAGTGGTTAGGATCTGGAATGCACTGTTTGAAAAGATGGTGGAGGCAGATTCAATCACGGCTTTCAAAAGGGAATTGAATAAGTACTTGAAAGAAAAAAAATTGCAGGGCAAAGGAGAAAGGGCCAGGGAGTGGCACTAGCAGAGGTGCTCTTGCAGAGAACTGGCATGGGCTTGATGAGCCAAGTGGCCTCCTTCTGTGTGGTAACCATGCTATGATTCTATGATTCTATGGTGGAAGTAGTTGACCAGCTTGGAGCCCTGGTCTAGAAGTTGAAGAGTCAAGCTGCAAGTCTGATTACCAAAAAGCTTCTGCAACTGGGCTTATTGGCTTATTATTTAGCAGCTCATCTGTGCCTCCTCTCTAGCCCCCTCCTTGCCTGCTCTGGTGGGTGCCCAGGATAAATCTATCCACTTTGGCAGAAAAAATAGAAAAGCAAATTATAATTTAAATGGAGAAAAATTGCAAAGTGCTGCAGTACAGAGGGACCTGGGGATCCTTGTGCTTGAAACACAAAAAGGTAGTATGCAGGTACAGCAAGTAATCAGGAAGGCAAATGTAATGTTGGCCTTTATTGCAAGGGAGATAGAGTATAAAAGCAGAGAAGTCCTGCTGCAACTGTATTGGTGAGGCCACATTTGGAGTATTCGTACAGTCTCCGTATTTAAGGAAGAATATAATTGTATTGGAGGCTGCTCCGAGAAAGTTCACCAGATTGATTCTGTAGATGAGGTGGTTGACTTATGAAGATAGGTTGAGAAGGTTGGGCCTATACTCGTTGGAATTCAGAACAAGGAGACGTGATCTTAGCAAAACATATAAGATAATGAGGGGGCATGACAAGGTGGATGCAGAGAGGATATCTCCACTCATAGGGGAAAGTAAAACTAGGGAACATAGGGTAGAACCTCCACTTTTTTTGCCTGCTTAACGCCTACTTAATGCCCATTTTACCACTGAAATGACGTATAATGCCCAGATATCGCATATTTTGGCACAAAGTGGAAACTGACGGGCTTTTATTAAGAGACTTATCGCCGAGCGTTATTTTTCCAATGGGCTTAATGCCGAGAAAAATTATTACCGCCCGCCCACTTTTTTTAGGGGCGGAATCAGCAGAATGGACGATTTTAATGCCCATATTATCGGCCAGCGTTACTTTCCTCACAGATTTAACGCCGAGCTTCAATAATAACGCCCGCCCACTGTTTTTTGTCGTAAAGAGCATATTTACCCAAACTAGCGGCCATGGAGATCAGCCACTGTCATTTTCACCACCTCGCACACATATCGCCCAGAATATCACCCGCTCAAAATACCGTCCACAAAAAGTGGAACGAACCGGGATGGACGCCAGCGGTGTGGCTGGCATTTGTTAAATCCCACTCTTACGTGAGGAGCTGATATCGGAAAGACTTGCCTGAAAGAGCGCTGATGTGAGTGACAATGCTGACACACTGCTATGTGTGCGCAGCTCAGATATCAATGGTGCTCATCACCTTGGTGCCAGTTAAAGTTTACGTTGATTGAAGTTAAGTTGTATTTAACCCTTTCACAGTAAGGAATCACCAGTGTGTAATGGTCCAGCTATCTGACACAATGTGCAACAAGGTTATGTTCAATAACCAAGGCTTAATACCAACATTGTTCTGAAATCATAAGTATCACAGCCAATAACACCCAACCCCCACCCACATCCCACTTTTTCCACCATTGACATAAATCACATTGTCAACATGTCCAGCAACACAGAATACAAAGGCAAAGCAAGAGTGTGGTCCCCAGCCCCGATACATTGCAACAAATTGCATACATCCAGATGGAGATATAACACAGCCATCACCTGCGCACATGCACCTCACTTTCCTTCCCCCTGCTTCTTCTTCTCCCCACCTCTATCACTTCCCCTCCTCACTCCATGGCGCCTGGCCGAGAAGCTCCTCAGGCGGTGCCTCATTGTGGGGGATGAAGGCAGATGTGTTGGTTGAACGGGTACAGGGCAACATTCTCTGATGCAGAAGCAGGATCTTGGTCCTTGCTCGCATCTGTCGTTCGCAGTGGTGGTGCGGAAACTAGGGGTGGAGTGCCGCGCTCTGGGACCACTGGGAGGGCTGTGGCAGCAGTGTTCCTGGCTATCGCATCCAGGGACTGACATCCGCTCGCAGGGCGAAAGTTAAAGGGGAGGTCGGGAGCGCGTGTGACACCATTATTTTCCAGGCCGAATCATCCATCGGCCCCTTCTATCTTTCTTTGGCATGGTCGGGGCTGCCATCGTGTAGCCAGGCACTCTGTTTGGGTGCCGGGCTGCGGCCTCAGCACAACCCCACCCTGGTGGCCCAGTGGAGGCCATCAGAGGCCCGGCAGAGTGTGCAACGGCCCTCCCGTGTATCCGAGGGGGTTGGGCATTGAAACGAGTCAGCGTGACACAGAGCATCCTCACAGCACTGACGAACCTGCACTAGTAGTGCCTCGGAAACCACCCCAACAGGAAGTGGAGCGCAATTTCGAGAGGGGCAATTTCGCAGCAGGGGCGCGACTTCCGTGTTGAATGCAAGAAGTCCCGCCCTAAGTTGGTTACCGCCCCCAATTGGGGCGCTGGGGAATTTCGCCCCATTATTTTTTGCATTTTTTCTGACATTTCCTTTCTGTCTCTCAACTCGATCTTTTATTTTCCCTCTCTTTATTTCTGTCTCTAGTTTGACTCTAATTCAATTTATTTCCTTCTTTGTCGTTTGCTCTGTTTCTTTCTCTAACTTTAAATTTCATTGGTTAAGGAGGTTAACTACTAGAACCAATGTTCACGAGGTCCCAGATGCCCCATTGACCTTGCTATACTGATATTAATTCGCAATTCCAGCAATTTGAGGAGCAAAAATAATACGATCTGAAGGATGAGACAAAGAAATTCAACACACTGCGCTTGCCACAAGATGCGCTGCTTCACCAATTTCATGGCCATTAATATGTATGGGACTCCTAAATTTACAGCCTGTGAGTGAGGTTGTGGTCATGTGTACGAGTATGTATGCGCCAAGCTCACTCCCAATGCCCAGTCTGCACTTTACTGCTTGCAGCATAATGTTGTCTTATGATGAGAGATTGTGTACAATGGGCCTATACTCTCTGGAGTTTAGAAGAATAAGAGGTGATCTCATTGAAACATTCAAGATTCTGAAGGGGATTGAGAGGGTAGATGCTGAGAGGTTGTTTATCCTGGCTGGAGTGGCTAGAATTAGGGGGAACAGTCTCAGGATAAGGGGTAGACCATTTAAGGCCGAGATGAGGATGAATGTCTTCACTCAGAATATTGTGAATCATGATTGCAGTGGCTGCATGCTTTAGAGGGCTGTGGATGCTCAGTCGTTGAGTATATTCAAGGCTGAGATAGATAGATTTTTGGAGTCGAGGGGAATCAAAGGATTATGGAGATCGGGCGGGAAAGTGGAGTTGAAGTCGATGATCAGCCATGATATTGAATGGCTCTTATTTCTTATATTCTTATGTTCTTATGTTGTCAGATGTGAATTTCAATCTACAGTTACTGTTAGATAGAAATCTGTTGGATGTTATTGCCCCTCATGACCTTGTGTACAGAGAGTAAAAGATCTGATAACCTAAATTTGGGATTGCAATTCCTTAACAGTACAAGAAAGAGTATGAAAAGGCTAAGTTGGACAGGGCACGAAAATGGACAAGGGGATCGTGATGCGGGATTAACCCATGCCCGTTGCTGCTGATGCAGGCAGCACGCCAACTTTGTGCTGCCTGCCATTTAACATAATTGCAGTGGCTGCATGTCTCAGCAGGTGGCCCAGAACTGTGAGAGGCTAGCACCAATTAAAGCTAGCCTGCACTTCTTAAAGCCAGCCTGCATCTCTTAAAGAGGTGTATTGTGGCTGGACCAGGTGGTGAAAGTCCTTGTACAAGTTACTATAACATGGAAAAAGACTGAATAATGGCGCAAGATATCATAGAGTGGGCTCCAAGATTTTCCAACATTACACTGGAGGCCTTAGTGGAGGAGATGGAGAGGAGAAGAGATGTGCTCTATTCACAGTGGGCTAGCAGGCCCTCCAGCCAAACTCTAAAAAGGCAGTGGGACCAGATAGCCATGGTGGTCAATGCAAGGAGTCAAGCCCCGAGGACCTGGATGCAGTGCCGCAAAACTTTAATAATCTCACACAAGTGGCCAAGTTCTGTGACTATATCTTCAAATGCCATATCTCACCAACTTCACCACTAGCCTCAGCAACTGCTCAATGTAACACACCCCATCACTCACCTACCAACAATCTCTATCAATCAGGACTCATGCCACACATTCAGAGCGTCATTTCTCCCTCACACACTTAGCACTGCTGCAAGCCTCACGCCCACTTCTCATACTGCCAGCTATTCAACCATGACAGCCACATCACCCAAACAGATTGCACCACACTTACTGACACACTTCTTACTCGCTTGTAGGACAAGGTGGTGCATAATGGGAGTAGGACCTAACTGGCGGGAGACAGGAGTGGCTACATGTCCTTACCCCCATGGAGGAGATGGTGCTCACCATCATTGGAATGGTCATTGCTGAGACCATGGCCAGCGGTGGGGCTGAAATCATAGAAGATGATGGTATCCTCCTTCTCACATCGCACTTCCCCCTCATCCCACCATCTCTTCTGATTTTCAAGCTGTAGATGGTTTAAACATGCACCTCTTATTTCTGCCCCTCTCTTCACCACAACCCTACCCTTCCGTCAACCTGTCCAGGCAGTGGTAGAAGAGCAAGAAGACAGTGATGATGAAGAAACACTGATACTTGCTGCTATCAGCTCAGATACTGAAACTGCATGTAATTTAGAGGTTATTTCAGAGGTGGGATCTGCATGTGATGAGACATTGGGCACGAGTGGACTTCAGCCCGGTCTGGGGGCAAAGGTAGCGCAGTTGCCAGCTCGCCAGGTGGGTGAGGTCGCACACGAGTTCTGTTGCAGAGGACTCAGATGAGCACTTCGATGGGCCAGGCTACAGAAGAAAGCTGATGGGTATGCACAACAAAATCCTTGGTGCTGGCAGGCCTGCCAAAAAGTCTGCGTGCGATGTCAAAGAGCATGGAGGAGTCTGGCACCGGGCTTCCTGTAGAGCTTGGAGCCCATCCTTTTCAGCATGAAAGTGGTGGCCAGCTCCATTAGCACACTTTTGGACCCAACCCTGATGTAGCGTGTCTGATGGCTGATGTCTCAGTTTCCATTGCAGCATAAGCAGAAGCAACTCAATGTCTGGGTGCTGCAATGGAAGCTCAGACTTCTGACATGCAAGCTCAGACTTCTCACATGCAAGCTCAGCTTGCTGATGATAGCTCAGACTGCTGCCATCGTGGCTGTGGATACCAGTGTTCAAAGGGGCTTGCAGGGCATCATAGCAGTCCAGTAATCTGTACTCCAATAGATTATTGGATTGCTGAGGTGCTGTCCCAGGGTAGTGGAATTTACTTCATGGAGCACGAACCTGCTGTCTTCTCTCAGGATGAAAGCATTCTTCCTCCCACCCCTGCCCTCTGCCAGTTCCCTTGCTGTTGTCAGCCAGCCCAGACTGCTGTCACCCATCCCGAGATGGTGCTGTCTGAAGCCGGACCTTCTCAGCTTCCAGAGCTATATGGCATACTTTGTTTTATAAATTTGGAATGGAATGTTTATTTGTGTTGGCTTTTATTTGTGGAATTGGGGTTGCATTTACTGGTATTGCAGTCAGATGAGTCGTTCACGGAGAGCCCAGCCAGAAAGGGGCGCTCGAGTACTGCAGGGGCTCTTCCAGAATGATCCAGGCAGCAGAAGCATTGTTTTAGCATGCCAATGGTCTGTTCTGTCACATTTTATGTGGCAGCATGGCTTTCATTGTATACATGCTGCCCTCGTCATCAGCACATAGCACTTGTCACCCAGTAGCCAGCCTTGAGTTTGCCGTGGTGGTTGAAATATGGCTGGCACAGAATGAAGGCATCATGACTGCTGTCAGGATATCGGGCATTGACCTGCATGATGCGCTGCCTATGATCACACACCAGCTGGATGTTGAGGGAGTGTAATCCCTTTTGGTTCCAGTACATGGCAGAGTTGACATGTGGCAAAGCAATGTGCATGCAGGCAATGACAGCGGACAAAAACTTAAAGCAGATATCATCAAAAAATCGGAACTCCGCAAGTACTGTAAACAAGATTGTATCGTCGTTTGGCAGAACTGCATATGGCAGGGCCTACTGAACTGCGTATGTGAAACCTGTGGCTGCCCGAAGTCCACCAACGGGAATAAATCCGATTTCACCGCGCTGGCATTGTGGGAGCAATCATTGGCCTCATCCGTGTCGGTTTAACAGTGCACTTGTAAAGGCTGTTCGAGACAGGGGCATCTCCAGCGCATGTGTCCGCAACTGAGCAAGCGTGCTGCGACACATCACATGAAGGATGATGACCAGTATAGCGCGGATCCGGATATGCAATCCGAGATACCAGAGGAGGAAGTGTACAGACTGTATTCATTCCCAACAAAAAGCCAACTGATAATGATTAATGTGAAACTCTACGGCATGCCAGTTCCGATGTAATTGGACACGGGTGCGAGTCAATCAATAATGAACCAGAGGACATTCGACAAGCTGTGAGGCCTAAGTTGAGTCCAGTCAATGCCAAGTTGCGTACGTACACTAAAGAACTCATAACGGTGAATGGCAGTGCCATAGTCAAGGTGCCGTATGATGCTGCCGTTCATAATTTACCATTATGGATTGTTCCAGGCAATGGTCCAATGCTGTTTGGCAGGAATTGGCTAGAAAAAATCAAATGGAATTGGAATGATATCAAAGCGTTATCGTTGGAGGATAATACTCCATGTGCTCAAGTGCAGAGCAAGTTCCCCTTGCTGTTTGAACCAATTTCACGGGAGCCAAAGTGCAGATCCACGTGGACTCGCATGCAAGACCCGTCCATCATAAAGCTCAGGCGGTTTTTTACATGATGCGGGAGAAGGTCAAAATCAAACTGGACAGACTCCAGTGTGAAGAGGTCATATCACAGGTCGAGTTTAACGATTGGGCCAGCCCCATTCTTGCTGTGTTGAAGAGCGATGGCACTGTCAGGATTTGTGGAGACGGCAAGGTTATGATCAACCAAGTTTCGAAACAGGATCAATAACCGTTACCGAAGGCTGATGACCTGTTTGCAATACTAGCAGGGGGGAAGTCGTTCACTAAACTGGATGTGACGTCAGCCTACATGACACAGGAGCTGGTCGAGAAATCGAAGAAACTTACCTGCATCAAACATAGAAACATAGAAACATAGAAAATAGGTGCAGGAGTAGGCCATTCAGCCCTTCAAGCCTGCACTGCCATTCAATAAGATCATGGCTGATCATTCCCTCAGTACCCCTTTCCTGCTTTCTCTCCATACCCCTTGATCCCTTTAGCCGTAAGGGCCATATCTAACTCCCCCTTGAATATATCCAATGAACTGGCATCAACAACTCGCTGCGGTAGGGAATTCCACAGGTTAACAACTCTCTGAGTGAAGAAGTTTCTCCTCATCTCAGTCCTAAATGGACTACCCCTTATCCTAAGACTATGTCCCCTGGTTCTGGAATTCCCCAATATCGGGAACATTCTACCCGCATCTAACTGTCCAGTCCCGTCAGAATCTTATACGTTTCTACAAGATCCCCTCTCATCCTTCTAAACTCCAGTGAATAAAGGCCCAGTTAATCCAGTCTCTCCTCATATGACAGTTCAGCTATCACTGGAATCAGTCTGGTGAACCTTCGCTGCACTCGCTCAATAGCAAGAACATCCTTCCTCACATTAGGAGACCAAAACTGAACACAATATTCCAGGTGAGGCCTCACTAAGGCCCTGTACAACTGCAGTAAGACCTCCCCGCTCCGATACTCAAATCCCCGAGCTATGAAGGCCAACATACCATTTGAGTTCTTTACCACCTGCTGTACCTGCATGCCCACTTTTAGTGACTGATGAACCATGACACCCAGGTCTCATTGCACCTCCCCTTTTCCTAATCTGCCGCCATTCAGATAATATTCTGCCTTCGTGTTTTTGCCCCCAAAATGGATAACCTCACATTTATCCACATTGTACTGCATCTACCATGTATTTGCCCATTTACCTAACCTGTCCAAGTCAACCTGCAATCTCTCAGCGTCCTCCTCACAGCTCACACCGCCACCCAGTTTAGTGTCATCCGCAAACTTGGAGATATTACACTCAATTCCTTCATCTAAATTGTTAATATATATTGTAAAGAGCTGGGGTCCCAGCACTGAGCCCTGCGGCACTCCACTAGTCACTGCCTGCCATTCTGAATAGGACCCGATTATCACGAATCTCTGCTTCCTGTCTGCCAACCAGTTCTCTATCCACGTCAGTACATTACCCCCAATACCATGTGCTTTGATTTTGCACACCAATCTCTTGTGCGGGACCTTGTCAAAAGCCTTTTGAAAGTCCAAATACACCACATCCACTTGTTCTCCCTTGCCCACTCTGCTAGTTACATCCTCAAAAAATTCCAGAAGATTCGTCAAGCATGATTTCCCTTTCATAAATCCATGCTGACTTGGTCCGATCCTGACACTGCTTTCCAAATGTGCTGTTATTTCATCCTTAATGATTGATTCCAACATTTTCCCCACTACTGATGTCAGCCTAACCGGTCTATAATTACCTGCTTTCTCTCTCCCTCCTTTTTTAAAAAGTGGTGTTACATTAGCTACCCTCCAGTCCATAGGAACTGATCCAGAGTCGATAGACTGTTGGAAAATGATCACCAATGCATCCACTATTTCTAGGACCACTTCTTTAAGTACTCTGGGATGCAGACTATCAGGCCCCGGGGATTTATCTGCCTTCAATCCCATCAATTTCCCTAACACAATTTCCCTACTAATAAGGATATCCTTCAATTCCTTCTTCTCACTAGACCCACTGTCGCCTAGTACATTCGGAACGTTATTTGTGTCTTCCTTCGTGAAGACAGAACCGAAGTATTGGTTCAATTGGTCTGCCATTTTTTTGTTCCCCATTGTAAATTTATCTGAATGCGACTGCAAGGGACCTACATTTGTCTTCACTAATCTTTTTCTCTTCACATATTTCTGGAAGCTTTTGCAGTCCGTTTTTATGTTCCCTGCAAGCTTCCTATTGTACTCTATTGTCCCCCTCTAATTTAACCCTTAGTCCTCCTCTGTTGAATTCTAAATTTCTCCAAGTCCTCAGCTTTGTTGCTTTTTCTAGCCAATTTATATGCCATCTCATAAAGGACTGTTTATCTACAACAGGTGTCCTTTATGAATTTGCTCGGCTGGAGCCATATTTCAGAGGAACATGGAGAATCTACTGAAGTTCGTCTCTAGAACCGTCATTTTCCAAGAAGACATCCTGGTCACAGGTCGTGACACCGTCGAACATCTGAACAACCTGGAAGAGATTCTACATCGACTGGACGAAGTGGGGCTCAGACTGAAACGTTCGAAGTGCGTCTTCATGGCATCAGAAGTCGAATTCCTGGGGAGGAAAATTGCTGCTGACAACATCAGGCCTAAGGACTCAAAAACCAAGGCCATCAGAAATGCACCCAAGCCTCAGAATGTGATGGATCTGTGTTCGTTCTTTGGTCTACTCAACTACTTTGGTAATTTCTTACCTAGATTGAGCACTTCATTAGAGCCACTGCACATGCTGCTAAGAAAAGGCAACAACTGGGTTTGGGATGCATCTTAAGATAGAACTTTTGAGAAAGCTGCTAATCTGCTTTGCTCTAACAAGCTGCTGGTACATTATGATCTGTGTAAGCAGCTAGTATTGGCCTGTGATGCTTCGTCATATGGAGTTGGTTGTGTGCTCCAACAAGCTAATGAGTCGGGTAAACTACAACCTGTTGCTTATGCTTCTAAAAGTTTGTCAAAGGCGGAAAGAGCCTACAGCATGGTAGAAAAAGAAGCATTAGCCTGTGTGTATGGGGTTAAAAAATGCATCAGTACCTGTTTGGTCTTCGGTTTGAACTGGAAACAGATTACAAACCACTCATTTCATTATTTTCGGATAACAAAGGTATAATTACCAATGCATCGTCCCACATTCAGAGGTGAGCGCTGACATTATCTGCATATGATTATGACATTCGCCATAGACCTGGCACCGAGAATTGTGCCGATGCACTGAGCCGTTGCCCACACTGGAGGTGGAGACGCCACAACCTGCAGACCTACTGTTAGTTATGGATGCTTTTGAAAGTGAAGAAACCCCTGTCACGGCTCAACAAGTTAAGAACTGGACCAGCCAGGACCCGATTTTATCGGTTGTGAAACGATGTGTCCATAGTTATGATTGGTCTGCCATACCCAAGCAAATGGGTGATGAGACCAAACCTTACAACCATCGCAAAGACGAACTATCCATTCAGTCAGATTGTTTACTGTGGGGTAATTATTTTGTTATGCCTAAGAAAGGCAGAGAGAAATTTGTACATGATCTACATAGCACTCATCCCAGTATTGTCATGATGAAAGCCATTGCCAGGTCTCATGTATGGTGGCCTGGAATTGACTCTGATCTCAAATCATGTGTGCATCAGTGCAATACTTGCATGCAGCTAAGGAAAGTACCAGCGGAATCACCACTGAGTCTGTGGGCATGGCCATCTAAACCAGGGTCCACATCGACTTTGCAGGTCTCTTCCTGGGAAATATGTTTTTAGTCATGGAAGATGCATATTCCATGTGGATGGAGTGTATAATCATGTCATCCAGTATATCCACAGCTACCATTGAGAGCCTTCGTGTCATGCTTGCCACTCATGGTCTGCCCGACATCGTTGTAAGCGACAACGACCTTGCTTCACGCGTCTGGTGTTTCAAGAGTTCATGAAACTCAATGGTATCAAATATGTGAGATCAGCACCATTCAAACCCGCATCTAATGGTCAAGCAGAGCGTGCTGTCCAAACCATCAAGCAGAGTATGAAACGTGTAACTCAAGGTTCACTGCAGACTTGCTTGTCGTGCATATTGCTTAGTTACAGGACAACACTCCAAATGCTTACCGGGGTCCCCCCTGCTGAACTATTGATGAAGAGAGGTCTCAAGAGCAAGCTCTCTCTTGTTCTCCTTGACTTGAACGATCATGTTGAATACAGACGTCAAAGTCAGCAGTGGTATCATGATCGCGCTGCCGTGTCACGCGACATTTCAGTCAACGATCCTGAGTATGCAATAAATTATTGTCAAGGTCCCAAGTGGCTTGCCGGTACTGTTACGGCCAAGGAGGGTAACAGAGTGTTTATTGTCGTGCTCAAGAATGGGTAAACATGCAGGAAACATGTTGATCAGATAAAGCTGTGGCACATGAATGAACCGGAACAGTTTGAGGAAGACACAATCAGTGACCAACCAACCTACCCTCAGTCATCAGAGGACTCCTCTGTCATCAATGAATCTGGACTTTCAATCCCTGACATGGTCATTGACACTCCCATCAGATCGGGCACCCAGTCCCCAGTCATAACAGGTTGTCAGACAGGAAGCAAAGAGTAGGAGTAAATGGGGACTTTTCAGAATGGCAGGCAGTGACGAGTGGGGTACCGCAAGGTTCTGTGCTGGGGCCCCAGCTGTTTACACCGTACATTAATAATTTAGACGAGGGGATTAAATGTAGTATCTCCAAATTTGTGGATGACACTAAGTTGGGTGGCAGTGTGAGCTGCGAGGAGGATGCTATGAGGCTGCAGAGTGACTTGCATAGGTTAGGTGAGTGGGCAAATGCATGGCAGATGAAGTATAATGTGGATAAATGTGAGGTTATCCACTTTGGTGGTAAAAACAGAGAGAAAGACTATTATCTGAATGGTGACAGATTAGGAAAAGGGGAGGTGCAACGAGACCTGGGTGTCATGGTACATCAGTCATTGAAGGTTGGCATGCAGGTACAGCAGGCGGTTAAGAAAGCAAATGGCATGTTGGCCTTCATAGCGAGGGGATTTTGAGTACAGGGGCAGGGAGGTGTTGCTACAGTTGTACAGGGCCTTGGTGAGGCCACACCTGGAGTATTGTGTACAGTTTTGGGCTTCTAACTTGAGGAAGGACATTCTTGCTATTGAGGGAGTACAGCGAAGGTTCACCAGACTGATTCCCGGGATGGCGGGACTGACCTATCAAGAAAGACTGGATCAACTGGGCTTGTATTCACTGGAGTTCAGAAGAATGAGAGGGGACCTCATAGAAACGTTTAAAATTCTGATGGGTTCAGACAGGTTAGATGCAGGAAGAATGTTCCCAATGTTGGGGAAGTCCAGAACCAGGGATCACAGTCTAAGGATAAGGGGTAAGCCATTTAGGACCGAGATGAGGAGAAACTTCTTCACCCAGAGAGTGGTGAACCTGTGGAATTCTCTACCACAGAAAGTTGTTGAGGCCAATTCACTAAATATATTCAAAAAGGAGTTAGATGAAGTCCTTACTACTCGGGGGATCAAGGGGTATGGCGAGAAAGCAGGAATGGGGTACTGAAGTTGCATGTTCAGCCATGAACTCATTGAATGGCGGTGCAGGGTAGAAGGGCCGAATGGCCTACTCCTGCACCTATTTTCTATGTTTCTATGTTTCTATGACTCAGAATGCTCACCCAATGCTGGAGTTTAACGGCGCGATCAACTCGGGAGCGGAAAGCCTCGGACCGTTTCAATTTGTAAAAAGACTGTTACTAATATCTGAAAGGAGGATATTGTCATGTTATATGCTTGGGGTTACTAGCCACCAGGTGGCACCACTGTCGGAGGTCATTGGGCTGTACACAAGTGTGTGTGGCCCAGGTATAAAAGGCAAGCCATCATGTAATGTAATCACTTTGGGCCTTAATAAAGCAGAGCCAGGTTTGTACCTGTGTTAGTTTACTGTATTCAGTCTATCGAGTTATTACATGCATAACAAACGATGTCTCCGCAAGATCCTGCAAATCCCCTGGGAGGACAGATGCACCAATGTTAGTGTCTTCGACCAGGCCCAGCATTGAAGCACTGACCACACTTGATCAGTTCCGCTCGTCAGGCCACATCGTTCACATGCCAGACACGAGACTCCCAAAACAAGTGCTCTACTCAGAACTCCTTCACAGCAAACGAGCCAAAGGTGGGCAGAGGAAATGTTACTAGAACACCCTCAAAGCCTCCCTGATAAAGTGCAACATCACCACTGACCCCTGGGAGTCCTTGGCCAAAGACCGGCCTAAGTGGAGGAAGAGCTTCCGGGAGGGCGCTAAGCACCTCGAGTCTCATCGCCGAGAGCATGCAGAAATCAAGCGCAGGCAGCAGAAAGAGCATGCGGCAAACCTGTCCCAACCACCTTTTCCTTCAACGACTATCTGTCCCACCTGTGACAGGGACTGTTGCTCTCGTATTGGACTGTTCAGCCACCTAAGGACTCATTTTTGGAGTGGAAACAAGTCTTCCTCAATTCTGAGGGACTGCCTATGATGGTTAGGTAGAAGAATTGCTCCCTGAAAACCCTGTCTGGATGTGGATTCCTGCTTAGAGCTCTTCCACTCCCTCCTCCTCCCCCTTCAAGCAACTTGCTGAGTAGCTGCTGTGTGTGTTTTGCTACGTTTTATTCAGCTTGATACTTCCAAGTCTATTAACTCGAGGCATGGCAGGACAGCTCATTCCTGTGGATTGCACATCCTGTGGCATGTGGGAAGTCCTGGACGCTTCATGCAGCCTGGACGACAACGTGTGCAGGAGGTGTCTCCAGGTGCAGCAACTCGAGCCCTGCGTTTCGGAGCTTGAGTGGTGGCTGGAGTGACTGTGGTGCATCCATGAGATTGAGAATTTTGTGGATAGCATGTTTTAGGAGGTGGTCACCCCACAGCTAAAGTGTGTGCAGGCAGAGAGGAAGTGGGTGACCACCAGACAGAAGAGGAGTACTAGGCAAGTAATGCAGGAGTCCCCCGAGTTCATCACTCTCTCCAACCAGAATTCTGTTCTGATTACTGGTGAGGGCGATGTTGCCTCTGGGGAGTGCAGTCAGAGCCAAGTCCACGGCACCACGGGTGGCTCAGCTGCACAGACGGGGGAGGATGAAGAATGGAAGAGCAATAGTGGTTGGTGATTCACTAGTCCGGGGAGCAGACAGGCATTTTTGTGGCCGCAGATGTGACTCCAGGATGGTATGTTGCCTCCCTGGTGCCAGAGTCAAGGATGTCACCGAGCGGCTGCAAGACATTCTGGGGGGAGAGGGAGAAGAGCCAGAGGTCGTGGTCCATTTCGGTACTGATGACATAGGTAGAAAGAGGAATGAGGTCCTGCAGGCAGAGTTTAGGGAGCTAGCAGAGAGAATAAGAAGCAGAACCTCAAAGGTAGTTATCTCCAGATTACTGCCGGTGCCACGTGCTAGTGAGTACAGAAATAGGAGGATAGAGAAGTTGAATACATGGCTGGAGAGATGGTGCAGACGGGAGGGCTTTAGATTCTTGATTCATTGGGATCGTTTCTGGGGGAGGTGGGATCTGTATAAGCCGGACGGGTTGCACCTCAACAGAGCCGGGACCAGTATCCTGGCAGGGGGGTTTGCAAGTGCTGTTGGGGAAGGTTTAAACTAGCTTGGCAGGGGATGGGAACCAGAGAATAGATTCAGTGGGGAGAGAAGCAAAGCTGGAATTGGGCAGCAGAGGAGTAGAAGGAGAAAGTGAATTTGAAAGATAGAGGAAACAAGGGCTTGAAAATAGACAACAGGGGAGTTTGGTAATACTAAATGGAAAATACTTCAATCCAAGGAGTATAGGAAATAAAGCAGATGGGCTGAGAACACAGATTGAGACTTATTATAGCTATTAGTGAGACATGGCTGAAGGAAGGACAGGTATAGCAGCTCAAGATTCCTGGTTACTGGGTTTTCAGACGGAATAGGGATGGGGGTGAAAAAGGAGGGGGGTTCACAGTATTGATTAAAGAAACAATTACAGCTGTGAGAAGGGATGATATGTTAAAGGGGTCATCAAACAAGGCCATATGGGTTGAATGAAAGAACAAAAAAGGGACGATCACACCACTGGGAGTATACTATAGACTCCACGCAGTCAGAGGGAGATAGAAGAACAAATATTTGGGTAAATTGCTATGAAGTGCAAAAACTATAGAGCTGTAATAGTGGGGGATTTCAACTACCCAAATATTAACTGTGAATAAAGGTAGTGTGAATGGTACAGAAGGTGCTGAATTCCTAAAATGCATTCAGGAAAACTTATTTAGTCAGTATGTATCAAGCCCAACAAGGGAGGAGACAGTTCTGGACTTGGTTTTGGGGAATGAAGAAGGGCAGGTGAAAGGGGTATCAGTGGGAGAGCATTTTGGTGCTAGTGATCATAATTCAGTAAGATTTAGGGTAGTTATAGAAAAGGACAAAGGTGCACCAGGAATGAAAATTTTCAATTGGGTTAAGCCAATTTTGCTGAGCTGAGATGAAATTTGGCCAAAGTGGACTGGAAATGGCTACTTGATGGTAAATCAAGTGGGAGGCATTCAAGGAGGAAATCCTGAGGGTACAGAGCAAGTAAGTTCCCTTAAAAAATAAGGGTGGGCGAACAAATCTAGAGCCCTGTGGATGTCAAGGGACATACAGGGTAAGATAAAGAAAAAAAGGGAAGCTTATGACTGATACCGGAAATTCAGCACATAGAAACATAGAAATATAGAAAATAGGTGCAGGAGTAGGCCATTCGGCCCTTCGAGCCTGCACCGCCATTCATTAAGATCTTGGCTGATCATTCACCTCAGTACCTCTTTCCTGCTTTCTCTTCATACCCCTTGATCCCGTTCGCCGTAAGGGCCATATCTAACTTCCTATTGAATATATCCAATGAACTGGCATCAACAACTCTCTGCGGCAGGGAATTCCACAAGTTAACAACTCTCTGCGTGAAGAAGTTTCTCCTCATCTCAGTCCTAAATGGCCTACCCCTTATCCTAAGACTGTGTCTCCTGGTTCTGGACTTCCCCAACATCGGGAACATTCTTCCCGCATCTAACCTGTCCCGTCCCGTCAGAATCTTGTACGTTGCTATGAGATTCCCTCTCATCCTTCTAAACTCCAGTGTATAAAGGCCCAGTTGATCCAGTCTATCCTCATATGTCAGTCCAGCCATCCCTGGAAACAGTCTGGTGAACCTTCGCTGCACTCCCTCAATAGCAAGAACATCCTTCCTCAGATTAGGAGACCAAAACTGAACACAATATTCCAGGTGTGGCCTCACTAAGGCCCTGTACAACTGCAGTAAGACCTCCCTGCTCCTATACTCAAATCCCCGAGCTGTGAAGGCCAACATGCTATTTGCCTTCTTCACCGCCTGCTGTACCTGCATGCCAACTTTCAATGACTGATGAACCATGACACCCAGGTCTCGTTGCACCTCCCCTTTTCCTAATCTGCCGCCATTCAGATAATATCCTGCCTTCGTGTTTTTGCCACCAAAGTGGATAACCTCACAGTTTTCCACATTATACTGCATCTGCCATGCATTTGCCCACTCACCTAACCTGTCCAAATCACGCTGCAGCCTCTTTGCATCACAGCTCACACCGCCACCCAGTTTAGTTTCATCTGCAAACTTGGAGATATTACACTCAATTCCTTCATCCAAATCATTAATATATATTGTAAATAGCTGGGGTCCCAGCACTGATCCCTGCAGCACTCCACTGGTCACTGCATTCCATTCCAAAAAGGATCCATTTATCCCGATTCTGTGCTTCCTGTCTGCCAACCAATTTTCGATCCACGCCAGTACATTACCCCCAATAATATGCACTTTGATTTTGCACACCAATCTCTTATGTGGTAACTTGTCAAAGGTTTTTTGAAAGTCCAAATACACCAGATCCACTGGTTCTCCCTTGTCCACTCTACTAGTTACATCCTCAAAAAAATCCAGAAGATTTGTCAAGCTTGATTTCCCTTTCATAAATCCATGCTGACTTGGACCGATCCTATCTCTGTTTTCCAACTGGGCTGCTATTTCATCCTTAATAATGATTCCAACATTTTCCCTACTACTGATGTCAGGCTAACCGGTCGATAATTATTTGTTTTCTCTCTCCCTCCAGTCCATAGGAACTGCTCCAGAGTCGATAGACTGTTGTAAAATGATCACCAATGCATCCACTATTTTTAGGGCCACTTCCCTAAGTACTCTGGGATGCAGACTATCAGGCCTCGGGGATTTATCAGCCTTCAATCCCATCAATTTCCCCAACACAATTTCCCGCCTAATAAGGATATCCTTCAGTTCTTCCTTCTCACTCAACCCTCGGTCCCCTCGTACTTCCGGAAGGTTATTTGTGTCTTCCTTCTTGAAGACAGAACCAAAGTATTTGTTCAATTGGTCTGCCATTTCTTTGTTCCCCATTATAAATTCACCTGAGTCCGACTGCAAGCGACCTACGTTTGTCTTCACTAATCTTTTTCTCTTTACATATCTATAGAAGCTTTTGCAGTCGGTTTTTATGTTCCCAACAAGCTTCCTCTCGTACTCTATTTTCCCCCTCCTAATTAAACCCTTTTCCTCCTCTGCTAAATTCTAAATTTCTCCCAGTCCTCAGGTTTGCTGCTTTTTCTGCACAATTTATATGCCTCTTCCTTGGATCTAACACTATCCTTAATTTCCCTTGTTAGCCATGGTTGAGCCACCTTCCCTGTTTTGTTTTTACTCCAGACAGGGATGTACACTTGTTGAAGTTCATCCATGTGATCTATAAATGTTTGCCATTGCCTATCCACCGTCAATCCTTTAAATATCCTTTGCCAGTCTATTTTAGCCAATTCATGCCTTATGCCATCGAAGTTAGCTTTCCTTAAGTTCAGGACCTTAGGTTCTGAATTAACTGTGTCACTCTCCATCTTAATAAAGAATTCTACCATATTATGGTCACTCTTCCCCAAGGGGCCTCGCACAACAAGATTGCTAATTAGTCCCTTCTCATTACACATCACCCAGTCTAGGATGGCCAGCTCCCTGGTTGGTTCCTCGACATGTTGGTCAAGAAAACCATCCCTAATACACTCCAGGAAATCCTCCTCCACCGCATTTCTATCAGTTTGGTTAGCCCAATCAATATGTAAATTAAACCCGCCCATAATACCTGCTGTACCTTTATTGCACACATCCCTTATTTTTTGTTTGATGCTGTCCCCAACCTCACGACTGCTGTTTGGTGGTCTGCACACAACTCTCACCAGTGTTTTCTGCCCTTTGGTATTCCGCAGCTCCACCGATACCGATTCCACATCATCCAAGCCAATGCCCTTCCTTACTAGTGCATTAATTTCATCTTTAACCAGCAACGCCACCCCACCTCCTTTTCCTTTCTGTCTATCTTTCCTAAATGTTGAATACCCCTGGATGTTGAGTTCCCAGCGTTGGTCACCCTGCAGCCATGTGTCTGTGATGCCAATTACATCATATTCGTTAACTGCTATCGGCGCAGTTAATTCGTCCACCTTATTCCGAATACTCCTCGCATTGAGGCACAGAGCCTTCAAGCTTGTCTTTTTAACACACTTTGCCCCTTTAGAATTTTGTTGCAATGTGGCCCTTTTTGTTTTTTGCCTTGGGTTTCTCTGCCCTCCACTTTTACTCTTCTCCTTTCTATCTTTTGCCTCTGTCTCCCTTTTATCTCCCTCTGCCTCCCTGCATAGGTTCCCATTCCCCTGCCATATTAGTTTAACTCCTCCCCAACAGCACTAGCAAACACTCCCCCTCGGACATTGGTTCTGTTCCTGCCCAGGTGCAGACCGTCCGGTTTGTATTAGTCCCACCTCCCCCAGAATCGGTTCCAATGCCCCAGGAATTTGAATCCCTTCCTTCTGCACCACTCCTCAAGCCATGTATTCATCTGAGCTATCCTGCAATTCCTACTCTGACTTGCATGTGGCACTGGTAGAAATTCTGAGATTACTACTTTTGGGGTCCTACTTTTTAATTTAGCTCCGAGCTCCCTAAATTCGTCTTGTAGAACCTTATCCCGTTTTTCACCTATATCGTTGGTACCTATATGCAATCTTACCTGAACTTGTCGGAAAATGCTTGTCTTATGAGGCTGCGATTCCGGACGGAGGTCATCGATGAGATATGTCAACTCGTCAAGGATGATCTGCAGCCGTCCAGCACCATCAGGTCCGCACTGTTCGTTGAGGTGAAGGTTACTGCTGCCCTAGCCTTTTACGCATCGGGATCTTTTCAGGCTTCAGCTGGTGACATCTGCCATATCTCTCAGCACGCTACACACTGCTGCATCTTTTACGCTCACAGGATGGACTTCATAAGCTTCCCAATGACCAGGAATGCACAGACCGAGAGGGCTTTGGGTTTCTTGAGAATAGCAGACTTCCCCAAGGTGCACAGAGCAATAGACTGCATGGACATTGCCCTGAAAGCACCCTTAAAGAATGCAGAGGTGTTTCGTAACAGAAAGGGGTTCCACTCACTAAATGTGCAGCTTGTTGTCGACTACAATCAAACAATTTTAACAGTGAATGCTACATTTCCTGGCAGCGTCCATGAAGCGCACATCTTATGTGAAAGTGCTATCTCTGACCTGTTTGTCAATCAGCCAGAAGGTCACGGTTGGATGCTGGGGGATAAAGGATATGACCTTGCCAGTTGGCTCATGACCCCTCTGCGTAATCCTGTCACTGAAGCACAGAAACGATATAATGAAAGCCACATAGCGACTTGTAACATCATTGAAAAGACAATTGGAGTCCTAAAGCAGCGCTTCAGATGCCTGGATCATTCTGGAGGCAGCCTACAGTACCACACTGATCAGGTAGCAGAGTTTATTGTGGTGTGTTACATGCTGCATAACCTAGCTATAAAGAGAGGACAAATAATGCCAGATCATGCTGCAGGTCCACCTCCAGAAGGAGATGAGACAGAAGAGGCAGCCAGCGAGGATGAAGAGGAGGAACAGGCGGGAGAGGACACGGGCAAGGACATAGGGGAGCTTAATCAGCCTGGCGTACCACCACACCGTTCCCGAAGACCGGTAGCCAGTGGCAGTTACACGGCCGCTAAGCTTTTGTGTCAACAGCTCATTAATGAACGCTTTGCATGAATTATTAATTGTGGATATTCAAATGTTCAATTACAGTTAGGGTTCATCAAAAGTTTCATCTGCGTGGGGTTTCCTTGTTGTCTTTCCTGCACTGGCCTATCATCTGAATTAGTTTAAGTAAAGTTTAAAGTACTGGCAAAGTAAAAGTACTGGTATAATAACAGTAAAAACAAACAAATATGCATGAAAAACTGTACGTTTGAAAACTAATGTAATTAAGAGAGAAGGCACAAAAGTTGTTGAATAAATTTGTTTTTATTAACAAAGATAGAATTTTTTTTATTAACTAATGAACAACACCCTCCCTCTAACCCCCGACCCCTGCACCAACCCACCCTTCCCTCAAATCCCCAAAACGTTATAACATGAAGAAATTGAACATTTAAGTAATAATAACAAGTGAACATTTAAGTTATACTAACATTTATGGAACTATTAAAAAACACTCCCCCCTCCCTACCTGCGGCCACGTTTCCCTCCAGATCCTGTCCCACCCCATGTTCACACCCCACCCGTCCGTTTTGGTCTACGCAGACCGACACGGACGCGTTGTGCAGTTTGTGACAGCAAAACTTCCTGCCGTGGTGGAGGTAATGGAGCGGAAGCAGAAGCCTCAGGCTCCACTTCCGAGTCAGGAGGAACTGTGTCCTCCGTACTCGCTTGCGTGCTTGGGGTCTCGCTGCAAGTGGACACAACACCTTGGGGTGCAGCGCCGAGTCCAGTCAGCAACGCATGCCGTAGGGCATTTGTTGCGGCTGTCTGCTCCCTAATCGCCTCCAACGTCTCCCGAGAATCTATGACTGCTCAGAAGACCAGCTGGAGAAGCGCGAGCAGAACTCGCTCCAGGTTGTGGAGAACTGGCTCCAATTTGATGAGAAACCCGCAAACCCCTGGATAAGGTCGCAACCGATCGCAACCGTCTCCCTGCACAGGGATAGTAAGCTCTCTGTCTGGTCCTCCGTGGCAGGCGAGTGCATAGCACGTTGACGGGACCTCCGTGGGGTCGGCGTCTGCAATGTCACGTGCCTTGGTCCCGCTTGGTCCCGGTGCCTCATCCATCTCAAAAGAGATGACCGCAGGTTGTTTCTCCCCCACAAACCAAATCTCTTCTTCTTCCTCCTCCTCCTCCTCCTCCTCCTCCTCCTGTTCATGCACAGCAGCAGGAATCTGCAGTGGCTCCTCCTCTGGCTCTTCCTCCTGTGACACTTGTTGACAAAAGACAAATGAAATTTATAAATAACGTTTAACAATTCAAATCAATTCATCTCAATTTTTCAAGAACTCGAAACATTACAATGCTTTTCATTACCCCATATGCACAAGAGATCTCCAGGCCTAACATGACCTTATTCGAAGATCAATAGTACATCTCAATTATATATCAAATTACATTATAATTGCATAACATTATATGCATAACTAAGATATATGTAGTATTTAATATTGATTCACACATTGCACAATGCACAGTTCTCATTACTCACATGACTCAAGGGTGGGTTCGGCCACATCACGGGTTGTGACCGAATGGCTTTCTGGCCCCACCAAGGCCACCGCAAGCTCCTCGTAAGCACTTAAAGACTGGAGCATGGCAGAGCCCCTGCCCATCCTGCGTTGCTCGTGCTGTTAATAGATATCTTCTTCTGTAAATTATAAGATAACATTGCACGGCGTAAGCAAATGGATTTGGCAATAAACATTTAAGACTGACAGATTTATACGTTCAATTACAAATTTGCATTACATTGCATAGGAATTAAATATTTCATCCTATAATATTCAACTTTATGCTGGGGTGCATAAATTTATTCATAATTTAGTTATGTTTAAAAATTACGAAATAACATTGCAGATTCTAGTTACAATTTTCATACATCATGAAATAATACATATGGATGATTTCAAATATAAATTTCAACTTACTCTGGCAGCCGCCAGTAGGCTGTTGCATCTTTTGCGGCACTGGTCCGGTATCTGCATTTCATTTGATGCCGACGTGACCACGTCGGCAATCTCTGCCCAAATCCTCCGATATGCATGGGGTGGAGGTTTCCCATGCCCACCCTGTATCAGATCCTCCCACCTCGTGCTGACTATATTCACGAGGGCCTCATTGGCATCCTCGCTGAAGGGCTTGGCCCTTCGCCTTTCCATTGATCCCTCCATTTTCAAAGTATAAAATGCTGATGATAAATTTTTTAATTAAATTCAACATAGTATTATCACTGCACTTAACAGTATTTAAAATTTGTTACAATGCGAAAATAATTCAAAATATGTGAAATATTATCAGATAAATTCAAACAATCCAGAATCTCCTTTCTCCTTTCTCTTTTCTCCTTTCTCCTCTCTCTCTCTCCCCGACCCTCACAGAGCTTCTAAGCATGTGTGATGACCCCTGACCTTTCAAAACGAGGCAAAGAAAATCAACCTAAAAAAAAATCAAGCTACACATGCGTAGTATAGCGTTGCTAGGGAAACTTTTTTTTCATTCACTTCCGTTTTCTTTGGCCGATCACGAGATCGCCAAAAGATCAGATCGCTCATTTGACATCGCCGAGGTAAGGCCGAGTGGAAAATCGCAAAAAAAATGGGCCTTGTGCCGGCGATCAACACGAGCGATATGTCCCACATCGCTGGAACAAGGCCCATTTTTTGGGGCCTTAGCCACCTAGTGGAAAGTTTAGCCCTATGATTCTAACTTGTCCGGCTCAGTGACACCTCTGCTTATTCTCCCAATCATGCTGTATTCCCAGTGAAATGCCTACTTCTGCTCCCATGTCTGGGAGCAACTGGTTTGTGCAGAAGCCTTGAAGTCGGGACAAAGTCCTTCAGCACCTTCTAAATCAATCATTGTAGAAATTAGCAACTTTAAAGAACTCAAGAAAGCAACAAACACTTGTAAAAACACAAGGATAGCCAATAGAAATCAATCAGCAACTAACCTGAAAGTAGTTGCTGATCACTTTAAATAGCTCTCATGGGGTCCGTCATGCTGCTGAACACGTGTTCAGCTATGCGTGTTTAAGCGAGGGTGTTAGCTGGAGCGTTGAGCTCCAAAATGGCAGTGCTGGCACCAAATCAGCGTTACAATCTGCGTACTCTGCGTACTTCCGGCGCTACTCACAGCGGCAAAGCCAACACCCTCAGCAAAATGGCGCCCGGAGCATCCGCACCAAAAATGTGCGTGTGCTACTTGGACGCCATTTTGGATCACGAAGTGCACTCATAGAACCCAAAAAACAGGCGCTACAGATTTAAATTTTGCGCGCAAAGGAGAAGAAAGTCGTATGTTTAGCGCTTCACATTAGCGCCACGTGATGGCACTAAAACAGCATTCAGCGTTCTACCACCAGCTGATGGCAGTTCCAGTGGTACACACCATATCCATTTTGCTGGTTGCGGTGCTGCTAAACATGATCGCCGGGGACATTGCAATCACTGAGATCATGACATCAGTGAGTGTGCACCATCACTTGACGCCTAATCTCCCACCTTCGTTTTGGCCATTCAACTTACCAGCTGGAGAAAGCAACAACAGGTTGAAGTGGCATGCAGCAACAGGAAGCCAACTGCAATGATGCTATTTAAACGGATCATCAAAATCACTTGCACCTGAAAGGGTTTTGACGTTTGAGTGGCTGTGTGCTAATTCCTGCAACTGCAAGAGTTTTCTTTAGTTATTTCAAAAATATTTGGTATCAGCGAGTGTTCTGGCAAGTTCAAAATTCCCTCATTATTTTTGAAACCATTCTAACTACAACATTTTTAAAATTCATGGGGGCTGTACTGGCAATCAACTTCACCCTCCAGCATCTAGAATGGAGGGAGCAGAGGCAGCAAGAAAGACGGGAACATGTGCGCAGAGGGAGGAGGACGGCCACCAGGGCTCTTAACAGGGGGCCTTACCCTCCTCGTGTCTTCTGCCATCACATCTCCTATCTTCAATTGAGCAAGAAGCAGTGTATTAGAAGGCTTTGTTTCACCAAGGAGGTGGTCACAGAATACTGCCACCTCCTGCAACCTGACCTCTAGCCTCATACCAGGGTGACCACAGCTCTCCCAGTGGCAGTCAAGGTCACTGTGGTCCTCAATTTCTTTGCCAGCGGATCCTTCCAGTCTGCACAGGAGACATAACTACCATCTCACAGTTCGCCATCCATCGCTGCATCCGAGAGATCACTAGGGCTCACTACAGCAGGAGAAGGGATTACATTGGCTTCCCAATCATCAGAGAGAAGCAGGACGAGCACACATGTGGCTTTGCCAGGATAGCTTCCACATGGTGCAGGGTGTCATTGACTGTACCCACCTCACTTCGCAGACACCTCATAGCAATCCTGAGGTATTCTGTAACTGGCGCTACCACTCACTGAATGTGCAGTTGGTGTGTGACCACACACAGCAAATCCCGCTATTCTGGCAGCAACCATGATGCCTTCATCCTGTGCCAGACCGGTGTGCCAGCACTCTTCCAGCCACCATGTCAAACTCGAGGTGGCTGTTTGGAGACAAGAGCTATCCGCTCTGCGCCTGGCTCATGACTCCCCTCCGCAACCCCAGCACTCATGCTGAGCACTCATATAATGAGAGCCATGCTACCACCAGGAACATCATCGAGCAGACCATCGGCCTACTGAAGCAACAGTTGCCTTGACCACTCGGGAGGAGCCCTCCAGTACTTGGCTCAGTGGGTGTCCCATTTCGTGGTGGTCTGCTGCATGCTGCACAACTTGTCCATCATGAGAGTGTAGCCCTTGCCATCAGGGATTGCAGGACCAACTCAGGAGGATGACAAGGGAGAGGAGGGAGAGAAGAATGAGGAGGAAGAGGTCGAGGAACAGGAGGGAGGGAGGATGCAGCCAGACAATCGGCCTTCTGGATGAGCTCTCCGTGGCCGGCTCATCAGACTCTGATTTGCATGAATGAAACCCTAGATCTCCGTAACTCACCACATACCCATTATACCCAGGAACCCTGTCTCACGTCATATCACAGCGTCCTCTAGGTGCAAAGCTGAAATGAGAGACACCACATAGATTCCAAACACAATTAATAAATATCACACAGATTGCATGAATACTATTAGCTAATCATCCTTGTACACAATGAATAGTTTGAACGTGAGAAAAGATTATGATTGGAAGGAAAGTGGGTTGTGAGAAGGAATATGAATGAACATACTGTTGTTGTCCCCAGGCAGCGGGGGGGGGGGGGGGGGGGAGGTCCACGTCACCAATGGCCACGGTGCCCATGACCTGGCGCCCAGTGTTCTGCAGCACTCTCATCTTCAGCTGACTCGGCTGTTCATCATGGGCTTGTCGCCAGCCTGTCCACTCTTGCTCACGCTGGTTGTGAGCCACCTTGACCTGCAAGAGAAAGGACAGTGTGTGAGTGAGTGTGGTGCAATGTGTTTGGGTGATGCGCCTGCCATATTTGAATAGCTATCATTGTGTGCAAGGTGTGAGATATCTGTGTGAGTGTTGGTAGGTAGAGATTGTTGGTGGGTCAGTGCTGGGGGAGGAGTGGTGCAATGAGCAGTGTGTGAAGCTTGTGTTACTGATGGTGTATGCAGCATTTGTTGAAGCCTTAACTCACCCTGACCACCGGCATAAGGTTGTTATACTTCTTCCTGCACTGGGTATGAGACCTGGGGACCACAATGCTGCCCATGACGTGGTGTGCCACATCCCTCCATATAGTGTGGCAGACTTGTGATGAGGGCCTACCAATTGGCCACCTGCTCACAGGACCGCCCACCTTCTCTCCACTGCTAAAACCAATGCCTCCACAGCTTCATCCGAAAACTTCTAGGCTCTTTCCCTGCAGTGACAATCTGCCATCAGGATTTGTTAACAACTCTTCCCTCTCCTGTCCTTCTTCTTATAGTTGCTGGGACAGCTGCACACCCAACAATGCTGAGAATGAGGTGCTGCAGCATCAATGAACCTCCCATTTAAGTGGTGAAAAAAGCCTGTGGCAATCAGTATTTGCAATTCGACTGCCCCCAATATTGGTCCACCTTTTCAGTGTAATGCCAATGAGCTTGAGTTTTTAAACTAGAATCATGACTGTAATCATTTTAATGAGGAGTGAGGACGAATTTTGCGTGCATCCTATATGATTTTCAGGTGGCGCAGCTTAATCTTTTTTAGTCTAAACACTGCCCATTTCTAGTCCAAAGTGCTTGCATTCTGTCATTACCTTTCATTATAATTTTCTTCCAACAATGTTTATGTTTGGAGGCAGGATCCCGGCTTCTATAGAGCAAACTGTTAAAAAAAAGGTGTTACTGAGACTGTATAATTTTCTTCAATATGTATAAAACATACATTTGAATGGCATGATATAGAGAATGAAAATTACAGGGCATAAGACAACAGATTAGCTGAATGCTGCAATATTCTTTAAGAGCTGTTAAACTTTGAAATATCAAAGTGCTTTTTGGAGCTTTGAATGGAAACTAAACAATGTTCAAAGCAATTTTATTGCAAACTTTTGATGAGCTTATCATTGGTTTGCATGATCTAATAATAAAATACTGCAGCTGCATCAAAATGCTATTTCTAAAATATTTCATGGGAGGAAGAATGTTCGCAATAAAATGGGTTTTGCTGTGCGCATATAGAGGTCAATAAAGCAATGTCGGTTGTCTGGAGTGCCGCAGTGTGGCGCATGTAAATACAATCAAGGTGTGTGCAGCTCTGTAGAGGGCTTCATACAGACTGTGCACAGGGTATATTATATAAGAAGAACATAAGAAATAGGAGCAGGAGTAGGCTATACGGCCCTTCGAGCTATTTAATAAAATCATGGCTGATCTGATCATGGTGGATAAAGGGGAACCAGTAGATGTGGTGTATTTGGATTTCCAGAAAGCATTCAATAAAGTGCAAAATAAAAGGATACTGTGTAAGATAAGAGCTCACGGGGTTGGGGGCAATATATTAGCGTGGATAGAGAATTGGCTAAGTAATAGAAAGCAGAGAATCGGGATAAATGGGTAATTTTCAGGTTGGCAAACTAGTGGGGTGTCACAAGGATCAGTGCTGAGGCCTCAACTATTTACAATTTATATTACATAGAAACATAGAAAATAGGTGCAGGAATAGGCCATTCGGCCCTTCTAGCCTGCACCGCCATTCAATGAGTTCATGGCTGAACATGCAACTTCAGTACCCCATTCCTGCTTTCTCACCATACCCCTTGATTCCCCTAGTAACTTAATGACTTGGATGAAGGGTGTAGTGTAGCCAAATTTGCTGATGATACATAGATAGGTGGGAAAGCAATTTCTGAGGAGGAACATAATTCATGACCCAGCAAAATATGTTGGTGTCAGAGGGATAGCCAGAAGGTCCATCCTGCTGTTATTTTTCTCTGGTTGTAAACAATAAAAAACAAAAGTTATAAATAAGCAGGTGAACTACATTCTTCCCATTCTTTCTCAACTACTGCCTGTAAGGGTTTCTAAATACCTAGTGCCCCATTACACAGTTCTATAACGTCAGATTTATAAGAACAAAACACACGCAGCACAGAGTTTTGGCTCAACCAAGATTCATTCATTTTATTGAACTTACACACAATTACCTAGTATAAATCACTAACAAACCCCAGTTAACAAACCCCAGAATACTAACCCCTACAAAAGGTTCATTTGCATCGACACAACTTGACATAGATAAACCTGTCCACGATTTGACTGTTACACATAAAGTTATCCAGGCCCAATCACTAAACACTTCTATGATTTGACTGGAATAAACATTCAATCACCAATTCCTCGACTGTCTTCTGAGGTTGACTGTAGGCCCTTTTCTTCATTGCAGCTTGTGTTCCAAAGACACACCGCTGGCTTCTGTTGATGTTTCAATTCTATTCCTGTACTGCTCTTTGCCTTCAAAAAATGGGTCTTCTTTATACCAAAAACCAACTTGCAATCTTGAAACAGATTTAATATGATGGCAGCATCAAATGTGAACTCTTGATGGCTAATTGTCCCTCATTTAAGTTCATCTTCCATGATTACTTTGGCCACTGTCTATCTGTAGGGTGAGGTCCTTTACAAAGTAACTTTCCCAGGTGACTTAATTGTTGGTTTCTAGAAGCATTCATATTCAAATGGCTCAGAGTCCGGTCCATTGTCTAGGCCTACACTGATATCTGCCTTTCTGGAGCGATGGTCCAAGGTATACTTTTTTTTAACAATGTAACCCCTTAAGGTAAATGAATATGTGAATGTTCCTGTATCTTTTCAGACAGAAAACCATTGAAATTGTGAATATCCCTCTATTTTTTCAGACATAAAACCATTGAAGGTGTGAATGTCTCGTTCTGGTGCTCTGATGATGAATGGCTGTCTTCTGCTGCTATTTTCTGGTGATCCTGCCGCGGTCGCCAATTTCTGTAGAGTGCTTGTTTTGTTCACTCTACTCTGATTCTTAGACCTCGGAACTTATAGTGGGAAAGGACAACACGTGGCACAAAATTTTAGGCTTAACCCAGTGTTCGTTTTATTACGCAACAAAAACTGACTAAAACTATAGGACTAGACTGCTGAAATAAATGTAACTTTAGACATACAGGGCGAGAACCTCCACTTTTTTTGCATGCTTAACGCCGACTTAATGCCCATTTTACTGCTGAAATTACGTATAACGCCCATATATCACCCATTTTGGCACAAAATGGGAACTGACGGGCTTTTTTTAGGAGACTTATCGCCAAGCGTTATTTTCTCAATGGGCTTAACGGCAAGAAAATATCTTACCACCCGCCCACGGTTTTTGGGCAGAAGCAGCAGAATGGGCGAATTCAACGCCCATATTATCGCCCAGCCTTACTTTCCGAACGGACTTAACGCTGATATTCAATAATAACGCCTGCCCACTGTTTTTTGTCGTAAAGAGCATACTTACCCAAACTAACGGCCATAGAGATCGGCCATCGTCAATTTCACCACCTCGCACGCATATCACCCACAATATCGCTCGCTCAAAAAAACGGCCACAAAAAGTGGAACTAACTGGAATGATTGCCAGTGGTGTGGCTGGCATTTGTTAAATCCCACTCTTACGTGGGGAACTGATATCAGAAAGATTTGCCCAAAAGAGCATTGATGTGAGTGACAATGCTGACACACTGCTGTGTGTGTGCAACTCAGACATCAATAGTGCCCATCACCTTGGTGCCAGTTAAAGTTTACATTGATTGATGTTAAGTTGTATTTAACCATTTCTTGGTAAGGAATCACCAGTGTGTAACGGTCCAGCTATCTGAGACAATGCACAACAAGGTTATGTTCAATAACAAAAGTTTAATACTAACAGTAGTCTGAAATCATAAGTATCACAGACAATAACACCCAACCCATGCCCATACCCAACTTTTTCCACCATTGACATAAATCACATGTTCAACATGTCCAGCAACACAGAATACAAAGGCAAAGCAGGAGCGTGGTCCCCAGCCCACATACATTGCATAAAATTACATACACCCAGATGGAGATATAACACAGCCATCATCTGCACACATGCACCTCACTTTCCTTCCCTCCTCTCCTTCTTCTTCCCATCTCTACCATTTCCCCTCCTCACTCCATGGTGCCTGGCTGAGGAGCTTCTCAGGCGGTGCCTCATTGGAGAGGATGAAGGCAGATGCGTTGGCTGCACGGGTACGGGAGCGGGAGGTGCCGAGGGGGCAACATTCTCTGATGCAGAAGCAGGATCTTGGACCTTGCTCTCATCTGTCATTCGCAGTGGTAGTGCGGAACCTAGGGGTGGCGTGCTGTGCTCGGGGACTACTGGGATGTCTGTCGCAGCAGTGTTCCTGGGTATCGCATCCAGGGACTCCACCATGTGTGGAATATACTCGGTCATGGTGGCCAGGTGTCGGAATATGCCCCCCAATGCTTCGATGAGCTGGTCACCAATGTCTACAGTCCTCCTGGACAACTGTACCAACTCTCCGCTCTCATGTCGCGCTCGTGGAACAGCGCACCATCCTGGGGACAATTGGATGCCCTGTGGAGAAGTGCTTGGGGCCGGAACCTCCAGAATGGAGGCGGGAATGACTGGAGGACCACGAGATGGCCTTGGGGTGGAATGGGTTCTGGAGCATGGCGATACAGGATCTTTGAAGTCCGAGCTCTCATCCATCGAGAACAGACCCAGCGGATTGACGGGCGACAATCGGAGCTCCTCAGCACCAGATGTCGTAGCATCGTCCACCGACTCCTGCCCCGCGCCCCCACCTTCTAGCCTCTGTGGCCTTGTCTCGGGCCGCGCTGCTGGCTGAGCTGCAAAACACAAATGAGGTTATTAGAGGAGAAGCGGGTGCTAGGGTGACAAGGTGAGTCCAGCGCTACACACAACATATGCACGACAAAAGCACCACAGCTCTCAAAATCATCGCAGACATCACATTTCATGACCATCAACACATTATGCATTGCAATGATTTTCATTAGGCCAGCATTATTCCAATGACACTTTTAGAAATCATCTACCATATCTGATTGTTCGGATATGAGTGGGTGTGGCATCTATTGAATTACAGCATGCAATGGTGTAAGCTTTACTCATGTGGCATCACTTCAGGGTCTGCAGATGCGTCCGTGGCTGTCCGGGGTGCTTCCTCACGAGTGCGAGCACCCATTCCTCCATCTCAGTGATGTCGCTGGGGACTGGTGGCCCCCCACCCGTTTGTCTCTGCACGGACCTCATCGTCGATAGCTTCTTCTGTAAAAGATGACAGGACGACATGGGATGAGATCATCGTGTGATATCATTGCGAGGTAGTATCACAGACACTGATACAACACATAACCGACAGATGTAATCATGATTATTATGATTATTATCATTCTTTACCTAAAGACGTACACTGTGACAGCAGGCTTTCAGTAAAACATTCCTGGTAAAAGTGCAAGACCTCACATCTGCTGCTCATCACTCATGACTGTTACAAATCAAATTATACAAATACATAAGTACATGTAAATCAATGTAATACTTACTTTTGTGGATCCCACAAGGTCGTTCCATCGTTTGCTGCATCGGTTGCCCTCACGCACCTCGTTGGTTGCCGACGAGACCACCTCTGCTATCTCGGTCCATATCCTCTAGCAGACCATTGGGATGGGCTTCCCACGTCCTCCCTGTGTCAAATCACCCCAGAGTAACTCGACCTCCTGCAGGAGGGAGGAATTTGCCTCATCCGAGAACCTCCTGGCTCCTTTGCGGCCTCCAATGTGCTCCTCTCCCAGCTCTGCTCTCTCCAGCGTCTGTCTCCACAGCGTGCTGTGATGCCTCCTCCTCTCCCTCCATTGTAGGGCAAATTCGGTCAAATAACAGCTACTTTTTGTTTGCCTACTTGCTGTGAAGCTCTAAAGTCTCCCTCCTTCTTCCCAAAGCAGCCACACAACACCCAGACACGCCTTCAGTCCCTCTGAGCTCCCTCTCTCTCTGTCTCCTCTTCTGTGCACGTCATGGTGACCCTTGACCTCCTGAATCTTGTTAATCGAGCGTTGTCATACCGTTGCTATGGATGGCCACACTTTACGGCAGAAGGTCAGAAAAATTTAACGCTAACGCCCATTTCATATCGCTCGCGGTAACGTCCATTTTCAAAAGTGTAAACGAGACGTTTTGAGAATGGGTGAGAAGCCGGCGATCTGAAAACACTTTTTTAACACCCACTACGGAAATAATGCCTATTTTTGGGTGATAAGCACAAAAGTGGAGGTTCTAGCCCACAATCACCATTCCTGGCTGTAGGTATTGTAGGTTCATGGTCATTGATTCCGTGACCGGTTGGTTCTTCTTCTGTGCATTCTCTGTAGCTTCTGTTCCTTCCCTTCCGTGCCTGCTTGCTATTTCTTCCTGTGTGCTTCCTCCTGCTTCTGCTTGGCCTCTGTTGCCTGCTTGTGTGTCTCTGTGTCCGAATATTTATATCCATAGTATGAATAAGTTTCTTGCTTCCGAAATCCGATTACCGAGGTTGTGGTAATGGATTTGAATGACTACTAATTTGCATAATGAGTCAACAATGCAAAAGATATTTCCTGATGCTGAATGCTGTTATCCACAAACTTGCATTCTGTGGGGATCCTTTGTTGTCCAGTCTTATTACAGACTCGATGTCTCCAGTGGCTGTTTTCCCCACCCTGGTCAATCAAGTTCAAAGTCTCACATAACAACTCCATTGTTGTTATGCATGATGTCAGTTTTATGTCTTCGACCACAGAATGTTCTTAATTGTCCAGCTTAATTCAAAAAGTTTGGATCAATCAATTTTTTAGTTCATGGTCTGCGTTTTTCTGAAGGTTAGTAACCTTACAATCCCTGCTTTTAATGTCTCTTATAATAAACTCAGAGACATTGGCCCCAAGTTTCCACATGATTTGCTCTTGATTTTTAGGAGCAACTGGTGGAGAACGGAGTATCTTAGAAATCGGAATTCTCCACATTTAAGTTTTCTGCAGTTCTAGTCAGGTAGAACAGTTTCACTTTTGAACAGAATTTTTTTTTCAAAAGGGGGCGTGTCCAGCCACTGACGCCTGATTTGAAAGTTTCCACAGTGAAAACATACTCCAAACTAACTTAGAATGGAGCAAGTGAAGATTTTTGTAGGCTTGAAAAAACCTTGTCTACACATTAAAAAATCAGGCGTAGGTTACAAATTAGGCGTCGGGAACGAGGTGGTGGGGGGGGAGGGGAAGGGAAATCATTAAATTCTACAATAAATCCTTAGTTATACTTATACAAATATTATACAAATAAATCCAACCTGAATAAAAATTTATAAGCAAAGAAAAGATTAAATAAACCATGTTCCTACCTGTGTGAAAGTGCTTCAGGCAGGCCTTTCAGGCAGCGGTTTGCCGTCGGGACCGACCGACGGCAGGGGGAGAAAGCTGGAAGAAGCCTCAGTGCTGATCATGGAAGGGCAATGTGGTTTTATTAAAAAATGTTAAAAATTGAACAGCTACAAAGAATTTGAATAGTCTCAAACAAGTGCATGTGTCCCGTTTATCACAGTCTATCTTTAATTACTGAATGCACTCCCTCACACACAGAAATATCAAGAAAATTAAAATTCAAGCCTTGCAAGGGTTCAATAAACAAATTTTCACTTTTTCTGCAGCACTTTTTAAAATGGCCGAGTGCCAATGTTTACTTCAGACGGCGCGTGTGCGAACGCTCCAACGCGCACGCGCAGGGTTGCCGGCACCAAAAAAACTCATTTAAATTGTACCCGCCCCCTCCTACTTACAAAATCGGCGCGAGTGGTAGCTCCGCCCCCTGTGCGTCGCGCCAAGCAGACATCGAGCTGCAAGGCGCTCGAGAATACCGCGTTTTTTTTTAGGCGCCGTTTTCGGCACGAAAAACGGGTGCCCAGCTAGGAGGGGCGCCTGTTTTGCCGCGTGTGGAAACTTGGGGCCATAATTCTGAGTGGCGTCTTCTTTTCCACGAGCGTTTTGGGTGATTGCAGCCTTCAGTCAAATCTCCCCATTACATTTCTTTTTACACACAAAACCCAATGTTTTTACAATACAACAGTGTTTCTGACAACAAAACCATGTTTGGCCTTATTCTGACCTGTTTATACTGTTCTTACAAACACTTCGGCCTGGGTTTACTTTAATAAACCTTCCAGATTCCCTTTCCTCGTCCTTTTCTTTAATTTACAGGACAGATCAAGTAGATACAACACTATTATCAACTGTACAATTACTAATGACTGTGATACGATTCAAACCATGGGGTGGGGGGGGATTTCAATATTGAGTCCCAGATCCCATCGTGGAGGGGCCATCATTTCCTCGATTTCTCTCCTTACTTTATCATTCTCCTGCTGTAATGTGTAATAATGTTTGTGGGACAGCTCGATGTTCTTTAATAGTTCAGTCAAATGTTCAGGTAACGGTGGGATATCGTATCCAAAACGTAATATGTTTTCCTGGAGGGTCGGTAAAGTACCGTTGACTGTGATACTTATGTGTTTGTCGTCTTAAATAGGAATTATCCTTTCTTGTGCTACTTGGTCTCTATCTGGGGTGTGAAACAAAAGGTAGAATCCCTCACTGGGCACCAAGTGTCCTGGTGTATTCTGTATCGACTTTCGCTGGTGGTGACACAGTATGTCCTGTTTCCCTTGTACGCAACCTGTGGCGGCACATGGTCGTGAGCCGTCACTTCCATGGTACAGCTTATAGGCTGCCCGTCCTCGTACATGAACCCACATACCGGCTGGTCGAAAGGGTTCAGATGATAAGGGCACAATGTCAAATGTGTATCTCCTCTCTGGCATCCCTCCAGACCAGCACCGGTTATTGAATCTCCCAATTTTACCATGTACTGCGATATTTTATGATGTTACACATGTATCCCGTTCCGAATGATCCCAATGTTTTGCACCCGGTAAACCGGTTCGGGTCATTGTGACTGATCCATCACCGGGATTCGAAGCACTATCCCCATTATGGAATGCTTATTCTGACCACAGTTGACCAGGACTGAATACGCTTCGGAGGCTGACCATAGCTGGCACGAATTCAGGAGGTTGTTATAGACACTCAATGCCTTTAGATGCTTGTTGCTGACCCATGACGGTACGTGGCCTTGTTTTAAATCCTCCAAATTACTGCGTCCTTCATTTAACATAGAAACATAGAAACATAGAAACATAGAAAATAGGTGCAGGAGTAGGCCATTCGGCCCTTCTAGCCTGCACCGCCATTCAATGAGTTCATAGCTGAACATGCAACTTCAGTACCCCATTCCTGCTTTCTCACTATACCCCTTGATTCCCCTAGTAGTAAGGACTTCATCTAGCTCCTTTTTGAATATATTTAGTGAATTGGCCTCAACAACTTTCTGTGGTAGAGAATTCCACAGGTTCACCACTCTCTGGGTGAAGAAGTTTCTCCTCATCTCGGTCCTAAATGGCTTCCCCCTTATCCTTAGACTGTGTCCCCTGGTTCTGGACATCCCCAACATTGGGAACATTCTTCCTGCATCTAACCTGTCTAACCCCGTCAGAATTTTAAACGTTTCTATGACACACATGTCATTCTGAGCAGCTTGATCTGATGCGTTTCTACCCTCCTTGATTAAAGCATTGATGGTCTGAGCGTGTTTTTACACCTCAGCTACTATCTCTTTCAAATGAATTGTCATTGCCTGGTCCTCCTGTAATTCATTACCCTCTATGTCGCTACTCTCCTCCAGTATTTTCTTTAACTGGTCCCTGATTCACTTGGACTTGCAACTGCGCATTGTCCATACTATTTACCAGTAATGTCCCTGTATTAAATGCTGCAGCTACATCATTCATTAGCCCCCTTTTCCATCTTGGTTTGTACGCTTCCCCCTTACTCTCGTCCCCGTAATTCTTTTGATAGAATTGTTTAAACATTTCCTTTAACAATTTTTCATATAGCTTTTCCGTTTCTGGCGGGCATCACCGGGGTAATTGTAACTCTGTTAAATTTAGATTAACCGACACTACTTCATAATATACAGAATGATACAACATTTTCCCAGTTGGGATATACACCAGCCTGTTCTTAGGCCCGGGTTTTAGGACAGGACATGGAATTTCTTGGTTTGGAATCTCCAGCATTTTAGGGAGAGGTTTTCATTTGCTTCGGTTGCATTGACTGTTTTTGGCAGGTTTAAGGTTACACAGGAATCAAAACCCTGTGGCCAATTCATTCCTGACCCAGAATCTTGCTGTAAAGTCCTTACGCTACAGCATGAAACCACACGAGGCACATTCCAGGGACAAGGCCACTCTGTGACCTTAGCTCTTTATTACAGGACTCCAGAAGTGATGACCCTGCGTGGGACCTCCCTTTATATACCTGTGTAATCAGGTAAGGAGTGTCTCCCACAAGTTCATCCCCTGTGGTCAAGGTGTGCATCTGAGTTGAGTGAAAACAGTAATACAGTTATGTTATATTGTAGTTACAAACATGACATCATCTTCCCCCCCGCAAAGTCTTACTGGGATCATAAGTTTAGTCTTTCAGGTGGTCTACGCTCCCTCGTGGAGCGCCGCAGTTGGGGCTCTGGTTGTTGGACACTGACGTGAGTGTCTGTCACCTGTGGTGATTCCGGCCTGTCCGGGCTGACCTCAGGGACTGTGCATTCTTCTGATTGCTGTCAGGGGTTCTCAGGGAGTGTTGTTATGCCTTGGGTGTCTCTCTCTGGGCTTTTGCTCTCACAGCTTATGTCTAGCCTGTGAGGCACCTGTGAGTGTCAAACACTCCTAACCCCTTCTTCCCTAGCCTGTGACACACAGTTGAGTGTTTTCGAGGCGCTCCTAGCTTCCCTTACACTGTTCTGACATAGGACTCACGATCAGGAGATGTAATACAATAGAACTGAGACAAGGTGATTCCAAGAGGAACTTAGGCTTCCAATTTATTTGACAAGGTGTATCTCAACAAACAGCAATACACCAACAAAACAATCCCCCTAAATCCCACTAAACGGACACAACGAAAATCTTTACACAAGTTTAGCAGTACAATGTCCAACCTCCCACCTTTCCTGGCCTAACTGAGTTGGGAGTTCTGGGGACCAGAGATTATACTCACTACTGTGCCTTCTGCAGTCTGGTGGTTTGTTTCTTCTATCTTCGGTGTCTCCGGACACTGGTTTTCCTTCAGTGTCGAGAGGCTTGCTGGTTGTTGGATCACGAGAGCAGAACACACACACTGGGTCAGAAATCCCTTTTTATAGCCAGATATCCAGTCTGCCTCTCCTGCTGAAATCGATCCTTCCCATTGGTGGGCTTTGTGATTTTGAAAAATTTAGCAGTTTTAGATTATTGCGGGTTTTTTTCCACTAATGTTAATCTACTCAAGGTTTGAGTGGGTGTTGATTGCATTGGCTTCCTGTAGCCATTGTGTAGGCCCTTGGGTTGTTTTGGGTTCCCTAGTTTTCTGAAGGTCTGCATAATTTCCCTCCATAGTGTAAACATGGGGAAGACAATAGCCTGATGATGGCGATGAGTCAGTCCCACAGCTTTCGAGCAAGTGCTCTCCCATTGGCTTGAAAGCTCCATGCTTCGGGCTGACTCTGTTCCACTATTGGCCCTCCGGTGTCCTCCCCCGTCCAATCACTGCTCTGCCAAGGTCAAACCGTCTCGGTTTCAATTAACATTGCAGCACAGACAGATCCTACAGTTCTTTTCCTTCTGGGTAAAATGAGGGTTTTTTGTCCTCCCCTACATTGCATCTGAGTTGAGTGAAAACAGTAATACAGTGCTGTTACATTGTAGTTACAAACATGACATCACCTTCCACCCCGCAAAGTCTTACTGGGATCATAGGTTTAGTCTTTCAGGTGGTCTACGCTCCCTCGTGGAGCGCCGGAGTTGGGGCTCTGGTTGTTGGACACTGACATGAGTGTCTGTCACCTGTGGTGATTCCGGCCTGTCCGGGCTGACCGCAGGAACTGTGCATTCTTCTGATTGCTCTTGTTGCTCATTCACTGGTGGTGTTGTGAGCTCCATCTCATGGTCTACTTCAGGTTCCTCCGTGTCGATGCTGAAACTTTTTTTTACTTGGTCCAGATGCTTGCGGCATATCTGGCCATTGTTGAGTTTTACCACGATGACCCTATTCCCCTCTTTGTCAATTACAGTACCCTCAAGCCATTTGAGCCCCATGGTGTAATTGAGGAAGAATACAGGATCATTTATTTCTGTACATCTCCCCCTTGAATTACAGTCATGGTACTCATTTTGTAGCTTGCGCTTGTCCTCAACTATGTCGGTCAGGACTGGGTGGATGAGGGACAACCGAGTTTTGAGTGTCCGTTTCATGAGTAGCTCTGCGGCGGGACCCCCGTGAGCGAGTGCGGTCGGGATCTATAGGCCAGCAGGAGGTACGATAGGCGGCATTGTAGGGAGGGTCCTTGAATCCTGAGCATACCTTGCTTAATGATTTGGACTGCCAGTTCCGCCTGGCCATTGGAGGCTGGCTTGAACGGCGCAGTCCTGACATGGTTGATGCCATTGCCCGACATAAACTCCCGGAATTCATAGCTCGTAAAACACGGGCCATTATCACTAAGAAGGTGTCCAGCAAGCCATGGGTTGCAAAGATCGCACGTAGGCTTTCCACGGTGGTGGATGTCGTGCATGAATTCAGGATAATGCACTTGATCCATTTCGAGTACGCATCTACTACAATGAGGAACATCTTTCCCATGAACGGGCCCGCGTAGTCAATGTGTATGTGTGACCATAGCTTGGTGGGCCAGGGCCACGGGCTGAGTGGGGCCTCCCTGGGGGCATTACCCAGCTGGGCACAAGTCATGCACCTGCGAACACATTGTTCCAGGTCTGAATCAATTCCAGGCTACCAAACATGTGACTGAGTAATGGTCTTCATCAGCACAATGCCTGGGTGCTCGCTGTGGAGTTCCCTGATGAATGTCTCCCTGCCCTTCTGGGGCATGACTACCCTGCCGCCCCATAGTAGGCAGTCGGCTTGGATGAAGAGCTCATCCATCCGCCTGTGGAACGGTCTGACCTCCTCAGGGCATGCTCCGTGTGTGGGCGCCCAATTCCCAGTCAGGGGTGTCCACCGGTACGCTCGCGGCCTTCCGCGAGAGGTGGGCGCCGGAGGGACTGGAGTGCATCATCACCCCCGGCAACCAAATTTTAATTTGATTTTATGTTTTAAAGTTTAATTTGTTTTAATTGCCGGGGTTTTAGTGTCCCCCTCCACTTTTATAGGGGGCACTTGGAAAATATTGAATTTTAATGCCCTAAAAAAACAAAAAAAAAACTACAAAAATACAAAAAAAAAGAGGGCTGTTATAAGTGTCTGGAGTGTCCCCCAGATCGGGGGGCACTCGATCTAAAGTTGTTTTGTTTACTCTAAAAGAGTTGTGAGTGGCTTGTGGTCCGTCTCTAATTCAAATTTCCTACCGAAGAGATACTGATGCATTTTTTTTACACCATAGACACATGCAAGCGCTTCCTTCTCGACCATCCCATATCCCCGTTGTGCTTGAGAGAGTGACCTGGAGGCATAAGCCACAGGCTGTAGCTGACCCTCAGCATTATCCTGCTGCAACACGCACCCAACCCCATAGGATGATGCATCACATGTCAGAACTAAACATTTACAGGGGTCGTACAGGGTCAACAATTTGTTTGAACAAAGTAGGTTTCGCGCCCGATCAAAAGCCCGTTCCTGACAGTCCCCGCAAAACCAATCGCAACCCTTACACAGGAGCACGTGTAGCGGCTCCAACAACATGCTCAAGTTCGGCAGAAAGTTCCCAAAATATTTCAACAGTCCCAGAAATGAACGCAACTCCGATGTGTTGCAGGGCCTGGGTGCTCGTCGAATCGCCTCTGTTTTGGATTCGGTGGGCCGAATCCCAACTGCAGCAACCCTCCTGTCCAGAAACTCAACCTCAAGAGCTAAGAACATGCATTTAGACTTCTTGAGTCACATGCCTACCCGGTCCAGTCGGCGTAGCACCTCCTCCAGGTTGTGGAGGCGTTCCTCGGTGTCTCGACCCGTGATGAGGATGTCGTCGAGGGTATCGGTCATGCGGGAGTTTTTCGCAAGTTAATTGAGACCAAGGACTTGACCTTGGAAGCAGCGGCGTTGTTAGCTCAAACTTTCATGGCGGGGGAGGAAGAGACGAAAATGATTTACACGCGCAATTCTGCCTCTAACGCGGCGATGGATCAGGGAGTCAACATCATCAATGCTACACAGAGCCTCGCAGGCAGGCAGGGGCAGTCCGACATTTACCAGGCAGCAACATACCCCAGAGCAGGATCTCAACAGAGACAATGGCAGGCTGAACGAACGTTCACGCCATCACAGTGGACAATGCGGCCCGGGATGGGGCCATTGACGCCTACTAATAGGGTACTTAAGAGCAGTGAAAGGGACAGTCAGTGCAGAATTCCTGCCCATAGTCCTTTTGTCCCCAACAATGAAAACTTTAACTCATGCTGGAGGCGTGGGGGAAAACATTCAGCCAGATCTTGCAGATTCCAACAGTTTGTCTGCAGAAACTGCAATCTCAGTGGCCATTTAGCTCGAATGTGCAGAAAACCTGCAACCAGACTAATATATGAGGCAGATGGACCAGAAGAGGGTTCTGTGAGGCAGGATGACTTTTGGGGCAAATCGATGGACACCAAGGTTCAGCGGGTCCATGCAGCGAATATTCACAGTTCATACACGAAAACACCACCAATGATGATGAGGGTTTTGTTGAACGGTATCCCAGTACGCATGGAGCTGGACACCGGGGCCAGCCAGTCACTCATGGGTGTTCAGCAATTTGAGAAGCTTTGGCCACTCAAAGCCAGTAGACCCAAATTAGAACATATTGAGATACAATTACGGACTTACACCAAATAAATTATTCCGGTGCTAGGCTGTGCAATGATGGCTGTCACACACAATGGGTTAGTGAACTGGCTGCCACTCTGGATTGTCCCGGGCAATGGTCCCGCACTGTTGGGGAGGAGCTGGTTAGCCTAAATGAACTGGAAATGGGGGGATGTTCACGCAATGTCCTCGGTGGAGCGAAGTTCGTGCTCACAAGTACTACAACAATTCGAGTCACTATTCCAATCGGGCGTCGGGACTTTCAAAGGCATTAAAGTAGTGATGCACATCACCCCGGATGCCAGGCCAGTGCACCACAAAGCCAGAGCGGTGCCATATGTTATGTGGGAAAAAATCGAGAGTGAATTGGACCGGCTATTGTGAGAGGGCATCATCTTGCCTGTTGAATTCAGCGACTGGGCGAGCCCTATCGTTCCCGTTCTAAAAGCGGATGGCTCTGTCAGGATCTGTGGCGACTACAAGGCCACCATCAATCGGGTGTCCCTACAAGACCAATACCCGCTCCCAAGAGCGGAGGACCTCTTCGCCACGCTGGCAGGCGGCAAGCTGTTCACCAAGTTGGACCTCACTTCAGCCTATATGATCTAGGAACTGGCCGACGAATCCAAACTACTGACCACCATCACCACGCACAAGGGATTATTTGCGTATAACAGGTGCCCGTTTGGCATTCGATCAGCGGCCGCGATTTTTCAACGTAACATGGAAAGCTTGCTTAAATCCATTCCGGGAATGATCGTATTGCAGGACTCCAGAAGTGATGACCCTACGTGGGACCTCCCTTTATATACCTGTGTGATCAGGTAAGGAGTGTCTTCCACAAGTTCACCCCCTGTGGTCAAGGTGTGCATCTGAGTTGAGTGTATACTGTAATACAGTGGTGTTACAAACATGACACTTGTCATTGTCTTTTAAAGACAATCCCCACACCTCCCCTGCACTTGTGGCTAGATCCAACCACACAGACATATATACCTTGTTCCTCCTTCCACCACTTTTCCCAACACAATTTTGCCCCTTCTCTTGTTCCTGTCGTTCACCTGTTAGAACTGTTTCCCAGTTTCTCCCACTCTGTGGATGCATTCGTTTTCCCCTGTCTGTTTTCCATAACCATCACCATCCTCCCATGGGAGTAATCCCTTTACATTCCAGACAAACTCGTCTATCCTCCCTCAACCATATCTTCCTGGTCGTGATGTTTAGTCTGGGCAGGATACTGACACCTCCCCAAGTTTGTTTCCAGTTTGTCTGGAGCACTTGGTCGAATTTGACCCTAACCACCCTGGCCAACTCCCAGTGTGAGCATAGGCGTTTGTGCCCTTGTTGCTCCGTATGAATTACAGTGGAGCCGGTTCCTCCCATCTCCCATACACCCGTGTGTAAGGAATGTTTCGGTATCTCCCCGATATCCCAATCCTTTAATGATAATGGCCATCCACAAGCTTATCCACAATGTTCACCTCATCTCGTATTCCTGGCTTGATTGGCTCCTATGAAGACAAAAAAAATAAAAGAAAATCATTTTGCTCCGTGGGGCCTCCCCCTCACAGGTCCTTCTTCAGTTATTCACATATGTACATAACATCTTTTGACGATCACTGCTTCCTTTTTCCTTTATATCCTTAAATAAATTTAGCTAAGTCAATTTTAATTTCACAAAACCCTATGTCCAGCCTTTGTGATTTAACCTTACTGGAGTTCACATAGCACTGTCCCATCAAAGTTCAAGTTCGGTAACACCTTGAGGTTATTTCCATATTAAAGTACCTCTCTCGGTAATTGCCTGCTTGAAAGAAAAGGAAAAGAACATCCCTTGTGGCTTTTCCTGTCAGCCCAGTGGGTTAATTCATCAATTCTGACCCCCTTTCTGTTACTGAGGCAAAACATCTACTCAAATTCCAAACTTAAAATTTTCTTAAAAATTTTACAAATGCTCAGAATATTTATTCGACTCTTTACAAGATGTTGCTTTCTGAAGTCTTGTACAGAGTGTTATCTTTTTTTCGCATTTTAAGAGTTCAACAAACACGCATACCAATGGTAGTGAGCAGGTCTCTAGTCGTCCTGGTTCAACCTTCGCCACTGGATAAAGGCCTAGCTCTGCCAAGCCCGTGTGGTGGCTGATGTGCAAAGGTCACCACACGTTAAAAAAAATCCATGCACAGGCATCTTCCACCCCCTCAACTGGAGTTCAGAACTGGAACATCGGGTCCTTCATTGAAACTTCTGTGAACTCTTGTGGAAGCAAGTCATCCTCGTTCGAGGGACCGCCTATGATGAGATCAATGGCTGATATCCTGTATCATTGTCTCTCGTGATGTCTGATGTTTGGGCTGCAGTTAATGAATTAACCCTTTCCTGCTTCACTCTTTTTGTGGGCCATAATGTAGTTCTGAGTTTTTATATTTAATAGTCCAATTTTTACCATTGCGGAGGAGGAACAGATCCTACCCTATCTGCAATATATATTTTCTCTCTGAAATCCTAGATCCTGTTTATGGCATTGAGACTGCACTAGTTAAATTCACAGACAACATTCTGAGTGATTGTGACTTTATTTTCTGTCATCACGGGTATGATGCCCAGATTTAGTCATTAACCCTAATTATAGTAAAATGCCCCCCTGGAGATCACAAGGAATGCCTACTATGTCCCCCTGTCTCTTTTGACTGACAGAAATTATCATGTCATCAATGCATATAGGTTAAAACTATTAAGTTAAATTTATTTACAGGTTAAGTTATACACAGAACCCAAAAGATACAGTAAGTTATTAAATCAGCATGACAACTAAAAATTAGAATCATCTGACAAAAGGTTAGTATTTCCTTATCGGAAAAGTATGCAAATCTCTGATTGCTGAGTAATTAAAATAAATATATAGGTAACCAAAAAGGATCCAAACATCAGTGCCTCAACTCACAAGCTGTTAAACCCTCAATCTATTATTTCAAATGGAAGAAATTCTGCGGCATAAATCACAACTCTAGTTGCTCAGCTTTAGTTGTGGCAGGAGATCCAAATTCTAAGGTTGAAGAGGAATTTGTGGCATCTATGTGCACCACATCTTGAAGGTCCACCGGAAGATGAATCTGACTGTTTCAACCAAACATACAGCTGTTTATCATGGACTATAAAAAATACATTCTGAAAAGATTATGCTAATCTCTTGTGGAATGATTTCTACTTTATTTGTTGTTTTTAAATTGCATGATTCATTATTTTGCTAAATCATTCGGTTTCTGTGCATTATTTAACCCGTGAATAAAACTGATCAAGTAATTTTAGCATATACACACTGGTCTCTCAGTGTAGTCTCTGTCAACATTTGTCATAGACAGCAGAACACAGTGGGCATTCTTCATGAACTCCAGCAGGCAATATACTCCAATTAGGGATCAATTGTTAAACATGGGCGTGCTAATCCATGCAGATCATGCGTATTGTCTTGGGATTCAGGTAACAGCAGACTTAGTCTGCTTATGGAAACTGCCATTAAGCTGTGATCATAATGCAAAAATGTTGAGAAAAATTCCAAACCATTTCACCTTGGTCTGCTCCATCCTCATTTTTTTGTTCCTGCCCACTCAGCTCTACCTAGAAGCACAATGCCATCGTCCACACATAGGCTGATAAATCGCAGCTTTAACATTCCCGCTCCACCGAAGGCTGTTAAATTCTGCACTGCCTGCATGACAGTTGTGGAGTTAAACATTCCTCCAGCTAACATACTTGCTCTTTGGCTCCTGACAACACTTATGTGTCATAGAAACATAGAAACAGAGAAAATAGGTGCAGTAGTAGGCCATTTGGCCCTTCGAGCCTGCACCACCATTCAACAAGATCATGGCTAATCATTCACCTCAGTACCCTTTTCCTGCTTTCTCTCCATACCCCTTGATCCCTTTAGAAGTTTGGGCCAAATTTAACTCCCTCTTGAATATATCCAATGAACTGGCATCAAAAACTCTCTGCAGTAGGGAATTCCACAGATTAACAACTCTCTGAGTGAAGAAGTTTCTCCTCATCTCAGTCCAAAATGGCTTACCCCTTATCCTTAGAGTGTGTCCCCTGGTTCTGGACTTCCCAAACAACGGGAATATTCCTCCTGCATCTAACCTGTCCAGTCCCATCAGAATTTTATCAGTTTCTATGAGATCCCCTCTCACCCTTCTAAACTCCAGTGCATAAAGGCCCAGTTGATCCAATCTCTCCTCATATGTCAGTCCAACCATCCCGGGAATCAGTCTGGTGAACTTTCGCTGCACTCCCTCAATAGCAAGAACGTCCTTCCTCAGAAAAGGAGACCAAATCTGAACACAATATTCCAGGTGAGGCCTCACCAAGGCCCTGTACAACTGCAGTAAGACCTCCCTGCTCCGATACTCAAAACCCCTAGCTATGAAGGCCTTCTTCACCACCTGCTATACCTGCATGCCAACTTTCAATGACTGATGTACCATGACACCCAGGTCTCATTGCACCTCCACTTTTCCTAACCTGCCGCCATTCAGATAATATTCCGCCTTCGTGTTTTTGCCCCCAATGTGGATAACCTCACATTTATCCACATTATACTGCATCTGCCATGCATTTGCCCACACACCGAACCTGTCCAAGTTAACCTGCAGCCTCTTAGCATCCTCCTCACAGCTCACACTGTCACCCAGTTTAGTGTCATCTGCAAATGGAGACATTACATTCAATTCCTTCATCCAAATCATGAATGTATATTGTAAATAGCTGGGGTCCAAGCACTGAGCCCTGTGGCACCTCATAGTCACTGCCTGCCATTCTGAAAAGGACCCGTTTATCCCAACTCTCTGCTTCCTGTCTGCCAACCAGTTCTCTATTCACGTCAGTACATTTCCCCCAATACCATGTGCTTTGATTTTGTACACCACTCTCTTGTGTGGGACCTTGTCAAAAGCCTTTTGAAAGTCCAAATACACCACATCCACTGGTTCTCCCTTGTCTACTCTATTAGTTACAACCTCAAAAAATTCCAGAAGATTTGTCAAGCATGATTTCCCTTTCATAAATACATGTTGACTTGGACTGATCCTGTCACTGTTTTCCAAATGCGCTGTTATTTCATCTTTAATAATTGATTCAAACATTTTCCCCTCTATTGATGTCAGGCTAACCGGTCTATGATTACCCGTTTTCTCTCTCCCTCCCTTTTTAAAAAGTGGTGTTACATTAGTTACCCTCCAGTCCATCAAAAATGATCACCAATGCATCCACTATTTCTAGGGCCACTTCCTTAAGTACTCTGGGATGCAGACTATCAGGCCCCGGGAATTTATCGGCCTTCAATTTCATTAATTTCCCTTACACAATTTTCCACCTAATAAGGACATCCTTCAGTTTCTCCTTCTCACTAGACCCTCGGTTCCTTAGTACTTTTGGAATGTTATTTGTGTCTTCCTTCGGGAAGATAGAACCAAAGTATTTATTCAATTGATCTGCCATTTCTTTGTTCCCCATTATAAATTTACCTGAATCTGACTGCAAGGGACCTACGTTTGTCTTCACTAATCTTTATCTCTTCACATATCTACAGAAGCTATTGCAGTCAGTTTTTATATTCCTGGCAAGCTTCCTCTCATACTCTATTTTTTAAACTCGTTGTCCTCCTCTGCTGAATTCTAAATTTCTCCCAGTCCTCAGGTTTGCTGCTTTTTCTGGCCAATTTATATGCCTCTTCCTTGGATTTAACACTATCCTTAATTTCCCTTGTTAGCCACGGTTGAGCCACCTTCCCCGTTTTATTTTTACTTCAGACAGGGATGTACAATTGCTGAAGTTCATCCATGTGATCTTTAAATGTTTGCCATTGCCTATCCACCATCAACCTTTTAAGTATCCTTTGCCAGTCTAGTCTAGCCAATTCACGTCTCATACCATCGAAGTTACCATTCCTTAAGTTTAGGACCCTAGTCTCTGAATTAACTGTGTCACCTTAATAAAGAATTCGACCATATTATGGTCACTTTTCCCCAAGGGGCCTCGCACAACAAGATTGCTAATTAGTCCTTTCTCATTACACATAACCCAATTTGGATGGCCAGCCCTCTAGTTGGTTCCTCGACATATTGGTCGAGAAAACCATCCCTAATACACTCCAGGAAATCCTCCTCCACCATATTGCCACCAGTTTGCTTAGCCCAATCTATATGTAGTTTAAAGTTGCCCATGATGACTGCTGTACCTTTATTGCACGCATCCCTAAGTTCTTGTTTAGTGCTGTCCCCAAACTCACGACTACTGTTTGGTGGTCTGTACACAACTCCCACTAGCGTTTTCTGCCCTTTGGTATTCCGTAGCTCCACCCATACAGATTGCACATCATCCAAGCTAATGTCCTTCCTTACTATTGCGTTAATTTCCTCTTCAACCAGCAACGCTGCCCCATCTCCTTTTCCTTTCTGTCTATCCTTCCTGAATGTTGAATATCCCTGGACGTTGAGTTCCCAGCCTTGGTCATCCTGGAGCCATGTCTCCGTGATGCCAATGATATCATATTCATTAATTGCTGCCTGTGCAATTAATTCATTCACCTTATTATGAATACTCCTCGCATTGAGGCACAGAGCCTTCAGGCTTGTCTTTTTAACACACTTTGACCCTTTAGAATTCTGTTTAAAGTGGCCCTTTTTGTTTTTTGCCTTGGGGTCCTCTGCCCTCCACTATGACTTTTCTTCTTTCTATCTTTTGCTTCTACCCCCATTCTACTTCCCTCTATCTCCCTGCATAGGTTCCCATCCCCTTGCCATATTAGTTTAACCCCTCCCCAACAGCACTAGCAAACACTCCCCCTCGGACATTGGTTCCGGTCCTGCCCAGGTGCAGACCATCCGGTTTGTACTGGTCACATCTCCCTCAGAACCGGTTCCAATGTCCCAGGAATTTGAATCCCTCCCTTCTACACCACTCCTCAAGCCACATATTCATCTGAGCTACCCTGCAATTCCTACTCTGACTAGCAGGTGGCACTGGTAGCAATCCTGAGATTACTGCCTTTGAGGTCCTACTTTTTAATTTAACTCCTAGCTCCCTAAATTCAGCTTGTTGGACCTCATCCCATTTTTTACCTATATCGTTGATACCTATATGCACCACGACAACTGGCTGTTCACCCTACCCCTTCAAAATGTCCTGCAACCGCTCCAAGACATCCTTGACCCTTGCAACAGGGAGACAACATACCATCTTGGAGTCTCGATTGCGGCCGCAGAAACGCCTATCTATTACCCTTACAATAGAATCCCCTATTACTATCACTCTCCCACTCTTTTTCCTGCCCTCCTGTGCAGCAGAGCCACCCACGGTGCCATGGACTTGGCTGCTGCTGCCCTACCCTGATGAGTCATCCCCCCCAACAATACCCAAAGAGGTGTGTCTATTTTGGAGGGGAATGACTGCAGGGGACATCTGCACCACCTTCCTTCCACTGCTCTTCCTGTTGGTCATCCGTTCACTATCTGTTTGTGTAATCTTTACCTGCGGTAAGACCACCTCACGAAACGTACTATTCATGACATCCTCAGCATCGCGCATGCTCTAGAGTGAATCCACCTGCAGCTCCAGTGCTGCAATACGGTCTGTCAATATCTGCTGCAGGATACACTTCCCGCACATTTAGTCGTCAGGGACACTGGAGCGTCCCAAGTTCCCACATAGCACAGGAGGAGCATGACATGTGTCCGAGCTGTCCTGCCATGACTTAACCCTTAGATTAACTTAATTTGGCAACAACAATGATAAAGGTTACCGACTGACAGGGAAAAGTAAGAGAAAAACTACTCACCAATTACCAGCCAATCATTTACCCCCTTGGCTGTGATGTCATCTTTCAATTTCTTTCTACTTCTTTGTTTACGTTCTGCCCCTGCAGCTGCACTGGCTGGCCTCTCCGACTGCCTGCTTGAACTCCCATTGGGCCTTTTTATAGGCCTCTCCAATGTCCCCGGACCCCCGCCTCTGCGAGTGCCCGCTCGAACTTCCGCTGGGCATTTTTATAGGCCCATGGAGTCTGTGGCTTTGACTCCATTGGCCTCCTTGGGTACAAGCTTGAGTTAACTCTGGTGGTATAAAACCGTGGAATACTGCCTAATCCTGAGCTGAGGTTGTTCACTCCAATGTAATCTTTAATACGATCATTTACTTCCTTCTTTGCAATACATGTAACTCTGCCCTACCTCTCCCCAGCATTGCTGAAGCCCCAGTTTACACCTATATGACCTTGAAGCTCAACACAGCCAGCCTCCACTCTCCACCAATTATAACTCCCGTATTCCCATCAACTCCATCCTTGCAAAGCTCCACTGTCTCCCTCTGTTGCAGTGAATTGAGTTTAATTTTAATTCTCACTTTTAAATACTCCATGGCACTATCCCATGCTATCATAACAGTCCCCATCAAGTTGTAAATCCCTGCAGGCATCCTTTGATCCACCATCACTGGCCTTCCCCTACATCCCCCACTTCACAACTGGTGGTTGCTCTTGACCTACCTGCCCTTGGAACTGTCTCCCTAAATCACTCTGCCTTGTCGCATTCCTCCATTCTTTCAAAAGCCCTCCTATTTGACATTGCTTTTGTCCCACCCTCTAACCTCCTGTACTGCAAACTTCTGTAGTTTTATGGGGAAAAAAAACAGTTAATTACCGCCACATGTTAATACTGAATACTGAAAAAAATGGCGGCTGCCACTCGAACACCCTTCTCTGGCGCGGGACTCGGCAGCTGCCATTTTGGTGAGGGCCATAACACATAACACCACACTCTGTGAACTTGGACCATTGCACTGAGTTTAGCACTGGGTCCTAAGCTCGCTCTGAAAAGTTAGCATGCAGCACACTGACAGAGACACTGTCAGCACTTCTTAAAGGGACACACTTCCCTTTCAGGTAAGTTTGCATTTAAGCTTTTGGACTACTTTTCTTATCTTTTATTGAAGTAGTGATATGGTGCAATACATGTTAAAGTTTTTAAAGTGCGCAGGGAGTGCAGAGAGTGATGCTGGTCTCTTGCAAGGCTTCAGATGCTAAAGGAAGGCCTCTGAGAAGAAAGAAAATGCTGCAAATACTCAGCAGGCCAGGCAGCATCCATGGAAAAAGAAACAGAGTTCACTTCTCAGTTCAAGATGTTGCCTGACCTGCTGAGTATTTCCAGCACTTTCTACTTTTATATCAGATTTCCAGCATCTGCTTGCAGAGAGAAGAGGAAGACACAGACGAGGAGGAAACAGAAGGAAGGATGCAATCCAGGAAGCCCCTTTCTGGCCAAGATATCCAGCATCGAATCATCTGCCTGCGGTACCAGTGACCACAACCCCAATTCCCCTTTTAACATTTGTCCCACACCTTACCTTTCCTCTGTTACTGACCATCACAGTCTGCTCTTGACCACAATGCTGAAATAAAAGCTGCCACAAAGCAAACTTTCAAATCCCACTTTATACATCTATCCATCCAATATGATATCTATTGTGTTCCTAACACAGATGAGGCTGCACACAGGGAGGTTAAAGTAACAGTGACCTCAGTCTTTAATAAGACACTCCAGAGTGAGGAACAGGCCTTAGGAGCCAGCTTATATTCAGTGCTCCCAAGGGATGCTGGGATCCCTTGGGACTTCAGGGGATGAGCTCCCTGGTGGCAGAACATGGGAGTGCATGCTTTACAGATACACAACATCACTCCCCCACCAAAGTCAAAGTGAAAGCTATTTACAAGGTGAGGCAGTCGGGAGCCTTTCTTTCTCTGGTGGACCGCCTCGGTACAAATGTATGTTCTGGTGTGTTGGCTGTGCCCTCGCTGGATTGGCGTGTTGTTGGCCCTGCAGGGCTGCTAGGTGAGCCTGGCCTTGCTGGGCTGTTGGGCGTGATGGGTTCGATTTCCTGGTCCGGCGTAGCGTCGTTGAACCTTTGGGTGTGTGTTGTGGGCTCGAAAAAGGTGGCGTCTGCTGTGGGTTGTTCAGGGCAGTCTGTGAACCGGAGCCTCGTTTGGTCCAGGTGATTTCTGCAAATTTGTCTATTGTCTAGTTTGACTACAAACACCCTATTCCCTTCTTTAGCTATCACCGTGCCCGCGATCCACTTGAGACCATGTCCATAGTTTAGCACATACATAGGGTCATTCAGATCAATTTCCCGTGACACAGTGGCGCGACCATCGTTTACATTTTGTTGTTGCCGCCTGCTCTCTACCTGATCATGCAGGTTGAGGTGAACCAGCGAGAGTCTGGTTTTAAGTGTCCTTTTCATGAGTAGCTCAGCCGGGGGCACCCCTGTGAGCGAGTGGGGTCTCGTGCGGTAGCTGAGCAGTACTCGGGACAGGCGGGTTTGGAGTGAGCCTTTTGTGACTCGTTTAAGGCTCTGTTTGATGGTTTGTACTGCCGGCTCTGCCTGCCCATTGGAGGCTGGTTTAAACGCGGCTGAGATGACATGTTTGATCCCATTGCAGGTCATGAATTCTTTAAATTCGGCACTGGTGAAACATGGCCCGTTATCACTGACCAGTATGTCAGGCAGGCCGTGTGTGGCAAACATGGCCCTCAGGCTTTCAATAGTGACGGTGGCGGTGCTTCCCGACATTATTTCACATTCAATCCATTTTGAAAAAGCATCCACCACCACTAGGAACATTTTACAGAGAAATGGGCCCGCATAGTCGACCATGGTCTGGAGGGCCAGGACCACAAACTTATTGGTGCCTCTCTGGGCGCGTTGCTCAACTGAGCACATACGCTGCATTGCCGACAAAGTCAGAGTCGATACCGGGCCACCACACGTGGGATCTGGCTATCGTTTTCCTCATTATTATACCCGGGTGTGTGCTGTGGAGATCCGAGATGAACGTCTCCCTGCCCTTTTTGGGTAGCACTACATGAGTACCCCACAACAAGCAGTCTGCCTGAATGGACAGCTCGTCCTTTCGCCGCTGGGAAGGCTTGATTGGCTCTTGCATTTCAATGGGGATGCTAGCCCAGCTCCCATGCAGTGCACAGTTTTTTACTAGGGACAGCAGAGGATCTTGGCTGGTCCAAGTCCTAATCTGGCGGACCGTGACAGGTGATTTATCATTTTCAAACGCTTCAATGACCATCAACAAGTCTGCGGGCTGTGCCACTATCAAAAAGTTTGCAGGCTGCGCCATTTCCACCCCCGTGGTGGGCAATGGTAGCCGACTGAGAGCATCCGCACAGTTCTCAGTGCCTGGCCTGTGGCGGATGGTTTAGTTATACGCTGATAGCGCGAGTGCCCACCTTTGAATGCAGGCTGAGGCATTAGTATTTATCCCCTTATTTGCAGCGAACAGGGATGTGAGAGGCTTGTGATCAGTTTCCAGCTCAAATTTGAGGCCAAACAGGTACTGATGCATTTTCTTTACCCCGAACACATACGCTAATGCCTCTTTCTCAATCATGCTGTAGGCCCTCTCGGCCTTCAACAAGCTCCTGGAAGCATAGGCGACAGGTTGCAACTTCCCCGCAACATTAGCTTGTTGTAATATACACCCGACTCCGTACAACGATGTGCCACATGCTAGCACAAGTCTTTTACACGGGTTATACAATACAAGCAGCTTGTTGGAGCATAAAATGTTTCTGGCTTTCTCAAAAGCAATTACTTGTTTTTTTCCCCATACCCAGTTCTCACTTTTGCGCAATAGCACATGTAGGGGCTCTAAAAGGGTGCTTAACACCGGTAGGAAGTTACCAAAATAGTTGAGGAGTCCCAGGAAAGATCGCAGCTCCGTGACGTTCTGTGGCCTGGGCGTGTTCCTGATAACCTCTGTTTTGGCGTCTGTGGGCCGAATGCCATCCGCCGCGATCTTTCTCCCCAAAAACTCCACTTCTGTTGCCATGAAGACGCATTTCGACCTCTTCAGCCGCAGCCCTACATGATCTAGTCGCTGGAGGACCTCCTCCAGGTTTTGTAGGTGCTCGGTGGGGTCCCAACCCGTGACCAATACGTCATCCTGAAAGACCACTGTGTGTGGTACCGACTTGAGTAGGCTCTCCATGTTTCTTTGGAAGATCGCTGCAGCCGACCGAATTCCAAATGGGCATCTGTTGTAGATGAACAGTTCCTTGTGCGTGTTGATGCAGGTGAGGCCCTTCAAGACTCCTCCAGCTCCTGCGTCATGTAGGCCGAAGTCAGGTCGAGCTTGGTGAGCGTCTTGCCTCCTGCCAGCGTCGCAAATAGGTCGTCTGCCTTGGGTAGCGGGTGTTGGTCCTGTAGCGAGAAACGATTAATAGTTATTTTATAATCGCCGCAAATCCTGACCGTGCCATCACTTTTGAGTACTGGAACAATCGGGCTGGCCCACTCGCTGAATTCCACTGGGGAGATGAAGCCCTCGCTTTGTAGCCTGTCCAGCTCGATTTCCACTCTCTCCCTCACCATGTGAGGTACCGCTCGCGCCTTATGGTGAATGGGTCGTGCCTCTGGGACCAAGTGGATCCGCACCTTCGCCCCGGAAAAGTTTCCAATGCCTGGCTCAAAAAGGGAAGGAAATTTGTCAAGAACCTGGGTACATGAGGCCTCATCGACATGTGATAGCGCTTGGATGTCATCTCAGTTCCAGTGGATTTTGCCCAGCCAGATCCTTACAAGCAGTGTGGAGCCATTGCCTGGGACAATCTAGAGTGGCAGTTCGTGCACCGTGCCCTCATAGATGACCTTGACCATGGTGCTGCCCAGGACTGTGATAAGCTCTTTGGTGTACGTTCTCAGTTTCGTGTGGATGGGGCTCCGGGCTGATCTGAATGCCTTGTTGCACCACAGTCTCTCAAACATCTTTTTACTCATGATGGATTGGCTAGCGCCAGTGTCCAGTTCCATGGCTATGGGTAAGCAATTCAATTTTACATTTAGCATATAGGTGGACATTTCGTCGAAAATCTGTGCACCCCGTGTACTTCAGCATCTGCCTCCTCTCTCTGAGGCTCGAAATTGCTTTGATCCACCATGTACAGATTTTCCTCTGCCACGTGGTGGTTAGCAGGTTTTGCAGAGCTTGCAGCTCATTTGCAAGCTCGTTGGAGGTGCCCCATTGTTCCACAGCTCTTGCAAACATACCCTTTGAAGCGGCATGAATAGGCTGAGTGGAAGCCTCCACAACGCCAACAAGGTGTGAATTGCCTTGCATTCATCCTTTGTTGTGGACTCTGAGTCATCTGGGTCACCTGAGGCCTGCTGGCAGTTGCAGACTCGTGGGTTCTGCCCTGTACATTTCTGCTCACAAACACAGTTCCAGTTAATTTATGAAAATTGCTAGCACTTGCGTGCTGAGAGATTTGTTTGCTGTTATCACTGGTGGACATAAACGCCTGTGCTATCGCAATGGCCTTACTGAGGGTCGGTGTCTCTACAGTCAAAAGTTTTCATAGGATGGTCTTGTAGCCAATGCCCAGTACAAAAAAGTCTCTGAGCAATAGCTCCAGGTAGCCATCAAACTCACATTGTCCTGCAAGTCGTCTTAGCTCGGCGATGTAGCTCACCACTTCCTGACCTTCAGATCGCTGGCACGTGTAGAACCGATACCTTGCCATCAGCACGCTCTCCCTCGGGTTAAGATGCTCCCGAACCAGTCCTCATATGACTTATCTGTGGGTTTCACTGGAGTCAGAAGATTCTTCATGAGGCTGTAAGTCGGTGCCCCGCAGTCTGTGAGGAGGACCGCTCTCCTTTTTGCAGCGCTTCCTTCTCCGTCCAACTCATTGGCTACAAAGTACTGGTCTAGCCGTTCGACATAGGCTTCCCAGTCCTCACCATCCGAGAACTTCTCCAGGATGCCCAAAGTTTGGTTCATCTTTGTGTTGGATTCGTATTCTCGTCACCAGTTATTGTGTTCCTAACACAGATGAGGCTGCACACAGGGAGGTTAAAGTAACAGTGACCTCATTCTTTAATAAGACACTCCAGAGTGAGGAACAGGTCTTAGGGGCCGGCTTATATACAGTGCTCCCAACGGATGCTGGGATCCCTTGGGACTTCAGGAGATGAGCTCCCTGGTGGCGGAACATGGGAGTGCATGCTTTACAGATACACAACAATATCAACAAATCAACTCTCCCCCTTATGCATTCCGTTAGCCTTGTGTGTGCATGTGCCTATCGTATTCATGTCACACAGTGTTACACAATGGATGCAGCACACTTTTTAAAACTTGTTCATGGGGTGTGGGCATCGTTGGCAAGGCCAACATTTATTGCCCATTCCTAATTGCCCTTGAGAAGGTGGGGGTGAGCTGTCTTCTTGAACCACCGCAGTCCGCGTAGTGATGTGCTGTTAGGAAGGGAGTTCCAGGATTTTGACCCAGCGACTATGAAAGATATATTTCCATGTCAGGATGGTGTGTGACTTGGAGGGGTACTTGAAGTGATAGTGTTCCCATGTGCCTGCTGTCCTTGTCCTTCTCGACAGTAGAGGTCGTGAGTTTGGGAGGGGCTGTCAAAGAAGCCTTGGCGAGTTGCTGCAGTTCATCTTGTAGATGGTACACACTGCAGACATGGTACGCCGATGATGGAGGGAGTGAATGTTTAAGGTGGTGGATGGGGTGCCAATTAAGTGGGCTACTTGAGTGCTGTTGGAGCTGCACTCATTCAGTAAAGTGAAGAGGATTCCATCACACTCCTGATTTTTGCCTTGTAGATGGTGGAAAGGCTTTGAGGATTCAGGTGAGTCACTTGCCGTAGAATGCCCAGCTTCTGACTGCTCCTGTAGCCACAGTATTTATGTGCCTGGTCCAGTTAAGTTTCTGGTCATGGTGCCTCCCAGGATGTTGATGTTGGGGAATTCGGCGATGGTAATGACATTGAATGTCAAGGTGCGGTGGTTAGATGCTCTCTTGTTGGAAATAGCCATTGCCTGGCACTTGTGTGGCATGACTGTCACTTTCCAGTTATCAACCCAAGCCTGAATGTCTTGCTGCATGTGGGCGCAGACTGCTTTATTATCTGAGGAGTTATGAATGGAACTGAACACTGTGCAGTCATCAGCGAACATCCTCACTTTTGACCTTATGGTGGATGGAAGGCTATTGATGAAGCAGCTGAAGATCTAGGAACTCCTGCAGCCTGGGGCTGAGATGATTTGCCTGTAACAACCACTTCCATTGTCCTTTTTGCTAGGTATGACTCCAGCCAGTGGAGAGTATTTCCCCTAATTCCCATTGACTTCAATTTTACAGGTAGACATGGCTAGTGGAAGGCTGCTGACATTCAGTGGGGGACACTGCAAATACCCTTGCAGGACGACCTCGAGGAGCTGTTGGCTGGGATTGTGAAACTAAGTGACGGTGTTTCTTCTTCGTCTTTACTCTCCTCTCCCACTTCTTGGTCAACCAATGGTTGGGCTGGCTGCATTTCTTGAGTGTGTGAAATGAGGAAGGCACAGGATGGAGTAGTGGTGAGGGTAAGCAAGAGGTGCATGCGAGAAGTAGGATACCAGCATCTTGTATCCTTTCAGCCCCACCGCTGGCCAAGGACTCAGCTATACCTCTGCCAAGAATGGCCAGTACCATCTCTTCCAAGATGGAGAGGTGAAGATAGGAATGGGAGGTGTGCTTCGTGTTTGGTACAGATTGATTGTAAGTGAGTGATTGAGGTAGGGAGTGTTATGCATTGAGCATTAAGCGAGGCTAGTGAGGCAGTTGGTAGGAGATGGCTTTTGAAGATGCATTTACTGACATTGACCACGGGTCTGAGGTCATGAAGTTTCTTTGGGCACTGGAGTCAAGTCGTGGGGTGCGACACTGCTGGTAGTGAGGGCCTTGATGAACTGGTCCCACACTGTTCCTTCTGTGGGGAACGAATCCCTCTTGCAGTGTTGACCTCCTGCACAAATCTGGGGTGCTGTGTGGCCCTGGGTACCCCTTCCCTGGCATGCTGAGCTATTTGTGTTAATGCTGAAGCACTTTTCCCATTTGTTTCGGTGTGGAAGGCAATTCAGCTTTAAGTGCAGTAGACTGCCATTTGGGAATTCTTTCCAATGTTAATTTTTTTTCAGAAGGCACTAAGTTGAGCTGCGTATTTTTAAATGATTTTTATTTTTTTCATTTTAGAAGGCACTTTCCCTTTAAGGATCTGCATTGCTTTCTAAGATGACAGCCTTGCTTTAAGAGAAGGCTGTTCTTGCTGCACTGATGCTACAGCCTCGCTACATTGGGCCTCCTGTGGTGACTACCATCAGAAGAACTGGCTTTGCACAGTGAATTTAGCACTGGACTAATGTTAATTAGTAACCAGCACCAATATACCGATCCTGCCAGTGCCATTAATTTCGGTGGCCATTAACTCCGGCCTACGATGGCACTGGCAGGTATTTAGTGCTCTCCAATATTTAGCCCAGGTTACCTTGCTGCCATTGATTGTGCAGTATTCCTGTGGTGGAGATTGGCTGCAGGTGTCCTTGCAACTGGCACTATGTTGAATCAAACTCTGCTGAGGCAGCTGCCCCAGGTCACTTCCAGGTAGGTGTGACAGACCTGAAGGTGAATGTGGACAATCGGATTTTGGTGCAGTAGATGTATCTGGCAAATCTTTTACTTTGTGTCACTTTATCCATTATATACCACAAATGAGATACTTTAATAGCAACTCTCATTATTAATTTTAATTTGATTTTCTAAAATGTATTGGAGTCGGTAGCTGAAATTAAATGCCATGAATTAGAAGCAAAAATAGAGCAACTTTTCAATCAATTATTTTAGGATCTTCCTTCTCTGCTGATTGTAAATGCTTTGTATAGTCAGCTTTCTGGTAGTTTTGGAAAAAATTTGGTTGCTTTTCTATCTATGTAAACATTTTTTATATGTTCTGATAAAAATACACGCACAGAAAAAGAAAACAGGGTAAAAAAAGTGCTCAAGGTTGCCCTTTGTCCCCCAAAAAGTCTATGTTGAAAGAACAACAGCAGAGGTGCACTACATCCCTCTACTCGAGTGGTCAATGAAAGGATCACTGGGGTCTTAAAGGAGCACTTATTCTATCTTAATAGATAGGAGGGTTTGCAATATTTTCCAGATTGTGTATCCTGTAAAGTTGTAGCTTGCTGTACCCTGCATATCTTTGCCATCCAGATGGCCTGGACATGGAGGTTTTTGGGGAGGTGGCCCTATTTGCTCGGGAGGCAGAACAACTGAGAGCAGAGCATCAGGAGGGCCATCACTCAGAGGAATCTCAGTGACAGCAACGACAGGAATCAGTACTCAACTTATCAAAGAAGTGTTCTCACCTATTTAACACAATCTACCTCTCCCATCACTACCATTATTCCTTCTCCTCCACCTTCAAATAATTGTCAAATCCTTCAGTCCAGTACACATCCTAGAACATCACACCACATCAGACTTCTTTGCTACATGAGTGTAATCTTCATAAGTAACAGAACACAAAATAAGTGCATATTCTACTTTAACTGAAAGAATTCAAAAGTGAACATCAACCACCCTACATTTTCCTTACACTAGTCTTCTCCTGAGTGTCTACCTTACGTAGGTCATCTCTAACTGTTGCCATTCCACTTACCCTGGATCTGTGTGCCCAATAATCAGTTGGCTGGCTAGTCTAATGGTTTTTTAGACCAATATGTCGAGGAACCAACTAGGGGGGAGGCCATCTTAGACTGGGTGTTATGTAATGAGAGAGGATTAATTAGCAATCTCGTTGTGCGAGGCCCCTTGGGGAAGAGTGACCATAATATGGTGGAATTCTGCATTGGGATGGAGAATGAAACAGTTAATTCAGAGACCATGGTCCAGAACTTAAAGAAGGCTAACTTTGAAGGTATGAGGCGTGAATTGGCTGGGATGGATTGGCGAATGATACTTAAGGGGTTGACTGTGGATGGGCAATGGCAGACATTTAGAGACCGCATGGATGAACTACAACAATTGTACATTCCTGTCTGGCATAAAAATAAAAAAGGGAAGGTGGCTCAACCGTGGCTATCAAGGGAAATCAGGGATAGTATTAAAGCCAAGGAAGTGGCATACAAATTGGCCAGAAATAGCAGCGAACCTGGGGACTGGGAGAAATTTAGAACTCAGCAGAGGAGGACAAAGGGTTTGATTAGGGCAGGGAAAATGGAGTATGAGAAGAAGCTTGCAGGGAACATTAAGATGGATTGCAAAAGTTTCTATAGATATGTAAAGAGAAAAAGGTTAATAAAGACAAACGTAGGTCCGCTGCAGTCAGAATCAGGGGAAGTCATAACGGGGAACAAAGAAATGGCGGACCAATTGAACAAGTACTTTGGTTCGGTATTCACGAAGGAGGACACGAACAACCTTCCAGTTATAAAAGGGGTCGGGGGGTCTAGTAAGGAGGAGGAACTGAGGGAAATCCTTATTAGCTGGGAAATTGTGTTGGGGAAATTGATGGGATTGAAGGCCGATAAATCCCCAGGGCCTGATGGACTGCATCCCAGAGTACTTAAGGAGGTGGCCTTGGAAATAGTGGATGCGTTGACAGTCATTTTCCAACATTCCATTGACTCTGGATCAGTTCCTATAGAGTGGAGGGTAGCCAATGTAACCCCACTTTTTAAAAAAGGAGGGAGAGAGAAAACAGGGAATTATAGACCGGTCAGCCTGACATCGGTAGTGGGTAAAATGATGGAATCAATTATTAAGGATGTCATAGCAGTGCATTTGGAAAGAGGTGACATGATAGGTCCAAGTCAGCATGGATTTGTGAAAGGGAAATCATGCTTGACAAATCTTCTGGAATTTTTTGAGGATGTTTCCAGTAGAGTGGATAAGGGAGAACCAGTTGATGTGGTATATTTGGACTTTCAGAAGGCGTTCGACAAGGTCCCACACAAGAGATTGATGTGCAAAGTTAGAGCACATGGGATTGGGGGTAGTGTACTGACATGGATTGAGAACTGGTTGTCAGACAGGAAGCAAAGAGTAGGAGTAAATGGGTACTTTTCAGAATGGCAGGCAGTGACTAGTGGGGTACCGCAAGGTTCTGTGCTGGGGCCCCAGCTGTTTACACTGTACATTAATGATTTAGATGAGGGGATTAAATGTAGTATCTCCAAATTTGCAGATGACACTAAGTTGGGTGGCAGTGTGAGCTGCGAGGAGGATGCTGTGAGGTTGCAGAGCGACTTGGATAGGTTAGGTGAGTAGGCAAATGCATGGCAGATGAAGTATAATGTGGATAAATGTGAGGTTATCCACTTTGGTGGTAAAAACAGAGAGACAGACTATTATCTGAATGGTGACAGATTAGGAAAAGGGGAGGTGCAAAGAGACCTGGGTGTCATGGTACATCAGTCATTGAAGGTTGGCATGCAGGTGCAGCAGGCGGTTAAGAAAGCAAATGGCATGTTGGCCTTCATAGCAAGGGGATTTGAGTACAGGGGCAGGGAGGTGTTGCTACAGTTGTACAGGGCATTGGTGAGGCCACACCTGGAGTATTGTGTACAGTTTTGATCTCCTAACCTGAGGAAGGACATTCTTGCTATTGAGGGAGTGCAGCGAAGGTTCACCAGACTGATTCCCGGGATGGCGGGACTGACCTATCAAGAAAGACTGGATCAACTGGGCTTGTATTCACTGGAGTTCAGAAGAATGAGAGGGGACCTCATAGAAACATTTAAAATTCTGACAGGGTTAGACAGATTAGATGCAGGAAGAATGTTCCCAATGTTGGGGAAGTCCAGAACCAGAGGTCACAGTCTAAGGATAAGGGGTAAGCCATTTAGGATCGAGATGCGGAGGAACATCTTCACCCAGAGAGTGGTGAACCTGTGGAATTCTCTACTACAGAAAGTTGTTGAGGCCAATTCACTAAATATATTCAAAAAGGAGTTAGATGAGGTCCTTACTACTAGGGGGATCAAGGGGTATGGCGAGAAAGCAGGAATGGGGTACTGAAGTTGAATGTTCAGCCATGAACTCATTGAATGGCGGTGCAGGCTAGAAGGGCAGAATGGCCTACTCCTGCACCTATTTTCTATGTTTCTATGTTTCTATGTTTCTATGTTTCTATGTTAAACAAGCTCGTCTTTCCACTAATCTACTGCTTCTCCTAAGCACAGTCTGAGGGTCAACACCACGATGGCTGCTGCTGTGGTACAAAAGACTCATGGACTGAGGTGGTCCTCTTGTGGCAGCTTATCCCTGGCCAGGAGACTCTGCTGAACATTTCTCTGGATCTTCTGCCTGGGCAGTCATTTAATGCCTCCTATAGGGGGAAATCAAGATACCTGACAAATACTGCTGTTGACCTGAAAAATGTCAGCCTTACGTAGGTCATCTCTAACTGTTGCCATTCCACTTACGCTGGATCTGTGTGCCCAATAATCAGTTGGCTGGCTAGTCTAATGGCAGCTCTCAGATCCTGCAAGTCCTGCGAGACACCGGCTTGATCTGTCTGAAAGATGGTACACAGAGTGCAATACAATCTATCCCCTACAGCCACCAAGGCAACAGTCTGTGCTTCCATAAAGGACAAGGAACCAATTAGTCCCTGGTCGCTTCGGAAGTTGGGATTCATTGTAGATTCCAATGAATCTGCCACATACTCCATTGATTTCTGCAATGAAGTAAAAGCTTCCCTGATGTTTCCACAAATGAGGGCTGTAGACTCCAGAATCATTTAGTCAGTTACCACACATCCTTAGAGACTGACCTCAGAACATGCATGCAGTTGTGCTGTTTTCAGGTGAATGCTGATGACTTCTAGGTCACCACAATTGTGAAGCAATCGCCACCCTTGCCCTTTGCCTCCGCTGAGAAGGTGGCACATTTTCACCCACTCCACACTCCTTTGCCTCCCCTGTGCTCTGTGAATTACCTAGTGCCACATCCTTACTAACACTATGTAATGCTTACGGGGTGAAAGTATCTGGCCTGGCGCGTGGGAGCGAAAAAAACATTGATGCAATAGGTGATATTGAGAGGGTTGTGGCAGAGGAGCATGGGGCAGCATGTTGTTCCAGGCACTCCTCTGTGACTTTTCCTGAGCATCCTGATTCTACTCTTCCTGTTCCCCACCACCATCCTCATTGTCATTACCATTCTTTAAGTCAAAGGTTTTAAGGGATATGGGGTAAAGGTGGGTATATGGAGTTATGTCACAGATCAGCCATGATCTCATTGAATGGTGGAACAGGCTCGAGCAGTTAAATGGCCTACTCCTGTTCATATGTTCCTACAGTCAATGGAGAAGAAATTTCTGCCCTCCTTCTCTTCCTCATCATCGTCATTATCTTTCTAATCTTTATCATTCTCTGTCCCCCTTATTGTTGTGATGGATCTGCAAGAAAGGAAGGCTTAAGCGAAGAATAGATTCGAATAACAATCCCTCATCCCCTTGCCCTCTCCCCTCCCCTGAGATTAGAGAAGGGTGTGAAAGATTCTGGCTGTGTGCCGCTTCACAAGGATGCCCGGGCTGTTGGTGTGCACCCACTAACTTGTCATCTGCACTGACCCATCAATCTCAACAATGTTCATGGCTAGAACTGAGTGCCTCCCAAACAGCTGTAGGCTTGCTCCTTACAGGGGGTTAGCTTTCTAATGTCCAGAAATTGGAGGATTCCATGGTAGGAGAGGACGTGATCTCAAGGAGCATTCCTGCTCCATCTGGTCCCAGAAACTAAAGTTTTAGACTTACTAAGTTTAAGGGTCTCTTCTGGCTTCAGACCAGCTGCATACCTTCTTCTGCCTAGTCGGACAATCCCAGCAGCTTCCCCGCTCAAGCCCTGGTTACAATTGCATTGGGGTCCTATTGCCGTAATAGGAGCCTGATTTGTATAAATTTGTGAGGCTCCCACCTGCTTGAGGCGAATGCTTCACCTGCCTGCAAATCTCTCCAAGTTAACATCATAAATAATTGGAAATTGTTGGGATCCAAGTGTGTAACCTACTTATTTTATAACTGCTCTCCCAGCTTGTTTCTGGTGGGCAGGTAGGTTTAAAATTGATCCCAATTTGTAATTTCCAAAGTTAGTGAAACCATTAGCAACAGTGCAGTGTGAAGCATGATTTGTGAACCAATACTTTTAGAGGGTGCCCAAGGAAGAAAAGCCACAGTGGCTGATGTGTTGCCTTACCTTCTCTCGTCATGGCATTAAACATTTTCCAGCACAGGTTTGCAGATCTGAAGTGTGAAAGTCCAGCACTCAAGTGCCACTGCGATCTGTCCCCACATGCCACATGAGAAAACTTTTTGTGGCTTCTTGGTTCAGTGTTAATACTTCCACTTCTGAGTCAGAAGGTCATTCAAGGCTTCAAGGCTTCCTGCAGAACTTGAACATTAAGGGGGAGAAATTCGGGAGGGTCCCGTTTGCGGCGCTATCTTTTAAAAGTTTGAAAAATTAGCGTCAGGCACTAATGTTTTCAAACTTTAAAAAAATTCAGCGGTTGCAATCCAGGAAGGAAGTGCAGTGCTAAAACAGGTGCTCCACTTCCTTCCTGGAGCGCAATCGGCAGCAGGCGTGGTGGTGATTGGAGCAGTGCTGCACACTGCCGTGTTGAAAGGCTCCTTCCCTCCCTTAAAGGGAAGGGCCATCGCTGCAGGTTCTGTAAACAAAAACTTACCTTCTCCATGATGGCAGCAGTGATCCCGTCCGATCAGCCCAACACGCAAGCAGAGTGCAGGACTGATCGGGGTAGGAACCCGCAAAAAAATCTGCAAGAGAGAAGGTAATTTTTTTTTACTTACCTCGGCCACCTCGCCTTTAAGTATCACTCTTTAAGCACCCAGCCTCCCGATGGACGCCTCCTGCAGCTGTCAGTGTTTTCCCCCAGCGATGCTGCAGGGGGTGGAATGCAAGTTTGGGTCCGGGGCGCCACCAGTTACGGCGATAACATCTTAATCTCCGGGCGAAGGAGATCGGGACGCAACGCCGTACTGCCGCCGCAAAACTCCCACCGAATATGGCGAGAGTCGATGTTATCACCACGTCCGGTCACAACCCGGTTAGTGTTCCTGGAGACGATAACAGGAGGCGCGACCGAGGCCAATTTCTAGGCCATAATCTTGACTGGCACTTCAGTGCAGTATTTCACTGGTATCGTATTTCAGATGAGACATTAAGCAGAAGTCCCATTTGTCTGATCAAAGAAGTGCTCCTGGCCAACATTTATCCCTCAACCAATACTATCAATACAGTTTATCTGGTCACTTAGCTCATTGCTGTTTGTGCAACCTTGCTGTGTGTAAATTTGCATATAATTTGCTTGTATTATATCAGTGACTACACTTCAACAGTAACTCTTTGGCCAAAAAGTGCATTGGATGTCCTGAGGACATGAAAGACGCTTTGTAAATGTAAGTTCTCTATGTTTTCACATTACCACTTAGCAGGCTTTCTTTCCTTTGCTGCATCCCGTACAGAAGGGTTTGTAGTCCCATATCATTATTATTTTGTGCCCTTCTTTCCTGCTTCTATTCTATGATTTACTTCCGTCTTTGAGTGCATCAGCCATATCCTCCACTTGACAAAATAAGAACATAAGAACATAAGAAATAGGAGCAGAATTAGGCCATTTGGCCCCTCGAGCCTGCTCCGCCATTTAATAAGATCATGGCTGATCTGACCATGGATTCAGTTCCACTTCCCCGTCCGCTCCCCAAAACTCTTTACTCCCTCATCACTCAAAATGGTTTAAGAGTGCCACAAAATTCAACGGAGGCATCTACTAAACATTATTGACAGCGACCTCAATCTGAGGAAATGGTAACTATTTACCTGCTGCTCCCCCCAGTTTGTTGTGGCAATCTTTAGCCATTCTAGGCTCCTTAAAGGCCTGCACCAGTATTCCCTGACCGCAGTACTCATGTGATAAATAATAGGTACACTCAGCCAATTCCAAAGCATAGTTAAACGAACTGCCCGCGCGAATTAGGGCTGAGGAGTCTCATCAGGTGTAAATGCTGCCTTCAGTGTGCAACACTTCTAAAAATAAATAAACACTTGGAATTAAGAAGAATAAGAGGTGTGATCTTATCGAAACATATAAGATTATATGGGGCTTGACAAGGTGGATGCAGAGAGGATGTTTCCACTGATGGGGGAGACTAGAACTAGGGGGCATGATCTTAGAATAAGGGGCCGCCCATTTAAAACTGAGATGAGGAGAAATTTCTTCTCTCAGAGGGTTGTAAATCTGTGGAATTCGCTGCCTCAGAGAGCTGTGGAAGCTCGGATATTGAATAGATTTAAGACAAAATATACAGTTTCTTAAACGATAAAGGGATAAGGGGTTATGGGGAGCGGGTGGGGAAGTGGAACTGAGTCCATGATCAGATCATCCATGATCTTATTGAATGGCGGAGCAGGCTCAAGGGGCCGTATGGCCTACTCCTGCTTCTATTTCTTATGTTCTTATGTTCTTTCTAAATGGCCCTGTGGATTTTCAGAACCAGGATCTTTTGATCCGTATCTGTAAAATAGTCACCTCGACTAAGCTTTGTGCATAGCACATCAGAATGAACAAAATATTCACCAATTATGCTGGTCACATGTCATTTGAGCTACAGCATGATTGGCCAGTTTTGTGTCATTGCCAAATTTAATTTTGTTTTGGACAAAATTGCTTGAAGTAGAATTGGAAATGTTATGTTCAGAATAACTCCACAAGATTGTATACTGTAAGCTCAAACTGTTTGACCTTGGTCTCTTTAATGTAACTCCAGAGTGAGGAAGCAGCATGGGAGACTGCCTTTTATACCTGCTTGCCCAGGGTGTGCAGGTGACCCTTGGGTCTCCAACAGGTGCGCCCTCTAGTGGCAAATCTTACACACTAGTAAAGTTTACATACATAACAGGAAACAACTGCCATTTTGATTGACTAACATTAAACAAAGATATAGAGATGTGAGAGGCCATCAAGCTCATCCTTCCATAGAAACCTATAATTCCCCTTCTCCCTCTTAATATCTAACTGCCTCGAGTGAGTCCAGGAATTTTTCATTCACTCTCCGACCTGAAAAACCATTCCAGGCATTGATCACTTTTATGTGAAGAAGTGCTTCCTGACATTAGTCCTGAACTAATCATTTACCAATTGTACCTAAAAGAGCATTTAATACCCGTGAAATTTTCATCAGAATTAATGTTCTTTATTATCTGTATAAGCTAGTTACAACATTGCTCTTTTCCTTTTGTTTTATTTTAATGGAAGTTTGAAAAATACATTGCAAAAGACTAAGGTTATATATATTACCATCTATATTAACGACTTGGAAGAAGGGACCGAGTGTAACGTAGCCAAGTTTGCTGATGTCATGTATCTTACATTATTATATATAACTGTATCCTAACATGCTATATATGACTGTAATAAGATATGACCTGTAACCACCAGCATACCTTACCACTAGGGGTGCACTTGCAAGAGACAGGTATACAAGGACAGGTCTCAGGCAAGTGCAGCATTCCAGAGCTGTGAAATAAAGGTGCAGGTCCAGAGTGACCTTGACTTCACTACATTCCTCGTGTGAATCTGTACTGAGGGGACAGGACTTTTCAGTGGCGACGAGTTACGGGATTACAGAATCCACAGAATGACGAACAACAGATCAGATGAAAAGTACAATGCGGGAGACAATTGGGAGGACTTTATAGAAAGGCTCCAGCAAAGCTTTGTAACCAAAGACTGGTTAGGCGATGATAAGGCAGACAAGAGAAGAGCCCATCTCTTGACCAGCTGTGGCTCGAAAACATACGCTTTAATGAAGGATCTGTTGGCACCCGAGAAACCAGCAAGCAAGTCGTTTGAAGAATTAAGCACACTGGTAAGAGACCACCTGAAGCCAGCGAGCAGCCTACACATGGCCAGACACAGGTTCTACAACTACAGATGCTGTGTGGGTCAGAGCATACCAGACTTCGTGGCGGAACTTCGGAGGTTGGCTAGTTTATGTGAGTTCTCCGATGAACTGAGGAGAGAAATGATGAGAGACTTTTTCATTGAAGGAATAGGCCACGCAGGCATATTCCGAAAGCTCATAGAGACCAAGAACCTGACCTTAGAGGCAGCAGCACTGGTTGCACAGACATTCTTGGTAGGGGAAGAAGAAACGAGGTTGATTTACAATGCAGGTACAACAACTAATGAAATATCGGAACAAGAAGTTCACAGCACGAAACAAGCTTCCACCCCCACACACAGACAAAACCGGGAGAACAAGCTCTCGACAGCAGGCAGAAGCCATCAAGGGCCACAGGAACGGCCGTTCACACCTCATCAATCCACAACACGAGCAATCAACTACAAAGTGAGAGAAGCTCAAGAGAGATCAGCCAGACGCAGCTCATTCTTTGGGAACACTTTGAACAATGGAACAGGTCTGTGCTGGAGGTGTGGGGGTGCACACTCGTCAAGGGGATGTCGATTTCAGCAGGCTGTTTGCAGAAATTGTGAAAATACAGGGCATTTGGCCTGCATGTGCAAACAAACGGCAGCTCGGCTGGTATACGAATCGGATAGGTCGGAAAGTGGACCAGAAGATGGTGGGGACAGTACCCGGGACACCGATGTACAGCGGGCCAACACAATCAATGGCCGCTGCTCCTACAACAGGACGCCTCCTATAATGATGAGGGTCCTACTCAACGGGATATCTGTCAACATGGAGCTGGATATGGGAGCGAGTCAATCTCTCATGGGCGCTCAACAATTTGAACAACTGTGGCCGCATAAAAGAGACAGACCAAAACTCACAAGGGTCGACACCAAACTAAGGACCTATACCAAAGAAATCGTACCAGTCCTCGGCAGCGCCATGCTCTCTGTCACACACAAAGGGACAGTGAACCGACTTCCCCTGTGGATTGTCCCCGGAGACCCCCCAGATCTGCTGGGGAGAAGCTGGCTGGCAAAACTAAACTGGAAATGGGATGATGTCCATGCCATGTCATTAGAGGAACGGACCTCCTGCTCAATAGTTATAAAGCAATTTGAACATCTCTTTCAGCCAGATGTGGGCACTTTCAAAGGGGCCAAAGTCAAAATCTACGTCACACAGGATGCTAGACCAGTCCATCACAAGGCCAGAGCTGTACCCTATGTGATGAGGGAAAAGATTGAACACGAACTAGACAGGCTTCTGCGGGAAGGCATTATATCACCTGTGGAATTTAGCGACTGGGCAATTCCCATCGACCCAGTCATGAAGCCTGATGGATCCGTACGAATCTGTGGGGATTACAAATCTACCATAACAGAGTCTCCCGACAGGACCAATACCCGCTGCCCAGAGTGAAGGACTTATTTGCCACATTGGCTGGAGATAAACTTTTCTCAAAACTAGACCTCACATCTGCGTATTTGACGCAAGAATTGACCGAGGAATCCAAGCTACTCACCACCATCAACACACATCGAGGCCTTTTCATGTACAATCGATGCTCATTTGGCATCAGGTTGGCAGCGGCCATATTCCAGCGCAACATGGAGAGTCTGCTCAAGTCCATCCCGGGGACGGTTGTATTTCAAGACGACATACTTATCACGGGCAGGGACACCGACTCCCATCTCCGTAATTTGGAGGAAGTACTAAAGTGGTTGGATCGGGTAGGCCTACGAGTCAAGAAATCCAAGTGCCTGTTTCTCACACCCGAGGTTGAATTTTTGGGCAGAAGGTTTGCCGCTGATGGAATCCGCCCAACAGAGTCCAAAACAGAAGCAATTCGCCTGGCACCCAGGCCCCGGAATGTCTCAGAACCGTGCGCCCTTCTCGGGCTACTCAATTACTTTAGGAACTTTATGCAGAACTTAAGCACGCTGCTGGAGCATCTCCAAGTGCTACTTAGGAAGGGGTGCGATTGGTTTTGGGAGGACGCCCAGGACCGCGCCTTCAATAAGGCACGCAACCTTCTGTGTTCCAACAGTGTTTTGACTTTCTTTGATCCAGGTAAAAAGCTAGTTTTCACATGCGATGCGTCAGCATATGGGGTCGGGTGCATTTTGCAACATGTCAATAGTGCGGGCAAATTACAACCCATAGCTTATGCCTCCAGGTCACTTTCGCGGGTGGAGCGCGGGTACGGAATGGTAGAGAAGGAGGCGCTTGCGGGTGCGTGTACGGTGTCAAAAAGATGCACCAATACCTTTTTGGGGCCAAGTTCGCGTTAGAAACCGACCACAAGCCCCTCACGTCCCTTCTATCCGAGAGCAAGGCAATAAACACCAACGCCTCGGCGCGAATTCAACGGTGGGCACTCATGCTGGCGTCCTACGACTATACCATAAGGCACAGACCAGGCACAGACAACTGTGCCGACACGCTGAGCAGGCTACCCCTGGTGACCACGGAAGGGTCTGACGAACAGGACTGTGAATATTCATGGCAATCAATTCCTTTGAGTCCACAGTTTCGCCCATGACGGCTCGCCAAATCAGAGCCTGGATGGCCAGCGACCCCACGTTATCCTGAGTAAAAAGATGTGTCCTAACCGGTGACTGGGCAGAGGCTCGCAATGCCTGCCCCAAGGAATTAAAACCCTTTCACAGGCGCATGCATGAGCTATCTCTACAAGCAGACTGCCTGATGTGGGGCAGCCGAGTAATCATGCCTCTGTGAGGCAGAGAGGCATTTGTCCAGGAGCTCCACCGCGAGCACCTGGGGATTGTTCTCATGAAGGCCATAGCCAGATCCCACGTCTGGTGGCCCGGTATTGACGCGGACTTGGAGCTCTGCGTCCGAAGGTGCATCATTTGTGCCCAATTCAACAATACCCCCAGGGAGGCTCCACTGAGCCCCTGGCCCTGGCCTACCAAACCTTGGTCGCAGGTGCACGTAAACTGTGCAGGCCCATTCACCGGTATAATGTTCCTCGTCGTTGTAGATGCATTTTCAAAGTGGACCGAATGCACCATTTTAAACTCGAGCACAACCATGTTTGCAACGCACGGAATTCCTGACATATTGGTCAGTGACAATGGTCCGTGCTTCACCAGCGCAGAATTCCAAGACTTTATAATTGACCACGGCATAAATCACGTCAAGACGGCACCGTTCAAGCTGGCCTCCAACGGCCAGGTGGAGAGAGCAGTGCAAATCATTAAACAAGGCATGCTTAAAATCCAAGGTCCCACGCTGCAGGGTGGCCTGTCGCGACTGCTGCTGGCGTACAGATCTCGTTTGCACTCATTGACTGGGATCCCCCCCCGTGCAACTGTTGATGAAAAGGACTTTAAAAACAAGGCTCTCATTAATCCTCCCAGATATGCACAAAATCATTGAGGCAAAGCGCCGTAAGCTGACTGTGTGCCATGACAGAAATTCGAGGGGGAGATGGTGTTTGTACTAAACTATGGCAGGGGTCCCAAATCGCTTGCAGGGACAGTAATGACCTTGACTTCACTACATGCCTCTTGTGAATCTGTACTGAGGGGACAGGACTTTACAGCTGACGATACAAAGATGGGAGGAAAAGCAATGTGTGTGGAAGGCACATAAAATCTGCAAAAGGACATGGGGCTAGAACCTCCACTTTTGTGCTTATCGCCCACAAATGGACGTTATTTCCAGCATGGGTGTTAAAAAAGGGTTTTCAGATCATCGGCTTCTCGCCCATTCTCAAAACACCTCGTTTATATTTTTGAAAATGGGCGTTATCGTGAGCGATATCAAATGGGCGGTAGCGTTAAATTTTTTTGACCTACTGCCGAAAAGTGTGGCCGTCCTTAGCAACGGCATGGCAACGTCGATTCCCGTGATTCAGGAGGTCAAGTGTCATCATGACATGCGCAGAAGAGGAGACAGAGAGAGAGGGAGCTCAGAGGCACTGAAAGCATGTGTGGCTGTGGTGTGCGCTTGTTTGGCTGTTGTGGGAGGAACGATGGAGATTCACCAGCAGCAAAAAGCCTCTAAGCACCAAGAACATAGTTGTCACCGAGTTTTTGTCCAACAAATAAGATACAACATGGAAGGGATGGAGGAGGCCCTGGAGCTGGTAGCCAGGAACACTAGTGGCAGAGGGCTTCCAGTGATCCCAGAGTGCCGCACTGCACCCCAAGGTGACGTACCCCCATTGCCAACCAGATATGAGAGCCAGCAGCAACATCTTGCTTATGGCTCGGAGCACGTTCCCACCTCGGACCATCCTCTCCCGTATCCATGCAAGCAGCACTTCAGCTGTCATCCTACCCCTCGCAATGAAGCATCGCCTGAGGACCTCCTCGGCCAGGCGGCTTGGAGTCAGGAGGTTAAGGGCAAGGGGTAGAGGTGGGGAGGAGAAGCGAGGTTGGGGGAAGGGTTGGTTTGTACAGAAATACTGATGATTCCAGGCTAATGTTTGGTTTAAATGTTTTTTATTAAAAAAAATCCTTGTAGTACATTGGCTCAGATAGCTGCACCATTACACGCTGGTGATTCCTTAACATCAAAGGGTATAATTACACTTAACTTCAATCAACTTAAACTTTAACTGTCACCAAGGTGATGCCCTGTGTGTCAGCCTTGTAAATAACACCAATGTTCTTTCAGGCAAAGCTCCTGATGTAAGACTCTTGCAGCTATCATACCACCATGGGCCCTTTCATGCGGTCTACAGGGGGGCAGGGGCATGGCTTCAGCTTCAGCCTGATTGTCTGGGCCGGTCGGCATCCGCCTCCTTGTCCCCCTCTTCCTCTCTCTGGTGAGGTGGACTGTCAGACTCTTCAGGCAATTCTTGTCCCCTCCTGATAGCCAAGTTGTGTAGCATGGAGCACACCACCACGAATTGAGCTGCCTGCTCAGGGTGGTATTGGAGCTCGCCTCCTGACTGGTCCAGGCATGTAAAGCGCTGCTTCAGCACTCCAATGGTTTTCTCCATGATATTGCGAGTTGCTCTGTGGCTCTCGTTGTATCGCCTCTCGGCCTCGGTGTGGATGTCACGCAGGGGTTCATCAGCCAGGTGGCGAGGCCATATCCTTTGTCCCCAAGCATCCAGCATTGACCTTGTGGCTCATTATTAAACAAGTCAGATACGGTGCTCTCATGCAGGATGTGAGCATCATGGATGCTGCCCGGAAATTGAGCATTCGCAGCTAGTATAATTTGTGGGTGGTCGACAACCAATTGGACATTCAGGGAGTGGAATCCCTTGCGGTTCCTGAAAACCTCAGCATCCTGAAAAGGTGCCCGCATCGCGATGTGCGTACAGTCTATTGCTCCCTGCACCTTGGGGAAGTTTGCAATTCTGGAGAATCCTAGAGCCCTCTCACTCTGTGCCTCCCTGGTCATAGAGATGCTAATCAAGTCCCTCCTGTGTGCGTACAGGGCTTCAGTGACCTGTCTAACGCAGCGATATGTGGCATGCTGAAAAAGTCTCCAAATGTCACTAGCTGTGGCCTGAAAAGAACCCGAGGATTGGAACGACAGTGCTGTGGTGACTTTGACCTCGACGGACAGTGCAGTACTGATGGTGCTGGCAGGCTGCAGATCTCGCCTTATCAGCTGGCACAACGCAGTGATAACCTCTTTGTGGAAGCGCAGTCTCTGAAAGCAGATGGTGTCGGGCAAGTCGAGATAAGAATGCTTCTCCTTGTACTTGCAGGGGGTGTAACGTCTGGTCCTCCTCATCTGTCTGTCATTTCATACATTGGGCACATAATGCAGTGGAGCGTTCCTACGGCAATGTCAAGTCTGCTGCATGTATCTGATCACCAAGAGAGGGTGAGAAAGGACAGGGCCCATTGCAGTAGCTCTCTGTTTTCCACCAATTGCTCACAAACAAGGAATGTCCCGATGAACACACCTCTTCAATTCCAATCAGTTACAGTGTGGTCAAGATGTTTTTAGAGATGTTCACAATCTACTCCAATGACCTCAAAGTACATCCGAACTCCATCGAGGTTGAAGCAGAGCAGCCTTTTAAAGGATGCGACATGTGATCGAGAACATGGCGTCCATAACGTTGTGATTAGTTCCAGTTAGTTCCACTTTTTGTGGGTGGTTTTTGGGTGAGCGATATTGTGGGCGATATGTGTGCGAGGTGGTGAAATTGACGATGGACGATCTCCATGGCTACTAGTTTGGGTAAATATGTTCTTTACGACAAAAAACAGTGGGTGCGCGTTAATATTGAATCGAGGCATAAATTCCGTGCAAAAGTAATGCTGGCCGATATAATGGGCATTGAATTTGCCCATTCTGCTGATTCCACCCAAAAAAAGTGGACGGTCGGTCATATTTTTTCTCTGCGTTAAGCACATGGGGAAAGTAACGCTCAGCGATAAGTTTCCCAAAAATGCTTGCCAGTTTCAATTTTGTGCCAAAATGGGTGGTATATGGGCGTTATATGTCATTTCAGCGGTAAAATGGGCGTTAAGCATGCCAAAAAAGTGAAGGTTCTAGCCCATAGACAGGCTAAGTGAGAGGCCAAAAATTTGACAGATGGAGCATAATGTTGGAAAGTGTGAGGTCATGCACTTTGGCAGAAAAAAATCAAAGAGCAAGGTATTATTTAAATGGAGAAACATTGCAAAGTGCTGCAGTACAGTGGGACCTGCATGAAACACAAAAGGTTGGTATGTAATATGTCCTTTCTACAGTATAAATGCACATGAGGCCCATACTTGAGAGAAGGTCACTCTGTGACCAGTAACCTTTATTAGCCAGCACTGAAGTGACGTTAGGGGTTTGTGATCTGTCTCCAGCTCAAATTTCCTGCCAAACAGGTACTGGTGCATTTTTTTTACTGCATATACACATGCAAGCGCTTCCTTTTCTACCATCCCATAGCCCCGTTCTGCCTGGGACAGACTTCTGGAGGCATAAGCCACCGGCTGTAACTGACCCTTGGCATTGACATGCTGCAACACACACCCGACCTCATAGGACGACGCGTCGCACGTTAACACAAGTTTCTTACATGGGTCATATAGCTTTAACAGATTATTGGAGCATAACAAATTTCGTGCTCTATCAAAAGCCCTTTCCTGTCTGTCCTTCCGGACCCATTCACGACCTTTGCGTAGGAGCACGTGTAGCGACTCTAACAGCGTGCTCAATTTGGGAAGAAAGTTAGCAAAATAGTTCAGGAGCCCCAGGAACGAACGCAGCTCCGTCGTGTTACAGGGTCTGGGTGCTCTCTGGATCGCTTCTGTTTTGGATGCAGTAGGTCTGATCCCATCTGCTGCTACCCTCATCAACAGGAATTCTATCTCTGGAGCTAGAAAGATGCACTTCGCCTTTTTCAGTCTCAGATCTACCCGGTCCAGTCTGCGTCGCACCTCTTCCAGGTTGCGAAGGTGTTTGTTAGATCTCTTAATTTCCAATGAAATACGAACTCCGATTGTAGTTTTAACTTAACTTTATTTCTGGCAGAGAGCAACAAGCTTCTTGGCTTTAAGCCAGGTCTTTGTCCTTCTGGGACCACATGGTCAAAATGGCTGTGCTTATACCTGGATCAATTTACAGAAAAGAACTCGCCTTCTTTGACCTTATTGGCTCAATTAATAGTCTTTTAACTTTTTAATTGGCTCGCTACCCAAGGTCCTAAAATGTCAAGTTGATTGATGACTTAATGCAACATGCTGAACTGCACGTAGTCATTGGAGTCTGTGTTTTCTCAACTTTTCTAAATACAACCTGTTTGAATTCTCTATCAGTGTTCTTCAGTATCACAACCTGTGATGAGGATGTCATCTTGAAAAACCAGTGTCCTTGGAATCGACTTGAGGAGGCTTTCCATAGTTCGTTGAAAGACCGCAGCGGCCAAGCGAATCCCAAACGGACATCTGTTGTACTCAAACAACCCCTTTTATGTCGTGATGGTGGTCAGCTTCTTCGACTCACTCGCCAGTTCCTGGGTCATGTAAGCTGAGGTCAGGTCCAATTTTGAAAAAAGTTTGCCACCGGATAGCGTCGCAAAGAGGTCCTCCGCTCTCGGTAGCGGGTACTGGTCTTGAAGTGACACCCGATTGATGGTGGCCTTGTAATCACCACATATCCTGACCGACCCATCTGCCCTGAGCACCGGCACAATCGGGCTTGCCCAGTCACTGAATTTGACTGGCGAGATGATGCCTTCCCTCAGCAGGTGGTCCAATTCGCCTTCTATCTTTTCCCGCATCACGTACGACACCGCTGTGGCCTTGTGGTGTACTGGCCTGCCGTCCGGGTTTATGTGAATCACTACCTTGGTCCCCATGAAAGTGCAAATGGTGAAATAGTGAATCAAATTTGTCCAGGACCTGTGAGCATGATATTCGCTCCACAGAAGAAATTGCATTGACATCGCCCCATTTCCAGTTCATGACAGCCAGCCAACACCTCCCCAGCAGTGCGGGACCATCCCCCGGGACAATCCAGAGTGGCAACCTCTTCTCCAAATCTTTGTGGGTCACAACTACCGTGGCGCTGCCTAGCACCATAATGATCTCCTTTGTATATGTCCGTAGCTGTGTGTCAATTGGCAATAATTTTGGCCTCCTGGCTTTGGACACCCAAAACTTGTCGAACTGTTTGATACTCATCAGGGACTGGCTGGCCCCTGTGTCTAGCTCCATTGATACTGGGATGCCATTGAGGAGCACTTTCATCATTATCGGTGGCATCCTGGTGTATGAACTGTATATGTGCTCCACATGAACTCGCTGAACTTCAGCTTCCAGCGATTTCCCCCAGTGTCCATTTGGCCTCGTAGGGCTTACATCGTCCCCGTCCTCCTCGTACATCAACCTGGCTGCAGGCTTCCTGCACATACACGCCAAGTGACCGCTGACATTTCAGTTTCTGCAGGTATATTGCTGATATATGCAAGCTCTGGCTGTGGGTTTGCCTCCACACCTCCAACATGAGCCATTGTTGGAGACAAAAGGTCCATTACCAGTCGATCATCTCTGACTGTCTCTGTAACTATCCTTGAGCGCACCATTGACAGGTGTTGATGGCCACATTACTGACCGTATTGTCCATTGCGATGGCATGAATCACCATTCAGCTAGCCGTTGTCTCCGTTGAATTCCCCCTTTGGGTTCGACTACATGCTTGGGCATATCCGATTGCCCCTGTCTGCCTGGAGAACTGTGTGCCACGTTAACAATGTTGACTCCCTGTCCATTTGCTGCATTTAAACCAAGATTTTTGTCAAACATCATTCTGGTCTCTTCCTCCCCTGAGATAAATGTTTGGGCCATCAAAGCTGCCGTTTCCAGGGTCAAGTCTTTGGTCTCAATCAGTTTCCTGAAATCCCAGCGTGCCCGATGCCCTCATGCATGCATCTGGAAACTTGCATAGGCTCGCCAGTCACCGGAGGTCTGCCACGAAGTCTGGAACGCTTTGCCCTTTGCCCTTCTCGCTACCGGTGTGTGTAAAACCGGTGTCTCGCCATGTGCATGCTGCTCGCCGGTTTAAAATGTTCCCTGATCAACTTACTGAGCTCTTCAAAAGTCTTGTCCACTGGCTTCTCTGGCACTAGAAGGTCCTTCATCAGGGAGTATATCCTGGATCCACAAACCGTCATGAGATGAGCCCTGCGTTTGTCGGCCGAATCCTGTCCCAGCCATTCCTTAGTGATGAAACTTTGCTGTAGTCTCTTAATAAAATTGTCCCAATCATCACCAACACAGTATCTCTCATCTATGCTGCTAGTGGCCATGCTCGCGTGGTTTAAATCCCTGTTTCTCGTCGCCAATAATATGTCCTTACTATACAGTATAAACGAGGCCCATACTTGAGAGAAGGCCACTCTGTGACCAGTAACCTTTATTAGCCAGCACTGAAGTAATGAAGGTGGGTGGAGCTTTCCCTTTTATACCTGAAAGTCCAGGTTAGGAGTGTCTCCCATAAGTTCACCACCTAGTGGTCAATGTTCTCATGGTGTACAACTTAGGTCAGTTTATACATGGGTTACAATGACAGTTAAATACATGACAGTATGCAGGTCCAGCAAGTGATCAGGAAGGCCAATGGAATCTTGGCCTTTATTGCAAAGGGGATGGAGTATCAAGGTAGGGAAATCTTGCTGCAGGGTATTGGTGAGGCCACACCTGGAATACTGCATACAGTTTTGGTTTCCATATTTACGAAAGGATATACTTGCTTTGGAGACAGTTCAGAGCAGGTTCATTAGGTTGATTCCGGACATGAGTGGGTTGACTTATGAGGAAAGGTTGAGGAAGTTGGGCCTCTACTCATTGGAATTCAGAAGAATGAGAGGTGATCTTATCGAAACGTATAAGATTATGAGGGGGCTTGACAAGGTGGATGCAGAGAGGATGTTTCCACTGATAGGGCAGACTAGAAATAGGGGACATAATCTTAGAATAGGGGGCCGCCCATTTAAAACTGAGATGAGGAGGAATTTCTTCTTTCAGAGGGTTATAAATCTGTGGAATTCGATGACTTAGATAGCTGTGGAAGCTGGGACATTTAATAAATTTAAGACAGCGATAGACAGCTTCTTAACCGATAAGGGATTAAGGGGTTTTGGGAGTGGACAGGAAAATGGACCGGAGTCCATGATCGGATCAGCCATGATCTTACTAAATGGCGGAACAGGCTCGACGGGCTGTATGGCCTACTCCTGCTGCTATTTCTTATGTTCTTATGTAATTGAGCTATAAATGGTAAAAAGAGCACAGGCATTTACAGCTCATGGTCTTCAGTTACCGGGAATTAAATGGGAGCAGGTAGGAAACAGTTTTATTGTTCCAACAAGTTTGGCTTGCAAGTCTGTTTCTATTTCAGTACAAGTATTGTAAAATGCGCAGTCTGGACACAATATTTTCACCTTCTGGGAATTTACATTGAAACTATTCTGCTAACTGGAATCATAAAATGGGTGCCTAAAGAAATGGGTTTTGGCTTCGAACCTTCAGACCACTTAACAGAAATGTTCACTTTCAGGTATTCACACAGAGGAAATGAGTGTATCACAAGCTGCATAAGAAATTCAGCACATAAAGAGGGAACAGTGGTTTAAAATGTTTAAGTGCTGGGGCCAAGTCATGCTAAGAATGTTGCAAAATAGCGGTCAGACCAAACTTGTTATTTTTCAGGTATAATTGCATCCAGAAATGACTACAGTGCATGGAAAAAACCTGGTGTTCTGGATCTTGTAGAATATTGCTGTTTGATATTTTTTTCAAATCTGACTCAGTTCTGTTGCAATGTCAATGAGTTCAACCTCACATCCGCCCCAGCGACCACAGTTTGCATGTCATACACTGACTGTGTGCTGGAACTAAATGTCGGTTTCCCACATTATTTATAACTTTCCCGCAACTATTCCTTTTGATCTTAAACATTCAATTTGAGAACTATAAATATGGGCAGTTAGAGCTTTCTGGCCAATTCTCACAGGTTAAAATATGTTATTTATCATTTGTTACTGAGCCCTTGCAAGGATTTCTTATTATGAAATCAGCAGATTTGAGACCTATACTACAGTCCAAGTCATCATCATAGGCAGTCCCTCGGAATCGAGGAAGACTTGCTTCCACTCCTGAAGTGAGTTCTTTAGTGGCTGAACAATCCAATACGAGAGCCACAGACTCTGTCTCAGGTGGGACAGATAGTCGCTGAGGGAAGGGGTGGGGGGGGGACTGGTTTGCCGCATGCTCTTTCCGCTACCTGCGCTTGATTTCTGCACGCTCTTGGCACTGAGACTCGAGGTGCTCAGCACCTTCTCGGATGCACTTCCTCCACTTAGGGTGGTCTTGGGCCAGGGACTCCCAGGTGTCAGTGGGTTGTTGCACTTTATCAGGGAGGCTTTGAGGGTGTCCTTGTAGCGTTTCCACTGCCCACCTTTGGCTCGTTTGCCGTGAAGGAGCTCTGCATAGAGCACTTGCTTTGGGAATCTCATGTCTGGCATGCGAACAATGTGGCCTGCCCATCGGAGCTGATCGAGTGTGATCAGCACTTCAATGCTGGGGATGTTAGCCTGGACGAAGACACTGATGTTGGTGCGCCTGTCCTCCCAGGGGATTTGTAGGATCTTGCGGAGATGTCGTTGGTGATATATCTCCAGCAGCTTGCGATGTCTGCTGTACATGGTCCATGTCTCTGAGTCATACAGGAGGGCAGGTATTACTACAGCCCTGTAGACCATGATCTTGGTGGCAGTTTTGGGGGCCTGGTCTTCAAACACTCTTTTCCTCAGGCGGCCGAAGGCTGCACTGACGCACTGGAGGCGGTGTTGGATCTCGTCGTCGATGCCTGCTTTTGTTGATATAAGACTCCGGAGATATGGGAAGTGGTCCACGGTGTCCAGAGCCACGCCGTGGATCTTGATGACTGGGGGGCAGTGCTGTGCGGTGAGGACAGGCTGGTGGAGGACCTTTGTCTTACGGATGTTTAGCGTAAGGCCCACGCTTTCATACGCCTCAGTAAATACATCGACTATATCCTGGAGTGCGGCCTCTGTATGTGCGCAGATACAGGCGTCGTCCACGTACTGTAGCTCGACGACAGAGGCTGAGGTCGTCTTGGACCTGGCCTGGAGACGGTGAAGGTTGAACAGGTTCCCACTGGTTCTGTAGTTTAGTTCCACTCCAGCGGGGAGCTTGTGACTGTGAGGTGGAGCATGACGAGAAAGATTGAGAAGAGGATTGGGGCGATGACGCAGCCCTGTTTGACCCTGGTCCGGACGTGGATTGGGTCTGTGATGGATCCATTGGTAAGGTTCACGGCCTGCATGTTGTCATGGAGCAAGTGGAGGATGGTGACGAACTTTAGGGGGCATCCGAAACGGAGGAGGAAGCTCCATATACCTTCATGGTTGACAGTGTCAAAGGCCTTTGTAAGGTCGAAGAAGGCCATGAATAAGGGCTGGTGCTGTTCCCTGCATTTTTCCTGTAGCTGTCACGCTGCAAACAAGTCCAAGTAAGTGCTAATACTGAAACATGCATCATATGTGAGGAGAGAGTTGTTATTTAGGGTGAGGAGTCTCCATCAGAACTCTATACTGGCTAAATGCCAGGCACCCTTGGTACTTTTATCTTCGACTAGATTCTGAGGCGCTGGAGCTTGCGCCACTTGACCAGTTTTTCATAGTTCACCTTTCACCTGCCTATCCCTTTAAGCCAATTGGGGCCGAAATTCAGGTCTGCCCGAAATGGGTTGCACCGACCACTTTTGGGCTCCATTACACTGCAATTTTTGAGTGGGATGTAAAGTCCTGTCCCCTCAGTAAAGATTCACACGAGGCATGTAGTGAAGTCAAGGTCACTCTGGACCTGCACCTTTATTTCACAGTTCTGGTATACTGCACTTGCCTGAGACCTGTCCTTATATACCTGTCTCTTGCAAATGCACCCCTGGTGGTAAGATATGCTGGTGGTTATAGGTCATATCTTATTACAGTCATGTATAGCATGTTAGGATACAGTTACATATAATAATGTAAGATACATGACATCACCCTCCCCCAAGGTCTTATTGTCTTTATAGGTTCAGTCTCTCAGGTGGTCTATGCTCTCGCGTGGAGCATCTGAGTTGTGGTTCAGTTGCTTGCCTTGGTGTCTGTTTTTCTTTGGGTGTGGTTGCTGGTATCTCGCCTGGGCTGTCTGTTTCGATTGGTGTAATTGTTGTTGACTCGCCTGGGTTATCTGTTGGGATTGCCCTTTCCTCAGGTTGTTCCCTCTGTCTGTCCACCAGGTGTGGTGCGAGTTCCACATTGTAGTCTGCCTCTGGTTCCGCAGTGTTGTTGGTAAATCTGCTTTTGACTTGGTCTACATGCCTCCGGCAGGTTTTGCCATTGTCCATTTGTACTACCAGTAGCCTGTTTCCTTCCTTGCCCATTACTGTTCCTGCAAGCCATTTGGGACCCCTGCCATAGTTTAGTACAATCACTTTGTCCCCTATCTCATTCCATCTCCCCCTCGAATTTCTGTCATGGTACTCAGTCAGCTTACGGCGCTTTGCCTCAACGATTTCGTGCATGTCTGGGAGGATTAATGAGAGCCTTGTTTTTAAAGTCCTTTTCATCAACAGTTGCGCGGGGGGGATCCCAGTCAGTGAGTGCGGACGAGAGTTGAATGCCAGCAGCAGTCGCGACAGGCAACCCTGCAGCGTGGGACCTTGGATTTTAAGCATGCCTTGTTTAATGATTTGCACTGCTCTCTCCGCCTGGCCGTTGGAGGCTGGCTTGAACGGTGCCGTCTTGACGTGATTTATGCCGTGGTCAATTATAAAGTCTTGGAATTCTGTGCTGGTGAAGCACGGACCATTGTCACTGACCAATATGTCAGGGATTCTGTGCGTTGCAAACATGGTTGCGAGGGTCTCCACAGCAGTAGAGGTTGTGCTCGAGTTTAAAATGGTGCATTCGATCCACTTAGAAAATGCATCTACAACTGCGAGGAACATTTTGCCCATGAATGGGCCCGCATAGTCTACATGCACCCGCGACCACGGTTTGGTAGGCCAGGGCCAGGGGCTCAGGGGAGCCTCCCTGGGTGCATTGCTGAGATGGGCAATAATGGTGCACCTTCGGATGCAGAGCTCCAAATCCGCGTCAATACCAGGCCACCAGACGTGGGATCTGGCTATGGCCTTCATGAGAACGATCCCCGGGTGCTCGTGGTGGAGCTCCCGGACAATGCCTCTCTGCCTCGTAGAGGCATGACTACTCAGCTGCCCCACATCAGGTAGTCTGCTTGTAGTGATAGCTCATGCATGCGCCTGTGAAAGGGTTTTAATTCCTCAGGGCAAGCATCGCGAGCCTCTGCCCAGTCACCGGTTAGGACACATCTTTTTACTAAGGATAACGTGGGGTCGCTGGCCGTCCAGGCTCTGATTTGGCGAGCTGTCATGGGCGAACCTGTGGACTCAAAGGCATTGATTGCCATGACTATCTCACAGTCCTGTTCGTCAGACCCTTCCGTGGTCGCCAGGGGTAGCCTGCTGAGCGCGTCGGCACAGTTGTCTGTGCCTGGTCTGTGCCTTATGGTATAGTCGTAGGACGCCAGCATGAGTGCCCACCGTTGAATTCGCGCCGAGGCGTTGGCGTTTATTGCCTTGCTCTCGGATAGGAGGGACGTGAGGGGCTTGTGGTCGGTTTCTAATGCGAACTTGGCCCCGAAAAGGTATTGGTGCATCTTTTTGACACCGTACACCCACGCGAGCGCCTCCTCCTCTCTCATTCCGTACCCGCGTTCCACCCGCGAAAGTGACCTGGAGGCATAAGCTATGGGTTGTAATTTGCCCACACTATTGACATGTTGCAAAACGCACCCGACCCCATACGCTGACGCATCGCTTTTTACCTGGATCAAAGAAAGTCAAAACACTGTTGGAACACAGAAGGTTGCGTGCCTTATTGAAGGCGCGGTCCTGGGCTTCCCCCCAAAACCAATCGCACCCCTTCCTGAGTAGCTCATGGAGAGGCTCCAGCAGCGTGCTTAAGTTCTGCATAAAGTTCCCAAAGTAATTGAGTAGCCCGAGAAAGGCGCGCAGTTCTGAGACATTCCGGGGCCTGGGTGCCAGGCGAATTGCTTCTGTTTTGGACTCTGTTGTGCAGATTCCATCAGCGGCAATCCTTCTGCCCAAAAATTCAACCTCGGGTGCGAGAAAGAGGCACTTGGATTTCTTGACTCGTAGGCCTACCCGATCCAACCGCTTTAGTACTTCCTCCAAATTACGGAGATAGGAGTCGGTGTCCCTGCCCGTGATAAGTATGTTGTCTTGAAATACAACCGTCCCCGGGATGGACTTGAGCAGATTGTTCATGTTGCGCTGGAATATGGCAGCTACCGACCTGATGCCGAATGGGCATCGATTGTACATGAAAAGGCCTCGATGTGTGTTGATGGTGGTGAGTAGCTTGGATTGGTGAGTAGCTTGGATTCCTCGGTCAATTCTTGCATCATATACGCAGATGTGAGGTCTAGTTTTGAAAAAAGTTTACCTCCAGCCAATGTGGCAAATAAGTCCTCCGCTCTGGGCAGCGGGTACTGGTCCTGTAGGGAGACTCTGTTTATGGTAGATTTGTAGTCCCCACAGATTCGTACGGATCCATCAGGCTTCATGACTGGGACGATGGGACTTGCCCAGTCGCTAAATTCCACAGCCTTCTCGCAGAAGCCTGTCTAGTTCGTGTTCAATCTTTTCCCTCATCACATAGGGTACAGCTCTGGCCTTGTGATGGACTGGTCTAGCATCCTGTGTGATGTAGATTTTGACTTTGGCCCCTTTGAAAGTGCCCACACCTGGCTGAAAGAGATGTTCAAATCGCTTTATAACTGTTGAGCAGGAGGTCTGTTCCTCTCATGACATGGCATGGACATGATCCCATTTCCAGTTTAGTTTTGCCAGCCAGCTTCTCCCCAGCAGTGCTGGGGGGTCTCCAGGGACAATCCACAGGGGAAGTCAGTTCACTGTCCCTTTGTGTGTGACAGAGAGCATGGCCCTGCCGAGGACTGGTATGATTTCTTTGGTATAGGTCCTTAGTTTGGTGTCGACCCTTGTGAGTTTTGGTCTGTCTCTTTTATGCGGCCACCGTTGTTCAAATTGTTGAGCGCCCATGAGAGATTGACTCGCTCCCGTATCCAACTCCATGTTGACAGATGCCTGTTGAGTAGGACCCTCATCATTATAGGAGGCGTCCTGTTGTAGGAGCAGCGGCCATTGATTGTGTTGAGCCGCTGTACATCGGTGTCCCGGGTACTGTCCCCACCGTCTTCTGGTCCGCTTTCCGACCCATCCGATTCGTATACCAGCCGAGCTGCCGTTTCTTTGCACATGCGGGCCAAATGACCTGTATTTTCACAATTTCTGCAAACAGCCTGCTGAAATCGACATTCCCTTGACGAGTGCCCCCACACCTCCAGCACAGACCGGTTCCATTGTTCAAAGTGTTCTCAAAGAATGAGCTGCGTCTGGCTGATCTCTCTTGAGCTTCTCTCAGTTTGTAGTTGATTGCTCGCATTGTGGGTTGATGAGGTGTGAATGGCCGTTCCTGTGGCCCTTGATGGCTTCTGCCTGCTGTCGAGAGCCTGTTCTCCCGGTTTTGTCTGTGTGTGGGGGTAGCAGCTTGTTTAGTGCTGTGAACTTCTTGTTCCAATATTTCGTTAGTTGTCATACCTGCATTATAAATCAACCTCGTTTCTTCTCCCCCTACCAAGAATGTCTGTGCAACCAGTGCTGCTGCCTCTAAGGTCAGGTTCTTGGTCTCTGTGAGCTTTCGGAATATGCCTGCGTGGCCTTCAATGAAAAAGTCTCTCATCATTTCTCTCCTCAGTTCATCGGAGAACTCACATAAACTAGCCAACCTCCGAGTTCCGCCACGAAGTCGGGTATGTTCTGTCCCACACAGCGTCTGTATTTGTAGAACCTGTGTCTGGCCATGTGTAGGCTGCTCGCTGGCTTCAGGTGGTCTCTTACCAGTGTGCTCAATTCTTCAAACGACTTGCTTGCTGGTTTCTCGGGTGCCAACAGATCCTTCATTAAAGCGTATGTTTTCGAGCCACAGCTGGTCAAGAGATGGGCTCTTCTCTTGTCTGCCTTATCATCGCCTAACCAGTCTTTGGTCACAAAGCTTTGCTGGAGCCTTTCTATAAAGTCCTCCCAATTGTCTCCCGCATTGTACTTTTCATCCCATCCTCGTCGCCACTGTAAAGTCCTGTCCCCTTCGTACAGATTCACACGAGGCATGTATTGAAGTCAAGGTCACTCTGGATCTGCACTTTTATTTCACAGCTCTGGAATGCTGCACTTTCCTGAGACCTGTCCTTATTTCCCTGTCTCTTGCAAGTGCACCCCTGGTGGTAAGGTCTGCTGGTGGTTATAGGTCATATCTTATTACAGTCATATATAGCATGTTAGGATACAGTTATATATAATAATGTAAGATACATGACATGGGGAAGCTGGCCAAAATTAAATTTTTTTAAAATGGCGCCCAGCAGTATCGGCCGGTGGAAATCGGGACTTTGCAGTGGTGTTGGTGAGTAGTTTGGAGCGGAGATTCCACAGAGAAATTCATCTTGTCTTGATGAGCTCTTAATGAGCCAGCTGCTCCCTGGCCTTCTTAAGGGTTTGAAGCCAGGCCCTGAGGAGGGAAGTCGTTTGACTGGAGGACATGGCTGCTGGACCAGCTGGAGGTGTAGCGAGGATGGCAACCCATTTTTCTGATAGAGAACTGGAGACATTCATGCAGGCTGTGGAGGGAAGGAGGTGAGTGCTGTACCCCGATGCAGGCAGACCTTTTCGGGAAGTTTTTACCAATGTCTGGAGGGAGATTGCTGTGGAGATCTCAGGGGTCTCCATTCGTGACTGCACTGCCACCCAGTGCAGAAAAATGCCAAACAACATTATTTGTCTGATGAAAATGAGTATCTGTTCCACCAACTGCTGACCTTTCATCTGCGAGCCTCTCTTTCATCCTTCTCTTATTTCCCACCTTCACTCTGTAGTCACTGAAACAGCATTTCACTGTTGAGACCGGTATAGATATGTGTGTGTTCTCGCAATGTAGTCTCCATTTCATGTCACAGTTATAGCTGATTGTCAGGGACATACACTTTTGCGCTCATTTCTGAGGCCTCATGACATTGCTACTCAGCAACCATTCTTTGTTTTGCAGGCCAAGGTTGCGCACAACTGCATGGAACAGAGGAGGACTGGTGGTGGCGATCCCCAGCTTCAACTCCTGACACCTTTGGAGGAGATGGTAGAGGTGTTAGTGGGCAGACATGCTGCATTCCCTGTGGCCACCGGTACTGGTGATCTCCCTGTGGGTAGCATGGGTAAGTGAGGCCCTCCTTTAATGCTATTTCTCCCTGAAAGTGGGTAAGTGAGGCCCTCCTTTAATGCTATCTCTCCCTGAAAGTGGGTAAGTGAGGCCCTCCTTTAATGCTATCTCTCCCTGAAAGTGGGTAAGTGAGGTCCTCCTTTAATGCTATCGCCCCCTGAAAGAGCCAGCGCCTACTGTGCCTTTCCTTCTGAAAGTATGCTCGTTGCAGCCTCCATGCGTCAATCCCCTACCTCCCTCTCATGGCAGCCCTTGTGCCATTTATGCTTGCAGATGAGAGGTGCATTGACAGCCAGCAAGCGGGTCCTAGCATTGGTGCGTGTTGGAGGGAAATGACCGACGACAGCCTTGACAGCTGTGAAAGTTGAGACCAGGAAGGAGATGATGAGATGGAGAGTGCGAGGCGAGGCCTGGACGGCAGCCTTGAGGTGCAAGAAAGCCATGGGGATCCTGACACCCTAGAGGACATTGAAGCCTCGAGCCTACATGATACGCTGGAGCCCCCTCCATCCATTGGAGACTACTCCGAAGAGGTCGAGGCCGAGGGGGTCAATGTTGGCAGCACTGTGTCACTGCTTCCACCCACACATCCCAGCTCATACACTGGGAGTACGTGAGTACGTGGTCGGATTTAGTCGAGATAGCAGAGGGGTTTGCACTGGGTGTTGCACCGGGGCCTAGCGGGCTGCAGCATTGTGACTGGGCTAGGCAACCTCAGGGGCCATCTCTCTGGTGGTGGGGGGGGGAGGGGCGGTGGTGTGAGACTGCAGCAGAGTTCTGCTGAGGAGGACTCAGACGAGCTCATTGATGTTGGGGCTCATGAAAGAAGGGTGGAGGCCATGCATTCCCAGATGTTGGGGGCAGTGGCAGGGTGCCCGAGAGCCTGTTGGAAGTGGTGAGGAGCGTGGAGGAGTCTACCTCCCGCATTGTCGACAGCTCTGCGCACTCCATGGAGCCCATCATTGCCAGTGTGCAGACGATGGTGGACTCCTAGAGAGACCATGTGGATCCAGCTGTGATGCCATAACTGGTAGGTGATGTGGCAGATGCCATTGCATCACAGGCAAAAGGGAACAAGCATATTGGTGCTGTTTTGGAGAGGATGGCCTCGGCCCTTAAAACTCTGAATGTTCTCATGCAGTCTGTGCAGTCTGTGCAACAGGCCACAGAGTGTCTAAGTGTTGATATCTCTGGTGGCGTTGAGACTGTGGCTGCTCTCATTGCCTTCACGGCTGGGTCCATCATGGGCCACGGGGGAACCTTCCGGTGTGGTGCCACAGCACCGACCTGAGCTCCCTCAGATTGGTGGTGGTGGTAATGTCGCACCTCCGGGGAGTGATGCAGGCTCCTCGAACCAGGATCCTGATGATGTGCTCTCTCAGGATCACACCATTCCTGATCCCAGACCTGTCACTCCGCCATTGCCCCCAAGCATGGAGCCGCCCGAGCCAAGGCCGACTGAACCCTCCCAGGAGCGTGCTGACCAGTCTGCAGCCAGAGCTGGTCGAGGGCATCCTAGAAGGACATCTGTCGCTTCCACACAGGAAGCACAGCAGCCTTCCCAGACCCAGGAGGCAGCCACAGGGGAGACACGGCAGCATAGTAGTAGGATAGGCACACGTAAGAGGGGTTATAAGGAAATGCACAAGGATGAGAAATTATGTTGTGTTATGTTTTTGCATCGTTTTTTATGATGTAATAAATCTTTATTTTGTGTTCCTATATCTGGACATCATTTGACGATGGGCAATGATGTATGAAGGGTCTCATTGGGATGGCCATGGAAAAGTGAAGCTGCAGGGTCACGTGGGCTTTAACTTATCTGAATCGAGCAGCGATGAGACGGGTCTGCACCTCCCTTGCAGGGTTGCGATGGCGACGACGCCTCCTGGGTGGCTGCTGATGCACATCCCGGTCCTCCTCTTACTCCTCCTCCTCCTGCGCCTCTTCCTGCTGTTGCTGTGCCGCCTCCTGAGGTGGTACTGCTGGATCGATCTCCAGCGGCTGGCCTCCCTATGATTACCAGGTTGTGAAGCATGCAGCAGACGACTACGAAGATGGAGACCCATTCAGGCGAGTACTGTAATGCGTCACCAGAACGGTCCAGGCAACGGAACCTCTGTTTGAGGATCCCGATGCAGTGCTCAATTATGTACCTGGTGGCAGAATGAGCATCGGAGGAATGTTCACCAGCAGTCCTGGGGTTCCAAAGGGGAGTCAGCAGCCAAGTGGACAAGGGATATCCCTTGTCCCCAAGCAGCCATCCACAGTCCTGGTTTGGGCCCGAGAAGACGGCGGGCACAGTGCTCTGGCACAAGATGAAGGAATCGTGGCTGCTGCCTGGATACTGGGTATGAACTGCCATGATCCTGCGCTGGTGGTCGCACACCAGCTGGGTATTCAGGGAGTGGAATTCCTTTTTGTTCATGAAAATCTCTGCATGGGTTTGTGGTGCCCTCAGTCTGACATGTGTGCAGTCGATGGCCCCCGGCACCCTGGGGAACCCTGTAATGTGGACAAATCCAGCCTGCCACTCCACCTACTTCTCCCTGGTCATCGGGAACGATATGTATTGGACTCTTCTCTTATAGAGTGCATCAGTCACTTGACAGATGGAGCAATTGGTGGAGAACTGTGAGATATTAGAAATGTCTGGCAGTCGCAGACTGGAAAGAGCCAGTTGCATAGCAGTTCAGCGCTATGGTGACTTTTGTTTCAACGCTGATAGCTGTCCTCAGCCTTTTCTGAGGCTGCAGATCTGCCTACAAGGGATTGCACAGCTCCCTCAGGATGTCCTTCTTAAATCTGAGCAGACATTGCTCATCGCTTCGCTCCTGGAATGAAAACTGATGTCGGTACACCCTTCCCCCAGGTCTGTGCTGGGCCCCTCTGATGGCAGCTGGCTGATTGCTTTCTTCCTCATGCAGTTGATCTTCTTCAGGCTCTGGAGGCTGAAGCTGGCAAGCATCGGACTACTCGCCCACTATCTGGTCAGCGTACCTGACCTTCCTCCTGACACCAGCTCCTTCTTGACCAACCTCTCTGCATTGTGGTATGTGGCCATCTCCAGGCGCTTCTCCATGTTGGGCAGCCATGGCTGCTACCTCCCTTGCCCATTGCCTCTGCACCCATTGCTGACGGTGCCGCCTTCTCCTACGTGCCTCCCTATCTCTCACAATGTCGACAAGGCGTTCCCCAGCCAACATAGAGCCCATTGCATCTTTAGACTCAACCCTCACTAGGAGACCACTGTGCAGAACAGAATGAGGCCCACAGGCCATTGGTAATCATGGCAAGTAAAAAACAACACTTTTCAGACGTTGCCAAAAGTTGTCAAAAATCCGCAACAGTTTTTGGAGTTCCCAACAAATTCCTAGAACGCTGCAAAATTTTCCACCCCAAACATCCAGATCGCACCAAAACTCCTTTCTCCTCCTCTGGCGGTCTCGAGCAGCCCAGCAAAGTGCTCTGACACAAAAAGCTGTCAGGGCACCGTCAGGAAGCAGGTTGGTCTTTTTAAGGTGAATATGGGTTGGCAGCGGTGCGCACTGTGATTGCGTCATCATGGCCGCAACCACAGTACCACAGCGGAAGTCGGCCTATCTGGGCATAAGTCGGCATCGCTGGTGGCGGCCATTGGACCGGAAGTTGGCGGCCGCTCGACTCTGCCGCATGGCCGCCGCAATCTGGCGGTGTCAGACCTTGTTGGGGACCTGAATTTTGGCCCCTCTGTGTCTTTTCTATGCCTTTCATTTCTTTGATCGCTTTCACTTTGCCTTCCATTGTCTCATGCTAATATAATTTCTGCCATTTCACCATCTCCTGGTCTGCACTTAAGCACTTTGCAGGTCATTCGATTTCCTTTACTGTGTGTATACGTTTTTCCCTCCCCCTTGTTCATTTCCTTTTTAAATGCTGTTAATCTTTAATATCTTGCCAAAGGATCCACATACCAAAAACGTCAACTTATCTGTCCTCTCCACAACATTTTCTGTTTGTGTTTCCGCTTTCATGATCTGCGCTGTTGAGATAGATCGTCTGTATGAAAGAAGTATTTCAATTGGAGGATTACCTGACCTGCTTTCGAAACTAATGATTGCTTTTCTATTCTCACCACGGCATCCTAGATTTTCTCCTCAGTGACATCCCGAGTGGAAGTAAAGAAAATGATGATTTACAGCTGCCCAATGTGAAGTGGATGACCCCGTTGATAGTTCCAGGATTAGCCACACTGAAGTATTTGAAATGAGGTCTAGTTGTCAGGCACGCCTACAATTTGGAGATGCCCCATTAAAATGCTTGAATTAGCACGCTGTTACAGGCTTTAAAGGCCCAGGGCATTTTAAAGTCCCATGCAGCTGGTAAAAAGAGATCTGCAGTGAGGCAGAAGGTTTTACTTATAAAGAACGTCCAACAGGAGTGCAGATAGTCCATGGATTCTCTGCTGCAGATGAAAAGGTTGCTGGAGGAAATCAGGCTGAGTAGGATAGGACTTGTTTCAGCTGTGGCTCAGTGGGTAGCACTCTTGCCTCTGAGTCAGAAGGTTGTGGGTTTGAGTCCACTTGAGAGATCTGAGCACAGAAATCTAGGCTGACACTCCAGTGCAGTACTGAGGGAGTGCTGCAACATCGGAAGTGCTGTGTTTCGGATGAGACGTTAAACCGAGGCCCCGTCTGTTCTCTCAGGTGAATGTAAACAATCCCATAGCACCATTTCAAAGTAGAGCTGGGGAGTTCTCCTTGGTGTCCTGGCCAATATTTATCCCTTAATCAACATCACCAAAAAAATTGATTATCTGGTCATTATCACATTGCTGTTTGTGAGAGTTTACTATACACAAATTGGCTGCCACGCTTCCTACATTACAACAGTGACTACACTCCAAAAGTACTTCATTGGCTGTAAAACACTTTGGGATGTCCTGAGGTCATGGAAGGTGCTACATAAATGTTCATTCTTTTTTTCTTTTTCTTTTCTTCTTTGGCAGAAACCAGCATAGCCTCCACCCCCACCCCAAGGAGAGCTTGATAAGGGAAATGGAATGTCTTGGCCAGGTCAGTCAATGCTAACACTTATGTAATCCCACCTAAGACAATGCAGTGTAGAAGAGGTGTCGTGACATTACCAGGCCAGGCAAGGTAAAAGGAGCCAGTGACAGCTTCTAAGAATGCACTTTATTAAGCATGTTTGCCAATTACAATAATCTCTTCTTACATTAAATTCTGCAGCATCACATTAGCTCCCACCCCCTTTTCACAATACTTCTTTATATAGGTATAACAGAAAACCAAGGGCAGAATACTAATGAAATCTTAAACAAGTTCAGTTCATAAAGAGTACTGGCAACTGGAACACTATGCTAGCTCATTTTTAAAGAACAAGCCCCGGGAAATAGGTAGTTCGATCATTGGATAGTGCTTGAGTGCCCAGATATTTGGTGATGTTGTGTATCTGTAAAGCATGCACTCCCATGTTCCGCCACCAGGGAGTGCATCCCCTGAAGTCCCAAGGGATCCCAGCATCTGTTGGGAGCACTGTATATAAGCTGGCCCCTAAGGCCTGTTCCTTACTCTGGAGTGTCTTAATAAAGACTGAGGTCACTGTTACTTTAACCTCCCTGTGTGCAGTCTCATCTGTGTTAGGAACACAATAGGTATCATCTTCCTGCTTTGTGCATACTACAGAGAGAGTGCTAGGACAGACAGGGGACTAGCCAAACTGCCCAACTTGAGGAGATAACCATTGTTCTTTTTGGCCAAGAAAATGTAGAAATTTAGGGGCATGGTACCACCACCCAAATAATCTTCCATTTAATTTTATCCTTCCCACACTCTCTTCAATTTCCCTGCTAAGGTTATACCTGCTAAGCAGCTGTACAATGCTCAAGATGTATTATGATATCATTTCACTTTGAATGCATTGTCTTGGGGTTACATTGTAACTCAACTTCTTTTCTGTGAGTATCAGCTCAGTTTGATAGCTATCTCTGAGTTAGACGTTTGTGGGTTGTAAGCCTATTCTCTGATTTGAACATGTAATCTAGGTTGACACTGAAGTGTAGTTCTGAAGGATGCTACATTGTCAGCTTTTAGGTGAGATATAAACTGAAATCCTGTCTGACTGTTTAAGTTGTACTTTCATGAAGAGTAAAGCAGGAATTCAGCTCCACAACATACATTCCTCAACTAATACAACCAAATTACATCACCTGGTCATACATCTCATTGCTTTATGGGATCTCACTGTGTGCAATGAGTGAATAAGTTCTGCACTCTCTCCAGTTATGAGGATATTTTCCCTGGCAAACATAGCACTACCACTTAGTTAATCTGCTGTCCACAGATCCATGAAGTATGTTCAGTTAATGCTGTTGTCAAGCCCATGAGGTGGCTGCTGTGCAACGGCCACCACACATTCAAAAAAATCCAGGCACAGGCATCTTCCACCCTTCAAGATGTAGTTCTGGATCTGGAATATTAGGCACTTAATTGAAACATCTGTGAACTCATCCCTTTTTGGCGTGGAAGCAAGTCATCCTCACTTCGAGGGACTGCCTATGATGATGATGATGAACTACAGGTAGTGCCGTACCACCCCTCAGAGTATGGTCTGAAGGTCAGCCTAAAGCAGGTGCAGGTTAGTTGTTGGCCCCTGGTGAAGCAAAGTACATCCCCAGGTATAACCAGTACAATTGAAACCTGGAGTGTCATTGAGAGCACATGTCATCCCTGATGTGCCTTTGCAACTGAGGGATTGATCCTCTTACTCTGTTATGCAACATGATTGGAATCCCTAAAGGATTCCCATTCTCCCACTTTGCATTAATGTATCTTGTACAACAACAGTAATGGCCAAGACTGCAAGCAAATATCTGATGCAGAAATGCAGGCTGCAGCAAAAAGGGTCAAAAATTGAGGATACAGAAATATGCTTGATTTACAAGAATGTTTAGTAACCGGAAACTGCAATAAAATCATCAATCACAATTCTACAATAATCCAGTACATGTATACAGTGGGCCAGACTTGGTTTTCATGGAAGTGCACATATTATAAGGTTGAGGAGCTTCACCTGATTCTAGGAAATTTTGCATGGGACGAAATATTAAAATATTGGGATGCAAATGGTGTTTTGGATGCTTACAGGGTGAACACGGTGTGCAGCATTGGGATAATTTCCCTCCTCACCTGTACACTGGTAGATCTTCAGCAGGGCAGGGATCCTGCCCGTCCTATGCCAGCATCACGACTTGGCTGATTTTATGGGATAAGAATAATTTGAAAATGTTGAGCACATTCCCAGTGGGATTCCAAACTTCATTGGGGAACACCGCTCAGGGGAGAGCAATAAATTGCTTCTGCAGGCTTCAAGAGCCTGCAATTGCATAGCATGGCTGGCATCCACTGCGGCAGCAATTGTTTTTTTTACTAAGTATCAAAACAAATTGGGACATAGAGAGTGTATTTGGAGCCTTTGCATTTTAACTTCCTCTTTTCTTCCAATTATTATATTATACCCTCCCATATTTGGGGGATTGTATTCCCTCAGAAGATCGATCCTTACTATACACCTGGTTTCCGCTTTCAAATGATCCATATGAAATAATTAGCTTCATAACTACAGAGTTACCACAGAATTACACTGGCACTTGACCAGCTAGTTTCATTTTATGTTATAGTGGAACTACAGATTATAGTGGTTATAAAATTCACAGTTTATAATGGTCCTTATAATAGCATTTTGTTTCACTTAAAATGAATTAGAAACATCTTGCTATTCAGTAATTATTAACACTAATGATGGAAATTGGACTGTTCCACGTACTTAGATATAGAACACTGCACAAAAGTGAAAGGCCTGAGAGAAAAAAACTGGACTAGTCAATTTTATAAAAGAAATTGGGAATTGAACGATGGAAAGGACACTCCTGCTGGTGGACAGAATGGCCATGGATTTCCTTGAGGTCCTCGTCTTCTCCTGCCGTTACTTCAGCAGAAGTTCAGCGAAAGTTAAGGCGAAATGGCCAAATGTTGCCATTTACACAGTTTTTTGGGTTTCTACCAATCTGTCAGTTGAGAATCCCCATGGAATTTCAGGCAATAGTGTTTTCAATTATTTGCCCTTTTTATTCTTCTTCTTAGGCAATCCCTCGGACTCGAGGATGACCTGCTTCCACACTAAAAATGAGTTCTCAGGTGACTGATAAGTCCGATGTGGGAACTACAGTCTCTGTCACAGGTTGGACACATGATGGTTGAAAGGACGCTGGTTGAAGTGGCGGTTTGTTGAAGTGCTTGGGTTGTTATGCGCTCCTTCTACCATTTGCGCTAGGTCTCCGCTTGCTCCCGGCGAAGAGACTCAAGGTGTTTGGCGCCTTCCTGGATTATTCTCTTCCACTTTGAGCGATCTTGCGCCAGGGATTCCCAATTGTTGGTGGGGATGTTGCACTTCTTCAAGGAGTCCTTGAGGGTGTCCTTGAAGCGTTTCCTCTGTCCACTTGGGGTTCATTTGCTGTGTCGGAGCTCTGACTGGAGCGCTTGTTTTTGGAGTCTCGTATCGGGCATGCGGACAATGTGGCCCGTCCATCGGAGCTGATCGAGTATTGTCAATGTTTCGATGCTGAGGATGTTGGCCTGAGCGAGAACACTGACGTTGGTGCGCTAATCCTGCCAATGGATTTTCAGGATCTTGCAGAGACAGCTTTGGTGGTACTTCTCCACTGCTTTGATGTATTGCTTAGCACACTGTCAACTTTATTCAGTGCTGTTTCTGGAAACTTGTGTGTGTTACGCTGCAATAATAGTAACACACAACTGACTGACTCATTTGATAGCATCTGCATGAGTGATACTCACTTGAACAGTCATTTCACTGATATAAATACATACTATGTGCCAATCTATCTGTTAAGTACACCATTTATGGATGCAATGGACAATGCAGGCAATGCAAGTCCAGATTTACAGATAAGATCAGTAGGTAATAAATGCTGTGGAGCCATAGAGAAGAGTTCTGTATGGTGTGGTTGGGTAACACAAATATCTGGCCTCAAGAAAAAGAAAGAGCTTGCATTTATATAACATCTTTAATGACCTTAGGATGTTCCAAAGCGTTTTATAGCCAATTAAATACTTTTGAAGTATAGTCACTGGTGTAATGTAGAGAAAGAGCAGTGTATTTACTCATAGGAAGACCCCACAAGCATAAATACTGGCCAGGACACTGGGGCGAACTCCCTTGCTTATCTTCGAATCATGCCATGGGAGTTTTTATCTTTATGGAAGAGGACAGATGGGGCCTTGAATTGATGTTTTATCCAAAAGGTGACACCTCTGACAGTGCAGCACGGATGTGTCAGACTAAATTACATGCTCAAGTTTCTGGAGTGAGGCTTGAATTGAAAAGTGCAATAGTGAGCAATGAGGACATCCCAAAATAATGTCAAGATAGAATGTGTTTATATAGCACCGATCGTGTGTTCAGGACATCCTAATGAATTATTTTTGAAGTGTAGTCCCTGTTATTATGTGGGTAAAAATGACAACCAATTTACATAAAACAGCAAATGGGATAAATGACCACCTGATCTGATATTAGTGGTGTTGTTTGAGGGAGAAATGTTGGTCAAGATACCAGGAGAATTCAGAAAATGTTGGAAATTCTCAGCAGGTCAGGCAGCATCTGTGGAGAGAGAAACAGAGTTAACATTTCAGGTCGATGACCTTTCTTCAGAAGCTCATCAACCTGAATCTGGCCTTGTTGACCAGCTTACCAATTTCTGTGGGGGCGCTGAAACAATTTAAGTTTTGTAGAAAATTGGCCTGAGGTGATGCTGCCTTAGGTTTTCTATCAGTTGCTATGGGGAAGCATCTGGCATACTCTTGGCATCTCTTTGTCACAGCATAATCAGATTTAAAATTCATTGCAGGAGGGATCCCTTGGCACAACATATCAGCTCTGATAGGTCACGCACTGCACTATCCAAGGTGATAGCATGTGTTGCGGTTGGCAATGAGGGTATCTGCAATGACTTTTAACTTCTACAACAGGAGCAATGTTCCAAATTCACTTTGCCAATGGGGAGCCTTACCCGCTGAGAGGGAAAATCTCAAATTTGGGAGTCCACTGCCCACGATTTTCCAACCATTTAAAATAATGATCAGGAAATTATGTGCATTGTGGATCCGAATTTACGATATACACTTTGGGCAAGAGATGAAGTCAGAAAATTAATCTTTTTCTTGCTAATGGTTTTAGTGATCCAACATTACTAATTTTTATGACAATAGCATAGGCATTAGCACCTCTCCTGCTAGACCTGTTTAGAGTTAAACACGAAAGAGGGAAATTAGAGCAAAGGGAGAACAGTACAACTGAAACCAAAAATTGCTGCAACTACAACTTATATTGGGCCCAAGTTTCCACATGATTTGCGCCTGATTTTTAGGAGCAACTGGTGGAGAACGGACTATCTTTGAAATCGCAATTCTCCACATTTTTTTTTCTGCAGTTCTAGTCAGGTAGAACAGTTCTACTTTGGAACAGAATTTTTTCTTCAAAAGGGGGCGTGTCCGGCCACTGACGCCTGATTTGAAAGTTTCCACAGTGAAAACGTACTCCAAACTAACTTAGAATGGAGCAAGTGAAGATTTTTGTAGAACTGAAAAAACCTGTTCTACACATTAAAAAATCAGGCGCAGGTTACAAATTAGGCGTCCAGAACGAGGTGAGAGGGGAGGGGGGGGGAAGGCAGTCATTAAATTCTACAATAAATCCTTATTTATACTTCTACAAATATTATACAAATAAATCCAACCTGAATAAACATTTATAAGCAAAGAAAAGATTAAATAAACCATCTTCCTACCTGTGTGAAAGTGCTTCAGGCACGGAGAATTCTGCAGTCAGCCTGAGGCGCCCGTTATTCCCGCGGGGGGGGGGGGGAGGAGGCGCCCGTTCTTCCCGCGGGGGGGAGGAGTCGCCCGTTCTTTCCCGCGGGGGGAGGAGGCGCCCGTTCTTCCCGCGGGGGGGCGGAGGAGGCGCCCGTTCTTCCCGCGGGGGGTGGGGGGAAGGAGACAGTGAGAAGTTTGCAAGAAGCCTCAGTGCTGATGGCAATGTGCTTTTATTAAAAAAATGTTCAAAAATTAAACAGCTACAAAGAACTACAAAAATGGCCGAGTGCCAATGTTTCCTTCACACTGCGCGTGCGCGAACGCTCCAACGTGCAGGCGCAGCATTGCTGGCAGGAAAAAAACTAATTTAAATAGTACCCGCCCCCTCCCACTTACAAAATCGGCGCGAGTGTAGGCTCCGCCCCCCTGGGCGCCGCGCCAGGCAGACAAGGAATTGCAGAACACTCCAGAATCGCGATTTTTTTTTTAGGCGCCATTTTAGGCTCGGATCGGCGCCCGTTTTTTATCGTCTGGAAACTTGGGCCCATAGTGTTTTTTTTATATTCATTCATGGGATGTGGGCATTGCTGCCAAGATCAGCATTTATTGCCCATTCCTAATTGCCCTTGAGAAGGCGCTGGTGAGCTGCCTTCTTGAACTGCAGAAGTCCGTGTGGTGAAGGTGACTTTGTCGTAGCGGTTAGGGTACAACTGAGTGGTTTGCTAGGCCATTTCAGAGGGAAGTTAAGAGTCAATCACATTGTTGTGGGTCTGGAGTCACATGTAGGCCAGACCAGGTAAGGACGGCAGATTTCCTTCCCTGAAGGACTTAAGTGAACCAGATGGGTTTTTACGATAGTCCGGTAGTTTCAAGGTCACCATTACTGATACTATATTGCACATTTATTTAATTAACTGAATTTAAATTCCCCCAGCTGCCGTGGTGGGATTTGAACTCATGGTCTCCGGACCATTAGTCCCAGCCTCTGAATATAGTAATGTAGAACTAATTAAAGAAAGGCTTCATTTTGCTAGCATTAATCTGCTGCAAATAGGGAGTGAAGGAGAACAATATGAACACAGAAAGAGCTGAAGGGACATAAATACTAATACAGGTACAGTATCAAAAATACGGAAGCCTCGGGACCGAGGCCGGTCCGGATTCTGGGTATTTCCAGACTTCAGAATGTCTTCCTGATGTCCTGAATCCGGAAATGCCCAAGCTCAGGTTTGTGTATTTCTGGACTTCGGAATGTCTTTCCGACGTCCCAAGTCCGGAAATGCCTGGGCCCAGGTAAGAAGGAAAGGGGGCAGGGTGGGGGGGGGGGTTGCGAGGTAAGGAGCAGGCGGGCAGGCAGGCGGGCAAGCGGGGAGAGGGGGCAAGGTAAGGAGCGGGGAGTCCGGCAGGCGACAGGGTCAAGAGAGTCCGGCGGGCAATGGGGCCTGGAGAGTCCAGTGGGTGGCGAGCCAAGGTAAGGAGCAGGCTGCGGGGCCTGGGGAGTCGGTGGCAACCTGAGGGAGGGGATAGGTCGGCGGTTGCCCGAGGCGGGGGTCCGGATTCCAGAGCGTTTTCAGGATTGCGAACGACCCCGCCATGGATCGTCCCAGTGTCCAGATTCTGGAACATTATGGATTCTGGAACTCTGGGTTTTCGACGCTGTACCTGCAGTGATAAAAAACCTTTGAAATAGTAGAATGAATCAACTTGTCAGAAGTGTAAGTACTAAACCTGAGAAGTGACAGGTTGTGTCATTTAACCATGTGCAGGACACAGAATATTAGATGCCAAAACTAGAGGGTTGTATTACTGGATCTAAACAATAGCCTAGAAATTGTGTACGGGGCGGTAACACTTGCGAGGAGTGAGATTTTGCGCTAGGTACAGAAGTCTCACCCCTCCCGATAAATTGGGGTTGCTGCCCTGAAAATGAAGTGGAGCGCTAAATCAAGTGCTCCATTTCTTTTCTGGGGCGGAAGTGAGGAGCACGGCTCAGCAACGCGACATATTGGGCCACGTATCGCTGCAGTGTCGGAGGGACTCTTCTCTGAATTAAAGGGAAGGGCCCAAGCTGCAGACTCTGCATAATAGGAACCCACCTACCTGGACCACTGGGGAACAGGGCTGCCACGCAATGCACCCAGCACTCAAGCAGAGTGCTGGGCTAAGTGATCTTTTCACCAACAGGTTTTAAGCAAGTGCAGAGGCAGGGAAAGGGAGGAGGGGGAGGAAAGAACAAATGGCAAGGTTTGTGATTGGGTGGAAGGCAGGAACGATTAAGTAACAGTAGGTATGATTGTGCAAGGCAAAAGGAGATGGTAATGGGACAAGTAAAGAAACAAAAGATGGGTCTAGAAGAGGTGCATATGGAAATGGCAGATTCATCCAGGTACCGTCTGAAAAATTGGGCAAAGAGATTATGATCTGAAATTGTTGAACTCAGTGTTGAGTCCAGAAGGCTGTAAAGTACCTAATTGAATGATGAGGTGCTGTTTCTCGAGCTTACACTGAGCTTCATTGGACCAGTGTAATAGAAACAGTGTAATAAGCCTAGGACAGAGAGGTCAGAATGGGAGTGGAGTGGAGAATTAAAATGACAGGCGACCGGAAGTTTGGGGTTATGCTTACAGACTGAAAGGAGGTGTTCTGCAAATTGGTCACCCAATCTGCATTTGATCTCCCCAATGTAGAGGACACCATATCGTGAGCACCAAATACAGTATTCTAAATTGAAAGAAGTACAAGTGAATTGCAGTTTCACCTGGAAGGAGTGTTTGGGGCCCTGGACGGTGGGAAAAGATGAGGTAACATGGCAGGTGTTGTTCCTTTTTACTCCTCCTAATTAAGGATTAGGAATGTAGACAATATTGCTATTCAGAACCAACTCATGAGCAACCTGTAATTGCACAGTGTGACCTGTCACCCATGGTTGGGGCAGAGTGACTGTACCTGCTTTGCACCTTATGGTGGTTTAAACTGGGGAGCCATGCCTTGGGTGAATTCACATCTTATGTTGCAATTCCAATGGGATAGTGATGAATGACTGTACAATTCCAATACATTTCCTCCCCTTAGCAGGACAAACAAGGTTGCTGCCCTCACAACTATTTACTTTGGTAAATGAGTCACTATATGAAACGTGCAAAATTATCCCTGCAAGTATAGCATAGGACTGTGACCATAAAAGTTCCCTTTAAGCTGATAAGATATTTATACTTTTCTAAGCAACTCATGGAACAGCTGTACTAATTTAATGTGGTTGGCCCAGAGTTTCCTGAGGACTTGTGCCATTATAATGAAAGAGGAAATTATGGAGTAAGTGACTTACACCATTAAATATACCACTCCATATTTTCTTGGGACTTTTTGCCTGTTACCCTTGACGAAAACAGTTAGAAGATAATTATCAGAGCTCCATCCCCACTGAAATCAATGATGATTATGATTTTTCTGCACTTACACTGGTTTTCATGTCGCTGCCACTTAGACTTAAAAATAACAGTGTCGGTGACTTGGCAGTGGCTGATTTATTGCTCCAAGATTGGGTTTAAACAACCAGTTGTTAAAAATGTATTACTGTTTCAAAGATTAAACAACTTGAATCCACTTCCTGCACCTGGGATTTTCAATGTTAATATTCCCACGCCATTCAATTTATGAGAGTGTTTGCAGAATTTGAATGACCCCTTCTCTCTTTTACTCACTAACGCCTTGAACACAACAAGCATATCTCTTGCAATAACTCTAATTTGCTTATTAATCTTTATTTTTTTAATCAGTTATGAGTAAACTGATGTGTATATATACCTCAAAAACATTTCAAGTCCATATACCCAGAGGAATCTCAACATGTCATTTTAGAGATTTTTGCTGTTCACAAAGATCTTCAGTCTCATTCAAACCCAGTTAGCTTGTTTAACTTGTTTTATGTAAGCCACAAAAATAACAGTCAATATTTATTTTATTCCTAAATTATTAATAATGTATAATGTAGTGACTTGGAGTGGCCTGAATTCATAGATCACATGTACTGATTAAAAAACTGATTAAAAAAAAATGTCAGAACTCAATAAGGGGCATTGCAGCTTAAAATAATTGTAGATTCAAGTTTATTAAGAAGTTACGCTTCCATTCACTGAAACACTCCCACAGCTCTGGGTGGTGAAGGTGCTGTCACTTCAGCTCTTAAATCGGTGCTGAGTGCCTGATTCGCTGTAATGCTCGTTGTGACTGTTTCTAATTAGAAAACCAGCAAAATTTGGAGCAAATTAGCAACTGCGAGATCAACGCACTAGATGGCGGGATTTACCATGTACATCACCAATCTCGTCGTTGTGGGAAAATCTAGGCCGTTGATTTCAGCTATTTTTTGTGGGTTAAAACTAAATGGGTAAAGCAACTCTGAAGCACTGCAAACATTGAACAAAGATTTTCCTTCTGCACACAATTAATTATCACTCAGAATTTTATCGGGTGTTCTCTCAATTGGCTGTTGTGAGTTTGGTGGCAGATTAGCGGAAACCTCTGGAAAGACACGTAAACAGGCTTTCCGCTGATCCTCCATCAAGGTCACAGTAGCCGCTCGGGAGAATACCCGAAGAAATTCTCAGGGTTTATCCAGGAATCCAAGGTATAACATGGAACTGGTGAAAAAATAGGAACCTGGGCGCACTGTTGAGGGTTGTTATGTCAAATGGGGGAACTTTGCATGGAATCCAACAAAGTCCACTTCTCATGTACACAAATGACTTGCATATTAAAACCAACATGAGCTGTTCAACTGATTACACAAAAATAAGTAGAGCAATAGAGATAGAAGATGCAGAAAAAGATTTTCAAAACGGAATTTGATTAATTCTGTAATACTGTTATACTATTACACATTGGTCATAAAAAAAGCAGCATAATCATAAAAGGAATGGAACTGAAGTAATAGAGATTTAGCATGGCGCCTGAGAATAATAGTAGACACATAGGCTAGAAATTCGGTATTATTTCAGTTGGGGTGTTACTTTTGAGAAGCTGAAAGTTTACTGTCAGGTGCTAAGCAATCACACTGCCCACTAAGTTCAGTCTCAGTGCTCAAAGAATGCAGGGGAGTGCTAAATCACATGCTAATAGCATAGATGAGTGGCTTTAGGCTCCAAGCGATAACGAATATGAGGTGTGTAATCGGGAGTGAGCATTGACGAAGGCGCCTTCCAGCCATTAAAGGGGAGGATCACTGGAGTCTGCACACAAGCCTCCAATGATTCAGGGAATGCAGAATGGTGTGCTATGAGATGATGTGTAAAGGCCTTTGATGGCCCGCAACATTCCGGGGACCAAGCAGCCTTTATTTGGCTGCAGATACATCCTGTGCTCTCTGCCACTCATAACTGACCTTTTGGAATGGAAGTTCCTTGACAGCTGGGGCACATCGCTTTAAGTAGCAACCCGCCAGCCACCAGCCGGCTGGTTCACGCCTCTGTTCCCTGGCACTGTCAGCACGAGGCAGTAAGGCGGGGGCGCTACTGAAGTTTGCCAATTGGGCGCCCAGCTCACTTCCGATAACACAACACCACATATTCGTTACCGATTGGAGCCTAATGCCACTCACTATGCTATTAGCACCTGATTTAGCGCTTCCCTGCATTCTTTGAACGCTGAGACTGAAGTTAGTGGACAGCGAGATTGATTAGTGCCTGGCGCTAAACTTCCAGCTTCCCAAACGTTAACACCCCAACCAGGGCGATACTAAATTTCTCGCCCCTGATAACTTATATGGCGAGAATAGTGAAGCTTAGCTTTTACAGTCTAAAATTATTGTTTAAGCAGAGACCTAATCAAAATATGAAAAATATGAAATGATATAGCTGAGATAATTCCATATAATATTCTCCCTGATAGCAGGCATAGGTCTCACTGTGGACCTGCTGAAGGCTCTAAGGAGAAAAAAAGACAAAGGCAGAGATAGATTACTTTTAGAAAGTTTGGCCCGCTGCTCCCAGAGGAGTATTTTAAAAATTTACTAGGCAGCTTTCTTTGGCACAATTCGGGCTTCGGGTGCCGCAGTTTAGAATGGCAGCGCTTTAGGATGTGGCCAGTGCCAGGACAACGATAGATGGAAGTCCCGCCCCCAGCCAGACTTCCACCCCCTCAAAACGATCCCTGGAATTTCCACCCTAGAATAAAAAGCAAGATCTTTTTTTTGCTTAAAGAGCATTAAATACTTGGAATAATTTATCAAATGAGGATTTAGAGGCAAAACATTGGATTTATTCAATTGACAATCTGATGCTATGAGAGGGTTAATGGACCAGAAGGCTGAAATTTGAAGGCTTTTATTCATCTGTGACTTTATTTTCTCATTCCAATGTCGATGACATTGGCAATTCAGTTAAATCTAATATTACACAAACTTGTTTGCAATTTATTAGGTTGGTTGGGATTAAAAAAGACACCAGGTTCCTTCTTTCTAAAGAATATTCAAGAATTTTGGCAAATGTTTTGCTTTTCTTCAGTAATGGGAGGATGAAGTAAATTACAAATGTCCCTCTCTTATCTGTTTGAAAAGGAAGTAGGAGCAGTTACAGGATGACCATGCATCATAAGGTTCTCTTGTAATTCGTCTCACTGTTACACAGCTTGCTTGAAAAATTAATTTGTTCAATGTTTTCTGGTATTTAAATAATTTCAAATCAATGATCCCACCTACAAAATTTTATAACGTACACAAATTCAAGCTGGAATAGAAAGAAAAACTGTACCTGAAGAACCAACAAAATAGTGTTCTAGTGTGTATGGTTCCGGGTTGTTCAGTTATGTGACTTGCTTGACCTTATATTATACAGATTTAGTGGAAGTCTTCTGATTCTTATTATAGCTCTGAACTCAATTACATTTACTGTAAATTAGAAATGAACTGACTTATGTTTTTACTAAGTTTCTTTGCCCATCCGTGTCGTTGTCTACCATAAATTGTAAAAGGCCAGCTTTGTACTGAACCAAGTTATTCAGAAATAAAGTGAATTATAACTCAAAGCACCTACTGAATAAAAATCAATCCCTGTAGTTCATGAGGGTGTGTAATAAAGTGTGTGGCAAAGGTGTTTATGCTATTGTGGGATTGAGCCAGCTGGGCCCATTGCCACACCACTGGCTACTAGTATTGGCAAGACCTAAAAGAGAAATTGAGTGAGCTTAAAGCAGTGTTATATTTTATAAATATTATGGGTTACATTTGCTTAGACAGATGGGAAAGGAATTGTCCAACATACTTGCCATGCCTCATAGTCTTCAGTGTTATGTAAATACCAGAAGTTCCACCCATTCGAAGTGATGATTGATTTAAGGGACAATTAGCAGGTTACTCCATGCTGCCAATCAGTGAATGCATTTGCCTTATAGGAAAACAATTGAAGTGGGTGGTGGGGGGGGGAAGTCCAACCCAATGGAAGTGCACCTCCTGCTGGCCAATTATGGAGTAGCATAAACAATCATCTTTGAAATGGCTTTGATTCTAACTGCTTTCCCACAGTTACAATGTTTACATACATAACATCGTGCTCCTCTTCAGCTATAAAACAAGACAGAATAGGTAAACAGAAGGGCAAGGGAAGGGGGGAGGGGGCAGGGAAGGAGGGTGAAGGTGACATTTTATAGCTTACATTGTGCATGAATATGAGGAGACGCAACATGACTGCATTATATTTCACCGAGATACATTACATGCAATGAACATGTACGGGAGGAGAATGCCCGCTTAACGGGTAAAGTTGAAAGGCTGGAGGGGCAACTGAGAGCAACTTACAGGGCAGCTAGCAGTAGGGGGTTTGTGAGTGGGAATCACGGGCCCTGCCAAGAAAAAATCCAAAGCTTGACTCAAGCTCTAGCCAAAGCCAAAGGCATGGTTTGTTTGATGACCCCGGGGGAAGCTCGGGTGGACTGGGGAGAGGGAGGAGAAGATAGCAAGGATTGGAGGCAGGGTAGGAACGTCCAACCACCATTTGAAGCACCAAAGGGACCGATGTGGCCCATACGGCAGCAGACATTCAGTCTGCCCGTAGACGCCGCCGGTCAGGGTGCGCTGCAAAGCGATTTTGTGGTTCTTCTCACCACCCCGGAGTTGCAGAATATGATCTCTGGGATGTCCAAGTTAAAGAAAGAAGGGGATCCCTTAGTTCACTTCACCGAGGTGGACCAGGTTGGGGGGATTAATGGGTGTAGTGAAGCCGAGGCTCACAAACTGTTGCTGTTTTCCCTGGATGGGAAACTGTATCAGGCCCTGTCCGCCGAGACCAAACGGGGACAGGGGACCATGGCCGGCTTAAAGGAGGAAATCCTGAGACCATGGGTCACACCCAGGGCAGTCCATTCTCTAGGTCGAGAGGACGCTGAAACTGGCAGGGGAAGCACCTCAGGCATTCGCGGACAGGCTCTGGCTCGTCTACGCAATGGCCACAGGTGGGGTGCTCGACAGAGCACAGTTGTGGGGGGGCCGAGAAACCATTGGCTCAGGACCCTCGTGGCAAACTGTTTGCCACGAATAAGGGTAAAAGCAGAGGCCTGGTTTGACTCAAAGGACCTTGTGAATACGGAGGCCGGAGTGCTCCATCACATGAGCCTGGCTTTTAAAACCAGCTCAGAGAAGGAGGTCAAACCAACTAAGGGCAGGATACATGAAATGAAGGCCAGTGAGGCTAGTAAAAAGGAATGGTGTCAGGAAGGGGTTAGTGCAGGGAAGGCTAGGACATGTTTCGGGTGTGGGAAGATGGGACATTGGAGGAGAGACTGCCTGGCCCTGAGGAGGGGGCAAGGCAAAGAGGATCCTCCAGTGCCTAAGAGGAAACCTGTTGAGGCGAAGGGACCGACTGCGGAACAATTTGATGTTCTGATGGCCGCCCTTCAGACAGTTTTTGTGCCAGAGCAGGGAAGGGTAGACGCTGCCGTGAGCAGGGAAATCCCGACCACTCCGGTAATCCCACCACCCTGACTAGCGCACACCCAGCCTGAGTACATGTGTTCACTCACGTACAATGAGTGGAGTAGATCATGCATGAGGATGAGGGTGCAGAAAGTAGAGGGGAAGTACTTGGTGGACACCGGAGCTTCGAGCACGGTGACCCATGCGAGTAACCCGACCGATTCACCTTGGCATGGTTCCATTCGGTCTCGTAGGGTTCACCAGGAACGAGCAGGCGGGGTTGATGTCCAGGCCATTAGCCATAGATTTAGGATCCCTCTACACCAGGTGGGAATGCATCCTAATAAAGTGGGAACAGCCAGGATCAGGAGTCCTAGGGGCCGACTTTATGTTCGCCCACAGGATTATAGTGGGACTGTAGAGGGATGTGATCGGAGCCCAGGAGAGGCGTGAGTTTGGGGCCAGGGGCCCAGAGGCAGCATGGGTCAGCCCACACTGCGATATGTGTGTGCACTAGGTCCGTGTAGCAGAGCAGGTTTCCAGTCGTCTTGGATAACCCTTGCCACTGGATCAAGACCTAGCTCTGTCAAGCCCGTGTGGTGGCTGGTGTGCAACGGCCACCACATGTTAAAAAAATCCACGCACAGGCATCTTCCACCCTTCAGGATGGAATATTAGATCCTTCATTGAAACACCTGTGAACTCATCCTTTTTTTGACGTGGAAGCAAGTCATCCTTGTTTCGAGGGACTTACTATGATGATGATGATGCTGACATGAAAAAAGTATTAATAGTGGGAACCAAAGAGGGAAAGAAATTAAGAGGTTTTTCAAGACAAGTGATTATTATATAAAAATTAAACTTGCTTTAAAAACATCAGGGAATTTGCACTTCGTTGAGTTTTGAAAACCCACATTTTTTTATTCCCTTTATCGAAAAAAATTGCTTTTTGAAATGTGAAAAACCACACGAAGGATTGAAAGCAGATGATTTTGGTAAAGCACCTTTGAGTCGGAAGGTCAGGGGTTGGAGCACTACTCCAGATAGCCCCAGCGATCAGGGATGAGAGTAACAGTCTCTGTATATTGGGTTGGCATCCAGAAGGGTACTTGCGTCTAATGGGAATGGAATGGTAAAGCCACATCGCATCTAGCCAGAACTTTGACCTGCCCCAACTATACAAATAGCATCCTCCCTGTAAGTATGGAAGAAGGCTAGCACCAGGCATGGGTGCACTGATGGCCAGCTTCAGCTCATTTCCACTGGCGGAGCTAGACAATCAGAAATTTCAGGCCCTGCGATTAAAGGGGTCAAAGAGAAAAGCCTTAAATGGTTGAAGTCATACTTGACAGAAAGCAGGAGGGTCATGTGTGTTGGAAGCCAATCATTATTGCCCCAGGACATTGCTACAGCGATTCTTCAGGGAAGCATCTTCAATTCAATAATCTTCAGTTGCTTCACCAAGTTTACATCATAAGTTTAGGATTTGCTGATGATTACACAATGATCATCCCAATTCACAACCAACCTACAGCAGGACTTGTACAACATCCAAGCTTGGGGTGACAAGTAGCACGTAATGCTCAAGCCAAATATGTGTTGGGCAATGACCATCTCCAACAAAAAAAAAACAACCAACTTCCCTGACTATCATTGAGTCACCATTATCAACATTTTGGGGTCACCACTGACTGGATTAGCCCTATCAAAACCATGGCTACAAGAACTGGGAACAGGCTTGGTCCTGTGAAACAAGTCACGTTGTGACCCATCAGAGTTTCTCCACCATCGACAAGGCTTGTGTCAAGTGTGTGACACAATACTCACCAGTCATATGGATGGGTACAGCTGCAATAAAATTCAAGGGGCTCAACATTATCAATGACATAGCAATGTGCTTGATTGGCACTTCTACCATTGGATGCAATATCTACCCCTTCCATCATTGGCGATTGCAGTATCTATGATCTACAGGATGCATTGTATCAACTCACCATGGTTATTTAGATAGCACCTCCCTTCCCTGTGACTTCTATCATCAAGAATGACAAGCATGGAAGTGTCGTTGGAACATCATCACCTTTATATTTCCTTTCAAATCATACACAATCCCTGTCATTTTAATTCTCCACCCCACTCCCACCCTGAGCTCTCTGTCCTCGATCTCCTACACTATTCCAATGAAGCTCAATGGGAGCTCCAGAAACAGCTCATCTTTTGCTTGGGAAGATTACAGCCTTCTGGACTCAACATTGAGTGCAACAGTTTTAGATCATAACCACTGCTCCCATTTTTTCAGACAGCAGTTGTTGGTAATGATTCTACTGTGGTAATTTACAACTCCTCTGGACCCATCTTTTGTTTCTTTTATTGTCCCATTACCATCCCCTTTTGCCTTGTACCATCATCCCTTTTGTCATTTGAACTTTCCTGCCTTCCACCCTATCATAGAACTTTCCATTTATTCTTTCCTCCCCTCCCCCCTTTCCCTGCCTCTGTACACGCGATATGTGTGCACGCTAGGTCCGTGCAGCAGAGCTGGTCTCCAGTCGTTTTGGGTAACCCTTGCCACTGGACCAAGACCTAGCTCTGTCAAATCTGTGAGGTGGCCAGTGTGCAACGACCACCACATGTTAAAAAAATCCACGCACAGGCATCTTCCACCCTTCAAGGTGTAGTTCGGGACCTGGAGTATTACGTCCTTCATTGAAACATCTGTGAACTCATCCCTTTTTGGCGTGGAAGCAAGTCATCCTCGCTTCGAGGGACTGCCTATGATGATAATGACTTGCTTAAAACCTGTTATGTCTCTAATGTTTTTGAGTTCTGATGAAAGGTCATCAACCTGAAATGTTAGCTCTGTTTCTCTCTCTACCTGACCTGCTGAGTATTTCCAGCATTTTCTGTTTTTGTTTCATACACAATAATTATTTGAACATATATCACTGTTCCTTCATTATTGCTGGTCCAAAATCTTGTAATTCCCTACCTAATACTGTTGTGGGAGCCCCATCAACGACTGCAGTGGTTCAAGGAGAAGGTCTACTACCACTACCTTTTCAGGACAACCTGGATCGGCAAAAAAAAATGTGGCATTGATAGCATCATCCACATCCTCATCTAAAAGCAAATTGTGGTTTACTATTTGGGGGATTGCCACAATTGTTTGCAATACAGTACCGTAAGAAACTTTGGCTGTACTATGGAAAGAAATAGTTTTACTGTTTTATATTTACATGCTTGAAGATTAGGTAAACACTAAAGGCTGAAAGTGGATTTTGGTCTGAAATATGAGCATGTCCAAATCTTTCTGCTCAAAGAAGACATACAATAAAGAAGCTCTCCTTGTTTTTTGCCTTAAAAATATTTGATTCTTAAAATGGTATTTCCATATGGAAACTTGCTTAATATTCAAAAAAGATAGAAAGGACAATAAAAGGTAAAATGATCCTATGGAGCATTAAATTATGTTACTAATGGATTTCCTGTACTGTTGCTCACAATGCAATAGATGATAAACTGTTAAATTGGATACATTTCTGATATATTTTATGATTACAAAGCATGAAAGACCATTGTGCATTCTGCTTGCATCACTGATCTGAATAATATCAGTTACAAGCACAACCATTCCACACATAAAGGATAGGAGCAAAGAAGAGTGAGATTTAAATGAGACATTCTGGCCGGAATTTTCCCACTGCCACGGATGCAGGTCTGGAGGCGGGTCAGCAGTAAAAGTTGCAGAAGATGGGAGTAAGTCGGGACCACGCCTCATCCCACCTCCTCGCGCCATTAACTCGGGCGCATTTGCCAGCCCACCACAGACCCAAACGGCAGAGGTGGGCGACCTAATTATTCTCATTAAATCCTTGTTGTGAGACACGTAACAGGGATTTTAACCAGGCATTTTGAATTTCACTGGATGACTCCAGGAGTCATGCAGCTTGGAAACCACATCTGTCAACGTGAGATGGAAGCTCAGTGGCCATTGATCAAGGTCATTATTGTAGAACATGGAAGTCACAATTAATACACCCACATTACACCTGATTACTTGCCTATGGGAAAGGCTCTTGCTGACTCCATTTTGAGCTCAGATTTAGTTGTCTAGAGTTTGCAAGTTGATTCTGCAACCTCGGAAGTCACTCTCATCACATTGCCAGTAACAATCGAAACATTGACAGATTGCTCCTTTGGTCTCTACTTGACCTGCCATCTATTACATCAACATGCCACTTATACTGTCTCAACTTGGCCCTCAAAATCCCACAATGATCAGCCCCAACACCAGCAGCACCAGACACGCCAGCAGCACCAGGCACAACAGCAGTAGCAACAACACCAATTACCTGATGCACCACAGAACAGAGGGCATCAGTGCAGGGCTGCACCACGCTGGAGGCGATACCCCCAATACAGGGTATACAGGCAGAGGATGAGCTTTCTCAACATGACTGAGCTGCAATGCCAAAGGAGGCTCAGGCTATCACTCCAGGTCATTGCAGACATTTGTACTTTCCAGAACAAGACCTACAGCTCAGCGTGTCTGGTGGACACACCTTACCAGTGACTGTCAAAGTCACCAGTACGCTCAACATCTTTGCCTCAGGCTCCTTCCAGAGATCTTTAGCAGACATTTGCGAGATCTCACAGCTGGCCAACCACAGATGTATCACACAGGTCAATGATTTCCTGTTTGACAAGTCAGCCAATTATGTAAACTTTTCCACTGATTTTGCCAGTGTTACTGAGTGGGCGCTTGGCTTTGCTGCTCTGGCTGGCTTCCCATGGGTGCAGGGCATCATTGACTGCACAAATATGGCCATCAGGGCACCCCATCATCACCCACGAGTGTTTGTCAACTGCAAAGGCTTCCAATCCCTCAACGTGAAGCTGGTCTGCACCCATAGGAAGATCATCATGCCTGTGTGCTCCAAATTCCCTGGCAGCTGTCATGACTTGTCATCCTGGCCAGTCCACACTCCCTCAGATCTTTGCACCGACAAGCACACTTACCAGATGACTGCTTGGAGACAAGGGTTATCCAATAAAAACATGGCTCATGATACCCTTGAGGAGGCCAAGTACGTAGGCCCAGGAGTGCTATAATGAAAGGCTCAAGTCCACCAGATGTGTCATAGAAGAAACAATAGGCATGTTGAAGATGTACTTCAGATGCCTTGACAGATCTGGAAGAGCCCTTCAGTATGCACCAGCCAGGGTCTCCAGAATTGTCGTCATATGCTGTATGTTGCACAACATAGCACAGCAGCAAGGACTGGAACTACATGAGGAGCAAGGCGCAAAGAATGAAAGAAAGGAAAGAAAGATTACGAAAGTAAATTTGCGCAAAACATAAATACAGATAGTAAAAGCTTTTACCGATATAAAAAACGGAAGAGAGTGACTAAAGTAAATGTTGGTCCCTTAGAAGATGAGAAGGGGGATTTAATAATGGGAAATGTGGAAATGGCTGAGACCTTAAACAATTATTTTGCTTCGGTCTTCACAGTGGAAGACACAAAAACCATGCCAAAAATTATTGGTCACGGGAATGTGGGAAGGGAGGACCTTGAGACAATCACTATCACTAGGGAGGTCGTGCTGGACAGGCTAATGGAGCTCAAGGTAGACAAGTCCCCTGGTCCTGATGAAATGCATCCCAGGGTATTAAAAGAGATGGCAGAAGTTATAGCAGATGCATTCGTTATAATCTACCAAAATTCTCTGGACTCTGGGGAGGTACCAGCAGATTGGAAAGCAGCTAATGTAACGCCTCTGTTTAAAAAAGGGGGCAGACAAAAGGCAGGTAACTATAGGCCTGTTAGTTTAACATTTGTAGTGGGGAAAATGCTTGAAATTATCATTAAGGAAGAAATAGCGGGACATCGAGATAGGAATAGTGCAATCAACCAGACGCAACATGAATTCATGAAGGGGAAATCATGTTTAACTAATTTACTGGAATTCTTTGAGGATATAATGAGCAGAGTGGATAGAGGTGTACCGAAGGATGTGGTGTATTTAGATTTCCAAAAGGCATTCGATAAGGTGCCACACAAAAGGTTACTGCAGAAGATAAAGGTACGCAGAGCCAGAGGAAATATATTAGCATGGATAGAGAATTGGTTGCCTAACAGAAAGGAGAGAGTCGGGATAAATGGGTCCTTTTCAGGTTGGAAATCGGTGGTTAGTGGTGTGCCACAGGGATCAGTGCTGGGACCACAACTGTTTACAATATACATAGATGACCTGCAAGAGGGGACAGAGTGTAGTGTAACTAAGTTGGGTGGCAGTGTGAGCTGCGAGGAGGATGCTGTGAGGCTGCAGAGCGACTTGGATAGGTTAGGTGAATGGGCAAATGCATGGCAGATGAAGTATAATGTGGATAAATGTGAGGTTATCCACTTTGGTGGTAAAAACAGAGAGACAGACTATTATCTGAATGGTGACAGATTAGGAAAAGGGGAGGTGCAAAGAGACCTGGGTGTCATGGTACATCAGTCATTGAAGGTTGGCATGCAGGTGCAGCAGGCGGTTAAGAAAGCAAATGGCATGTTGGCCTTCATAGCAAGGGGATTTGAGTACAGGGGCAGGGAGGTGTTGCTACAGTTGTACAGGGCATTGGTGAGGCCACACCTGGAGTATTGTGTACAGTTTTGGTCTCCTAACCTGAGGAAGGACATTCTTACTATTGAGGGAGTGCAGCGAAGGTTCACCAGACTGATTCCCGGGATGGCGGGACTGACCTATCAAGAAAGACTGGATCAACTGGGCTTGTATTCACTGGAGTTCAGAAGAATGAGAGGGGACCTCATAGAAACATTTAAAATTCTGACGGGGTTGGACAGGTTAGATGCAGGAAGAATGTTCCCAATGTTGGGGAAGTCCAGAACCAGAGGTCACAGTCTAAGGATAAGGGGTAAGCCATTTAGGACCGAGATGCGGAGGAACTTCTTCACCCAGAGAGTGGTGAACCTGTGGAATTCTCTACCACAGAAAGTTGTTGAGGCCAATTCACTAAGTATATTCAAAAAGGAGTTAGATGAGGTCCTTACTACTCGGGGGATCAAGGGGTATGGCGAGAAAGCAGGAATGGGGTACTGAAGTTGAATGTTCAGCCATGAACTCATTGAATGGCGGTGCAGGCTAGAAGGGCCGAATGGCCTACTCCTGCACCTATTTTCTATGTTTCTATGTTTCTATGTCTCACCATTTGCTAAGTCCACCAGATGTGTCATAGAACAAACAATAGGCATGCTGAAGATGTGCTTCAGATGCCTTGATAGATCTGGAAGAGCCCTTCAGCAGGCACCAGCCAGAATCTCTAGAATTGTTGGCATATGCTGCGTGCTGCACAACATAGCGCAGCAGCAAGGATTGGAGCTAAGCCACTTCCAAAGTAGCAGACAAAAATGTGCTTGACTGGAAAGTGGTGAAAATAAATACTTATATATGTGTCATAACAGTAACGGAACCTTAACAATAACCTCTTTATACACCCATGTGCTTATCTTTGTACATCTACTTCTGTGTCCTTTTTCTTTTATGTGTGCTTCTATGAGGTGCAAACCCTATGGGTTCAGCAGAGGAAGAGGCAGGTTGCTCACTTCCCTGCTGCGACTGTGTAAACATTTTTGGCTGACATCTCTGGGTTTTGGAGCCTTTAATGGCCCCACCAAGGTCTGCTCCTCCTGTGACTATGCAGGGGCAGACTCTGCCATCGCAATCCGAGGAGGTATCTGGAGCTCTGACTGAGGGGGAGGGGGGAGCAAAGAGTAGGAAGTGTGAGCGCTTTGAGCGGAGCTCCCCCCTCCCATGTCCCAACTCACCATTATCCCTCTCATGGGCCACCCACACTTCCCTGCTAGCAAGGATCTGGAGAGCACCTTGCTGCACAGCAGTGGGGCCATGAGGACCCAAGTCTACTTTTGCATCCCTCCTAGAGAGGAGGTCAATGAGCGTCTGCCATCTGTTCTCCACAGCTAGCATGTGCTCATGTGACTGGTGCATTAGCTGCTCCATGCAGGTGGCCATCCTTTCCAAGGAAAAGCACATCATCACCATTGCCTGTGACACAGTGGTGCTCATGTTGGAGATGGACTCCTCCATTCTCTGCATATTTGTAGACATCACAGCTGCAAAACCTGCCAGAGCCTCCTGCATTTCTTGCTGCCCCTCCAGGATCACCCTTTTTCACGATGGCCCCTGAGGTTCAGCATTTCCATGCAGCTGAGCAGATACATAACTTTTAGAAAAGATAGGCAAAATGGAAAAGGAGAGGGTAGTCCTGATATTAAAGGATGGGATAAAGACGGTAGAGAGAAAGGATCTTAGCTCCGAAAATCAAGAAGTCGAATCAGTTTGGGTGGAGCTAAGAAACAGCAAGGGGCAGAAAACATGGGTGGGAGTTGTTTATAGGATCCTAAACAGTAGTTGTAATGCGGGGCAATGTATAAATCAGGAAATTAAAAACGCATGTAATAAGGGTAATACAGTAATCATTTATGTATAGTCTGGGCAAACCAAATTTGCTGTAATAGTGTACAGGACGAATTCATGGAATGTATACAAGATAATTTTTTAGATCAGCATGCTGAAGAACCAACTAGGGAACAGGTTATTTTAAATCTAAAATTGTGCAATGCGAAAAGGTTAATTAATAAGTTTGTAGTAAAGGGGCCTTTAAGGAAGAGTGACCATAATAAGATAGAATTTTATTTAGTTAAATCCGAAACTAGGGTCTTAAATCTAAACAAAGCAAACTACATAGCTATGAGGGGCGAGTTAGCTATGGTAGATTGGGAAACTACATTAAAAGGTATGATGGAGACAAGCAATGTATAGCATTAAAAAAATTAATACATGATTTACAACAAACATACATTCCTTTAAGGCACAAAAACCCCACAGGTAAAATGTTCCAACCGTTGATAATAAGAGAAGTTAGAGTTTTTTGAGGTTGTACCGAGTAGAATATATAAGGGGTAACCAGTGGATGTGGTGTATTTGGATTTTCAGAAGGCATTCGATAAAGGTTATTAAACAAAGTAAGGCACATGGGATTGGGGATAATATACTAGCACATGTGAGGATGGGTTAATGGACAGAAAACAGAGAGTAGGAATAAACAGATCATTTTCAGGTTGGCAGTCTTTAACTAGTGGGGTACCGCAAGGATTAGTGCTTGGGCCTCACCTTTTCACATTATGTATCAATGATTTGGATGAGGGGACCGAATGTAATATATCCAAGTTTACTGATGATGCTAGGTGAGAATGTAAGTTGTGAGGAGGATGCAAAGAGGCTTCAAGGGGATGTCGACAGGCTAAGTGAATGGGCAAGAACATGGCAAATGTAATAAATTGTGGAGAAATATGAAGTTATCCACTTTGGTAGGAAAAATAGAAAAGTAGAGTTTTTTTAAATAGTGAGAGATTGGGAAATGTTGGTGTTCAGAGGGACCTGGGTGTCCTTGTACACGAATCACTGAATGTTACCATGCAGGTACAGCAAGCAATTAGGGGAGTAAATGGTATGTTGGCCTTTATTACAAGAGGATTTGAGTATAAGAGTAAAGACGTCTTACTGCAATTATATAAGGCACTGGTGAGATCACACCTGGAGTATTGTGTACAGTTTTGGTCTCCATACCTAAGGAAGGATACATTTGCAATAGAGGGAGTGCAATGAAGGTTCATCAGACTGATTCCTGGGATGGGGGAATTGTCCTATGAGGAGAGATTTAGTTGACTCGGTCTATATTCTCTAGAGTTTAGAAGAATGAGATGTGATCTCATTGAAACATACTAAATTCTCACAGGGCTAGACAGGGTAGATGCAGGGAGGATGTTTCCCCCGGCTGGGGAGTCTCGAACCAGGGGTCACAGTCTCAGAATAAGGGGTTGACCATTTAGGACTGAGATGAGAAGATATTTGTTCACTCAGAGGGTGGTGAATCTCTGTCATTCTCTACCCCAGAGGTCTGTGGAGGCTCAGACATTGAGTATATTCAAGGCAGAGATCGATGGATTTTTGGATATTAAGGGAATCAAGGGATATGGGAATAGAGCAGGAAAATGGATTTCAGGTAGAAGAGCAGCCATGATCTCATTGAATGGTGGAGCAGGCTAGAGAGGCCAAATGGCTACACCTGCTCCTATTTGTTATGTTCTTATGGGAGCATCTTGTGCCCTCTGGTGAGGAATCTGCACTGCTGTTCCTGTCTCCCCCATCTGCTCTTGCTCAATTGTGATTTGTGAGACACCAGGTGACAACACTATGCTACCTTGCATAGGACCCACCAAGGTGTGCGTATCTGCGCTGGTGCTGGGTGCGCTTGGGTCTGCTGACAGTGCACCCTTGGAGGCTGGAGGCTCCTCTGAGGAGTCATCTTCCTCTTCCACCTGGGCAATGAGGGTGGGGGGCGCTCTTGATTGACCTGTGGGAGAGCAAACAGATGATTTAGAAATGTTATATTAAGATTGGGTACCGACACCATTATGCGCATGATGACATTTCACTAGCTGCTGACATCAGTCACCATATGAGAGACTGTTGTATGCCTTGTGGCTGTATGAGATTTAATTCTGTCACTAGTTTTCTGAGAAGGCCCCTCTCCCACTGCCAGCATCTTCACAACTCCTGACAACTCCAGGACCACCTCCTCTGCTGGAGTCAAAGTACTGAAAGATGCAGGGCCACCTCTGTTTCTCTCCCTCTTCCTGTTGCTATGCACTCTCTTCTCCGACAAGGAATGTTTGAGTGAGGGTGATGGAATGAGTGTAAGGATTGTGTGGGTTATATCTGCAGATGGTGACTATGAGGGAGAGGCCAATGCCAAATGGCCTCCTTTTGTGGTGTTACTTATTATGATTGCATTAGGATGAGAGTGAGTGTGATGGGGTGGTTAGTCAATGGGGGATATGTGTATGTACATAGAGAGAGAGGGATGGGTGGATATGCAAGGTAAGTTGGTGTGAGTAATGATGTGCTGGAGTAGGCTTGAGAAGGCAGAGTGATGGGGATGTGGTGACAAGCACAGCAGGATGAAGTTGAGTGTGGCTTTGCACTCACCTTTCCTGATCCCATCAGATCATTGAAGTGCTTCCAGCACTGCACCCAGGTCCTCCTCACCACATCCCTGCTGTTCACCTCCTCAGATATTTGGAGCCAAGCTCTTTTTGTCTCTTGGGAGGTCTCTTCTGCCCATCTGCATGGAAGAGGTCCTCCCTGTGTGCTCTGACTTCCTCCACAATATTATCTATGGAGTCATCATAAAACTTGGGTTCAGCCCTCTGTCTTAGGGAAGTCATGTTTATAAGTCTGAGCAATAACAAGATCCTCCAATATATTCCCTCCACACTCCTAGATGAATTTTCAAATGCAATGTGGCCAAGGCTGCTTTAAATATCCCCGCTGGAAATGAGTCATTGATTACATCATCAGACCCGCACCATTCCAATTTCTATTCCAATTGTATCAATTAATGATATCCTTCCCCAATCCAAATCTACTTCCTTCTTCATCCGCCCCTGAAAAAAATCTCTCTCCAAATTCTATTACAACTGCACTTATCAATGCGAAACTGTCCAACCTTTGGCCCTCTTTTAAAAATTACGTTTCTTCAGCCACCGATCAGCTCAATCACACCCTCACTACCATCTTTGATGCGCTAGTCTCTATTAAAATGATTACTCGCTCCCACCCTTACCGTTCCCCCTGGTACAGCCCTCATCTTCTCTCCCCAAGTCAAAAGGATGTAGACTTGAATGGATGTGGCGGACAACTGGTTTAGCCATCTGGCTCGAATACATAAAACATTATCGGTTCTTACTCTTGTCTACGAAAATTGCTCACTATTCCAGGATCATTCTGGATTGCAAAAATAACCCCAGGCTACTGTTCTCCACTGCTAACCGTCTCCTTAAACCTCTCTCCCCTGTCTTCACCACACTTACCTCCAACAAGTGTGAGGAGCTCATGGACTTCTTTGTATCAAAGATTGAGACCATGTGATCAGCTGCCTCTGCAAGTTCCCCTCCTTCACCTTGCCCACAGGGCCAAACTTCATCTGACATTTCCACCTGCCCTAGCCCTAAACTCATATATTTTTCTAATTTCTCTTTGATCTCCCCTCTTAATCTCTCCAAACTCATCTGATCCATGAGACCCACTTCCTGCTCTCTTGACCCTATTCCCACTAAAGTGCTGATCACCCAACTTCCTTTTCTGGCTTCCCTGTTAGCCGACATTGTTAACGGTTTTCTGTCCTCAGGTACTGTTCCCCTCTCCTTTAAATCTGCTGTCATCACCCCTCTCCTCAAAAAACCAAACCTTGACCCCACTTTGCTTGCTCCAACCTCCCTTTCCTGTCCAAGTGTTGTTGCCTCCCAAATCGGTGATCAACTTTCCATGACTTCAAAGTTTGAATCCCTTCAATCTGGCTTTCGCCCCTCCATAATACCGAAACTGCTCTCATCGAAGTCACAAAGGTGACTTTTTGACTGTGACAAAGGTAAACTACCCCTCCCCCTCCTTCTTGACCTGTCTGCAGCCTTTGACACAGTTGACCACTCCATCCTCCTCCAACTCCTCCTCACCAATGTCCAGCTGGGTGGGACTGCACTCGCCTGGTTCCATTCTTATCGATCTAATCGTAGCCAGAAAATCTCCGGCAATGGCTTCTCTTCCCACTCCCGCATCGTTACCTCTGGTGTCCCTCAAAGATCTGTCCTTGTTCCCTCTTATTTCTCATCTATACGCTGCTCCTTGGCGATATCATCCGAAAACACAGAGTCAGTTTCCACATATACCCAGACGACACCCAGCTCTACCTCTCCACCACTTCTGTCGACCCCTACTTGGTATCTAAATTGTCAGATTGCTTGTCCAACATCCAGTACTGGATGAGCAGAAGACCGAAGCCATTATCTTTGGATCCCCGCCACAAACTGTGTTTCCTAACCACTAACTCCATCCCTCTCCCTAGCATCAATCTGAGGGTGAACAAGACTGTTCGCAACCTAGGTGTCATATTTGACCCTGAAGTGAGTTTCCAGCCACATATCCGCGGCACAACTAAAACCGCCTTTTTCCACCTCCATAACATTGCCCGCCTCCGCCCTAGCCCCAGCTCTTCTGCTGCTGAAACCCTCATTCATGTTACCTCTAGACTTGACTGCTCCAACTCACTCCTGGCCGGCCTTCCACATTCCACACTACGCAAACTTGAAGCCATCCAAAACTCAGCAGCCTGTGTACTAACCCGCGCCAAGTCACGATCACCCTTCACCCCTGTGCCTTCTGACCTACATTGGCACCCAGTTAAATAACGCCTCGATTTCAAAATTCTCATCCTTGTTTATAAATCACTTCATGGACTTGCCCCTCCCTATCTCTGTAATCTTTTTTAGCCTCACAATCCCACAAGATGTCTGCACTCCTCAAAGCCTCTTGAACATCCCTCATTATAACTGCTCAACCATCGGTGGATGTGCCTGGGCCCTAAGCTCTGGAACCCTCCCTAAACCTCTACGCCTCTCTACCTCTCATTCCTCCTTTAAGACACTCGTTAAAACCGACCTCTTTAAACAAGCTTTTGATCATCTGCCTTAATTTCTTCTGTGGCTCAGTGTCAAATTTATCTGTTTGTCTGTAACACTGTTGTGAAGCGCCTTGGGACATTTTACTATGTTAAAGGCGCTATATAAATAAAAGTTATTATTATTATTATTTAATAAGGCCAGGAAACGCACATGTCTGCCTTAATCGGAGCTATTAACTGAAATTCGCTCTGAGGAGCGGGCTGATCAATACATCGCAGTACCAACCCTGCACGCACCCGACACAACTCGGTAAGAAAAAGTCTGGCATGATTTAGTTGATCCCAAAAGAATTGCCAAAGTTTAATATGTTAGTGATACAGTTAATACACACATCCTTAATATGTACATATCATTTCTCAAAGTTCTGAACTTCATCCAAGTTTCTATATAATGTCAAATATATGTAAACAATCAAAAGTGTTTATATATGCAGGCAGAATTCAATTTATGAAGATACATCAAATTAATAATATTTTACAGGTGCTGTCCCATGAAAAGAAAAATATTATAAGATGAATGAGCTTTATACAGAGGAAAGAACATGAGTATAAAGCTCGAACCTAATTGAGCGGTTCTCAAATGACAGCATGTACTATAAGAATGTGAATCTAAAGTGGATTATAAACTCTTCTGAACCCCATGATTACTTTATAGCCTTTACATTGCTCTGAGGCACCTATTATATTACACAATAAAATACATTCTTTAAGCTGAAAAAATCAAGATGGTTCCTCTTACCATTTGTAGGACAGCTGGAAACTCTCAGTGGCCTGAGTGAGCTGAGACAGTCATTAAAAGATAATACGATGATAGTAAGCCAACTTAATTTCACAAAACATCAGCTTACACAGTATGCAGTAAGAAAATAAGTACTTGCATCAATATAATATCTTATGTCAAAATGTCTCAAGGCACTTCATACAGTGAATTGCTCTTGAAAAGCTGTGACTGTTGTTACACAGGAAACCACGCCATTCTACAGCAGCAAGATCCCACAACAGGAGAAATGAATGATCAGTTAATCCGTTTTTGGTGGTGTTGGTTGAAAGTTGAATGTTGGTTAAGATACTGGGAGAACTCACGTTATTTGAATAGTGTCATGTGATTTTTATTAGATTAAATGTTCCTGGCAAAATAATGGCGTCGTTATTAATGTGCAAATCAGCCAGTACGTTCAAGGGATGAAGATATACACAGGGAGTTACGAATCGCCAGAATTTACTGCTCGATTTATGTCACTCCACTGTTTGTCTCACACAAATGGCATCTCGCCATTAGCCCAACCATTATTTTTCAGATATTGCTGGATTTGCACATTAATTGCCCATTAAACTCGCCGCAGAAAGTTAGGGTTCATAATTACTAGCGCAAGTACCCTTTTAACAATGTGATAATTGTTAATGCCATGCCAATCAGTCTCTCTGGCCCAGAGAGGGATCAATTTAAACTGTTGAGTCTCATTCCTGAATGTAGTAAATTGTTAGCGATTTTAAAAATTACGAATTTTTAATTTTACATTTTTTTCTTATTTTTCCTTTCTGTCTTTTTTTTTTGTCTCCCTTTTAATCCAGTCTTTTTTCTTACACTTTATTTCTCTTTCTGTACCTGATTTGATTCTAATTCGCTCACTCTAATTTACCCTCCTTCTCTGTTGTTCCTCTGTTTCTTTCTCAATCCTTAAATCTCATTTGTTAAGGTCCTGTCATTTTCTAAGGTCTCAGAAGCCCCATTGCCCTCACCATGCTGTTATCTGCTTGCACTTCCAGCAAGTTACAGCCCAAAGACTTTTCAAGCTGAAGGGTGCAGGAAAAAGTCTAAGGAATGGCACCTGCCGCAAGATACCCTGCTCCAGCAAGATTTGGCCCAATGTCTAAAAAAAACAACCTTAACCCCTCTGTCTTTGCCCTATCTCCAACCTCTCTTTCCTCTTCAAAATCCTTGAATTTGTTGTTGACTCCCAGATCTGTGTCTATCACACCCACAGCTCCCTGTTTGAATCCCGTCAATCAAGTTTCCAGCCCTTGCACAGCATCGGGATAGTCCTAACCAAACTTATGAACAACATTATCTGTGACGAGGGTACATTATCCCTCCTCATTCTCTCTGCAACTTTTGACATGATAGACCACATCATAGAAACATAGAAAACATAGAAACATAGAAAATAGGTGCAGGAGTAGGCCATTCGGCCCTTCTAGCCTGCACCGCCATTCAATGAGTTCATGGCTGAACATTCAACTTCAGTACCCCATTCCTGCTTTCTCGCCATACCCCTTGATCAACGCCTCTCCAATTCAGTGAGACTACTTTGATCCAATCTTACCTATCCGATCATATCCAGAGTATCTCCAGTAATGGCTTCTCTTTCCATCCCTGCATCATCACTTCAGGAAAGTCCCAAGAATCCATCCTTGGCCCATCCTCTTCCTCATCTACAACTGCCTCTTGGTGACATCATCTGCAGACATGGGATCAGTTTCTAGAAAGCTCTACCTCTCCACCACTTCTCTTGACTCTATGTTGTCTGACTGCATGTCTGACATTTAGTTTTGGATGAGCCATAATATTCTCTGGCTAACTATTGGTAAGGTTAAAGCATTATCTTCAGCTCCCACCACAAACTCCACACCGTCACCTCCAACTACACTGCCTTCCATGGCTGAACTGTTTCAGGCTGAACCAAACTGTTCACAACTGTGGCATCATATTCGACCTCTGGTTGAGATTCTGACTCCCATCAACTGCCCTTTATAAACATCAGCTCATCCAGAACTCCGCTGCCCATATCTTATCTTGCACCAAGTCCCGTTTGTCCACCACCCCTGTCCTCACTGATCTACATTAGCTCCTAGTCTTCCATGCCTCAACTTTAAAATAGTCATCATTAATCTTTTCATGATTTCACCTTCTCTATCTCTAACCTCCTCGAGCGTTACATTCCTCCTTCTCTGTTCCTCTGACTCTAGCCGATTATGCACTTTCCCTCTCTTCACCCTACCATTGGCAGCCAGGCCTTCAGCCATCTAGGCTTCATGTTCTGGAATTGTCTCCCTAAACCACTTCACCTCTCCACTTCCCTAATCTCCTTTGAGACCCTGCTTAAAATCCACTTATTTGACAAAGCTTTTAGTCACCTCTGCTACTATCTCATTTGTCACAGCAAGAATTTATTTTTCTTATGCTTCTGTGAATTGCCATGTGATATTTTTCGACATAAATTGTACTATATAATAACATGTTGTTGTTTTTCATAGTCATCATTTACCTGAATGGGCAATGAGAACCTTAATTAAAGGGCAGCACTTATACAAATTTAGCAACCCCTCAGTACTGAATGTCAGCCTACTTAATTTGTTCATGCCCTCATGTGTTGCTCGAACCCACAACTTCCTGACCCAGCAGTGCAAATATTACTAACTGAGCCAAGATTATATATAACAATAGCACAAATCCACTAATGACACAGGTACTATGCAGCCTTTTAAATTCCACTGTATCTAAACAAACTTTTAAATCAAATGGCTTTCAAGCTTGACATCTTCAAGTAAAACATGTTCCAAATAAAAATAATTTCAAGTTAAAAACAGGAACAATGATTTTCCTGCAGCAACGATCCTCAACACCTCATTTTCCATAATATGCACACCAGTCAGCTTCAATAATCCTAGATTAATAACTAGGCCATCTCACACCATTGTATTCTGACTGTATTCACAATGCATCCTGATGTATGTGAAGAATCTTTAATTTAACCCAACAATTAATCTAACAGAGTTACCCAAAAAGCATGTTGTTTAAGTCAGTGGTTTTGTGAAACATAAATCAGCAATAAATAAAATGCTTACACTATGGAGGGAACTGTCCATTGTGATCCCACCGAGAATGATGGCCTTCTGCCATCTCACTGTGGGGACTGGGATTTACCTCCCCAATCACTGCTCGCAATGTTTCTGTGCACTCTTTCCCCACTTCCACAAGGCGAAGATGGGTCTCACATTCCCGGTGGATTACTCTTCCAACTACCCTACTTACTGCCACGTGTTCAGTTGATAGCCCCTGGCAAGTGGAAATAAAGGATTCAAGGTCCACCAATGGAGGGATAGGGCCTTGTAGCAGCTCTACATCTACCTGTTGAAAGCTTTGTTTTTGGCCAAGATTTAAGAGGGATCCTTGCAGTAGCAGGCGCCCTCTTAATGTCAGGAATCCCATCTGGAGTCTTCTGAATGAAATCCAATCCATCAAAAATGTGTCATGATTGGGGTGGGAAGGGAGGGGTGGGTGGAAGCCCTGCCCCATCGGGCCTTGCCCCATTGGGCCCTGACCCATACGGGTGATTCTGTTTCTGTTTACAAAGTTCACTAATAGGAGGTTGCTTTCAATGCTCCTCAAACACTCAACCTAATGGAGGAAGATGAGTAGGCACAAAGAAGAGTGTCCTCTCCAGATCTGCCCTATATTCCATTTGCATCAACAGGTCCAGGCACAGTGTAATAGAGCTCCCCCTAGTGGACTACTGTGGTAATGCAACTGCTGGTGTAAATACAGTTAAGGATCATGTAACAAGGTCACATGGCAAGTTCCTGTAGAGCCATCGTGTGTGTAGTGTGCTTAATGATGTCGTAGAGAATATATCACATTGGCGATGAAGATAGGATAGTCGGATTCCCTCGCTGAAATTTTTGTTGGTGGATCATTCTGTCAATTAACAGAGAGATTTTGCGAGGTTCTTTGTTTTTCAGCACAGCTAAAAATCCAAGGTAAATTTCTCGCACACTGTTGATATTGCCAGAGTCCAGATGGCTGTGCCTATGGTAATAATAGGGAACTTGGGTGAGTTCCATCATGACTGAGAGATATTCGGAGTGTATGTGTAGTAGCTAGAAATGTTTTTCACCGCAAATAGTATCGTCGAAGTTCCCGATGATGAAAACCGTAACTGGGTGGTGTTAGAAAGAAAATGGGCTATTTTCCTGAAGCAGGCCCCAAGGTGTATGAAACCCTGAAAAATGTGCTTGTTCCCATCAAGCCAAAGGACACCCCACTGATGGAGATTCTAACCAAATTAGAACAGCACTACAGTCTTAAGCCCCTGGAAATTGCTGAAAATTATCGTTTTGGAACACAAAATCAGCTGAATGATGATTGTATCAGTGATTACATTGTAGCAATAAAAAATCTATTCATTCACTGTCATTTCGGAAACTTTCAGGACCGAGCATTGCGTGACCGCTTTGTGGGATGAAAAATGAAGCAATCAGAAGAAAGTTGTTGACAACACCTAACTTGACTTTTGATTTAGCTTGTCAGACAGCTATGTCGATGGATATGGTCGATCAATACTCCCAAGAATTTTGTGCCATTTCCAGTCATCAGCCAACCGAGGTAAATTGCCTGCAGGTTAGAAGTAAAATATAGTTAGGTCCCAAGGCTTCAGCAACTGGCCAAGGTAACAGTGCATTGAAGTCGTGCTATCGGTGTCGTGGACAACACATTGCTCAAAGCTGTTCATATGTGAAGGCAGAGTGTTTCTTCTGCAAGCAAACATGGCATCTTGCAAATGCATGCCGACTACAGAGTAAACCAATGTTCAAGGCTAGAAGTAGAAATCGCCAGAAACTACATAGTATTGAAGAGAAGCAACAGGACGAGGTGGTTCTGGAGATACACGTCATCAGGAGCATGAGGGCATTTAATAGCAATTCGCGAAGTATTGTCATCAAAGTCGACATTGCTGGAACCAGGATACCCATGGAAATCAACACTGGTGCATCCGTGAGCGTAGTACCAGAATCGCTATATCTTGACAAGTTGAGTGATTTTCCACTGGAGAAGCCAAAGATGGAGCTGCGAGGCCACACAAGAGAGAAAATTCCTATGGTAGGACATATCACTGTACCGGTGAAATACCAGGATCAGTTTCAGGAGACAATCCTGCCTTAATAGGTAGAAATTGGTTGGGATCACTGAAGATGGATTGGAATGAGATTTTTGTGTGTTGAAACAAGATTTGCATCGAAAGATAATGTCATCAAACAGTATGCAAAGATGTTCTGCAAACAGGCAGTCCGATCCGAGGCAAGTGTCAGGGTACAGAAGGACGCTAGCCCAGTTTACAGCAAGCCACATCTTGTACCATACATGCTCAAGGAGAAAGTTGAGCAAGAACTCAAAAAGACTAGAAACTGAGAACATTATCTCTAAGGTAGATCTAAGTAATTGGGCTACACTCATGTTGTTGTACCTAAGTCAGATAGTAATGCTAATGCTATATCTAGGTCTCGACCACAAGTTAAACCCAATAGGGAAGAATTGTTTTATTTTTCATACATTGATGAACTGCCAGTCACAGCTGGTAGAGTGACCAAATCTGACTGAGTTATGTCAAAAGTGTATGATTATATAGCAAATGGCTAGCCAAACCAGATATAAGAGAAAGATATTCATCCATACTTTGTTCAAAGGAATTAATTATCAGTGGATAAAGATTATATCATGTGGGGTGCAAGAGTAGTTTTTCCAAATAAGTTTAGGTCCAAATTGTTAGGAGATCTTCATGACCAGCACCTGGGAATGTGCCTGACCAAGAGTTTTGCATGCAGTTACTTATGGTGGCCAGGTCTAGATAAAGATATAGAGTACATCGTTAGTCAGTGTACAACAAGTCAATCGGTAAGCAAGAAAGCATCATCAGTACCATTACAGCCATGGAAATGGCCTCCCAGAGCATGGCAAAGCTTACCTGTAGATTTTGCTGAGTTAGGAGAACAATTGTTAATTGTGATTGAAAGCCATTCGAAACGGGTATAGGTGTTTCCAATGAAGAAAATAACAACAAGTAAACACTAGACAATTTGCGAAGATTGTTTTCTTCATATGGTCTCCCAGAAGAAATTGTGTCTGATAATTTTGTTCAGAAGAATTTGCACAGTTCATGAGCAGAAAAGGTGTGAAACATACCAAAGTTCCACCGTACCATCTGCTTTAAATAGTACAGCAAAGCATACAGTATAAATTGTAAAACGTGCCCTCATCAAACAAATGTTGGATCCAAATGCAAAGAAATGGTAGTTGTTGTTGGATCACAAATTGGCAAATGTTCTAATTACTTACCAAAATATTCCTCATAAAACTACTGGTAGAAAATCAACAGAGTTGTTTCTCAAACGACAGCATGAGCCTGCTTCTCGTTGTTAATGCCAAACTTAGCACAGTCAGTAGAAGAGACACAATTAATACAGAAAGAGAGTCATGATAAAGGTAGAGTAAGAGAGAGAAGTGTGAAATTGAATCAGAAGGTTAGAGTGAAGAACCATCGCCATAAATGGCTAAAGTGGTTACCAGGAAGAGTAGTGAAGATATGTGGTCCTCACACATATTTAGTCAAGATGTTTGATCATGGAATGGTTAGGTTTGGTCACATTGATCTTTTTTACCTACAGATGTAAAAGGAGTTGAAAATTGGAATGATTCGATTATTTCTGCTGAGTCAGATAGTCTTATTTCAAGTAAAGTACCAGTAGCAAATCCTTCATCAGATGTACTAGAAACATGTCCAAGAGAAAGTCAGAATTTAAGTCTGAGTCCGAGTCAGGCAAACAAACAGTCTGAAGTTGTAGAAAGTCAAAATGTAGATCAAGGGTTGCCCTTGGAGAAAAACTCTCCTCATGCTCAGCCTAGAATGAGTCTAAGTTCAACACCAAGTTTGGGAGCGAGGGTATCCTCTTCGAAACAGAAAACCATTGGTTACGTTTGATTTGTAAATATGACAAAATAAGTCCATATCTTTTGTTGTGTATAACCATGCAAGTTATGTATAATGATTATTTTGTTATGATTACTTTTCATTGAGAAGGGAGAAGTATATTAGAGCTCCCCCTAGTGCACTACTGCTCCACCTAATGGACTACTGTGGTAATGCAACTGCTGATGTAAATACAATAAAGGATCATGTGACAAGGTCACATGACAAGTTCCTGTAGAGCCAACTTGTGTGTAGTGTGCTCAGTGATGTCGTAAACAATATATCACACACAGCAACTGGTAATGACTGAAAAGCACTGCCTCTGGAGGCTGATGTTTAGCAGGGAGATAGTTGCAGAGCTGTGCCATCTGCTTCAGAATGACCTGCAGATAATCTCAAATATAGTGATGGCACTGCCCGTGTTGATTAATGCCCCTCTATTTGATCCCTCTGGCTCCTTATGGCTGGTGAAAGCAACATCAACTATGTCAACAAATTTGCAGTCCATCAGATTCAGGAAGGTCACCAACTTTATTTCCTTTCTCTTTGAACAGCAACAGCAGTTTGACAGGGCTGCCTTATTTCACCAGGATCCCGGTTGTCACAAAGGTGCATGGGTGATTGATGGTATCCATGTGGCTATCAGGACCTCTATCTGTAATGCAATGGCCTACATATGCAGGAAGGGGTTCCACTCCACTGGTGTGCAGCTGTTTTGTAATCAGCAGCACTGTATCATGCAGGCAATTCCTGCTTCCCAGATCATTCACGCAGCACTATCATTTGGACTGATTATTTGAAACCAAAAGGAGGCTGGAAGGATGGCCCCTCAAAAATCAAAACTACTCTCTTCTGCCTCAGCTCATGACACCCCTGTATCACAGACAGAACCTGAGCTCTGATACAATGAGGCCCATGCAACCAACATTATTGAGCACACCATTGACATCTTGAGGTGGTGCTTAGGTTAGGATTGTATTGCAGTATAGACCACACAAGGTCTTCAGATCATAATTGTCTGCTGTATACTCCATATTCCAATGTTGCTATGCAAAGAGGCTTAGTGATGGAGCAGGTGAAGGTCAAATTACAAAAAATGCCAGAGGCAGAGGCAGACACTGCCCATGAGGATACGGCTTCCGAACCAATAGTACAGCCAAAAAGATTGGTTGCCAAACACTCATATAAAGTACATTTAGCTCAATCCCTGGGTGGGTGGCCTAAAAAAACTCTCCGATCCGCATGTGCAAAATAAAGTGGCCTGAAACTCCTTCGATAACATTGTCCTCTGTACTTCCTCAACCATCATCAATGCCCATTCTTTGCTGTGTGCATACTTTATTCTGCACAGACAGAAAGAAAACCTGAGAATAAAGTACTGAGTGCAGCCAATTAATGTCTCTATTTTATGTGATGTTAAAATGACGTGGTTCACACCATTTTCCTCGGGTTCCTGCAGCTCTTCTATCGAAGTTAATGCGAACAAGTGAGAGACCCCCTGTGAAAATTGACTCCTGCTGTGTTTTGTCATTGTGCTTCTACTTCGTGCTGATGTATTTTGTGTGCCATCTAACCTGGAATCTAATACTTTTTGCAGGTTATTCCTTCGTGGAAGAGATAAGTACACAGGCTGGCTCTTGGGTTTTACCAACAGCCAGCTGGGATCCAGGTAGCTCTGTATCTCTTTGGGCTGTTTCATGTAATAGACCTGCAATTGATAGCTATTGTGGCGAGTTGGTACCGACTGGTTCTGGTACTTCTACAGTCACTTATGCAGGAATGCTGGCCATAAAGTCACCATGAGAAACAGTAGCTTCATCCATGTCTACCCCAGGCATGCCATTGATGCTCAGTATTCCCTGATCTTAGCACCTACACCACTGAGATCTCCACTGCATATGCCGTAGGAGCTTCCACATGCACCATGGTATAGTGTAGACAAACATTCATCCATGGCTGTGCAGATCCAGATCCATACTCTACACCAGATCTTGCAGGGTATTTTGGATGTACTCAAGTGACAGTTGCAAATGATCGTGCTCAGAAAAGTATTTCCTTTTATAAGTGCGTCCTATGGGAGTCAGAATTCCCAATTGTTGCAGCAGATGCAAAACCCATGTTAGCTTTGCTCTTCAGTTTTTAAAATTTGGTCTCAGGATGTGGCCAACACTGGCAGTCGCATTTATTGCCCATCGCTGGTTGCCCTGAGAACGTGATGGTGGGCATTCTTCTTGAACCACAGCAGTCCTTGTAGTAATGGTCGTCCCACAATGATGTAAAATGGTGAATTCCACGACTTGCTCCCCCTCAAATGTGCACTGTGACTCAACGGCTGGTGTCACCTCAAGCTCACTATCAACTTTTTCCAGGGAGTGTATAGCTATGCTGGTGTTTGGCAAAGGTGATGAGAGTGACACACGATGTGGTGAGATGCTAGCTTGCTCAAGGAATTAGCTGTGGTATTGCCCTGCTCTTCCACATAGAGAACTTGCATTTATATAGCATCTTTCATGACCACTGGATATCCAAATGTGCTCAACACCCAATTGTTTACTTTTGAAGTATAGTCATTTTTGTAATGTAGGAAATCACAGCAGCAAATTTGCATCCAGCACAATCCCACTAACGACAATGAGGTAAGTAACCAGATAATCTTGTTTTAATCTTGATATTAATTGAGGGATAAATGCTGACTAGATGGTCTAACGTCTCAACCTGAAGCTGACACCTCCTACAGTGCAGCACTCGCTTACACTGGAGTGTCAGCCAAGATTATTTGCTCAAGTCTCTGTAGTAGGGCTTGAACCCACAAACTTCAGACTCAGAGGCTGACCTTGGCTCAGAGGAACATATGTAAAAATGTTGCCCCAAAGAAATAGCATGGAACAGTCCATGCATTGCAACATAATGTGTGAGATGTTAATGAAATTGAATGTCTGTCTGTGTGTCAGTGACTAAGTAGAGAGACAAAACATAACAAGAATATGATGCTACTTACCTTGAGTGTAAGGGAGACCTATAGCTTCACTCTTCACTATTCCCTTGATGTTCACATGCCTAATTATGTCCGTGGTGTTATCCTCAAATGGCATCAAGGGCTAGTAGTATTTGCGACCTCCATCTCTTGTCTGCTCCCTTCTCCATCTTCTCCTGCCAACAGATAAGCAGTCTTGAGATTGTTATTGTCCTTTCTTATTTCAGATTTCCAGCATGTTCTGGGTTTTTAGTAGGTCAGAGGCAGGTGGACTCCCTGCCACAGGAGCTCCATCCATTTAGCTGGAGTACCATCCACAGTCTATCTGAGCCTACAGAGGATGTTTGGTTGGCAAACTGCACTGAGCTGGAGATGAATGTCACCACTCATCATGGATGCTGGATAAAATTATTCCAGCGCATTGGTCATAAACCAACTGATGGCCACCATGCTTTTGTACAGGTTGGTCACTTTGATCTCTCCCCCGGATTTGTCAACAAAATTCCGAGGCACTTATAGGAACAGTGCCCTTTACTTCCTTAGAGAACTGTCCTTCTGTCACTTACTTCTTAGATGAGCACTTCAAATGCACGATCATCAAAATAGCTCTTGCAACCTCTGTATACCTGTATTAACCTGCATTATTGCAGAGTAAACCTCTGGTCTGTTCACCCTTGCACAAATGCAGGCATTTAAATGCTTTTTTAATACAGTTAACAACTGCTCAACCTTGTTATTACATCTGCTGCTCCATTGGTCGGTCTTCTGTGCATTTGATTCACTTCTGCTACCAAAATTAGCATTATTGGAGTTCACAGGCAAGTGTTTGTTCTCCCCAAAACTTTTTGGAATACACAGTTAACTCTAAAATAGTGCACCAACAGCAATTTCCAGGCTTAAATATTGCTCCAATGCATACTATTTTCAGACTAACATTATATTTTACTCTGTGAAAGCCAGAAAAATGCTGAGAGAGTTTCATGGGAAGCAAGATGTGCTGGAACACCATCTGGAACATAATGTAATAATGGCTAGTCTCCACCTGTTCTGTTCTCAATCAGACATTTTTGTGAGGTTGTGTATCTCTCTTATTCTTTTCTTTTCCAGAGAAAATAGTCCCAGCTTGCTCTATCTTTCATCATAGTTGCATCCTCTCAATTCTGGCCACATCCTTATAAATCTTTTCTGCACTTCTTCAGTGCTTTAACATCCTTTTTGTAGTATTACATAGAATTACCTAGACAGGCCATTCAGTCCAACTGGTCTATGCTGGTGTTTGTGCTCCACAACAGCCTCCTGCCACCCAATTTGTTTAACTCTATCAACATAACCTTCTATTCCTCTTCTATGCTTCTATGCTCTTCCTCATCTACATATTGCCCTTTGGTGACATCATTTCCAGACATGGGATCAGTTTCTATATGTATGTTGACAATGCCCACCTCTACCTTTCCACCACCTCTCTTAGTCCCTTCATTTGCCTCAACAGTTAAATCCTAATGGCCTTTCCTTCCCTATCTCTGTAACCTTCTTTCCAAGACGGTGGATGGGATAGCAGCTCCCCAGTGAGCTCTCCCTGAACAAGCCTTCATGTGACCATCTGATGCCATCTCCCACCTCTCCCTCCCTCAAACCTCCCGCCGCCCCCCCGCACCCCCCCTACCCCACATTGACTAATCTCCCTCTGGTCCTACCTCAAAGTACCCTACCTACTTCTTAAACTGCGCTGCAAGGGCCCACTGCCCATCCCCCAACCCCCAACCTCAGCCTACCTTACAGGCCGACCTCCTCATTGCCAAGTCCCTCCAGTTGGACTCTCACTCCTCACTCCCCACTGACAACTCAGCTGCTCCAACCAAATCCTGATGATCTCAATGGTGGTGAGCCTTCAACCAGCTTGAAACACAGATTTGGGCTCTACCTCACACATAAGTCTTCCCTCCGGGCCTCCATTCATCGACGACGCTCGGGTCTCCCTCCAATCGATGCTCGGGCCTCCATTCCTCTAACGACATCCTGGCCTCCCTTCCTCCAGCGAAGCTCTGGCCTTCCCCCAGCTGCAGGCCCCACTCAATGGCAGAGTCTTTATCGATCAAGTGGTGAGGACAATGGCTGTGGTCATTCTGACCTCTCTGACCTCTCCTCCTTCCATAAAATGGTCCTCTGACCTTCCCAATGCCTGCCCTCAGCCAGGCCTCGGATCTCTTACCATCTCACCAAAGGGCGCTGCTCAGTGCCAAGCTTACGGCCCACATCTCGCCGTAGGCAATTAGGCTCATACAGCAGTGCCTGGTCTCCAATCGTCTTGGACCCCCTTGCCACTGGACCAAGATCTTGCTCAGCTAAGCCCGTGTAGTAGCCGGTGTGCAAAGGTCACCCCACATTAAAAGAACTCATGCACAGGCATCTTCCACCCTTCAATATGAAGTTCGTGACCTAGAACGTCAGGACCCTCATGGGCAACTCCAATAGCGACAGACCGGAACGTCGACATCGCCGCTCTAAGCGAGATCCAGCAGGCAGGGGAAGGCCAGCTCAAGGAACAAGGGGGAGGATACACCTTCTGGAAAGGCAAATCAGAGGAAGAACAACGCCTCCAAGTAGTCGGTTTCACTATCAAGGACGAGCTGGTCGACCGCCTCAAAGATTCCCTCTGCAGGATTAGCGAACGTCACATGAGTCTCCGACTCTCCTATCCCAGAACCAGTGCGCCACATTTATCAGTGTGTTTGCCCCAACACTCGATGCAACAGATGAGACGAAAGAGGGTTTTTACTCCAGCCTTGATCAATCCCTGTCCCACGTCCCTACGGACGACAAACTGATCCTCCACAGCGACTTCAATGCCAGGGTCAGCAAGGACACAGCCCTCTGGGGAGGCATGATCAGCAGTGAGGGGGTAGGGAAAACCAACTCCAGCGGAACCCTGCTCCTGACAAAATGTCTAGAACATGACCTTGTTATCACTAACACCTTCTTCTGCCAGAGGGACAAGTACGAGGCATTGTGCCAACACCCTCACTCCAAACACTGGCACCTACTCGACTATGTCATCGTTCAAGCCAGGTATCGCAAGAATGTGCGCATCACCCGCGCCATGACAGGAACTGACAACTGCTGGACAGACCACTACCTAATCCGTTCCATCATCAACATCAATATAGCCCCAAAGCGGTGACGGCAGTGGAAGCAGTGCCGCAAAAAAAATCAATGCCGGGGCACTAAAAGACCCAGCAAAGAGAACCCTGTACATCCAGTGCCTCACTGCTAACTTGGTGACTTTTGATGATCCTGAGACACAGAATGCCCACAGCGCTTGGTCTGCCCTCCAAGCCACCATAACCAGTGCCTGTGAAGAAACGCTGGGTCACTCAACCAGGAAACACCAGGACTGGTTTGAGGAGAATGACCAGGAGATCCAAGAGCTAAAAATTGCAAGCGCAGGGCATTTCTGAACCTAAAACAACAACCCAACTCGGGAGCAGCAAAGCAGCATTACAGACTGCTTAAAACCGAGGTCCAACAAAAAACCGTGACCTAAAGGACAGATGGTGGGTGGAGAAAGCACAGGAGATACAACAGCTGGCCGACAGCCATGATATGCAAGGATTCTTCACCGCAATCAAGGCCACCTAGGGCCCAAGCACCCAAGGCCCCACCCCACTACTGGCCAAGAGCAGGGAGATACTCATCAAGGACACCGAGGCAGTCAGGGCCCGCTGGAAGGAGCTCAAAGATCTCCTTAACCGAGACTCTGCCTTTGACTCAAGTGACTTCGACTCCATCCCGCAGCACGCTACCTGCCACCATCTCAGCAAAACCCCAGCCCTGCACGAGGTAGAAAAGGCCATCTGCCAGCTCAAGAACAACAAGGCAACGGGAGCGGATGGAATCCCTGCTGAGGCACTAAAATATGGCGGCGAGGCACTATTGGCACGAATGCATGACCTCATCTGTCTCATCTGGAAGGAGGAGAGCATGCCGGGAGATCTCAGAGATGCAGTAATGGTGACCATCTTTAAAAAAGGGGACAAGTCCGACTGCGGCAACTACAGCGGAATCGCCCTGTTATCAGACACTGGGAAAGTCATCGCTAGAATCCTCCTCAACCGTCTTCTTCCTGTGGCTGAGGAGCTCCTCCCGGAGTCACGGTGCAGATTTCATCCACTACGGTGTACAACGGACATGATCTTTACGGCGCAACAACTGCAAGAGAAATGCAGGGAACAGCCCAACCCTTGTACATGTGAGGTGCCGCCGGGATCAGTGCTGGGACCCTAAATATTTACAATTTATCTTACCGACTTGGAAGAAGGGACTGAGTGTAACGTAGCTAAATTTGTTGACGATACAAAGATGGGAGGAAAAGCAATGTGTGAGGAGGACATAAAAAATCTGCAAAAGGACATAGACAGGCTAAATGAGTGGGCAAAAATTTGGCAGATGGAGTATAATGTTGGAAAATGTGAGGTCATGCACTTTGGCAGAAAAAAATCAAAGAGCAAGTAATTATTTGAATGAAGAAAGATTGCAAAGTGCTGCAGTACAGCGGGACTTGAGGGTAGATGTGCATGTAACACAAAAGGATAGTATGCAGATGCAGCAAGTGATCAGGAAGGCCAATGATATCTTGGCCTTTATTGCAAAGGGGATCAAGTAGAAAAGCAGGGAAATCTTGTTACAGCTGTACAGGGTATTGGTAAGGCCACACCTGGAATACAGCGTGCAGTTTTGGTTTCCATATTTACGAAAGGATATGCTTGCTTTGGAGGCAGTTCAAAGAAGGTTCACTAGGTTGATTCCGAGGATGAGGGTGTTGACTTATGAGGAAAGGTTGAGTAGGTTGGGCCTCTACTCATTGGAATTCAGAAGAATGAGAGGTGATCTTATCGAAACGTATAAGATTATAAGGGGGCTTGACAAGGTGGATGCAGAGAGGATGTTTCCACTGATGGAGGAGATTAGAATGAGAGGGCATGATCATAGAATAAGGGGCAGCCCATTTAGAACTGAGATGAGGAGGAATTTTTTCTCTCAGAGGGTTGTGAATCTGTGGAATTCGCTGCCTCAGAGAGCTGTGGAAGCTGGGACATTAAATAAATTCAAGACGGAAATAGACAGTTTCTTAAATGATAAGGGGATAAGGGGTTATTGGGAGTGGGCAGGGAAGTGGAGCTGAGTCCATGATCAGATCAGCCATGATCTTATTGCAGGGCGGAGCAGGCTCGAGGGGCCGTATGGCCTACTCCTGCTCCTATTTCTTATATTCTTATGTTCTCAAAGCCTTCTTTGACATTACAAAGGCCTTTGACACTGTCAACTGCGAGGGACCATGTAGCATCCTCCTCCATTTCGGCTGCCCCCAAAGGTTTGTCACCATCCTCCGCCTGCTCCATGACGACATGCAGGTCGTGATCTTGACCAACAGATCCATCACAGACCCAATCCATGTCAAGACCGGGGTTAAGCAGGGCTGCGTCATCGCGCCAACCCTCTTCTCGCTGCAATGCTCCACCTCACACTCAATAAGCTCCCTGCTGGAGTGGAACTAAACTACAGAACGAGTGGGAACCTGTTCAACCTTCGCCGTCTCCAGGCCAGATCCAAGACCATCCCAATCTCTGTCATCGAGCTACAGTATGCGGGCGACACTTATGTCTGCGCAAATTCAGAGTGTGAAATCCAAGTCTTCGTCAATGTCATGTATTTAACGGTCATTGTAACCCATGTATAAACTCACCTAAGTTGTACACCATGAGAACATTGACCACTAGGTGGTGAACTTGTGGGAGACACTCCTAACCTGGACTTTCAGGTAGAAAAGGGGAAGCTGCACCCACCTTCATCACTTCAGTGCTGGCTAATAAAGGTTACTGGTCACAGAGTGACCTTCTCTCAAGTGTGCGCCTCATGTGCATTTATACTGTATAGTAAGGACATATCATTGGCGATGAGAAACTGGAATGTAAACCACGCGAGCACGGCCACTAGCAGCATAGACGAGAGGTACTGTGTTGGTGATGATTGGGACGATTTTATTGAGAGACTACAGCAAAGTTTTGTCACTAAGGAATGGCTGGGACAGGATTCGGCCAATAAACGCAGGGCTCATCTCCTGACAGTTTGTGGATCCAGGACGTACTCCCTGATGAAGGACCGTCTAGTGCCAGAGAAGCCGGCGGACAAGACTTTTGAAGAGCTCAGTAAGTTGATCGGGAAACACTTTAAACCAGCGAGCAGCATGCACATGGCGAGACACCGGTTTTACACGCACCAGCCGCGAGAAGGGCAAAGCGTTCCAGACTTTGTGGCAGACCTCCGGCGACTGGCGAGCCTATGTAAGTTCCCAGATGCATGCAGAGCGGAGATGCTGCGAGACTTTTTTATTGAGGGCATCGGGCATCGGAGTTTCAGGAAACTGATTGAGACCAAAGACTTGACCCTGGAAATGGCAGCTTTGATGGCCCAGACATTTATCTCAGGGGAGGAAGAGACCAAAATGATGTTTGACAAAAATCTTGGTTTAAATGCGGCAAACGACCAGGGAGTCAACATTGTTAACGCGGCACACAGTTCTCCAGGCAGATGGGGCAATCGGACATGCCCGAGCATGTAGTCGAACCCAAAGGGGGAATTCAACAGAGACAATGGCTCGCTGAACGAAGATTCATACCATCGCAAGGGACAATGCGGCCAGTAATGGGGCCATCAACATCTGTCAATGGTGCGCTTAAGGACAGTTACAGAGACAGTCAGAGACGATTGACTGGTAATGGACCTTTTGTTTCCAACAACGGCTCATGTTGGAGGTGTGGAGGCAAACACACAGCCAGAGCTTGCAGGTATCAGCAGTCACTTGGCGCGTATGTGCAGGAAGCCTGCAGCCAGGTTGACGTACGAGGAGGACGGGGGCGATGTAAGCCTTACGAGGCCAAATGGACACTGGGGGAAATCGCTGGAAGCTGAAGTTCAGCAAGAACATGTGGAGCACATATACAGTTCATACACCAGGACGCCACCGATAATGATGAAAGTGCTCCTCAATGGCATCCCTGTAACAATGGAGCTAGACACGGGGGCCAGCCAGTCCCTGATGAGTATCAAACAGTTCGACAAGTTGTGGGCGTCCAAGGCCAGGAGGCCAAAATTACTGCCAATTGACGGACAGCTACGGACATATACAAAGGAGATCATTCCGGTGCTAGGCAACCTCACGGTAGTCGTGACCCACAAAGATTTGAAGAACACGTTGCCACTCTGGATTGTCCCGGGGACGGCCCCGCACTGCTGGGGAGGAGTTGGCTGGCTGTCATGAACTGGAAATGTGGCAATGTCAATGCAATTTCTTATGTGGAGTGAATATCATGCTCACAGGTCCTGGACAAATTTGACTCACTATTTCAACCAGGCATTGAAACTTTCATGGGGACCAAGGTAGTGATTCACATCAACCCGGATGCCAAGCCAGTATACCACAAGGCCAGAGCGGTGCCGTACGTGATGCGGAAAAATAAAGAAGACAAATTGGACCACCTGTTGAGGGAAGGCATCATCTCGCCAGTCGAATTCAGTGACTGGGCGAGCCCGATTGTGCCGGTGCTCAAGGCGGATGGGTCGGTCAGGATATGTGGTAATTACAAGGCCACCATCAATTGGGTGTCACTCCAAGACCAGTACCCGCTACCGAGAGTGGAAGACCTCTTTGCGACGCTATCCGATGGCAAACTTTTTTCAAAATTGGACCTGACCTCAGCTTACATGACCCAGGAGCTGGCGAGTGAGTCAAAGAAGCTGACCACCATCACGACACATAAGGGGTTGTTTGAGTACAACAGATGTCCGTTTGGGATTCGTTCGGCCGCCGCGATCTTGCAATGCAATATGGAAAGCCTCCTCAAGTCGATTCCAAGGACAGTGGTTTTTCAAGACGACATCCTCATCACGGATTGTGATACTGAAGAACACCTCTGCAACATGGAGGAGGTGCTACGCAGACTGGACCGGGTAGGTTTGCGACTGAAAAAGGCGAAGTGCATCTTTCTAGCTCCAGAGGTAGAATTCCTGGGGATGAGGGTAGCAGCAGACGGGATCAGACCTACTGCGTCCAAAACAGAAGCGATCCAGAGAGCACCCAGACCCCGTAACACGATGGAGCTGTATTCGTTCCTGGGGCTCGTGAACTATTTTGATAACTTTCTTCCCAAATTGAGCACGCTGTTAGAGCCACTACACGTGCTCCTATGCAAAGGTCACGAATGGGTGTGGGGGGACAGCCAGGAAAGGGCTTTTGATAGAGCATGAAATTTGTTATGCTCCAACTATCTGTTAACGCTATATGACCCATGTAAGAAACTCGTTTTAACGTGCGACGCGTCATCCTATGGAGTCGGGTGTGTGTTGCAGCATGTTAATGTCAAGGGTCAGTTATAGCCGGTAGCTTATGCCTCCAGCAGTCTATCCCAGGCAGAACGGGGTTATGGGATGGTAGAAAAGGAAGCGCTTGCGTGTGTATATGCAGTAAAAAAAATGCACCAGTACCTGTTTGGCAGGAAATTTGAGCTAGAGACAGATCACAAACCCCTAACGTCCCTTTTGGCCGACAACAAGGCCATAAATGCAATGCATCGGCCCGCATACAGAGGTGGGCACTCACGTTAGCCGCCTATGACTATACAATTCGGTACAGACCGGGCACTGAAAACTGCGCCAATGCACTCAGCAGGCTCCCACTAGCCACCACCGAGGGGCAACTGAGCATGCTGCTGAGATGGTCATGGCTGTTGAAGCTTTCGAAAGTGAAGGCTCACCAGTGACAGCCCGTCAGACTAAAGTCTGGACAAATAGAGACCCGCACTGTCTTTCGTCAAGAAATGTGTCCTGAATGGGGACTGGGCAGCCACGTACAGTGCATGCCCTGAGGAATAGTCAAACCATTTCACAGGCGCAAGGATGAACTTTCGATTCAGGCCGATTGCCTACTATGGGGAAACCGAGTAGTTATGCTCCAGATGGGCAGACTGATGTTCCACAGAGTACTCCACAATGAGCACCCGGGCATTGATATGATGAAGGCAATTGCCAGGTCACACGTTTGGTTGCCAGGGATAGATGCAGACCTGGAACTTTGTGTTCGCAGGTGCAACACGTGTGCCCAGCTGGGCAATGCGCCCAGGGAAGCCCACCTTAGCCCATGGTCCTGGCCCGCCAAGCCATGGTCATGCATCCATGTGGACTACGCAGGTCCTTTCATGGGAAAAATGTTTTTAGTTGTAGTGGACGCCTGCTCCAAATGGATCGATTGTGACATTCTCAATTCAATCACATCCTCTGCCACAGAAGAAAGTCTACGGGCAATGTTTGCCACCTGTGGTCTACCGGACATCGAGGCCAGCGACAATGGCCCGTGTTTTACAAGCATTGAATTCCAGGACTTCATGGCAGGAAATTATATCAACCATGTCAGAACGGCACCGTTCAAACCGGCCTCAAACGGCCAGGCGGAACGAGCAGTACAGATAATCAAAAAGGGGATGCTTAGAATCCAAGGAGGTTCCCTACAAAGCTGCTTATCACGCCTCCTGTTGGCAAATAGATCCCGACCACACTGCTCACAGGGGTCCCACCCGCAGAGCTGCTAATGAAAAGGATGCTCAAAACCAGGTTATCCCTTATACACCCCATCATGAAAGAAATTGTTGAGAGCAGGCGCCGGTCACAATGTGACTATCATGACGGGAATGCGAGGGCGCGATGTATTGATGTCAATGACCCTGTCTTTGTCCTCAACTACGCTGTAGGGCCTAAATGGCTCACAGGCACCGTGATTGCCAAAGAGGGGAATAGGATTCTGGTAGTTAAACCTACCAATGAACAAATCTGCCGCAAATACGTGGATCAAACAAAAAGGAGGTTCAGCAACCCCATAGAAGAAGCAGAGGAAGAACACGATGTAGAGTTCACTCCTCCACAGGTGACCGAACACCGGAACCAAGTGGAGGAGAACCCAGTGACTGTAGGCAGTCCGGACAGGTCTGAGGCACCGCAAACAGCAGACACTCAGGCCAGCACCCAACAACCGGAGCCACAACTCAGGCGCTCTACAAGGGAGCGTAAACCACCAGAGACTTAACCTGTGATCACAATAATGCTTTGGGGGGGGGGGAGGTGATGTCATGTATTTAACGGACATTGTAACCCATGTATAAACTGACCTAAGTTGTACACCGTGAGAACATTGACCACTAGGTGGTGAACTTGTGGGAGACACTCCTAACCTGGACTTTCAGGTATAAAAGGGGAAGCTCCACCCACCTTCATCACTTCAGTGCTGGCTAACAAAGATAACTGGTCACAGAGTGACCTTCTCTCAAGTATGAGCCTCATGTGCATTTATACTGTATAGTAAGGACATATCAGTCAACGTCTTCACTGAGGCATAAGAAAGTATGGGCCTTACACTAAACACCCGTAAGACAAAGGTCCTCCATCAACCTGACCCCGCCACACAGCACTGCCCCCCCCAGTCATCAAGATCCACTGCGCGGCCCTGGACAATGTGGATCACTTTCCATACCTCGGGAGCCTATTATCAGCAAGGGCAGACATCGACAACGAGGTTCAACACTGTCTCCAGTGTGCCAGTGCAGCCTTCGGCCTCCTGAGGAAAAGAGTGTTCGAAGATCAGGCCCTCAAATCTGCCACCAAGCTCATGGTCTACAGGGCTGTAGTGATACCCGCCCTCCTGTATGGCTCAGAGACGTGGAACATGTACAGTAGACACCTCAAATCGCTGGAGAAATACCACCAACGATGTCTCCGCAAGATCCTGCAAATCCCCTGGGAGGACAGACGCACCAACGTTAGCATCCTCGACCAGGCCAACATCCCCAGCATCGAAGCACTGACCACACTGAACCAGCTCTGTTGGGCGGGCCACATTGTTCACATGCCTGACACAAGACTCCCAAAGCAAGTGCTCTACTTGGAACTCCTACATGGCAAGCGAGCCCCAGGTGGGCAGAGGAAATGTTTCAAGGACAACCTCAAAGCCTCCTTGATAAAATGCAACATCCCCACTGACACCTGGGAGTCCCTGGCCAAAGACCGTTTTAAGTGGAGGAAGAGCATCCGGGAGGGTGCTGAGCACCTCAAGTTTCGTCGCCGAGAGCATGCAATAAGCAAGCGCAGGCAGCGGAAGGAGCATGCGGCAAACCAGACTCCCCACCCACCCTTTCCTTCAATGGCTGTCTGTCCCACCTGTGACAGTGACTATAATTCTCTTATTGGACTGTTCAGTCACTTGAGAACTCACTTTTAGAGTAGAATCAAGTCTTCTTCGATTTCAAGGGACTGCCTATGATATAATGAACCTTCTCCCCACACTCTTCATTTTTTTGACTGGCCGTTTGTCCATCCCCCTTCCTTCACCTTACCAATCGCAGCTGTACCTTCAGCCACCAGGCCCCACGCTATGGAATTCCTTTCCTAAACTCCTCCATCTCTTCGCCCCCCCACTCCTCCTTTAAGACCCTCCTTGAAATCCACCTCTTAGGACACGGGCAGCCGAGTTTTGGCTAACCTTTAGTTTACATAGGGTAGAATATGGTAGGCCAGCCAGGAGTGTTTTGGAATAGTCAAATCTAGAGGTAACAAAGGCATGGATGAGGGTTTCAGCAGCGGATGAGCTGAATAGTGAAATAGGAGACATAGTAAATAAATCTGAGAACCAGAGGAAGCTGCAAGGACGTATTGATAAGATGGTAGACTGGACAAAAAAGTGACAGGTGAAAATCAATGCGAAAAGATCATAGTTGAATGGGGAAAGGCTGTAATGTGAAAGTGCAGAGGGATTTGGAGGTTCAGGTTCACAAGATATTAAAAGCAGTATCTCAAGTGGATAAAGCATGACAATAACAACTAATGGAATACTGGATTTTATGGCAAGAGGTATATAATATAAAAGCTGATATGTGATTGCGAATCTATTTGAAACCTTAGTAAGATCACTGTGTGGAGTTTTAGGCTCCACACTGTAGGAAGGACGTTGAGACAATGGAAAGGTTACAGTGCAGATTCACAAGATAATGCCTGGTATGAGGAAATACAAATACGAATACAAAAGAAGTCTTGAAAATATTGCAGCTCTTTTTGTTAGAACAGAGGTATAATGTATGTACATAAGGTCTGCCCATCACCAGAGGGCACTACCATCAGAGGTCCTAGGGTCATAGGTACATTTGTGCTGGGCCCGGTATATAACTTGAACTTCACCTTTGTATCTTCACTTCTGGAAGCCATAAAAGACTGACCAGGTTACACCTAGTCACTGGCTCACAGTACGGAGTTTATTATAACATTTCATACTCAACAGGAGGAGATTATGGGGTGATTTAATAGAGCTTTTTAAAATTAAGAAGGGATAGGACAGTGTGTCAGAAGGGATGTGGCTTAATATGAGATTCTAGAGTGTGAGAACATGAATTCACTTAGCCAGGTTCCTGTTCCTACCATGATTGAGTTGCCAGGAGGCAAGCAAGTACTGCTGAAACTCAGTACCTCCAATGCACAATATGATCTGGTTTGTCCATACTGTGGTCAGGGGAAGAGTGACAACATATCACACACCTTATGCTGGGTTACCTTGCTCACACTTTCGCTTATGAGGAGCTTCTGGTAGCTGCACAACCAACTAGTGATAATTTTCTTTGGGGCACAACTAAGCTAGATTTTTTGGGATTGAGGTAGCTTCAAGATGACAATCCTGATGCGGGAAGCTTGGAAGAAACTCTTTGGTCACCTCAGTAAGCTGATACCTGAAACAGGCAGGTCCACGGTTCTACGAAGCATTGTTAATGATTGATCAGCCAGTCTGATTCATAAATGGAGGCTGGGATTCTTCCCACTTAGCTTCGGCAACTCTATGTCCTAATGGACAAGGTGGCTCTAGATAGAGAACCAGCAAGAAGCTTACCATACTCAGTGCTGGTTAAATCCCAACAGTACCCCCTGCGCACACTTGGTGGTTCCCAAGCCTTTGTTCTGCCAACCTACGCCTCTACTCTCCAAACTTGTGTAAATGAGATGTATTTCGACGGATAAAATCAATTTGGAAATGCTTAAACATGGTGATGGATCTCAGTGTGTTGGACATCTGGCTAACCAAAAAGGACATCAGATTCAAATAGTACAGCTTGCATTGCAGAAATGGTTTCTCTGCTGCTGTTATAAACTAATACATTGTTTAGACCAACTAATATAAGCCTACATTTTAGATATATTATGAAATTGTTTCAGTAATTGGACTACAAAGGGTTTTCAAAATGCATTCCTGAAAGGACAAGACCTTTAAAAATGTATGATTTTAAATGATTAAAGAAATATAACACTGAGAGGTAATGGTCCTGAGTGAACACAGATTGGTAGATGTGTGCGATTTTGTTTGGCAGAAAAGTACACAATGGCTAAGTTAGCAATAAGGTGTAAAAAAATCATTTTTTACTTTACATCTATGACATTTTTCCTCCCTTTCTCCTCCTAATGTTATACATCATCTCCTGCCAAGAAAATGAGTTGCCAATCTGCTCCCAGACCTCTGTGTCTATTGTTCCCAATCAAACACATTTGGGGCCAATTTGGCAGTGTTGATAATATCTTAGAAATAGAACTGAAACCATGGTTGCAATTTTAACCCTATCCGCCCGTCGGAAACTGGAAAGGTGCTCAGCTAAATATTCTGTGTTGCTTGCCCATTGGAATGCAGCCCGGATCCTGAGCTTTTTGCTCAAGATTCTGGACAGGTGGCGAAGACGTGAGGCAAATGCTGACAGGGTCCTTCTTTAAATATGCAGATTGGGTTCCGATTATATCATCAGTCCCTGATTGTGATTTTAATTCAGGTCAGAGTGGAGAACTCGCCATGCCTTTCCGACCAGGCTGAAGAGAGTTATTAACGTTAACTTTCTGTGTCTCATGACTTGTCAGAGGAACTTTTGAAGAGGACACAAAATGTGTTTTTCACCATGAAGTTGTACACTTCCTTTTACTCTGTGATTGTCAGTCTATGGTTCCAACCTCTGTACTTCTGCTAGTTGTACCACAGGTGGAAGGTGGCTCACCCAAATATGAAAGGGAATAATGGAGGGATCAGCAGCACTGTCTGATGGATGAGATGTTAATAAGATTGTCCCTCACCTTCCGTGTGCAGAATACTTTATTGCCTATTGATACTGGCAGCCAGAATTTTTGTGTAAGGCCCTGGCAGGTATGTGTTCCTTTTGGATCTTGAATTAGCCACAGAATATGCTTTCCAGTGCAGCACCAGTAGTACTATGACTCAGGCTGCGTGAGACCTGAGAAATGGGCTGCTTACCTGAGTTCCAATGTCCCGCCTCTGCAGTGCTCTACTTGAGCCATTAGTAGATGACATCTCTTCACCGCTGTCACTGGTCGATCTGACAACAGAGCAACATGCATCGATAAGATGAGCGAAGCCTTCTCTTGTGAATGATTGCATTCATTCTCCACGTTTACCTACACCTCCACGTTGACTACATACCTTCTTGGATGTTAGACAAAGCAGCACTCAGGGTATTCGGATTTGTGCCCCTATGATGCCCAGTCCCTGAGGTAATGAGCTTTCTACAACTGTCACATGTTGGCACAGCACAATACAAGTTTCAAACAAATTAAATGAAGCAGTTATTCATCCCTGGCCTTATTTCCATCAGAGTGTTCATGCTGACCACAGGATTGTGCATATTACTTTGATAATCCACAACTTCAGTATGAAGGCAGGTTTACTGAAATCCGTACCCCACACTCCTCTCAGGTTTGGTTTCAGGCTTAAGATGTGTGCATTTTCTGTCTGTCTAAATAAACTACCTTCAGCAGTGAGGTTCTATTGCCTTTGTGCTCAGTTGGCACTCCTACTGTGATGATTCAGGAGATTGTGGTGGGGTTTTTTGATCTGAATCCATACCATTTCTTGGAACAGGAGTGGTGATGTGCGTGCCAACAGATATGGTGTGTAACACTGTTGTGCTTTGCGGTCAACATGGTCCAGGTTGTTCTGTGGTAGATATTATTAGGTAATTGCACATGTGGTATGAGAATTCAAGGTAGCTGTTGCACGTAAAATACTTCAAGGTGGATAATATAATACATATAGCAGAACGACGCTTGTCAAAGATGACACCTCTTATCTAGTAATGTGCATAAGAACATAAGAAATAGGAGCAGGAGTAGGCCATTTGGCCGCTCGAGCCTGCTCCGCCATTTAATAAGATCATGGCTGATCTAATCATGGACTCAGCTCCACTTTCCTGACCGCACCCCATAACCCTTTACTCCCTTGTTGCTCAAAAATCTGTCTTTCTCCACCTTAAATATATTCAATGACCCAGCCTCCACAGCTCTCTGGAGCAGAGAATTCCATAGATTTACAACCCTCTGAGAGAAGAAATTTCTCCTCATCTCAGTTTTAAATAGTTGGCCCCTTATTCTATGTCCCCTGGTTTTAGTTTTGCCTAAGAGTGGAAATATCCTCTCTACATCCACCTTGTCGAGCCCCCTTATAAGTTTCAATAAGATCACCTCTCATTCTTCTGAACTCCATTGTGTATAGGCCTAACCTACTCAACCTATCCTCATAAGTCAACTTCCTCATCTTTGGAATCAACCTAGTGAACCTTCTCTGAACAACCTCCACTGCAAGTATATCCTTCCTTAAGTATGGAGACCAAAACTGTGCGCACTAATGCAGGTGTGGCCTCACCAATACTCTGTAGAGTTGTAGCACGAATTCCCTGCTTTTATACTCTATCCCCCTTGCAATAAGAAAGCACATGGTAAGACCTCTACCAAAAATACCTGCAGATACATCAGAGATAATTTTAACCTAACTCACCAGGCGGGAAACCCATGGGATTGGGTTGAACAGCAGCTTTACGCCCCACCCAATATTTCTTTACATTGTCTTTGATGGAGAGTAAAATCGGGCGGGGTGTGAAACCAGCGTTGTGCACCCGATCCTGTCAGTTTCCAGACTGGGCGGTTAGATTAAAATGACTCCCATTGTCATTTCAACTTTTGTCACCCCCTCCAGGTTTCCTAGGCCAAGTAATTTTGAACTCATCAGCGAGTATTAACACGTTTAGTCTTGAGGTCCCCCTCTCCATATTGGTTCTGCTTTGTTATTCTGATGTTTTCATGGAATCTTTTCTCGGCACTAGCTGCAATCTATGGGGAGTGAATATCACATCGGCCAAAATGTTTCGATCAAAATAACAGTAAGGCTAATGGCGCTCACCATTACTTATGTGCAAATGGTGCAGTAACTTCAGGTAAGGGGCAGATGCACGGTTAAACTGAAATATCCAAAAGCTGTTGTCCGAGTTGCGCCACTCCGCTAGCTTTGCGGAAATGACATCACAATCTGCCTTACCACTGAAAGCCATTGAACAGCGTGAAGTTGCTGTATTTGTGCAGTAGATACTAACTAAACTCGCCACAGAAAGTTACATTTTGACCATTCCAGTCTAAGTACACCTTTAACAATGTAATAAGTGTTAGTTATTGCCGAACAAGCTCTCTGGCACTGAAAATGAACTATTACAAATGTGAAGCCTCATTTCTTCAGGTTCTAATTGTTGTTGGAGCTTTTAATAATGTGTAATTTATTTATTTTTTACTTTTCCTTTCTGTCTCTTTTTATCTCTCCCTTAATCCAATATGTATTTCCGTTTCCTTATTTTTCTTTCAGTCCTGATTAGACATTTAATTCGCCCACTTTAATTTACACTTCCTTCTCAGTCCTTGCGCTGTTCATTTCACAATTCTTCAATCTGATTGGTTAAGGAGATACACAGTTACTTTCCCTGTTCACTCAGATCCCAGGCACCCGGTTTCCCTCACTGCAATGTTATCAGCTCGCACTTTCAGCAACCTGCCACGCAAAAATGTCATCGTAATTAAATAGGCACAGACAAGTATAACTAATGCCAGTTCCATTTGTTGCCATTCTACAGCAAATTATAGCCCATTGAGAAGGCTGGGGATCTTCCAGGCTTGATTACTTGCATCCAGATTGGAGATATGAGTTAGTGAATATTGCAGACCTTATGAATTGCACCTTTGTATTAGTAAGGCATGTCTTTCTTATTAATTTTTGAATCATCGTTGTCAATTTTCTCCATTGGATATACCAATATTAGTGACTTATGTATGCAAACCTCACCAATGTGTAAGACTTGCCACCAGCGGGCACACCTGTGGGAGACCGAAGGGTCACCTGTGCACCCTGGGCAAGCAGGTATAAAAGGCAATCCACCATGCTGCTTCCTCACTTTGGAGTTACATTAAAGAGACCAAGGTCACAATGATTTGAGCTTACAACACAGTCTTGTGGAGTTATTCTGAACATAATAATTGGCGACGAGTTACAGATCACGAACTTTCACGCGGTAATGGCTGCTGTTGGTATTCGTGAGAGGTTTGTTGAGGGTGATGATTGGGAAGCCTTCGTTGAGTGTCTCGACCAGTACTTTGTGGTCAATGAGCTGGACATGGCTGAGACGGCAGTCAATTGCATGGCGATTCTCCTCACCCTATGTGGGTCTTCGATATATGGCCTTGTCAAAAATCTGCTGGCACCGGTCAAACCAACGGACAAGACTTACACAGAGCTGTGCACGCTGGTTCGGGAACAACTCAAGCCGAAGGAAAGCATCCTAATGGCCAGGTATCGCTTTTACATGCACCATCGCTCCGAGGGCCAGAACGTGGCGAGCTTTATCGCCGACCTAAGACGCCTTGCGGGACAGTGTGAATTTGCTGGATCTTTGGGGGAAATGTTGCGGGACATTTTCGTGCTTGGAATCGGCCACGAGTTCATTCTTCGCAAACTGCTGTCTGCCGAACCCTTAGATCTGAGCAAAGCCATCACGATAGCCCAGGCCTTCATATCCACAAGCGACGACGCAAAACAGATGTCTTCACAGCATCTAAGCTCACCAGCAAGTACTGTGCATAAAATAATGCCTTCAGCAAGCAGAACTGTACATGGCAGGGCCTACATGACTGCAGAGGCCAGGCCTAGGGTGACTCAGAGGCTGCTGTGGGCTGTGAATGCGAATCCATTAACACCATGTTGACGCTGCGGGGCAGTCATAGAGCCCATCAATGTCGATTCAAGCACGATGTGTGCAAGTGCTGTGGAACAATGGGGCACCTCCAGCGAATGTGCAAATGACCTCTGACTCACCACATAGCAGAGTCAGCAGAGGACGACCGATCCAGTGTGGATCACATTGAACGAGCAGGAGAGGCAACTCAACCTGAGGATGAAGAGGAAGTGTATGGGGTACACACCTTCACCACCAAAAATCCTCCAAAAATATTAAAAGTTAAACTTAACGGCATTCCAGTCTCCATGGAATTGGACACGGGGGTGAGTCGATCAATCATGAGCCAGAAGGCTTTTGACAAACTGTGGGGCAACAAGGCAGAGAGGCCAAAACTGAGCCTGATTCACACAATACTGCGTACGTACACCAAAGAACTCATACCTGTTATCGGCAGTGCGGCAGTGAAAGTATTGTACGACGGAATGGTGCATGATTTATCACTATGCGATGGCTCAATACTGTTCGGCAGAAGCTGGCTAGGAAAGATCCGATGGAACTGGGGCGACATCAAAGCACTGTTTTCGGTGGATGACGCCTCGTGCGCCCAGGTGCTAAACAAATTCCTGCCGTTATTTGAGCCAGGCATCGGCAACTTCATGGCCGCCAAGGTGCAAGATCTATCTTGTTCCTGGGGCATGGCCCATTCATCACAAGGCCCAAGCAGTCTCATATATGATGCGAGAGAAAGCCGAGATCGAGCTGGACAGACTTCAATGAGAGGGAATCATATTGCCAGTCGAGTTCAACAAGTGGGCCAGTCCAATCGTGCCGGTGCTGTAGAGCGATGGGACGGTCAGAATCTGCGGGGACTACAAGGTAACAGGACCAGTCTCGTTACAGGACCAGTACCCATTACCCAAAGTGGGGGACCTATTTGCAACGCTAGCAGGGGGAAAGTTGTTCACCAAGCTACATCTAACCTCTGCTTACATGACACAGGAGCTGGCTGAACCGTCAAAGAAATTGACATGCATCAACATGCACAAAAGAATGTTCGTGTACCATAGATGCTCCTTTGGGATTCGCTCGGCTGCGGCCATCTTCCAGCGGAACATGGAGAGTCTGCTGAAATCGGTTCCATGCACCGTGGTGTTCCAAGACGATATCTTGATCATTGGTCGCAACACCACCGAACACTTGCACAATCTGGAAGAGGTTCTATAGCGACTTGACAGAGTGGGACTCAGGCTGAAACGCTCCGTGTGTTTTCCTGGTGCCAGAGGTCGAATTTCTGGGGCGAAAGATTGCAGCAGACAGCATCAGACCCACGGACTCCAAGACGGAGTGCACCCAGACCACAGAATGTGACGGAGCTGCGTTCGTTCCTGGGACTCCTCAACTATTTTGGTAACTTTCTACTGAGGTTGAGCACTTTGCTGGAACCCTTGCATTTATTGCTACGCAAGGGTGATGACTGGGTTTGGGGTAAATCTCAAGAGACAGCCTTGAATAAAGCCAGAAACCTGCTGTGCTCTAACAAGTTACTTTTACTGTATGACCCATGTAAACGTTTAGTACTAGCGTGATGCGTCGTCATACGGGGTCGGTTGTGTGTTACAGCAAGCAAATGTGTCAGGCAAACTGCGACCGGTTGCATATGCATCCAGAAGTTTATCCAAGGCTGAAAGAGCCTACAGTACAGCTGAGAAAGAAGCATTAGCATGTGTATACAGGGTTAAGAAAATGCACTAATACCTATTTGGTCTCTTGGTTCGAGCTCGAAACAGATCACAAACCACTTAACTCACTGCTCTCAGATATCAAAGTTATCAACACCAATGCTTCGTCCCATATCCAAAGATGGGCACTAACATTGTCTGCGTATGACTATGTAATCCGCCACAGACTAGGCACTGAGAACTGCGCTGATGTCCTCATTCAGCTATCAATGCCAACCACCAGGGTGGAAATGGCGCAACCCGCAGACTTCTGGTAATGGATGCTTTTGAGAGTGAGGGGTCACCCGTCAGGGCTCGCCAGATTAGGACCTGGACTAACCAACACCCTGTGTTAACATGAGTAAAAATCTTCATCCTTAATGGGAGCTGGTTGGCGGTTCCCGGGGAAATGCAAGATGAAATTAAGCCGTTCCACCGTCGTAATGATGAATTGTTCATCCAATCGGATTGTCTCCTATAGGGGAATCACGTGGTTTTGCAAAGAAAAGGCAGGGAAACATTTATATGCGATCTACAAAGTACCCACCCAGGCATAGTCATGATGAAGGCTATCGCCAGGTCGCACGTTTGATGGCCCGGCATTGATCCCGAATTGGAGTCATGCATACACCAATGCAACCTTTGCTCACAGTTGAGCAATGCACCTAGGGAGGCCCCACTGAGCCTGAGGTCATGGCCCTCCAAAGATGTTTCTAGTAGCAGTGGACGCTTACTCCAAATGGATTGAATGTATAACAATGTCATCCTGTACATTCACTGCCACCATTGAAAGCCTCAGGGCCATGTCTGCCACCCATGGTTTGCCCGACGTCGTTGTTAGTGACAGTGGACCGTATTTCACCGGAATTCAACAAGTTCATGACCCGTAATGGCTTTAAACATGTCAGGTCTACCCCATTTAAGCCCGCTTCCAATGGTCAAGCGGAACGGGCAGTCCAAACCATCGTGCGTAATGGATGACTCCTTGCAGACCCAGTTATCTCGGGTCCTGCTCAGCTACCGGACGCGCCCCCACTTGCTCACCGGGGATCACCCCTGCAGAATTGTTAATGAAGAGAGCACTCAAACCAGGCTCTCCTTAGTCCACCCGGATCTCAATGATCACGTAGAAACCCGGCGGCACCGGCAAAACATGTACCACGATCGCGCGGCTATATCGCGTGACATTCAGGTTAATGATCCTGTGTTTGTTCTCAATTACGGTCATCGTCCCAAATGGATTGCTGGCACTGTTTTAGCCAAGGAGGGGAATAGGGTGTTTGTTGTTAAACTGTTGAATGGGCAAATGTGTAGAAAGCACTTGGATCAGACCAAACTATAATTCACTGACAACCAAGAACAGTTTGAAGAAAACTTTACTCTCTCTGATCCACCAACACACACCCAACCAGCAATCGACCTCGCTGTCAACCACGAGGATGAACCCACCATTCCTGACAGTCCGATCTGACCAGCCGCGCTGCCGTGCAGCAATGATCCGACCAACTCACCCATTCCAGGACTTCAACTCAGGCGATCGACCCGAGAACGCAGAGCGCCAGATCGCCTCAACCTGTAAATAACTTGTACATAACATCATTTCCCCCGCAAAGTCTTATGTATACAAACCTCACCAATGTATAAAACTTGCCACCAGCGGGCACACCTGTGAGAGACTTAAGGGTCACCTGTGCACCCTGGGCAAGCAGGTATAAAAGGCAATCCACCATGCTGCTTCCTCACTTTGGAGTTACATTAAAGAGATCAAGGTCATAATGGTTTGAGCTTGCAACACTGTCTTGTGGAGTTATTCTGAACATAATAGCGACCAGTAAGTTTCTTATAGAGTTTGTTTCTCTCAGATGCAAGTAAAAGATCCCATGGCACTATTTCGAAGAAGAGCAGGGAAGTTATCCCCGGTGTCCTGGCCAATATTTATTCCTCAATCAACATAACAAAAACTGATTGGGGGTAAAATCCCAGCCTTGCCGGGTCTGTATGGAATACATACGGACCTGGCGAGGCCTCGCAAAACCAGTTTTCGACGTGCAATGTGCATGCGCCGAAAACTGGCTTTTCCAATCTGTCAAGATTTCACTTGACAGATCCTCCGCAGGAAGGACATCCGTGCGGGTAAAATTGGGCTATATGACCATCTCTTGCCCAGCGAGTGTCCTTGAAACTTTTACTCCTGGTAAAAGAAGGCGCATAGACTACTTTTACCAGTGAAAGAGTTTTAAAACATATAAAAATGAAATTTAAATACACATTTTTCGAGTACCTACCCTGCCCATTAAGCTAAGTTTATTTTACACCCTATTAAAATGCATCAAAAAAAAATCCCCCAAAATATTTTTTCTAAAACACTTAAGGTTAGACTTTCCACTTGCCATCACCCAACTATCGCCCAAAATGGACTTCTTGCGCCCATTTTGAGCAAAAAGTGGAAACTAGGCCCAAAACATCACCGGAAAAACAGGTGCCGAAGTTTCCACTTTGATTGCCAAGATCACCGCCCAAATGATCACCCACACAAGGCCCATCCCAAGTTTCGGCACCTAGCATGCACTTCACTGGGCCGATGCAAGGCCCAAAAGAGTGCTGAAAATTAGTTGCTTTTTCAGGGCCAAAGAGAAGGAAATGGGCACTACGGGCACAACTTATTTATGTTAAATAGAGATCTCATATATTGGAATTATTTTGTAAATAGCTTTTACATCATGAAGTTATTTAATAATATTGTTGGGGTCTATCAAACTGACTGGTATACAGCTTAGAGAGTACAGAGAGTGGAGAGTACAGTGATTAGATAGTATAGAGTAGAGAGATTATTAAAATTAGTGAAAGTAATTATCGATAGTGATGGGGCCCATGCTTTCCCTGCCTTTAATTGTAACTGCTCACACACTGGTTACTGAAAGGATCAATCGAAGAGGTGGTAGAGAAATGCGTAGATGGAGAGGAAGACAGAGGAAGAGACTGTACAGCCAACGAAGGTACTTGGAAAAGCAATCCTACCTGAACTTTTCTGAAAATGCTTGTCTTAGGAGGCTGCGATTCCGGAAGGAGGTAATCGATGAGATATGTCAACTCGTCAAGGATGATCTGCAGCCTTCCAGCACCATCAGAACCGCACTGTCCGTTGAGGTGAAGGTTACTGCTGCCCTAGCCTTTTACGCATCAGGATCTTTTCAGGCTTCGGCTGGCGACATCTGCCATATCTCTCAGCACGCTACACACTGCTGTATTCGACAGGTGACTGAAGCCCTTTACACTCGCAGGATGGACTTCATAAGCTTCCCAATGACCAGGGAGGCACAGACTGAGAGGGCTTTGGGTTTCTTGAGAATAGCAGACTTCCCCAAGGTGCAGGGAGTAATAGACTGCACGCACATTATCCTGAAAGCACCCTTAAAGAATGCAGAGGTGTTTCGTAACAGAAAGGGGTTCCACTCACTAAATGTGCAGCTTGTTGTCGACTACAACCAAACAATTTTAACAGTGAATGCTACATTTCCTGGCAGCATCCATGAAGCGCACATCTTACGTGAAAGTGCTATCCCTGACCTGTTTGCCAATCAGCCAGAAGGTCACGGTTGGATGCTGGGGGATAAAGGAAATGGCCTTGCCCCTCTGCGTAATCCTGTCACTGAAGCACAGAAACGGTATAATGAAAGTCACATAGCGACTTGCAATATCGTTGAAAAGACAATTGGAGTCCTAAATCAGCGCTTCAGATGCCTGGATCATTCCGGAGGCAGCTTGCAGTACCACACTGATCAGGTAGCAGAGTTTATTGTGGTGTGTTGCATGCTGCATAACCTAGCTATAAAGAGAGGACAAATAATGCCAGATCATGCTGCAGGTCCACCTCCAGAAGGAGATGAGCAGAAGAGGCAGCCGGCGAGGATGAAGCGGAGGAACAGGCGGGAGAGGACACGGGCAAGGACATAGGGGAGCTTAATCAGCCTGGCGTACCACCACACCGTTCCCGAAGACCGATAGCCAGTAGCAGTTACATGGCCGCTAAGCTTTTGCATCAGCAACTTATTAATGAATGCTTCGCATGAACTATTATTGTTGATATTCAAACCTTCAATTACAGTTACGTTTAAACAAAAGTTTCATTTCCATGGGGAAACAGAATAAACAAACAAATATGCATGAAAAACTGTACATTGTAAAACTTATGTAACTAAGAGAGAAGATACAAAAGTTGTAGAAAAACTTTTCTTTTATTAAGAAGCAATTTTTTTTTTTAAGAACTAATGAACAACACCCTCCCTCCAACCCCCCACCCCACCGCACCGCACCAACCCACCCTTCCCTCAAAATCCCCAAAACTTTAGAAGAAGAAATTGAACATTTAAGTATTAATAACAAGTATCCATTTAAATAATGATAACATGATCATTTAAGTATTGATAACAAGTGACCATTTAAGTCATAATAACAAGTGACCATTTAAGGAATAATACCAAGTGAACTTCTAAGTAATAATAACAAGTGACTATTTAACTGATGATAACAAGTGACCATTTAAGTAATTATAACAAATGATCATTTAAGTAATAATAACAAATGACCATTTAAGTGATGATAACAAATGACCATTTCAGTGATGATAACAAGTAACCATTTAGGCAATGATAACAAGTGACCATTTCAGTACTGATAACAAATGACCATTTTAGTAAGAATGACAAGTAAACAGTTAAGTATTGATAACAAGTACCCAATTTAGTAAGAATAACAAGAGAATAATAAAGTGATAATAACAAGTGAACATTTGTGTAACAACGGAACTATTGAGAAGCACTCCCCCCTCCTTACCTGCGGCCACGTTTCCCTCCAGATCCTGTCCCACCCCGTGTTCGCACCCCACCCGCCCGTTTTGGTCTACGCAGACCGATACCAAGACATTGTGCAGAGTGGGACAGCAAGACTTCCTGCCATGGTGGAGGTAACAGAGTGGAAGCAGAAGCCTCAGGCTCTATTTCCAAGTCAGGAGGAACTGTGTCCTCTGTACACGCTTGTGTGCTTGGGGTCTTGCTGCAATTGGACACGACACCTTGGGGTGCAGGCCGTGTCCAGCCAGCAAAGCATGCTGTAGGGCATTTGTTGCGGCTGTTTGCTCCCTGATCGCTTCCAACATCTCCCAAGCAGTTTGTGACTGCTCAGAAGACCAGCTGGAAAAGCGTGAGCAGAACTCGCTCCAGGTTGTGGAGAACTGGCTCCAATTGGCTGAGAAACCCGCAAACCCCTGGATAAGGTCGCGACCGATCGCGACTGTCTCCCTGCACAGGAATAGTAAGCTCTCTGTCTGGTCCTCCTTGGCAGGCGAGTGCATATCACGCTGACCAGACCGCCGTGGGGTCGGTGTCTGCAATGTCATGCGCCTTGGCGTCACCACCTGCACAACGCTTGGTCCCGGTGCCTCATCCATCTCAAAAGAGATGGCCGCAGGTTGTTCTCCCTTCACAAAAAAAATCTCCTGTTCTTCCTCCTCCTCCTGTTCACGCACAGCAGCAGCAGGAGTCTGCAATGGCTCCTCCTCTGGCTCTTCCCCCAGGGAGGTTCCTGAATGTTCAGTGGACGTGTCCGCTGACTCCAGTAATACTTGTTGACCTTTGAAAGACAAATGGAATTTCTAAACAACGTTTAACAATTCAAATCAATTCATCTCAATTTTACAAGAACTCAAAACATTACCATTAGCCCATATGCACAAGCGCTCACCAGGCCTACCATGACCTCATTTGAAGATCAATAGTACATCTCAATAGTATAACTCATTTATATATCAAATTAAAGTATCATTGCATAAGATTACCTGCGTAACAAATATTTACTATTGATTCACACGTTGCACAATGCACAGTTCTCATTACTCACGTGACTCTAGGGTGGGTTCAGCCACACCACGGGTTGTGACCGAACAGCTTTCTGGCCCCACCAAGGCCACTGCAAGCTCTTCGTAGGCAGTGAGAGATTGCAGCATGGCACAGCCCCCGCCCGTCCTGCGTTGCTTTCGCTGGTTGATAGATATCTTCTTCTGCAATAGATAAGGTAACATTGCACGGCATAAGCAAATGGATTTGGCAATAAACATTTAAGACTGGAATAAGATATTTCATACTGTAACATTCAAATTTATGTTGTGGTGCATGAATGCAATCATAATTTAATCCTAATTTAGTTATGCTTAAAGATTATGAGATACCATTGCAGATTCTAATTAGAATTTCCATACATTATTAAATAATAAATATGGATGATTTCAAATATAAATTTCAACTTACTCTTGCAGCCACTAGTAGACTGTTCCATCTTTTGCGGCACTGGTCCGGTGTCCGCGCTTCATTAGATGCCGACGTGACCACGTCGGCAATCTCTGCCCAGATCCTCTGAGATGCATGGGGTGGAGGTTTCCCATGCCCACCCCGTGTCAGATCCTCCCACCTTGTGCTAACAATGTTAACAAGGACCTCATTGGCCTCCTCACTGAAGGGCTTGGCCCTTCGCCTTTCTAGTGATTCTTCTATTGTTTAAATTGATATGAATTAAGGGTAATATTTTTCTCTGGTAAGTGCTTTGTCAAATCCCTGCTTCCTTTCTCCTCTCTCTCTCTCTCTCTCTCTCTCTCTCTCTCCCAGACCCACACAGAGCTTCTGAGCATTTGTGAAGACCCCTGACCTCTCAAAACAAGGGAAAGAGCATCAACCTGAAAAAAAAATCAACCTGCACATGCGCAGTAATGCGTTGCGAGGGAAGCTTTTTTTTTCATTCACTTCCGTTTTCTTTGGACAATCATGAGATCACCGAGAAATCACATTGCCCATTTGACATCACTGAGTTAAGGCCGAGCGGAAAATTGCAAAAAAAAATGCACCTTGAGCCGGCGATCAGCATGGGCAATACGTCCCGCATCGCTGGAACAAGGCCCATTTTTTTCAGCCTTAGCCACCAAGTGGAAAGTCTAGCCCTTAATTAACTTTAATTTCAATTAATTTTAAATATGTGAGATGTTTTTTAAAAATTTATTATGTTATGTTTCTGTGTTTTAGGGGGTTATTATCATTGATAGTAATGGGAACTTGGAGAAACGGAGTTCCCATTAGTATCAATGAGAATACTGCAGAGTGATTGGTGGTCCAGGCCCACGTGATTCCAGCTTTTTCATGCGTGCAAGGAAGTCTTCTTCCCGTACGCTACACATCGAATTTAGGCCTCCGACCGGAATTGAAGGCACCTCTGGGACCACCAGGTACATTAGTAGAAACATTTCAGGTCAGAGGCATTCGTCCAAAGGAAGCCTCCGACCAGAATTTTAGGCCCATTATCTGGTCATTATCACATTGCTGTTTGTGAGAGCTTGCTTGTGTGCAAATTGGCTGCCGCATTTCCCACATTACAATCGTGATTACAGTCCAAAAATACGTAATTGGCTGTAAAGCGCTTTGGGATGTCCGGTGGTTGTGAAAGGCGCTATATAAATGCAAGTCTTTCTTAAATAGCAATAATGACTACTCTGCTGTGTTGGTTCATAAGTGCTTGCTAAACTTGATGAAAAGTGGGCAATACAGGAATGCTTGAAAGGCAATATAGAGGAGTTCAGTATTTCTATCCCCTGTTGCTGTGGTAGTTCTATAGCAAAGCTATGAATGAATGAGATTAGCCCCTTAACACTAAGAAGACATAGAAGGGTGTTGAGGCTTATGGCTGTATGATGCTTCACAGGGATGCTATGACGACTATGCATGTATGCTCAGGGGCCACACCCAAATATGAAGCTCTCAGTAAAAGTCCCCATAACACAGATTAACTGCACACAACTGCTGGATCATTTTCATTTAGATCTAATATTGTGATAGGATTTTCTCAATGCAGTTTGTTAACATTATGCAGGTCTATTCCTTTATGCATTTAACAAAACATTTGTATTTTAATGGATTGGGACAGCTTTGTGGGGGTGGATGTAGGTGGTGAGGACGGACCTCCTCTTGGTGCCCAGGGCTCTTAAAATTATTAATCTGCCTCTGGGTCTTAGAGAACAATGGTCTCAGAGAAAAACATAGCCCAATATGGTCTACAGTCACATGGCTGGACAACACTATTAATCCCCCTACAATGTGCAGGAGAAGGTACCGACCTTTTCAGCCTCCCCCGCACCCTCCCTGCCTTGCCATAAATGGTGAGCAAGGGTAGAAAAAAGGTAGAAATGAGGGAAAGGAATGAAGTACTGTCCTGTATAATGTCAGCACAAGTCAATATATAAAAGGATTCTTTAAGTAGTGATATATGCATCCAATTTAACTCCAGCTTTTTTATTTCAATTTTTATTTCTGCATATGTAGGGCATCATGGGGTGGGGGTTGATAATTTTTCATACAACATTGTGACCATCACTGTGCTAGGAAATAGTGATCTTAGTGATACTTTATTTTATTCAGAATAAAAACACTTTCACCATTTCACAAACACACTTTGGTCTGAAATTCATTCCTGATGTTAGGAAAACAATCTCGGTAAACCTGCACTTTCTGAAGTACACATCTTTAACATTCCACAACTGGAGGCCTTCACCAGGAACTGCATGGACTCCTTACAAGAAGTGAAAATATTCTTGGTGAAAGGTCCTGATTGTACCACAATGCAGAAGGCAGACTCAAACTTCAGTCATTAAACTAAGCTAGTGTCAAGTGCAGGCCTGCTAGGTGCTGCCCACATTGAGCTGGAGACCGGCTTGAGAAAAAAAAGCAATATGAGCAAAAAAGACCAACATTAGTTAAAATAAATAAATGCAGAGCTGATTGTAGTCAGCGTGTATAAAAACTTTCAGTGCTAAGGCCCTGTCTAAGCTCAGCTGCTGTATGAATCGCTGCCATGGCATAAATAGTTCAGTTGATAGTAAAATCAAAGTTCGCACTGTCTGAGTAATTTAATTGCATTTCAGTTCATAAATCCACAATGTACAACACAACCTTTCTGCCGCCTGCTGTTAGTTGTAAATGTGGCAATTTTTCCCAAACTAGAAGGAAAAAAAATGAGTTGGCATTCCTTAATCATTTTTTTAGTTTTTTTACTAGAAATATGCAACTATTCCAAACGATCTGTAAAAATATGGCTTGAGGACGCCACAAACTTTAAAATAGATTGGCAAACATAAACAAATTGCAGACATCATTAGTGCCTGTGAAATGCACTATAAGTAAAACAAAATAATAAAAATGTTATTCAACATTCAATTTCCTAGATATGAAAAACTTTCCAGATGTAATTTTAACAAATTATTTTGGCTTTGCTGTTAATTTATATATGGAGATATTTTTTCAAGGTGCAGTGACTCCAAACCTTTTCAGCCAGTACTTTGTGTCATGTCTGCATTTGCAATCCGACATGGAAAGGTTTCAAAAATATCTTTGGTGAGCAAATAAATGCTAAAATTCTGGCACCAACCCTCTTCATGCTACAAGCTATTTTTAGAAGGAGGCCATTACCCAATTTAGATGTATGGCTTGCATCAGCAACTGCCACCTCAGCTGTTTCATACATAATAACATAGAGCTAGCTACTCCCCTTAATAACACAGATCTACCTGCTCCCCTTAATAACACAGATCTAGCTACATCCCTTAATAACATGGAGCGAACTACCCATCTTAGTTGCAGAAACATTTCCATTAGTTCATAACTCATTTCAAAGTAAAACACAAAAATGTAGAGTAATACAATAATTAATGGTTTGATTATTTGATGGGACAACATAAATCTAGCATGGTACTAAAGTACGATTTACATGATGAATGATTTAAACCCCACCACATTTGTCAGGTAATGGAGGTGGATGTTAGAATCACTGATTTCAGGAAAAGCGGGAGAAGATTGAAAGGAAATATTGAGGAATTCATTACTTCTGTCCCCTGTTGTTGTGATATTTCTATAGGAAAGCTATGAATTAATGAGATTAGCCCCTTGACACTAAGAACACAGAGAAGGATACAAAAACAAAATACCTCAGATGCTGGAAATCCAGAATAAAGAAGAAAAAGTGCTGGAAACACTCAGCAGGTCAGGTAGCATATGTGGATAGAAAAACAGAGTTTACGTTTCAGGTTGGTGACCCTTCGTCAGACAGAAGGGTGTTGAGGCTTGTGGCTCTGTGCTGCTTCACAGGAATGCTATGATGACTGTGCAAGTGTGCGCTCACTAACCTGGCATCAGACTATCTCAAGAATCTCACCATCTCGCATAGTTAGAATCAAGTGCCTCCCCGGCAGTTCCATGGCCTGGTCCTCGTGGACAGGATGGGCTCCCCAATGTTGGCGATGCCCCCTGTGTCTTGCAGACATTGTGCATAAGTTTGCCCTGCAACAAGATTGAGTGAATTAGGCAAAGGCTAGCAATTGTCGATTGTTTCCCAGGTAACATCAGTCAGCCAATATAAGGGATGTTCTGGTATTATCCTGTTAAAGTGGAGGGGGGAGTTTTAAGGTACTACATGCAAGTAATTGCTATTGGCGGAGATAGAAACATATATTGTTAGATCCCGAGTTAGTGCCTCCTCTAACCAGAGTGCGGTGCAAAGGATTGCTTGTACCACTATTAGTTTTAGAAGGTGAAGATTGTGTTGGTGCTTCAGGTGCCCAATGAAGAAAAGAGATAGTGGCTGGTGTCAGGTTATTGAACTTCTCACAGCACTGTTCTGCTCTTTTGGGGGCAAGAGAGGTGGCATTCAATGCCTCTGCCACTTATCTCCACGTGGTATGAGATATACTCTTTTGCTGTTTCATCGCATGGGGACGCAGCTACCTTCTGTTCTTTGCTGAATCTCATTCAGGAGGATTTATAGATCAGCCTCATTGAAGTTCTAAGTTCTTCTTTTCTGCCTCCCTACTCTGGTAACCTCAGCCTGATCCTCCGATGGAAGACATCAGATGGTAAAGCAAATACCTGGCATGACAGATCAAGAAAATATTGCACCGACAAGTTATGCGTATAATTACGCTACACCCATCTATCGATCCCTGTGCCCAAACGTTTATTATGATGGCACTGTCTCCAAATTTCCTGTAATTTATTTATCTTTGCTAAAACCTGCATTGTACTTTCTGTTTCTTTGAATGCATTTTAATGGCTTCAATGTAAGAGTGATTAAAAATTGGAAAGCTTCCTGGATGGCATTTTCTTAAACATAGTGGGGTAGAGTTTCCGCTTTGGGTGCTATTGGTATTCCAGGGGCAAATTTAGCTCAAAATTGTGCTAGTTTTCCGCTGTGAAGTAATGGTTTTAGTTTCAGCTCAAACTTATTTGCATAATCACAAATGTTATGGGCTCGGTTCTCAACGATAATTGTACTTTTTCACCAAAATTACCGTTATCGTAACACTGTCGTTATGAGGCCATAAATTTAAGGTTTAAGTTGCACAGCAGTCAAAATCGGCGTTACATGAGGATTCGCGACGCAAACCGCGATCCTCGCCAACTTTAGTCCGAGGCCGATACCGCTGCGAGTTGGGCCTAGGGAGGGCAGAAAAACATCCAAAAATAAATTGGAATTAAAAAAAAATCACAAAACATTTACAAGACACATATCTAGCAAATCACTGCAAAAGAATTACAAAATAAAACCTTCAACTTACCTTTTTTGCAAGTCTTCCTATCGCTGTTCCAAGGGCTGTAACACAGCTTTGTCCTGGGCGGTCTTTTTCGCGCAAAATACGGGTGCACAAAATCTTCTCTGAACTAGCACAAACAGGCAGCACTTAAGAATGTAATTGTTGCATTAAAAAATATTTCTTGATAGGTTTAAGAGTGGTAACCTGTTACAGTTTTATTAATACAGCTGAAAATGTTTTATCACAAAAAATAAGCATTTATAATGAGTGTGTCGAGTCCACCAATTTTAACTCACTGAAAATGATTTCTAAAAAAAACTATACAGAACCATTTACTAGTTTCATTTGTGTATACTAGTCAATTTCTTAATAAGTTAAATATTTTTAAATTTTGGTGTACATTCTTGATTGCACCCATACTGGAAATTCCTGGTCTAAATTTCTGCAGAGAGTTGGCAAGCACAAGTCTCGGCTGTGGGGCTCAAAACCGGTGTAATTGGTTCCTGGAATTTCCGTACCCATATCCCAAAGTGGTTTTATTGTGCACATATATATTTACAACAGGTGTTTCTTTTTTTATCACCGAGCATACTCCTGGTACCACTCTGTACAGTTCTTAAACCTGCTTTAGTGCTGCGCTGAGGTGATACCTGAGGGACAGAGACACTGGGGTCAAGTTTCAGCCTGAGTTGCTCCTATTTTTTTGGAGCAACTGGTTTAGAATGGAGTATCTTAGAAATTGCAATTCTCGGCATTTAGTTTGCTCCAGTTCTAGTCAGTTAGAATAGTTTCATTTTGGAATAGATTTTTTTTTTCAAAAGGGGGCGTGTCATAGAAACATAGAAACATAGAAAATAGGTGCAGGAGTAGGCCATTCGGCCCTTCTAGCCTGCACCGCCATTCAATGAGTTCATGGCTGAACATGCAACTTCAGTACCCCATTCCTGCTTTCTCACCATACCCCTTGATTCCCCTAGTAGTAAGGACTTCATCTAACTCCTTTTTGAATATATTTAGTGAATTGGCCTCAACAACTTTCTGTGGTAGAGAATTCCACAGGTTCACCACTCTCTGGGTGAAGAAATTCCTCCTCATCTCGGTCCTAAATGGCTTCCCCCTTATCCTTAGACTGTGTCCCCTGGTTCTGGACTTGCCCAACATTGGGAACATTCTTCCTGCATCTAACCTGTCTAACCCCGTCAGAATTTTAAACGTTTCTATGAGATCCCCTCTCATTCTTCTGAACTCCAGTGAATACAAGCCCAGTTGATCCAGTCTTTCTTGATAGGTCAGTCCCGCCATCCCGGGAATCAGTCTGGTGAACCTACGCTGCACTCTCTCAATAGCAAGAATGTCCTTCCTCAGGTTAGGAGACCAAAACTGTACACAATACTCCAGGTGTGGCCTCACCAAGGCCCTGTACAATTGTAGCAACACCTCCCTGCCCTTGTACTCAAATCCCCTCGCTATGAAGGCCAACATGCCATTTGCTTTCTTAACCGCCTGCTGTACCTGCATGCCAACCTTCAATGACTGATGTACCATGACACCCAGGTCTCTTTGCACCTGCCCTTTTCCTAATCTGTCACCATTCAGATAATAGTCTGTCTCTCTGTTTTTACCATCAAAGTGGATAACCTCACATTTATCCACATTATACTTCATCTGCCATGCATTTGCCCACTCACCTAACCTATCCAAGTCGCTCTGCAGCCTCATAGAATCCTCCTTGCAGCTCACACTGCCACCCAACTTAGTGTCATCCGCAAATTTGGAGATACTACATTTAATCCACTCATCTAAATCATTAATGTACAGTGTAAACAGCTGGGGCCCCAGCACAGAACCTTGCGGTACCCCACTAGTCACTGCCTGCCATTCTGAAAAGTCCCCATTTACTCCCTGTCTTCCTGTCTGACAACCAGTTCTCAATCCATGTCAGCACACTACCCCCAATCCCATGTGCTTTAACTTTGCACATTAATCTCTTGTGTGGGACCTTGTCGAAAGCCTTCTGAAAGTCCAAATATACCACATCAACTGGTTCTCCCTTGTCCACTCTACTGGAAACATCCTCAAAAAATTCCAGAAGATTTGTCAAGCATGATTTCCCTTTCACAAATCCATGCTGACTTGGACCTATCATATTACCTCTTTCCAAATGCACTGCGATGACATCCTTAATAATTGATTCCATCATTTTACCCACTACCGATGTCAGGCTGACCGGTCTGTAATTCCTTGTTTTCTCTCTCCCTCCTTTTTTAAAAAGTGGGGTTACATTGGCTACCCTCCACTCCATAGGAACTGATCCAGAGTCAATGGAATGTTGGAAAATGACTGTCAATGCATCCACTATTTCCAAGGCCACCTCCTTAAGTACTCTGGGATGCAGTCCATCAGGCCCTGGGGATTTATCGGCCTTCAATCCCATCAATTTCCCCAACACAATTTCCCGACTAATAAGGATTTCCCTCAGTTCCTCCTCCTTACTAGACCCTCCGACCCCTTTTATATCCGGAAGGTTGTTTGTGTCCTCCTCAGTGAATACCGAACCAAAGTACTTGTTCAATTGGTCCGCCATTTCTTTGTTCCCCGTTATGACTTCCCCTGATTCTGACTGCAGGGGACCTACGTTTGTCTTTACTAACCTTTTTCTCTTTACATATCTATAGAAACTTTTGCAATCCGTCTTAATGTTCCCTGCAAGCTTCTTCTCGTACTCCATTTTCCCTGCCCTAATTAAACCCTTTGTCCTCCTCTGCTGAGTTCTAAATTTCTCCCAGTCCCCGGGTTCTCTGCTATTTCTGGCCAATTTGTATGCCACTTCCTTGGCTTTAATGCTATCCCTGATTTCCCTTGATAGCCACGGTTGAGCCACCTTCCCTTTTTTATTTTTACGACAGACAGGAATGTACAATTGTTGTAGTTCATCCATGCGGTCTCTAAATGTCTGCCATTGCCCATCCACAGTCAACCCCTTCAGTATCATTCGCCAATCTATCCTAGCCAATTCACGCCTCATACCTTCAAAGTTACCCTTCTTTAAGTTCTGGACCATGGTCTCTGAATTAACTGTTTCATTCTCCATCCTAATACAGAATTCCACCATATTATGGTCACTCTTCCCCAAGGGGCCTCGCACAACGAGATTGCTAATTAATCCTCTCTCATTACACAACACCCAGTCTAAGATGGCCTCCCCCCTAGTTGGTTCCTCGACATATTGGTCTAAAAAACCATCCCTTATGCACTTCAGTACCCCATTCCTGCTTTCTCACCATACCCCTTGATCCCCCTAGTAGTAAGAACTACATCTAACTCCTTTTTGAATATATTTAGTGAATTGGCCTCAACAACTTTCTGTGGTAGAGAATTCCACAGGTTCACCACTCCCTGGGTGAAGAAGTTTCTCCTCATCTCCATGTACGACTCATCATAGCAGCTACCCTTTGTTCCAAGGGTGTCAGTGGATGCAGCTTGGGCGTGCCTCCTCCTGTTTGAGTTGCTTCCCTTTTTTTGTGGGCCAATTTCTTCTGCAAAGAGCAAAATATAACTTTTTACAGAGTGCGTCTTTCTGCAGGGTGAGACATACAGATCGTTACATTTACAATTACGATTCCATTAAAAATTGTAAATATTACTTCCACTAACTACTTGACCAAGGTCGTGCCATTTCTTTTTACACTGGCTTCCAGATCTCATGGTATGCACCACTGCGCAGTAATCTTCTGCAACTTGGTTCCAGGGTTTCTTCATTTCTTTAGGTGGCACTTTTATGCGACCTCTGTTGCTGGTATCTAGCTCCTGCCATCTCTGCTCAATGACGTTGACTAATATCTCCACTTCCTCATGCAAGAAATTCTTTGTTCTTGGTGGACATTGTTCCATTGCTGTATTGAATTGACACTCTTATTTTTCAAAACACACAGTCCTTAATTTGCATGCACCAATGCAGCACCTGTTCTGGAAGTTTAGCAGTGAAAAGCAGCACTCACTGATTTCAGCAGGTGATTTATTCAACAGTGCTGCTAAAAGCATGCCTTCAGACACAAAAAAAAACACCAAAATTCAATCCCAAGCCTTTCCAGAGGTCCACGAGACAAATCAGCACTTTTCTTTAAGTTCCTTTAAAAATGGCCGAGTGCCAATGTTTCTGGGCTACTGCGTGTGCGCGCGCTCCAACGTGCACGCGCAGGGCTGCCAGCTCGACGTTGTCTCATTTAACTTAGCCCTGCCCCCTTCCACTTGCAGAATTGGCAGGACTCTGTGGCTCCGCCCCTCGCTGCTGTGTGTGCGCCGCGCCGAGCTGCCAGAGACCAGCAAGGAGCCGGAGAATTAAGAGGTATTTTTCTGTCACCTTTTTAGGCGCGAAAAACGCGCGTCCAGGTCGGGGCTGCACCGTTCTAGGTGCGGCCGGAAACTTGACCCCACTAATGCTACTTGGCTGTGCTGTGATATCGGGAGCCTGTTAGGATTGAGTGGTCCCAGACTCAGCACTTCAGAGTACCAGAAGGTCTCTACAGCTGGAAAGTGAAGGGGCTGGCTCGAAAGAGTGATATATCCTTATGACATCGAAACAAAATGCACTACACAAGAAGGCTCTTACACAGAAACCTGTCATCATGTGACCTTGTCACATGATCCTTTATTATTTACATCAGTAGTTGCAGTACATCAATCGTCCACTAGGTGGAGCAGTAGTATACTAGGAGGAGCTCTATTACACCTCCCTCCTTATTGATGAAGTAATCATAACAAAATAATAATCATGCATAACTTGCATGGTTATACACAATAAAAGATATGGACTTATTTTGCCATATTTACAAATCAAACATAACCACTGGATTTCTGTTTTGAAGAAGATACCTTTGCTCTTGAACAGAACTTTCTAAACTTAGTGTCGAACAGACTCATTCTAGCCTGAGCCTGAGGAAAGTTTTTCTCTAAGGGTAACCCTTGATTTACATTTTGACTCTTTACAACCTCAGACTCTTAAATTCTAACTTTCTCTTGGACTTGTTTCTAGTACATCTGATGCAGGATTTACTGCTGGTATTCTACTTGTAACAAGACTATCTAACTCATCAGAAATAATCGAAACATTCCAACTTTCAAATCCTTCCACATCTGTTGGTAAAATATGATCAATGTGAACAAATCTAACCGTTCCATGATCAAACATCTTGATCAAATATGTGTGAGGGCCACATATCGTCACTACTCTTCCTGGTAACAGCTTTAACGATTTATGGTGATGGTTCTTCACTCTAATCTTCTGATTCACTTTCACACTTCTCTCTCTTGCTCTACCTCCATCATGATTCTCTTTCTGTATTAATTGTTTCTCTTCTACTAACTGTGCTAAGTTTGGCTTTAACAATGAAAACCTGGTTCATGGCAGTCATTTGAGAAACAACTCTGCTGGTCTTCTACCAGCAGTGTTATGAGGAGTATTACGATAAGTAATTCAAACATTTTCTAACTTGTGGTTTAATGACAACTGCTGTTTCTTTGAATTTGGATGCAACATTTGCTTGATGAGGGCACATTTTACAATTTGTACTGTGCGCTCTGCTGCACCATTTGAAGCAGGGTGGATCGGTGGAACTTTGGTATGTTTAACACCGTTTCTGTTCGTGAACTGTGCAAATTCTTCTGAACAGAATTGCAGCCCATCATCAGACACAATTTATTCTGGGAGGCTACATGAAGAAAACAATCTTCACAAATTGTCTAGTTATTATTTTCCACTTGTTATCATTATTATTATACTTGTTATTATTTTCCACATTGGAAACACCTCTACCCACTTCGAATCAATATTGTGCAATAAAGGTACAGCAGTTATCATGGGTGATTTAATCTACATATTGATTGGGCTAACCAAACTGGTAGCAATGCGGTGGAGGAGAATTTCCTGGAGTGTATTAGGGATGGTTTTCTAGACCAATATGTTGAGGAACCAACGAGAGAGCTGGCCATCCTAGATTGGGTGATGTGTAATGAGAAGGGACTAATTAGCAATCTTGTTGTGTGAGGCCCCTTGGGGAAGAGTGACCATAATATGGTAGAATTCTTTATTAAGATGGAGAGTGACACAGTTAATTTGGAAACTAGGGTCCTGAACTTAAGGAAAGGTAACTTCGACGGTATGAGGCATGAATTGGCTAGAATAGACTGGCAAAGGATATTTAAAGGATTGACAGTGGATAAGCAATGGCAAACATTTAAAGATCACATGGATGAACTTCAGCAATTGTACATCCCTGTCGGGAGTAAAAATAAAATGGGGAAGGTGGCTCAACCATGGCTATCAAGGGAAATTAAGGATAATGTTAAAACCAAGGAAGAGGCATATCATTTGGATAGAAAAAGCAACAAACCTGAGGACTGGGAGAAATTTAGAATTCAACAGAGGAAGACTAAGGGTTTAATTAAGAAAGGGAACATAGAGTACGAGAGGAAGCTTGCAGGGAACATAAAAACTGACTGGAAAAGCTTCTATAAATATGTGAAGAGAAAAAGATTAGTGAAGACAAATGTAGGTCCCTTGCAGTCGGATTCAGGTGAATTTATAATGGGGAACAAAGAAATGGCAGACCATTTGAACAAATCCTTCGGTTCTGTTTTCACGAAGGAAGACACAAATAACCTTCCGAATGTACTAGGGGACAGTGGGTCTAGTGAGAAGGAGGAACTGAAGGATATCCTTATTAGGTGGGAAATTGATGGCATTGAAGGCCGATAAATCCCCGGGGCCTGATAGTCTGCATCCCAGAGTACTTAAGGAAGTAGCCCTAGAAATAGTGGATGCATTGGTGATCATTTTCCAACAGTCTATCGACTCTGGATTAGTTCCTATGGACTGGAGGGTAGCTAATGTAACACCACTTTTTAAAAAAGGAGGGAGCGAGAAAACGGGTAATTATAGACCGGTTAGGCTGACATCAATAGTGGGGAAAATGTTGGAATGAAACGTTAAGGATGAAATAGCAGCGCATTTGGAAAGCAGTGACAGGATCAGACCAAGTCAGCATTGATTTATGAAAGGGAAATCATGCTTGACGAATCTTCTGGAATTTTTTGCGGATGCAACTAGTAGAGTGGACAAGGGAGAACCAGTTGATGTGGTGTATTTGGACTTTCAAAAGGCTTTATTAAAGCACATGGTATTGGGGGTAATGTACTGACGTGGATAGAGAACTGGTTGGCAGACAGGAAACAGAGAGTCGGGATAAACAGGTCCTTTTCAGAATCGGAGGCAGTGACTAGTGGAGTGCCGCAGGGCTCAGTGCTGGGACCCCAGCTCTTTATAATATACATTAACAATTTAGATGAAGGAATTGAGTGTAATATCTCCCAGTTTGCGGATGACACTAAACTGGGTGGCGGTGTGAGCTGTGAGGAGGACACTAACAGGCTGTAGGATGACTTGGACAGGTTAAGTGAGTGGGCAAATGCATGGCAGATGCAGTATAATGTGGATAAATGTGAGGTTATCCATTTTGGGGGCAAAAACACGAAGGCAGTATATTATCTGAATGGCGGCAGATTAGGAAAAGGGGAGGTGCAACGAGACCTGGGTGTCATGGTTCATCAGTCACTGAAAGTGGGCATGCAGGTACAGCAAGCGGTGAAGAAGGCAAATAGTATGTTGGCCTTCATAGCTAGGGGATTTCAGTATAGGAGCAGGGAGGTCTCACTGCAGTTGTACAGGTCCTTAGTGAGGCCTCACTTGGAATTTTGTGTTCAGTTTTGGTCTCCTAATCTGAGGAAAGACGTTCTTGCTATTGAGGGAGTGCAGCGAAGGTTCACCAGACTGGTTCCAGGGATGGCTGGACTGTCATATGAGGAGAGACTGGATCAATTGGGCCTTTATTCACTGAAGTTTAGAAGGATGAGAGGCGATCTCATAGAAACATATAAGATTCTGACGGGACTAGACAGGTTAGATGCGGGAAGAATGTTCCCGATGTTGGGGAAGTCCAGAACCAGGGGACATAGTCTTAGGATAAGGGGTAGGCCATTTAGGACTGAGATGTGGAAAAACTTCTTCACTCAGAGAGTTATTAACCTGTGGAATTCCCTGCCGCAGAGAGTTGTTGATGCCAGTTCATTGGATATATTCAAGAGAGTGTTAGATATGGCCCTTACGGCTAAGGGGATCAAGGGGTATGGAGAGAAAGCAGGAAAGGGGTATTGAGGGAATGATCAGCCATGATCTTATTGAATGGCAGTGCAGGCTTGAAGGGCTGAATGGCCTATTCCTGCAGCTATTTTCTATGTTTCTAATATCAATCACTATGAACAATTGTTGTCCTTCTCGCTCACCAAAATCTACATGTAACCTTTGACACACCCTGAGAGGCCATTTCAATGGCTGTAATGGTACTGATGGTGGTTTCTTGTTTACAAATTGATATGTTGTACACTGACTAACGATGTACTCTATATCTTTATTTAAACCTCGTCACCATAATAACTGGGTGCAAAATTCTTGGTCAAGCACATTCCCAGCTGCTGGTCATTTAAAAAAAGAGGCAGACAAAAAGCAGGGCACTATAGACCAGTTAGCCTAACATCTGTGGTTCGGAAAATGTTGAAGTCCATTATTAAAGAAGTAGTAGCAGGACATTTAGAAAAGCATAACTTGGTCAGGCAGAATCAACATAGATTTATGAAGGGGAAGTCATGTTTGACAAATTTGCTGGAATTCTTTGAGGATGTAACGAACAGGGTGGATAAAGGGGAACCAGTGGATGTGATGTATTTGGACTTCCAGAAGGAATTTGACAAGGTGCCACATAAAAGGTTACCAGGTTGGGGGTAATATATTAGTATGGATAGAGGATTGGCTAATGAACAGCAAACAGAGAGTCGGGATAAATGGTTCATTCACAGGTTGGCAATCAGTAACCAGTGGAGAGCCGCAGGGATCAGTGCTGGGACTCCAACTATTTACAATCTATATTAACAACATGGAAGAAGGGATCGAGTGTAACATAGCCAAGTTTGCTGATGATACAAAGATAGGAGGAAAAGCAATGTATGAGGAGGACACAAAAAATCTGCAAAAGGACATAGACAGGCTCACTGAGTGGGCAAAATTTGGCAGATGGAGTATAATGTTGGAAAGTGTGAGGTCATGCACTTTGGCAGAAAAAACATCAAAGAGCAAGTTATTATTTAAAAGGAGAAAGATTGCAAAGTGCTGCAGTACAGCGGGACCTGGGGGCACTTGTGCATGAAACACAAAAGGTTAGTATGCAGGTACAGCAAGTGATCAGGAAGGCCAATGGAATCTTGGCCTTTATTGTAAAGGGGATGGAGTATAAAAGCATGGAAGTCTTGCTACAGTTATACAGGGTATTGGTGAGGCCACACCTGGAATACTGCGTGCAGTTTTGGTCTCCATGTTTACGAAAGGATATACTTGCTTTGGAGACAGTCCAGAGAAGGTTCACTAGGTTGATTCCGGAGATGAGGGGTTGACCTATGAGGAAAAGTTGAGTAGGTTGGGCCTCTACTCATTGGAATTCAGAAGATTGAGAGGTGATCTTATTAAAATGTATAAGATTATGAGGGGGCTTGACAAGGTGGATGCAGAGAGAATGTCTCCACTGATGGAGGAGATTAGAACTAGAGGGCATAATCTTAGAATAAGAGGCCGCCCATTTAAAACTGTGATTAGGAGAAATTTCTTCCCTCAGAGGGTTGTAAATCTGCCTCAGGGTGCTGTGGAAGCTGGGACATTGAATAAATTTAAGACAGAGATAGACAGTTTCTTAACAGATAAGGGAATAAGGGGTTATGGGGAGTGGGCAGGGAAGTGGACCTGAGTCCATGATCAGATCAGCCATGACTGTATTAATTGGCGGAGCAGGCTCAAGAGGCCATATGGCCTACTCCTGCTCCTATTTCTTATGTTCTTATGTTCTTATCTCCTCACAATTTGGACCTGAATTTATTTGGGATAATGATTCTTGTACCCCACATGATACAATCTTTATCCACTGATAATTCATTCTTGTCAATGAAGTATGGATGAATATCTTCCTCTGATACCTGGTTTGGCCATCCATTTGCTATATAATCATACACCTTTGTCATAACTGGGTATCACTTGGTTGCTCTACCAATCTCTTCAGCTGTGACTGGCAGCTCATCAATGTATGAAAAATAGAACACTTCTTCTACTTTAGAGGTAATGTTCTCAGATTCTAGTCTTTTGAGTTCTTGCTCAAATTTCTCCTTGAGTGGGTATGGTACAGGACATGGCTTGCAGTAAACTGGTCTAGCATCCTTCTGTATTCTGACACTCACCTTGTAGTCTTAGATCAGACTGTCTGTCTTACTGAACACCTTCGGATACTGCTTGATGATGTCATCTTTCGATGCAAATTTCGTTTCTACACAAAACATCTCAGTCCAATCCAGCTTCCGTGATCCCAACCAATTTGTAACTATCAAGGCAAGCATGTCTCCTGCCACTACTGTGAGAGGCAAGCTCTGGAAATGATGCTTGTATTTCACCACTATGGCGATACATCCTACAACAGGGATTTGCTGTCCTGAGTAGCCTCGCAGCTCTGTCTTCGACTTCTCCAGTTGAAAATCACAAAACTTGTCAAGATATAGTGATTCTAGTACTATGCTCACGGATGCACCAGTGTTGATTTCCATGGATAATCTGGTTCCTGCAATGTCTACCTGGATGATGATACAACACTAATCGCTGTCAGATACCTTTGTGTTCCTGATGACGTGTATCTCCAGAACCTCCTCATCCTGTTGCTTCTCTTCAATGCTGTGTAGTTTCTGCCGGTTTCTACTTCTATCCTTGAACATTGGTTTAGTCTTCAGTCAGCATGCCTTCGCAAGATGCGTAGTTTTCTTACAGTAGAAACACTCTGCCTTCACAAATGGACAGCTTTGAGCAATGTGTTGATTCAGGCACCAATAGTATGACTTCAATGCACTGTTACTGTGGCCAGTTGCTGATGCCTTGGGGCCCAAATACCTTAGTCAGGAAATTGTGTTAGGGAAATTGATGAGATTGAAGGCTGATAAATCCCCAGGGCCTGAGAGTGTGCATCCCAGAATACTTAAGGAAGTGGCCCTAGAAATAGTGGATGCATTGGTGGTCATTTTCCAACAGTCTATCGACTCTGGATCAGTTCCTATGAACTGGAGGGTAGCTAATGTAACCCCACTTTTTAAGAAAGGAGTGAGAGAGAAAATGGGGAATTATAGACCGGTTAGCCTGACATCAGTAGTGGGAAAAATGTTGTAATCAATTATTAAAGATGAAATAGCAGCGCTTTTGGAAAGCAGTGACAGGATCGGTCCAAGTCAACATGGATTACGAAAGGGAAATCATGCTTGACAAATCTTCTAGAATTTTTTGAGGATGTAACTAGTAGGGTGGACAGGGGAGAACCAGTGGATGTGGTGTAGTTGGACTTTCAAAAGGCTGTTGACAAGGTCCCACACAAGAGATTGGTGTGCAAAATTAAAGCACATGATATTGGGGGTAATGTATTGACATGGATAGACAACTGGTTGGCAGACAGGATGCAGAGAGTTGAGATAAACAGGTCCTTTTCAGAATGGCAGACAGTGACTAGTGGGGTACCGCAGTGCTCAATGCTGGAACACCAGTTATTTACAATATAAATCAATTATTTAGTTGAAGGAATTGAGTGTAATATCTCCAAGTTTGCAGATAACACTAAGCTGGGTGGCAGTGTGAGCTGTGAGGAGGATGCTAAGAGGCTGCAGGGTGACTTGGACAGGTTAGGTGAGTGGGCAAATGCATGGCAGATGCATTATAATGTGGATAAATGTGAGGTTATCCACTTTGGTGGCAAAAACACGAAGGCAGAATATTATTTGAATGGCGGCAGATTAGGAAAAGGGGAGGTGCAACGAGACCTGTGTGTCATGGTACATCAGTCATTGAAAGTTGGCATGCAGGTACAGCAGGTGGTGAAGAAGGCAAATGGCATGTTGGCCTTCATAGCTAGAGGATTTGTGTATAGGAGCAGGGAGGTCTTACTGCAATTTTACAGGGCCTTGGTGAGGCCTCACCTGGAATATTGTGTTCAGTTATGGTCTCTGAATCAGAGGAAGGATGTTCTTGCTATTGAGGGAGCGCAGCGAAGGTTCACCAGACTGATTCCCGGGCTGGCAGGACTGACATACGAGGAGAGACTGGATCGACTGGGCCTGTATACACTGGAGTTTAGAAGGATGAGAGGGAATCTCACAGAAACCTATCAAATTCTGATGGGACTGGACAGATTAAATGCAGGAAGAATGTTCCCGATATTGGGAAAGTCCAGAACCAGGGGACACAGTCTAAGGATAAGGGGTAAGCCATTTAGGACCAAGATGAGGAGAAACTTACTTTACTCAGAGAGTTGTTAACCT